>NC_134088.1:42481641-44881641 GCF_000715075.1 Nicotiana tabacum | reverse complement strand
AGTATTTGATGGTGTATATAGGGCTGGAAAATGATGTATATATGTTGTTATTGTTCTGTCCTTGTATTGTTGGTGTTATCTTGAAGTTGGAGGAAGGGCATATTATAGGGGAGATGCTGCCCGTTTTAATACAAAATATGTTTGTCGTTCGTTGTGCGATAGTTGTACCTTTCGTAACTTAACGATAGTATTATTATCATTCTTGTAGATTAAGGTGCGAAGAGGTGAGTTCAACTTGGTGATTGAAAAGATTGTGATAAGGTATGTTAAGGCTAAGCCTTCCTTCATTTTGGCATGATCTCGTAGCTACATGTGTTAGTAATGAGACAAAAAGAGAAGTTCATATTCATGAATTTATTCACACTATTCTAGTCTCATAAGTTACAATATTATTCCTTATCGAGACTCTATATTCAATTTTAGTATTGTCTTCTTTCAGTCAAGAGAGCAGCAAGCCTATATATACAGTATTACAGTATTTTCATTACCATCGAGCTATAATCGATGGGCAGGCCCCTATTGGGCAACCTCTGATCAGATGGAAAGTTATATACCGAGCCTACTGTAGCCGAGCGTCTATGAGCGAGCCCAGCATGGTCGAGATACATAGCCTAGTATGCCCGAGCGCCTATAAGCGAGCCTACTATGGCAGAGCAGTTATATATACCGAGCCTTATAAGGCCGTACAATTATTTTACTTACTATATTGAAGGAGTTGAGTCAGTATCAGCAGGTAAGTATATCTCCAGATCATCTTTGACTCCCAGTTAATTTCAGTTATCATATTATCAGTTCAGTTTCAGATTTCAGTTATTTTATTACCTTACATACTCGGTACATTATTTCGTACTGACGTCCCTTTTTTGGGGGCGCTGCATTTCATGCGTGCAGGTTCAGACAGACAGACGGGTAGACCTCCTCAGTAGGTGTTTTCCGAGTTCCGCCTGATCGGTAAGCTCCACGTCTTTCGGAGTTGCCAGGACTAGAGTTTTGTGTATATCTTATGTATATCTGTATATATGTTACGGGTAGGTCGGGGCCCTGTTCCGATCACAGTACATCTATCAGTAGAGGCTTGTAGGCATATCCTGTTGGTTAGTGCAGTATGTTGGGTTTGTATAAATTGGTGGTTTGTCAGCTGTAGTAGCTATGACGGCCTTGTCGGCCTAGCTTTATATTGATATTTAGTTAGTGCTAGTTTCCATTCAGTTTTATATTTTGCTTCGCAAATTGTCTTGCAAGGTGGCCCCATGGCCAAAGTATGACATTATGTGTTCAGAGTCCCTTAGTCGCAATTTGGTACGCCAGGTTAGGTGAGGCACGGGGTGCTTGTCTCGCTCCTAGGTTCGGGGCGTGACAAACTTGGTATCAGAGCAGTTCTGTCCTAGGGAGTCTACAAGCCGTGTCTAGTAGGGTCTTGTTTATAGATGTGTTGTGCACCACATTATATAAGCAAGGAACTACAGGGCATTTAGGAGTTGGTTACACTTCTTTGAAATCTAAATCGTGCTATAGAACTGAGTTATAGGAAATTTGAATTAAACTTATGTGTTGGTGTTTGCATGCACAGATGACGGTGACTAGGAAGACTACGGCTAGCCAGAGGAGAGATACAGTAGTAGGTGAGGGGACCAACAGGGTACCCCCAGTAGATGGGGCCCAGTCTGAGGCTCAAGGGGAGACCCCTACTCAGCCATTACCGGCTCCTCCACCAACTACGAAGATTCCTAGGGAAACCGCACATCCAGTTCCCCCTCCACTTCCATCAGATCAGGACTTAAGGAGTGCGGTGCATTTGTTGACACAGTTGGTAGCTACCCAGCAACATGCTAGGGCATCAGCTAGTGCAGGAACTTCTGAGGGGTCTGGGAGTTCAAGGGTCCGAGAGTTTATTGCTTTGAGTCCCCCAGAGTTCACGGGGACAGATCAGAGGGAGGACCCGCAGGATTTCATAGATCAGCTTCACAGGATCTTTCGTGTTATGCATGCCACGGAGAAAGAGGCAGTTGAGCTAGCAGCTTTTCGACTCCGAGATATAGCCATCCTTTGGTATGAGGGATGGGAGAGGTCCAGGGGACGTGATACACCTCCAGCTATTTGGGAGAATTTTTCAGATGCTTTCCTTGACCAGTACTTACCGCGGGAGATCCGACAGGCTCGAGTCGATCAGTTTCTAGCCCTCAAGCAGGGTAATATGAGTGTTCGAGAGTATAGTCTCCGTTTTGACTCATTGGCCAGATATGCACCATCCATAGTTTCTACTATGCGGGACAGGATTCACAGGTTTATAGCAGGGTTAGCCCCAGAGTTAACCGAGGCATGTGCCACCGCTGCATTGCAGGATAGTATGGATATCTCCCGGATTCAGGCATTCGCCCAGAATATAGAAAGGGGTAGGCGTCGGCAGCAGGGTACAGAGAGGGCTGAGCAAGGGCAACGTAAGAGGATGAGATTTCCCAGGTCTCAGGAGCAATCTCAGGGTAGTTATAGGACCCAGTACTTCGGACGGCCACCTAGGCCTCCGCCACCTCAGTTACAGGGTTACGGGTATGACCGCTATACTCAGTCAGGACCAGGTGAGAGCTCAAGGGCGTCGGGTTTGCAGCGACAACGAGGTTCTGCGCAGACATGGTCATTTCCTCCGCGGTGTGACATCTGTGGTAGAGGACACTTGGGTCAATGCCGAGCAGGTTCTGATGCTTGTTATACATGTGGGCGTCCGGGGCATATGATGCGAGATTGCCCAAATAGAGATTCTGGGGGAATGGCACAACCAGCGAGTTCAGCAACAGGATCGTCTATGTCCGTGCATCCTTCAAGGCGTGAGTCTCAGTCTTCGGCTGGTAGAGGTCGAGGCAGAGGTAGAGGTTCCAGTTCAAGTGGTAATCAGAACCGTATCTATGCTTTAGCGGGTCGACAGGACCAGGAGTCTTCACCAGACGTTGTGACAGGTATATTAACCATTTGCTCTCACGATGCTTATGCTTTGATAGACCCAGGATCTACTTTATCGTATATTACCCCATTTGTCGCGAGGAAGTTTGGTATAGTGCCTGAAATACTAAGTGATCCTTTTGCGGTATCTACACCGGTCGGAGAATCGATTATTGCTAGACGGGTTTACCGAGGTTGTACGGTGACAATTTGTAGTCGTCAGACCTCAGCTGACCTAGTTGAGCTAGAGATGATGGACTTTGATGCTATCATGGGCATGGACTGGTTGGCAGCTTGCTATGCCACAGTTGATTGCCGAGCAAAGGTAGCCAAATTTCATTTTCCGGGTGAGCCAGTCCTTGAATGGGTAGGTAATACACCAACACCCAGAGGTAGGTTTATTTCCTATCTGAAGGCGAGGAAAATGATTGCAAAAGGGTGCATTTATCATATTGTGCGAGTTAGAGATGCAGATGCTGAGATACCTACACTTCAGTCTATTCCCATAGTCAAAGAGTATGCAGATGTGTTTCCAGATGAGCTTCCAGGTATTCCTCCAGAGCGAGAGATTGATTTTAGCATCGATTTGCTTCCAGGAACTCAACCAATATCCGTCCCTCCGTATAGAATGGCACCTGCCGAATTGAAGGAGTTGAAGGAGCAGTTAAAAGATTTGCTGGAGAAAGGTTACATTAGGCCCAGTACCTCACCTTGGGGTGCACCGTTACTATTTGTGCGGAAGAAAGACGGCTCGCTGAGGATGTGTATCGATTATAGGCAGTTGAACAAGGTAACTATTAAGAATAAGTATCCACTTCCAAGGATCGATGACTTGTTTGATCAGTTGCAGGGAGCTAGATGCTTTTCCAAGATTGATTTGAGGTCGGGGTACCACCAGGTCAGAGTTCGGGAAAAAGATATTCCGAAGACAGCCTTCAGGACCCGATATGGCCACTTCGAGTTCCTTGTCATGTCCTTCGGGTTGACTAATGCACCCGCTGTATTTATGGACTTGATGAATAGCCTATTCCGGCCATTTTTAGATCTGTTCGTGATAGTATTTATTGATGATATTCTGGTTTATTCCCGTTCAGAGGATGAGCATGCGGACCACCTGCGAGCGGTACTCCAAACCCTCCGTGATCGTAAGTTGTATGCTAAGTTTTCTAAATGTGAGTTCTGGTTGAAGTCTGTAGCATTCTTGGGGCATATTGTATCAGATGAAGGGATAAAGGTGGACACTCAGAAGATTGAGGCCGTGAAATCTTGGCCTAGACCTACCACTCCGACAGAGGTTCGTAGCTTTCTAGGCTTAGCAGGATACTATCGGAGGTTCGTAGAGGGTTTTTCTTCCCTTTCGGCACCATTGACGAAGTTGACACAGAAAGAAACTAAGTTTCAATGGACAGAGGCTTGTGAGCGGAGTTTCCAAGAGCTTAAGAACAAGTTGACCTCAGCTCCAGTTCTAACACTTCCAGAGGGTCTAGAGGGTTATGCCGTGTATTGTGATGCATCAGGTGTCGGGTTAGGATGTGTCCTGATGCAACATGGGAAGGTAATTGCATATGCTTCAAGGCAGTTGAGGAAGCACGAGAGGAATTATCCGACCCACGACCTCGAGTTAGCTGCGGTTGTCCATGCACTTAAGATATGGCGGCATTATTTATATGGTGTTCATGTTGATATATTTACTGATCATAAAAGCCTACAATATATTTTCAAGCAGAAAGAGTTGAATTTGCGACAGAGGCGATGGCTTGAGTTATTGAAAGATTACGATGTTAACATTCTCTACCATCCAGGGAAAGCTAATGTTGTAGCAGATGCCTTAAGTCACCGATCTATGGGTAGCTTAGCACATGTAGAGCCCGAGAAAAGACAATTAGCTAGAGATATTCATCAATTGGCTTCGTTGGGGGTTCGGTTAGTAGATTCTGAGGATGGTGGAGTTGTAATCCAAAACACTACAAAATCATCCCTCATAGCTGAAGTCAAGGAAAGGCAGTACGAGGACCCAGAGTTGGTCGAGTTGAGAGAGCGAGTTCCGCAGCAGAAGAAGCCATTGTTAGAGCTCAAGGGAGATGGGGTTCTCAGATACAAGGGTCGTTTGTGTGTTCCAGATGTAGCAGGGCTACGAGACAGGATTATGTCAGAGGCACATTATTCATGGTATTCCATCCACCCTGGATCGACGAAGATGTATCATGACATTAAGGATATGTACTGGTGGAATGATATGAAGAAGAACATTGCTGAGTTTGTCGCCCAATGTACTAGTTGCCAGTAAGTGAAGGTAGAACACCAGAAGCCCGGAGGGCTAATGCAGACTATAGAGATCCCGACATGGAAATGGGAGGCGATAAACATGGACTTTATCATGGGTTTACCTCGTTCTAATCGTAAGTTCGATTCCATATGGGTGATAGTCGATAGGCTCACGAAATCAGCTCACTTCCTACCGGTCAGATCTACATATACAGCAGAAGATTATGCAAAGTTATATATTAAGGAGATAGTGCGGCTACACGGAGTACCAGTTTCTATTATATCTGACCGTGGGGCTCAGTTTACAGCACATTTTTGGAGGTCATTTCAGAGAGGTCTAGGGACTCAGGTGAATCTCAGCACAGCTTTTCATCCACAAACTGATGGACAAGCCGAGCGCACAATTCAGACGCTCGAGGATATGTTACGAGTATGTGTGTTGGATTTTAAAAGAAGTTGGGATGAACATCTACCTCTTATCGAGTTTGCATATAATAACAGTTACCACTCCAGTATCCAGATGGCTCCGTACGAGGCTTTGTATGGGCGTAAGTGCAGATCTCCTATAGGGTGGTTTGATGTTGGAGAATCTGGGTTACATGGGCCAGACCTGGTTCAGCAGGCCATAGAGAAAGTAAAGGTTATCCGGGAGCGACTGTTGACAGCTCAGAGTCGTCAGAAGTCATATTCTAACGTGCGGCAACGAGACTTAGAGTTCAGGATTAATGACTGGGTATTCTTAAAGGTATCACCTATGAAGGGCGTGATGAGGTTTGGCAAGAAAGGAAAGCTTAGCCCACGGTATATTGGGCCTTATAGGATCATTCGGAGAGTGGGCCAACTAGCTTATGAGTTAGAGTTGCCCTCAGAATTGGAGTCTGTCCATCCGGTTTTTCACGTATCTATGCTACGGAAGTGCATTGGCGATCCTACCCGAGTGGTGCCCACGGATGATGTACAGATTACAGAGGACTTGTCATACGAGGAAATTCCAGTTGCCATCCTAGACCGACAAATCCGCAATCTACGAAATAAGGAGGTAGCTTCCGTAAAGGTTTTATGGAGGAGCAAGAATGTAGAAGAGATGACGTGGGAATCGGAGGAAGAAATGAAGTCTAAATACCCCCACCTATTTCAAAATGAAGATATGGTTCGAGATGGGACGCTACAACATAGCTCTATGTAGGCTAGCAGGTCATCAGGTAAGCTTTTATTTTTCACTTTCAATATTTATGATTTACGGTCGGTGAGGCAAATTGCTGCTATTTATAAAGATTGGCCATGTGTGGCATGCATAGTATGTTTCTGGCTACGTGCAGGTTGGTTTTAACCTAGTGTACGAAGGATACTCTGGAAAGAGTTTCCAAAGTCTCCAAGAGTAAACATTCGAGGACGAATGTTCCCAAGGGGGAGTGATGTTACACCCTATATTTTCGTATGTAAAAATGCGTCGTAAGCAAACTAATGTAGGACAAAAAAATGAGATAATATTTAAAAGTATATAAAGTAAGTTAATCATGTTACCTCTGAGGTTACAAATATTGAAGATCATGAACAACAAGTACAAAGAGGGTTGGACAGTTCAGAAGCTAAAGCAATTAAATAAAACAATGTTTCATCGAAAGTCGACAAGTTGGGAATGTTATAACATGTACCTTTGGGGTGAGACTAGGGTGATTAACATGATAAAGAGATTATGTTATGATTCATATTAGTCGTATTACATCCGTGTGTTATGTTTTTAAGTCAAGCGAGTTGTGGAACAAAAGTCGATGAAAGTCATCACAAGTTACATTCATAAGTTTTACTGAAACTTTGGGTCAAATGTAACTGCAATTTTCTCCCAATATACTTAGAGTTATGGTGTGTTCCACACATCAAATTAAAGATCTATGAGTCTATTTTCCAACGCATTAAACCATTTGTCAATACGACATCGGAGTAGAGAGATATGTGCATTTTTGCGATACTGCGCAAGCTGCTAGGTGACAAGTAGGTGTGTCACCTACTTGCTTAAATGAAAGCCCAAAAATGGGCCATTTCGGGTCGTCCAAAGAGGCCTTTTAAGGGCCTATTTTCTTCATATATTAGACTTAAAATAGATCATAATAACCAGACATAAGCTCTGCAAAGAATCCTCCCAAAAATTTCCCACAAACCCTAATTGATTTTCTCTCCCTTTCAAGTTCCAATTGGAGGTAAAACTTAGAGTTTGAAGAACCAAGATAGGAGCTGAGTTATCCAACAAATAAGGTGAGTTTACTGCTCTCTTTCATCCATTGTTTCTTCTGTAAATTCATGGTAAGTCGTTCTATACTTGTAAGAACTCACGGGATGGTGATCGGAAGCCGTGAGTTCGAGTTATTCACTTGTAGCGGACTGTTTTGTGGACTGTTTTGTGTTGCTGTTGGGCTGCGTGTTTTATTACTATTTTGTAGAGTTTTGGAGGAGGAAGGGGGTTTATAAACACCATATAAATGTAGGGTGGTTGGCTGGTCGTTCGTCATAACATTTTCGGGTCGTTTGACACTACTACGGTGGTCGTTTTGTGTACGAAGAGATTGGGGTGTGTTGGGCTGTTTTGTAGTATTTGATGGTGTATATAGGGCTGGAAAATGATGTATATATGTTGTTATTGTTCTGTCCTTGTATTGTTGGTGTTATCTTGAAGTTGGAGGAAGGGCATATTATAGGGGAGATGCTGCCCGTTTTAATACAAAATATGTTTGTCGTTCGTTGTGCGATAGTTGTACCTTTCGTAACTTAACGATAGTATTATTATCATTCTTGTAGATTAAGGTGCGAAGAGGTGAGTTCAACTTGGTGATTGAAAAGATTGTGATAAGGTATGTTAAGGCTAAGCCTTCCTTCATTTTGGCATGATCTCGTAGCTACATGTGTTAGTAATGAGACAAAAGAGAAGTTCATATTCATGAATTTATTCACACTATTCTAGTCTCATAAGTTACAATATTATTCCTTATCGAGACTCTATATTCAATTTTAGTATTGTCTTCTTTCAGTCAAGAGAGCAGCAAGCCTATATATACAGTATTACAATATTTTCATTACCATCGAGCTATAATCGATGGGCAGGCCCCTATTGGGCAACCTCTGATCAGATGGAAAGTTATATACCGAGCCTACTGTGGCCGAGCGTCTATGAGCGAGCCCAGCATGGTCGAGATACATAGCCTAGTATGGCCGAGCGCCTATAAGCGAGCCTACTATGGCAGAGCAGTTATATATACCGAGCCTTATAAGGCCGTACAATTATTTTACTTACTATATTGAAGGAGTTGAGTCAGTATCAGCAGGTAAGTATATCTCCAGATCATCTTTGACTCCCAGTTAATTTCAGTTATCATATTATCAGTTCAGTTTCAGATTTCAGTTATTTTATTACCTTACATACTCGGTACATTATTTCGTACTGACGTCCCTTTTTTGGGGGCGCTGCATTTCATGCGTGCAGGTTCAGACAGACAGACGGGTAGACCTCCTCAGTAGGTGTTTTCCGAGTTCCGCCTGATCGGTAAGCTCCACGTCTTTCGGAGTTGCCAGGACTAGAGTTTTGTGTACATCTTATGTATATCTGTATATATGTTATGGGTAGGTCGGGGCCCTGTTCCGATCACAGTACATCTATCAGTAGAGGCTTGTAGGCATATCCTGTTGGTTAGTGCAGTATGTTGGGTTTGTATAAATTGGTGGTTTGTCAGCTGTAGTAGCTATGACGGCCTTGTCGGCCTAGCTTTATATTGATATTTAGTTAGTGCTAGTTTCCATTCAGTTTTATATTTTGCTTCGCAAATTGTCTTGCAAGGTGGCCCCATGGCCAAAGTATGACATTATGTGTTCAGAGTCCCTTAGTCGCAATTTGGTACGCCAGGTTAGGTGAGGCACGGGGTGCTTGTCTCGCTCCTAGGTTCGGGGCGTGACAGTGCTCTACCTTCACCTGCTGGCAATTATGACACTGGGCGACAAACTCAGCAATTATTCTTCTTCATTTCGTTCCACCAGTACACATCCTTAATGTTATGATACATCTTCGTCGACCCAGGATAAATGCAGTACCACCAATAATGTGCCTCTGACATAATCCTGTCTCGTAGCCCTGCTACATCTGGAACACATAGATGAGCCCTATATCTTAGAACCATATATCCCTTGAGTTCTAACAATGACTTCTTCTACTACGGAACTCGCTCTCTCAACTCGACCAACTCTGGTTCCTCATACTACCTTTCCTTGACTTCAGTTTTGAGAGATGATTTTGCAGTGTTTTGGAGTACAATTCCACCCTCGTCAGAATATACTAACCGAACCCCCAAACAAGCCAATTGATGAATCTCTCTAGCTAATTGTCCTTTCTCAGCCTCTACATGTGCTAAGCTACCCATAGATTGGCGACTTAAGGCATCTGCTACAACATTAGCTTTCCCTGGATGGTAGAAAATGTTAACATTGTAATCTTTAAATAACTCTAGCAATCACCTCTGTCGCAAATTCAACTCTTTTTGCTTGAATATATATTGCAGGCTTTTATGATCCGTAAATAGATCAACATGAACACCATATAAATAATGCCACCATATCTTAAGTGCCTCGACAATCGCATCTAACTCTAGGTCATGGGTCGGATAATTCCTCTTGTGCTTCCTCAACCTCCTTGAAGCATACGCAATTAGCTTCCAATGTTGCATCATGACACATCCTAACCCGACACCTATGACATCATAATACATGGCATAACCCTCTAGACCCTCTAGAAGTGTTATAACTGGTGCTGAGGTCAACCTGTTCTTAGGCTCTTGGAAACTCCGCTCACAAGCCTCTGTCTACTAAAACTTAGCTGCTTTCTGAGTCAGGGTTTTCAATGGTGCCGAAATGGAAGAAAAACCCTACGCGAACCTCCGATAGTAACCCGCTAAGCCTAGAAAGCTACGAACCTCTGTCAGAGTGGTAGATCTGGGCCAGGATTTCACGACCTCAGTCTTCTGAGGGTCTACCTTTATACCTTCATCAGATACAATATGCCCCAAGAATGCTACAGACTTCAACCATAACTCACATTTAGAAAACTTAGCATACAACCTACGATCACGGAGGGTTTGGAGTACCGCTTGTAGGTGGTCCGCATGCTCCTCCTCTGAACGTGAATAAACCAGAATATCATCAATAAATACTATCATGAACATATCTAAAAATGACCGAAATATGCTATTCATCAAGTTCATAAATATGGTGGGTGCATTCGTCAACCCGAAGGACATGACAAGGAACTCGAAGTGGCCATATCGGGTTCTGAAGGCTGTCTTCGGAATATCTTTCTCCCAAACTCTGGCTTGGTAGTACGTCGACCTCAAATTTATATTTGAAAAGCATCTAGCCCCATGCAACTGATTAAACAAGTCATCGATCCTTGGAAGTAGATACTTATTCTTAATAGTTACCTTGTTCAGCTGCCTATTATCGATACGCATCCTCAGCGAGCCATCTTTCTTCCGCACAAATAGTACTGGTGCACCCCAAGTTGAGGTATTGGGTCTGATGAAACCTTTCTCCAGCAAATCTTTTAACTGCTCTTTCAACTTCTTCAATTCGGAAGGTGCCATTCTATATGGAAGGATGGATATTGCTTGAGTTCCCCGAAACAAATCAATGCTAAAATCAATCTCTCGCTCTGGAGGAATACCTCGAAGCTCATCTAGAAACACATCTGCGTACTCTTTGACTACTGGAATAGACAGAAGTGTAGGTATCTCAGCATCTGCATCTCTAACTCGCACAATATGATAAATGCACATTTTGCTCGGCAATCAACTGTGGCATAGCAAGCTGCCAACCAGTCCATGCCCATGATAGCATCAAAATCCATCATCTCTAGCTTAACTTGGTCAACTGAGGTCCGACGACTACAAACTATCACTGTACAACCTCGGTAAACCCCTCTAGCAATGATCGATTCTCTGACCAGTGTAGATACCGCAAAAGGATCACATAGTATTTCAGGCACTATACCAAACTTCCCTGTGAAAAATGGGGTAATATACGATGAAGTAGATCCTGGGTCTATCATGGCATAAGCATCGTGAGAGCAAATGGTCAATATACCTGTCACAACGTCTGGTGAAGACTCCTAGACCTGTCGACCCGCTAAAGCATAGATACGGTTCTGATTACCACCTGAACTGGAACCTCTACCTCTGCCTTGACCTCTACCAGCTATAGACTGAGACTCGTGCCTTGAAGGATGCACTGACATAGATGATCCTGTTGCTGAACTCGCTGGTTGTGCCACACCCCCAGAATCTCTATTTGGGCAATCTCGCATAATATGCCCCCGACGCCCATATTTATAACAAGCATCAAAACCCGCTCGGCATTGGCCTAACTGTCCTCTACCACAGATGTCACACCACGGAGGAAATGACAATGTCTGCCCTGAACCTCGCTGTCACTGCAAACCCGATGCCCGTGAGCTCCCACCTGGTCCTGACTGAGTATAGAGGTCATACCTGTAACCCTGTAACTAAGGTGGCGGAGGCCTAGGTGGCCGTCCGAAGTACTAGGGCCTATAACTACCCTGAGACTGCTCTTGAGATCTGGCAAATCTCATCCTCTTAAGCTGCCCTTGCTCAGTCCTCTCTGTACCCTACTGCCGTCGCCTACCACTTTCTATTTTCTGGGTGAATGCCTGAATCTGGGAGATATCCATACTATCCTGTAATGCAGCGGTGGCACATTCCTCTGTCAACTCTAGGGTCAACCCTGCTATATACCTGTGGATCCTATCCCGCATAGTAGCAACTATGGATGGTGCATATCTGGCCAATGAGTCAAAACGGAGACTATACTCTCGGACACTTATATTGCCCTGCTTGAGGGCTAGAAACTGATTGACTCAAGCTTGTTGGATCTCCCGCGGGAAGTACAGGTCAAGGAAGGCATCTGAAACATTCTTCCAAATAGCTGGAGGTGCACCACGTCCCCTGGACCTCTCCCATCCCCCGTACCAAAGGATGGCTATATCTCGGAGTTGAAAAGCTGCTAGTTCACCTACCTCTTTCTACGTGGCATGCATAACCCAAAAGATCCTGTGAAGATGATCTATGAAATCCTGTGGGTCCTCCCTCTGATCTGTCCCCGTAAACTCTGGGGGACTCAAAGCAATAAACTCTCGGACCCTTGAACTCCCAAACCCCTCAGAAGATCCTGCACTAGCTGATGCCCTAGCCTGTTGTTGTCTAGATACCAAATGTGTCAACAAATGCACCGCACTGGATGTCTTGATCTGATGGAAGTGGAGGGGGAACTAGATGTGCGGTATCCCTAGGAATCTCCTCAGGTGGTAGAGGAACCGGTAATGGCTGAGTAGAGGTCTCGCCCTAGGCGTCAGACTGGGCCCCATCTACTGGGGTGCCCTGCTGGTCCCCTCACCCACTGCTGTGTCTCTCCTATGACTAGCCGTAGTCTTCCTAGTCATTGTCATCTGTGTATGCAAACACCAACACATAAGCTTAGCTCAAATTTCCTATAACTCAGTTCTACAACACGATTTTGCATTGAAAGAAGGGTAACCAACTCCTAAATGCCCTATAGTTCCCTGCTTATATAATGTGGTGCACATCACATCTATAAACAAGATCCTACTAGACATGGCTTGTCGACTCCCTATGACAGAACTGCTCTGATACTAATTTTGTCATGCCCCGAACCTGGGGGCGAGACCGGCACCCGGTGCCTCGATTAACCTAGCGTACCAACTTGCGACTGAGGGTCTCTGAACATACAATGTAATACTTTGGCCATGGGGCCACATTGCAAGACAGTTTGAGAAGCAAAATATAAAATAGAACAGAAACTAGCTTTGACTAAACATCAATATAAAGCTGGGCCGACAAGGCCGTCATAACTACTACAGCTGACAAACTAACAAAATATACATACAAGGCCTACAAGCCCAACATGCTGCACTAACTGATAGGATATTTCTACAAGCCTCTACTGATGGATGTACTGTGATCGGAACAGGGTCCCGACCTACCCATAACATATATACATATATACACAATATGTACACAAAACCCTAGATCCGGCAACTTCGAAGGACGTAGAGCTTACCGATCAAGCTGAACTCAGGCAACACCTACTGAGGAGGTCTACCCGTCAGTCTATCTGAACTTGTATGCCTGAAATTCGGCATCCCCAAGAAAGGGACGTCAGTATAAAATAATGTACCGAGTATGTAAGATAATAAAATAACTTAAAGCTAAAACTGTACTAATAATATAATAACTGAAAGTGACTGGGAGTCAAAGATGATATGGAGATTTACTTACCTGCTGATACTGACTTAACTCTCTCAATATAGTAAGTAAAATAAATGTCCAGCCCTATAAGACTCGGTACGGGTAACTGCTCGACCGTAGTAGGCTCGCTAATAGGTGCTCGGCCAAAGTAGGCTCGATATATAACTTACCATCTGATTCATAGGCGCTCGTCCACAGTAGGCTCGGTATATACTTACTATCTGATCAGAGGTTGCACAATATAGGCCTGCCCACCGATTATAGCTCGATGGTGGTGTAAATACTGTAATACTCTCTCTATATAAACTCTCTGATCTCTTGACTGAAAGAAGACAATACTTAACTAAATATAAAGTCCCGATAAGGGAGAATACTGTAACTTATGAGACTAGGATAATGTACATAAGTTCAGGAATACGAACTTCTCTTTATGACTCGTTATCAAACTCATGTAGTTACGGGATCATGCCAAAATGAAGGAAAGGTTTAGCCTTAATATACCTTATAACAATCTTTCCAATAACCAAGTTGAGCTCACCTCTTCTCACTATAATCTACAACAACAGTAATAATACTATCATTAAGTTACGAAAGGTACAACTATCGCACAACAAACAACAAGCTTATTTTGTATTAAAACGGGCAGCATCTCCCTTATAGTCCTTACTTCCTCCAAATTTACGATAACACCAACCACATAAGAACACAATAATATCAACATATATACATTATTTTCCAACCTTATATACACCACAAAATACTATAAAATATCCCAACACACCCCAATCTCTTCAAACACGAAACGACCACCGTAGTAGTGACAAACAGCCCAAAAATGTTACGATGAATGACCAGCCCACCACCTTGTATTTATGTGGTGTTTTTCCACACCCTTCCTCCTACAAAACTCAATAAAAAAATAGTAAAACTCGAAATCCAACAGCAACACAAAACAATCCACAAAACAGTCTGCTACAAGTGAATAACTCGAACTCACGGCTGCCTATCACCGTCCCGTGAGTTCTTACACTTATAGAACGACTTTCCATACATCTCCAGCATCACAAAAATGGATAAAATAGAGCATTAAACTTACATTATTTGTTGAATAACTCAGCTCCTATCTTGGTTCTTCAAACTCTAGGTTTTACCTCTAACTAGAACTTGAAAAGGAAAGAAATTCAATTAGGATTTGTGTGTAATTTTGTGAGGATTTTGCAGGGGTTTAGGTCAGGTTTTTGTGCCCTCTTATCAGTGTATTATATTAACGATATAGGCCTTTAAAGGGTCTCTTTGGATGACCCGAACTGGCCCATTTTCGAACTCTCATTTAAGCAAGTTGGTGACACACCTACTTGTCACCTAGCGGCTTGCGAAGTTGGGCAAAAATGCATATATCTCTCTACTATGATGATGTATTGACAAACAAATTAATGCGTTAGAAAATAAACTCACAGATATTCAATTTGATGGGTGGAACACCCAGCAACTTTAAGTATATTGGGAGATAATCGCAGTTACATTTGACCAAACATTCAGTAAAACTTATGAACGTAACTTATGATGACTTTCAGCGACTTTTGTTTCACAACTCGCATGACTTCAAAACATAATACACAACTATCATACGACTAACATAACTAATAATATAACCTCCTTATCATGGTAAGCACCCTAGTCTCACCCCAAAAGTACATGTTATAATATTCCGAACTTGTCGACTTTAGACAAAATTTTATTTTCTTCAATTCCTTTAGCTCCTGAACCTTCCAACCCTCTTTGTACTTGTTGTTCATGATCTTCAATATTTGTAATCTATGAGGTAACATGATTAACTTACTTTATATTTTTTCAATGATGATCTAATTTTTGGTCCTACATTAGTTTGCTTGCGACGCACCTTTACTTACGAAAATATAGGGTGTAACATTGTTGAGGCTGAAATTGTTGCCTCTGCTGAGTCATAAAACCTGGAGATCCTTGTCCCTTAGGTCAGGGGTTGTTTTGTTGCCACGCATTCACAGTAACCCGAGGTGAACTCCATGAAAAGCCGGGGTGCCTCTAACCTATTGCATTAAAATTATAGTTTCCCACAGCATTCACTTCCTCAGTTGAGGCTTGACACTCATGAGTAGGGTGTCCTCTTCCACATATATCACACGCTGCTTGGGGATCATTTTGTATTGAGGCTACGGTCAGATTTCATATTTCTTTAGCCATATCATCAAGTTGTACCTGCACAGATGTATTACTATCAACTTGGTGAACACCAGTTGATCTTCTTCTTTCAGCACTCTCAGAGGGCCACTGATTAGCATCTTCATTTAACTCATCAAGAATTGTAACTATCTCCTCTGTAGTCCTCTTCATCAAAGGCCTCCAACTATATCGCTCAATGTTCTATGCGAGGTCGATGTCAATCATTCCCAAAAATCTTGGAGTTGCATCCAGAGTTCAATTCCGCTATGTTGACACTTACTAACTATCTCCTTAAACCTCTCCCATACATCAAAAACAGTTTCACTCTCTTTCTGGCAGAAGTTATGGATTTCTCTTCTAATCTTGCCATCTTAGATGAGGAGAACTATTTATCATAGAATTTTCTGGTCATCTCCTCCCAAGATCTAATCGATCAACTGGGAAAACTTCGAAGCCACTCTTTAGCATCATATTTAAGTGAAAAGAGGAATGCCCTTAAGTACACTGCATCTTGTGACACCCCATTGTATTGAAAGATATTCATAATCTCCTCGAAGTCTATTAAATGTGTGTTTGGATTTTCATTTGGCTTCCCTCTGAAGACACAATGATTCAGAAGGGTTTGAAGCCACCCTTACTTCAACTCAAAATTGTTTGCTGCAATTGGAGGTTGTCTAATACTATATAATCCTTGATTGTAGACCGGTCTAGTATAATCACCAAGTTGTCTCCCAAGCTTGGGAGCTATATTTCCGAACTGGTCTGCAGCCAAGGGTTGATGCTGATTAAGTCTGTGACCCCTCTCTTCTTCATAGACATTCTGTGCATCTCTAATGGCTGGTTCCTCAGCATCCTGTGCAACTTTTTCTCATTATTGGGCTGCCTCTCTTGCAGCCAAATCTACACTATCATCACCATTTCTGGCCATAGTTTCTTGGGTTGAGGATTGCCCAACTTTTTTTAGATTCTCAGAGAGATCTCTTTCCTTCCTCAGTTGTCGCAGTTTTGTTTCTAACTCTGGCTTGTATAGTACCACTTCTTTTGCAGAAGCTCGAGTAATGCACCAATCTTAACCTGTAAAAAGTGAAAAACAAAATATAAAGAAAAATAATTCCTATATTAGCACTACAAACTATTTCAAACACTATTGATTACCAATCCTCGGCAACGGTGCAAAAATTTGATGAATGCAAAACACACACTTAAATTCTCCTAACTAATCAAATATAGTATAGTATAACATCGTATCCACATGGATTGGATTTAAACAGTATTCTTGTAGTTTTTAGCTTGATTTATATCCATGATAATCAACAGTTGAGATTTATCTGATTAATAACTAAAATTAACTAAGAATCTAAAGCTATTGACTAATGACTATAGACACAAGGAATAAGCAAATAAGGTTATCAATGGGAGAAGAAAGAGTTTTGATAGAATAGGTGCAAGATAATTGTTTGGAATCTAACTCTAGATAATCCACTTTTAATGTTCAAGTGATTCTCTCGAATTCACTCAATTATTCGTTCAAACATTCAGCAAAAACTCCTCTCTCGATTAAGTCTTAACCTCACGAGATGAACCAATTTAAGCACGTGAAGATATGCAAGAATGTATAGTCGATTGGTCTTTAGGAAAACCTCTTTCGATTATTCTTCTAACTAGGTTCAATCAATGATTCAACTAGCCTCTTTCGATTACATAAAAGAATCTATGAACTCAACCAACAATATAATGCAAAGATATCACAAGTTATGCTTCTCTCGATTATATGAACTGGTGAATATAGATGCAAAAATAAAATCATCCAAAACAATTCAATACATAAAACTAGAGTTATAATCCACAAACAATCATCAATACACCAAATACATCAAACCCTAAAGGGAACTACTCCATAGATATGGAGTAATTCATCAAAAATAATATTAAAGTATAGAAAAGCATAAATTCAATCCAAACTCTGGTCTTGAGTGAAGAAGGAATGATAAAATCCTTGTGCTTTTTTTCTTCCCAACTCCTTCTTAGCTTCCTTTGGTCTAAAAGTATGTCAAAAGTCCAAAAAATAATGGTTTTCCATATATTTATACCAAGTAGGGTCGGGCCTAGATGGAATCATCATTTCCTAGCCGAAATAGGACAATTGCTCTCGAAGAAATACACAGGTGCGCCGCATGGGGCGACGCAACATCTTACGCACTAGTGGAGATCTTTAGGAAGCTAACACTTTTCATCATGCTGCCAAAACACACTTCTGTGGTGCCCCACGCGCCGCCCCACGTGCTGCAGCAGTGCAAAATTCTCAGAGGTATGCTTTTTGCTTGATTTTGATGTCCAGATGCCGTCCTCGACCCCGAACACGATCCTGGCTTAATCCCTTGGGTTTTTACTCAGACTTCAAAGCTCCAAATAGCTCAAATTAGTTCCACAACATCTACATAGCTCGGAATCACTCCTACAAGGCATAAAACACACAATAAGTGCAAAACACTACCAATTAAAGATCAACATAAGTAAAGTGTAGTGAATTAAAATGCAATAAGCAACTAAAACACGTAATTATACCCTACCATCTGTAACTTCAAGTATATTGGGAGAAAAACTAAGTGAAATTTGACAAAAATTTCAGTAAAATATATTAACGTAACTCATGGTGACTTTCGTCGTCTTTTGTTTTATAACTCGCTTGACTTCAAACCACAACACAAGACTATTATATGACTAAAATACCTCATAACATCACCTTTGTATTATGTTAAGCACCCTAGTCTCGCCTCAAAAGTACAGGTTATAATATTCCCAACTTGCCAACTTTCGACGAAAGTTATTTTCTTCGATTCGTTTAGCTTCTAATCCTTCCAACATATTGGTACTTGCTGATCATGATCTTAAAAATTTGTAACATCCAAGGTAACATGATTAACGTACTTTGAATAATTTCAAAGAGGATCTCATTTCCGAGCATACATATATGACTTACGACATTACTTTTACGTACGAAAACATGCGGTGTAACAATAGGGCTCATCTTTACTATGTTTCTATGCATTTACCAGACTGTCCATAGGGCATGTAACACATGATTTTTCAAATGACCAATCCTATATAACATATGCAAAGTCAACATTAGCCTATGGGAGTGCTACGAATCGATTCGATGAAGTCATTACCTGTGGGAGTGCTACATTCGAGTCACATGTAGTACAAATTTCTCATGTAAGCCCCTAACCACTTTCGACGATCAAAAATATTTCTATAAGACCATATGAAATCTCAAAGCAATACGAAAAAATTTACCTTTAGGGTCATAGGACTCCAGATCATTGGAATGCTTCATCGGGTTCATCATGAGGAAACATATTTTATTACACTAGAATATGTGTGGAGAATAAATAAATACATTTTAGTTGTACATGGGCCCAATTCATCGTATTTAAGGTCATTAGCTAAGTTCATCATTCTTGGAGACTTAAGATCAAAGTCGTTTGCTTTTATTATTTTTGAAGCATACATTATATAATTAAAACCATTGAAATGCCTTAATTTCTATGTCTTGCTTATTTGTAAACTTGAACTTCTATAACGTTATCATAATGGGAATACCATGGCATGTGAAACTAAACAGGTGAAGAGATTACATGGATAACATCTTGTCTCTCACAACTACATGCTAAGGAGAAGAAACCTTGAAGTTATGACATCATGAGTAGGAAGAGAACAAGAAATTCATTCTAAGCAATACGATAGGAAAGAGTTTAGCCATACATACCTTAATCGAGATTTGTTAGGATCCCTACTATGTTCCCCTGCATGAATTACATAAATCTACATTACAAAAGTTTAATTGAACAAACATTAGTAAGAATTTTCATATTTTATGTCTTTTAGGCATATTGTCATACATCTAAAATGCACATTCGTCTACAACCTCCTATAAATGAAACTCCTTCATCCTACAACCAACTTCTACACCAACAATCCACCCTACAATAACCGTTAGGAAATCAATGATAAGTGGTGATTTTACCACGCATTCTACTCCCTTTTGCTTTGGTTTGTGTATTCTTTAAATATAGTATGAGATAATTTATGGTGTGCATTGCTAGAATCTCATGTACAATGAGTCATGAAGAGAATTGAAGTTAATTGAAATAGAATTAAGAAAAAAAGAGTTGAAAAAGTAAAAAGGCATCCAGTGAAATCGAATATGCACAACAAGGATCGCATCTACGAGAAAGAATTTGCATCTGGAGAAGGCAACTGTTCCACTGAGATCGCACTTGCACTTAACCATCCGTATCTGTGAAACGGCTTATGCATTGAAATGTCCTCTTCTGCGGAGTAGCCAGTATTCTACAAGACTGGCACTTGCAAGTGGTATTCCGTATCTGCGACCGCGCCTGCTATGATTCTTGAGTATGTGTGGTCAACGGGCTTCAGTTCTTGACAGACTTGCGATTTTATATTTTGTTGATCCTAAACCCATAAATACACGATCTAGCTAATTTTAGAAGATATATTAGGCAGGTTTTACAAGCTTTGGAGCTAGGGTTTCTTGCACCACACTTGGGGATTGAAGATTTGAAGTCTTTGGATGAGAAATTCTTAACCCTTTACTCATATCGCCAATTTCATGATTTGTATTGAATATCTAAGTGTATAATAATTATTCCATTACTTTAATCTTGTTTATGGGAATATTTGTTATAAAAATTTGGATTAAATCTCTTGTTATGCTTATGTAGTGAATAATTTTTATTACTTTTGAAGTGATTTATTATTTCTTTAATTATTCTTGTTCTCTAATATTTCCAAAGGGATTAGTTAACCCTAGAACTCGCCCATTAACTTCCATTTGGACTTGGAAAAGGCAAACTCGATGTTGGGAAAGATTAATTTACAAGAACTTGATGTGTTAATCCTCATTTTATAAATTCTAACTAGGGATAAGATTGAACCACTAATAGCCACATTCAGGTGCAGTTAATTCTCTTAATTATTGTAGGGATAGTTTCATTAGAAAGTATTGTCAGTCTTCGGAAGAAGCTAATATAGAATTATTATCAGAGCCTAATTAACATAAACTCATTCATATTTGTAAAATCGTGAAATACATTGGGTCAATACTTGAGTGTAAATTCCCGTTTATCCATGCTTGTAGCCAATGATCATTTTACATGCTTTCTAGGTTAGTTTATATTTTTTATTTGGATATAATATTTTCTCAAAACTATTTATTAATGTTTGACTTTGCATAATAAGTGATAATTCTCTTACTTGCCTAATCGCCTACATATTATTTTCTATGAGATTCGACCCCGACTCATAGTTGGGTATATTATATTGTATTTAACTGTGTCTGCTTTCTCTTTGAGAAGTGGCTTTGGACGTCATCAAAATTGGCGACATTGCCGGGGAATAATTTGGCGTATTTAGGTTGTTTGAGAAGTAAGCGTATGTGCTTTGGTCAAAACTTATAAACATTTGTGTATTTATCTTTCTTATATTTTTTTTTCTTGTTTATTTTTTTAGTTTTCGAAAATGGCATCGCATAATAAAAATTGGTTGGATGATAGTTGTTCATACTTTGATGGCCCTTGTCCTTATTGTGGAGGACCACACTCATGAAAAAATTATTTAAATTCTCTGGAGGCGGATTATGCGCACAATCTCAAACCTATAAGTGGAGTATATGCGATAGGTGTGGTAGTCAAAATGGCTACCTTGGCAATTGTTCTTATTTGTCCTTCCATTCTCCGAACCCCCACTATGACAATTCAACTTTTGGTTAAGATATTTATAGGGCTTTAAAAGTGGAAGAAAATGAGCATGGGCAAAATGGAGAGTTTAAATCATGATGAAGTGCGTACTTTAAGAAGGAAACAAATAGCAAAAAGCCTTAGAGGAGATCTTGAAAAACAATCTACAAAATGGTTTGGAGCTTGAATCAAGAATTGAACATCTACCAATCAACTCCATGATACTTGGTGATGCCGAGAAAAAAATAGAATTAGAGTCAACCGGCATAATTGAAGAGATAGTTGAAATTGACTATAGTTCGGGGGAAAAAAGGGGTTGTCAAAATGAAGAAAAGGTTTCAGGTTTGGAGGTTGTTATCTCATTCTAAGCATTTTTCAACTTTAAAAATTTATGGTGATATCCATCCTTCCATTTGAACTTAAAAAATAAGAAAGACAAGAGCCATACATCGTGCAATTTGAAAGTTCAAGAACGCAAAATGACATTTCTCAAAAGAAAGCCATGAATTGCAAAATGAAGAAATTGATGTTTGGCTTTATCATCTACTTACTACACCCCCGCCGACCGTGTTCACAAAATTTAGTCCAAGTTAGATGCCCAATTCATATCCTCAAAGTGGAGAGAAAAGTAGTAAAGTTGATTCGCGTCGTGCCATGATGTTAAATGTAGCGCTTGGTGGAAAGCAACCCATCGTTTTCAAAATTTTAAATTATTTTTGGAATTTTTTTTAGAATAGTTTATTATATTATTTTTGACTAATCTGTAAAGTTTTAGATTTTTTGGAGTTGAATTGAGGAGTTTGAGGTGTTGGAGACCTGCCAAAATAGTGGCTGCCCAGTTCTGTCTATCAGAAGTTTTATGCAACTGCACCTCCAAATATTTGTGTGCAGATGCAGCATTGCCGAAGCGCCCATGTCAACGCCGATGCGAGATGCTCGTAGATGCGGAGCAAAAACTGCAGAAGCATCATCGCATAAGCGGTTAAAACTCCACAGATGCGACATGTCGGGTGTATTTTAACATCTCCTTCAATAAGTCAAACTCTACTCTTTCTTCTCCCAGCCCAAACCCCGCTCATCTCTCATACACAACTGCTCCTCTGACTCTACTGCTCACACACAGGCAAATCAAGTACATTATTCCTCTCTCTTTCTCTCTCTCTCTCTCTCTCTCTCTCTCTCTCTCTCTCATTCTTGTTCTTCTATTTTCTTCTTTTCTCATCTTCTTATACTTATTATCCGTAGCTTTTTCCCTCAGTCCCTTTTCCCTCTCGATCAATGTTAGTTTTAGGAGTGAGGAAATTGGTTGAGCGTAGTTGTGTATGTTGCGTGTTGTTGAACAACAAATATGGGGGAAGTCTGAGTGCCCAATTACTTTAAAGGATCAAAAATTTCTCTTTGCTTGTTAAGTGTTTGAAAATTTGGACGAGAGAATTTTAGTTTCTATGTGCCTTGAAATTGTGTTTACTCAAATATCCTATACATCTATTGCAATAATTTAGAAGTCTTGAGTATAGTGTCAAAAACATGATTGGAATTGATAAAAAATAGCAATTTTCTGGACTTAGAAACTTATGATGAAATCGCTTCTGTGAAGAAAAGGCCGCAGATGCATCCCCGCACCTACGATGATATTTTTGTAGGTGCGATGTGGGTTAAATTGTCAAAAATCGCAGATGCGGAAAATTTCCGCAGAAGCGACTCCGCATCTGGGTTTCTTTTTTCACAGGTCCGGTGATTGAGCTGATTTTTTGCAAGGAAGTAGCTTCCGAAATTGGTTTGGCCTGATTCTTTGGCCTAATAGTAGTGTTTTCAATTTCTTAACATGATTCTAATGATCTACTAACATGATTTTGAGTTTTTAGGTACTTTGAGCATAAAAATAGACCCAAACATGAATGAAAATGCGGCACACGAATATGAATTTAAAGAAGAAGTTGTGGAAGAGCAATATGACATTGATTGCTTCATGTTTGCTGATTGTCATCGCTGGTACCATGATAACATTCTTACAAAGAAGGTCCTAATTAAAAATGGAACTTTTGGGAAAATATTGGTCGAGCTACTTCCAGATTTCTGTGGCCATGTAGATACAACAGGCTGGACGTGCTTCATGCCCAACCAATGTGATGCTAATGAGGAATGGGTTCGAGAGTTTTATGCCATCCTTAAGTGTACAAACTTCAACAACCCAGAACTCACCATAAGGGTAAAACCAGTAAGATTTGGACCTAAGAGGATCAATGATGTTTATGGGCTTCCGAACCATCCACTAGAGCCGACGCGAGAAAAATATACATGCTCCAATGGAGATTGGCTAGTGTTTAAACTTTATCCCGCAAGTAAGCGAGTGAAGTGGGACAACAAGAGGAAGGGCTTAAAATCCATTCACTTCATAGCTGAGGCTAAGATGTGGCTGTACATAATCTGTAGCAGAGTCTCACCCTGTGGGAATGTCTCTGATGTTTAATATGTCAGGCCCTGATGATATCATGCATACTTGACGGTATTCTGGTGAATGTCGGTTATTATATCATCCAGGAGATGAAAGAGTACTTTATGCAAGACAATGAAGGCTTGATGCTCCCTTATTTGATCACAGAATTGTGACGGCGGGAGAATGTTGATGTGCTCAGCAGCGATCGTTAGATATCGGCTGACAAACCCTTGCATCCATTGAGAGTGACCGAAGAGGGTCGTGCAATGAAAAACAAGAAGAGTAAAATGATCACAGTTTCCAGACAAGAGTCCTCCCAGGTGACACAGCCCGAGGGACCATATGGGATGCTTAATTCACAACTTGACTCCATTCGTGACTTAGTGTCATAGCTCTCTATTGGACCCTCACACTCCCAACCTATATCTCACTACTGTACTAAAGAGTAAATGAAGACATACCTGGAATCTAAAAAATAAATAGGTCGAGTCTCATGAGAAGTTAGCAGCTTCTGTTAGCAGGCTTTAGGAAGCATATGGAAAGATGGCCAAGGCACATGTCTATCTTCGGGAAGACTTCACAGCTGAGAAAAAGAAAAACAAAAAGAAGGAAAAATTCATGGTCAAAATGTGAAGAAGAATCAAAGCCATTTTAAAATGGTGGCAGTCGAACAAGAAGATACCAGTTAAAGAAGAGGATGACAGTGAGTAGTATTCTTTCTTATCAGGTGATGATGACGATGATGATGCTAGTAGTGATGAGGCCCAGAGTTATACATAATAGTGATCAGCTTTTTCCCGCAGTCTGCTAGTCTTATGCAGACCCTCAAATTACTCTTATTTTATCCTGATATTGTGCAGTGAGGACACTGCATTATTTTTAGTTGGGGTGGCATTAGGGAGTGCACTCTATTTGTACATCTATTCTTGATATGTTTCCTTGCCGGGCTTATGATTTTGTATGGATATTGTGTGCTCTTGCCGGGCTAGTCTTACTATTATAGATGATCATGTACCCTTTTGGGTTTATTTTGTAATTGGTAGTATAATCGTGGATTAATTACTTTGTTATTTTATTTTCTTTAGTAGTTTTTAATTGATTATATTTTTATTTATTTAGTGGTAATATATTTTCCAATAAATCTCCTTAGGTTTTCTTTATGCCATGGTTCTTTCCCGATGAATATTTTTGTGTTGAACTGTCATGACCAAAATCCCACCTTAAGGATCGTGATGGCACCTAGTCTCTGAGACTAGGTATGGCTGCCGCATGATGAGATCAAAAACATAATAAAGCAACTTAACTATTAAATAAAAATTGGAAAATGCAATAACATAGCCGTAAAGTGAATACAATAGTCATACATCCCAAAATTCGGTAATACTGAGTCAATAAGCGCTACAGAGAGCACACAAAAAGTCTTAAAATACAACACTGTTTGGGATACAATAAACTATAGTAAGGAAACAATAGAGGGTGACTATGAGGCCTACAAGCGAAATAGCAGTTTTACCTTGAAGTCTCCACAGCTTTTGCTCGATTCTCTAGCGACAAGCACGATCCGAGGTACCTGGATATGCACAATGAATGTGCAGAAGCATAATATGAGTACACCACAGTCGGTACCTAGTAAATATCAAGACTAACGTTGGTGGAGTAGTGACACGGTTCAAGTCAAGACACTCACTCGTGAAATAACCACTGCAGAATATCAATATAAAACTGAAAACGGAAAGCATAACAGAATAAATATCAACAAAGAATAGGGAATGTGATAACACGGTAAATTAACCAACAATTCGTAAAACACAAAGTTAAATCATTTAAGGAAAACAAGGATATGTTCGAATTATCAACCTGTTCCAACACAAGAATAACATCAAGAATCACCCTGAAATACCATATATCATAATCAACAAGCCACCCTTATGGCGTCGCGTGAGCTTCACTATGAAATAATTCCCCTTATGTCGCCGCATGCATATTTTGCTATCCTTATACTCCACACAATAACAATCACCCGCACAACACGTACACATGTTCCACAACATCATCACACCAACAATACTAAAGTCACAACAAGATATAACCCATGACTCAACAACATTGTGTACAAGAACCTTAACAATAACATAAGGGCGCAGGAAGTGAACAATAATTAAACATGTTTTATATAACAAACAACCCCAATTCAAGGCATATTAATAGCCTAAGGTCTAACCCGGTTAATTATCACATATGCGCATGTGTACACACCGTCACCTTATGTACACATCGTTTCACATAGCACTAATCATGCCAATTAGACCAAATCCTAAGGGGTAATTCCCTCACAGAAAGTTAGGCATGATACTTACCTCAATTAGGCAAATTCAATACTCTAAAAATTCTTTTCCTTTAAAATTCACCTCCGCTCAGCTCAAATCTAGCACAAAATGACTTAATAATATCAAACAATGTAAGAGAAAATAATTTTCGATTAATAAAGTTATGATCTTTACAAAATTTCCAAAAAGTCAACAAAAATCAACCCCGGACCGAACGGTCAAAACCCGAGTCGAGGGGTTGATCTCGACTACCCATAACCCAACGTGTCCAAATAAGTGTTTGGTTTTCAAATACGAGTCCAATTCGACTCTCAAATCTCATATTTTCATTTTTCAACACATCGTCAAAATTCCCTGAAATTCCTCTTCAAATATCATGGATTAGATGTTAAAATTCATAAATAATCATGTTATAATATAAAAATGGAGTCAAAATCACTTACCCCATAGCTTTGTATCAAAATCCCATCCTAAAATCGTCTCTCGCCGAGTCTAGGGCTAAAAAATATGATAAAATGAGCCTAAGACCTGAAATCTCACTATTTGTTCAGTTGTAGAAGTCGAAAATGCGACCCGGGGTTCGCAAATACAAACCCTTGCAAATGCGATTCCTGCTTAGACCAGGGAATATCACAAAAGCAACACAGACTTCGCATTTGCAAAGTCTGTCCCCTTCACAAAAGTGATCCTATAGTTTGCAAAAGCAAACAAACTAGCACCCAACCTACCTCGCAAATGCGATACATGCCTCGCAAATGCGAGGTCTGCAAATGCGAACAGGATCTCACATTTGCGAGACCTGCAGCATCATCCCATTACCAGCAAATCTGAAACTCACTCAAATCACTTCAAAACGCATCTGAATCTCACTCGAGCCCCCAGGGCTCAACGCCAAACACCCACACAAGTCCAAAAACTTCGTACAAACACGCTCGCAAACTCAAAATACCAAGATAACATCCTAACCCACGAATCAGATACCAAAATGCATAGAATTCACAATGAAACTCAATAATCGTTAAAATCACAACAAAGCGTCTGATTCCTACCAAACCAACTCGGAATAACACCAAACTTTGCATAAAAGTTCCAAATGAAAAAACGGACATACTCCAAGTCAAAGAACCAAAAATCGAACCCAATAGATAGAAATTCAACCTAAAGTCAAACGTAGGAAATTTATATACCTCCAAATGGCCAACTTCCGGCAAAAAGAGCCTCATCAACCTAGGAGCCTTTAAATCTCATTTCGGGCATACATATAAGTCCAAAATCACCATACGAACCTAATGGAACCATCAAAATACCGTTTCAGGGTTGTTCTCACAAAAGTCAAACCTCGGTCAATATTTCCAACTTATTCTTTCAAACTAAGAACCAGTTGTTCCAAATCAATCGAAAATCTCCCGAAACGAAACCAACCATCCTCGTAAGTCATATAAAATAGCATATACACATACGGAAAGCTTTAAAATGGAAAATGGTTACACAAAATGACCGGTCGGGTCATTACATTCTCCCCCTCTTAAACAAATGTTCATCCTCGAACGAGAATAAAGACATATCTGAAGTTTCGAAAAGGTGAGGATATCGAATCCGTACAACATGCTTGGTCTCTCAAGTCGCCTCCTCGACCGGTTGACCTCTCTACCGAATCTTCACCGATGCAATATTCTTCGACCTCAAATTCTAGACTTGCCTATCCACAATAGCCACTGGCTCCTCAACATAAGTCAAATCATAGTCCAATTGCACTAGCTGAAATCTAACACATGTGACAGATCGCCATAAAACTTCCGGATCATGGAAACATGGAACACCAGGTGAACTCCTAATAAGCTGGGTGGCAATGGAAGTCTATAGGTCACCTTACCCACTTTCCCAATAATCTAAAGAGGGCCAATATACCGGCTCAACTTTCTCTTCTTCTCGAACCTCATCACACCCTTCATGGGAGAAGCTCTGAGTAGAACACTCTCACCCACCATGCATGCTACATCACGAATCCACTAATCAGCATAACTTTTCTGTCTGGGCTGCACTGTACGAAGCCGATCCTGAATCAACTTCACCTTCTCAAAAGCATCACGGACCAAATTAGTGCCCAACAACCTAGCTTCCCCAGGCTCAAACCATCCATCCGTAGAACGACATCGTCTCCCATATAAGGGCTCGTATGCAGCCATCTGGATGCTCGACTAATAACTGTTATTGTAGGCGAACTCTGCTAGCGGTAGAAACGGATCTCATGAGCCCCCAAAATTAATTACGTAGGCATGTAACATGTCCTCTAAGATCTGAATAGTGCACTCGGACTTCCCATCCATCCGTGGGTGAAATGTTGTACTGAGCTCAACCTGTGTGCCTAATCTATGCGGTACGGCTCTCCAAAAATGCAATGTAAACTGCATGCCTTTATCCGAGATGATAGACATGGGCACACCATGAAAGAGAACAATCTCACAAAGATAAATCTAAGCTATCTACTCTGAAGAGTAGGTAGTCATGATTGAAATGAAGTGTGCCGACTTGGTCAGTCCGTCCACAATGAGCCACACAATGTCGAATCTCCACAAGGTCCATGGTAGTCCAACCACAAAATCCATGGTGATACACTCCCACTCTGAAGCAAACCACCCGGTTTCTAATGCAAGTATTTAACATGCTTATAGTTGAAACACCGAGCTACATACTCCACAATATCTTTTATCATCCTTCTCCACCATTAGTGCTGCTTCAAATCATGGTACATCTTTGCGGCGCCCAGATGAATGGAATACTGCAAACTATGGGCCTTCTTAAGAATTAGCTCTCATAACCCATCAATATTGGGTACACAAATCCGGCCCGTGCTGTACCGTGTCCTTAAGGACAAGCAAGTGGAAATTATTGTACCATATTTTGCACATGTCAAAACAAAATACAACTTGTGGTTTTCCTGAAGTTGATAAAAGAAGAGTCGTCACCTAATATTTAATAGTATACTAGGGTACCTATAAGTCTATGAAGATCATTATCCTAATGGTCTACTAAACCAATGAGAATCCGAGTAAGGATTCTAGTTATTCTAAGGGGAAGATTTTAGGCATCCCTTAAAATCTACCTGAGGTAGCTCCTTAAATTTATGCTAGATACGAGGAGAGATTTTTTTTTTATATTCTAGTAGTTCATTCATTAAAAGTTACTAAACGGGTCTCATGTGAAAGTCTTGAATATATGAGGAAGCAATTTAATTTGTTTTCAAGAAAATGAATTGTACCTCTCTAAGATGGCAACATTTACTTTTAAGATTATATCATAAGGTTCATGAAAATAAGGGATTATTTGAAAGACGTGAATTCTATACTAACACACCCTAGATAGATCAAAATAAATGTACCTTGTTTATTCGTTTGAAGGCTGTTTAGGCAAGATCAGTATATTTTCCATAATTTGTTTGGTTTTCTTCTTGTAAAAATCGGATTTGGCTGTGTGTGGAGCAATTGCCTCTTTGCTTTAAAAAAAACTCAGACGCCAAATTTCCTACACGACTTGATTAATACATTTCAGAGGGATGTTTTCGCTTAAGCTTATTAGAATCCTGTAAATGCCTAAAACAAATGAAACTTATTAAAAAGGGTGTGCAAATGAAAGAGACGTTAGTTGCTAAACCATGAGTTTAAAAGCATTCAGATTCCGAACAGTGTAAAGATTATTAAAGCGATAGATCTCTTCGGTCAAAAATTACCTTCTATGTTATTAAGTTTGATTTATCTTAAGCTTCTCCTAAATAATCAAAGCAAACAATACTCAATATCAAAGCTAGATTCCTTAAGACATACACAAAGGATAATACAACAATATTAATAATAATACTTTCAGGTGAAAGAGGGAGAGGGGGGGGGGGGTGTACTCTCGTTGTTGGGCTGACAATAAGTCAGGCCCAGCTAGGATCTAAGCTATGACAAGCTGCAACGGACGACAAATCATGCAGCCTAGTTCTCTGAACTTGGGCCTGAGTTCTCCATGAACTCAGCATGTCCAATAATTCATTCAAATAAAAGAGAAAGAATCAATTAGCATATACAAATAAATGGTGAAATAAAATTCGAAAAAAGGCCAAAACTACCCTAGACTATACGATTTTGTATAAATATGCCCTCAATTCACCTATTGAGTCAAAAATGCCCCCACCATTATTTTTCTGGCTCACTTATGTCGCTACAGCTAATGGTCAATGCTAGATAAAAAAAAGGTTTACTTAAATTAAACGTGACAATATTTTATTGGTCCAATTTTAAACTGTGATCCCAATTAAATAACCCCACCCTTAACCCCTTTTTTTACCGAACCCATACATCCAACCCACCTAAAAAAACAAAAGGCAAAACTCTTGATTGTCAATAAAAATTAACTTCTCCATCCTTTCAACTCTACCATCACCATAGCTGCCACCACCCCTTTCCTCCATAACAACCACGCTGCCACCATAATTATGATTCTCATGTTTGCTCCATTCCTCTATTTTCGAACAATAACAACAAGAATGTTATGCTAATCGAAAGGCCTGATTAGAAAATCTTTAATTTTTTCGATTTGATGTCCTTTTTTTGTTGTAAAATTAGGATTTTGTCCAAGGAGGAGTACCTAGTCCATAAAATTTTTAGTTTCTACAATAAATTATCATTTGGGTCTAACAACTTTTTAAGAGTTTTCAAAATTTACAAAAATTGTGAAGAAAAAACAAGACTATTTCGGAATTTAAAGCCCATGAATTCATAATGGGTTCTTTGATTCATATATTATATGATGAGAAAGAAAAAAAAGACTACCATTATTAGTGACATTTGAATGTGAAAATTAAGGTCTTTTGACGAACATTTTCGAAAAATGACAGCTCCAATGGTAAATGTAAAATGAAGAAGATGATAAAAATATAAAAAAGGACCAAAATTGCACCTAGACTAAAACTTTGGTGGCAGCGTCGTTGTATAGAGGAAAAAAGATGGTGGCAGCTTTGATGGTGGTAGAACCGGAAAGATGGAGAAGTTAATATTTTTGACAATCAAGAGTTTGACAATTATTTAAGGCGGGTCAGATTTATGGGTTGGGTAAGAAAATGGGTTAAGGGTGGATTTATTTAATTGGGATCACAGTTTAAAATTGGACTAATAAGAAGTTGCCACGTGTAATTTAAGCAAATCTTTTTTATTTGGTATTGACCATTAGTCGTAGGGGCATAAGTGAGCCAGAAAGATAACAGTGGAGATATTTTTGGCTTATTAGGTGGCCTGAGGGTATATTTACATCAAATCGAATAGTCTAAGGGCAGTTGCGGCCTTTTTCCGAATAAAATTAAAGTTTATAGTAAATGTGATATAAAGTAAATATAAGGGAGCTAAATTTTCATTTGTGATAATCCCCTGAGGATTAACTGAGATCAATGGTCATGGGCTTTGGGTGAACCATATTTACTTATAAGGTTCCCCTATGGACCGCTGACACTTCATAGTTCACGAGAGTCTTTTGGACCCCGAGTAGTGCTTGTTCCAAGGAGGGGTTTCTCAACAGTAAAGTAAATCCCACACTTAAACGCCCTTAAGTACCAAACCTCACTCTTCTCCAGAGGTTTAAGCACAAATTAAATCATAACTTTTACATTCTCACATAACCAACATCAAACAAACCAGTACAGATACAGCAGGTCATTATGATGACACATTTCAGAAGTTCAATCATATAGAGACATCAAAAACTTAGAACTAACAACTTCAATCTTCAGGAATGCCATTCTACATTTCCAAGATGTCAAGTAGTTAGCAAAGACACACACATTGCACTCATTTACTACACTTTATCAAAGGTTTAGTGCCTCATAAGGATTTCATTAAACAGGGTTTCTTTAACAGGTTTAGACTATTAAAGCCAGTGACAGAACACTAGAAGAACCTCAAGGTTGTCCTTCAACACAAACAAAACACATAGTTGTAGACTTCATTACATGCCAATATTCCATTCCGAACATCTTAACCCAGAATTGACCTAACGATTCATGGCAACAGTAAAAATACATTGGAGCATTAAACATGAATGTGGTGGTCAGTTTCCAGTCCCATTATTTGTATCCTATATGTCACGCCCCATCCCGGGAAGTGCGACCGACGCTCAACCGAATGAACCCGACCCAGCAAGCTTGTTAGATACTTTCTACCCAATTAACCCATGATCAAGAAAAGGCGTGATTTCATTAATTACACAGTAGGAATCTCATTCATACAATCCTAAATCATTTCATTTGTCATTGCGCCTTTAAGTCTCAAAATACACATTTCTTATAGTTCAAGTGGAACAAGTGATCAAACACAACATAACTTGTTTAACATTCCCAACACCTATATACAACCCACATAGTATCTACGGAACCTCTAAAGATACAAAAGAGAGTAAAGATGGTGCCGACAATAAGGCCCCGGCTATACCTCAAAAAGTAACCATAATATAAAGAAAAAGTACAATACATGACCCCGGAATAAAATAGGGCTCACCGAGTCCGCTGAGAAGAGGATGCAGCACTATCTGAGATCCGCATTGTCTGCTATGTAACCACCTGCATCCATTTAAAGATGCAGCGCCCCCGGCAAAAGAGACGTTAGTACCGTCGAATAGCACTAGTATGTATAGCTAAACACCAACTCAATAGAATGAATAATAATACAAGAGGGGCAGTCAAGAATTAAATAAGGGCTTCAAATAATAGTAAAACAACAAGTTAAGGATCATATACATTTTCAAGACAATTTCTATATTACTAGTTTGGGTGACCTTTAGTACTGATATTTCACAATTTACAATACCTCCGTATTCTTATACGGAGTCCGATCTCGGCCCGATTAGCTAGGCCATCTCATTTGAGACATTACCTTCTTTAGTCTATCATCTCAAATCGAACTTCTTTCATATACTTTCAATTCATTGGCACTAATGATTACGATTACAAAGTCATTCTTGGCACTTGGCCGTATTTCGTAGTTCCAGTTCTCTTTTCCACCTTCAAATATCATTATCATTATCATCATCAATAGGGCTTCCTATTCAAGACATTAATTCACATATGAGCATGAGCAATTTGAAAAATCTCAGGCACATAGGGGTCTTTCATACAATTTGGCAAAATAACCTTTATTTCAATCTTGACATGAAGCCTTAACATTCCTAATACATATTCCACATTTTAAACATATTCTCAAATGGCAAGATGACATGATGAAGAATTTAGCATAAACATTGAACAAACATCCTTCAACACAACCACATTAGGAAAAGCCAATTCAATAATGATCAAGGACTTACTCCAATTACATGAACACCGTGGGATTCGATTCTAAGAAGAAGGGGTTTAGCCAACGTACCTCAATTGAGCCTCTTAAAACTCTAACACTACTAGAAATTCGGCAAAAACCGACCAAGGTCGACCGACCAACTTTGGTCGGTCAAAAAACCGACCAAAGTTGGCCGGTCAAAAAACCGACCAAAGTTGGTCGGTTTTTCAAAATATTTTTTTTTTAATTTTTTTTACGAAACCGACCAACTTTGGTCGGTTTTCTTTGGCGCAAAAATACGAAAAACTATTTTTGAGTCCCGCAAAATTTATGTTTCAAGAAACCGACCAACTTTGGTCAGTTTTTTAATTAAAATAAATAAAAATTAATATTAAAAAAACCGACCAAAATTGATCGGTTAATTCGGCTGGTCATTTAATAAAACCGACCAACTTTGGTCGGTAATTTTACTTTTTAATAAAACCGACCAACTTTGGTCGGTTATTTTCGTGCGAAAATACAATTAAAGAGTATAAATCAAATAAAAGATAGTCTTAAAACAAAATGTACCAATGATCTAGTGGTAGAATAATATCCTGCCACAGTACAGACCCCGGTTCGATTCCCGGATGGTGAATCTTTTTATTACACAATTAAAATACCGACCAACTTTGGTCGGTTTTTTTTTGCAATATTTTTTTTTTTGAATTTAATTGACCGACCAAAGTTGGTCGGTAATTTCCGACCAACTTTGGTCGGTATGCCTTTCCGACCACAAAAATATCGTCCATACGTAAATGGTCGCGTTTTGGTCGGTTTTTGGCCATTACCGACCAACGTTGGTCGGTTTTTTTAGTCGGTTTTTACCGAATTTCTAGTAGTGTAAGATGTTCCGGACTATTAGCAACTTCAATCTATTTTACCAATATAACAAAATTGAAGCAAATTTAGGAAGATGAATATGGTTTTAGCTCATTTGAGAATACTATCAAACACTAGGTGTGCATCAATGTTTTAAAGCTCTTTTGTGAAAGAATCCATCATTTTCCAATACACTCTCTACCATTATTAGCTCACAATCTTCCCGCATACTACAACGATACATGCATGCAAGGTAAGCACTCTCATCCCCATGAATTACCTTTCTAATGGCCCATTATAGTTATATTTTGAAATTTAGAGTTTGGGTGATAAAATCTTACCTCTTAGGAAGAAGACCTAGGTGCCTCTCTTGATAATCTTCAAGATTTAAGTGAGAATTGAAGAACAATTTGATGAAGATCACTTGTCCCTCTAGGACCCTCTCTCTCACTCTAAAAATATCAGAAAATATGCTCAAAATGGTCCATGGGGTGTGTTTTAACGAAATAGGGTCGGGTTTAAAAACCTCAAAAATAAAGCTCCGGAACGGGTTCTGTGGTCGCATATGCGACCGCATAATTACCCGAAAATGGGGGCCGGAGCTGGAAAAAAACTGATCTGGTCTGCGGTAACTATGCAGCCCACAGACCTGTTCTGCGGTCGCATAGTGCACCGCAGAACCTCCCTCCGAAAATAATCCCAAGGCGGGTAATGAGACAAGAATGCGGCCCGCGAAACGGTTATGCGGTCGCATAATGGCTTCAAAACTGACATAAAAAAGCCCAGAAACCTGCCCCATTCTGCGACCAGTTTGCGGTCCGCAGAGTGGTTCTGCTACAACAGAATGGCCGCAGAAATGCATACTTCTGCCTAATATTTTTCTTCAACTCCCAGAGCACTGTTCAATCAAAAAAATTCGAACCGCGGCGAGCTGAAGAATTTCTACTATTATTAACCTCTACGCCTACTTTGGCATCACAGAACCCGGATTTTTAGGAAAAGTTTTATGGGGCCTTAACACTATAGGCATGACATCTAACATAATAATACGTATTCAACAACATTCAGCTGAACTCCTAAGCTACCAGGATCAACATTACTCAAATCACATGAGGGAAAACCTTCTAGACACTATCCTTAAACATCAAATGACCATGAGCTATAAAAAATACTTATTTATAGCTAGCCAAGGTAAAATAGGTATATGATTGCTAGTCAACATTTCTAGTCAGACAAATAGGATCACTATTGAAATTATGCCTATAAAGTTTGTCATATACTTCCCTTTTGTTCAAGTTATCATGGTAAATAAATATAGACCATACTAATTAAGCTGAACAGAACAATATAGCATAATTAATATGACTGTTGACTGTGACTATTTAATCAAACGGAGCAACATGATAACAAAAGCAAGACCATCAGTGAGAGTAATTCAATGAGCTAAACAAAATCAACATGATACTTTAAACAAGAGGGTCATTCAAACAGAACAACATAATGATGTAAGCATGGGGATCTTTCAATTAATTGAGTAGGACAACATGGAAGTTTATGAACATTATTCAATCAGCTTAATCAACATGATAATATAAGCATGGAGAGCAATTAGTATTACTCAATCAATAGGGCAATAGTATAGGCCAAACATAGCTGCCAACACAGAGATCAACATAAGAAGTTAACAGGATGAGAATCACAATGATAATATCAGTATGAGAAACAGAATCCTACGATCACCATAAAATATTGACTTAAACAACAACATAGGATAAAAGCATAACTATTACCAGGGAGTGTTAGTTAATTAAATTATGAGTAATACAGGCAACAAAAGACAACTGAAGGTCACATGACTATCATGAAGAAGAATAAGCATACTATCAACAGAGAACATTAGATAAATGAAACAACACAATAATGTATGAAGTGAATAAATAATTAAAGAGGGGGTCAGTGGTCTACTAAGCTTCTTCGGAGCAGCAGACCAAGTAGTAGTAGCTTCTGGACGTTAAGGGACCAAACTCACAATCAATTTGCAATAGTCGAACTCGAGCAAAAATGAATGAAAGAACGGAAATTAGAGAAGAACTTTCAGAGTATTTAAGCAAGGAGCATTTACTAGATTTCTTAGGTAGTTCGTGTTTGGTGAGAGCAATAAAGCCCCTATTTACGGTTGCAATTGGAGCCTTAGGGTTCCATTTGAATTTGAAACACTTAGTAGAATGTGACGATGAATGCTGATGAGAGAGTGGGGAAAAGATGAGGAAAACATAGAGAAAAATCAGAAGGAGAGTTTACCTATTTGAAATGATGAACGAATCGGCCGTTAAAGCCAAGCGGACCATCGATTAAAGCCAACGTCCAGAGGTCACTGCGTTTGACCTCTGGACTATCGACTATCGTGATGTGGTCGAGCTTCTCATGAATACACAAACACATGTATCGATTTGAACTGGAAGAAGACGAAATAATAAAATTCTTGCACTTTCGTATTTTGGTCTAAGGTTTTGAGGCTTGAGATTCAAAATCGGGTGATGGAAAAGGTAGGTTCGACGAGATTCACAGTTGACAGAGAAAGAATGATGAAGCTTTGGATTTCTTGAGTGACCTTGCACAATTTAGTGTAAGGTGTGAGAGATGATAGGGTCTGAGGAGAAGAGAGAAAAGAGAGAGGAAGGGAAAAGAAGGGCGGCCGATCTTTTGGCGGAATGATTAGGGTTAGATGGGGATTGTCTAGTTAAAACAAGAGATGGCATGGGAGCCGTTGGATCATTTTAATTAAGGGCTCTAGATTTTTGGAGATAAAGGATAGAAAAATATTTAATGGGGGTAAATTAGGGGTTGTTGGATCATTTGGATCCAACTATGGGGATAATACACTGAAAGGTTAAATAAAATCAAAAGGCAAATGGGATTAAATTTGGACCGTTAATAAATTTGATCAACAGTCTGGATTTATTGTGTTTGTTGTGTGAGTGTTAGAGGAGGTGACATGGCACATTGTGATTGGTTGAGGGGTGAGTGGCATCTATTTCCAAGTAGGATGAGTGATGGGGTTAGCCGGACTGGGTCAGGAGTGTTGGGCCAATGCTTTTGAGCCAATTGTTTCGGTATTAGGCTGGATTGGGTATTCAAACTCTGGAGCATTATTTGGGATATCGGGGAAGGGATGTTTGGACTAACTTTGAATGTTATCCAGGTTGTGTACCATTCTGAAGTTGTCAAAGTATTTGACTTTGAATTTGAATCTCCACGTGATGGGAGAATTCGAGTTTGAATTTTAATTTCCTCGTGATGGGAATATTTGACTTTGAATTTGAATCTCTGCACGATGGGAGTATTTGTCTTTGACTTTTAATCTCCACGCGATGAGAGTATTTGACTTTGAATTTGAACAAAACAAGAATTTAAAAATGCATATAATATAAGGCCCCGTGAAAGTTTTTCTAAAAACCGGGGTTCTGTGATGCCGGGGCAGGCGTAGAGGTTAATAATAGTAAAAATTCTTTGCGGCTCGCAAGCTCGCTGCGGTTCGGACTTTTTGGATTGAACAGTGTGCGGGGGGGTTGAAGAAAATATTGGGCAAAAGTAGGCATTTCTACGGCGTATTCTGCGACCGCAGAACCACTCTGCGGACCGTAGAATGGTCACAAAGTGAGTCAGTTTTCTGAGTCATTTTGATGTCAATTTCGCGGCCATTATGCGACCGCATAACCACTTCGCAGGCCGCACTCTTGTCATATATCCCGCTTTGGAATTTTTCGGAGGGAGATTCTGCAGTGCACTATGCGATCGCAGAACCGTTCTGCGGTACATTATGCGACCGCAAAATAGGTTTGCGGGCCGCATAGTGACCACCGACCCAGATAGATTTTTGGCCAGACAGACTAATTATGCAGCCGATATGCGGTCCGCATTATTCCGGAGCTTCATTTTTGGGTTTTTAAAATCCGACCCTACTCGTTAAATACACGCTTTGAGCCATTTATGAGCTAAAATCTAACATTTTAGAGTGAGAGAGAGTGCCATATAGTGAGAAGGTGTTCCTCAATAATTGTTTTTCAATTCTTGCTCAAATTCTAGAAGATTAAGAAGGGAAACTCACTAGGTCTTCATTCTAGAAATAAGATTCTACACCCTAACCCTCAATTTCGAATTTTGTCTAGAAATGGGTAATTAGCAAGATAATTCTTGGGCATGAGAATTGTTTATTTTACATGCATGTGTTATCAAAGGGTGTAGAAAGATTGTTGAGCTAAAAATGGTAAAGATTAGGTTGTAGGATGATGGAATCCTCCATAAAAGGACCTTAAAGCCTTAATGCACACCTAGTGTTTGATAGGATGCCCAAATGAGTTAGAACCATGAGCATCTTCCTAATTTTGGTTCTATCTATCTATCTCTCTCTCTCTCTCTCTCTCTCTATATATATATATATATATATATATATATATATATATATATAAAAGAGGGAATAACCAAGCTGATGTGGCATGTCTCGTATGCAAGGATTCTCATTTATCTTGATTCTCCTTTTTTTTTTTTGCTCTTTTTCACTCATTTTCCCCGTAAAAAAACTTTACTTCCTTTCCAGCACTAAACAAAAATTTATGAAACGCTCAAAACGTCCATTACGAAACGTTATATACAATGACGCAGTAGATGACCATTAATTGAAACATCACACCCGTTACACTAAACGGCACATTGGTAAGCTTTCAAATATAATTTTGTACATAAGTACAACATCCCTTCACATTCTGTGGATTGCTAAAAATCATAACCTGATTGCGTGGTCCTATTTACATCTCACCGTCGTCGGAATCGGATCCAAAATTGATAGCAAATTTTCCACTGTGACAATGTAAATCGCGAATACCAAGAAATTGGTGATATAGAAAGATCGCGGTAATTTTTTTTTTGACTTTCATGATACTCTCCTTTTATTCCTTTTTACTTCCTTTAGTTATATTTTAGTAATATTAAACATTGCTCTTAGTGTTATACACGGACATATTGCGAGAAAGATCAAACAACCTATATAAATTTTATTTGCCCTTGACAATTGCTACGGTACGGTTACACTACTCATCTCTTTCATGTTCTTTATCCGTCAGAATGTACTTATTTATTTTTATATAGGAAGACTCTTACGTGTTTATAACACCATAAAACTTAGACAAAATGAATATTATCAAAAATTAAATAAAGTTCGGTATTAAGTAGCAAAATAATTGGTATATGAACTTACTGAAACTACCTAAGCATCACAACATCGTTACATTTGTTTGTATATGTGACATTAATACTAGTACTAATTCCAAAATTTGCATGTTGAATCTTTGTTCAGAAAATTGCATTAGCTGCACCAACAATCCTTGGCCATAAATCAGCACACTCCTTCCCAATTGGACCAATGATAGCAGAACCTTTCATTTTTCCCTTGGGATTCACAATAACACCGGCATTACCTTCCAAGTACATGAAGACACCATCCTTTCGTCGCCAAGGTTTACGTTGTCTAACAATGACAACAGACATCACTTTCTTCCTTAAACCAGGCTTCCCTTTCTTGACAGTAGCCATCACCATATACCTACATAATCTATTATTCTCTTATATATCAGTATAATGTACACTCATTAATTTGATACTATAACCTGCACAATGGTAATTCTAATCTATGCAGGTTGTTACGATGGGATCTCGATTGGTGTATCATCATTGGAGATGAGGATACATTGCATGTGATTGACAGCCTTGCATTTATGCTAGGTTATGATTCCTTAAAAATCTTCATTGATGAGCTTACAAAGCTCAATGCTATGTGGTGGTATGTGATGCAGAGAAAGTTGCATTACCCGCTAGGGCAATGGTATTTTGTTACATTTAGCTAAAGCAGTTGAATTGGTTTTTTAATAAGGCACCTAACTAGATATAACAACATGCATGAAGGTTTTTCCTTTTCTAGAAACGATGAATATAATAGACCATGAGAGTGGGAAGAGTAACCTTGAGAATTAAAGAGTGGGCAATAGGAAAGTGAGGTTAGGCCAAGCAACTTATTTATTTTTTTTTCTCTTTTTTGAGTTTTTTTATCATTATTAAATCTTCATAACTCTCACCCCATTATCTTCATAACCCATACTTTTAATAATCTCATTAACTCTCATGTCTTTTATATCCACGACTGCCAGATATTTAATATGTAAATTTATGACAATTTTTATTTATCTTTTGTCCTTTATTTGTTTTAAAATTTTTATTTTCGTAACTCAAACCTCTTTAACTTCCACTCTTAATAATATCCATAGCTTCTAGGTTGTTCATAACCCCCAAATATTTAATTCAAAATTTAAGATACCTTATGGTATTCTATCTTTTTTCTTTTTCTTCCTCTTTACAAATATTTTGGGTCTTCCTTTTTTCTTTACCAAAGACATTTGTGACTATTTTGATTTTATTTATTTCAAAATCATAGTATATACAAGAACAAGAGTACAGCAGAAAAGTTTCAGATTTATTTGTTGCTTATCAAAAGATATCTTTACTTCAGTTATGTACAATGTTATCTCTCAACATACACAACTAACTTTAGTTTATATCTTTTTCTTCGTATAATTGGTAGCTTTAAGATGAAATTTATGTAGTTTTCATTTTAATTAGAGTATTATATAGTTTAGTACTATTTAGATCTTTATCAATTAGATGAGACTTAAATAAACTTCATATAATACATAGAAGTATCTGTTCAAAATAAACCAAAATTATAAAATTAACCCAATAGTAATATGCTATATAAGTGTTTTTGCTCTCATAAAAAGAGGGTTAATATCTAAATTAGTTATTAGCATAATGGTCTTATGAATTATGTATGTTTTCTAAAATCGCGCGAAGCGCGGTCAAATTTACTAGTATATATATAATTGAGGGGTTGGAGAATGTGACTTGGCACCTCTAATAGGCCAAATAACGTATTTATCTTTCTCTCCATTTTCCAACATTTCCCCGCTAAATCTTTTCATTTGTAATCCTAATTAATATTAACAGTCCAAAAGCCATGTCTCTTTGGATACATCCGATAAAAAAGAATCCCAAAAGTCGTCACTGTTAAATAAAAGAATCATTTCTTCCCTAGCCGCTCATATGCCGCCTCCTTTGGTGATCATCTTCTCATCTTTCTTGTGTTTTTCTTTTGTTTTCTCTTACTAGCTTTAGCACTATTTTTGTCATGTTTGATTTAGTATTTTTACTACATTCGCTCATCTATTTATCATATATTGCGTTCATCTATTGCTACCCTTTTGTTCAATGTTGCTATGATCGTTTGTGCGTTTTATTCTTCGTTTTTCCTAATTTGGTAGATACAGATATGGATGTCAAGGTAGTTTGTTTTCCTCCCTTTATTTACCCATCAAAAAATTATATACAGAGATATAATCAATCTTTAACAAGTTGAGTAAAGAAGGCATGAAAAAATTCCTAGAGCTTCTTATAGTTGCGACCTTCCCGTTCGTGAGATTTACAATTAAATTTTTTATTTGACTTTCAGGAGAATTTGTATCTTATCTGAATTTTGGCTGGACTTTTATAAGAGTTTGTTAATTCTGGAGGTTATAAATAGGAAAATCATGAGATAAAAAATATGAAAAAAACGGCAATTTAGTGGGTAAGTATGTCGGAAAGGGATGTGTAACTGGCGGTCTGAAGGTATAAAATTGGTGAAAAGATCGAAGTACGAGATGGATATAAACTACAATTTGTTTGAGCCTCTGAGGAGGAGGTTGTTAAAATGAGGCAGGTCTGTAGTTCGAATGAATTGGAGAAGCAAAGTGCTGTCTATTTTAAAGTCAATCTTGGATCAGTGTATTGATAAACTAGTTAGGATTTTCGTGGAGATCACGACTTTCGTGGAGCCTTTAGTGACCTCTCTGATCGTTAACTATCATTGGTAAAATAATTTCAACTTGCCTACAACCTTTTCTGGATGTAGTTCAAGGAAGAGGTTTGGAATTTTGGCAGTTTCAAACACCTATAAGCAGTGTCAATGCTAAAGGAGAAGAAGAAGTTAGGTTGTCTAAGAAAGTCTCGGTCATTTGTAGTCACAGAAATGGATTTCTTTTGGTCCTGTTTTTCACATTTTTCTTTTTTGTAAATTTTCTATTCCTTTCTTTCAGATTTTGGCGTGACCTCCGTGTTTGGTTTTCGTTAACACATATGACGTTACATTTTAACTTCTTTTATTCTTAGAAGATTCCGAAATTTATCTTCATATTAGAATGATGCAACATGTGAGACACAAAGCACTCTTGAAGCATGTAATTGACTCGTAATTATAGTAAATAAGTACTTCTATGGAGGAAAAACTATCAACTTTAATTTAAACCTTATGCCAAAAAAGAAGATAATTTAAAGGTGAAGAAGTACGCGTAATTCTCTTAGGGGTAAGGAAATGAAATTTTCTTGAAACTTCTTTTAAAAAGATCAAAGAGTTAATTGATTCAGAAAATATGTATATTTGGAATCTGATTCATTTATAGAACTATATATATTCCGTCCGTATGCACACATATAATATATATGAAAAATTTATCCTCTTTAACTCAATTAATTTTGTAAAAAAAAGTTATATTAAATATATTACTCCTATCTCTTATGACCGCGCGAAGCGCTGAGATACTAACTAGTTTGTTATATTTCTAAAATAGATTGAAGTTGCTAAAAATTTCGGAACATTTTAGAGTTTAAGGAAGCTCAATTGAGGTATGTTGGCTAAACTCGTCTTTAAGAATTGGAACTCTAATATCCTTGTAAGTTCCAAGATATTTATTACAGCTTGAGTATTCCGAATAAGTTTTGTGACAAAGATATATGTTTAATTTGTGTTTCAAATGCTCTCATGATATTGTATTATAAATTGAGGATGTGTTCCAAACTATGGATTGTGCATCTACGTGTTATGATTCTAAGTCGTGATTTATGTGAAAAACTATTATGCCAAACTGTGTAGAGAATGTGATTGGGGTTACACCTCCACACGCATATATTGGGGTGAGGCGGCAAGACCGCTTTGTGTAGGTTTTGGTATTGTTGTTGCACCACACACACACACACACACACACACACACACACACACACACACACACACACATATATATATATATATATATATATATATATATATATATATATATATATATATATATATATATATATATATATATTGGGGTGAGGCGGAAAGGCCGCTTTGTGTAGGTATTGGTATCGTTGATACATTTTCACCCGCATATATATTGGGGTGAGGCAGCGGGGCCGCTTTGTGTGAAAATAAGTATTGTATTTACATCTCCACCCGCATATATATTGGGGTGAGGCGGCAGGGCCGCTTTATGTAAAAATGGGTGTTGTGTTTACACTTCCACCCGCATATATATTAGGGTGAGGCGGCGGGGACGCTTTGTGTGAAAATGGGTATTGTGATTACACCTCCACCCACATACATTGGGGTGAGGTGGCGGGGCCTCTTTCTGTAGAAATGGTTACAAAGGATCTCATCTTGAATTCTATAAATATTAATGATAGTTCTTGATAAGCTTGCGTTGGTTTAAACGGTTAACTATGATATTCTATTGTCGCCCTGGTTCATCACATTTATATTGTATTTCCGAATTCTTTAATTGGTATTTGATTTTCATACTAATACTATTCGACATGTACTAACGCCCCTTTTACCGGGGGTGCTGCATCTTTAATGGATGCAGGTGGTTCCACAGCGGAGGATATTGACCAGTGATAGTGGTACTCGATCTTCCCAGCTGACTTGTTGATCCCCATCTCATTTCGGGATTGTGCATCTTTTGTTTCATATGTGTTATCGTATTTTGAGGTATAGCCGACACTATTATTGTACTTTTTAGTATTTTAGAGTCTCCGTAGACATAGTGTGGGTTATGTATTGGTGCTGGGAAAGACAAACTATGTTATGTTGTGGTTGTATTACTTGTTCTATTTAAGACGTTAAAAATGAGGGAGCTATTGGTAATGAATTGGTATTGTGGACATGAACACCTTTTTGTCTAATCAATGAAAATATGTATTATCTCCATTCATAAGTGAGTTGGGTAGAAAAAAATCTAACAGGCTTGCTCGGTCGGGTTCACTCGGTTGAGCACCGGTCTCGCTCCCCGATTGTTGGGGCGTGACATATAATCTGCACAAATAAAATGTCAAAACAATCAAAATAGAAAAATAAATGATCATGCCCAAGAGAGACTCTTGACTGCAGAACTAATTCGCGGCCGTCAATCCGCGAAACGTGTGATGAAATTGAATGATCCATCCTAGGATTGGCGAAGTTGGCAATGAGGTTTGCAACGATCTATCTGGACTCTCCGATTTGGCAGAGTGACGACGCAATCTGTACGAGGTGGTCCGATTGGCATAGTTGATGATTTGATATGTACGAGATGCTCTGATTGGCAGAGCGGACGGTTTGATATGTACATGATGCTCCGATTTGCGAAGCAAATGATTTGATATGTACAAGGTGCTCCGATTGGAAGAGCGGTCAGTACGATATATACAAGGAGTTTTGGCTCATGGACACCTTCAAAGAATTCAAAGTTAGTCCTTAGGTATATGAGACTGAAACAAATTGAATAATTCAGAAGGATTGAGAGCTCATGAAGTTGTATAAGGTATGGCTTCGATTCCAGTGTTATCTGGCGCCCTTTAATTCTAGTCAATCCAGCGCTCAAGGAAAAAATTCTTAGTAGGGGAGGGGCATTGATTTGTGTTGATCACGAGCATGGCCTTTCCCTGAATCTGGTGGATTATGCCATGAATTTCGGTAGGTGGAAAAGTAGTGTTTTTCTTAAAAGTTGTTTTTGTTTTTTAAAAGTCATTTATGTTTATGACAAACGTTGTCGTTCTGGATTATGACATGTTTTGATGCTTTCCTCAATGCGAGTATTATTTCTTGATGACTCTGCTTTACTAATAGTGCTTCCTGTATATGCCCTTAAAGATGTAACTTTATTGCTGATGCGATCATTTACTAATCTAGACAATGCATTACAAAGGCTTTCCTAGGGCGATGACCAAAACTTTTCAGGTTGCCTACGTATCCAATAGAATCAGGTCAGGTATAAGTAAATGAAAATATTGAAATGACCTAGCCTGACTCAGGCAGCCTATGTATCCAAACAAAATCAGGTCAAAACGTAGTTCGATTACAATATATGCAAAATGATGGAAGAAATAATATGACCGAGTTTGACTCAGAAGGCCTATGTATCCAAAATGGAATCAGGCCAAAATATAGTTCGATTACAATGGAAGACTGAATCCGACATTGATTGCCTACCTATCCCTACCAAAGGAAATCAAATCATGCAGTCGTTCCGAATACAAGAAAATTGTATTTGGATTTTCTATTAGAAAAGGGGACCAGACCCTATGTGGGTTGCCTACGTATCCCACCGTGGGAAGTCCGGTCGAGCGTCGTTCTGTTACACAAAAACCTAACTCTATTGTCTTCAAATGTAGTATCTCTTGATTGCGTATGAATTGATTAGCGCAAATTTTCCCTTAACTTCCTCTTGATGGGGGATTGATCACTATCCATTGTCGGTGATTGATCACTATCTTTCGCAAGATCCCCTTGATGTTTTTGTTGGCTGCTTCACCTGCTCCATTAATCCGTGGCATGTATGCTCTGGAATTACAATGGATTCTTTTGAACTTATTGCAAACTTCCCTCATGAGATCGCTATTGAGATTGGCTGCATTGTCAGTTAGGATTGATTTTGAAATTCCGAATCGACAGATGTGATGACCCGATAGGTCATTTTAGGTTTTAGCCTTTAATTCCATGTTCGGAGACCTCTAGCTCCGTTTTATCATTCCTCGATTTGTGTACGCAGTCCGTGTCTTTTTCGAAAATCTTTTATGTGAAAAATTAAAGAAAATGTGAATTTTAGCCTTGAAAATAATTTGAGTTGATTTCGATCAATATTTTGTATAAACGGACCCGGATTAGTTTTTGACAGTCCCGATGGGTCCATATCATGATTTAGGACTTGGGCGTATGCTCAGAATTCAATTTGAAAGTCCCTAACTTGATTTAGCGTGATTTGTTGAAAACTAGTAATTTGAGGGCTTAAAGAATTCCTAAATTTGACCATGTGCTGACTTTATTGCTACTGGGTTAGGAATTTTGTTCCGAAACTTTATATAGGTTCATTTCACTATTTATGACTTGTCTGTAAAATTTGGTGCAAAACGGAGTTGATTTGACGTGATTCGGACATTCGGTTATAAATTTGAAAGTTCTTAAGTTTCTTTTAAAATTTCATGCATTTTGATGTGCGATTCATAGTTTTAGGTGTTATTTTGGTATTTTGATTGCATGAGAGAGTTCGTATGATGTTATTACACTTTCACGAACGCGACCAGCCAGTCGCGAACGCGTAGGGTTAAGGTGGCCTGGGAAGGGACATGACTGTTACTCTTTGTGAATGCCAGCCCTAGCTCGCGAACGTGTAGGCCATTCTAGCTGCTGCACATCGCTAACATGTCAGGCCCTTCATGAACACGAAGATGTCCTGATGCCCAGTGACTTAAATATCCCAAAGTTGGGATTTAACCCATTTTTCACCATTACCATGTTTGAGCTAGGCCTAGAGGCGATTTTGAAGAGAAATTTCGTCCTAACTTCATAATTTTAACTCGTTTTCTCCCATTTCCATCAACAACCATTGATTTCTAACCTTTAATCTATGTTTGTTCATGGTAGAAATTAGGGATTTAGGTAGAAATTGTGAATTTTGAGAAATTGAGATCTAGATCTCAAATTGAGGTCAGATTTCGAAACTAATCACATAATCGGGCTCGAGGGTGAATGGGTAATTGAGTTTTGATCCAAATCTCGGGTTTTTACTAAGCGAGCCCGGGGTTGACTTTTGTTGAATTTTTCCAAAATAATTAAAGATTAAATCTTTTTCACTTGTGGGTAGTTTCTAAAGCTTATTTTGAATTGTTTGAACTATATTTGGTTAGATTCGATTGATTTGGAGGAAAGTTTTAGGGGAAAGTCACCGGTTGATCTTTGATTTGATTGTGGAGCGAGGTAAGTATCGTGGTTAACTTTGACTTGAGGGATTAGGACTTATTAGTCATTTTGCTACGTGTTTTATGTGTGAGAACAACGTATATGTGAGGTGACGAGTACTTATGCGTTGTTATTGGGTTAAAGCATACGGGTGGAACTCGTTTCTTTGTATTTTATTGCTATGTAAATTATGATATCCATATTTAGGTAAGATTATTATTTCTTTGACTATTTATCTCGTAAATATTTCCCTTTTATAATTAGCAAATATTTCTGGAAGTTGAAGTTTGGTATCTTGGCATCATATCTGATGTTAAATATATTCTCCACATTATTTATTACTCAAATTCATCTTATCATTGTTATATGGTGAGGAGGAATATAAAAGTACGAAGGGTAATGACGTGCCATTGCATTTATATTATTAATATTACATGGTGAGGACGAGAGTAAAAGCACGAAGAGTGAGGCCGTGCCATTTATCTCAATTATTCATTATTACACATTGAGGAGGAGAGTAAAAGCACGAAGGGTGATGCCGTACCATTTATCTCATTTATTCATTATTACATGGTGAGGAAGATAGTAAAAACACGAAGGGTGATGCCGTGCCATTCATCTCACTTATTCATTATTACATGGTAATGATGAGAGCAAAAGCACGAAGGGTGATGCTGTGCCATTTTCATATCATTGGTTTAACTGATTTACCGGTTAGTGATTTACTTGGTTACTTCGTGATTTAATTCTTGTCGGAGTTGTTATATTTTTCCCCTTCTTGCATGTCCCCTCCCAGTTTGCACGTTACCATTCTCTGTTATTACTGTGCGTTATATATACTTGTACAAGTTAATTAACGTAGGGGTCCTATCATAGCCTCGTCGCTACCTCATCGAGGATAGGCTCCACAGTTACGGAGTACATTGGGTCAGTTGTACTCATACTATGCTTCTGCACTTTTTGTGCAGATACATGTATTGACCCCCGTGCGTGAGGTGCGTCAGCTTGGACCTCTACTTACAGAGACTCGAGGTAGATCTGCCGGCGTCCGCAGACCTTGAAGTCCCCTTCCTTTTCCCACTTTTACCGTTCATTTCCTTTGAAAGAGTTGTATTTATTTCAGACTTTGTTTGTAGATTTCTAGTTGCTCGTGTATTTGTGACTCCTGATTTCTGGGAGTAGATATTTTCACGTGATTTATATTGGTATTGTATCAGATTGGGTTTCTATTTCTCATTATATAACATCATTGTGCTTTTAAATGTTAAAACTTGGCTATTTAATTATCTCACGTAGGCTTGCCTAGCAAGTGCTTGTTAGGCGCCATCACGACCGCGAGGTTGGGATTCCGGGTTGTGACAAGTTAGTATCAGAGCACTAGGTTACCTAGGTCTCACAAGTCATGAGCAACCTTAGTAGAGTCTGGAGGATTGGTACAGAGGCGTCTGTACTTATCTTCCAGAGGCTATGGAGTATTAGGAAAAATTTCACTTCTCTCCTTCTTTATCATGTGATTTTATTCTATCATGATGATTGAACCGTTCTATTATTGTTTCTCCAGATGGCGAGAACATGCACAACATCTGTAGCCGGACAGGAGCCGCATCCCATGTGGCAGCTACTACTAGGGGTAGAGGATGAGGTCGCTTCAGAGGGCGAGGCCGAGGTCGCGTTAGAGGCCGAGGCAGAGGCAGAGCTCAGCCTAGAGCTCGAGCAGCTGCACCTACAGTGGGGCCTGAGATTGATGATGAAGAGGAGGTCCCAACTCAGAATGCACCCGCCAGACCAGCTCAGTTCTCGGAGGGATTCATAGCCACTCCAGTGCTTCAGAACGCTCTAGTCCTTTTGGTGGGCCTTATGGAGAGTGTGGCCCAAACCAGTGTATTTTCGGTGGCACTGGCCGTCTCTTGGGCTGAGGAAGGAGCACAGACTCCTGCTACTCACACCCAGGAGCAGGTGGCTCCCCTATATCAAACTCCAGCAGCCCATCCAGTTAGGGTAGTTTAGCCAGTTATTGTGGCACTGGCAGGGGATAGGCCCGTTATGTCTTCTAAGGCCTTGTTGAGGCTGGATAAGTTTACCAAGCTCTTTCCTGTTCATTTCAGTGGTGCACCTTCTGAGGATCCACAAGATTACTTGGACCGTTGCCACGATGTGTTGAGCAACATGGGTATTGTTGAGACCAATGAGGTCAACTTTGTAGTGTTCCAGATGACCGGTTGTGCTAAGGGATGGTGGAGAGATTATGTGTTGACTAGACCAGCTGGTTCACCTTCACTTACCTGGGATCAGTTTTCACTGATATTTCTAGAGAAGTTCATTCCTTTCACCCTGAGAAAAGAGTACTGCAGGCAGTTTGAGTGCCTTCAACAAGGTAGCATGATTGTTACCCAGTATGTGACTCGATTTGTGGACCTAACTCGCCACGCCATTATATTTCTCCCTACTGAGAGGGAGAGAGTGAGGAGATTCATTGATGGGCTCACTTTCACTATCCAGTTATAGATGGCCAAGAAGATGAGATATGATATTTCTTTGCAGAGGGCCATAGAGATTGCTAGACGGATCGAGATGGTTCATTGACGAACGCATAACACACACGTAAATTATGCTCGCTAATCAAATATAGTATAGTATAATATCGTATCCATATGGATTGGATTTAAACAGTATTTTCGTAGTTTCTAGCTTGATTGCTATCCAAGAGGATCAACAATTGATATTTATATGATGAATACTAAAATTAACTAAGAATCTAAGGCTATTGACTAATGACACTCGAAACTAGGACTAAGTATAGAAGGTTATCAGTGGGAGAAGATAGGGATTGATAGGATAGGTGCAAAATAATTGTTGGGATCTAACTCTAGATAATTCACTTCTAATATTTAAGTGAGTCTCTCGAATTCACTCAATTATTAATTCACACGTTCAACAGAAACTCCTGTCTCGATTAAGTCTCAACCTCACAAGATGAACCAATTTAAGCACTATAAAGATATGCAAGAATGCGTAGTGGATTTGTCTTTAGGACAACCTCTCTCGATTAACCTCCTAACTAAGTTTAATCAATGATTCAACAAGCCTCTTCCGATTACTAAGAAGAATTAATGAACTCAATCAACAATATAATGCAAAGATATCCCAAGTTATGCCTCTCTCGATTACATGAACAAGTGAATAAAGATGCAACAATTAAATCATCCAAAAATGCTTCAATACATCAAAACTAGAGTTATAATCCACAAATAAATATCAATACACCAAATCCATCAACCCTAAAGAAAACTACACCATAGACATGGGGTAATTCATCACAAATATAGAACAATTAAAGAAAAACATAAATTCAATCCAAACTCGGGTCTTGAGTGAGGAGTGAATGATGAAATCCTCGTGCTTTTGCTATTCCAACTCCTCCTTAGCCTCCTTAGGTTGAATATGTGTCAAAAGTCAAGAAAATAACATTTTTCTATATATTTATACCAAGTAGGGTCGGGCCCTGACGAAAGCACGGGCGACGCGCAATGCGGGGCATTAGTGGGGAAATCCAGAGAGCTCAACTTCCATCAGGCGGCCAAAAATACACTACTGCATCGCACTATGCATCGCATGGTGCATCGCATCAGTGCATATTTCTCAGAGTACGGATTAAATCTTGCTTTTTGACGTCCAGACACATGGTCCTCGAACCCCGAACATGATCCCGGCTTAATCCCTTGGGCTTTTACTCATATTTCAAAGCTCCAAATAACTCGAATTAGCTCCACAACATCTACATAAATCGGAATCACTCATAAACGGCATAAAACACACAATAAGTGAAAAACACTATCAATTAAAGCTCAAATACCAGTAAAGTGCAGTGAATTAGAGTGCAATAAGCAACTAAAATACGAGATTATATCCAACCATCAACACCCCAAACTTAAACCATTGCTCGTCCTCGAGCAATTAAACTACACTTTATATAAACACGGTCTTTTTAAACAACACTCCTAACTCATCATACTAAGAATATTTAAAGTAGATTAAGTGCAGTAACGTAACATCCTTGCCTCAAGATTTGACTCAAAAGCACCATGCATTTTTACACAACCCGCTCACTTACTCTAACACAGAGGTCAATGACATTACCTTTCCTTCATAAATCAAGTGCCCTTACATAACAATAGAGAGTACTTCCACACACCATAAAATTAAGAATATTCAGGAACTCAAGATAGAAAGAATTCACTCACTCTCAGAAACAACATTCATATGCCATAAAAGATGAAACATAGGCTTGCCCATAGTGTACTACTCTACTAATTGAGTTCATTCAGTCAAGGATCAAGTAGGACTTTAATTGGTTGTAATGTAGGTTGCAGGACGGGTAGGATACATTTAGATATAAGAGTGACTACACCTCCCTAAGCACTTTAATACATATAATTTACCATTTAAGAACCCCACACTTATGTCAAACCATAACTCCACCTTCACATCACTAACAACTGCGACAGATGAGGAAGGAAAGAAATCTCATCGAGATGTTAGAAAAGGTTGGGAAATCCTCAACCAAAGAAATTATGGCTGGAGTCGATAATGATAATGTAGATTTGGCTACAAGAGAGGCAGCCCAACAACGAGAAAAAGCTGCACGGGATGCTGAGAAAGCAGCTATTAGAGATGCACATATTATCTATGAAGAAGAGAGGGGTCGGAGAATTTCTCAAAATCAACCCTTGGCTGCAGACCAGTTTGGAAATATAGCTCCCAGGCCTGGGAGACCACTTGGCGATTATGCTAGACCGGTCTTCAATCAAGGATTATCTATTCTTAGACCACCTCCAATTGCAGCAAACAATTTTGACGTGAAGCAAGGGTTGCTTCAAACCCTTCAGAATTGTTGTGTCTTCAGAGGGAAACCAAACGAAGATCAAAATGCACATCTAATGCACTTTGAGGAGATTATGAACACTTTTCAATACAATGGGGTGTCACAATATGCAGTGTACTTAAGGGCATTCCCCTTTTCACTTAAAGATGATGCAAAGCAGTAGTTTCAAAGCTTGCCCACGGGATCGATCAAAACATGGGAGGAGGTGACCAGAAAATTCCTTGATAAGTATTTCTCCTTAGCTAAGACTAACAAGTTTAAAAGAGAAATCCATAACTTTTTCCAGAAAGAGATTGAAACTATTTCTGAAGCATGGGAGAGATTTAAGGAGATTGTTAGAAAGTGTCAACATAGTGGAATTGAACTCTGGATGCAACTCCAGGCCTTTTGGGATGGATTGACACCGGCCTCACGTAGAACATTGCGCAATGCAGCTAGAGGTCGGTTGATGATGAAGAATCTAGAGGAGATAGTTACAATTCTTGATGAGTTATCTGAAGATGCAAATCAATGGCCTTCTGAGAGTGTTGAAAGAAGAAGATTAACTGGTGTTCAACAAGGTGATACTAATACATCTGTGCAGGTACAACTTGATGTTATGGCTAAAGAAATACAAAGGATGACCTTAGCCTTGATACAAATGAGCCTCACATAGCTTGTGATATATGTGGAAGAGGGCACCCTATTCAAGAGTGTCAAGCCTCAATTAAGTAAGTGAATGCTGTGGGAAATTATAATTTTAATGCAATGGGTCAGACGTACTCCAGTTTTTCATGGAGTTTACCCGCAGGTACAGCAAATACATGGCAACAAAACAACCCTAGATTACAGGGACAAGGAGCTCCTAGTTTTATGAATCAACCAATGAAGCAGTTTCAGTCTCAACAACCCAATTAGCCTGGTCTTGAAGATCTCTTGAAGGCCTTTATAGTGAAAACTGATGAAAGATTTAAGTACAGGGCGCAGCAATTCAAAATTTAGAGAAGCAAGTGGGACAAATTGCAACAATATTATCTAAAAGGGGTCTAGGCACTCTCCCCGCTGATACTGAGACAAATCCCAAAGAAATAGTGAATGTTGTGACCTTGAGAATTGGGCAAGTGTTGAAAGATCCCACCCCGAGCCAAAAGAGGTGGTACTTGAAAAAGAAAATGGGGAGCAACTGAATAATGATATTGATAAGAAGAAGAAGGGCCGGACAAAAGCTGAGAAAAAGAAGAAAGGAGAAACTTCGAGAATGGAGGAACCTAATGAGAGCGATCATATACCTGCTTTACCCTTCCCTCAAAAGCTATATAGAGAAAAGCTAGACAAGCAATTTGAGAGATTTCTAGTTGTACTGAAACAAATTCATGTAAATTTACCATTCACAGAAATGCTCTCACAAATATGGCTTATGCCAAATTCATTAAGGAGATCCTGACAAAGAAGAGGAAGATAGAGGAGACCTCAGTGGTCAAGCTCACAGAGCAGTGCAGCACGATATTGAAAAATAAACTCCCACAAAAGTGTGGAGATCCAGGGAGTTTTACTATACCTTGCTCTTTAGGCATTATTAATTTTGATAAGTCTTTATGTGATTCTGGTGCCTCAGTTAATTTAATGACTCTATCTATTTACAAGAAACTGGAGAAGGAGGTTGGTGAGATAAGGTCGGCACCAATATCTTTGCAGCTAGGAGACTAAATGACTTTGATACCCGAGGGAATAGTGGAAGATGTGGTAGTTCGGGTGGATAAGTTCGTATTTCATGTGGATTTTATAGTGGTAAATATGGAGAAAAACAAGGAGGTCCCCCTAATCCTAGGAAGACCATTCTTAGCAACGGGTAGAGCTATATTAGATATACATGAGCGAAAACTCATGCTTAGAGTGGGTGAGGAGACTGTGACTTTCAAGATGGGTGTAGAAAGGGGGTGCAAAAAGGAAAACCAATTGCAAGTGTCGAGTGGAAAGTGAAGGGCTTGAAAGAGAAGGCTGCAGTGAGCGAGAAAGATAAGTGTGGGGTGTACCGCAAGAAGGCTGAGAAGAAGTTGTCTTCATGGATGTGTGCACTAGTTCGGGCGCGAGGAATGGATCCCAACTTCGACTCAGACCCTGACTAGATATTCAAGGAAGTTTCCTTTACCTTATGCTTTTTAATTGTCTGTCATGGGGGCATGCCACAACTTAACGTGTGGGGTGGGGGGTATTTGTATGTATGTATGTATATTAGTTTTAGTTTTGCTTTTTAGTAGTTAGAGATAAAAAACATAAAATTTGTAAATTTTTTGATTTTTCCCGACGATGGATATCATCGATAGGTTTCTTGAGGGATTAAAGTCGAAAGCAAAAAGTCAAAAAGATATTCTTTTGTTAGGTAGTGTAATAATTCCCCCTTGATTTTTCTTTGTGCCGTGGTTCTTTTCCAAGGATTTTGTTTGAACCGGGTGTAAATAGTTTTTATTTTTGTCAGTAGTAGAAAACCTTGTGCTATGGTTTGAATTGAAGGCAACATCTCTTTACTTTGTTATGCCTTCAGAATAGTAAGTGCTTTAGTTGTGACGCTTAGGCTCACTTTTTGACTCTTGTATAAGTACCTGAAATTGTATGAGCTTAACTTTGCTTAATTGCTGTGACTAGAGTGTCTTGATGAGTCCGATCCTTAGTGAGTTATGTGCCATGTGTGTGTGAGATTTTGTGTATTCGGTGCATTGCATTTGATGTCTAGAACTTATCCCGTGTGTTTGCAAAGTGCAATAGTAGTTTTATCCAGTCTTGGAAGTGATATAGGTGTTTCTTTGTTGAGCCAGTTATATGTTATTACCCACCTAATTGTTATGTATCTTATTTAACCCCTTTGAGTATGTAATCCTGTTTCTTTGGCAACCACATTGCAAGCCTTACCCATTCGTTTGAATTGACCATCTATTTGATCCTTTTCACCTCTCGTGAGCACTTGAATTTGTTATGAACTTTGTAAAAGTTGAAGTGTGGGGCGTTTGGTTTGGCTGTTGAGTGGAACTTTTGAGATAAGGAGAAAGGTGCAATGTTTTAAAAATGCAAGAGCCACTTGAATTGAATAAGAGAAGAACAAGAAAAAAATAGTTGTATAGTTCTGAAGAAAAATATTCCTTTAAAGTGGTAACTCTTGATTTAATTGTGCTTAAAGAAGTTTTTCTATCTTTGGCTCGCACGGTTGCACTTCTTTCGCAGAAGCTCGAGTCATGCACCAATCTGAACCTGTAACCTGCGCACAGTCAAGAACACCAAACGTAAAAAGAGAAAATAGAAAGAAAAATAAAAAAAATTCATGAATTAGCACTACAAACTATTTCAAACACTATTGATTGACAATTCCCGGCAACAACGCCAAACTTTGATGAACGCAAAACACACTTAAATTAGGCTCGCTAATCAAATTTAGCATAGTATAATATCGTATCCACATGGATCAGATTTAAATAGTATTCTCGTAGTTTCTAGCTTGATTTCTATCCAAGAGGATCAACAGTTGATATTTATATGATTAATACTATATATAACTAAGAATCTACGGCTATTGACTAATAAGATCGAAACTAGGACTAAGCAAAGAAGGTTATCAGTGGGAGAAGATAGGGTTTTGATAGGTTAGGTGCAAGATAATTGTTGGGATCTAACTCTAGATAATTCACTTCTAATGTTTAAGTGACTCTCTTGAATTCACTCAATTATTAAATCACACGTTCACTAGAAACTCCTCTCTCGATTAAGTCTCAACCTCACAAGATGAACCAATTTAAGCACTAGGAATATATGCAAGAATGCGTAGTGGATTGGTCTTTAGGAAAACCTCTCTCGATTATATTCCTAACTAGGTTTAATCAATGATTCAGCTAGCCTCTTCTGATTACTAAGAAGAATTAATGAACTCAACCAACAATATAATGCGAAGATATCCCAAGTTATGCCTCTCTCGATTACATGAAAAAATGAATATAGATACAACAATTAAATCATCCAAAAATGTTTCAATACATAAAACATAGAGTTATAATCCACAAACAAATATCAATACACCAAATCCATCAACCCTAAAAAAACTACTCCATAGACATGGAGTAATTGATCACAAATATAATAAAATTATAGGAAAACATGAATTCAATCCAAACTCGGGTCTCGAGTGAGGAAGGAATGATGAAATCCTCGTGATTTTGCTCTTCCAACTCCTCCTTATCCTCCTTAGGTCGTATATATGTTAAAAGTCTAGAAAATAATGTTTTCCATATATTTATACCAAGTAGGGTCGGCCCCTGACGAAACCACCTTCTCCTAGTCAATATAGGATATTGGCTCTGTAAAATATGCGCAGGCGCGTCACATGTGGTGACGCGCCATGCAGGGCATTAGTGGGGAAATCCATAGGTAGTTCACATCGCACTTCTATCAGGCAGCCAAAAATACACTGCTGCGTCATACTATGCGTCGCATAGTGCATCACATCAGTGCAAATTTCTTAGAGTACGAATTAAATCTTGCTTTTTGACGTCCAGACTTGGTCCTCAACCCCCGAACACGATCCCGACTTAATCCCCTGGGTTTTTACTCAGATTTTAAAGCTTCAAATGACTCAAATTAGCTCTACAACATCTACATAAATTGGAATCACTCCTACAAGGCATAAAACACACAATAAGTGTAAATCTCAATCAATTAAAGCTCAAATACCAGTAAAGTACAGTGAATTAGAGTGCAATAAGCAACTAAAATACGAGATTATATCCTACCATCATTTGTGGTCAGAAGAGGGGGCCGGTATCTGATAAGAGGCCTTGTCATTTCGGTGGATTAAATTGTGCCTCATATGGAGGCAGGGGTACTTTTGGTAGAAGCCATCCTCCCGGGCCATTTCAGTCAGTGCTTCAAGTATCCCACAGTGCTTCGGGTAGACGTGATTCTTATGTATATCATCCTAAGAAGCTAGCCCACAGTGCCCCTCTGATCTAGAGTGATCAGAGTGGTTATCCAGGTCGACAGGGCCAGTTTCAAGGTCAGCAGTCGCAGCAGCTGATGGCTTGTTATACTTGTGGAGATCCAAGGCACCTTTCTAGATTTTGCCCTAGATCATAGGGTGGCATGCACCAGCAGGTTTCTCGTGCCATGGTTCCGGCATAGGTTTCTTCACCGCCCGCTCAGCCAGCTAGAGGTGGGCGTTAGGCCGCCAGAGTAGAGGTCATGCCATTAGAGGTGGAGGTCAGGCCTTTAGAGATGGAGGCCAGCCAGCTAGAGGCCGTTCGAGGGGAGGAGATCATAGTAGTGGGGCCCAGCCCTGTTTTATGCATTCTCGGCTAGACCTGAGGTCGAGTCATATGATGCAACCATCACAGGTATTGTTTCAGTTTTCCATAGAGATGCTTTAGTTCTATTTGATCTGGATCTACTTATTCCTAGTGTCATCCTATTTTGCTTCATATCTGTTTGTGCCTCATGATTCATTGAGTGCTCCTGTGTATGTGTCCATGTTTGTGGGAGAATCTATTATTACATATCCTGTCTATCGCTCGTATGTGATTACTATTGGAGTTATGAGACTAGTGTAAACGTCCTACTTCTTGATATGGTGGACTTTAATGTTATTTTGGGCATGGATTGGCTGTCATCGTATCATGCTATATTGGACTGTCAAGCCAAGACGGTGACCTTAGCCATGCTGAGGTTGCCTCGATTAGAATGGAGAGGGACTCCTGGTTACTCTACCAGCAGGGTTATTTCTTATGTGAAGGCTCGGCGTATGGTTGAGAAGGGATGTTTAGCTTATTTGGCCTATATTCACGATTCTAGTGCGGAGGTTCCTTCCATGGATTCGGTACCCGTTGTGCGTGAGTTTTCATAAGTGTTTCCTACATATCTACTGGGGATGCGATCCGATAGAGATATTGACTTCTGTATTGACTTGGCTCCAGGAACTCAGTCCATTTATATCCCATCATATCATATGGCCCCAACAGACTTGAAGGAACTGAAGGAGAAATTGCAAGATTTTCTTGAAAAGGGATTCATTAGACGTAGTATCTTGCCTTGGGGTGCGCCCATGTTTTTCGTGAGGAAGAAGGTTGGCTCGATGAGGATCTATATAGACTATCGGTAGTTGCACAAAGTCAATATCAAGAACAAGTACCCGTTGCTGAGGATTTATGACTTGTTTGATCAGCTTCAATGTGCCAAAGTGTTTTCAAATATCGATTTGAGGTCTGCCTAACATCAGTTGAAGATTAGGGCATCTGATGTCCCTAAGATAGCTTTTAGGACTCGGTATGGGCATTATGAGTTCCTTATAATGTCATTTAGGTTGTCAAATGCCCCATCAACATTTATGGATTTGATGAACCGGGTATTTAAGACCTGCTTGGATTCTTTTATGATCGTATTCATTGATGATATCTTGATCTACTCCCACAGTCGAGAGGAGCATGAGCACCATCTTCAGATAGTACTTCCGACTCCGAGAGATGGTCAGTTAAATGCCATGTTTTCAAAGTTTGAGTTTTGGTTGGACTCGGTTTCCTTTTTGGGGCATGTTGTATTGGCCGAGGGAATTAAAGTGGATCTTAAGAAGATTGAGGCAGTTTAGAACTAACCTAGACATGCTTCACCTACATAGATTCGGAGTTTCCTGGGTTTGGCGGGTTATTATCGTCGGTTCGCGGATGGGTTTTCATCCATAGCAGCCCCATTTACTAGATTGACCCAGAAGGGCGCTCCATTCAGTTGAGTTGAGGTTTCAGAAGATCAAGACTGCATTGACTACGACGCCAGTGTTGGTGTTGCCCACAGGTTCAGGATCCTATATGGTGTATTGTGAAACTGTTACACCTTATATTTTTGTACGTAAAAATGCGTCGTAAGCAAACTAATGTAGGACCAAAAATGAGATAATATTTAAAAGTATATAAAGTAAGTTAATCATGTTACCTATGAGGTTACAAATATTGAAGATCATGAACAACAAGTACAAAGAGGGTTGGACAGTTCAGAAGCTAAAGCAATTGAATAAAACAATGTTTCGTCGAAAGTCGACAAGTTGGGAATGTTATAACATGTACCTTTGGGGTGAGACTAGGGTGATTAACATGATAAGGAGATTATGTTATGATTTATATTAGTCGTATGACATCCGTGTGTTATGTTTTAATGTCAAGCGAGTTGTGGAACAAAAGTCGATGAAAGTCATCACAAGTTACACTCATAAGTTTTACTGAAACTTTAGGTCAAATCTAACTGCAATTTTCTCCCAATATACTTAGAGTTATGGGGTGTTCCACCCATCAAATTAAAGATCTATGAGTCTATTTTCCAATGCATTAAACCGTTTGTCAATACGACATCGGAGTAGTGAGATATGGACATTTTTGTGATACTGCACAAGCTGCTAGGTGACAAGAAGGTGTGTCACCTACTTGCTTAAATGAAAGCCCAAAAATGGGCCATTTCGGGTAGTCCAAAGAGGCCTTTTAAAGGCCTATTTTCTTCATATATTTAGACTTAAAATAGATCATAATAACCGGACATAAGCTCTGCAAAGAATTCTCCCAAAAATTTTTCACAAACCCTAATTGATTTTCTCTCCCTTTCAAGTTCTAATTGGAGGTAAAACCTAGAGTTTGAAGAACAAAGATAGGAGCTGATTTATCCAACAAATATGGTGAGTTTACTGCTCTCTTTCATCCAGTTTTTATTCTATAAATTCATGGTAAGTCGTTCTATACTTGTGAGAATTCACGGGACGGTGATCGGAAGCCATGAGTTCGAGTTATTCACTTGTAGCGGACTGTTTTGTGGACTGTTTTGTGTTGCTGTTGAGCTGCGTGTTTTACTACTGTTTTGTGGAGTTTTGGAGGAGGAAGGGGGTGTAGAAACACCATATAAATGTAGGGTGGTTGGCTGGTCGTTCGTCATAATATTTTCGGGTCGTTTGACACTACTACGGTGGTCGTTTTGTGTATGAAGAGATTGGGGTGTGTTGGGCTGTTTTGTAGTATTTGATGGTGTATATAGGGCTGGAAAATGATGTATATATGTTATCATTATTATGTTCTTGTATTTTTGGTGTTATCTTGAATTTGGAGGAAGTAAGGATTATAGGTGAGATGCTACCCGTTTTAATACAAAATAAGTTTGTCGTTCGTTGTGCGATAGTTGTAACTTTCGTAACTTAACGATAATATTATTATCATTCTTGTAGATTAAGGTGCGAAGAGGTGAGTTCAACTTGGTGATTGGAAAGATTGTGATAAGGTATGTTAAGGCTAAGCCTTCCTTCATTTTGGCATGATCTCGTAGCTACATGTGTTAGTAATGAGACAAAAAGAGAAGTTCATATTTATGAATTTATTCACACTATTCTAGTCTCATAAGTTACAATATTATTTCTTATCGAGATTCTATATTCAATTTAGTATTGTCTTCTTCCAGTCAAGAGAGCAGCAAGCCTATATATACAGTATTACAGTATTTTCATTACCATCGAGCTATAATCGATGGGCAGGCCCCTATTGGGCAACCTCTGATCAGATGGAAAGTTATATACCGAGCCTACTGTGGCCGAGCGCCTATGAGCGAGCCCAGCATGGTCGAGATACATAGCCTAGTATGGTCGAGCGCCTATGAGCGAGCCTACTACGGCAGAGCAGTTATATATACCGAGCCTTATAAGGCCGTACAATTATTTTACTTACTATATTGAAGGAGTTGAGTCAGTATCAACAGGTAAGTATATCTCCAGATCATCTTTGACTCCCAATTATTTTCAGTTATTATATTATCAGTTCAGTTTCAACTTTCAGTTATGTTATCGCCTTATATACTCGGTACATTATTTCGTACTGACGTCCCTTTTCCGAGGACGCTGCATTTCATGCATGCAGGTTCAGATAGACAGACGAGTAGACCTCCTCAGTAGGTGTTTCCAGAGTTTAGCCTGATCGGTAAGCTCCACATCCTTCGGAGTTATCGGGTCTAAGTTTTTGTGTGCATCTTATGTATGTAATTATATATATAATATGGGTAGGTCGGGGCCCTGTTCCTATCACAATATATCTATCAGTAGAGGCTTGTAGACATATCCTATTGGTTAGTGCAGTATGTTGGGTTTGTAGGCCTGGTATGTATAATTTGGTGGTTTGTCAGCTGTAGTAGCTATGACGGCCTTTTCAGCCTATTTTTATATTGATGTTTAGTTATCACTAGTTTCCATTCAGTTTTATATTTTTCTTCGCAAATTGTCTTGCAAGGTGGCCCCGTGGCCAAAGTATGACATTATATGTTCAGAGTCCCTTAGTCGCAATTTGGTACGCCAGGTGAGGTGAGGCACCGGGTGCTTGTCTCACTCCTAGGTTCGGGGCGTGACAGAAACATATTGGGCTCAGTGCAGTATTGATGCAAGTTGGAAGGGTGATCGCTTACGCATCACGGCAGTTGAAGGTTCATGAGGAAAATTACCCTATTCATGACCTAGAGTTAGCAGCCATTGTTCATGCACTGAAGATTTGGAGGCATTAGCTCTACGGCGTGTTGTGTGAGGTGTTCATGGATCATCGGAGTCTATAGTTTTTGTTCAAGCAAAATGATATAAACTTGAGGCAGAGCAGGTGGTTTCATCTATTGAAAGACTATGATATCACCATTTTGTATCAACCCGGGAAGGCCAATGTGGTTACCAATGCCTTGGGTAGAAAGGCTGTGAATATAGGTATCCTTGCGTATATTTCGGTTGGTGAGAGACTGCTAGCATAAGATGTCCAGGCCTTGGCCAATCAATTCGTGAGGTTAGATGTTTCGGAGCCCAATCGTGTTCTAGCTTGCACGGTCTCGGTCTTCTTTGTATGAGCACATCAAAGAGCGTCAGTATGACAACCCCCGTTTGCTTGTCCTTAAGGAGACGATATTGTATGGTGGTGCGAAGAAAGTTACTATTGGAGATAATGGGGTGTTGCTGATGCAGGGTCAGATTTGTGTACCCAATGTGGATGGGCTTCATGAGTTGATTCTTGAGGAGGCCTACAGTTCGCAGTATTTCATTCATCCGGGTGCCGCAAAGATGTATCAGGATTTGCGAAAGCATTATTAGTGGAGAAGAATGAAGAAAGATATAGTTCCATATGTGGCTCGGTGTTTGAATTGTCAGCAAGTAAAGTACGAACACCAGGAGCCTGGTGGTTTACTTCAGAAGCTTGAGATTCCCGAGTGGAAGTGGGAGTGTATTACCAAGGATTTTGTTCTTGGGCTTCCACGGACATTGAAGAAATACAATGCAGTATGGGTCATTGTGGACAGGTTGACCAAGTCGGCACATTTCATTTCAGTTGCAGTTACCTATTTTTCGAAGCAGTTGGCTGAGATCTATATCCGCGAGATCATTCATCTTCACGGTGTACCGGTGTCAATTATTTCTGATCGGGGTACGTAGTTCACATCGCACTTTTGGAGGGCCATACAATGTGAGTTAGGTACACGGGTTGAGTTGAGTACAGCATTCCACCCCCAGATAGACGGTCAGTTCGAGCGCATCATTCAGATATTGGAGGATATGTTGCGCGCCTGTGTTATGGATTTCGGGGCTTCTTGGGATCAGTTGTTTCTACTTGCGGAGTTTCCCTACAATAACAGCTACCAATCGAGTATTCATATGGCTCCCTATGAGGCATTATATGGTAGGTGGTGTCGTTCGCCAACTGGTTGGTTTTAGCTAGGAGAGGCTCAGTTGTTGGGTAACAATTTTGTTCAGGATGACTTGGAAAAAGGTCAAGATGATTCAGGATCGACTTTGCACAACTCAGTCTAGGCAGAAGAGTTATGCCGATCAGAGAGTTCGTGATGTTGCATTCATAGAGAGGGTATTGCTTTAGGTTTCACCCATGAAGGGTATGATGAGGTTCGGAAAGAAGGTCAAGTTGAGCCCTAGGTATATCAGACCCTTTAAGATTCTTGAGAGAGTGGGTGAGGTGGCCTACAAGCTTGCATTGCCACCTGGTTTATCAACAGTCCACAGGGTGTTCCATGTCTCCCTGCTCCAGAAGTATCACGGTGATCCATCCCATGTGTTAGATTCTAGCTACGTCCAATTGGACAAGGACTTGACTAATAAGGAGGAGTCGGTGGCCATTCTAGCCCAGCAAGTCCGGAAATTGAGGTCTAAGAGTTATTCTTCAGTTACAGTATAGTGGAAAGGTGAGCCAATTGAGGCAGCCACGTGGCAGTCCGAGTCCGACATGAGGAGTAGATACCCACAACCTTTTCACCAGTCTAGGTACCTTTCTATGTCCGTTCGAGGATGAACGTCTATTTTGGAGGTGGAGAATGTGATGACCCGATAGGTTATTTTGGGTTTTAGCCTTTATTTCCATGTTTCGAGACCTTGAATAGCTGCATTTTGCATTCCTCAATTTGCGTGCGCACTCCGTGTCTTTTTCTGGAAAATTTCTATGTGAAACATTGAAGAGAATGTGAATTTTAGCCTTGAAAATGATTTGAGTTGACTACGGTCAAAACTTTGTGTAAACGGACCCGAATCAGTGTTTTGATGGTCCTGATGGGTCCGTATCATGATTATGGACTTAGGCATAAGCCCGTAATTGAATTCAGAAGTCCCTAACTTGATTTAACATGATTTATTAAAAACCAGTAATTTGAGGGCTTAAAAATTCCTATGTTTGACCGTCAGTTGACTTTGTTGCTACCAGGTTCAGATTTTGGTTCCTGAACATGGGATAGGTTCATTTCACTATTTATGACTTGTATGTAAAATTTTGTCAAAACAGAGTTTACTTGACGTGATTCGGATGTCCGGTTGTATATTTGAAAGATCTTAAGTTTCTTTGAAAATTTCATGCATTTTGATGTTCTATTCATAATTCTAGGTGTTATTTTGGTGTTTTGATTGCGCTAATGAGTTTGTATGATGTTATTACACTTGTGTGCATGTTTGGTTTGGAGCACGAGGGGCTCGGGTGCGTTCCGGATAGGCTATGCATTGAGTTTGAACTTAGAGGGTCTACTGGTTTGGTGATATCTGGTGTCTGACATTTTGTGCTTTACGATCACGAAGCTACTCTCGCGATCGTGAAGGGGAAGTTGGGGTGGGGGTGGACTTCATCATCACGAACGGTAACGCAAAGCACTGGAGGGGCGACCCTTCGCGAACACGACCAGCCTCTCGCGAACGCGTAGGGTTAAGGGGACTTGGGAAGGGACGTGATTATTACTCTATGCGAACAAGAGCAATAGCTCGCGAATGCGTAGGGTTAAGGGGACAAGGAAACCATGCTAGTTTTCTTCTAAAGAGGTAAGGTTCTAGCCCTAGCTTTCCATTTTGAATTTGGGGCAGAAGATGGGTAATGAGGAGTGTGATTCTTGGATATAAGAGTGTTATCTATGCATGGATGTACATCAAGGTTTGTGGGAAGGTTGTTGAGCTCAAATGGGTAAATATTGGGTTGTGGGATGAAAGAATCCACCATAGGAGAACCTTGAAATCATAATACACACCCTGTGCTTGATAAAATGCTTAAATGAGCTGAACCCCCGAATATCTTTCTGATTATGGTTCAATTTTATCATGTCTCTGACTGGATCGAAGTTGCTAGGATTTCCGGAACATTGTAGTAATTTAGGATAAGCTCAAAGCGAGGTATGTTTGCTAAACTTCTCTTTTAGAATTGAATCCCACGATGTTCTCGTATGTCTCAAGTATGATGGGCCAAGTTCTTATTTCTCATGTTCCGAGATATTCATTACAAATTTGATAATTCGAATAAGCTTTGTGTTGAAAGACATATGTTCAAAATGTGTTCGGAATGCTCTTATTATATTATGTTATCCTTCGAGAAAGTGTTCAAAGTATGGGTGGTGTGATAAAATGTTATAAATTTGGGTCGTGTTTCAAATTAAAGTTAGTATGCTGAATTGTGGAAGAAGACTAAATGTGCTTAAGACTCTTATTTGCTCACATGTACACTTAAAGTCTTGATTAGAAATGCCTTTAATCCATGATGATGTTTGAAAGTTAAAGGGGTGAGCATGAAATATCAAATACGGCGAACGGGCCAAGAATGATATTACATTTGTGGCCACTAGTGCCAATAAAATGAATATATGTGTAAAAGATTATGAAATGAACTGAAAATCCTTTATATAATGGACACTTTGGGAGTATCGTTAGTCACTGAGGAAGGGTAGGTTGAAATAACCTAACCCCAAAACTATACGTACCGGTGTAGGAGTGATTGAGGGGTAAATCCCCGTACTAATGTGTTGAGGATATTCCCCTTAAATGGGATGAGATTGATGTGTTGATATTATTCCTCTTAATTTAGGATGAGATGATTGCTAGCGGAGGGTGATGTCGATCCACACGGCATTGTGTTGAGATGGCCTAGCAGATCGGGCTGAGATCGGATGCCATACCGCGCACATGGTGGTGATTGTGATTGTGATTGGATGTCTTTGGTAAGACGGCCTAGCCGATCGGGGGCGTGATCGGACTCCGTGCTAAATACACGATGGTATATCGGTACTAAAGATCTCCCAACCTAAAATATTGAAATTTACTTGAAAACTTATCTTATTCCTAACTTGATGCTTTGGTATTGTTTGAGGCTTCCATTGCTCCTATGATTATTTCACCTTGTATTGTTACTCGTTCTATTGAGAGGGTGTTTAGTATTACATACTAGTACTATTACATATGTACTAAAGTCCCTTTTGCCGGTGGTGTTGTATCTTTAATAGATGCAGGTGATTCAACAATAGGCAGTGTTGATCAGTGATAGGAGTACACCCTCTTCTCACCTGACTTGGTGAGCCCCACTTCTTCTCCGGATCTTGTATTTCTTGTCCTCTATGTATAGTGTTTTGAGGTATAGCCGGAGCCTTGTGCCAGCACTATCATATTACTCTTTTGTATCTATTAGAGGCCACATAGATATAGTGTGAGTTTTATATTGGTGTTGGGAAAGTGAAACTAGAATGTTGTATTTGTATCACATGTTCCATTTCTAAACTATGAATGTGTAATGTAATATTTTGGAGACTTATAAGTGACGTAACTAATGGTAATGAATTGGTGTTGCTCACTTAATGAAATATATCTTCTCTATATTCATGGGTAAGTTCGGGTAGAAAGCATCTAGTAGGCTTGCTTGACCAGGTTATCTCAGTTGAGCAATGGTCGCGCTCCCCGAGGTCGGGGCGTGACATTTGGTTACATTATTATTTCTTTGATTATTTGTTTCGTAATTTAATTCCCTTTTATAATTAGCAAATATTTTTGGAAGTTGAAATTTGGTATCTTGGCATCATATTTGACGTTAAATATATTCTCCGCATTATTTATTACTCGAATTCATATTATCATTATTACATAGCGAGGAGGAGGGTAAAAGCATGAAGGGTGATGTCATGCCATTGCATTTACATTATTATTACATGGTGATGGCGAGAATAAAAGCACGAAGGGGTGATGCCGTACCATTTTTCTCATTTATTCATTATTATATGGTGAGGAAGAGAGTAAAAACATGAAGAGTGATGCCGTGCCATTTATCTAATTTATTCATTATTACATGGTGAGGAAGAGAGTAAAATAACGAAGGGTGATGCCACGCCATTCTTCTCATTTATTCATTATTACATGGTAAGGATGAGAGTGAAAGCACGAAGGGCGATGCCGTGCCATTTTCATATCATTGGTTTAGCTGATTTACCCGTTGGTGATTTACTTGGTTACTTCATGATTTCATACCGTGCCATTTTCATATTATTGTGCTTTATCATAGCCTCGTCACTACCTCATCGACGTTAGGCTCGACACTTACAGAGTACATTGGGTCGGTTGTACTCATACTACACTTCTGCACTTCTTGTGCACATACTGTTATTGAAACCCACTGTGCATGAGGTGTGTCAGCTTGGATCACTGCTTACGGAGACTCGAGGTAGATCGGCTGGCGTCTGCAGACCTTGAAGTCCCCTTCCATTTCCAACTTTTATTGTTCATTTCCTTTGAAACAGTTGTATTTATTTCTGACTTTGTTTGTAAACTTCTAGTTGCACGTGTACTCGTGACTCCATATTTCTGCGAGTAGATATTATCATGTGACTTATATTGGTACTGTATCAGTTCGGGTTTCTATTTCTCGTTATATAGCATCATTGTGCTTTTAACTGTTAAAAATTGACAATTTAATTATCTCACATCGGCTTTCCTAGCAAGTGGATGGTAGGCTCCATCACGACCCTGAGGTTGGGATTTCGGGTCGTGACAACCGACTATGTTGTTATGGACAAAATCTGCCACCAGTTTCATTGTAATAGCCTTGTGTGTGGAAGCTTCGACCCATTTGGTGAAGTAGTCGATGGCTACCAAGATGAAGCGATGTCCATTTGACACAGCCAACTCTATAAGTCCAATTAAGTCCATGGCCCAAGGGGCGAATGACCATGGAGAACATATTACGGTTAACTCATTTGGTGGGACACTGATGAAATCCCCGTGAATCTGGCACTGGTGACATTTTAGCACATAGCGAATATTGTCCCTTTCCATGGTCATCCAAAAATATTCATCCCTTAGAATCTTCCTAGCAAAAGTGAATCCGTTGATGTGAGGCCCGCACGTTCCTGCATGTATTTATTCACATAGTCTTGTTTCTTCAGCAGCATCTACACTCCTTAACATACCCAAGTCCGGGGTCCTCATGTATTGGACTTTCCCGCTAAGGAAAAAGTGGTTTGCCAGTCTTCTCAATGCATATTTCTGACCGATAATGGCACTCTCTTGATATTCTCTCGCCTCGAGGAACCTCTTGATGTCGTGAGACCATGGTTTGCCATCTGGTTCTTCATCTACATGCAAGGAATACACGTACTGATCCCAGATCTCTACTTCGATAGGGTCGATATAATTCTTGTCCGGGTATTGATTCATGGATGATAATGTTGCAAGAGCATTGGCGAACTAATTTTTGATTCTGGGAACATGCTTGAACTCGATATTGTGAATTGCTTGCACAATTCCTTCACATAATGCAAGTACGAAAGGATCGTGACGTTCTTGGTGGTCTATTCTCCTTGGTCTTGGTGGATCAGCAAATCAGAATATCCTATGACTTGAAGTTCCTTGATGTTCATATCGACCGCCCTCCTAATCCCAAGGATGCATGCTTCGTACGCCGCCATATTATTTGTACAGGGTAACCTTATCTTTGCCCAAATCGGAAAATGTTGTCCTGATTTGGAGAATAAGATTGCCCCGATTCCTACTCTCTTAAATTTTGTTGCTCCATCAAAAAACATTCTCTACCATGGGTACGACTCTGAAATGTCCTCACGTGCGAATAACACTTCTTCATTTGGGAAATACATGGTGAGTGGCTCGTAGTCTTTATCCACCAGGTATTCTACGAGATGATAGACCAATGCTTGTCCTTTAATAGCTTTATGTGTCACGTACACAATGTCGAACACACTAAGAATGGTCTTCCATTTTGCTAACTTTCCGATAGGCATTGGTTTCTAAAATATGTACTTGAGCGGGTCGAGTCTGGATATCAGATATGTGGTATTTGCCGAAAAATAATTTCTTAACTTCAAAGAAATCCAAGTTAAATCACACTACATCCATTCCAACAAGGTGTATCTAGTTTCGTACGACGTGAATTTCTTACTCAAGTAGTAAATAGCATGTTCCGCCTCTCCGGTCTCATCATGTCGCCTTAACACACATCCAAATTCATTATCCAAGATGTACACATATAGTAGCAACAACTTTCTAGGTTCGGGAGGAACCTGCATGGGAGGACTAGACAAGTAATCTTTGATTCTGTCAAAAGCTTTTTGGCATTCTTCTGTCCATTACGTAGTGGACTTTTTCTTCAACAGCTTTAAATTGGTGCGCAGATTACTGTCGACTAGTCTGTGAATCGGCTGATGTAATTCAGTCTCCCGAGGAAGCTCATTACGTCCTTCATGATTTTGGGAGGAGGCAAGTCCTGGATAACTTTGATTTTTGAAGGATCTAACTTTATCCCTTTCCTGCTGACAATGACGCCCAACAATTTTTTCGTGGGAACTCCGAATGCACACTTCACAAAAATTAACTTCAAATGTACCTTCGCAATCATTCGAAGAACTTTATCAAGTTACTCAAATGATCCACATTCTTTCGTGACTTGATGATGACATCATCCACACATACATCAATCTCTTTGTGGATTATGTCATGAAAAAGGGTCTTCATGGCCCTCATATAGGTGGTATCAACATTATTGAGTCCAAATGGCATGACCCTTTGGCAATAAACTTTCCATGGTGTTGTGAATGCTTTCTTCTCTGCATCCTCTTCGTGCATCAAAATCTGGTGATATCCAGAAAAACAATCCACGAATGATTGTAAATCGTGCTTTGAATAGTTTTCATTAAGGATAAGGATATTTGGCAGAGGAAAGTCATCTTTAGGACTTGCTTTGTTTGGATCTTGGTAATCCATACATATCCTAATCTCTATGTCCTTATTAGGCGGTGGTACGATGTTGGCCAACCAGGTAGGGTAATTCGTGAGCATTACCACATTCGCCTATATTTGCTTGGTCACCTCTTCTTTAATTCTTAGACTCAAATCATGTTTGAACTTCGTGGGTTTGTGCTTGACTGGTGGCTTAGTAGGATCGGTTGGTAATCAGTGTGAGACGATGTCAGTACATAGTCTAGATATAACAAGGCAAATACATCGATGTATTGTCGAAGGATATCTACCAATTCTTTCTTCTGCTCTTCTTCCAGGTGAATGCTGATCCGAGTCTCTTTCACGTCTTCTTCACTTCCCAAATTGATCACCTCTGTTTCTTCGAGATTGGGCTTCTTCTGGTTATCCAACTGTTCAGTCTCATGTGATAAGTTCTCGGGCATCATAATCTCATCGTATTCCTTGTAATCCCGATCGTTTTGCTCGAGTATTTCGTTACATGTCATAGTCGGGGAACGATGGGTTTTTATTAATTTGATCACTAAAAAGAAAAGTCGAGTATAAATAAAGACAAGTTTGCAATGATTTTTGGGAAAAATAATACTTTTATTTCATTAAAAGGAACGTTTCAACATTCAAAGAGGATATTTAACAAAAAATCACAGGCATGGATCAAACCTCAATTGACAATGCAGTTTCCAAAAAGTTACTACAATTTCACACTACCAAGACTCTCGGCGAACCAGAGATAGACTGGCTGTCCAGTTCGGCAAAGTCTCTCTTGGTTCGTTATCCCTAATGGTCAGTGTCTTGATGTCAGCTTTGCCGTAGCATTCTTCGATCATTGTGATGAACAACCTTCCGATCTCGTCGATGAACAATTCTTCTTGTGGTAAGCTCTGACCTGACTCGAAATATTCTCTGGCATGAAAACATTCTCCCTAGTGTTACTTTGGAGGACTCCTCAAACTGTAGGTTGGTTGAATTGGCTCAGTCATCTTATATGATCGGGCTCCCAGCCCGGACCATCGCCTATACCCATACATCATCATTTCTCGAATCGCAATCCCTAATCCATATGGAAACTGAGTGTCGTTGTCCTATTAATTGCTCCTAATTTCTATTGCTTGCGTGATCTCGACTGAATGAAAAGAGACCCCATCTAGTCCCTCTATAAAAGGAACAATATGTTCTAAATAAGTGCGACTCCATTCCCCATGTATCACTATTTATTGGCAATACCACTCGAAATTCATACACAGATGGAGAGTAGAAGGAACTACCCCTGTCATGGCTCTCTTTTACCTCTCTTTTGTGGATGCCTAATTCTCGCAGTGTGGAGGACTGGCGGATATTTACTCTCTATCCCCCGTCAATTAGTACCCGAGATATGACCTTGTCTCCAAATTTGATAGTGATGTACAGAGCTCTGTTGTAATCTATTCTCTCCATAGGACGTTCGTCCCTCCGAAAAATAATTTTGTTTTCCTCCACCATCTTCCCAATAGTTGATGCCAGTGCCTCACTGGTGGTATTCCCTGGTACGCTTACTCCGCTCAACACCTTTACCAGAGAGTCTTTGTGACTATCAGAATTCATCAACAAGTCCATGATTGATATGTGGGCGAGTGTATTTCTTAGCTGCTCTTCTATGGAGTATTCCTTAACCGGCATCTTATTAAAAACTATGTTGCCTCTACGATCAGTTATGTTCCTTCTTTGGATCTGCTCTTTATTTGAATTTCCTCGGTTCATTTCTTCAGGAGCATAGCATCTCCCAGGTCGAGTCATCCCATAAGGTTCATGAAAATAAGGGATCATTTGAAAAACGTGAATTCTATACTAACACCCTATGTATATTAAAATAAATATACAGTGTTTATTTGTTTGAAGGCTATTTTGGCAAGACCAGTATATTTTTCAAAAGCCGTTTCGTTTTTTTCTTTTAAAATCGAATCTAGCAATGTGTGGTGCAATTACCTCTTTATTTTAAAAAAAAAACTCAGATGCCAAATTTCCTACGTGATTTGTTTAAAAATTATAAGAGGGACGTTCTCGCTTAAGCTTATTAGAATCATGTAAATGCCTAAAACAAGTGAAACTTATTAGAAAGGGTATGCAAATGAAAGAGACATTACTTGCTAAACCGTTGGTTTAAAAGCATTTAGATTACAAACATTGTTAAGATTATTAAAGAGATCAATCTCTTCCGTCAAAACTTACCTTCTGCCTTATTAAGTTTCATTTATCTACATCTTCTCTTAAATAATCAAAGCAAGAAATACTCAATATCAAAGTTAGTTTCATGAAGACATATACAAAGGATAAGACAACAATATTAATAATAATAATATCAGGTGAAAGAGAAGGGGGGTGGACTCCCGTTGTTGGGCTGACAGTTAGTCAGGCCCAGGTAGGCTCTAAGCCGCCACAGGCTTTAACGGACGACACACGATGCAGCCTAGTTCTCTGAACTTAGGCCTGAGTTCTTAATGAACTCAACAAGTCCAATAATTCATGCAAAGAAAAGATAAAGAATCAATTAATATGCAAATAAAAGGTGAAATAAAAATAAAGTTTACGGTAAATGTGATCTAAAGTAAATATAATGGAGTAAATTTTCATTTGTGTTAATGCCCTGAGGATTAATTGAGGTCAGTGCGAACACCTATATCAGCATAAGGAGTTAACAGGACGAGGATCACAATAATATCATTTCATTTATATAAAAAATACACCTAATGATAATATCAGTCAGAATCGAACGATCACCATAAAATATTGACTTAAACAACAACATAGGATAAAAGCATAACTATTAGCAGGGAGTGTTAGTTAATTAAATGAAAAGTAACATAGGCAGCATGACACAATTGAATGTCATATACTATCCTGAAGAGGAATAAGCAGACTATCAATAGAGAACATCATATGAACAAAACAACACAATAACTAATAAGTGAATAAATAATTAAAGGGGGGGGGGGGGTCAGTGGTCTACTGACCTTCTTCAGAGCAGCAAACCAAGTAGTAGTACTTTCTATCTGTTAAGTGATCAAACTCACAATTAATTTGCAGTAGTCGAACTCGAGCAAAAATGAAAGAAAGAAAGAAAATTAGAGAAGAACTTTCTAAGCATTTAAGAAAGGAGCATTTACTAGATTTCTTAGGTAGTTCGTGTTTGGTGAGAGCGTTAAAGCCCCTATTTATAGTTGTAATTGGAGACTTAGGGTTCCATTTGAATTTGAATGAATTAGTGGAAGGTGACAATGAACGCCGATGAGAGCAAGAGGGGAAGAGATGAGGAAAACAAAGGGGAAAATCAGAAGGAGAGTTTACCTATTCGAAATGATGATTGAATCGGCCGTTGAAGCCAAACGGACCATCAGTTAAAGCCAATGTCCAGAGGTAACTGCGTTTAACCTTTGGACCATCGACTATCATGATTTGGTCGAGATTTTCAAGAATCCACAACTGCATGTATCGATTTGAACAAGTAGAATATGAAATGATTAAATTCTAACACATTTATATTTTGGTCTAGGGTTTTGGGCCTTGAGATTCAAAATCGGGTGTGAAAAAGGTAGGCTTGGCGAGATTCGCGATTGATAGAGTAAAAATGATGAAGCTTTGGATTTCATGAGTGAACTTGCACAATTTAGTGCAATGTTTCAGAGATGATAGGGCCTGAGGAGAAAAGAGAAAAGAGAGAGGAAGGGAAAGAAGGGCGTCTGGTCATTTGGTGGAATATTAGGATTTGAGGAGGGTAGGCTAGTTAAAACAAGAGATGGAATGGGAGCTGTTGGATCGTTTTAATCAACGGCTCCAGATTTTTGGAGATGAAGGATAGAAAAATATTTTATGGAGGATAAATAATGGTCTGTTGGATCTTTTGGATCCAACGGTAGAGATAAAACGCTGGAAGGTTAAAAAAAATCAAAAGGGAATTGAGATTAAATTTGGACCATTGATGAATTTGATCAATGGTCCGGATTGATTGTGTTTGTTGTGTGCGTGAGGGGAGGTGATATGGCCCGTTGTGATTGGTTGAGTGTGAGTGGCAAGGATTGCCAAGTAGGATGAGTGATGGGGTTGGCCGGACCGGGTCAGGGGTGTTGGGCCAGTGCTTTTGGACCAATTGTTTGGGTATTAGGCTGGATTGGGTATTTAAAGCATGGACATTTGAATTAAAATTAATGAATTGCAATTGTAGCCCTTATAAAGTTTTAACCCCCTTTTACAATTAAATTAATTAAACTTATTTAATCCCAAAAAATATAATAAAATATTATTAAGAGATGTATTAATAATTAATTACAGTAATTAGTTTTAGATTATCAAAAGAATTATAATATTCGTTCATAAAATTAAGAAAGCTAGTTATTTGATTAATTAAAGTAATAGAGGTAGTATAATTATAATTATTTAAAACAAAATTATTATTGATAAAACTGATGCATCTCTACGATAAACCGGAACAATACCTGTGATGACAGCATCTGATGCAATAGCCTCAGTCCTACCAGGAAAAGCATAACAACGGGCCTGGCCTACCCCTCTAGGACGTTCTCTACCCGCCTGTCCTCCTCCCCACTGGCTATGTAGGTGGAGAAGCAACTAGAGCATAAACCATAGCCTGAGTACCCTGGGAAGGTCCACCCCTCCGAAGTCTTGGACAATCTCTCACTATGTATCTAGTATCACCACACTCGAAACAACCTCTCTTTCGGCGTGGCTGCTGGTATTGTGTCTGCCTCGGACGGCTAGAATAACCGTTGTATGAACCTCGTGCAGAAGGTGGACGGGAAGATGGCTGTCCAAAATGAGTACTTTGGGGTCCCTGAATAACTGGAGCATTGCGAGTAACCTAAAGTGCAGACTGAACTGGTCGACTGATAAAGCCTCTACAATGATGAGCTGAAACTGCAAAGCAGGAACTATTTAACCCTCCAAAATCTCGAGTGCCTTTTGGTCTCCCTATCCTCCCTCTCCTAGCCACAGATACACTCCAAACTCCTAGAGATCTCCATAACCTGTTGGAATTGAGTATTTGTCACAACCAGAAATCCACTATAGGTCGTGATGGCGCCTAACGCCGCCGTCAGGCAAACCAACGTTTATTCATCAATTTATTTACTCATTTAATTCTCTCGAATCATAATCACCATTACTTAAACAGTATAAAATAGACTTTACAGGGTAAAATGATTATAACTACATGATCTACAATAGCGATCAACAAGCAAAAACCCCGAAAATTCGGTGTCACAAGTGCATGAGCATCAACTAGGAAATATGATAAAATACAACATTTGTCTGGAATACAAATTAGATAGGAGAATGTAAATAACTCTGATGGAGACTCTGTGTGCTGCAGACTTGTAACATGGGATGCAGCTCAACCAATTCCCCGCAATAGCAGCGCCTCTGCGCCCACAAGACCACTAGACATATATACACCTGCACAAAATGTACAGCAAGTGTAGCATGAGTACGTAAAACAACGTGTATCCAGTAAGTATTTAGTCTAACCTCAAAGAAGTAGTGACGAGGGGTCGACTTCGACACTTACTATGGGATAACAATAAAATATCGAAATTATAATTAAGCATGGATTATGTAAATACAGCTAAAAACTCAATAACAAGAAATAAATAAATAATTCTTTCACTCATAGTAAATTCCAAATTAATTTCCATCATTTAATAAATTAATCTCTCAAGCCAATGAAACAATATCAACTATAATTGGACTCCAAGAATTATTACACACGAATTATGCTGAGGTCATACGGTCCGATCCAACATACAAATATATAAATTGTGCACTACCGAGGGTCGAATGGCACGAACCATACATGCATATATCTGCTACCGAGCCGTTCGGCCCAGTCCACGAGAAGAGAAAATACTTTATAAACAACTGATTCAATATTTATTAAGAGGCTAATATTCAAAGAAACACCAATTCTCATTAATGGTCAAGTGACCTGTCCAAAACTCAAGTAAATGAGGTTTAATCTTTGACAATTCCTTTATAAAGTTCCAATATGATTTAACCAATTAAATTAATAAGTAGGGTGCGAACATCCCATGTATCGCATGATTTGGGTCATAGACTACCCGGACATAAGCATAATTAGTAGATACGTACGGACTCTCCTCACCTCGTGCGTACACATCCCCCACAAATAGAAGCACGTATTAAATCAATTCACCTATGGGGTTAATTCCATCTTACAAGGTCCGAAAAGAAATTACCTCGCTCCGAAGTTCAATAACCGGCTCCAAAGCTTTTCTAACAACTCAAATTGGCGCCCGTCGCTCCAAAACTAGTAAATAAATGTGCTATTCCATGAACATATATTCTAATACTCATAATAAATCAATTTATAACAATTTCGAACTCCGCTCGGAAAATTGATAAAGTCACCCTCAGGCCAACGTGCTCGGATTCCGAAAATTTCTGAAAATAATCATTAACCATAACACTACGAACTCAAATATATGATTTAATCCCAATTCCATGTCCAATTTCGTGGTCAAAATCCAAAAATACCATTTTTTAGGTTTTCTCTCAAAAATCTCAAATTCCTACTAGTTTCCTTGTTTAAATCTTTATAGAATCCATGTATTTAACTTGTAATAGATGGGAATCACTTACCTCGTGTTGCTTGATGAAAATCCCTCCTTGAAGCTCTCCAAAATCACCCTAACCAAGTGAAAAATGAGAGAAGAAGAGCCAAATCCCGCTCTTAAAACGATTCTGCCCAGCGATATTTTTGAACCTGCGACGTCGCTTCTGCGACCTCGCCACCGCTTCTACGGAAAATAACCCAAACACGATGCCTTGCACCTGCATAAACATTCCCTGCCTTTGCGGCATCGCAGGTGCGAGCCCCCTTCTGCTCATGCGCCTTCTCCCACTTCTGCTCACAATGCTTCGCTTCTGCGCCTGCGCTGATGCGACCAAAACTCCGCACCTGCGGTCTTTCCCGTGGCTGACCTGCTCTGCTTTTGCGGCCCGGCACCTGCAGCCAAAACCTCACATGTGCGGTTACACCAGATGACAACAGCTTCAGCATTTTCATAAGGCCAAATTCAATCCGTTAACCATCCGAAATTCACCCGAGGCCCTTGGGACCTTAACCAAATATACCAAAATGTACCAGAACGCATCAAATCAAATCCGATTGACCTCAAATTTTGCACACAAGTCATAATTGACATTATGGACCTACTCATACTTCCGAAAGAGGAATCCAACCCTGATATCAAAAGTCCACTCCCGGTCAAACTTTCCAAAAACCTCCAAATTCCAATATTTTGCCAAATGACTCGAAATGACCTACAGATCCCTAAATCCACATCCGGATGCGCCCCTAAGACCAGAATCACCATACGGAGCTATTCCCAGGCTCGGAATCCCAAATGGACATCGATAACATCAAAATACACTTCAACCCAAATTTATGAAATTCTTCCAATATGCTAACTTTCCATAATATGCACCGAAATGCTCCCGGGTCATCCAAAACCCGATCCGAACATACGCCCAAGTCTGAAATCATCATACGAACCTATTGGAACTTTTAAATCCCGAATCCGAGGTCGTTTACTCAAAAGTCAAACCATAGTCAACTCTTCCAACTTAAAGATTCCAAAATGAGAATTTTCTTTCCAAATCAACTCTGAACTTCCGGAAATTCAATCCGACCACACGTACAAGTCATAATACCTGAAGTGAAGCTACTCAAGGCTTCAAACTGCCAAATGACGCGCTAAAGCTCAAAACGACCGGTCGGGTCGTTACATTCTCCCCCACAAAAACATACGTTCATCCTCGAACATGCTAAGAACTGCTTCAGAGATTTTCGAAATCACTATTCAACACCTCGTGCACCTACCCGTGCCACCACGACCTAGTTGAGCACATTAGTTCGAGCCAGTCTGATGATCCTCACTATTATTTAGTAAAATAAGCCTTAGAGCCAAATTCCAACATCCAAAATCCTCTACCAGGCCTGCTTTGAACATACGAACATCGTATCAGTCACTACACCCTCTACCAAAATATGATTGTATACCCTTACTGAATTCGCATCATGCACCGCATAATTCACATGACCATAATAACATCCTCTGACAACAATAGCTGAAATTCCACGCATCTGATGCCTATAACACACCTCATGATGCATATAAGTCCTGTTCCAACTCTTGCAATACTACCACGACGGAATGGATGTGTAGAAATTCATAACTACCTTCCGAATCAACGAATTTTTGAGTCTCTCCTCCTGACAAGAACCATTACCTCATTCTGAACTAAATAACGATGTGTGCCCTTTAATATGCCTTATATAAATCCGATTGCCCTGATCCCAGGTCCAATAATCTCGTCTCACCCAGTACAAGCTTCTCCGACAATAAGCCACCACAAACACTATCTAAGATTTCATATGACGCCATCAATGCGCCCACAAGCTACAACTGAAATATGACACATAAAGAAGAACGAACTCTAGAAAAGAACTATCTAGCCCGCGTAACGAATGAAACGTCCATCAAATACAGTGAGCCTTTCTCAGAGGTAAGAAACAGGACACCAAAAATGAATATAAAGAATCGTGCTTAACATCTCAGTGTTGCAGCAGGCAACCCAATCCAAACATGACGATGTTGCGGCGTGCAACCCATGGCAGCATGCCACCGAATCCAAACAATATACTTGTGGTAGCATGCCACCCAACCCGCACATGATAATCTAAAGAAAACACACATCAAGACGTAACGCTTATACTTACGAAATGTCCGGATATCAACTACAAGCACGCCAAATGCATAATACAAATCCTGGGGAGACGGATAGCGTCGTGCGCTACGAAACTCAAGCACAACTAATGTGCAATATGTGACCTGCATCTCGAGAGCCATCCTACTCACATAACACTACAGCTGCACGGGACCTCAACACATGTGCGAATAATCAAGATGTCTCACAACCCCCATGGTACAATAGAGTATTACATGAAATAGCTGATGACGAAAATAACATCTAATGTCCGAAGACTCCTCCATAAGAAACGCTATGCTGAATGAACCCACCCAGCCTGATATAGAGCACACATCTACATTTAGATCCATCATAGGGCCTCAAGTCGATTCCGATCATACCATAGTGGAAAAATAACATTTCAAGGATCCACAATGACCTATTCATGACACATAAGAACAATCGTCAAATTGGGAACAACCTCACACGGTCCACAACCCAAGGAATAGAATCCTCGCAGGCATCAATTCTCGCATTTGCGATATTACCATAACCTCCATACTTGGTTTTAATCTATAACAATCAAGTGACTAACATGTCAACTTATACAAATCCCTAGTGGGGTACGCTCCCACGACCTTCCGCTCAGGTAGCAAGGTCCGCACATCAATACCACCAACTGTTCAAATCCTGTAAAACTGAATCAAAACTCCGCAAGTCAATACACAAAGCCTCTTCCACAGAACACCATTCTCAGGTGACACTAAAGAAAATGCTAGCTTACTCTGAATATTTGAATTCCACCCCTGCTTATTCGAGCCAGTGACATCCTTCTAAGCACTTAACCGCAACCTTGATTCTCAACTTCCACTCCCCATGCCGCTCAGTGCACCTATCATGCTGCTATACGAGATTATCAGAACGCATCATAACTCCCAAACTACTAGTAAAATAAACACTTCCTTGTCTAGAAAACTTTTCACTCAGCTTATTTCAGAAGAACCAACGCAACATGCAACTGAATTCTCAAACCGTAGAAAATACAAACCTCGAGTCGTGATCTAAACCGCCATAACTCTTTCGGAAATCCATTTACACAATAAAGCCATTCGAATCAAATACCTCCCAAATCAACCACGTTGTGGTGGCACTTAAGCCCAAGTGTACAACCACAAACTACATGTATAACTTCACGCTGAAGAAACTAATCGCTGCCACGATCATACTGATTCAACCATTACTAACTGACCCAACTTCTTCCAATCTATTCTCGACATGCCTTGGAAATGATAATAGCTCCATTCAAACGTAACGAATCAAATCCGCACTCGTCCCGAGTTACCCACATCACGAAACCACATCATCTTATTACTCATGAATCATCTCATATTCTCCTTACGCATACAATAGCATATCCCACTAGTTCGCCCATTCTGTAAGACCTTCCGAGAATCCGAAACTATTTCCTCCTTTCCTCCAATACTGCACTGCATACCCAATGATAACATAGAATATCCCAAGTCCTTAGGCACTGAACTTAAATTTTTGAACCCACTAGGACCACTGTTGAGAGTCACCCATTCTGACTAGGTCCCGAATATAAGCCAAACTCTAGTGCGTTGTTAGCGCAGGAACACCCTATCAAAGAAGCACCCGACTAAATTCTTTTCCCTTGTACATTACACCCACCAGAAGCAGAATATCTGAGTCTTCCCAAAACATGAACATGAATAGATAAGGCCCAGTATAGCACACATTCCTCAAATCCTTTGCTCGAATTACTACTGATGTTTTGCTTTCCTTAGTCATAATAATCCACCAATACACCGATGACCAGAGACCGCACAAGCAGACAACCACGTGATCCAACCATAGACGGTGGTGCTTCCCCACTTAGCTTGAAGCTACAATTTCATAACCCTGGAACCCCCCAGTTTTCTCCTTCCCAATTACGATGATCTTGCACAATCAACCCGCCAAATTTCTCAAAATCTTTCTGTTAAACATTTCATGAACATTTTGAATCACTAGCCATATTCACATGTTCGACCTCTTACCGGATAGCCAGTAGAATTCTTCGTAGAAGCTTCATCAACACCACGCAACTGCTAACCTGCTCACAGGAGATAACCTACCCGTGGAAATTCCATGCCGACATATTCCAACGATGCTGCAGTGGGTAAAATTACTACGAAATAAGTAAACCCTCCTAAGCCCGTGCTCATTCACCAGCTGTACAAGTCTGTTCGCTCCCCATTGACATACACTAAAAGTGCAAAAATACATTCCAATCCGAAGTCATGTTGCATTTCCCTTCATATCACGCTCGAAAATACCAAGTCTCTTTACTCCATCAATCCAAACCTGAACATTCATAGTCCGATTGCCTTTCCTTTGCTGGAAATAAACGCTAAACCTCTAAATCATGTGCTGAGAAATCCTCATTTCAAGTCATTCACTGCCTCGATACATAAACAAACACCCCACCATTACACCAACACTGTACGATAACATTGTCTGAACATCATAGCAATATGTGCGTAGCCTCGACCCCATCCAAAATACAGCTACTAAGCTTAAATGACAGAACATCCTTCTACAAGAAGACGATAATAACTTTCTTGAATGCAAAGGGAGAAACATCCTGCTCCACATCTATAGTACCACTACAAATCCTCGATGCCCAACTGACATGAGTGCCCAACACCGTACAAGAATGAATAGGAAGAAAACAAAGGCATAAGCCTCGAAGGAATCAAATCACACGATGAGGAATCAAGAAGGGAAGTTCTCCTAACAGCCATGTGGTCTCTTGAAGATAGGTACAGACGTTTCCGTACCGATCCGCAAGACTCTACTAGACTTGCACATAACTCGTGAGACCCAAGTTAACCTAATGCTCTGATACCAATCTGTCACGACCCGAAATCCACTATAGGTTGTGATGGCGCCTAACATTAATTCATCAATTTATTTACTTATTTTAATCTCTCGAATCATAATCTCCATTACTTAAATAGTATAAAATAGAATTTGTTGGGGAAAAATGATTATTACTACGTGAACTACAATAGCGATCAACCTGCAGAAACACCCAAAACCCGGTGTCACAAGTGCATGAGCATCAAATAAGAAATATTAAAATACAACATCTGTCTGGAATACAAATTAGACAGGAGAATGTAAATAACTCCGATGGAGACTCTGTGTGCTGCGGACTCATAACATGGGATGCAGCTCACCTAAATCCCTGCAATAGTTGCGCCTCTGGGCCCACAAGACCACTAGACATATATGTACCTCCACAAAATGTGCAGTAAGTGTAGCATGCGTACGTAAAATAACATGTACCCAGTAAGTATCTAGTCTATCCTCGAAGAAGTAGTGACGAGGGGTTGACTTCGACATTAACTATTGGCTAAAAATAAAATACTGAAATTTTAATTAAGCATGGATAATGTAAATATAGCTGAAAACTCAATAACAAGAAATAAATAAACAATTCTTTCACTGATAGTAAATCCCAAATTAATTTTCATCATTTAACAAATTAATCTCTCAAGCGAATGAAACAATATAAATTATAATTGGACTCCAAGAATTATTACGCAGGAATTATGCTGAGGTCGTGCGGCCCGATCCAACATACAAATATATAAACTGTGCACTGCCGCGGGTCGAACGACACGAACCGTAGATGCATCTATATGCTACAAAGGCATTTCGGCCTGCTCCACAAGAAGAGAAAATACTTTATAAACAACCGATTCAAGATTTATTAAGAGGCTAATATTCAAAGAAACACCAAGTCTTATTAACGATCAAGTGATCCATCCAAAATTCAAGTAAATGAAGTTTAACCTTTTACAATACATTTATCAAGTTCCAATATGATTTATGTAATTAAATTAACAAGTAGGGTGCGAAAATCGCAAGTATAGCATGATTTGGGTCCTACGCTACCCGAACATAAGCATAATTAGTAGCTACGTACGGACTCTCGTCACCTCGTGCGTATGCAGCCCCCACAAATAGAAGCACATATTAAATCAATTCACCTATGGAGTTAATTCCCTCTTACAATGTTAGAAAAGAGACTTACCTCACTTTGAAGTTCCATAACCAGCTCCAAAGCTTTTCTAACAACTCAAATAGGCGCCTGTCACTCCAAAACTAGTAAATAAATTTGAAATTCCCTGAGCATATACTCTAATACTCATAATAAATTAATTTATAATAATTTCCAACTCCGCTCGGAAAATGTATAAAGTCACCGTCGGGCGAACGTGCCCGAATTTCAAAATTTTCTGAAGATAATCATTACCCATAATACTACGAACTCAAATATATGCTTTACTGACAATTCGATGTCCAATTTCGTGGTCAAAAGCCATAAATACCAATTTTTAGGTTTTCTACCAAAAATCACAAATTCCTACTAATTTCCATGTTTAAATCCTTATAGAATTCATGTATTTAACTTGTAATAGATGTGAATCACTTACCCCCGTATCCCTTGATAAAAATACCTCCTTGAAGCTCTCCAAGAAGAGCCAAATCCTGCTCTTAAAACGATTCTGCCCAGCGATATTTTCGCACCTGCGGGACAATAGCCGCTGCTGCGGCGTCGCTTCTGCGACCTCGCCACCGCTTTTGTGGAAAATCACTCAAACACGATGCCTCGCACCTGCATAAACATTTCCCGCTTCTGCAATATCGCATGTGCGAGCCCTTTCCGCTCCTGCGCCTTCTCCCGCTTCTAAGCCCAATGCTTCGCTTCTGCGCTTGCGCAGATGTGGCCAAAATTATGCACTTGCGGTCATTCCTCTGGCTTACCTGCTCCACTTCTGCGACCCCTGGGCTGCTTCTGCGGCCCGCACCTACGGCTAAAACCTCGCAGGTGCGGTTACACCAGATGACAACAGCTTCAGCATTTTCATAAGGCCAAATTCAATCCATTAACCATCCGAAATCCACCCGAGGACCTCAAGACCTTAACCAAATATACCAACATGTACCAAAATACAATACGAACTTAGTCGAAGCCTTAAGCCACGTCAAACAATATCAAAATCCAGAATCGCGCCTCGAATCAAACTTATAAATTCCCAAATTTTATAACTTGTACCGGAACGCATCAAATCAAGTCTGATTGACCTCACATTTTGCATACAAGTCATAATTGACATTACGGACCTAATCCCACTTCCGAAATCGGAATCCAACCCCGATATCAAAAGTCCACTCCCGGTCAAACTTTCCAAAAACCTCTAAATTCCAATATTTTGCCAAATGATCCCGAAATGACCTATAGACCCCCGAATCCTCATTCGGACGCGCCCTTAAGACCAGAATCACCATACGGAGCTATTCCCAGGCTCGGAATCCCAAATATACATCGATAACATCAAAATACACTTCAACCCAAATTTATGAAATTCTTCCAATATGCTAACTTTCCATAATAAGCACTGAAATGCTCTCGGGTCACCCAAAACCCGATCCGGAAATATGCCCAAATCCGAAATCACCATACCAACCTATTGGAACTTTCAAATCTCGACTCCGAGGTCGTTTACTCTAAAGTCAACCCTTAGTCAACTCTTCCAACTTAAAGCTTCTGAAATGCAAAATGTTCTTTCATAATCAACTCCGAACTTCCCACAATTCAATTCCGACCACACTTACAAGTCATAATACCTTAAGTGAAGCTACCTAAAGCCTCAAACCGCCAAACGACGCATTAGAGCTCAAAGTGACCGATCGGGTCATTACCATATTAGTCTCCAACTCGAGTGCGATCCCAAATTTGAGACCAGAACCGAGTCCCTCACTTAATTTGCAAAGTCTCTCTCTCTAACAGTGGAAACCAAAGTAGGTGAATGACGACTTAACTCATTAAACCTCATAGAATACTCTGACATAATCATAGTCCCATGGCTTATCTACTTGAAGTTGATGCGCAACGCATCACTGAGGGTCTGTGGAACGAACTCCTTCAAACGAGATCAGTGAACTGAGCCCAAGTTAGTGGCGATGCACTAGCTAGTCGACTCTCCTCATAAGTCTGACACCATCTATATGTGGCCCCGTCAGCTGGAAAGTTGTAAGGTCGACCCCGCTCAACTCCATTATGCTTGTAGTGCGCAAAATACGCTGACACTGGTCTCGGAAGCCCTATGCATCCTCAGAAGCTGCGCTAGTAAAGGTAGGAGGATAATACTTTCTGAACCTCTCTAACCTCTTCTACTCCTCATTTGACTCCACTGGCCTAACCTCGGGCTTAATCGCAATTACGGGCTGCACCGACATAACACCTAGAGCCTGATCGACATGAGTCTGCCGCTCTGGAGTTCAGGTTGTAGGAGTTTGATCTCTCCCCCAGCTTGATAAGTAGTTGATGCAGCCGGGATTAACCCCGCCCGAGCCAATGTACCAAACATGCTCAGAAAGTGCGCTAAAGTCTCCTGAAGTCCAGGGGTAGAAACAGGTGCCTGCTCCCCAATCGGAACTACTGGTGTCTCCTCGATCGTGGCCTGAGTACGACCCCTCACTGCAGCACATGATGCGCCTCTGCCTTGGCCTCTGCCCTGGCTTTGGCAACACCGGCACCGGGGGCAGCATCATCAGTAACTGAAGCTTGTGTCCTCACCATCGATGATAGAATAGAAAGTCAAGGCTCAAACTACGAAATCAATAAATTCGCACAATAAGGAATGAAAGAAGTGAAATTTCCTAATAGTTCCACAGATTTTTGAAGATAAGTACAGACGTCTCTGTACCGATCCGCAAGACTCTACTAAACATGCTTATACTTGTAGAACCTATGAACCTAGAGCTCTGATTCCAACTCACAATCCAAATTTCCACCTTAAGGATCATGATGGAACCTACTCTCTAAGACTAGGTAAGCCAAGCCTACCACATGATGAGATCAAACAGAATAAGGCAACTTAACTATTAAATAAAGCTGGAAAATACGATAATGTCACGACTCGAAATTCCCACTTTTTGGGACTGTGATGACGCCTAGCATTTCACTTGCTAGGCAAGCCAACGTTAGAGGATTATTAAGCCAGTCCTTATTCAATTCAATAAATAAGAGCAAATAAGGTAAAACAAATTAAAGCGAGTGCGAAATAATATAACAGCCTCAATATGTACTACAACCGGATCTGGAGTCACAATTCACGAATTTCTAGGATTTACTACAAGTAAAAGTCTGAAAAAAATACAACTGTTTGAACGAAATAAATAGTAAAAAAATAGAAAAGATAGACAGGGACTTGAAGTTCTACGAACGCCCACAGATCTACCTTGAGTCTCCGATGAACTAGTCTGAGCTGCTACACCTCTCGATCAGTTGGGACCAATGGCAAAATCTGCACAAGAAGTGCAGAGTGTAGTATGATTACAACCGACCCCATGTACTCTGTAAGTGCCGAGCCTAACCTCGATGAAGTAGTGACGAGGCTAAGGCAGGTCACTCATATTACAACCTGTACACAATATATATAATAAAGGCGGAAAAGAAAATGCAGAATAGAATAAAGCAGTAAATTGCAAGAAATAACTACAACTCCAGGAACTAAGCCAACATCGTTCAGAATTTACTAATCCTTAAGTGCAAAAGAGAATACCGTCAAGCTAACACAGCTCAGGAAACATAAACACATAGGTTGTTGCGGCGCGCAACCCGATCCCACCGTACATCTCATATTACTCCCTTATTTCCTCATAATAACATAAACAAAAATGGATATATATAAAAGTGTTGCGTCACACAACCCGATCCCACCATATCACAATATCACAATCATAGATCACCCTTATACCACCACAACAATCCACCCTTATTACACCTGTTGCGGCGTGCAACCCGTTCCCACCGTACAATATAGATTCACCCTTATTCCACCTCAATGTATCACTCTTATTTCACCTGTTGCAGCGCGCAACCCGTTCCCACCATATCAATAGCAAGTACTCAGTACGCATAGTAAATTCACAATTCAAATCACAGAAACCCTTCAGAATTCCTAAACATCAAACCGAAACAAATAGGAAACATGTACACCATGAATCTTCACATAGTAGTACTACACGGCGAGACCAATTCGGCAATTACAACTAAAAGGTACATATAAAGTAGCTTAAGCAAATAGTAGGAGATTATGAAACTATGGAAAGAACTAATATCATGAACAGGAGGGAACAATGACCAACAAGTAGCAGTTAGGCATGGGAACATAATTAGGGCATGTAACAATTAAGACAGGGAAAGAGATAATATAAGAAAAGCGTGAAAATAGGGAAAACGGATAATTCGGTGGCGCATGAGCACTCGTCACCTCACATATATGCCGCTCACATGAAATTCACATAACAAATAGTCCGAGGGTTCCTAATTCCCTCATGTCAAGTTTAGACACAACACTTACCTCGCTCCAACGACCAAACTCAAAGCTCAACCACGGCTTTTCCTTTCACACAAGCATCTGAACCAATAGAATCTAGCAAATTACCAACCAAACGATTCAATTTAAGCCTTAGGAACTACCCACGATTGTAAAGGATTCAATTTAGGTCATTATTTTAAAAAGTCAACAAAAGTCAACACCCGAGCCCGCTTGGTCCAAACCCGAAATTCGGACCCTAACCCGATTACTCATTCACCCCTGAGCCCAGTTATGTAATTTATTTTGGAATCCGACCTCAATTTAAGGTCTAAATCCCCAATTTACCAAATCCCTAGTTTCTAACCAAAAACCCCCAATTCCACCATGGAACCCTTATAAGTCATTTGGAGATGTCATATTTTTTCAGTTGGAGATGTCGCATTTGTGACCTGGGCTTTGCAAATGCGAAGCCCGCAAATGCGAGAAATCCATCGCATTCGCGAAGACTCCCAAAATCATCGCATTTGCAATGAAAAGTTTGCAAATGCGAACACTGACTTGACTGCAAATGCGACCCAATGATCGCAAATGCGAAGAATCTCCCTCCCCAGCTCCCATCGCAAAAGCGGATATTGGCCTTCCGCAAATACGACCTTATGATCGCAAATGCGAACCTAGGCTGACCCAGGCACCTTCGCAAATGCGAAGAAATGGCTAGCAAATGCGAGCTTGACAGAAGATGGAAATGTTCGCAAATGCGAACTCTGATCTCGCAAATGCGAGATCAGAGGCCATTTCCGAGAAATTGCAGACACCAGCAAATGTTCTAAATCCAATTCACTCCGTAGCCTATCCGAAACTCACCCGAGCCCTTGGAGGTCTAAACTAACTATGCACACAAGTTTAAAAATATCATATGAACTTGCTCGCTCGATCAAAACACCAAAATAATAGCTAAAACTACGAATTGAACACCAAATTAAATGAAATTTTTCAAGAAAACTCTGAAACTTCTATTTTCTCAACCGGATGTCTGAATCACGTTAAACCAACTCCGTTATTCATCAAATTTCACAGACAAGTCACAAATATGGTATTGGACCTGTAACGGGTTCCAGAACCAAAATACGGACCCGTTATCCAAAAAGTCAAATTTTGGTCAAACATTTCAAATTCATTAAGCCAAAACTTTCAAATTTCGACAAAATCTGATATCTCGGGCTAGGGACTTCCGAATTCGATTTCGGGCATATGCCCAAGTCCCAAATCACGATACGGATCCACCGAGACTGTCAAAATATGAATCCGGATCCGTTTACTCAAAACGTTGACCGAAGTCAACTCAAGTGGATTTTAAGGCAAAATTTCATATTTTTCTCAGTTTTTAACATAAAAGCTTTCGGGAAAGATGCCCGGACTGCACACACAAATCGAGGAAGGCTAAAACATGTTTTTTAAGGTTTCGGATCACAGAATTAGGTTTTAAAACATGAGATGACCTATCAGGTCATCAAATATAACATAGTCGTAAAGTGAATACAACACTCATACATCCCAAAATTTGGTAAAAATGAGTCATAATCGCTACAGAAGGTACACAAGAAGTCTCAAAATACAATACTGTTTGGGATACAATAAACAGTAGCAAGCAAGTAATATAAGGTGACTCTAAGGCCTGAGAGCGGAATAACAGATATACCTTGAAGTCTCCAAAGGTGTAGCTCAACTCTCTAGCGACAAGCATGATCCGAGGTACCTGGATCTGCACAAAGAATGAGCAGAAGCATAGTATGAGTACACTGAAGTCAGTACATAGTAAGTACAAGACTAACATCGCTGGAGTAGTGACGAGGTTCAAGTCAAGTCATTCACTAGTAAAATAACCTGTGCACAATAGCAATATAAAATGGATAGCAGAAAGCAAAGTAGAATAAAAATAAATAAAGAACATGGCATGTGATAACACGACAAATTAACCAACAACTGGTAGATTTGCCCCTTGGGCTTATTTTTCCGTTTTACTTCGAGCTTGCCCAAATTATGAGTCCCCGAGTGGGGCGGCCGTGGCCTATAAAAATTGAGGTTTGCCTTATTAAGGCCTTATAATCTCGAGAGTTTAATAATTTGATTTCTTCTATTTATCTCGTCTATTCTTCGAACGACAGTCCCCGAGTATGGGGTTAGTTGTTCGAACTTCAGTTGTGATCGGCCCTTAAGCTTCTCTTAATAGATACACGCGTACATGTTTGATGTCAGGACTTGAGCAACCTATATGGGCACGGTTCATTCGACCGTTTGGCCCTTACAAAATTTACCTATCGAGACCCTGTTGTCATGAAGTTGACATTCGGGGGTGATGCCCTCCAGTATTCGTGGTTGATTATAGAGAAGCCTCGGATACTGTTGAATTGTTCTACATTAGTACGAACAAAGGTTGCCTCGTTAAAAACCTCGCCGGAAAAAACCCATTTGGGACAAAAAACTGGTCAAAGGGAAAAAGAGTGCAACACGTGCTTTCAGACCTAAAGACTCCGTGTTGAAGAATCCATCACCGTCCTCGATCGAACACCTGTAATTGGTTAACTTAAAATATAAATAAAAATGGGGAAAGTCGTACTTTAGTATTAGTATCGCTTTAGGAGTGATACATTCCAATGGTTTGGTAATTGTTCGCCGTTCATCGTGCCGAGCCTGTAGGATCCCTTTCCGATGATATCGAGGACTTGATATGTCCCTTCTCAATTTGGACCCAGTTTTCCTTCATTCAGGTTTCGAGTGTTAAGGGTGACTTTCCTTAGCACCAAGTCCCCAATTTTAAAGTGTCGAAGATTGGTTCTTTGGTTGTAGTACCTTTCGATCCACTATTTTTGTGCGGCCAATCAAACGAAGGCGGCCTCACATCTTTCATCCAATAATTCTAAGCTCGTATTCATGGCCTAGTTATTTGATTCTTCTATTACATATCGACACCTGAGGCTAGGTTCCCCAATCTCGATCGGGATAAGAGCTTCGACTCCATAGACCAAAGAGAATGGTGTTGCCCTCGTGCTGGATTTCGACGTCGTGCGGTACGCCCAAAGAACCTCGGGCAATATCTCTCTCCATTTTCCCTTAGCGTCGGTCAATCTCTTTTTAAGATTTTGAATGATGGTTTTGTTGGTCGATTCGGCTTGTCCGTTCCCGCTGGGATGGTATGGAGTTGATAGAATCCTTTTAATCTTGTGATCCTCGAGAAATTTAGTCACTTTGCTGCTGATGAATTGTTTCCCATTGTCGCACACAATCTCGACAGGCATCCCGAATTGAGATATAATGTGGTCCCAAATGAAGTCTATGACTTATTTTTCTCTGACTTTCTCGAAATCCTGTGCTTCAACCCACTTAGAAAAATAAGCAGTCATAAATAAAATAAACTGAGCTTTACCTGGAGCCGATGGTAGAGGGTCGACGATGTCCATTCCCCATTTCATGAACGGCCATGGGGATAAGACCGAGTGGAGCTACTCCCCGGGCTGGTGAATCATCGGCGCATACCTTCGGCATTTGTTGCATTTTTGGATGAACTCTTTGGTATCCTTTTCCATATCATCCCAATAATACCCTGCTTTGATAACTTTGTCAACCAGTGATTCGGCACCGGGGTGGTTCCCACAAGTGCCTTCGTGAATCTCCCGCATGACATAGTCGGTGTCTCCTGGTCCCAAACATATCGCCAATGGCCCATCGAACATCCTCCTGAAGCGCCGTCTGTGAAGAGGGTCCACACCCCTGATGACGTACCCGATTTTAATAATAGTTCCTTTTCGACCTAGGGCACGAGGGCTGGCATGAAGTCGGCCACGAAGTCTGCCAAGATTTGAGATTTGATGGCAGTTCGGGGTTGATACTCGATATCATACCCGCTGATTTCGACGGTCCATTTGGCCAGTCGACCCGAAAGTTTGGGTTTGTGCAAAATATTGCGAAGGGGATAGGTAGTTACAACACAAATCGGGTGACATTGAAAATATGGTTTTAATTTCCTAGAGGCGCTTATTAAAGCAAGCGCTAATTTTTCTAAGTGTGGGTACCGGATCTCATCCTCACCTAAGGTTCGACTAACATAGTAAATAGGGAATTGCGTACCTTGCTCTTCTCGAACTAGGACCCCGCTTACCACTATTTCCGAGACTGCTAAGTATAAGTAGAGTTGCTCATCCTCTTTTGGGGTGTGAAGCAGTGGTGGGCTCGACATGTATCGTTTTAATTCTTCCAAGGCCTGCTGACATTCTGCGGTCCATGCAAAATTGTTCTTCTTCCTAAGCAACAAAAAGAATCGGTGACTCTGGTCTGAGGACGTCGAAATGAATCGCCCCAGGGCGGCTATGCGCCCGGTTAGCCTTTGCATGACCTTTACATTGTCTACAACCTCGATATCTTTGATAGCTTTGATTTTATCAGGGTTAATCTCGATTCCCCGATTGGACACCATGAAGCCGAGAAACTTTCCCGAGCCGACCCGAATGCGCACTTTTCTGGGTTGAGCTTCATATTGTACTTCCTTAGTATATCGAAGATTTTTTGCAAATGCTTTAAATGGTCCTCTGCTCGTAAGGACTTAACTAGCATGTCATGAATATAAACCTCCATAGATTTCCCTATTTGTTCTTCGAACATCAGATTCACTAGGCGTTGATAAGTTGCACCAGCAATGTTTAGTCCGAATGACATTACGTTATAACAATACGTGCCATATTTAGTGATGAACGAAGTCTTTTCCTGATCCTCCGAGTTCATCTATATTTGATTGTACCCGGAGTAGGCATCGAGAAAACTGAGAATCTCATGACCGGCTGTGGCATCGATCATGCCTTAAGGAAAAGAATCCTTAAGGCAAGTCTTGTTCAAGTCTTTATAGCCTACGTACTTTCTAAGTTTATTTCCCTTCTTCGGGACTGCCACTACGTTTGCTAGCAATTCGGGATACTTTACTTCCCGAATGGAACCTATTTTGAGAAGTTTGGTTACCTCGTCCTTGATGAAGGCATTTTTGATCTCGGACTGGGGCCTTCGTTTTTGCTTCACCGGGCGGTATTTTGGATCCAGACTCAACTTGTGAGTGGTAATTTCTGGCGGGATCCTTGTCATATTGAGGTGGGACCAGGCAAAACAATCCATATTAGCTTTAAGGAATTGAATAAGTTTTTTCCTGAGCTTGGGAGTTAATCCCGTGCCCACCTTTCGATCGGGTAGATGCTCAATCAGTATGATTTGTTCCAGCTCTTCGATCGTTGATTTTATGGCATCAGAATCATTGGGGATTATGAAGGATCGGGGGAACATATATTCATTATCCTCGTAAATTTCCCGTTCCTCCGGTTGGGCCGAGGCTGGCGACTGTGGTTGCTATTTGACTTCTAGTTCTCCCTTTGAATTTGATCCCTTTACTGATGAAAGTGCCGATACCGGTGTCACCTCATCGATCGCAAACATCTCCTTGGCGGCGGGTTGCTCCCCGTACACTATTTTGACTCCCTCCGACGTTAGGAACTTCAGAACTTGGTGTAGGGATGAAGGCACTGCCCTCATGTTATGGATCCAAGGCCTTTCGAGCAACGCGTTGTACCTCATGTGGCCCTCGATTACATGAAACTTTGTTTCTTGGATGGTCCCGACCACGTTCACTAGCAAGATAATCTCACCTTTGGTGGTTTCGCTCGCCATATTGAAGCCGTTAAGTACTCGAGCTGCGGGCACAATTTGATCTTGTAGGCCGAGCTGTTCTATGATCCTCGATCGAATAATGTTGGCCGAGCTACCTGGATCAATCAAAACACGTTTAACTTGAATTTTATTCATAAGGACAGATATTACCAATGCGTCGTTATGAGGTTGTTCAATCCCTTCCGCATCCTCGTCGTTGAAAGATAAAGTTTCTTCTGGTAAGTAATCCCGTGCTCGCTTTTCTCTTGTGATCATTACTTTGGTGCGTTTAAACACTGGTCTTTGTGGAATATCGACCCCTCCTACGATCATGTGAATCACGTGTTGTGGCTCTTCCTGCTCGTTCTGCCTGTTTGAATCTCTATTTTTAAAGTGATTCGTAGCTCGATCACTTAAGAATTCCTGAAGGTGCCCCTCGTTGAACAATCGGGCTACTTCCTCCCTTAGCTGTCTGCAATCTTCTGTTTCATGGCCATGGGTACCATGATACTTGCATATTTGGTTGGGATTTCTCTGGGCCGGTTCGGTCTGTAGAGGTCGAGGCCATCTAGTATCTTTGATACGTCCAATAGCTGACACTATGGCGAAAGCATCTACGTTGAAGTTATATTCTGACAATCGAGGTGCTTCTTTAGATCCGGCATTATTATCAAAACCATTCTTGCTCATGAGCCCTCGGGAGCTCTGTCCTCGATCATTCCTTCTATCATTCAGAACGGGGTTTCGTACAGGGCCATTATCTCTCCGATCTCCACCGTATGGCTGATATCGATCTCTGTTCGACCGTAGTTCCCGGTCGAAGTCCCTTTTAACTCTTTTCATGTGCCTATTAGGATAAACTGAACCGGTTGGAGCCCCCAATTAATCATCCTCAACCCTGATTTTCGACTGATACCGATTATGCACATTAGCCCAAGTGACAGCTAGATACTCGATCAAATTTTGTTTCAGCTATTGTGAAGCTACAAAACTTCGAGCATTGAGGCCTTCAGTAAAGGCTTGAACGACCCAATCTTCGGTAACCGATGGCAAATCCATCCGTTCTATTTGGAACCGAGACACAAATTCCCTGAGCATCTCGTTGTCTTTTTGCCTTACCTTGAAAAGGTCCGATTTTCTTGTGGCTACCTTGATAGCTCAGGCATGTGCCTTTATAAAAGAATCTGCAAGCATAGCGAACGAATCAATAGAATTAGGTGGTAAATTATGGTACCATATCATAGCTCCCTTCGATAGAGTTTCCCCGAATTTCTTCAGCAACACAGACTCAATCTCGTCATCTTCCAAGTCATTTCCCTTAATGGCGCATGTGTATGAGGTAACGTGCTCGTTTGGATCTGTTGTCCTATTATATTTCAGGATCTCGGGTATCCAGAACTTCTTGGGGATTGGCTTCGGAGCCGCACTCGGGGGAAAAGGTTTTTGTACAAACTTTTTGGAATCAAGTTCTTTCAACACCGGTGGTGCCCCCAGGATTTGGTCGACCCTGGAATTATAAGTTTCCACTTTCTTATCATTTTTCTCGATCCTTTTTTCTCCTGTTTCGATTCGCTTCGTTAGATCCTCAAGCAACTTTATGATAGCAGGATTGGTCTCCAGTTCTCCTCCATTCAATTTCTTTGATACCTATTCGGCTGTATGAACAATTTCTTGTGATGGCTCGGTATCGATCCGGCTTGGTGTACGATTCTGATTTTGAAGTTGTGCTATTGCAGCTTGTTGAGTTTGCAACATTTCAAATATCATTCGAAGGCTAATCCCGCCTTCTCCACTGCCCTGTGCATTCTGATCAGATGTTCGAGCATCTCTGCAGATGCTATTTTCAGGATCGGCGCCCAAATTCCCATTAATAGCAATATAGGAGCTGACGTCGATTGGATCCACGGCCGGAGCTCCATCGGAGTTTACTGGAGGTACTCCGTTTCTGGAGCGGCTATGTTGTCATTCTCTCCATAGAGACCGATGCCATCGTTTGTGTGTGTGGGTGCTACTTGAGAGTTTGACATGTTGATCCTGGAATCAAAGACACTTCAAAGAATAAGCGTAAAATTATGTGTGTTACGAAAAATTGTACCAAACAATCACTATTATCCTTAGCCCCACGGTGGGCGACAAACTGTTTGCCTTAAAATCGGACAACAATTAAACTTATAAGTGGTTTTAAGGATATGTGATTTCACTTGGCACAAACTGATAAATGTCAGAATTAATGCTAGGGATTAATTGTAAATAAAGCTAACCAATATGATGAACAACCACGGCCCTCGAGCTAGACCGCCCTTGAACCAACTAAGTATGCTATTAAAAAGTATGGGCTTTATCAACAGAGCTTGCAAGAGAAAATATGATATATTGCCTTGTTGTGCGTGAATGTATGTTGGTTACACAATGATTAAGACCCTCATTATATAGCAGTGGAACCCTATTTATGGTATATTTATAATTATAGAAGTAAATCCCATGATAGGCTAAATATCCGGTCCTAACTTGATATGTGCGAGATTCCCGCCACGATCCTCGACCGATCACGGATATCTCGGCTTTTCGTTATTCGGTGTAGCAGGCCTCCTTCGATCTTGCTCAATCTCTTTCTCTCTTCGATCTCGAATTGATCTCGATCCCGATCGGCCAGTGATCCACGAGCTTACCAATCCATCTTCGTACCATGTTCCGATATAACTGGGGCCGAGCCTTGATCTTCCGTCCCGATTTCAGTTAATCGTATGATATTAGGTTAGCTCGATTCTGACCGTATACAAAGTATTCTTTCAATTTCACTTTTTTGCAAAGATGTGCCTATCGTGCATAATAATTATCACACAACATTGTGATCTCAAGAGTAAATCAAAGGACCATCCAAATTTTAGATGCCAACAAAAATGACCAAGGACCTCATAATTCTTCCTTAATGTAGCAGAAGCAATATCCTTGGCGAGTAAGTAATATGAATACAGATTAAGTATCACAATATTCCCATATATCCTGATTAAAATTACTGACCTTCGAGCTTTAAAAATTTCATTGACAACCTTCGATTCGATGTTGGAGGAAAAACACCTTAGGGCAGCTTTTCATATAAAATAGGAGGCTTTTTGGATCTTTTAACTCTCTCATATCGACTTCCCAAGATTTCGCTACCAACTATAAAAGTTCTTCCCAATTTGGTTGCTAAATCAACCTTTGAACAAAAGCGTAGAAGGGAGCTCAACTTTTTTCATCTTCCAGTTGTTTTACCATTATCTTTCAATTTCTGGTCAGAATTATGCATGGATAAATAGAGCTGAAATTTTGCATTAAGGTTTAATTTGGATAAAAAGGCTGAGAAGACTCAATTCAAATAATTTTCATTAATATCAAGAAGATAAAACCCTACAACTATTCATTAACAAACAAAAGGGGCAGTAGATCACCACTTATGAGTACTTCAATTGCTGTAATTCTCAAATCCATGCGTTGGTGAATTCGTCATAGCAAGAGAAATCGAGGAAAGCACTGATAGATTGTCGAAGGCAGACATGTCATCTAATTAAGCTCAAGCATTCCACGACCCAAAATCCCACCGGAGTTGTGATGGCGCCCAACACTGCTTGCTAGTAAGCCGACAACACATATGCAGAAATAAACTTCAACATTATAAGAAGTAGTCTCAAATAGCGGAATAGTATAAGTAAATGAAGTCAACATAAAGATACAACTAAGAACCACTCCAATATCTAGTGGCACCGAGTGCATGAGTTGTATAGATTACGAATTGCAAAGTCTGAATTAAATACAATACTGTCTAGAAGACTAAATAGTAATAATAATAGACAAAGGAGGAGACTTCAAGGCCTGCGAACGGTACTGTAGTGCTACCTTGAAACCACCAAGCAAATTCGGATACACAGCTCGCTAGCAACCACTGCTATCACTAACACATGGATCTACAAATGAAGTGCAAAGTGGTTTTGAGTACAACCGACCCTATGTACTTAATAAGTAGCAAACTTAACCTCGGGCTGAAAGTAGTGACGAGCTTGGAAAAGTTCGATGCTCACTTTTCATAGCCAACAACAATAATAATAGCAGAATAATAGCATGTAGGGGAAAAATCAGCTCAAATAATAACATGATCAACTCTAACACAATAAGAAAAGGAATAGGAACGTTTTCAGGAATATCGGTCAAGGCATCAACATTTTCCACATAAATCACTTAGGAGGAAATTTATCAAGGTAAACTGTGATTTCAAGTTATAAACATCAAGTACAAACATCAAATACCAAATAGCATGAGGAAAATGCAACTCTATGCTTACATGTCAAAAATACATGCCAAATCGATAATATCACAGTTAAATCATCAAGTAGAACTGTTATGGAATATTGGTGTTGGACCCGACTTTTGTGTTAGCTCGTCACTACTTTCAACTTAAGGTTAGGTTTGTTACTTACTAAGTACATGGGGTCAGTTGTACTCATACTACACTTTTGCACCTTGCGTGCAGATGTTTGCTGCTAATGTTGTTGTGTTTGATGGGAACTGGCTTTGAAGATGTACCTACGTCTCGGTTGTAGCTGCCTCTTTTTCATGGTAACCTTAGATTTATAAAACTCTGTTCATGTATTTTTCAAACAGATGATGTATTTACTTCATTTCAGCTTCGTAAACTCTATTCTTAGAAGCTCATGATTTGTACTACCAGCCTTAGGGAAATGTATAAGATTCAGATGTTCTCTTTCAATTAATTGTCTTATTAATATTATTGGAATTAGATAGTTATTAGTTGGCTTACCTAGAGACTGAGGTTAGGTGCCATCACGACCAGTTGGATTTAGGGTCGTGACAAAGTAACGCCATGAATGCGTGAGTAGTAGCAGAATAAGGCAAGAGAATCACGAAGGGATTCCATATTGGGGTCGGATTCGGAGAGGATTTAGAGGTACGACGGCTAGAGTTTGTAAAGAAGAAGAGAGGAATAGAGAAAGTAGAGGCGGCTAAAGTAGGGACTGGGTATCTAAGGTTAGAGGGGAGGGATATATGGAAAGGGGTCGGCTTAATTTGGGCCATCGATCATTTGAGATCAACGGCCAAGATTGAACGAGGAGCGGGGCGGGTTAAGTTCTAGTCGTGATCGAGTTTTGAAGATGGTTGTTTGGTCTTTGGCTGTTTACTTGTATCTTGATATGTAGGCATAGAGACGTACTTTCCTCATGCTATCTGAAAATGAAATATCTTACTGATTATTGAAAGGAGTTTTGGGAAAAATCACACTTTTCATACTTACTCGTATTTTGGCATTTTCGGTAAAAGATTTGGGTTTTCACTGAGATACTTGAAAAGAAATGCCTATTTTTTCTGGAACTGTGAACAAGCTAAGCATTTTATTTTTGAGATACCTCTTTTATTACTTGTACTATGTTGTTATGAATTTTTGTGGAATATTGGTGTTGGAACCGACCTTTGTGTTAGCTCGTCACTACTTTCAACCTAAGGTTAGGCTTGTTACTAACTAAGTACATGGGGTCGGTTGTACTCATACTACACTTCTGCACCTTGCGTGCAGATGTTGGCTGCTAATGTTGCTGTGTTCGATGTGAGCTGGATTTGAAGATGTACCTACATCCCGGTTGTAGCTGCCTCTTGTTCATGGTAACCTTAAATCTATAAAACTCTGTTAATGTATTTTTCAAACAGATGATGTATTTACTTCATTTCAGCTTTGTAAACTCTATTCTTAGAAGCTCATGATTTGTACTACCAGCCCTAGGAAAATGTATAAGATTCAGATGTTCTCTTTCAATTAATTGTCTTATTAATATTATTGGAATTGGATAGTTATTAGTTGGCTTACCTAGAGACTTGGGTAAGGTGCCATCATGACTAGTTGGATTTGGGGTCGTGACAAAGTAACACCATGAATGCGTGAGTAGTAGCAGAATAAGGCAAGAGAATCACGAAGGGATTCCATATTGGGGCCGGATTCGGAGAGGATTTAGAGGTACGACGGCTAGAGTTTGTAAAGAAGAAGAGAGGAATAGAGAGAGTAGAGGCGGCTGAAGTAGGGAATGGGTATCTAGGGTTAGAGGGAAGGGATATATGGAAAGGGGTCGGCTTAATTTGGGCCATCGATCATTTGAGATCAACGGCCAAGATTGAACGAGGAACGAGGCGGGTTAAGGTCTGGTCGCGATCGGGTTTTGAAGAGGGTTTTTTGGTCTTGGGCTGTTTGTCACAACCCAATTTCTCCCTCCATGAACCGTCGTGATGGCACCTAGTCTCTACGACTAGGTAAGCCAAACACTTTGCGGAAATAAAACAAAAGCATGAACATTAACTACTAACAGTAACAAGTATCTAATAAGCAACTGAATGCCACTCGGCATATACAATTATCACCTCTGAACATGTACAAAACAATTTTCCCAAAACCCGGAATACCGTAAGTCACAAGCTACTAAGAAGTTTTAACAGTTCTATACATCATTTCTATAGAAAGAAGAAAAAATGAACATAGGGGGATAGAGGGGGACTCCGAGGATCTACGGGCGCGAGCAGATGTACCTTGAAGTCTCCAATAAGCAGTAGCGACTGCAACTAGTGATGAGGCTGGTAAGATGAACCTGGATTTGCACATGAAAAACATATGCAGGAAAGGGCGTGAGTACACCACAACGGTATCCAGTAAGTGCAAAGCCTAACCTCGGTCGAATAGTGACGAGATCAGATCAGGGCCCTACTGGTATTAATATAATGAAATAAGACAGAATGAAATATCGCAGTAAATTAAATATAAATATCTAATAGGAATAGAATCAATGAAAGACAACAGCTCATAACACAGTGAAAACAATAGAGGATCTCCTAAGATACTGTCTCGTAGTCCCAAACGTAAATATATAGGGGGATCTCCCGGAATACCTTTCCGTAGTCCCAAAATAAATATGCAAAACAGGGGGATCTCCCGAAATACCGTTCTGTAGTCCCAAAGTAAATATGCAGCGCAACCAACCGAAATAACAATTACAGCAAGAAATCCTACAGTTTAGACTAAGTTAAACCAAGGAAAATAGGAAATTCCACTAAACATGTTGCATAGAGTTCAAATAGGCAGTTAAACAAGTTGGCATGGTATTATAGTCTAAACAGGATAGTTAAATAAAGAGAAAAAAAACAAGTTATGACTTAGTGAAAAATGGAGTTTTGTAACAAATATCCCGTGTACGTACTCGTCACCTCACGTACACGGCGCTCACATATCAAACAGTACCAAATCCTAAGGGGAGTTCCCCCACACAACGTTAGGCAAGCGACTTACCTCGAACCAAGCTCAAATTAATCCATCACAATGCTCTTTCCACAAATATCCGGCTCCGAATGGCTCAAATCTTTCCAAACCCAATTACATAACATAAATATAGGTAGAAGAAACTAATCTAGCTAACGGAATCAAATCTAAGGTAAGAAATTAGAAAAATGCCCAAAACGCCTCCCCGTGCCCACGTCTTGGAATTGGGTAAAAGTCACAAATTATGAACACCTATTCACTCACTAGTCTAACCATACCAAATCTACTCAAATCCCATCCCAAATCCGAAATTAAATGATGAAATCAAGCATAAATTAGTGGGATTTAATCATAAAGGAGTTAGGAATCATTACCCAATAACTTCCTCCGAAAATCTCTCCAAATTTTGCCTTCTACCCAGCTCTCAATCAAATTTTGTGATATGAACTTAAACCCATATTTTTGAACTTTAAATTCTACCCAGTGGTTCCTTAATCGCGATCGCGGAAAAGGCCTCGCGATCGCGAAGAACAACTTCGCTCCCTCAGAAATTTACTCTATGCGAACGTGATGCACTAGCTGCTCACACCTACGCGATCGCAATTGTCCTCATGCGACCGCGAAGAGTAACACTCAAACTCCACTGCTGCATCACTTCTTCTTCACGAACGCGGCCTAGCCCACACGTTCGCGGTGCACTGCCTGATAACCTTACGTGATCGCGTCTTTATCTTCGCGAATGCGAAGAACAGTTTTAGCTGATCTCTCAGATGACCTACGCGATTGCGAGATCTCCCTCGCGAACGCGATGAAGAAAAATGTCTACAATGACACCAGAAAATCTGCCAACTCCCTAAGTCCAAAAATGACCCGTTGAGCATCCGAAACATGCCCGAGGCCCCTGGGACCTCTACCAAACATAGCAACCAATCCTAAAATACCATACGAATTTGTCTAGCCTTCAAACCACATAAAATAGTGCAAAAATCAAGAATAACTCTCCAATTCAAACTTAAAGTACTTAAAACTTCAAAATTCGACAACCGACGCCGAAACCAACCAAGCCACGTCCGATTGACCCCAAATTGTGCACACAAGTCATATTCAACATTATGGACCTACTCTAACTTCCGGAATCGGATTCCGACCCCGATATCAAAATTTTCACTACCGGTCCAAAAATCCAAAAATTTATCTTTTGCCAATTCAAGCCTAAATAAGCTATGAACCTCCAAAACATAATCCGGACACTCCCTTAAGTCCAAAATCACCTAACGGATCTAACAGAACTCCATTCTGGAGTTGTCTTCATACAGTTCCAACTACGGTGCCAATCCTAAGGCTTAAACCTCTATTTAGGGACTAAGTGTCCCAAACATTTCCAAAAACCAAAATGAAACCTCCCGGCAAGTCACAATAGCAGAAAACAATACGGGAGAAGCAGTTAAATAGGGGATCGGGGCTATACTTCTCAAGACGACCGGCCGGGTTTTCACCTTCTCCCCCTCTTAAAACAATCGTTCATCCTCGAACGAGTATAGAGACATACTTAAAGTGGTGAAAAGATGAGGATAACAGTTGCGCATATCCTGCTCGGTCTCCCAAGTCGCCTCCTCGACCGGTTGTCCCCTCCAATGAACCTTCACGGATGTAATTTCCTTTGACCTCAGCTTCCAAACCTGCTTGTCCAAAATAGCCAATGGCTCCTCAACATAGGATAGATCCTTGTCCAACTGGACTGAGATGAAATCCAACACATGAGATGGATCGCCATGATACCTCTGGAGCATCGAAACATGAAATACCGGATGAACTCCTGCTAGGCTAGGAGGTAAGGCAAGCTCATAGGCAACCTCCCCAACTCGCCGCAACACCTCAAAAGGGCCAATAAACCTTTGGCTCTACTTGCCCCTATTTCTGAACCTCATAACGCCATTCATAGGCGAAACCCAAAGCAGGACTCACTCTCCAACCATAAATGCAACATCGCGAACCTTCCGGTCTGCATAGCTCTTCTGTCTGGACTGGGCTGTGTGAAGTCTATCCTGAATCACCTTCACCTTCTCCAAGGTATCCTAAACCAAGTCTGTACACAATAATCTGGCCTCGCCCGGCTCGAACCAACCCACTGGGGACCGACACCGCCTACCATACATAGCCTCATATGGTGCTATCTGAATGCTGGACTGATAACTGTTTTTGTAGGCAAACTCCGCAAGTAGCAAAAACTGATCCCAAGAACCTCCAAACTCTATCACACACGCACGGAGCATATCCTCAAGAATCCGAATAGTGCACTCGGACTGCCCGTCCGTCTGAGGGTGACAAGTTGTGCTCAACTCCACCCGAGTACCCAACTCCTGCTGTACGGCTCTCCAGAACCGTGATGTAAACTGACTGCCCTGGTCAGAGATGATAGATACTGGTACGCTATGAAGTCTGACAATCTCACGAATGTAAATTCGAGCCAGCTGCTCGGAAGAATAGGTAGTCATCATAGGAATGAAATGAGCTGACTTGGTCAGCCTGTCCACAATCACCCAAACTACGTCAAACTTCCACTGAGTCCGTGGGAGTCCAACAACGAAGTCCATAGTGATCTGCTCCTATTTCCACTCCGGATTCTCTATCTTCTGAAGTAACCCACCCGGTTGTTGATGCTTATACTTCACCTGCTGGCAATTAAGACATCTAGCCACATACTCTACTATGTCCTTCTTCATCCTCCTCCACTAGTAATGTTGCCTCAGGTCCTGATACATCTTCGCGGCACCCGGATGAATGGAGTACCATGAGCTGTGAGCCTCCTGGAGAATCAACTCACGCAAACCGTTGACATTGGGCACACATAACCTGCCTTGCATCCTCAATGCACCATCCTCCCCAATAGTGACCTCCTTAGCATCACCGTGCTGGACCGTGTCCTTAAGGACAAGCAGATGGGGTCATCATACTGACGCTCCCTGATATGATCATAAAGGGAAGATCGAGAGACCACACAAGCCAATACTTGACTCAGCTCAAAAATATCCAATCTCACAAACTAGCTGGCTAAGGCCTGAACATCCAACGCCATGGGCCTCTCTGCTGCTGGTTAGATATGCTAGACTCCCCAAACTCTCTGCCCGACGACTCAAAGCATCGGCCACCACATTGGCCTTCCCGGGATGGTACAAAATGGTAATGTCATAATCCTTAAGTAGCTCTAAACACCTCCTCTGACGAAAATTAAAATCTTTCTGCTTGAACAGATGCTGCAAACTCCGGTGATCAGTGTAGATCTCACAAGGAACGCCGTATAAATAGTGCCTCCAAATCTTCAAGGCATGAACAAGAGCTGCTAGCTCATGGTCGTGGACAGGATAGTTCTTTTCATTCACCTTCAGTTGTCTGGACGTGTAGGCAATCACCCTTTGGTCCTACATCAACACCGCGCCGAGGCCGACTCGCGACGCATCACAATAAACTGTATAAGACCCCGAACCTGAAGGCAATACCAATACTAGGGCTGTAGTTAAAGCTATCTTGAGCTTCTGAAAGCTCTCCTCACACTCCTTTGTCCACCTGAATGGAGCACCCTTCTGGGTCAGCCTGGTCATAGGTGCTGCAATAGAAGAAAATCCCTCAACAAACCGACCGTAATATCCCGCCAAAACAAGGAAACTCCGGATCTTTGTATCTGACGACGGTCTCGGCCAATTCTGCACTGCTTCCACCTTCTTTGAATCCACCTTGATACCCTCACTCGACACAATATGACCCAAAAATGCCATAGAGTCTAACCAGAGCTCACTTTTTGAGAACTTTGCGTACAACTTTTCTCTCAAAGTCTGAAGCACTGTCCTCAAGTGCTGCTCATGATCCTCCCGAGTCCGGGAATACACTAAAATGTCATCAATGAATATGATGATGAAAGAATCAATATAGGGCTGGAAAATAATGTGCATCAAGTGCATAAAAGTTGCTGGGCATTGATCAGCCCAAAAGACATAACAAGAAACGCATAGTGACCATATCTGGTCCTAAAAGTAGTCTTCGGGATATCTGGCTCCCGAATCTTCAACTGATGATAGCCCGAATGCAAGTCAATCTTAGAAAACACTTTGGCACCCTGTAACTGATCAAATAGGTCATCAATACGAGGCAAAGGATACCTGTTCTTCACTGTGACTTTGTTTAACTGGCGATAATCAATACACACACGCATAGAACCATCCTTTTTATTCACAAACAAGACAGAAGCACCCCAAGGTGACACACTGGGCCGAATGAAGCCTTTATCAAGCAACTCCTGCAACTGCTCCTTCAACTCCTTCAACTCAAGAGGAGCCATACGGTATGGAGGAATAGAGATGGGTTGAGTGCCCGGTAACAAATCAATACCCAAATCGATATCTCTGTCGGGCGGTATGCCCGAAAGATCAGCCGGGAACACATCCGGATAGTCCCTCACTACTGGAACTGACTCAAGTGTAGGGGTATCAATACTAACATCTCTCACATAAGCTAGATACGTGTCACACCCCTTCTCAACCATTCGTTGAGCTTTAAGAAATGAAATAACTCGGCTGGGGGTATACTCTAAGATACCTATCCACTCTAATCATGGTAAGCCTGGAATAGCCTGTGTCACGGTCTTAGCGTGACAATCAAGAATAGCATAATGGGGCGACAACCAGTCCATGCCTAAGATAACATCAAAATCTACCATGCTGAGTAATAATAAGTCGGCTCTGGTCTCAAAACCACTAAGAGCAATCAAACACGACCGATACACGCAGTCCACAATAAGAGAATCTCCCACAGGAGTAGACACATAAACATGGGAACTCAAAAAATCTCGAGATACGCCCAAATGTGGTACAAAATAAGAGGACATATATGAATACGTAGAGCCTGGGTCAAATAATACCGACACATCTCTATGACAGACTGGAACAATACTTGTAATGATAGAGTCGAAAGTAACTGCCTCTAGACGAGCTGAAAGGGCATAATACCTGGCCTGGCCTCCCCTCCAGGGAGACCTCGACCTCCCCGACCTCCACCTCGAGCTGGCTGAGCAGGTGGGGCGGTAGCTGGTGCTAGAATCATAGCCTGAGGACCCGGTTGAGCACGTGGTAGTTGAGAAGTCTGTGGAAATGCAACCCTCCTAAGTCTGGGGCAATCCCTCACCAAATGGCAGGTGTCTCCACTCTCAAAACAACCCCTCGGAGGGCGTGTTTGTTGCGACTGACTCGGGCCAGGTCATCTGGACTGGCCGCTAAAAGTACCCCGAGCAGGAGGCACACTAGATACTGGCGGTGCATAATAAAGTTCCTGGGGCCTAGAAGGGGCTGAAACACCACTGGCGGCTGGAAGAGCTGAATGAACGGGGCGACCCACATAACCGCTACCATGGTGGGCTGCTGGGGCACGAGCTCCAAAATAAGAACCATTCTCTCGAGACCTCTTGGCCTCTCTCTCCTCTCGGTCCCGGCCAAGCATGCCCTCCAATCTCCTAGCAATACTCATAACCTGCTGGTAAGGAATATCCATCTCCAGCTCTCTGACCATACTAATCCTGATACTAGGGTGGAATCCCTTAATAAAAAGTCGAACCCTCTCTCGAACTGCGGCAACCAAGGCCGGTGCATGTCGGGCCAAATCACTGAAGCGGACTGCATACTCTGATAGAGTCATAGCACCCTGGCGCAACTGCTCAAACTCCACGTGCCATGAGTCCCTGAGGCTCTAAGGGACATACTCTCTCAAAAACATGTCTGAGAACTGAGTCCATGTAAGTGAAGCTGCCTCATACGGACTACTCAACTCATAAGCACCCCACCACTGATAGGCTGCTCCTCTAAGCTGGAAAGTGGTAAAAGAAACCCCACTCATCTCCGTTACGCCCATAGTACGGAGAATACGATGACACTCTTCCAGAAAACCTTGAGCATCATATGTAGCCAATCCGCTGAAGGTAGGTGGGTGGTACTTCTGGTACCTCTCAAGTCTTAGCTGCTCCGCCTCAGAAGCGGTTGTCCTAGTCTCATGCTAAACCGGGGCTACTGGCGGCATAGGAATGAACTCTGGGGACTGATCAACCTGGACCCTCTGCTCAGGAGTGTGGGCTGTGGGAGTCTGTGCCCCTCCCCCATCTTGAGATGTGGCGAGAGCTAACGGAATCAATCTAGCCTGAGCTAAGGTGCTTAACAAGCTCATGAACTAGGCTAGAGTCTCCTAGAGGGCTGGTGCAGCAATAGGAACCTCCGGTGCCTGCCCTCCACCTGGAGGCTCCTCTGTCGCAGCTTGTGCGGATGCTCTGGCTGCACCGCGTGGCCGTACTCTACACTGGCCCTGGCCTCTAGCGGCTATAGTAAAAGGCGTGTGTGCCTGGTCATCAGATCCTCCAGCACGGGTCTTCAATATCTGTGAAAAAGAATAGAATAGATTATTTTTAGAATTTGATGCCAATAACTCACACGACAAGAAAATCAAAGAAGTATGTTTGTTCCTAACAGTTCCATAGCCTCCTGAAGATAGGTACAGACGTCTCCGTACCGATCCGAGAGACTCTAATAAACCGGCTTGTGACACACGACTCCTATGAACCTAGAGCTCTGATACCAACTTGTCATGGCCCAATTTCTTCCTCCGTGAATCGTCGTGATGGCACCTAGTCTCTACGACTAGGTAAGCCTAACACATTGCGGAAATGAAACAAAAGCATAAACATTAACTACTAACAGTAACAAATATCTAATAAGCAACTGAATTCCACTCGGCATATACAATTATCACATCTGAAAATGTACAAAACAATTTTCCAAAACCCAGAATACCGTAAGTCACAAGCTACTAAGAAGTCATAACCCTTCTATACACCATTTCTACAGAAAGAAGGAAAAATGAACATAGGGGGATAGAGTGGGACTCTGAGAATCTGCGGGCGCGAGCAGATGTACCTTGAAGTCTCCAATAAGCAGCAGCGACTGCAACTAGTGATGAGGCCGGTAAAAATGAACCTGGATCTGCACACAAAAAAAATGTGCAGGAAAGGGCGTGAGTACACCATAACGATACCCAGTAAGTGCCAAGCCTAACCTCGGTCGAGTAGTGATGAGATCAGATCAGGGCCCTACTGTATAAATATAATGAAATAAGACAGAATGCAATATCGTAGTAAAATAAATACGAAAATCTAATTAGAATAGAATCAATGAAAGACAACAACTCAGAACACAATGATAACAATAGAGGATCTCCCAAGATACCGACTCGTAGTCCCAAACGTAAATGTGCAGGGGGATCTCCCGGAATACCGTTCTGTAGTCACAAAATAAATATGCAAAACAGGGGGATCTCTCAGAATACCGTTCTGTAGTCCCAAAGTAAATATGCAGTACAGGGAGATCTCCCGGAATACCGTTCCGTACTCCCAAAGTAAATATGCAGCGCAACCAACCGAAATAACAATTACAGCAAGAAATCCTATAGTTTAGACTAAGTTCAATCAAGGAAAGCAAGAAAGTTTACTAAATATGCTGCACAGAGTTCAAATAGGCATGCTATTATAGTTTAAACATGTTAGTTACATATGCTAGTGTGTTTCAAATAAGGAGAAAAAAACAAGTTATGACTTAGTGAAAAACGGAGTTTTACAACAAATATCCCGTGTACATACTCGTCACCGCACGTACATGGCGCTCACATATCAAACAGTACCAAATCCTAAGGGGAGTTCCCCCACGCAAGGCTAGGCAAGCCACTTACCTCGAACCAAGCTCAAATCAATCTGTCACAATGCTCTTTCCATGAATATGCAACTCCAAATGGCTCAAATCTACACAAAACCAATTACATAACTTAAATATAGCTACAAGAAACTAATCTAGCTAACGAAATTAAAGCTAAGGCAAGAAATTAGAAAAACGTCCAAAAAAGCCTCCCCGGGCCCACGTCTCAGAATCGGGTAAAAGTCACAAATTATGAACACCCATTCACTCACGAGTCTAACCATACCAAATTCACTCAAATACAATACCAAAATCTCGATCAAAATCCCAAAATTCGACCTAAGAACTTTTCTCAATTTTTCCCCTATTTCCACCCCAAATCCGAAATTAAATGATGAAATCAAGCATAGATTAGTGGGATTTAATCATAAAGGAGTTAGGAATCATTAGCGAATAACATCCTCTGAAAATCTCTCCAAATTTTGCCTTCTACGAGCTCTCAATCAAGTTTTGTGATATGAACTTAAATCCTCGTTTTTGAACTTTAAATTCTACCAGTGGTTCCTTAATCGCGATCGCGAAGAACAACTTTGCTCCCTCATTATTTACTCTATGCGAACGCGTAACAACTCACGTGAATGCGATGCACTAGCTGCTCATACCTACGCGATCGTAATTGTTCTCACGCGACCGCGAAGAGTAACACTCAAACTCCACTGCTGCCTCACTTCTTCTTCGCGAACGCGGCCTAGCCCACGCGTTCGCGGTGCACTGCTTGATAACCTTACGCGATCGCGTCTTTATCTTCACGAACACGAAGAGCAATTTTAGCTGACCTCTCAGATGACCTACGCGATTGCGATATCTCCCTCGCGAACGCGATGAAGAAAAATATCTGCAATAACACCAAAAAATCTGCCAACTCCCTAAGTCCAAAAATGACCCGTTGAGCATCTGAAATACGCCCGAGGCCCCCAGGACCTCAACCAAACATACCAACCAATCCTAAAATACCATACGAACTTAGTCGAGTCTTTAAACCACATCAAACAACGCAAAAAGCAAGAATCACCCTCCAATTCAAACTTAAAGAACTTGAAACTTCAAAATTTGACAATCGACGCCTTAACCAACCAAACCACATCCGATTGGCCTCACACTTTGCACACAAGTCATATTCAACATTATAGACCTACTCCAACTTCCGAAATCGGATTCCGACCCCGATATGAAAATTTTGCACTACCGATCCAAAACTCCAAAAATTTGACTTTCGCCAATTCAAGCCTAAATAAGCTACGGACCTCTAAAATACAATCTGGACACGCCCCTAAGTCCAAAATCACCTAACGGAGCTAGCGGAACCGATAGAACTCCATTTCGGATTCGTCTTCACACAGTTCCGACTACGGTGCCAATCCTAAGGCGTAAACCTCCATTTAGGGACTAAGTGTCCCAAACACTTCCAAAAATCAAAATAAAACCTCCCGGTAAGTCACAATAGCAGAAAAGGATACGGGGGAAACAGTTAAATAGGGGATCGAGGTAATAACTCTCAAGACGACCGGCCGGGTCATCACACTGTTGAAGAGTGAACTGGGGATGGGGCTAATGTTTTGGGCATTTTTTTGTCCGAAATTTAGCCTAAAATTAGGCTAAGAATTAAATACACAAAATTGTTTAAATGAAATATTTAATAAATAATAAATTATTAATTATGAAATAAAATAATAGAAAATAATAACTTAACAATATAAATAAATATAAAAATGCTATTTTAGCATGAGTAATATAATAAATGCAATTATGCATAGTATATAGGCTATTATTTTAAAATTGTGTAAATAGCTTAATAAATACAAGTATAATTATATAAAATGAAATGAAAATATTATGAAACATATATGTGGATGCAAATAATAAAGTTGGATGATTAAGTCATCATAAAATAATTTAAAGGGGTAATTAATAAATATTTGAACAATTTAAATGTAAGAAATCAATTTAAAAGCTTTAAATAATTATGGAAAATTATAGAAAATACTTGTATGACTCTTGTAAATTATGTAATGATGCCAAAATGATATTTTAAAAGTATATATACTATTTAAAAAAATATGAGGGCAAAATTGGGTGTTAATAGCTGCCCCTCTTTACCCAGGAATGATGAAAGAGTTGTCGGGTAAAGAAACTAATGACCAATTTTGTCCGAAATAAGTGGGGGATGATGTGTTTTGGAAAAATGGGGGCGGAACCCTGGTTCCTGAGTTTCCTACATATACCTGGTGTTGCGGGAATCAGGTTGTGTGTAGTTCTGGATCTAATGGTGAACAAAACCGATGGAGTTGTTATAAGAGTGGTCGTGTGTTTCGAAAAGGATCTTTGGGTATGATAGTGTCGTAAGTAACAGATAATTTCAAGTGGAACTATGAATGCTAATTTGAACGTTGCGAATATTTGAGGTAAATGTTTGAGCGGTTTCGGGACAAAGAGTAAACAATTGTTGATTGTCGGCTACATTTTAGATAGTCAAAGGATGTGAACATTGTGAAAAGAAACTGGAGCAAGGATTGCTCCTGTTTGTAGAACGGTTACCTCCCAAGTTACCTGCAAAACATAAAACACGATGCGCGCAAATATATGGGGTTATTGCATAATTTAAACATGATGCAAATTCCCTTTGGACCATGAGGATTGTCTTCGGATGATGAGGATGATGTCCTTAGACCATGACGTCCTGGGCCATGAAGCGTATGATAAGGGATTCGTAGGCAATGGAATGGTGTCCTCGGGCCATGAGGATGGTTCCTCCGAACTATGACGCCTTTGAATAATGATATGAAATTTCGAGAGATCCTCAGGCCATGGCATGGTGTCTTCAGGCTATGAGGATGGTGCCTTTGGACTATGATTCCGTCGGATAATGTGGCGATGTTTCAGCCCATGAAATGAAAGTATGTGGTAATATCAATCACTTGATAAAGGAAACAGGTGAAGCTTAGTCATATGAGAGAATGAGACTAGACAAGGCTTAGTCTCGTATGGAATGAGGGCAGTGTTTTAACCTGATGCAAAGAGTGGAGCCAATGCTTAATCTCTTGCAAGGAAAGGCATTGCTTAGCCTTATGCAATGGTGAGGCGGTGATTAGCCTTATGTAGTGTGGAGAGAATGCTTAGCGTCATGCGAGGAATTTAGACAATGCTTAGTCTCATGCAAGTAAAGGCAGTGCTTAGCCTTATGTGGTAATTGAGGCAATGCTTAGCCTCATCGAAGGTGAGGGCAATGTTTCGCCCTACGCAAGAAGTAGAGACAATGCTTAGTCCCATACAAAGAAAGGAAGTGCTTAACCTTATGCAATAATGAAGGCAGTGTTTAGCCTCATGGAGACAATGCTTAGTCTCATGTAGAGAAAAGACAGTGCTTAGCCTCATGCAATATGGAGGCAGTGCTTAGCCTCATGCAAGGTGAGGGCAGTCTTTCACCCTATGCAAGGAGTAGATACAATGCTTAGTCTTATGTAAAGAAAGACAGTGCTTAGCCTTATGCAATAATGGAGGCAGTTCTTAGCCTCATGGAGACAATGCTTAGTCTCATGCAGAGAAAAGGCAGTGTCTAGCCTTATGCAATATGGAGGCAGTTCTTAGCCTCATGCAAGGAATGGAGACAATGCTTAGTCTAATGCAAGGCAAAGCAATGTTTAGCCTTATGCAATGATGAGGCCAGCGCTTAGCCTTATGCAAGAGAAGCGATGATTAAATGTGAGAGAGCAAAGTATTTCTTAGCTTGATGCGTTTGCATTTGGTGACTTCTGTCGGTGTGAATATAGTGATCTTGTTGTATGTATACATTTCCAGATGTTCTTTTTATGTCTATCACGCCTGCATCCAAAGAATAATCGTGAGTTTTTTAGCGGGGGAAGGTTGGTTCGTGCTCTCGATTCCTTGATTTTCCTTTGCTCTTGTCTTGAGGTCTTGAGTCAACCCGCGTAACGTCTGGCTACTATAAGAAAAAAAATGAAATTTTTGAAAACTTACATTTGTGATACATTGTTTATATAAAAATGCAGTTGTTTGAAATATGTGATAATTCATGAGAGAAAATAATTTTGTCGAATTGGCGACTGTGACATGCTTTTGAGACATTGCAACCTCTCTAACTTGGAATTTTGAGGATCCCAGTTTAAATGCATACTTCTGCCGATACATTCCTTGGCGATTCTAAACATGATGAGATCGGGCAAACTCAAGTTCTTGCCCCAGTTTTTGACCATAGTGGGAATAAAGATTTTATTATGATGTGATCGAACCCACAAGGCTGCCTACATATCCCCTCTTAAACGGGAATCAGGTGAAGCGTAGATCAGTTACATCAAATAGAAAGTGCAAACATAATCTCAAACATAGTATCTCTTGACTGCGTCCGAATTGATGGGTTTTGGCCAGATCTCTCCATCCATCTCTGCAAGTATAAGTGCTCCTCCTGTCAATACCAGTTGGGTGAGAATTTCCCCCTTGCTTCATCCTGATGTGGGAAGATTCGCTTCAACACCAATTTCCCTGGTGTGAATTGCCTTGATCAGACCTTTTTATTGAAAGCCCTTGCCATTTTGTTCTGGTAGAGTTGACCGTGACACACTGCATTCATTATTTTAACATCAATGAGACCTAGTTGTTCATACCGGATCCGTACCCATTCCGCGTCGCTGAGCTCGGCTTCTTGTACGATCCTTAAGGAAGGGATCTCCATTTCGATGGGAACAACGGCTTCAGTACCGTAAAACAGTAGATAGGGAGTTGCCCCGGTTGATGTACGAGCTGTGGTGCGATACCCGAGCAAAGCAAATGGTAACTTTTTGTGCCACTACTTGTAGTTATCCACCGTTTTCCTCAATATCTTCTTGATGTTCTTATTGGCGGCTTCTACGGCTCCATTCATTTGTGGCATGTATGTTGTAGAGTTATGATGCTTGATCTTGAATGTCACACACATGGCTTTCATCAAGTCACTATTGATATTGGCGGCATTGTCAGTAATGATTGACTCAGGTACTCCAAATCGACAAACGATGCGGTCTCGAACAAAATCTGCTACGACCTTCTTAGTTACAGCCTTATAGGATGCGGCTTCAACCCATTTTGTGAAGTAGTCTATAGCACTAGAATGAACCTATGTCGGTTTGAAGCAGCGGGTTCGATTGGTCTGATGGCATCCAAGCCACAAGAAGAGAAAGACTAGGGTAAACTAGTTGCATTGAGTTCGTTGGGCGGCACTCGTATCATATCAGCATATATCTGGCATTGGTGACACCTTTGAACATATTTGATGCAGTATGTCTTCATAGTCATCCAGAAATACCCTGCTCTTAATATCTTTTTGGCCAAAACGAAACCATTCATGTGAAATCCGCAAGTTCCGGCAAGTATTTCCTCGAGCAATCTAGATGCCTCTTTGGCATCGACACATCGCAACAGTCCCAAATCAGGAGTCCTTCTATACATAATTCCTCTGCTTTCAAAGAAATGCTTGGCCAAGTAAGTGTGTAGCGTGCCCTGGATATTCTCCCTTTTTCCAAGTATTCCTTGATGTCGTGGAACTACAGATTTCTGTCAATCTCTTCTTCAACATGAGCACAATAAGTTGGCTGCTTATGAATTCCTATTGGGATAGGATCAATGAAATTCTTTTCTAGGTGTTGTATCATGGAAGACAAAGTGTCTAATGCATCTGCAAACTCATTTTGAATCTTTGGAACATGTTTGAACTCTATCTTTGTGAATCTCTTAATCCACTCTTGTACACAACGCAAGTATGGCAATATTTTGGTGTTCTTAGTAGCCCATTCTCCTAGAACCTGGTGCACCAATAAATCTGAATCTCCGATTACCGGCAACTCCTGAACGTTCATGTCAATGGCCAACCTGAGTCCCAATATGCGTGCCTCATATTCCGCCATATTGTTGGTGCACGGGAACTTGAGTTTTACGGATACCAGGTAGTGTTGACCAGTTTCTGATACTAAGACTTCTCCGATACCCACTCCATTAAAGTTTGCTGCTCCATCGAAGAACATCCTCCAATCGTCGTATGCTTTGGTAATATCTTCCCCTATGAATGATACCTCTTCGTCGAGAAAATATGTTTTCAATGGTTCGTATTCTCTGTCTACGTGATTTTCTACTAAGTGATCTGCCAATGCTTGCCTTTTGAGTGCCTTCTGAGTTACATAGACGATGTCAAACTCACTCAGCAATATCTACCACTTTGCTAACTTACCCGTAGGCATGGGTTTCTGAAAGATGTATTTTAGCGGATCCATCCTTGATATGAAATATGTAGTGTACGCACAGAAATAATGTCTCAACTTCTAGGCAATCCATGTCAAAGCACAGCAGGTGCATTCCAACAAAGAGTACCGGGCTTCGCAAGGCGTGAACTTCTTGCTCAGATAATATATCGCACGCTCCTTCCTTCCTATTTTATCATGTTGTCCGAGAACGAAACCAAAGGCCTCATCCAACACAGACAGATAAAGCACCAGAGGTCTTCCTAGTTCTGCTGGGACCAACACGGGCGATTTAGATAAATACTCCTTGATTTTATCGAGGGCTTTCTCGCATTCTTCTGTCCAACATGTTGCAGCATCTTTCCTTAGCATTCTGAAGATTGGCTCACATATCACCGTTGATTGTGCATTAAAGCGGCTGATATAATTGAGGCGCCTAGAAAACACATCCCATCTTTCTTATTCTCTGGAGATGGAAAGTCTGTATAGCTCTGATTTTTTACGGGTCTAACTTAATACCTTGGTGACTAACGATGAAACCTAACAAATTTCCAACAGGGACTCCGAAGGCACATTTTGCAGTGTTCAACTTCAAGTTGTATTTTCGAAGCCGATCGAAAGATTTCTTCAGATCTGCTATGTGATCCGACCTCCTTTTAGATTTGATGATAACATCATCCACGTATCCCTCTATTTCCTTGTGTATCATGTCGTGGAAGATAGTCATCATGGCCCTCATGTAGGTGGCCCCAGCATTCTTCAAACTAAACGGTATCATTTTGTAATAATATATTCCCCATGGTGTGATAAAGGCAGTCTTTTCAGCATCCTCTTCATCCATCCAAATCTGATGGTATCATGCGAAGCTATCAACAAATGATTGGAGTTCATGCTTGGCGCAGTTGTCAATCAGTATGTGTATGTTGGGCAGCGGGAATCATCCTTAGGACTCGCTCTATTCAGATCTCGGTAATCGACACATACTTTAACTTTCCCATCTTTCTTTGGAATTGGCACAATATTGGCTAACCAGGTCGGGTATTCGACAACTCGGAGAACCTTGGCTTTGATTTTCTTGGTGACCTCCTCTTTTATCTTTAAACTTATATCTGGCTTGAAATTTCTGAGCTTCTGCTTTACCGGGGGACACATGGGATTGATGGGTGGCGTGTGAGCTACTATGGATGTGCTTAAACCAGAAATATCATTGTAGGACCATGCGAAGATGTCATCATACTCCTTTAGGAACCTGATATACTCTTCTTTCTCTGACGGTGATAGATGAATGCTTATCCAAGTTTCCTTGACCGTCTCGAAATCCCCTAAGTTAACAGCCTCAGTTTCCTCCAAATTAGACTTCAGTTTGTTTTCAAACTTCTCTACTTCTTTGACAATTTCATCAGGTATTACATTATCTTCCAGATCTTCCGAATCATTGTCCTTATGTTGTGTTATCTCATTACATGTCACAATCGCAGGTTCATCAGGATATGTAATAATTATGCTGAAAAAAATTTAGAAAGATAATAATAAATACGAAAAACAATTATGTGTTAATAAAACTTTAAAATGTCAACAAATACGACTTGATAGCTCGAGTAATTATTTCAAAACAAACTGCTGGAAATGTCTTAAATGCTCAAAACCATTTGAAAATAAGTCATGCTAATTTGCCAGGCTACCTAGGAACTCGGCGAGCCCGGGATGGTGTAGCGGCCTAGTTCTTGAGAATAGATCCTTCTTCCATTATTTGAATGGTAAGATCCTCCTCCTCCTCAACAATTGCACTGCAGTCCATGTCTTCTTCATCTAGATATAGCTTTCTCATGCCAGCCAAAATCTCATCTTCCTCAGATCCCCACATCATGTCAGCCTGATGGAATGTCTGGTGCAGAGGTAGTATGGGCTGTTCCAGCAGATAATAAGGGGTGTGCCATGGCGGTGTCCAATCCTGATGTTCTAGCACGATATATTCATACCCGAGTCCAAAGGTCGTGCCATGATACTGTGGTTGTATGGGTTTGGTGATCCCCTAAAGCTTTTTACCAAGACCCTTGCCTGGTTCATATCCCGTCCATAGCAATATGCTTTCTATCTTCTTGCTCCACCATTGATCCTTTTCAATTACGTTCACCCGCTCAATGCGGTGATATGTTTCTCCACTGAACTTCCTCCTTTTTTTGATGACTGGAATGGTCTGGTTGGTGTAGATGAGGTTGCTTTCATCTCCATGAATGATCATCTCCTGATGATTCCATTCGAACTTCAAAGCCTGGTGAAGAGTAGAAGCCACTGCTCCAGCTGCATGTATCCATGGTCGTCCTAACAATAGGTTGTATGTAGCAGATATATCTAGCACTTTGAACTCAACATCAAACCAAGTCGGATCCTATCTGTATATCAAAGTTGATTTCCCCGATAGTGGCTCTTTGAGATCCATCGAATGCCTTCACATTCATGCTTCTCAATCGTATCTCGTGCAGGACCTTACCTAATCTCTTTAAAGTGGTCAGTGGACATATGTTCAGACTCGAACCTCCATCTATCAAAACCCTGGCAATGAACTTGTCCTCGAATTGCACTGTGATGTGCAACACCTTCTTGTGACTCAATCCTTCTGGTGGTAACTCATCTTCGTGGAAAGTGATTTTGTGGATCTTCAATACCTGTCCAACCATGTTAGCCATTTCTCCATGAGTGATGTCCGTGGGTACATAAGCTTCACTTAACACCTTCATCAAAAGCATTCTTGTGTGCTTCTGAGTTTTGCAACAGTGATAAGATGGATATCTGAGCAGGAGTCTTGTTCATGTGGTCAATAATAGAGTATTCCTTTGCTTGTATCTTCCTACAAAGATCGTCAGTGCTAGTGTCAACAACAGGTGGCTTAGATGCAGCTTCCTTGCTTGTTCCTCCTAGATTCTCAGGTGTGTAAACTCTACCAGTTCTAGTCATACCTTGTGCGAAACCTGTTTCTTACATTTTGGCTTTTCCCTTTCTTCTTGCTTCCCCAAAATAATCCCACGGGATGACATCAGACTTGTAAGATAGTGTTGGAGCTACCATTACAGTGAAGGGCGCTACCTCGACTTCAAATGGCGCCTGGGTTTGTACCACAACTAGCGTGAGGGTGACTGGAGATGTTTTAGGAGCGTCTACCTCTCGAATGAGTCCAATGGACCCTTCCTCATCCCACTCCTCATCAGTTTCTATCACATTTACTCCCTCACCTCTGTGATCCTGGAGGGGGTTATTGCGAACATTTGGTGCAGCTTCCTTTGCTTGTATAACCTTAGTTTCGATCAGCATCTGAATCTTGTCTTTTAACGTGCGGAATTCCTCAATGGTATAACCCTTCATGCCTGAATGATAAGCACATGTTTTGTTGGGGTTGATCCATTGGGAGGGACTTTCCACAACAACATCATGAATAGGGGTGACATAAACAGCAGCCTTCAGTCTCTCATACAGTTGGGCTATGGGTTCAGCAATTGGGGTGTATTGTCTAGGTGGTCTGCTGTCGAAATTTGGATGTGGCTTTGGCTAGTTTTGGCAGGCGGGTGGAGGTAAATGGTAATATACTGGTTGAGTGTTGTGGCTATGGTAGGTGGCGGCAGGGTATTTGTATTTTGGGGGTAAGGGTTGACATGTGGGTGGAGGTATTTGGTATGTGAGGGGAGACTTAGGGCCCTGGGCTACCATCACGGCACCCACATCTTTCTTCATTGAAAAACCTCTTGATTGCAAAGCTTTATTCATGGCCTGCAGCGCCTCAAAATTAGTTACCATCCCACTCTTGATTCCTTCTTCTATTCTTTCCCCTAACTTGATGATGTCTGAGAACTTGTGATTTTCGATGACCATCAACCGTTCATAATATTGCGGATCTTATGATCTAACAAAGAACTTGTTCATTTGTTCTTCATCAAGTGCTGGCCTTATTTTTGCGGCCTCTGATCTCCAACGAGTAGCATACTCGCGGAAGGTTTCTGTCGGCTTCTTCTTGAGGTTTTGAATGTAGAAAACGTCGGGTGCATCTTCCGTGTTAAACTTGAATCTGTCCATGAAATCTGATAACATACTTAGCCAATTAACCCACTTCTTTGGGGTTTGACTGATATACCAAGACAAAGCGTCTCCTATGAACAGTTTCATGTGGATTTGTTCATTCTTACCCACTCCTATAAGCTTGTCGCATTATGTTCTCAGATGCACCTTCGGATCACCAGTACCATCGAACATTTCAAACTTGGGAGGTTTGTAACCCTCTGGCAGTTCCACATCCGGCCGAATGCACATGTCTTCATAGTTTAGACCTTCAACGCCTTTCCCACCTTCAACACTCTAGACTCTCCTTGTGAGATTCTTAAGTTCCTCCACCATGTTTCTAATGAGCAGGTCCTTCTCAGTTGGTTCGGGTATGTATAGGGATTGCTGCGGGGTATGGGGTAAGGTTTCCACATATATCGAATTGCTTTGATGAGTTCCTGGAACTTGGGTATATGGGTGATTGTTGGTCGAGTTTTGGGGATCGAGAGTAGGTTGTGGTGCATTTTGGGTAGTGTGATAAGTGGTGGTTTGCGGGTATTGAGCTGGATGGTGGTGGTGGTGTTGAGCAGTTTGCACTGGTAGTGGGTTAAGGTTCTAGGGAGGTGCAGGATTATGATACTGGTGTGGTGCGCGTGGATTTGGAGCTATGGTGGTGGAATCTGGTTTTGTGTGTTTTGTGGCGGTGTTTGGTTCTGGGTAGTCAGGTTTTACTGATTGATGTCAGGAATATTGAGAGTAAGGAAAAGGTTTGCCAGATTTCGGACCTGCTCAAGCTCGCCCTGTAGTTCCAGGATTTTCTGCTCCAAACGTAAGACCAGCTCATTTTTCCCCGGAGTACTTCTACCATCTGAAGTTTCAACATTTTCTGCCACAACAACATTGTCTTTCCGGATACCACTTAAATCATCCATTTTCCCTTTGCCCTTGCTTTTGCTTTTCGGGTCTCTAGGTGACGGAGGAATGGAGGACCTCTGGATCTAGTGTGGCATGCTGATGATGCCAGTATAAATGAACCAACCTTTGGGAATGGGAATAATCAGAAAGAAAGAAAAAGCAAAAGGTAACCAATTTAGTAAGGTGAAATAAAAGAGTGTTCGCAATATTTAAACATGTTTCACAAACATAGACTTGGAGAAAATTGGTGCCAGTGTTTGCTTCATTTCATTAATGCGAAAATGAGCTAAAACAATCTTTTACTAAATCGACAATAATAAAATAAAGTTACTAATGGCATTTAGCCTTATTACATCGAAATCTAATCTAAGCTAGAAAGTAGTAAAGAACATCATCTCCTAATCTACTTGGTCCCTGAAGGACATTCTTCATGCTTTGTTCTTTTGACCCCATCAATCATGTTTCTCAGATCACGCATATCTAGCAATAAGTAATCTTTTGCCAGCTTTCCTCCTTCATTGTCGTCCATGCCTTGACAATCCGAAAGTGTCTTTCTCATCTTCCCTTCTAGATCCATTAGTCCTTGTTCCAGGTATTCCAATCCTCCCATTCCCTTATCGCCTTCATGTTCACTTTGTGCTGCTCCAGATGTTTAGCCTCCAACTCGAACAACCTTTTGCGTAGCCTCTTGTACTTCACTTGTGCCTCAGACACTTTATCTAGGATCCTATCCTATAGATTAACTCCTGGCTTGACGTCTCTAGCTACATCGTCTTCCAGCCATGATAGATAGTAGAACATATGACTGGCGTGATACCTGCCTAGCTCAATAGTTTCTCCTTCCATAATAATCTTTCAGTTCCACATGTGTTGCACTTTGAACTTTGACGGGATGACATCTCCCTTGAAATCTGCATTGTATTGAACCATGTTGGAAACCCGAGGTATGACCTATTTTCTTCCAGCTTCTCTCATTACCCTTATAGGAGCGTAAGGGTAGATGCCTCGCAGCCCGATCAGTACCAAATGAGTAGTCCCCCTTGAGCTGATGATGAAATCACTACTAGGAAACCATTCAAACATCCAATGTGCCTACTCGTCTGTCAGATTGCTGAAGAAACACACCCAACCTACATCATTTCCAGGCTTTGCAAACCAGTCTGGAATAAACGTAATTTTCTTTAGGTGATAGTTGTCTATGTAGTCATTCAATGGCCTTCACAGAATCTCTGACAGTACTCTCCCCTATGAAAGTGTTCCAGCAGCCAGACTTGTAGCAATAGATTACAACCCTCAAAGTGTCTGAATCCATGCTTGCACCGATCTAGAGTGCGGTACATCTCGGATAAGATCATGGGGATGATAGAGTAAGTTTGTCCCTCGATGCCATCCATTAAGGTCCTGGCGATCATGGCTAAGCGAGTATGAATCCTTCCTCCTTTCATCGGAAATATCAACAAACCCAAGAAGCAGACAATGAACACATAAACCCGACGATGCACCCATCCTAAGGACGTAATGGCTAGTTCATTGTGATGAAGGCGATATGATTTGCTATGCCCATAATGCTCGTAGAGAAACTCAAAAGGGATGTATGACTTCTTTATACAGAGTAGTTCATCATTCTTCTTAAAACCCAACATTTTCAGGAAATCGCAGGGAGTGCAATTTTCTGGCACCAGTAATCTCGGACTATCCCATGGCAACTTGGCAAAACCTCCTATTTCTTCTAGGAAATGAGTCATTTCTATATTTCCAAATCGGAAAACAGCTATTTTTTCATCCCATAACATAATAGCGGCCTCGATCAGCTCCCTATTTGGTCGAATGTTCATCAAATATGGCAGGTCACCAAGTGCTCTCCCCACATGATTTTTGTCACAAGGTGCAAGGTCTTTCCACCAGTCAAGTAGAAAAGGCGGGATATTTTGGACCATACCAAACCTGGGATTTCGTGCTTCATTTTCTGCAAACAAAAAAAGGTTAGCCCTTTCCCCCTCCAGATTTGACTACTTATGCAATAATGATCAACAGGTTGGCACATTTTCTCCAAGTAATGCACATAATATGATAGTGTCCATTGGGATTGTGGAAATCCCGTCGGATTTTGGACAAGGTTCATCTTAGCGGGTTGTTACGTTAATAATGCTTCAACCTATACTAGGCTTAGCATGATGCATGTGCATTTCAAATTGGAGTAGGGGTTTCTAGAATGGTCTAGACTGGTACTCCCAAGTGGACAACTTGGGAGGGAAACACACGGGACCGTTAACTGTACCGCTGATCGACTAGTCTGCCGCAAATAAGCCTTTCCAATTTTAAAAGGGTGATTTCAGGAAAGCGCGGACACTGATCAAGCGCCGCTATGTTAATAATTGGCACGAGTGAATTAGAGGTCGGGCATGCTTTATGCAGAAATAATAACACATTGCCAAATATTTTCATGATAAAAGTACGTAAAAGCAGTAAATAACATAGTAAAGGCGAATCATGAAAAGAAAAGAAAGGAAAGACAAAAGAGAGAAGTCAATTTAGCTCATGAAAATATGCGAGAACATAATGAAGCAGGTGGGGAAATAGGGATGGGAGATTCATAGTATAGCAATCTTAAATAAGATGAAGGAGATTGAGAGAGGTCATACATGTCATAACAAATAAAGGAGAAGAATGGAAGGGATGTGCATGTCGTAGCAGTTTAAAACTAATAAAGGTAAATAAGGGAAGGGATGTGCATGTCATAGCATTTTAAAACAAATAAGGAAAGTAATCCACATAAGTCAAGTTTGTTATGGTAAGAGCATAAGTATCTCCCAGCAGAGTCGACATGCTGTCGCGCCCCATTTTCTCGCGAAAGCGGGTTTCGACGTGTGATAACTCTATTAAGTGGGTATTAAAAGAGGAGAATCGCCACCTAATGATTTTTAAGGTGCGTTAGGGAACCTATTTGCAAATAACCCCGTTTGACTAGTCCGTGTCACCAAAGATCCGGTAAGGGCTCAAATTACCTCAAAGAGAAGGTGTTAGGCACTCTTCGAGGTCCACAATTGTTGGTCCCAGCCAAACTTTAAACTATGTGGATTATATAATTAGGCTAGGTGATCAAATAAATAAAGGAAAATTTAGAAGTCGAAGATTCTTATTATAACACATGAGAATCGGTACAAATCTTAATGACTACAAGGATACAACTACATTGATCTATGTTAAATGACTAAGTGTAAATAACAAGTACATAAAGAAAGGAGGGTCCTATGTTTTTAGCCTAAAGGATCACCCCGTGCAACATAAATAATACTTCGCAACTACCTTAAGGTAGGGGTTGCTCATATTATTCAGCGGGCACAGACTATCATCTCATGCTACCCAATTACTATGTTGAGGTTGTTACTTAAAGGCGCTCTAATTCAATTCTAAATCGTGCACTATGCGTGCACTACCCATCCCATACCTATGGTCCAGAAGGCTTTGGACCTACTATTAGGTGGTTCTAGACTCAACTTAGGTTACTCAAAATGATAAAACTAGGCGACATTAAAAATAGATTACACTTCACGTAAAGACAATTAAAGGCCCAAGTTAGCCTCCACACATAAACAACAAATGCACGTGGGCAGTTCAGGCAATATATAATTTCAGAATCAAAATTTAAAGTCCTATAAGCATAGTTTCTAGGTGATTCTGGATTCCAGTATTATATAAGCAGCGTATAGGTAGGTTAAAACATCGCAAATCCTATAGGCATGATTTCTAATTGTTGATGAGGCAATAAAGCGATACGAGTTACCAGATTACTAATGTTGATTTTATAAGCGTGCACCTTAGGCAGACGTTAATGTCCTATAGGCATGGTTTCTAAAAGTTGCATAAATAGGCAGTGAAACAGCTTTGAGAGTCTAGTACTAACAACATTTATCTCATAAACAATTCTTATGTGTGTAACAACATCCTATAGGCAGGATTTCTAACAATTGACAATTAGGTTTGATTTTATAACACTTTATTCCTACAGACATGTCATATAGGCGGGGCAGTGTAATGAAAACAACGGAAATAGTCGACTAAAAGATTAGAATCCTATAGTCATGATATATATATGGGCGGTACACTATAAGTAATATAAGCAATTGACCAATTGATTATTCGAAGTCCTATAGACATGGTATCTAGGTTAACAAAGCATATGTTATACATCATATATGCATGCTGTCTAAATATACAGTAGTAACATAGAAATGAGTATGGTAGATACTTAGACTAACGTGTTTGAACAGTGTACAAGTGAGGTGTGCATGATTACTATAGGCATGATTTCTATTAGTGTGCAACATACCAAACGAAATAACAAACAAGGCATGTTAAACGAAATAGCAAATACAACACAGATACCCTATAGGCATGTTTTCTACCCTTTCATGCAAATATTAGAATACCCTAGCCCCTTTTTCATTTATCTCCCCATTATTTGTTATTACAAATTATTACAGGCCCAAAATGGAATAAATACATGCCTAATCATAAATGTAAAACAACCCAGCGATGCATCTGGGCCTTCAAATGGCTTAAAATTTGGACAGGCCCATATTCGAGGCGCAGATAGTGTGCTTAAAACCACATTATCAAGAACCAGATTCAGCAGTCCAGGCCCAACAACAAAACAATTCTCTTGCCCATCCGTTACAAGTTATAGATAATTGAAGTACGAATGGCAACTCATACAAACCCCAAATCATTTAAGATAACTCAAATTCTAAAGTGGAGCATATGCTCATTTGGACCCTAATACCACAACTAACAAAAACAAGAATTCTACATGTCCCATGGATAAGACACACACTTGAACATCACATAAGTACCCATAAGATATAGAGAGTATATAGAACACATAGATTGGACATATACGGGGGTTTTCATATTAACAGACAAGTTCAAGGTAACAGGTTTCTTGGGATACATATGATTCGATTGCAGTCTAGCATACAAGAATCCACAAATAGAGGAGTTAAGCATGAGAAATCAAGGCAATCAGGGTCATGAATTAATTTCCAGAAGGTTAACAAATAGCAATGGCATGCTTCAGAGACAATGATCAACGGTGAACTTCACAAGAAAATCTTAACATAAGCATGTAGGGCGAAACATAACTTAGATTTGTAAGTTTGTGACAAGCAGAAAGTATTCATAAGAAAACCTATTAAGAAGTTAAAGGTCAACAATATTGAAAACTCTACACAACAGCTAATTAGCAGGCATGTATCTAATTCTAAGAATGTAAGTCTATAGCAAGTTCCACCATACATACCAAGGATAACAATAGGCACGAAACTAAGCAAACTAGCACTAGCAAACATGTCATATATAACAGTGTTGTGGTAACCAAAAATGGTAGCAAGACATGCAACTATAGTACAATGTTGAGGCTTGCAAGTAAAACAGAAATATACAGTCTAAAAGGTTCAGGATTCACATAGGTATGATCATTTAAGAAAGTGAGCAATTTGAAAGTTGTATATATGAGAGACTTAACATGAAGAGGGGAGAATGCATTTGGAACAATTTCTGGGCAAATATTAATTACTAGTAAGTTTTAACAGAGGAGTCCAAAGCAGAGTATGAAGATACACTCACCGGGCATTAACATTTGAACCAGGCAAACATATAAACAACAAGAATTACCTTAGTTAACTACTCATGATTCTAAAAGTAGAACCTCAATAGCATTAGGGCATTAAAACTACAAAGAGACATTAAGGCAAACAGGATTGAAAACAAAAGTAGCACAATAGAAGGATCACAGAAGTTCAAGTAACATGTAAGAGGGCCAGAACTTTATTGCACCTAGGAAAAAATAAGCTACCCTTTTAGAAGCTTTGGACATAGGTAATATCAGAACACACAGAATTGTAAAAGTAACATCATCGAGGCTGATAGTCAGTAGAACATATGATAACCATACAACATTAGAAAGCTCATAAACAACAGGGAAACTGAACCAAACAATAGTGGCACGCACAATCATCATATAAGAGGGAAGTAACTTGAGTTGTAAGGGTAAAGAATACTAACTAGTTGCAAAGATAAACGAGCAAAAGAGTGAGGAATTTAAAATATCAATTATGATTCAGCTAAAGCAATTGAAGGATGACAGTGAAAGCACAGGAGCCCCTAAACTTTCTATTTCAGTTATATGCTTCAGGGACAATGAAGTCATTTAATTTGGGGGCGGGTAGCAAATATACAAACTTGTGTGATTGTATGTATATGTCAGTTATAGGTTGTATACTTTTTTGGATTTGACATAGTTTTTCTTTCTCTGGTTCTATTTAAATAATGTTGTTGATACCTAATTTTGCCCTCATATTTTTTCAAATAGTGTATATACTTTTAAAATATCATTTTTTTCATCATTACTTAATTTACAGGAGTCATATAAATATTTTCTATAATTTTTCATAATGTTTTAAAGATTTTAAATTGATTTCTTGCATTTAAATTATTTAAATATTTATTAATTACCCCTTTAAATTATTTTATGATGACTTAATCATCTAAATTTATTATTTGCATCCCCATATATGTTTTATAATATTTTTACTTCATTTTATATAATTATATTTGTATTTTTTAAGCTATTTACACAATTATGCAATAATAGCCTATATGCTATGCATAATTACATTTATTACATTACTCATGCTAAAATAGCATTTTTATATTTTTTTATAGTGTTAAGTTATTATTTTGAATTATTTTATTGCATAAGTAATATTGTATTATTTATTAACTATTTTATTTAAACAATTTCGTGTATTTAATTCATAGCCCAATTTAGGCTAATATTAGGACAAAAAACAGACCCAAAATATTTGGCCCATCCCCAGTTCACTCTTCAACAGTCCAAGACAAAACAACCCTCTTCAAAACCCGATCGCGACCCGACCTTAATCCGCCTCGCTCCCAGTTCAATCTTGGTCGTTGATCTTAAATGATCAACAGCCCAAATTAAGCCGACACCTTTCCATATTTCCCTCCCCTCTAACCCTAGAGACCCATTCCCCACTTCAGCCGCCTCTACTCTCTCTATTCCTCTCTTCTTCTTTATAGACCCTAACCGTCGTACCTCTAAATCCTCTCCGAATCCGGCCCCAATATGGAATCCCTTCGTAATTCTCTTGCCTTATTCTGCTACTACTCACACATTCATGGTATTACTTAGTATTTATCTAACTTTGGTAAATACTACCATTCAAGACAGACCTGATTTGGCTCTAATTTTGTTAAGATCTTGCCGATGTTTCATCTATATATATTCTACAATGAACGATTCTCACATTTTCGACCAGATTCATGGCCATTGGACACAACTAGGGTTTTAAATTTTGATTTACCCATTACCGGTCCTATTACTGATTGCATGTGATATTCTTTCCTTATTTTGTGATTGATTAATTATTTTCCGTGTTTACTTGCTTGATTTTGCCACTATATAACCCCTCCCCAAATTCCCCTTTGGACAGACCTCATGACTGCTATTACTCTCACTATTCTCCTCTTTCACTCAATCACTTACACTGTTACACTCGAATATTTTCAGAATGGATTCTTGGCCGGCTGAAAGCCAAGGCCATAATACTATTTAAACGACCTCCTCCGGTGCAAGCACTGCTCGGAGCCCTTCTCGAGGCTTTTTTGAACTCTGAAGCACTGGGGATTTGAGGTTTCATCGTCTTCCTTCAATTGTTACTGCTGAATCATTACTGATATTCTAAATTCCTCACTCTTTTGCTCGTTTATCTTTGCAACTAGTTAGTGTTATTTACCCTTACAACTCAAATTACTTCCCTCCTATATGATGATTGTGTGTTCCATTATTGTTTGGTTCAATTTCCCATGCTCCACTTTAGAATTTGAGTTATCTTAAATGATTTGGGATTTGTATGAGTTGCTATTCATACTTCAATTATCTATAACTGGTAACTGATGGGCAAGAGAATTATTTTGTTGTTCGGCCTGGACTGCTGAATCTGGTTCTTGGTACTGTGGTTTTGAGCACACTACCTGCGCCTGGAATATAGGCATGTCCAAATTTTAAAACATTTGAAGGCCCAAATGCATTGCTGGGTTGTTTTACATTTATGATTAGGCATGTATTTATTCCATTTTTGGCCTATAATAATTTGTAATAATGATTAATGGGGAGATTAACGAAAAGGGGCTGGGGTATTCTAATATTTGCGTGAAAGGGTAGAAAACATCCCTATACGTTCTCTGTGTTATATTTGCTATATCATTCAGCATGTCTTGTTTGTTATTCTGTTTGGTATGTTGCACACTAATAGAAATCATGCCTATAGGAATCATGCACACCTCACTTGTACATTGTTCAAACACGTTAGTATAAGTATTTACCACACACATTTCTATGTTACTACTGTGCATATAGACAGCAGGCCTATAAGATGTATAACATATACTTTGTTAATCTAGATACCACGCTTATAGGACTTCAAATAATCAATTGGTCAATTGCTTCTATTACTTTTAGTGTACTGCTCATCTAGATATCATGACTATAGGATTCTAATCTTTTAATCGATTATTTTCGTTGTTTTCATTATACTGCCATACCTAGATGACATGTATATAGGAATAAAGTGTTATAAAACCAATCCTAATTGTCAATTGTTAGAAATCTTGCCTATAGGATGTTGTTGCACGCATAAGAACTGTTTATGAGATCTACATTGTTAGTACTAGTCTCTTAAAGCTGTCTCGCTGCCTAATTATGCAACTGTTAGAAACCATGACTATAGTACATTAACGTCTGCCTAAGGTGCACGCTTATAAAATCAACATTAGTAATCTGGTAACTCGTATCGCTTTATTGCCTCACCAACAATTAGAAAGCATGCCTATAGGACTTGCAATGTTTTAACATGTCTATACGCTGCTTATATAATACTAGAATCCAGAATCACCAAGAAACCATGCTTATAGGACTTTAAATTTTAATTTTGAAATTATATATTGCCTGAACTGCCCGCGTGCATTTGTTGTTTATGTGTGGAGGCTAACTTGGGCCTTTAATTGTCTTTACGTGAAGTCTAATCTGTTTTGAATGTCGCCTAGTTTTATTATTTTGAGTAACCTAAGCTGAGTCTAGAACCTCCTAATAGTAGGCCCAAAGCCTCCTGGACCATATGTATGGGACGGGTAGTGCACGCATAGGGTACGATTTAGAATTGAATTAGAGCGCCTTTAAGTAACAACCTCAACATAGTAATTGAGTAGCAGAAGATAATTGTCTGTGCCTGCTGAATAATATAAGCAACCCCTACTTTAAGGGAGTTGCGAAATATTATTTATGTTGCGCGGGGTGATCCTTTAGGCTAAAAATATAGGATCCTCCTATCTTTATGTACTTGTTATTTACACTTAGTCATTTAACATAGATCAATGTAGTTGTATCCTTGTAGTCATTAAGATTTGTACCGATTCTCATGTGTTATAATAAGACTCTTCGACTTCTAAATTTCCCTTTATTTATTTGATCACCTAGCCTAATTATATAATCCACATAGTTTAAAGTTTGGCCGGGACCAACAGTTGTGGACCTCGAAGAGTACCTAACACCTTCTCTTTGAGGTAATTTGAGCCCTTACCTGATCTTTGGTGACACGGACTAGTCAAACAGGGTTATTTGCAAATAGGTTCCCTAACGCACCTTAAAAATTATTAGGTGGCGACTCTCCTCTTTTAATACCCACTTAATAGAGTTATCACACGTCGAAACCCGATTTCGCGAGAAAACGGGGCGCGACAGCATGGCGACTCTGCTGGGAGATACTTAGTCTCTTACCATAACAAACTTGACTTATGTGGATTACTTTCCTTATTTGTTTTAAAATACTATGACATACACATCCCTTCCCTTATTTACCTTTATTAGTTTTAAACTACTATGACATGCACATCCCTTCCCTTATTTACCTTTATCTGATTTAAATATTTATGACATGCGCATCCCTTCCATTCTTCTCCTTTATTTGTTATGACATGTATGACCTCTCTCAATCTCCTTCATCTTATTTAAGATTGCTATACTATGAATCTCCCATCCCTATTTCCCCACCTGCTTCATTATGTACTCGCATATTTTCATGAGCTAAATTGACTTCTCTCTTTTGTCTTTCCTTTCTTTTCTTTTCATGATTCGCCTTTAATATGTTATTTACTGCTTTTACGTACTTTTATCATGAAAATATTTGGCAATGTGTTATTATTTCTGCATAAAGCATGCCCGACCTCTAATTCACTCGTGCCAATTATTAACATAGCGGCGCTTGATGAGTGTCCGCGCTTTTCTGAAATCACCCTTTTAAAATTGGAAAGGCTTATTTGCGACAGACTAGTCGATCAGCAGTACAGTCAACGGTCCCGTGTGTTTCCCTCTCAAGTTGTCCACTTGGGAGTACCAGTCTAGACCATTTTAGAAACCCCACTCCAATTTGAAATGCACATGCATCATGCTAAGCCTAGTATGGGTTGAAGCATTATTAACGTAACAAGCACGGATCGGGGCAAGCACGGATTCAGACACTTTGAGGGTTGTAATCTATTGCTATAAGTCTGGCTGCTCGAACACTTTCATAGGGGAGAGTACCGTCAAGAGCTTCTGCGAAGGCCATTGAATGGACTGCATAGCCAACCATCACCCAAAGAAAATGACGTTTATTCCAGACAGGTTTGCAAAGCCTAGAAATGATGTGGGTTGGGTGTGTTTCTTCAGCAATCTGACAGACAAGCAGGTGCATTGGATGTTTGAATAGTTTTCTAGTAGTGAGTTCATCATCAGATCGAAGGGGACTACTCACTGGGTGCTGATCGGTCTGCGAGGTATCAACCCTTACGCTCCTATAAGGGTAATGAGACAAGCTGGAAGAAAACAGGTCATACCTCGAGTTTCCAACATGGTCCAATACAAGGCAGATTTCAAGGGAGATGTCATCTTGTTCAAGTTCGAAGCGCAACACATGTGGAACCAAGAGATGATTGTGGAAGGAGAAATTATTGAGCCAGACAGGTATCATGTCTGTCATATGTACTACTATCTATCATGGCTGGAAGACGACGTAGCTGGGGACGTCAAATCAGGAGTCAATCTGAAGGATAGGATCATAGATGAAGTGGCTGAGGCACAGGTGAAGTACAAGAGGCTACGCACAAGGGTGTTCGAGTCTGAAGCTAAACATCTGGAGTAGCATAAAGTGAACATGGAAGCGATAAAGGAATGGAAGGAGATTGCCACTAAGTCAATGGAAAGATTGGAATACCTGGAACAAGGGCTGATGGAGCTAGAAGGGAAGATGCGAAAGAGACTTTCATATTGTCAAGGCATGGACGACGATGAAGGAGGAATGCTGGCAAAAGCTTACTTATTGCTTGATATGCTCGATCTGGGAAACATTATTGATGGGGTCAAAAGAGCCAAGCATAGAGAAGGTCCTTCAGGGACCAAGTAGATTAGGAGATGATGTTCTTTACTATTTTCTATCTTAGATTCGATTTTGATGTAATAAGGTGAAATGCCATTAGTAACTTTATTTTATTATTGTCGATTTAGTAAAAGATTATTTTGGATCATTTTCGCATTAATGAAATGAAGCAAACGTTGGCACAAATTTTCTCCAAGTCTATGTGTCGCTTAGGCCTACCTAAGGCACAATGAGGTCCCCAAATTAGGACGGGAATAATTGCATGACTTTGTGAAACATGTTTAAATATTGCGAACACTCTTTTATTTCACCTTAATGACTTGGTTACCTTTTGCTTTTTCTTTCTTTCTGATTATTCCCATTCCCAAACGTTGGTTCGTGCATACTTGCATAATCAGCATACCACACTAGATCCAGAGGTCCTCAACCTCCTCCTCCACCTAGAGACCCAAAAAGTAAAGGCACGGGCAAAGGTAAAATGGATGATTTAAGTGGTATCCGTAAAGACAATGCTGCTGGGGCGGAAAATGTTGGAACTTCAGATGGTAGAAGTACTCCGAGGCAGAATGAGTTGGACTTACGTTTGGAGCAGAAAATCCTGGAACTACAGGGCGAGCTTGAGCATGTCCGAAATCTGGCAAACCTTTCCCTTACTCTCAACATTCCCGACATCAATCAATAAAAGCCGACTACCCAGAACCAAACACTGCCACAAAACACACAAAACTAGAATCCACCACCCATAGCTCCAAATCCTCCCGCACCACACCAGTATCATAATCCTGCACCTCCCTAGAACCATAACCCACCACCAGTGCAAACCCCTCAACAACACCACCATCATCCAGCTCAATACCCGCAAACCACCACTTATCACACTCCCCAAAATGCAGCAACCCCTACTTCTGATCCCCAAAACTCGACCAATGACCACCCATATACCCAAGTTCTATGAATTAATCAAAGTAATCTGATATATGTGAAAATCTTGCCTCATACCCCGCAGCAAACCCTATACATACCCGAACCAACTGAGAAGGACCTGCTCATTAGAAATATGGTGAGGGAACTCAAGAAGCTCACAGGGAGAGTTCAGAGTGTTGAAGGTGGGAAAGGCGTTGGAGGTCTAAACTATCAAGTCATATTTGTTGACATTTTAAAGTTTTATTAACGTACTATTGTTTTTCATTTTTATTATTATCTTTCTACATTTGTTTCAGAGTATTTATTACATATCCTGATGAACCTGCGACTGTGGCATGTAATGAGACAATGCAACATAAGGACAGTGATTCGGAAGATCTGGAAGATGATGTAATACCTGATGAAATTGTCAAAGAATTAGAGAATTTTGAAAACAAAACGAAGTCTAATTTGGAGGAAACTGAGGCCGTTAACTTAAGGGATTCCGAGACGGTCAACGAAACTCATATAAGCATTCATCTATCACCGTCAGAGAAAGAAGAGTATATCAGGTTCCTAAAGGCGTATTATGACATCTTCACATTGTCCTACGATGATATGTCTGGTTTAAGCGCATCCATAGTAGCTCACAAGTTACCCATCAATCCCATTTGTCCACCGGTAATGCAGAAGCTCAGAAAGTTCAAGCCAGATATGAGTTTGAAGATAAAAGAGGAGGTCACCAAGAAAATCAAAGTCAAGGTTCTCCGAGTGATCGAATACCCAACCTGGTTAGCCAATATTGTGCCAATTCCAAAGAAAGATGGGAAAGTTAGAGTATGTGTCAAATACCGAGATCTGAACAGAGCGAGTCCTAAGGATGATTTTCCGCTGCCCAACATACAGATACTGATTGACAACTGTGACAAGCATAAACTCCAATCCTTTGTGGATTGCTTCGCAGGATACCATCAAATTTGGATGGATGAAGGGGATGCCGAAAAGATCGCATTTATCACACCATGGGGAATATATTGTTACAAAATGATGCCGTTTGGTTTGAAGAATATTGGGGCCACCTACATGAGGGCCATGATGACTATCTTCCACAATGTGATACATAAGGAAATAGAGGTATACGTAGATGATGTTATCATTAAATCTAAAAGGAGTTCGGATCACATAGCAGACCCAAAGAAATTTTTTGATCGACTTCGAAAATACAACTTGAAGTTGAACCCTGCAAAATATGCCTTCAGAGTCCCTGTTGGAAAATTGTTATGTTTCATCGTCAGCCGCCAAGATATTGAGTTAGACCCATCAAAAATCAAAGCTATCTAGGACTTGCCACCTCCAGAGATTAAGAAAGATGTGATGAGTTTTCTAGGGCACCTCAATTATATCAACCGCTTTATAGCACAATCAACGGTGATATGTGAACCAATCTTCAGAATGCTGAGCGAAGATGGTTGAACAAGCTGGACTAAAGAATGCCAGAAAGCCTTCAACAAAATCAAGGAGTATTTATCTAAACTGGCCGAGTTGGTCCCACCAGAACCAGGAAGACCTCTGCTACTTTATCTGTCCGTGTTGGATTGGGCCTTTGGTTGCGTTCTAAGAAAACATGATGAAACATGAAGAAAGGAGTAGGTGATATATTATCTGAGCAAGAAGTTCACACCTTACAAAGCCCGGTACTCTTTGTTGGAATGCACCTGCTCTGCATTGACATGGATAGCCCAGAAGTTGAGACATTACTTCTGTGCGTACACTACATATCTCATATCAAGGATGGATCCGCTAAAATACGTCTTTCAGAAACCCATGCCTACGGGTAAGTTAGCAAAGTGGCAGATATTGCTGAGTGAGTTCAACATCGTCTATGTAACTCAGAAGGCAGTCAAAAGGCAAGCATTGGCGGATCACTTGGCAGAAAATCCCATACACGGAGAATATGAACCAATAAAATTGTATTTTCTCGACGAAGAGGTATCATTTGTAGGGAAGATATTACCAAAGCATACGACGGTTGGAGTATGTTCTTCGACGGAGCAGCAAACTTCAAAGGACTGGGTATCGGAGCTGGCTTAGTATCAGAAACTGGTCAACACTACCTGGTATCCGTAAAACTCAAGTTCCCGTGCACCAACAATATGGCGGAATATGAGGCATGCATATTGGGACTCAGGTTGGCCATTGACATGAACGTTCAGGAGTTGCCGGTAATCGGAGATTCAGATCTATTGGTGCACCAGGTTCTAGGAGAATGGGCTACTAAGAACACCAAAATATTGCCATACTTGCGTTGTGTACAAGAGTGGATTAAGAGGTTCACAAATATAGAGTTCAAACATGTTCCAAGGATTCAGAATGAGTTTGCAGATGCATTAGCCACTTTGTCTTCCATGATACAACACCCAGACAAGAATTTCATCGATCCTATCCCAATAGGAATTCATAAGCAGCCAGCTTATTATGCTCATGTTGAAGAAGAGATTGACGAAAATCTGTGGTTCCATGACATCAACGAAAACTTAGAAAAGGGAAAATATCGAGAGCATGCTACACACACTCAGAAGTGCATGCTTTGAAGATTGGCCAACCATTTCTTTGAAAGCGGAGGAATTCTGTATAGAAGGACTCCTGATTTTGGGACTGTTGCGATGTGTCGATGCTAAAGAGGCATCTAGATTGCTCGAGGAAATACATGCCGGAACTTGCAGACCTCACATGAATGGTTTCGTTTTGGCCAAAAAGATATTAAGAGCAGGGTATTTCTGGATGACTATGGAGACATACTGCATCAAATATGTTCAAAGGTGTCACCAATGCCAGATACATGCTGATATGATACGAGTGTTGCCCAAGGAACTCAATGCAATGAGTTTGCCCTGGCCTTTCTCTGCTTGGGGCATGGATGTCATCGGACCAATCGAACCCGCTGCTTCAAACAGACATAGGTTCATTTTGGTGGCTATAGACTCGCATCCTATATGGATGTAACTAAGAAAGTCGTAGCATATTTTGTTCGGGAGTGCATCGTTTGTAGATTTGGAGTACCTGAGTCAATCATTACTGACAATGCCGCCAATCTAAACAGTGACTTGATGAAAGCTGTGTGTAAAACTGTGATGACCTAAAAGGTCATCTTATGTTTTAGAACTCGAATCTGCGCTCTTAAGCCTTAAAATCTCATTTTTACCCTCATCGATTTCTGTGCGTAGTCCGGGAAGGTTTCAGTAAAGCTTTTAAGTTGAAAAATGAAAAAATAAGAATCTTTGTCTTAAAAGTTGATTTTAGTTGACTTCGGTCAACATTTTTGGTAAGCGAGCCCGGATCTGTGCTTTGACAGTCCCGGTAGGTCTGTATCAAATTATGGGACCTGGGCGTATGCCCGAAATTGAATTCGGAGGTCCCTAGCTCAAGTTATGATTTTTTGATGAAAATTAAAAGCCTGAAAATTAATTATTTTTAAGAATTGATTGATGTTTGGCATTGCTAGTACCGGGATTGTATTTTAGTTTCGGAGCCCGGTACAGGTTCATTATGATATTTAAGACATGTCTGTGAAATTTGGTGAGAAATGGAGTTGATTTGACGTGATTCGGACGTCCAGTTGAAAAATTAGAAGTTTTAAAGTGTTCTAGAGAATTTCATTTGATTTGGTGCTAAATATAGAGTTCTAGGTGTTATTTTGGAGATTTGATCGCGCGAGCAAGTTCGTATGATATTTTTGGACTTGTGTGCATGTTTGGTTTGGAGCCCCGAGGGCTCGGGTGAGTTTCGGATAGGCCATGGGATGTTTTGGACTTCGGAAAAATCTAGTCTCTGTAGATTCTGGTGTCTGTCATATCCTTCTTCTCATTCATGAAGGTCCTCTCGCGAACGCGAAGAGTAATCTGATGAGGCTGAGACTTCTTCTTCACGAAAGCGAAGGCCTAGTCGCAAACGCGAAGTGATGGGGGATTTACCCTTCGCGGACGCGATCGGCTCAACGTGAAGCATGTGGGGACCTTGGGGGGGAGGGTTGGTAGTTCCTTCAGCGCGAACGCGAGACATTCCTCGCGAACGCGAAGGCCAAAGGGGAGTGATTATCGCGAACGGGATTTTTGCCAAAAAAAATCATTTTTCTCAAAAACCAAACGGTGAGGGGCGATTTTTCAAGAGTCATTCCTTCCCCAAATTGTTGGTAAGTGATTCTAAACCATTTTCTTTTAATTACCATTATATTTCTTGAATTTTCAACCTAAAATCTAGAGTTTTCATGGTAGAATTAGGGGTTAGGGTAGAAAATAGGGATTTCGGGAATTTGGGGATTTAGACCTCAATTTGAGGTCGGATTCCAAAAACTAATTACATATTCGGGCTCGAGGGGGAAAGGGTAAAAGAATTTTGGTCCGAACCTCGGGTTTTGACCAAGCGGGCCCGGGGTCGATTTTTTGACTTTTTGGAGGAAATTTTGGGGAATTTAATTTATGCAATATAATTGATTCCTTTAGGAATATTTGATATTATTGAGTCATCTTTGAATAAATACGAGTGGTTTGGAGGTGAATTCCAAAAGAAAAGGTGTGATTGAGAATTAAGTGTCCTTCGGAGTGAGGTAAGTATTGTGTCTAACCCTGACTTGAGGGAATTAGGAACCTTAGATTATTTGCTAAGTGAAATTCATGTGAGCGGCGTATATGTGAGGTGATGAGTACCTATGCGCCGCCAATTTACCTGTTTTTCTATGTTTCTCTATTTTTCTAATATTGTCTTATTCCTATGCCAAATTGCTACGTGTTATACTAGTGTTGTTCAAATTATCGTTTTTATCATGTTTACGGAATTTTCTGGTGATAATTGAGTTTTTATTTCAAAGTTAAGATTGATATTATGGAACCAAATGTTGAAGTAAGGTTTGTACTTGTTATTCTTTCTCCCTATTGTTATTTATGCATTGCATTATTGTAAGGGAGAGTGTTAATGCACGAAGGGTGATGCCGTGCCGTATTGTGAGTATTAATGCACGAAGGGTAATGTCGTGCCGTATTGTAAGTATTAATGCACGAAGGGTGATGCCGTGCCATATTGTGAGTGTTAATGTGCGAAGGGTGATGTCGTGCCATATTGTGAGTGTTAATGCATGAAGGGTGATACCATGCCATATTGTGAGTGTTAATGCACGAAGGGTGATGTCGTGCCACGATATGAGAGTAAAAGAACGAAGGGTGATGCCGTGTCGTTTCTATTAATTTTATGGTGAGATTGAGAGTAAAAGCACGAAGGGTGATGCCGTGCATTCTTCTTTACTGTATTCACTATTCCTGTTGATTCATGATATATTGACTGCTCCAGTGATCATTCTATTGTAGTTCTTTATCTTGTATTCCCCTCAGTATGTCTCCCCGCCCGACATTACCTGTTTAGTTCTTTATTCCTGCTATTTGCGCATACATTGTTAAATTGTACAGGTTGATTGTAGGTGCCTTGTCGTAGCCTCGTCACTACTTCATCGAGGTTAGGCTCGACACTTACCAGTACATGGGGTCGGTTGTACTAATGCTCCACTCTGCACTTTCTGTGTAGATTTTCATACTGACTCAGGTTGATCGAGATTTGCTATTGGTCCGCTATCCGGAGACTCAAGGTAGATCTGTCGGTGTTCAGAGACCTTGAAGTCCACATCTATCTTTTTATGTCCTACTATTTTCTTTCATTCAGACTATTACTTGTAGTAAGTTCTAGAATGCTCGTGAATTGTGACTCAGATCCGGGTGGTAGTAGTTAATACATATTTATGATATTCCGCACTTGTTATATTTCATCATAGTTAATTATTGCTAATTACTGAACGGAAATAAGGAATTGGTAAATGATTCTTTAACGTTGACTTGCCTAGTAAGTGAAATGTTAGGTGCCATCACGGTCTCGTCGGTGGGAAATTTTGCGTCGTGACAATTGGTATCAGAGCACTAGGTTGCCTAGGTCTCACGATTCATGAGCAAGCTTAGTATAGTCTAGAGGATCGGTACGGAGACGTCTCTGCTTATCTTCCAGAGGCTATGAAGTTTAGGAACAAGTTTCACTTCTATTCTTCTTTGTCGTGCAATTTTGCTTTCTCAATACTGATTGAACGCTTCTACTCTTATTCTCTCGTAGATGGCAAGAACACGTACCACTTTCTCAGCTGAGTAGTAGCTAGAGCCTCCAGTGATAGCTCCTATGCGGTGCAGAGGTCGAGGCCGAGGCCATGCCAGAGGCCGAGGCAGGGGCAGGGCTCAGCCTAGGGCCCGAGCAGCAGCCCCAGCAGTCGAGCCTTAGATAGAGATTGACGAGGAGGTTCCAGCCCAGACTGTTCCGGTCGGACCAGCTCAAGTTCCGGAGGGGTTCAATGCTACCCCAGTACTTCAAGACGCTTTGGTCCATTTGGTGGGCCTTATGGCGAGTGTGGCCTAGACTGGCGCATTTCCCATGGAACCAGCAGTCTCTCAGGCTGGAGGAGGAGCCCAGACTCCTACCACTCCCGCTCCGGAGCAGATAGCTCTCCAGTATCAGACTCCAGCAGCTCAACCAATCGGATTAGTTCAGCCGGTTATTGTGGCACAGGTCAGAGATGGGTCAGCTATGTCTTCTGAGGCTTTATGGAGATTGGACAGGTTTACCAAGCTCTTTCCTGTTCACTTTAGTGGTGCTCCTTCAAAGGACCCCCAGGAGTATCTTGACAACTTTCACGAGGTTCTACGGAACATGGGTATAGTAGAGACCAATGGGGTCAATTTTGCTGCATTTCAGATGACTGGTTCCACCAAGAAATGGTGGAGAGATTACTTGTTGACCAGACCAGCTGGGTCGCCTGCTCTTACTTGGTACCAGTTCTCTCAGCTCTTCATAGAGAAGTTTCTGTCTATCACATTGAGAGAGGAGCGTCGCCGTCAGTTTGAGCGTCTCCAGTAGGGCGGTATGACTGTTACTTTGTATGAGACCCATTTTGTGGATTTGTCCCGTCATGCCATTCTTCTACTTCCCACTAAGAGAGAGGGTGAGGAGGTTTATTGATGGACTTGCTCAGCCTATCAAATTGCAGATGGCTAAGGAGACTGGGAGTGAGATTTCTTTTCAGGCAGCTGCTAATGTCGCCAGACGAGTCGAAATGGTTCTTACTTAAGGAGGTCAGGGGTCTGACAAGAGGCCTCGTCATTTCGGTGAGTTCAGCAGTGCCTCATCTAGAGGCAGGAGTACTTTTGGTAGAGGCCATCCTCCCAGGTCGATTCATTCAGCACTCCAGGCATTCCACAGTGCCTCGGGTGGTCGTGGCCCTCAGATGCATTATTCTGACCAGCTAGCCTACAGTGCACCACCAGCTCCTATTAGTGCACCTCCACTCCAGAGTTATCAGGGTGGTCATTCAGGTCGACAAGGTCAGCAGTCTCAGCAGCCGAGGTTATGTTATACTTGTGGTGATCCGAGGCACATTGCTAGATTTTGCCCTCGGGCAACGGGCAGCTCACAGCATCAGAGTTCTTGTGCCATGGCTCTGGCACCAGTTGTTGCACCACCTGCTCAGCCAGCCAGAGGCAGGGGTCAGGCAGCCAGAGGAGGGAGCCAGATATTTAGAGGTGGAGGTCAGGCCATTAGAGGTGGAGACCAGCCAGCTAGAGGCCGTCCCAGGGACGTAGTTCAGGGTGGTGGGGCCCAGCCCCGGTGTTATGCTTTCCCAGCCAGGCCTGAGGCTGAGTCATCTGACACTGTTATCACATGTACTATTTCAGTTTGTAGTAGATATACTTCAGTTCTATTTGATCCGGGATCTACTTACTCCTCTGTGTCATCCTATTTTGCTTCTTATTTGGTTGTGCCCCGTGATTCTTTGAGTGCTCCTGTGTATGTGTCCACACCAGTGGGAGATGCTATTATTGTAGATCGTGTTTATCGTTTGTGTGTGGTCACCATTAGGAGTTTTGAGACTCGTGTAGATCTTCTACTTCTCGACATGGTTGATTTTGATGTCATACTGGGTATGGATTGGCTGTCACCTTATCATGCTATATTAGATTGTCATGCCAAGACGGTGACCTTAGCCTTGCAGGGGTTGCCTCGATTAGAGTGGAGAGGGAATCTTGGCCATTCTGCCAGCAGGGTTATCTCTTATGTGAAGGCTTGGCATATGGTCGAGAAAGTGTGTTTAGCTTATTTTGCTTATGTCCGCGATTCTAGTGCGAAGGTTCCATCCATGGATTCAGTGCCGGTTGTTCGTGAGTTTCCAGAGGTGCTTCCTGTAGACCTGCCGAGGATGCCACCCGACAGGAATATTGATTTTTGTATTGATTTGGCTCCGGGTACTCAGCCCATTTCCATTCCGCCATACCGCATGGCCCCGCCAGAGTTGAAAGAACTAAAGGAGCAGTTGCAAGATTTGCTTGATAAGGGCTTCATTAGACCTAGTGTCTCGCCCTGGGGTTCACCTGTGTTATTTGTGAAGAAGAAAGATTGATTGATGAGGATGTGTATAGACTATCGGCAGTTGAACAAAGTCACCGTCAAGAACAAGTATCCATTGCCGAGGATTGATGATTTATTTGATCAGCTTCAGGGTGCCAAGGTGTTTTCAAAGATTAATTTGAGATATGGCTACCATCAGTTGAGGATTAGGGCATCCAATGTTCCTAAGACAGCTTTTCGGACTCAGTATGGGCATTATGAGTTTCTAGTGATGTCATTTGGGGTGACAAATGCCCCATCAACATTCATGGATTTGATGAACCGGGTGTTCAAACCTTACCTGGATTTATTTGTGGTTGTGTTTATTGATGATATCTTGATTTACTCCCACAGTCAAGAGGAGCATGAGCAGCACTTTCGGATCGTTCTTCAGACACTAAAATACAGCCAGTTATATGCTAAGTTCTCAAAATGTGAGTTTTGGTTGAATTCGGTTGCTTTCTTGGGTCACATTGTATCAGTAGAGGGTATTCAGGTGGATCCTAAGAAGATTGAGGCAGTCCAGAATTGGCCTAGACCCACATCAGCTACAGAGATCCGTAGTTTCCTAGGTTTGGCGGGCTATTATCGTCGATTTGTGGAAGGGTTTTCATCCATAGAAGCCCCGTTGACCAGATTGACCCAGAAGGGTGTCCCGTTTAGGTGGTCAGACAAGTGGTAAGCGAGCTTTCAGAAGCTCAAGATAGCTTTGACTATGGCACCGGTATTGGTGTTACCCACAGGTTCAGGATCTTATACAGTATATTGTAATGCATATCGTATTGGTCTGGGTGCGGTATTGATGAAGGATGGCAAGGTTATTGCATATGCTTCACGGCAGCTGAAGGTTCACGAGAAGAATTACCTTGTTCATGATCTAGAGCTGACAGCCATCGTTCACACGCTGAAGATTTGGAGGCACTATCTTTACAGCGTGCCATGTGAGGTATTCACTGATCATCGGATCTTGAAGTATTTGTTCAAGAAGAAGGAACTCAATTTGAGGTAGAGGAGGTGGCTGGAGCTATTGAAATACTATGATATCACCATATTGTATCATCCCGGGAAGGCCAATATAGTGGCCGATGCTTTGAGTAGAAAGTTAGTCAGTATGGGTAGCCTTGCATATATTCCAGTTGGTGAGAAACCGCTTGCATTGGATGTTCAGGCCTTGGCCAACCAGTTCGAGAGGTTAGATATTTCTGAGCCTAGTCGTGTTCTAGCTTGTACAGTTGCTCGGTCTTCTTTATTTGAGTGCATCGGAGATCGGCAGGATGACGATCCTCATTTACTTGTCCTTAGAGACACAGTGCGGCACGGTGGTGCCAAGCAGGTTACTGTGAAGATAACGGAGCTTTGAGGATGCAGGGTTATATTTGTGTGCCTAATGTGGATGGACTTCGTGAGTTGATCCTTGAGGAGTCCCACAGTTCCCGGTATTCTATTCATCCGGGCACCGCCAAGATGTATCAGGACTTGAGGCAGCATTATTGGTGGAGGCGAATGAAGAAAGACATAGTTGCCTATGTAGCTCGGTGCCTAAATTGCCAGCAGGTAAAGTGTGAGCATCAGAGACCTGGTGGTTTACTTCAGAGGTTAGATATTCCTGAGTGGAAGTGGGAGCGTATCACTATGGACTTTGTTGTTGGACTCCCTTGGACTCAGAGGAAGTTCGATGCAGTTTGGGTCATTGTGGACAGGCTGACTAAGTCAGCGCATTTCATTCCTGTGGCAGTTACTTATTCCTTGGAGTGGTTGGCAGAGATTTATATCTGTGAGATCGTCCGTCTTCACAGTGTGCCCGTGTCTATCATTTCTGATCGAGGTACGCAGTTTATCTCGCACTTTTGGAGGGCAGTTCAGCGTGAGTAGGGTATGCGGGTTGAGTTGAGCACAATATTTCATTCTCAGACGGACGGGCAGTCCGAGCGTACTATTCAAATCTTGGAGGATATGCTCAGTGCCTGTGTTATTGACTTTGGAGGTTCTTGGGATCAGTTTTTGCCGTTAGCGGAGTTTGCCTACAATAATAGCTACCAGTCGAGCATTCAGATGGCTCCCTATGTAGCATTATATGGTAGACGGTGCAGGTCGCTAGTTGGGTGGTTCGAGCCGGGGAAGGCTCAGTTATTGGGTACAGATTTAGTTCAGGAGGCCTTGGACAAGGTCAAGATTATACAGGATCGACTTTGTGCAGCTCAGTCCAGGCAAAAGAGTTATGTTGACCGTAAAGTTAGTGATATTGCATTCATGGTTGGATAAAGAATATTCCTTCGGGTATCGCCCATGAAGGGTGTTATGAGATTTGGGAAGAAGTGCAAGTTGAGCCGTAGGTGTATCGGGCCATTTGAGATCCTCGAGAGAGTGGGGGAGATAGCTTATAGACTTGCGTTTCCTCCAGGGTTATCCTCAGTTCATCCGGTATTCCATGTGTCTATGCTCCGAAAATATCATGGTGACTCGTCCCACGTGTTAGATTTCAGCTCTGTCTAGTTGGACAAGGATTTGACTTACGAGGAGGAGCCGGTGGCCATTCTAGACTGACAGGTTCATCAGTTGAGGTCAAAGAGTTACCCTTCAGTTTGAGTGCAGTGGGAGTCCGAGTCCGTTATGCGGAGTAGATATCCCCATATTTTTACCAGCCCAGGTATTTTTCTATGTCCGTTAGAGGTGGAGAATGTGATGACCCAAAAGGTAATCTTATGTTTTAGAACTCGAATCTGCGCTCTTAAGCCTTACAAATCTCATTTGTTCCCTTCTCGATTTGCGTGTGTAGTCCGGGCAGGTTTCCAGAAAGCTTTTATGTTGAAAACTGATGAAAATAAGAATTTTTGCCTTAAAAGTTGATTTTAGTTGACTTCGGTCAACATTTTTGGTAAATGGGCCCGGATCTATGCTTTGACGATTCCGGTAGGTCCGTATCGAATTATGGGACCTGGGCGTCTGCCCGGAATCGAATTCGGAGGTCCCTAGCTCAAGTTATGAATTTTTGATGAAAATTAAAAGTCTGAAAATTAATTGTTTTTAAGAATTGATTGATGTTTGGCATTGTTAGTACCGGGTCCGTATTTTTGTTCCTGAGCCAGGTACAAGTTCATTATGATATTTAAGACATGTTTGTGAAATTTGGTGAGAAATGGAGTTGATTTGATGTGATTCGGACGTCCAGTTGAGAAATTAGAAATTTTAAAGTGTTCTTGAGAATTTCATTTGATATGGTGCTAAATTTAGAGTTCTAGGTGTTATTTTGGCGATTTGATCACGCGAGCAAGTTCATATGATGTTTTTGGACTTGTGTGCATGTTTGGTTTGGAGCCCCAAGGGCTCGGGTGAGTTTCGGATAGGCCACGGGATGTTTTGGACTTGGAAAATTCTAGTTTCTGCAGATTTTGGTGTCTGTCATATCCTTCTTCGTGTTCGCGAAGGTCCTCTCGCGAACGCGAAGAGTAATCTGATGAGGCTGAGACTTCTTCTTCGCGAACGCGAAGGCCTGGTCGCGAACGCGAAGTGATGGGAGATTTACCCTACGCAAACGCGACCGGATCAACGCGAAGCATATGGGGACCTGGGGGGGGGAGGGGGGTTGGTCGTTCCTTCGGCGCGAACGCGAGACATTCCTCGCGAACGTAAAGGCCAGAGGGGAGTGATCATCGCGAACACGAAATGGGCCTCGCGAACGCGAAGGCTGAAGGCTTGGCAGCCAGTACACTTCGCGAACGCGACAGTGCTCTCACGAATGCGATGAACACTGTCGCCCAGCACTTAACAGAATCTAAAACGGGATTTTTGCCAAAAAACTCATTTTTCTCAAAAACCAAATGGTGAGGGGCGATTTTTCAAGAGTCATTCCTTCCCCAAATTGTTGGTAAAGTTATTCTAAACCATTTTCTTTCAATTACCCATTACATTTCTTGAATTTTCAACCTAAAATATAGAGTTTTCATGGTAGAATTAGGGGTTAGGATAGACAATAGGGATTTCGAGAATTTGGGGATTTAGACCTCAATTTGAGGTCGGATTCCAAAAACTAATTACATATTCGGGCTCGGGGGTGAATGGGTAAAAGGATTTTGGTCCGAACCTCGGGTTTTGACCAAGCGGGCCCGGGGTCGATTTTTCGACTTTTTGGAGGAAAATTTGGAAAATTTAATTTATGCAATATAATTGACTCATTTAGCATTATTTGATATTATTAAGTCATTTTTGAATAGATACGAGTGGTTTGGAGGTGAATTCCCAAAAAAAAAAGCTGTGAGTGAGAATTAAGTGGCCTTCGGAGCGAGGTAAGTGTTGTGTCTAACCCTGACTTGAGGGAATTAGGAACCTTAGATTATTTGCTAAGCGAAATTCATGTGAGAGGCATATATGTGAGGTGACGAGTACCTATGCGCCGCTAATTTACCTGTTTTTCCATGTTTCTTTGTTTTTCTGATATTGTCTCATTCCTATGCCAAATTGCTATGTGTTATACTAGTGTTGTTCAAATTATCGTTCTTATCATGTTTATGGAATTTTCTGGTGATAATTGAGTTTTTATTTCAAAGTTAAGATTGATATTACGGAACCAAATGTTGAAGTAAGGTTTGTACTTGTTATTCTTTCTCCCTGTTGTTATTTATGCATTGCATTATGGTAAGGGAGGGTGTTAATGCACGAAGGGTGATGTCGTGCCGTATTGTGAGTATTAATGCACGAAGGGTAATGCCGTACCGTATTGTGAGTATTAATGCACGAAGGGTGATGTCGTGCCATATTGTGAGTGTTAATGCACGAAGGGTGATGCCGTGCCATATTGTGAGTGTTAATGCACGAAGGGTGATGCCGTGTCATATTGTGAGTGTTAATGCACGAAGGGTGATGCCGTGCCATGATATGAGAGTTAAAGCACGAAGGGTGATGCCGTGCTGTTTCTATTAATTTTATGGTGAGATTGAGAGTAAAAGCACGAAGGGTGATGTCGTGCATTCTTCTTTACTGCATTCACTATTCCTATTTATTCATGGTATATTGACTGCTCCGGTGATCATTCTGTTGTAGTTCTTTATCTTGTATTCCCCTCAGTATTTCTCCCCTCCCGACATTTCCTGTTTAGTTCTTTATTCCTGTTATTTGCGTATACACTATTAAATTGTACAGGTTGATTGTAGGTGCCTTGCCTTAGCCTCGTCATTACTTCGTCAAGGTTAGGCTCGACACTTAGCAGTATATGGGGTCGGTTGTACTGATGCTGCACTCTACACTTTCTGTGCTAATTTTCATACCGATTCAGGTTGATTGAGATTTGCTATTGGTCCGATGTTCGGAGACTCAAGGTAGATATGTCGGCGTTCACAGACCTTGAAGTCCCCGTCTATCTTTTTATGTCCTATTGTTTTCTTTCATTCAGACAGTTGTATTTCTTTTAGAATATTACTTGTAGTAAGTTCTAGAATGCTCGTGAATTGTGACTCCAGATCCGGGTGGTAGTAGTTAATATAGATTATGATATTCCGCACTTGTTATATTTCATCGTAGTTAATTATTGCTAATTACTGAACGGAAATAAGGAATTGGTAAATTATTCTCAAACGTTGGCTTGCCTAGAAAGTAAAATATTAGGCGCCATCACGGTCCCGTCGGTGGGAAATTTTGGGTCGTGACAGAAACATTCAAGATCAAGAATCAGAACTCTACACCATACAGGCCACAAATGAATGGAGCCGTAGAAGCCACCAACAAGAACATCAAGAAGATATTGAGGAACGGTGGACAACTACAAGCAGTGACATGAAAAGTTACCATTTTCTTTGCTCGAGTTTTGCACCACAGTTTGTACATCAACTGGGGCAACTCCCTATCTACTGGTTTACTGTACTAAAGTCGTTATTCTCACCGAAGTGGAGATCCCTTCCTTAAGGATCATACAAGAAGTCGAGCTCAGCGACGTGGAATGGGTACGGATCCGGTATGAACAACTAGCTCTCATTGATGGTAAAACAATGAACACAGTATGTCACGGTCAACTCTACCAGAACAGAATGGCCAGGGCTTTCAATAAAAAGGTTAGATCAAAGCAAATCACACCAGGTCAATTGGTACTGAAACGAATCTTCTCACATCAGGATAAAGCAAAGGGGAAATTCTCACCCAACTGGCAAGGCCCTCACATGTTTCATCGAGTATTAACAAGTGGAGCACTTATACTTGCAGAAATAGATGGAGAGATTTGGCTAAAACCCATCAATTCGGACGTAGTCAAGAGATACTATGTTTAAGATTATGTTTGCACTTTCTATTTTATGTAACTTAACTACGCTTGATCTGATTTCCATTTAAGAGGGGATACGTAGGCAGCCCTGTGGGTTCGGTTACATCATATTAAAATCTTCATTCTCCCTATGGTCAGAAACTGGGGCAAGAACTCGAGTTTGCCCGATCTCATCATGTTTAGAATCACCAAGGAATGTATCGCCAGAAGTATGCATTTAAATTGGGGCAAAATTTTGAGGAGGATCCTTAAAATTCCAAGTTAGAGAGGTTGCAATGTCTCAAAAGCGTGTCACAGTTGCCAATTCAACAAAATTATTTTCTCTCATGCATTATCATATATTTCAAACAACTACATTTTTATATAAACAAATTATCATAAATGCATGTTTTCGAAAATTCCATTTTTGTTTTCTTATAGTAGCCAGACGTTACCTGGGGTGACTCAAGTAGGACCTCAAGACAAGAGAAAAGGCAAAGTAAGGAATCGAGAGCACGAACTAACCTTCCCTCTCTCCAAAACTCACGATTTTTGTTTGGATGCAGGCGTGATGGACATAACAAGAACGTCCGCAAATGTATACATACAACAAGATCACTATCTTCACCCCAACAGAAGTTGCCAAACGCAAATACATCAAGCTAAGAAATACTTTTCCCTCTCGCATTTAATCATCGCTCCTTTTGCATAGGGCTAAGCGCTGACCTCATCATTGCATAAGGCTAAACATTTCCTTTCTTTGCATAAGACTAAGCATTGTCTCCATTCCTTGCATGAGGCTAAGCACTGCCTTCATATTGCACAAGGCTAAGCACTGCCTTTTCTCTGCATGAGACTAAGCATTGTCTCCATGAGGCTAAGTAATGCCTCCATTATTGCATAAGGCTAAGCACTGCCTTTCTTTGCATGAGACTAAGCATTGTCTCTACTCCTTGCATAGGGCGAAACACTGCCCTCACCTTGCATGAGGCTAAGCTTTGCCTCCATTACTGCATAAGGCTAAGCACTGTCTTTCCTTACATGAGACTAAGAATTGTCTCCATTCCTCACATGAGGCTAAGCACCGCCTCCATACTGCAGAAGGATAATCACTTCCTTACCATTGCATAAGGCTAAGCATTGCCTTTTCTTATGAGACTAAGCCTTGTCTTGTCTCGTTCTCGCATATGACTAAGCATCACCTGTTTCCTTTATCAAGAGATTGATATTACCACATACTTGCATTTCATGGGCTGAAACATCGCCATATTTTTCGAAGGCGTCATAGTCTAAAGGCACCATCCTCATAGCCTGAAGACACCATATCATGGCCTGAGGATCTCTCGAAATTGCATATCATTATTCAAAGGCATCATAGTCTGGAGGCACCATCCTTATGGCCCAAGGACACCATTCCATGGCCTGCGAATCCATTATCATATGCTTCATGGCCCAGGACGTCATGATCTAAGAACATCATCCTCATCGTCCGAAGACAATCCTCATGGTTCAAAGGGAATTTGCATCATGTTTAAATTATGCAATAACCCCATATATTCGCGCGCATTGTGTTTTAAGTTATGCAGGTAACTCGAGAAGTAATCGTTCTACAAACAGGAGCAATTATCGCTCCGGTTTCCATTCACAACATTCACATCCTTTGACTATTTCAAACGTAGCCAACAATCAGCAATTGTTTACTCTTTGTCCCGTAACCGCCCAAACATTTACCTAAAATATTCGCAATGTTCAAAATTCGCATTCATAGTTCGACCTGAAATTATCTGTTACTTACGACACTATCATACCCTAAGATCCTTTTCGAAACACACGACCACTCTTATAACAACTCCATTAGTTTTGTTCGTCGTTGGATCCAGAACTACACACGACCTAATTCCCGCAACACCAGGGATATGTAGGCAACTCATGAACCAGGGTTTGGCCCCTATTTTTAAATCACATCATACCCCATTCAAATCGGCCAAAATTGGTCATCATTTTCTTTACCCGACAACTCTTTCATCATTCCAGGGTAAAGAGGGGCAGTTGTTGATACCCAATTTTGCCCTCATACTTTTTTAAAAATAGTATATATACTTTCTCAAAATGTCATCTTTGCGTCATTATTTAATTTGTAAGCATTTTTATAATTTTTTATAATTTTTAGAGCTTTAAAATTAATTTTCTCGCATTTAAATTACTTGAAATAATTATTAGTTATCCCTTTAAATTATTGTATGATGACTTAATCATCAAAATTTATTATTTGCATCCACATATATGTTTCATAATATTCTCACTTCATTTTATATAATTATATTTGTATTTTTTAAGCTATTTACACAATTTTGCAATAATATCCTATATGCTATGCATAATTACATTTATTACATTACTCATGCTAAATTAGCATTTTTATAAATTTTTTTTATAATGTTAAATTATTATTTTCAATTATTTTATTGCATAAGTAATATTTTACTATTTATTAACTCTTTGCCCAATTTTAGGCTAGTTTTCGGACCAAAAGCAGGCACAAAACATTTGGCCCAATCCCAGTTCACTTTTCAACAGCCCAAGACCAAACAACCCTCTTCAAAACTCGGTCGCAACCCGACCTTAACCCGCCCGATATCAACGGCCCAAATTAAGCCGACTCCTTTCCATATATCCCTCCCCTCTAACCCTAAAGACCCATTCTCCACTTCAGCTGCCACTACTCTCTTTAGTCTCTCTTCTTCTTTACAAATTCTAGCCGACTTACCATTAAATCCTCTCCGAATCTGGCCCCAATATGGAATCCCTTCGTGATTCTCTTGCCTTATTCTGCTGTTACTCACGCGTTTATGGTGTTACTTAGTATTTACCTAACTTTGGTAAATGCTATCATTCAAGACGGGCCTGATTTGGCTCTAATTTTGTTAAGATCTGGCCGATGTTTCATCTATATATACTCTACAATGAATGATTCTCACATTTCTGACCAGATTCATGGCCATTGGACTCAACTAGGGTTTGAAATTACGATTTTTCCTTTACCGGTTCTATTACTGATTGCATGAGATATTATTTCCTTATTTTGTGATTGATTAATTATTTTCCATGTTTACTGGCTTGATTTTACCACTATATAACCCCTCCTTAAGTTTCCCTTTGGACGGACCTCATGACTGCTATTACTCTCGCTATTCTCCTCCTTCACTCAATCACTTACTCTGTTACACTCGAATATTTTTTGAAACTGTTGGATACTTGGCCGGCTGAAAGCCTAGGCCATAATACTATTAAAACGACCTCATCCGATGCAAGCACTGCTCGGAGCCCTTCTCGAGGCTCTTGTGAACTCTGAAGCACTGGGAATTTGAGGTTTTATTGTCTTCCTTCAATTGATATTGCTGAATCATTACTGATATTCTAACTTTCTCACTGTTTTGCTCGTTTATCTCTGCAACTGGTTAGTGTTCTATACCCTTACAACTCAAATTACTTCCCTTCTATATGATGATTGTATGTGCCGCTGTTGTTTGGTTCAGTTTCCCTGTTGTTTATGAGATTTCTAATTTTGTATGATTATCATATGTTCTACTGACTGTGAGCCTCGATGATGTTACGTCTACAATTCTGTGTGTTCTGATATTACCTAAGTTCAAAGCTTCTAAATGGGTAGCTTGTTCTTTTCTAGGTGCAATAAAGTTCTGGCCCTCTTACATGTTACTTGGACTTCTGTGATCCTTCTATTGTTCTACTTTTCGTTTCAATCGTGTTTGCCTTAATGTCTCTTTGTAGTTTTAATACCCTAATGCTATTTTGGTTCTACTCTTAGACTCATGAGTAGTTAACTAAGGTAATTCATGCTCTTTGTATGTTTGCCTGGTTCGAATGTTAATGCCTGGTGAGTGTATCTTCATACTCTGCTTTGGACTCCTGTGTTAAAACTTACTAGTAATTCATACTTGCCCAGAAATTGTTCCAAATGCATTCTCCCCTCTTCATGTTATGTCACTCATATAAACTACTTTCAACTTGCTCACTTTCTTAAATAATCATACCTATATTTCTATGTTACTTGCAAGCCTCAACACTGTACTATAGTTGCATGTCTTGCTACCATTTTTGGCTACCACAACACTGTTCTATAGGCCCTACTTGCTAGTGCTAGTTTGCTCAGCTTCATGCCTATTGTCATCCTTGGTATGTACAATGGAACTTGCTATAGACTTACATTCTTAGAATTAGATACCTGCCTGCTAATTAGTTGTTGTGCAGAGTTTTTAACATTGTTGACCTTTAATTTCTTAATAGGTTTTCTTATGAATACTTTCTGCTTGTCACAAACATACAAATCTAAGTTATGTTTTGCCCTACATGCTTATGTTAAGATTTTATTGTGAGGTTCACCGTTGGTCCTTGTCTCTCAAGCATGTCATTGCTATTTGTTAACCTTCTGGAATTTAATTCATGACCCTGCTTGCCTTGATCTCTCATACTTAACTCCTCTGATTGTGAATTCTTGTATGTTAGATTCCTGCAATCAAATCATGTGTATCCCAAGAAACCTGTTACCTTGAACTTGTCTGTTAATCTGAAAACCCCTGTATATATCCAATCTATGTGTTTTGTATACTTTCTACATCCTATGGGTGCTTATGCGATTTTCAAGTGTGTGTCTTATCCATGGGACATGTAGAATTCTTGTTTTTGTTAGTTGTGGTATTAGGGTCCAAAAGAGCATATGCTCCACTTTAGAATTTTAGTTGTCTTAAATAATTTGGGGTTTGTATGAGTTGCCATTCGTACTTCAATTATCTATAACTGGTAACGGATGGGCAAGAGAATTATTATGTTGTTGGGCCTAGACTGTTAAATCTGGTTCTTGGTACTATGGTTTTGAGCACACTATATGTGCCTAGAATATGGGCATGTCAAAATTTTAAGCCATTTGATGGCCCAGATGCATCACTGGGTTGTTTTATATTTATGATTAAGCACGTATTTATTCTATTTTTGGCCTGTAATAATTTGTAATAACGAATAATGGGGAGATTAAAGAAAAAGGGGTTGGGGTATTCTAATATTTGCATGAAAGTGTAGAAAATATGCCTATAGGGTCTCTGTGTTATATTTGCTATATCGTTCAGCATGTCTTGTTTGTTATTCCATTTGGTATGTTACACACTAACAGAAATCATGCCTATAGGAATCATGCACACCTCACTTGTACATTGTTCAAACACGTTAGTCTAAGTATCTACCATACTCATTTCTATGTTACTACTGTACATTTAGACAGCATTCCTATAGGATGTATAACATATGCTTTGTTAACCTAGATACCATGTCTATAGGACTTCAAATAATCAATTGGTTAATTGCTTCTACTACTTTTAGTGTACCGCTCATCTAGATATCATGACTATAGGATTATAATCTTTTAATCGACTATTTCCGTTGTTTTCATTACACTGCCCCGCCTAGATGACATGTCTATATGAATAAAGTATTATAAAATCAAGCCTAATTGTCAATTGTTAGAAATCCTACCTATAGAATGTTGTTGCACGCATAAGAACTATTTATGAGATCAACGTTGTTAGTACTATACTCTCAAAACTGTCTCACTGCCTAATTATGTAACTGTTAGAAACCATGCCTATAGGACTTTAACGTCTGCCTAAGGTGCACGCTTATAAAATTAGCATTAGTAATCTGGTAACTAGTATCGCTTTATTGCTTCACCAACAATTAGAAATCATGCCTATAGGACTTGCAATATTTTAACCTGCCTATATGTTGCTTATATAATACTGGAATCTAGAATCACCTTGAAACCATGTTTATAGGACTTTAAATTTTGATTCTGAAATTATATATTGCCTGAACTGTCTGCGTGCATTTGTTGTTTATGTGTAGAGGCTAACTTGGGCCTTTAATTGTCTTTACGTGAAATCCTATCTGTTTTGGATGTCGCCTAGTTTTATCATTTTGAGCAACCTAAGCTGAGTCTAGAACCGCCTAATAGTAGGTCCAAAGCCTCCTGGACCATAAGTATGGGACGGGTAGTGCACGCATAGGGTACAGCCTAGAATTGAATTAGAGCGCCCTTAGGTAAATAAGTTTAATATAGTTATCACGTAGCAGGAGATGATAGTTTGTGCCTGCTCAATAATATGGGCAACCCCTACCTTAAGGAAATTGTAAAGTATTATTTATGTTGCACGGGGTGATCCTTTAGGCTAAAAAATATAGGACCCCCCTTTCTTAATGTACTTGTTATTTACACTTAGTCATTTAACATAGATCAATGTAGTTGTATCCTTGTAGTCATTAAGATTTGTACCGATTCTCATGTGTTATAATAAGACTCTTCGACTTCTAAATTTTTCTTTATTTGTTTGATCACTTAGCCTAATTGCATAATCAGCATAGTTTAAAGTTTGGCCGGGACCCACAGTTGTGGACCTCAAAGAGTGTCTAACACCTTTTATTTGAGGTAATTTGAGCCCTTACCCGATCTTTGGTGACACGGACTAGTCAAATAGAGTTATTTACAAATAGGTGCCCTAACGCACCTTAAAAATTATTAGGTGGGGACTCTCCTCTTTTAATACCCACTTAAAAGAGTTGCCACACGTCGAAACCCGCTTTTGCGAGAAAACGGGGCGCGACAAATGTATTTTAAGAACCAAGGTCCTAGTAATGAAGTATTGCGACACGGTTGATACTAGTGTGTCAGATTTTAGCATGTCATCTATGTTTGAATTCAATCATACCCCTCAAAAAATTTTATAATGTTAAAAGAGTTGCAATGCGAATGAACGATCATTTTTGTGAAATAATGGCTCATTTCGTGATTTTGTGATTGCTAGAGTATTAATCTTTGTGAGATGTTGCCTTGCACTCAATTAAAAGTTGAAAATAAGCAATTTCAAATAATTCATATGCCATGCGTGGTGAGAGTTCGTAAATAATTCATGTGCTTACTTGTATCTTCTAGAACTTGCCTCGTTGGTCTTTCAACATGAATCTTAGGATTATGTTTGATTGTGAAAATAATCTTAGGCTTATTTTGTGATAATTAAACCTTATGTAGCCTCATATGCTTCCCATTGTATAAATATTGTCCCTAATTATCCCCTTTTGAGATTTAAGCCTTTTCTTTGGCTACCACGTTACAAAACTTTACCCTTTTCTGGCAATATCAATCTTTTGAACTCATCTCTCCTTGAGTGCTAACTATATGAAAATGAGGTTAAATTCCTAAGTTAGGGGTGTTGATATATGTTGGAAATGCTGAAGATTCATATTATACCATAATAATGGCCCCCCTCAATGATGTTTTCCCTTACAGTTTGAAGCATATGACCGAATCTTAGAGCCAGTAGAGCTGAAACCTGAGCTTCAAAAGACCTTTAAACTTAAAAATAACTTCTGATATATAAATCTCTTGATACTTTGCATTGGAAGCATATCTAGAAGGTTGTGGCTATACCATTCAAGGTGGCTCATTATCATTGACTAGTGGTGAAAAAGGTTATGTGGTACATGTTAATCTTATAAAGAGGAGAAAAAGAAGCAAAGTGGAAATGCAAGAAAGACTTGGCTAGTGCTCAAAGAAGGGCGTAGTTACTCTTATTCTAAATATTTATCCTACTCGTCCTCAAGCCTACATTACAAGCTGTGAAAATATCTTTTGTGATGTTAAACCAAATATTCCTAAGTTAGTGGCGATTTTAAATAAGGGCAAGCCTATTATATGGTACTTGTAACACTTGAACTTCTTTTTGAGTGTGAGTGATGTTGCATGTGTTCGATGTTCCTTATATTTATTACTGCGAGTGTTGGGACTTTCTTTGTTCCAAGGGTGCATGAATTTTAATAACTTAGGAAAATCATAAGCTTCTCGAATTGTAGTACATGTGCAATATTAGTTACTAGTAGGGCATAGTCATCATGTAAGACTTGATTTTCATGAAGTGATTGTTTGATTAGCTAAGCACTCTTGGATTTTTGTTTGACATTTAGGGGTTAACTTTAATGAAGTCACATGCTTGTAAACTAATATTTATTACCAATTGTAGACATTCTCGCTTTTTGAAGCACATGAATTGTTTAGTTTATAATGTAGGTTGTGTTCTAGTTCCTTGAGAACAAGAGTTTAAGTTAGGGATGTTGATGTGCCGTAAAACTACGACACCTTCTATACCATTTGCATAAGATTTTGCTATTCTTTACGTATATTTTCTATCATTTCTTATATTATTTGATAATTTATAGTAATTCGAAGTTTAAGTATTAAAAACAAGCAAAAGTGCGGATCACACATAAGGGAGTTTTGCAAGCCACTATGTGAGCCACAAAAAGAGTATGTGAACCGCAAAATAGAAATAGACATCCCCAAACGAAAATAGAACCCGGTAGTTCTTTGAGAGCATTCTGCGAGCTATTCAGTAAGTCGCAGAGCAGATATGCGAGCCATAAACCAAGTCTACGAGAAGATGCCAAGAACAAGGAAGTTCCAGTCTATGAAGACCTGGCTTATATTGCAGATGGCAAACCTATTTTGCATTCCATTCTTCGAGCCGCAGTTTAGACCCGAGGTTCTAGATCAAGATAACAAAGGCACAGTTTGCGAACCCTAGGACCATTCTGAAAACCGCAGGCCAGTTCTACGGTGCATTTCGCAATTGCATATGGATCTCGAAGGGAATTTTTGTACACATATATTGGACCGTATAAATAGAACCTTTAGGTTTTTGTAGGACATTCTTATTCAAATCTTGCCTCCTGCAATATTACTCTCTCTATTTGGTAAAGCTTTTAAATCATCTTCTTCGTAGCTTTATAAGAATTGATGTCTCACATTAACTTCTATGCTTTTTCTTGTTCTTTAATCTCTAGCTAAATACTCTAGCTAGAGTTATGTGAGTATGAATATAAAAGCATGGTTTTAGTAAAGTTGGTATTTTCTATTTACTTCTCATATTTTATTATTTATTTGGTGGTTGCAAACATTGAATAGTGCCACTTTACTTTAATTTTGCTTGAGAAAGAGGGTTAGGGTTTGAAAAGAGCAAATAGCAAGGATTTGGGGCTTTAAACCCAATCTAATAAATTCGACCTAGAGATAGGAAGAGTTTAATTTGAAATATATTAAGTACTCACATTCACACACTTTAGCTTCGAGAGAATCTAAGAGCGATAACTATTGAATTAGTCGATAGACCTTTAATAGGAATTTAGACATCATTGTTCATAACATTGTATCATAAAATTAGCTAAACCACATGTCCATTGGCATTATCTTCACTTGAGAACCATAACCCTAGTCCCTTTAGCTACTTGTTACATAATATCTACATAGTCTCATGTTAATTATTATTTAATCAATTAATCAATTTACAATTATTGTTATAGATTCCAAACCTTGTTACTTACTATCATAGAAATACTAGACTTTGAGTTGAGTTTCACACTTAATAAGTAATATGTTCTATATCGTATTTATTTAGGGATTCGGACCTAACCTTGTTGGGTTCTATATTTGACGATGGCCAGGTATACCATTTGAAGGTGTAATTTGGGCGTATCATGTCACGCCCCAAACCTGGGGAGGCTTGGCTGGCACCCGATGCCATACTCGGCCCGAGCGTAACATTATATAACTGTAAGCTTTAGAGGGGTAGCCCTCAGCATAAGTCGATAAGGCCTACTTGCAAGCTGACAATATCCATCAACGCTGGCGAGGTCATATTTTGAATCATCTGAAGATAACATCTATCTCATCTAAGGGGTGAACATACCCAAAAGTTCATAAAAATAACTGTGCAAGTTGACGAGACTTCCATGAACATCTACAACCAGCAATATCAAACTGAATATGTACACAAGGCTGGCACGGCCACAATACTAATATACAAAATATACAGAACTCATATACAAGCCTCTAGAGATAACAGAACTGTATCATGGTCGGGACACGGCCTCGGCCTACCCATCAAACTTGTATATATAAAATGAACTCCAAAGTTTAGACCCAGTAACTCAGGGGGAGTGGAGCTTACCAACCAAGCTGATATCTGGCTCGATCTACTAAGAAGGTCTATCCGGCTGTCTATCATGACCTGAGAGGATGAAATACAGCATCTTCGGCAAAAGGGACGTCAGTGCGAATTAATGTACCGAGTATGTAAGGCAATAGAATAACTAAAATCTGAAACTGAACGATAATATAATAACTGAAAAAAATTGGGAGTCGAATATGGTCTGAAGATATGCTTACCTGCTAATACTGACTCAACTCTCTCAATATAGTAAGTTAACTAGCTATCCGACCCTAGAAGGTTTGGTACGTGTAATTGCTCAGCCCTAGTAGGCTCGCTCATAGGCGCACGGCCGTACTAGGCTTGGTAGGTGTAACTGCTCGGCTATAGTAGGCTCGCTCTTAGGTGTTTGGTCATACTAGGCTCAGTATATAAATCATTACTCGACCATTCTGGTCTCGTTCATAGGCGTTCGGTCATAGTAGGCTTGGTATATAACTTACCATCTGATCAAAGGTTGCCCAATAGGGGCCTGCCCACCGATTATAGCTTAGTGGTGATAAAAATATAGTAATATTGTATATATGTATGTACTCTCTACACTCTTGACTGAAAGAAGACAATACTTAACTTAATATAAAGTCCCGATAAGGGAGAATACTATAACTTATGAGACTAGGATAATGTACAAATTCAGGAGTACGAACTTCTCTTTATGTCTCGTTATGAAATTCATTTGGTTACGGGATCATGCCAAAATGAAGGAAAGGTTTAGCCTTAAAATACCTTTGCCTTCCTCCTTCAACAATTCCAATCCAAACAGTCTGTAATACGCCTTATTCTACAAAACAAAGCAAGTACACAAATGTTACCAAAGAATCTACAAATCATCACGACGAGTGGCGAGCTCGGATTGATCCCCATTCAAGCCCTTTATACCCCTTTCTTTGCCTCAACTTCAACTTGACAACATACCTAGCAAGTTAACAAAAATATTCATACAATTTTCACACCTTGTATTCATCTCTAGTAACAACAATAGTCACCTAACAAGAGCTACCATATCACAAACAACTTCTAAGTATTCTTGTGGATATTCTTTTTAGCTCGTAATGTCATCTACTCAACCAACCAATAGACAAGCATAATAACAACAAAATCATCATTACCAAGTTATTTCCTTTAATTTACAGCCATAGGAAGCCGTATACATAGCCTCAAAACAGTCCAACAAAAGGACAATAACAAGAATCTCCATATCAAGTTTAACTCTAAGGCAACAAGTAACATATCAAGAAACTAGCTCATTTTAGGAAATAACTGACAGCATCTCCCCTACTTCTCTTACTTTTCCAAGTTCATAACTGCAACCAGAAATATATATAACCGTTAAACATAGATTTACAACATCACAACCACCTTCAAAAGCCCAACAATATAATACAAAAGTACTTCAACCGATTTCAGAGTATCTTCCATAATTTCTAATCTAATGAACATTTCTACGGCCAAACAAGCTTAAGCACAAGTAGAAAGATGAAAATCATACCTTACACAGCGAGAATAACTTGTCCACCAAATCTTTCTTCAACCAAACAAACCCTTAATCCAACAACAACAACACGATAGAAACGCTTTTTGCTACCTTTACGGGGTGCTTGATGTTAGATTTAGGTGGTTTACCTTAGAAATGACCCTTAAACCTTTGAGAGATATTAGAGAGCCTTTGGATAGATATGGTGTATGCTCTGGTTGACAAATGAGATAGAAAACGGCTTCCCCCATTTTTATAACAAAAGGATAAGCATCCACCACCTAGGTGGGTCCTATAAGGACTGCCTACAGTCTCGCAAAAATACAAATATATCTCTACTCTGATGTCGTATCGACAAACATTTTAATGCGTTAGAAACTAAACTTGTATATATTTAATTTGATGGGCGGATCACCCCGTAACGCAAAGTTTATTGAGAGAAAAGCTCAGTAGCATTAGACCCAAATTTCAGTAAAATTATGAACATATCTTGCGGCAACTTTTGTCGACTTTTGTTTTACCACTTGTTTGACTCCAAAACTTAACATACAAATGTTATATGATTCAAGTAGCTTAAAACACTACCTCCATTGAATATTATGCACTCCTAGTTTTACCTCGAAAATATGATTTTAAAATATCTTTGATTCGTTTAGCCTCCAACCCTCACGATACTTTTGTTACACTTGTGTTAACTCATCACTATATTTGCAAAAGTCCTTTAACTCCTCGGATTATATTGATTCACTTAAGACGTATTCCAACATGAAAGTACGGGTTGTAATATCCTTCCCCCCTTAGGAACATTCGTCCTCGAATGTTAACTCTTAGAGACTTGCGAAAATTTTGCCAGAGTCTCCTCTAGACACTGGACTAAAACCAACTTGCACACAACCAAAAACATACTATACATGCCACACAGGGCCAGTGTCTATATATAGCAACACTTGGCTTCACATGGCCATCAATCATAAGTACTGCAAGTCCAAAATAAGAGCTCACCTGACTTATCCCGGTCACATAAAAATTTATACTTGACTTGTCATCTTAGCTCACTCACATTCTTCATCTTTTAAATTGTGGTACTTCTGTAAAAGCTAGCACATTTCAATTTTTAGCATAGCTTGTACTAACAGATACCTTTTAACTGAACTATGTCTTCTTATTTCTACAGTATTCTAAATTACAATGTTGTTTTTGTCTGTGTTCTTTACTTGAATGGTAAAAATTATGCTCCCTCGCCTTGGTAATGTCTCGGAGTCCCACAATAGTGGGGGCACATATTTACCCTGTCATCTTCACTCCATCTTTTGTTAATTATAAGGATAGTACTTCTAACTTACTTTAGCGTAGAGCTATTATAGAATAAGGTTGTTGTGCTATCTTTCTTGCACTTCTTCTATTAGAAGTGATTCTGCAATGTTCTAAGTCATGATTTCTAAAACCATCTGGGTCTAATACTCGGACCCCTGATTTTCTTAGCTGACATAACTCTCGAGCTTCCTCTCTCTATTAACCTTTAAGTAGGCTTAAGCTGTCTTTCAATCTGCAGCTCGGGGTATCAGATATCAGATATTAGATTAGCCTTTCGTGGATGCTATGGAACATCCATATTATAATCTTCTAATAATTCAAGCCTTTGTGTGTGACGTGGACTCAATCCTTTCTTTTAACTTATACCGGAGTCTTCTATCATTATAAGAATGTCAACATATATGTTGCATGGATAATACTCTGATATCTTAAGTGTGGTCACAACGTAAATAACTTTGGGAGTTATAGGTCAAATAATTCCTTTCGTTCATTCTCATTTGTCTTTAAACATAAGCAATTACTTTTCCTGGTCATTCTACCACTTGTTGCATGAATACTTGGCTTATTTTTGTGCCCACGCGTACTAGAATTCTGTGTAACTCATATGATCTTGAATATGATTTTTGATTTTTACTTCGCGTTCATTAATCACAATAGGTGCCACTTTCTTATGGAGTATATAAAATATTTTAATGAGACTGTTGTTACAAGATCATTTCTTCTTTAGATTACTATGCCTGAGTCGAAGCATTCTTCCTTATTTCCTCAGCTAGTCTTCCGTGGTAGTACTTAGGGGAGACCCTCTAACTCCTATAAAGCTGCGAGCTTATTACATCGTATACCCGACAGAATTTCTGATGTTCTTACTTGCCTGTAATTATCCTTAGTTACTTACCTACGTGCCCTTGTGCTCATAAGGTTACTTCTGAACTCAAATTTTTGATTGCCTCCCCAGTAACACTCTCTTTTATTTCCGTAACACTTATACTGTACCTTTAACTATCCCAATTCCTATCTAAATACTTCTCTAGTATTGCATCCCATATCTGCAATACTAAATTCTCTATGCTGGTGTTTACTACATTTATCTTGCATGATCTGTTGATTTATCTGTGACCTCTTGTCTAGCCATAACTGGGCTCTTCCTGAATCAACTGCTAACTACTCGTTGCTCCATTCTCATATCTATATTTTGAGTAATCTCTCTTGGGTTATGTATTTTGTATTAACTTACCTCTTGCACTGGCTCCTTATGTATTAAGTGTCTATTTGCACTCATTTATCAATAACATTCTAGTCGAGAACCCTTACTGCTTCATCTCGGCATCGTGCTTGCATAACGTTCTGCAATCGCGACGTATCTATAGGATCTGAATAAATGCAATCTCATTCCTTTTTCCTTTTTACCACATTATTCCTTTACCATTCTATATTTACCTAAACCACTTAACTCCAACTTAATACATATCAAAACATCTTCCCCGCTTTAGGGGAGTAGTTACATTTAATGCTCTAAAGTTTTACCTGTAGATTTTTGACCTCTTCATCTTCGGTGTCTTTTCACATCTTCAATTACCCTTACTCGCCTTGTCGTAACCCATTTATACCAGAGATAACTGAATTTCTTATGATAGAGGGTGACACCTAGTAACTGGCACACTAAGTCCCTTAAACGTAACTCTGCTCACAACGCTTGCTAAATGGAAGCATCTTCATGAATGACCTTTAAAGGTTATTCTTCTGTTGTCCATTCAATTATTGTTAGAACATGATATCCAAAATTCTCACGATGTCAACTATTATCAAATCTCCTGGTCCCTAATTCATGTTAGTTTTATCTTATTCAGTAGCCTATATTGATTTCTATTACGCTGAGAGATCTAACTTAGCTTTCGCGTAATCACGTTGGAGTCACCAACTCATTTCTCGAAATGAGGATATGACTTTATGGCTTATACTCTTTTATAGTCTCAAGGCATGTCTCCTCTTGTCTTTTCCTTCACTTGACTATAGACTCTGTCATCCTATCATATTTTGATTTACCGTAATCACCCATTTATCATATCTTACTCATAATGCTTCATTTACTCTTTTCTTATTCTTCTGCTAATGTTTTTGTCTATCACCTTATTCTGAAAACTTCAACAAAACATTCTTTCACTTTTAGCTCCCCTTGCTCTATCTCACTAGCTCTTTGGGTCGCCTAACATTTTCTCTTTACTAGGGACGAGAGTCATACTAAGGTTAATATTCATCCTTTCTAGGATTCCAGTGTCTATCTTCTGAATTTTCTGAACATTCTAATATTCATATCTGATTGTACTACTATAGATTGCACCACTAGGGTGTGTCACAAGGAGAACTATTCTCACGTTTGCAATATCTTTTAGAAATGTCAGCTAAAATTAACAATCCATCCACCATTTTGGGTTACTCTAACGCAAGTTGGATCCTGATATCTCATCCTTCTCTTAAACTATATATGTTAGCTCTCTTAGGGCATAATTAAGATGGGTGTGGCCAATTGTACATACCTTTGTTATTGTTGAAGGTAACTCAGAATACTTATATTTTGTCTGCCTAAATTATAAATATTGATAATCTACACTAATTGGGTACCTCGTACCCTTCTTCACCTTGCTTTTGCTACCTGTTGAAACTTATACTTTTACCTTCTGATACTCTTATGGCCTGCTATTCCCGGGGTATGTTAGATATTCCCATCTTAGGGTCTTAAGCAAGAAATTTGCATATCATGTACGCACGATCTGATAGTGCCTCAAATTAGGCCACGTCGCCAAGAACTCTTTCTCTACTATAGCCCTTACCTGCTGCTGTATAAGTCTTTTGGCTAGCTCTAATCTTTCTAATTGCTAGTATCTCTGTATCATTAGCAAACATAAGTCTTGACTCAAACTCTTAAATGCCTTGTAGCTTCCTATTTATTTAATGTGGCGCACAACACGTTTATAAACAAGACTCTACTAGACACGGCTTGCAGACTCCGTAGGACAGACCAGCTCTAATACCAAGCTTGTCATGCCCCAACCTGGGGAGGCGTGGCTGGCACCAGGTGCCATACTCGACTCGAGCGTACCACTCTGTAACTGTGAACTCTGGAGGGGTAGCCCTCAATATAGGCTGACGATGCCTACCTGCAAGCTCACAATGCCAATCAAGATTAAGGAGGACATATTCTGAATCATCTGAAGATAATGCCTACATACCCAAAAGCTCATATACATAATTATGCAGGCTAACGAGGCTTCCATGAGCGTCTACAACCAGCAATATCAAACTGAATATGTACACAGCGCTAGCAAGGCCACAATACTGACATACAAAATATACATGACTCGTCTATAAGCTTATAGAGATAATATAATTGTATCATGGTCAGGACAGGGCCTCAACCTACCTATAAAACTTGTATATATATAATGGACTCCAAAGTCTAGACCTGGTAACTTTGGGGAGTGGAGCTTACCAATCTAGCTGATGTTTGGCTCTGTCTACTAGGAAGGTCTATCAGGCTATCTATCAGGACCTGCAGGCATGAAATGCAAGATCCCGGCAAAAGGGACATTAGTACGAAATAATGTACCGAGTATGTAAGGCAATAGAATAACTGACAACTGAAACTGAACTAACAATATAATAACTGAAAGTAACTGGAGTCAAAGATGATCTGAAGATATTACCTGCTGATACTGACTCAAATCTCTCAATATAGTAAGTAAAATAGGTGTCCAGTCCTAGACGGCTCGGTACGTGTAACTACTCCACCGTAGTAGGCTCGCTCATAGGCGCTCAGCCATACTAGGCTCGATATGTGTAATTGCTCTATCATAGTAGTCTCTTTCATAGGCGCTCGGCCATTCTAGGCTCGATATCTAAATTATTACTCGTCCATTCTAGGCTGGCTCATAGGCTCTGTATATATAACTTACCATTTGATCTGAGGTTTCTCAATAGAGGCTGCCCATCGATTATAGCTCAGTGATAGTGAAAATACTGTAATACTACATATATATACTCAGATGATGGTGAAAATATTGTAATACTATATATATATATATATATATATATATATATATGTGTGTGTGTGTGTGTGTGTGTGTGTGTATGTGTGTGCGCGCTCGCGTGTGTACAGTGAAATTAGGTGTGTGTGTGTGTGTGTGTGTGTGTGTGTATATATATATATATATATATATATATATATATATATATATATATATATATATATATATATATATATATGTGTGTGTGTGTGTGTGTGTGTGTGTGTGTGTGTGTGTGTGTGTGTGTGTGTGTGTGTGTGTGTGTGTGTGTGTGTGTGTTCTCTTGACATAAAGAAGATAATACATAATTGAACATAATGTCCCGATAAAGGAAAATACTATAATTAATAAGACTAGGATAATGTACATAAAGTACGAACTTCTCTTTATGTCTCGTTATCAAACGTATTTGATTATGGGATCATGCCAAAATGAAGGGCGGGTTTAGACTTAACATACATTTGCCTTTATGCTTCAACAATTCCAATCCAAATAGTCTATAATATGCCTTATTCTACAAAACAAAGCAAGTACACAAGTGTTATCAACGAATCTACTAATCATCACGATGAGTGGCGAGCTCAAATTGAACCCTATTCAAGCCCTTATACCCCTTTCTTTGCCTCAAATTCAACTTGACAACATACCCAGCAAGTTAACAAACACATTCATACAATTTTTACACCATTTATTCATCTCTAATAACAACAATATTCACCCAATAAAAACTACTATAAGACCCGGCCGGTTGTTTTACTTTCAAGATCCATGTTCCTTTATTTAAGACTTTCAATATGTGCTTTTATTGTTTCATGACTTGCGGGAATGATTGGTTTGGTTTTGGAAAGGTTCGGGTTGTATTCGAAACACTTAGTTCCATAATTATGGCCTAAGGTGGACAAGTTTGACTTGAGTCAACACCTTGAGCAAACAGCCTCAGAACCGGGATTGGAAAGTTCTAATAGGTTAGTATGATGATTTTGTACTTAGACGTATGGTTGGATCATGTTTTGAGTGATCCGGGAGCATTTCAGCGCTCGCTTATTTTTGAAAGTTCGCATCTTGAAGGTTTTAGTGTTTAATAAGTTTTGTTTGAAGTAGACTTTGGTGTTATCAATGTCCGTTTGGGATTCCAAGCCTTGGAATAGGTTTGTATTGTGATTTTTGACTTGTGTGTAAAATTTAGTGTCATTCCGAGTTGTCTAAGTATGATTCATCGCGTTCGGAGCTAGTTAGAAGAAGTGTGAGTTCAAAGGTTGATTAATTTGATTTTGAGGTGCGTACTTGGTTTCGGTATTGTTTTGTGTGTTCCAAGATAGTGGGTCTGAATTATGTTTAGGGACTTGTTGTTGCATTTAGACGGGGTCCCAGGTGGCTCGGGTGTGTTTCGGACCACCCGGAACTAAGTTTGATTTGGCAGATTTTCTGGTGCTGATTTCTTTCTTCTTGAACACTGAGGGGTTATCGCGTTTGTAATGAAGGATTTGAGGCAAGTCACTTTTTTGCTTCACGTTCGCGGTTGTGGGGCTGCGTTCGCGAAGGCTTAGGGACCAGTGGCCTTCATATTCCCGGTGGAAAGCTTGCATTCATGTATAAGGAACTGGGTATGGGGGGTCAGCAGGTTGTTTCCCTTCTCGTTCGCAAAGGGAAGATCGCGTTCACGGAGCGTTGGCCGGGCTTCCTTCGTGATCGCGAATACCTGGCCGCGTTCACGAAGAGAATTTCTGGGGCGATGGCAGATTTTGCTTCGCGATCACAAGGAGCTTTCTACGATCGCGAAGAAGGATCGCTGGGTAGAATCATTTTTAAAAGTCAGGACTTAGGCTATTTTTCTTCATTTCTCACTTTTTGTTGGACGAAATTGTAGCTTCTTGGAGGGAGATTTTCATCTAGCATTTTAAAGTAAGTGATTTATACCCAATGTGAATTTAATACATAGAGTATGGGTAGATTTTAATATAGAAATTGTGGGATTTTGTTAGAAAACCTAGGGTTTAGTAAAGATAGACTTTGACCACGAAATTGACTATGAAATTGGGTATATATTTGAATTCATAAGGTCATGGGTAACATTTATCTACAAACATTTCCGGGATTCAGGCACGTGGGCCCGGGGTGACTTTTGGGAACTTTCCGAATTGTGTTGGAAAATTACTCTAATAGATGAATTATGAACTTTGGAACATATATTGATTAGTTTGTATGAATTTTGACTAGTTTCGGGTTGCTCGGCATTATTTTGAGGCTATTACTATGGTTTGAGGGCCGCGAAGAGGACTTGGAAGCAAGGTAAGTCTCTTGCCTAATCTTGTAAGAGGGAATTATCCGCATAGGTGATATATTTGTTGTGTGCTACTTGTTGTGGGTGCTACGTACGCACGAAGTAATGAGAGTCCGTACGTAGCTACAATCATGTTTATGTCCGGGTAGACTTAGGACTTTACCATGCAATATTTGTACTACTTGAACTCAACCTGTTAATTTAATTACTTAAATTTACAAATGAAATTTGATTAGGGATTATGTTGGGCCAAGCTTCATTACCTTGAGTTTTTGGGGAATAATTGATTGTTGATAAAAATCATGCTTTCTTTATGTGCCCATACTTGTGTTGTAATTGTTTAACCCGTAGTTCGAAAAGTTCCTCTATTCCTGTGGATCTACCCGTACACCTCGGCAGTGCTATGAAATAGCATTTTGGATTGAGTCATACAACCACGGTAGTATATTTGAGATGCATCCATGGATCGGGTTGTACGACCTCGGCATTGTACATGTTTATTAGGGATCGGATTGTACGATCGTGGCATAATTTGTGCGTAATATCGCTACGAGTCAGAATATACATGATATTTCCTCTTGACTTGAGATTGATATTTACTTGATGGTTCTTATCTTTTCGAGATAGTACATGATATTTGGGGATTTTTACTGTCATTATATTATGGGATCATGTTACTTGTCTTTCTTATTCGTTTATTTCTGTTGTGCTCCATGCCTATTGATAATTCATGTAGTTTATTTATTGACCACTAGTAAGTGTGGATGTCAATACATCGTCACTACTTCTTCGAGGTTAGACTAGATACTTACGGGGTATGCATTGATTTATGTACTCATGATACACTTTTGCACTAATTGTGCAGGTACTGAGTCAGGTACATCTGGTGGCCACTCGGGCGCACATCCCTGTTATCCGAAGACTTAGTGGTGAGTTGTTCTCCATGCTTCGATCTGTAGCACCTGGAGTCTCATTCCTGTTATATTTTCATTTCTGTCTATTTCATTTCTGACAGTAGCTATGGTAGTTTGTAAATTCTACTAGATTGCTCGTGCACTTGTGACATCAAATTTTGGGAAATTCTAGTAGATGTTTATGGTTTTTTCCTAATATTGTCACCATTTAATTTTTATGTTTTACTTATGTTGTATATCTCTATGGTTTTCTACGCTTAGTTTCTTTAAGTTAATAAAACACATGATTTCAAAAGCAATAAAATGAATAATTAAGTTGATAGTTAAATGTTAGCTTGCTTAACAGCGACATTGGACGCCATCATGGCTGATAGTGGGAATTCGGTCGTGACAGCTTTGTATCAGAGCACTAGGTTCACATAGGTCTCACAAGTCATGAGCAGGCCTAGTAAAGTCTTGCGGATCGGTACGGAGATGTCTGTACTTATGTTTGAGAGGCTATAGGGTGTTAGGAAACTTCTCTTTCTTCATCTCCTATCGTGCAGTTGATGTTGTTCTAAGTGTATTTCTCTTATTCTCTCACAGATGGTGAGAACGCGCGCTATGGTTGTACTCAATAGCAGAGGGAGTGCTCCCACGGTTGTTAGAGGCAGAGGCCGAGGAAGCACCACAACTCCTGTTAATAGGACAAGGGAGTCCTAGAGTTTCTTCTGTAGTACCACTAGTGGATCCGGTAGAGGATATTAATATTGAGGAGTAGGATGAGGCACCAACAGCTGAGCCAGCCCCGGCAGATTTTATGATTGCACTGGGATTCAGGAGGTCGTGAGTCGTATGTTACGGTTCATGGATTTTATGACTCAGGGCGGGCTATTTCTGGCAGATCCGGCCACATCTCAGGCGGGCTATTTCTCTTAGGGCATGTTGCTACCCTTTATCAGACCCCAGGTGCACTACCTGCTGGTGAGGCTCAGCCGGTGGCAGCAGTTAGACCAGAGACCAGATCAGTCGCATCCATCGAGGAGCGGAAGAGACTGGACAGATGGACTAGGCTTTATCCTCTTGTCTTTGGCAGCGAGCGGTCAGAGGACCCACAGGACTTCATTGATCGTTGTAGGGAGAGGATGCATAATATAGGAGTATTGGAATCCAATGGGGGTGGACTTCACCATATTTCAACTAGAGGGGAAGGCTCATAGATAGTGGCAGTCTTATCTCTATAGTAGGCCAGCAAGTTCACCTCCATTGACTTAGGACCAGTTCACACGTCTCTTTTTGGAGAGGTATATTCCACCCTCACAGAGGGAAGAGTTATGGGGTCAGTTCGAGCGGCTCCAGTAGGGTTAGATGTCCATGATTGACTATGAGGTGAGATTCTCTAAGTTGTCTCGCCATGCACTTATGATACTCCCCAAAGATACAGAGAGAGTGCGGAGGTTTATTGCGGGATTGCACTATGGTACCCAAGTTTCTATGGCTCGAGAGACTGAGATGTAGACTCATTAAGATTAGGTTATGGAGAGAGCTCTCAGGATCGAGCATATTAACAACCAGGTCCAAGAGTATACGATGGGGGATAAGCGGCCTCGACATTCTGGCGAATTTAGTGGTGCCCTGTCTGGGGGGGCAAAGGTCAGTTTATGAGGGGACAGTCTAGCAGGCCCATGTAGTCAACATCACCGCCTACTTGAAGTGCTCCAACATGGCCCTACTTCAGCGCCATTCCAGAGAGCACCTACCATCCACCAGCTATTCAGTGTTCCTCCAGTGGGTATTCAGGTCACCAGAGTCAGACCCAGGGTTAACAGTATTCCACACCGAGAGGTTGCTGCGAGTGCGGAAAGCTTGGTCATATGAGGATGTTTTGTCCCAAGCTTCAGAGCAAGGTAGTACAACAATAACATCAGCCCATGATTATCGCACCTGCTGCTACATCGTCCATCCGGCCGGCCAGAGGCGGAGGGCAGGTGTATAGGTGTTGCCCTAGAGGTAGAGGCCAGCCAGGTGGTGCTCTGGCTAGATTTTATGCCTTCCCAACTAAACCAGATACAGTAGCCTCAGACGTCGTGATCACATGTATTATTTTGTCTACAGTAGGGATGCATCGATACTATTCGATCTCGAGTCTACTTATTTATTTGTATATTCTCTATTTTCTTCTTATCTAGATATATCTCGTGAGTCCTTGGGGGTTCTTATATATGTGTCCATGCCAGTGGGTGATTCTGTTATTGTGGATCGGGTTTACCAGTCTTGTGTAGTGACTTTCTGTGGTTATGAGACCAGAGCAGATCTTTTGTTGCTTGATATGACCGACTTTGAGGTCATCCTGGGCATGGACTAGTTGTCTCCGTACCACGTCGTTCTTGATGACCATGCCAAGACTATTACCTTGGCGATACCAGAGTTGCCTAGATTTGAGTGGAGGGGCTTATCTATCAGTACATCTAGTCGGGCCATCTCTTTCTTGAAGGCTTGACATATGGTTGAGAAACGTTATTTGGCCTATCTGGCTTATGTTTAGGATACTGCTATGGGGAATCCCACGATTGGTTCAGTGCCCATGGTGTGACAATTCTTCGATGTGTTCCCTTCTGGTCTGCTAGGCATGCCACCGGATCGTGATATCGATTTTAGCATTGATTTGGCGCCAAGCACCCAGCCTATCTCTATTTCGCCTTATCGTATGGCTCCAAAGGAGTTGAGGGATTTGAAGGAACATCTTGAGTAGTTGCTCGAGAAGGGCTTTATTAGGCCGAGTGTGTCGCCTTGGGGTGCACCAGTATTGTTTGTGAAGAATAAGGATGGGAGCATGTGAATGTACATTGATTACCGCAAGCTGAACAAAGTCACAATAAACAATAAGTACATGTTGTTTCGTATTGATGATTTATTTGATCAGTTATATGTGCTAATGTGTTTGTGCTTTGGATATTCCGAAGATGACTTTTCGGACTAGATATGGGAACTATGAGTTTCTAGTAATGTCCTTCGGCTTGACTAACGCGTCGGCGGCGTTTATGAATTTGATGAATGGGGTGTTCAGGCCATATCTTGACTCATTTTTCATTGTCTTCATTAATGACATATTGATCTACTCGCGTAGTATGGAGGAGCACGAGGAGCATTTGAGGATTGTGCTTCAAACCTTGCGGGAACATAAGTTGTATGCTAAGTTCTGCAAGTGCAAGTTCTTGTTAGATTCTGTATCTTTCTTGGGGCATGTGGTATTAGGTGAGGGTATTAAGGTGGATCCCAAGAAGATCGAGGTAGCTCAGAGTTGGCCTCGTCCTATCACAACGATCGAGATCAGGAGTTTCTTGTGGCTAGCAGGTTATTATCGCCTGTTTGTGGAGGGTTTCTCGTCTATTATAGATCCTTTAACTAGATTGAACGAGAAGGGTGCTCAATTTAGATGGCCCAATGATTGTGAGGCGAGATTTTAGAAGCTCAATATCGCATTGACTACAGCACCAGTGTTGGTTTTGCCCTCCGGTTCAGGGATGTATACTGTGTATTGTGATGCTTCATGCGTTGGTTTGGGTTGTGTATTGATGCATGAGGGGCGAGATATTGCATATGCTTCACGTCAGCTGAATCCCCACGAGAAGAATTATCATGTGCACGATTTGGAGTTGGTTGCCATAGTTCATGCTCTTAAGATCTGGAGGCATTACCTTTATGGAGTATCATGCGAGGTTTACACCGATCACCACAGTTTGCAGAATTTGTTTAAGCAGAGTGATCTTAATCTGAGGCAATACATATGGCTTGAGTTAATGAAGGATTATTATAGTACCATTCTCTATCATCTGGGCAAGGCGAATGTGGTTGTGGATGCCTTGAGCAGAAAGGCCGAGAGTATGGGTAGTTTGGCATTCATTTCAGTAGGGGAAAGGCCATTCGCTTTGGACATTCAGTCCTTAGCTAACTGACTTGTGAGGTTGGATATTTAAGAGCCCAATCGAGTTCTTAAATATGTTGTGGCTTAGTTTTCTTTATTCGAGCGGATCAAGTCTCGTCAGTACGATGATCCGCACTTGCTGATTCTTAGAGAGATGATGCTATGGGGTGATTCTAAGAAGGTTAATATCGGTGATGGTGGTGTTCTGAGGCTCCAGGGTCGTTTATGTGTTCCTAATATTGATGGCCTGAGGGAGACGATTCTAGAGGAGGCGCACAGTTCATGGTGTTCTATTCATCCAGGTGTCACGAAGATGTAATGTGACCTAAGGAAACATTACAGGTGGCGGCGGATGAAGAAGTACATAGTTAAGTATGTGGCGAGATGTCTAAATTACCAGCAGGTTAAGTATGAGCACCGGAGGCCAGGTGGCTTATTCAGCAGATGGTTATACCAAAGTGGAAGTGGGAGCGCATCACGATGGATTTCGTGGTTGGTTTACCGCGGACGATGAAGAAGGTTGATGTTGTTTGGGTCATTGTCAACAGACTGACCAAGTCTACACACTTTTGTTCCGGTGGTGACTACATACACTTCAGAGAGGTTGGCCCAGATTTATATTTAGGATATCATCCGGTTGTATGGCATGCCTATTTCCATCATTTCAGATAGAGGCCCTCAGTTCACTTCACATTTTTGGGGAGCTGTACATAGTGAGTTGGGTACCCAGGTAGAGATCAACACGGCCTTTCATCTGCAGAATAATAGGCAGACAGAGCGGACAGTTCAAATTTTGGAGGATATGCTCTGAGCATGTGTGATTGACTTCGGAGGGCAGTGGAATCAATTCTTACCTCTGGTAGAGTTTTCTTGTAACAATATTTATCAGTCCAGCATCGAGATGGCTCCATTTGGTTGGTTTGAGCCCGACGAGACAAGGTTATATGGTACTGATTTGGTAAAAGGATGCCTTGGATAAGCTAAAGGTGATTCAGGAGCGACTCCATACAGCTCAGTCCAAATAGAAGAGTTACGCGGATCAGAAAGTTCATGATTTATCATTTATGGTGGGTGAGAAAGTTCTCTTGAATGTCTCGCTGATGAAGGATCATGAGGTTCGGAAAGAGGGCAAGTTGAGTCCGAGGTTCGTCGGTCCATTTGAGGTATTGGAGCGAGTTGGAGAGGTCCCTTACAGGATTGCTTTGCCTCCCAATCTATCGGGAGTTCATCCGGCTTTCCATGTGTCTAGGCTCAGGAGGTACCATGCTGACATGTCACATATGTTAGATTACAGCGCAGTTCAGCTAGATGAGAGCTTGGGGTATGAGGAGGAGCCAGTTGCTATTGTTGACAGGCAGGTCTGCAAGTGTTGTTCTAAGAAGATTTCAGCGGCAAAGGTCCAGTAGAGGGGTTAACCAGTCAAGGAGGCGATTTGGGAGACCGAGGAGGACATGCGGTGCAGATATCCACACTTATTCGAAACTCCGTATATCATTCTAGACTCGTTCGAGGACGAATGTTTGTTTTAAGGTGGAGAATGTAACGACCTGACTTGTTGTTTTGATTTCTAGATCTTCCTTCCCCTATTTAAGACTTTTCATATGTGCTTTTACTATTTTATGACTTACAAAGATGAGTGGTTTGCTTTTGGAAGGATTCGGGTTGAATTCAGAACTCTTAATTCAATTATAGTGGCCTAAGGTGGCGAAGTTTGACTTGAGTTATCACCTTGAGAAAATGACCTCGGAACTGATATTTGAAGGTTCCAATAGGTTTTAAGATGATTTTGGAGTTGGGCGCATGTGTGGATCGTGTTTTGGGTAATCTCGGAGCGTTTCAACGCTTATTGTTGAAAGTTGACGTCTTGAAGGTTTTAGAGTTTACTAAGTTTTGTTTGTAGTAGACTTTGGTGTTATCGATGTCTTTTTGGAGTATTGAGCCTTGGAATAGGTTCGTATTTTGATTTATGACTTATTTAATGTCATTCCGAATTGTCTAAGTATGCTTCGTCGCGTTCGAAGCTAGTTGGAAAAAGTTTGAAGTTCAAAGGTTGATTAAATTGGTTTTGAGGTGTGATTCTTGGTTTCGATGTTGTTTTATGTGTTCCGAGACTTCGAATAGGTCCGAATTATATTTGTGGACTTGTTGGTGCATTTGGACGGGGTCTCGGGTGGCTCGGGTGTGTTTCGGACCACCCGAAACTAAGTTTGATTTGGAAGATTTTCTGGTGCTTGTTTCCTTCTTCGCGAACGCGGAGGGGTTCTCACGTTCGCGATAAAGGATTTTGGGCTGTTGCATTTTTGTGCTTCGTGTTCACGGTTTTGGGGTCGTGTTCGCGAAGGCTTAGGGACAAGTAGCCTTCACGTTCGCGATTGAAGGCTCGCGTTCGCGTATAAGGAACTAGGTCTGGGGAGTCAGCAAGTCGTTGCCCTTCTTATTCGCGAAGGGAGGATCGTAGTCTTTCAAGAATAACTATCACTAATGTCTTTATCCTTCCGATTATGCCTCCCATATGTCACATGTCAAAGAAGAAGCGTCATCACGTGATCAAATAAATTGGATAGGAAATTTTATGGTCATATTCAAGCTAGCACATCTTAGACTAATTGTTGGAGGTCGCCAAAGGTTTAGTTTGGGTGTTCGGTGTAGAAATTTAGAGTTGAAGAAAGTGAACGGGTTATTCTCAATATTTTATCCATGAGGATGCTATGTGAATTGTTAAGGAAGGTAAAGTATGTGCAGTCACATTAGGCCTTATGAAATCTTAAAGGAAATAGGCCAAACTATGAGTATGATGTTTCCCCTATTATTGTCCTCCGTGTACCCGGTGTATCATGTGTCTATGTCTATGAAGGTAATTATAAATCCTTTGTCTATCCTTCCGGTGAAAGCTAGTGAATGTGAAGTTAATGGATAATTGGGTTGTGAGGGGTATCTATTTGTCATCCTTGTTAGATAAGTCCGAGAGTTGAGATTGCCTCCGTTAATATGTTATGACGAGGTCTATAAGTCGAGGAGGCCAGCTTGAGGTCCAAAAGTGTTACGGAAATAAAATGTTCTCACTTGAGTGTATAGACAAATGATTGTGAATCGAAAGGCACTCTATATGTGTTATGCTTTAAATATGTGAAGCTCATGTCTAGATATCACTCTTGTTAATATAATGGCCTTAATGTTGAGATCCGTATTGTTGATATATAGCGTGATACTTTATTGAGATGTGGATGTGTTGTTAGGAGTTGTTTTGGTGGTCCTCTGGCAGGTGGTTAGGCCTAATTGCAGAGGAGACACTGCCGAAATTTCTGAAAATAAAATTTGGGAGTTAGTCAAATTTGGGAGCTTAAGATGCGTAAAAGAAGAAATGAGTTACGTTAAGTGTTTGGGGACGGGCTCTACTTTTGCCTCGAGGATGAATGATCCTAAGTGGGGGAGAATGTAAGGCCCCGTAAAAATTTCCTAATGATTTAAGATTTTAAAGTGCGCCAACAGTATTTGGGAATAACGTATTTGCGTATTAAAGGAGACCTATGGGATAGAGCCACATAATTTTGAATTGATAATGTTAAGGTGTGTTGGAACATACTAAGGAGTTTTGTGAATGGCAACTTGTGTGGAACAAGTTGGATACATTAAGTGGAATGGATGTTTCAATTGGCAGAAGACACAATTTAAAATGAATATAACTCTCCCAATATAATAACTTACGTGGTGATCTACCTATCAAATTAAATCCCTTTGCGTCTAGTTTCCAACGCATCGAACCGTTCATCATTTGGATATTTCTACGAAAAGTTAAGGTCATTTTACTGGACTTGTGTCATATGCATGCCCAGATGCCGGCCGTGCATATTTGAGAGTTTCTGCCTCAGGTGCGCGGCCAGATGCGCGGCCACTTGCCCAGGTGCACGGCCACGCACGTAGGAGCTCATCTAATACCCCCAAAGGCGTCTAAATAGTCTGGTCTTCTCCACCCCCGGGTCCATCGGAACCCTCGGAGTCTTCATCTTCTTCTTCTTCTTCGGGGTAGGCCAACTTCTTGGCCTCGGCCTTGAGTCCCTTAGCGGTTTTGATCTCGGCCGATAGATCAAAACCCTGAGCATGAATCTCTTCGAGGGACTCTCTTCGCGGCTGCCGCTTCTCATAGTCAACAATGTCCTTCAAGCGGTCCTGGGCCGCCTCGGCATCGGCATTAAATTGGGCCACCATCTCATCAGCGCCGGCTTTAACCACCGCGGCCACTGACTTGGCTGTTTCGAGTTACTTGGCCATAACTTTTCGATCAGAAGCAGCCGAACTTAGCCAAGACTGGAGCTCTTCAACCTTTTTGGCCTGCACTTCAGCCTTTTCCTTTGCTGCTCGAAGATAGACCTCAACCGAAGTCAGTTGTGCCCGAGCAGCCCCTTTTGCTGAGGCCAGATGATCCATCATGCCCCTCCATTCATCGGTCTCGTCCTTGACAGCATCTATCTCAGCTCGCAGTTGACCGATCTGATCGATTTTTTGTTGGACCTGCGAATTTCGATCGTTAGTCACCGAGCCTAGCTCTTCATCACTAACCTCAAATATTTTTACCTACTCGACCAAGTCGGTATGCTCCTTTCGAGCCACCTCTAGCTCAGCTCGGAGGCTCCTAACCTCCCCATCGCGTTGCTCACTGAGAAGTTTGTACATATCTATCTTCTCAATAAGATCTTTGGCTTCGGCCTAGAGGAGACTCAGCTCATCTCGATATTAGAAGAAGGTTTCATGGTGAAGCACCGAGGCCTGCAAATACAAGGGAAAATATTAAGATCATTAAGTAACCAAAGATGGAAAATGAAAAGGTTTGGTAACACCTTACCCGATTCAATGCATGTTGTGCTTCGTTGAACAAGCATGGAGATTCCACCTCGTTCATCTTTGACTGTTCTTCTTCAATCACCAGGCACCAGCGGTAACTAGCTACCCCAACAGGCGCGGAAAGGACCCGGACGTCCTCTGTAATGGAGATAATAATCGATCACTTCTGAACGGGATTGACACTCGGGGCAGGGAATCGGTTGACCAATTGTCACGCCCCAAACTCAAGGAGCGCGACCGGCGCTCAACCGAGAGAACCCGGCCGAGCAAGCCTATTAGACTTACTTCTACCCAAACTCATCCATGAATAAAGAGGAGATGTATTCCATTAATCAATCACTGAAAAGATTTTATTAACAACTTCCTTTTCATTCCCATTAGTAGCTTCATTCATAATTTCCAAAAAAACGAGTTTATATAATTAATGAAAAACATAATTTCCAAGCACCAATATTTCCAGTTCAATTTCCAACATCAACCATAACCCACAACCTGTCTATGGAGCCTCTAAATACAATAGAAGAGTAATATAGAAATGCCGGCAATAAGGCTCCGGCTATACTTCAAAACACTGTACATGAGAAATAAAAGATACATGACCCCGAAATGAAGTGGGGCTCACCAAATCAACTGAAAAGAGTGTACTGCTATCACTGATCAATGCCGCCTGCTGAAGAACCACCTGCATTTATTAAAGATGCAGCGCCCCCGGCAAAAGGGACGTTAGTACTGTCGAATAGCACTAGTATGTATGGCTAAACATCCTCTTTTAAAATAGAATGCCCATATAAGAAAAGGCAACGCATAGAAACAGTAAGTCACAATCAACAATATCCAAACATTCAGTTAAAACTTAATAATTTTAAAAATACGAACTTCATATATAATTTTGGTTGGGAGATCATTAACATTGATATACCACCGTCTTTGTTAGCACGGAGTCCGATCATGCCCGATCGGCTAGGCCATCTCCCCATGAACAATGTGGTTTGACATGTGATGCGAAAGAAAGTTGTTACCAAGAGTAGTACCACTATATGCGCAATATGGCGTCTGATCTCCACCTGATCATCTAGGCCGCCTTCCCACATATGCCGTGCGGGTTGAATTTTCCAATCCATAAAGGTTCCAGTTCTATCCCAATTAAGGGGAATAATATCACAATCTACCCCTACACCAGAACGTGTAGTTTCAGGTGTAGGCCTTATGATCCACACTTCCTCGGTATTGCTAATGATGCTCCCAAAAATAGTTTTGATTTGATTTGCAAACAGAAATATCATAAATACAATTGTACTCACCTCAACATCTTTCACATTGTATGAATTCTCATTAGTATTTCTAGTCATTCACAACGACAATATTTTCTTGGCTCATTAGACAATTCACAAGATTCTTTATTCCTGGCACGATGGCCGTATTTCATATTCCACACTTTCATCTCTTTCAATTTCAAAGATCACCATCAAGTATCAACATATAGGATATTTTAAAAATCATATACTTCAAATCCATTTGAAATAGAAACTTCAAACACAAATGGTTTCTTTCCAAAGAATGAAGCATACCAACCAATAATCGAAACACACATGAAAAATCATAAACAGTCAATACACCATTTACTCTTGTAATACTCTCCCCCAGAAATGACAATATAAAATTTCAACACATGAGTATATAGAACTCGAATCACACTGAATATTTTTATAAATCAAAGCATTAGTTAAAGCAGCCACTAATGGGCATGAATTTAGTACAAAAGCTTTTAGACAATTCTATCTTTCATTGAAACACGACTCAAAGCCATAACTATTTATACGTAACCCACACTTTAAAACTTACAGAAACATTATGGAATTCAATTCCAAGAGAGAAAGTTTAGCCAACATACCTCAATTGCGCTTCTTTAGACTCTACAATTTTCTGGAACCCTTAGCAACCTCAATCTATTTTAGCAATATACAAATTGAACCCAAAATTAGGAAAACGTTCATGGTTCTAGTTCACTTCTTATTTTTCCCACACTCTTTATCACATGCATGCAAGATAAACAACCCTCATACCCATGAACCATCTTATTAATACCCCATTATAGCTATGTTTGAAATTAAGAGCTGGGGTGATGAAGTCTTACCTTTTTGGATGAAGAATTTGGTACTCTACTTGAATATTTCCAAGCTTTGAGTGATGGTTGAAGATTAATTTGATGAAAACTTAGATCCTCCCTCTTGAACCTTCTCTCTCTCACTCTAGAAACATCTGAAAATGAGCTCAAAATAGACCTAAGGGGTATTTTAACGGAATGGGGGTCGGGTTTTAAATTAAGAAAATAGGTGCCCCGACACAGGTCTGCGGTCGCATATGCGGCCGCATAATGGTTATGCGGTCCGCAAAGTGACCGTAGAAATGGCCCTTATGGGCCTGAACTTACGGCCCAGGTATGCGACCAGTATGCGGTCCGCATACTCATTCTGCGGTCGCATAATGCACCGCAAAACTCCCTCCGCAAAAACTCAAGAGGGATTATGCAATTGATATGCGGTCCACATATCGATTATGCGGTCGCATAATCGACTGCAAAACTGACCTTAAGTTGGCCAAACTTACTGCTTCACTCTATGGCCATTATGCGGTCCGCAGAGTGATTATGCGGCCACATAATGGGCCATATAAATGCGTTCTTCTGCAAAATATTTTTCTCTCAGTCCATAGGGTACTGTTCAATCCAAAAAGTCTGAACCGCGGCTCGCAAGCTAGCCGCGAAAGTTTTTTACTAATATAACACAAGGATCTATCTCGGCACCATGAAAATCCGAGTTTTTGGTTTAAATTTTTACGGGTCCTTACACCAATCTCGAGCTCGAGCTAGACCCACCTGTCCCCGAGGGCGGACTTCTTCTTGGTACTTCTAAATCACCCAATCCAGTGACATCCTCCGTGGCAATAGAGTCCATGCCATCAAAAGAGATTTGGAGGCGTTCGTTCGCACCTTGGACCCCCTCATTTGAACGCTCCTTCACCGCTTGAGCTTCACTGAATATTGAGTCCGTGAACAAAGGCGATCCCGTTATATCGATGACACCGGGTGGAGCAGAACCGGCGTCTTGAGGGTTCTCGATACTCACTGATGCAACGACCTCTTAATTTTGGGAGGGATTGGCCTCTATCGTCCCCCCTTCGGTTGATGCCCGTTCTTCAGGGACCGATGGCTCCCGGGCCACTAAAATTTCATCCTCTTTAGACTCGTCCCTGAACCGGTAGAGGGAGTCCGAATCAAGTATTTGGGAGCTGGAGGTTTCTTTTGGCTTAAGGATCAGCCTCCTCCTTGGTTTCTTTTTCACCGAGTTCGAAGAACTCGGAGCCCTTTTTTTCTTCTCTTCACCCTGTTTCGGAGCAGGGGACTCAGTGGGAAAATCATCACTGCCGGATGGGGGCCTCATATGGACATCTTTGGGTAAACCTGCAAAAAAGAAATAAAACAAGTAAGGACTTAATCATGCAAAGGGGAAACCAAATATCACTTATCAAAAGAGATCTCACCGTGCGAACGGGCCTCCCATCGACCCTTTGAAAGTTCACGCCATGAGCGCTCGAAATAAGGCCTTTGCGATACGATGCTCTCGACTCACTCCTTGAGTCAAGAAACTGTGTTTGAGATCCGAGCAGCAGCTGCACCATCACAGAACACCGATAAGAAGGAAGGAAAAGGGCGATAAATAAATCCTACTCCTAGTTCAAAAAAATTCCTTTATATTTGAAAGATTCACATTCTAAATAGAGAAAGAGGGGAATCTTGTCACAAAATTGATGTGAAGAAATAAGATAAGTAATAGGTCTAATGATTAGTTACAAGGTTTAAAATATTTTTAATGGCCTCATTCTCAATATGCTTCTCTTTTTCCTTATTCGCTGAATCCACCCATTCACTTTAACAAAATGTACAAGAAAGTTGGTGAAATATTGACTTTGCTGGTGTGTGCCAGTTAAGTAATTTAATTACCAAAATAGCCTTCACCTAACAACAAATCCTCCAACAACCATAAGCCTCCTTATAAAAACCCTTGGCATCTCTCTGCTCTTCAGGTAGTACCACATTTGAGCACATCTTTTCCTTACAATACACAGAAAGAATCCAATGGCTCTTTCAACTAGCAGCACCAACTCCCTCCTACCAAATAAATCCTTAATTCAAACTCAACCTCTTTTACCTTCTCCCAAACATGCCCTTCCCACCAACTCAACCAAACCCGTTAAATTTCCTCAACCGATCTCAGCCGTCTATTCTCCCGACTCCTCCAAGAACCCCATTACCTCCGACAAGACCCCTAAACCTTCGCCGCCGGCAGCCACCTCCTCCACTGCTGCTGTCGCGGTGACGAAAACAGACCAAGTTTGTAAAAAATGGTCAGTTGACAGCTGGAGATCGAAGAGAGCACTTCAGCTTCCAGAGTACCCAAATAAAGATGATCTTGAATCAGTTCTAAAGACCATTGAAGATTTCCCTCCTATTGTGTTTGCTGGTGAGGCGAGGAGTCTTGAAGAGCGCCTTGGAGAGGCTGCAATTGGGAAGGCGTTTCTGCTACAAGGTGGTGACTGTGCCGAGAGTTTCAAGGAATTCAATGCTGTTAACATAAGGGACACTTTCAGAATCCTCCTTCAAATGGGTGCTGTTCTTATGTTCGGTGGTCAGATGCCCGTTGTAAAGGTCATATTTTTGTTTCTTACTTAATTTTTGAATGTTTTCTTTTTGTATTTACATTGCCTTTAAAGAACTACAAGTTGGACCTAACTAATATCTTAGTGTAGGGGTAGCTTTCAATAATTTGTTGCTTGTTTGTTGTTTTCTACTTGGTGGTCCCATTTTATGTTACGCTGTTAATGTTTCCAACTCAAACAGTGTTTTTTTAAACTACCATGTTTCATATGTATTTCTTAATCACAGTCCTTTTTTGTAATCTTTTTAACTGTTATAGTCCTTTTTTGTAATTTTTACGTAAATTTTATTTTAGAAAAGTAATGAATAGATGTCTGAATTAAGACAAATATTTTGATTTTGACCTTTTTCGCTGCTAAATTGAATTTGTTACCTTAATTTTGGAATGCTTTTTTTTTTTTTAAATTTTATTTAAGTTGCCTATCAAGAAATGGATATTGAATCTTATTCAATTATTAGGGTATTTAATAGCCTGCTGTTTGTTGCAGTACTTATTTTATCTTGAATTCGTTCCTGGAAATGGGTATTTATTTTTTTAGTCATGACTCATGAGTATTCTCTTATCTGATGGAAAACTTAATGAGTAGATAAATTCCTTCTTTTGGCATATGTCAACTGTATTGATATCCATTTTCAAATTTGATCTAAATAGGTTGGAAGAATGGCTGGGCAATTTGCAAAGCCTAGATCAGACCCATTTGAAGAGAAAGATGGAGTAAAGCTGCCAAGTTACAGGGGAGATAATGTGAATGGAGATGCATTTGATGAGAAATCCAGAATTCCGGACCCTCAAAGGATGATCAGGGCCTATTGTCAATCTGCAGCTACTTTGAATCTCTTGAGGGCCTTTGCTAAAGGAGGATATGCTGCCATGCAGAGAATCAACCAATGGAACTTAGATTTTACAGAGCACAGTGAGCAGGGTGATCGGTATGTTCCATCTTGGTGAATATTGTTGGAAATTTTTGTTGCTATTTGTTGTTTGAATCCTCAATTTTAGCTCAACTCATATCTTCATCATTATCAAAGTAAAATGAAAGTGCAAGTAAAAAAAGATAAATACATATATAAATAATAGTAATAATAATAATTGTAATATAACTTCTCTACCAAGTCTAAAATCTATTCTCAACTAGTAGATATCACTTATATGAATTTTCCGCTTCTATTGTGCCCTATCTGCTTCTATTGTGTCCTATCTTTAGGGTCGTCCGTGGTCTATGCTTTCTCTAGGTCAATGAACATTATGTGTTGATTTTTCTTCGTTTGGCTTTAAATTTTCATCAATCTTCTTAGCAAGAATATAGCCTGCGTTGCGTTGTAGATCTACCGGGCATAAATCCAAACTGATTCTCAGTCTATCTTGTCGTGTTCCTAAGTCTATGCTTTATCACTCTTTCCCAGAGTTTTATTGTATGACTCATGAGTTAAATGCCACGATAGTTCGCACAACTTTAAAATCTCCTTTGTTCTTATAAATTGAAATCAAGGTACTATTCCTCCGCTCTTCGGTCATCCTACCACTTCTTAGTATGGCATTAAATAGCTTGGTGAGCCATACTACTCCAACTCCAACCTCCCCAAGACACTTCCGGACCTCTATAGGGATACTATCTAGACTGTTCCAAAAATTTATTACGAGAGGGATTTTCCGTCGGCTTTTATATAATGTTGCAATTATGGGCTAATAATGTTTCTTTTCTTTTTTAAATTGGCAGGTATCGTGAATTAGCTCATAGAGTGGATGAGGCCCTTGGTTTCATGGCTGCTGCTGGACTTACAACGGACCATCCTATCATGAAAACCACCGAGTTTTGGACGTCTCACGAGTGCTTACTTTTGCCGTATGAGCAGTCACTTACAAGATTGGATTCAACTTCTGGCCTTTACTATGATTGCTCTGCCCATTTTCTTTGGGCTGGGGAGAGAACCAGACAATTGGATGGTGCCCATGTTGAGTTCTTGAGAGGAATTGCCAACCCCCTTGGTATAAAGGTGAGTGCATTGCTTTACTTTGAGTCTTTTCGTGATTGCATTTATGAATATGGCAAATGTGCAGATCATATTGAATTGGTAACAAAATTTGAGGCTAACAGAAAATATATGCTGCAGGTGAGTGACAAGATGGATCCAAATGAGTTAGTTAAGCTCATTGACATTCTGAACCCTAACAACAAACCAGGAAGGATTACAATAATTACCAGAATGGGAGCAGAGAACATGAGGGTTAAGCTTCCTCATCTAATAAGGGCAGTGAGAAGAGCTGGGCAAATTGTTACATGGGTATCTGATCCTATGCATGGAAATACCATTAAAGCACCTTGTGGTCTGAAAACTCGACCTTTTGATGCCATCAGGGTAAGTTCTCATACCTCCTTCAGAATTTCCTGACTCGTTATATCATACATACCCTTTAGGATGGTGAGACCCGAGGTTATACTGGAAAGACAATTTGAATTCACAAAATTTGCTGCCTTCAAGTAATTGCATACTTCCTATACTTTGATCTTAATCATCTCCTTTATGGTGGTGCCTATTCATATTTAAGGAAGGACCACACTTAGAATTCACTTCTACAGCCAATAGGAAAGGTACCAGCAGTTATAGACCGAGCAGCTGAAAAAGTCCGTTTCTTTGGACCATATAATTTGACAAGCTGAATGATTGTGTTAATTCGCGGGGGGACCATCTTTCATGATGGGAATATTAGTTGTTCATAGAAAGAGTAGCTGCTTTTTCTTTGCTAGACTAGGGCAAAGAATGTATGAGAGATATATGGGTAGGTAAGAGAATGTAAAACTGAATTTGGAAGGGTGTGTTCAGTCAAAAGTATGTTTCTTAAGCTGTCATATGGTGGATTTAAATATATCTCAGCTAGGTTGGTGGTTGTCTGTCTCTTTCCACAAGGATTATTTTTGAGATCCAGTCTTTTAGGTAGATTTCCTTTTTTTTCAATGACGCTCGATATTGTAACAGTATAATTGTCTTAAAAATGATTGAAAGTTTACATCAACTTACATGTCTTAACAGTTAAGAATATTGTATTCTTTTGTTAGAGCTTTTGGATGAAGTTTTAACCCTCACATTACAACATTGACAATAAAGCACACGTCTTACATTGCACTCTTCTTGGGAACAGGCTGAAGTGAGAGCATTCTTTGACGTGCATGAGCAAGAAGGAAGCCATCCAGGAGGAGTTCACCTAGAGATGACCGGCCAAAATGTAACAGAGTGCATTGGTGGATCAAGGACCGTGACTTTCGATGATCTGAGCTCACGCTATCACACCCACTGCGATCCTAGACTCAATGCATCTCAATCCCTTGAACTCGCCTTTATTATCGCTGAACGCCTCAGAAAGAGGAGGCTTGGATCTCAAAGCTCATTAAGTTACTAAATATGTAGAATGCTTAAGTTGCTATGTTGACAAAATTTCTTCTTTTACTTAAATTATGAATCGCTGTACTAATATTTTTTCTTTTAAATCTTGAGGATATGTTACATTTACCTTGTGTTCATACTGGAAGAGTGAAAATGTATGAGAGCTTGATGTATCAAAACAAAGTGTATTAGAGTTTGATGAATGCTGAGACTAAGCAATAAAGCAAAGAAGTTTCTCTTTTTCTTTTAACTAGATGGCCCGTATGCTTGACACGTCGTGACATCTTTGTTTGTGTTATTTACACAACTATAAGATTAGCTAAAAGTTTTAACATGGAGAACATAATTTCATACTTGATTTAATTGTCTAGCAGCATTACCGGGAAAGGAAGTAGTAAGACTATCAAGTTAGCTAAAAGTTAGCAGTGTATTAACGCTACATGATATGTACATTATTTTGAAAAACAGAACTGCAAAACATATGAGATATGTATCTACAACACAACATGTTCTTCAACCTGCTTCCATGAGAGTTACATTATACTGTTTACATATCGACAACAAGGGTGGCATTTTCCATCACGTGAATAGTCTTCTGTGACAAAAATATTGACAGCGGTAGAATTATGAAGAAATGATCAAATGCCAATAGCCATATAATGTAAGGTACCAATTTAAACAACTACATCAAGGAAAGAAAGGAAAATAAAAATAAACTATATGAAAAGACAATATGCATCATAAAAAGAACATTAATTAATGCCAAATACAAGAAATGCAAGAAGAGATACTGTTCCAATTTATACCGGCGATGCTTAACAGTATGCTTCACTAATTCGAATTTACCAAATTATTAATACATATTCAATGTTTCCTTCACCGGCAAATGAATTGATATCAAAATGCTATGTACAAAATATTAAGCTTGTAAATAAAATTCATAAGTTTAGCTTATGAGCGCCAGTCATTGGAAAGGTAGTCGGAATACTACTTAGTTTCTACAACTCAATGCTGACCAATATTACTCAGTGAGAATACAAAGGCATAATTCAAGTACCCTAAAGACCATAAAATTTCAGTAACTAAAATATTTACCATAGTGAAATGTATTTTTATCCTATTCCAAGTCTGTTGTTTAGATACTACGTCGCATAAACAATATCTATAAGAGAAAGTGGCTCGGTCATTGATGTGATGATTCATAATACACATTCAATCAAGAGTGACTTCCTTTCACTTTAATCCTTTCCAACATAGAAATAACCTGAAATGATCTCATTGAACTGTTAAGCATGACCCTGACCAGTAAGTGCACAAAAGATCATTCCTGTATAAATGGTGCCTATCACAATGTCATGATCTATCAGAAAAAGGCATTAAAAGATATTCAACACTCAAGCTAGCAAAGCAAAACAAAGATGGGTTTCTCTACACTATTTCAGAAAGGAAGTACTTTTTAACAGTTTAACTTGTATCAATAATGTATTGACAGCAAAATGTGTTATAATAAATTGATTTACTTCATAGCTATACGGATTGAGCAAGAGCCATAACCACTTGAACTCATAAATGCTGGAACCATCTGAACTGTGGATCATGTAAAAGAATCGTGAAAAATCAACTCTTACTCGAGATATTACAAAGGTTTTGTTATGATATTATCATGCATTTGTAAGTCTATATTTAGGAGGCTAAATCCTGAACTCTTGCTGTATTTAGTGCCCTACATGTGCCTGACATAGGCCCGGTTGGTTCGGATTTTTTAATTACCAAACCAAACCAATTGTATCGGGTTATCAAATCTAAATACCAAACCAAACCAGTAAAAGTCAGGTTTTTTAATCTCGGGTTGTTTGGGTTTTTGGGTTTTTTCGGTTTTTTTTTTCATAAAGTCTTCATATCACAAAACGTAAAATTTGTACTCCAAATATTTCTTTTATCCTAGTAAGACATAACTATATAAGTTGTTTTTCAATAAAATAACATAAATATGAGATGAGTCATGACATTGTACTAAAATATTCAACAGTAAAATAAATATTATTAATAAGTCATAATGAAAACAAACATAATTTTAAATTACGACTAATAAGTACTATTATTTACATGACTAACCACTACAAGAAAAATAAGTTATAGTACATTTTATCTAAACCATGGAAAAACTAAAAAATAGATATCCAATACTATTTTCATTCATAGTACAATTGAGTTGAATATTTTATTAGCATTAGTATTGATTTGATTTTGGTTTAGGATTTATTTGAGTTACTAACATTTATGGAGTATAAAACATGTTGGAGCATCCAAAAATTATAAGCCCAAACTTGAAATAATAAATTAAAAGATAAAACTATGAAAAAAGCTTAAGAAATATTTATAAACTACACTACAGTAAATATTTTTATGTATTAAATATATTTAAAACTTTTATACATATAATGTCGGCATAGTTTGGTTTCGATTTGACTTTTTTTAGTTAAAACCAAACCAAACCAAACCAAACCAAATATGATCGGGTTTTTTTTCCAACACCAAACCAAATCATAGTCATTTTTTTTCGGTTTGACTCGAATTATAGGGTTAGTGCGATTTGTCGATTTTATTGGTACACCCTTACGTGTGCCCTACCGCTCTCTTGTTTCAAGCATTTCTGTTTCTTACTTAAAAACATTAATAATGAGTGATAAAAAGTTTGATTGTTAACCATCTAATACTTAGTTTAGTACTCATTTTCGGTTATTTTGATATCTAATTGTGTAGGTCTAAGCTCAATTACCAATAAATATCTGTTCTCGATATTATCCAGCATTAAAAAGGGAACAAGAATTATTTTCTTTTTTATTTTATATAAACTAATTGGACCCATATCGCCTTCGAGACCTGAAACAACCAACAAAAAGTACCCCACTGCTCCTGTCGAGGCACATCAATTCCATGTTGTACGAATCAACTGTACGAATCAACTGTTACAGCTAAAATAATGATCATCTAAAAATATTAATATAAAATCAATTATTTTGACTACATTAAAATTTGAAGGATAATTAACCTGGCCATAAAAAACTAACACTTTCTTTCTCATCCTCTGCATTTTTTCCGGATCTTCCTGCTTTGGGGCCTTCGCTTCTGGTTTATTGCTTTTTGTTTAAAAAATTACCCATTTAGTTTCAACTTTATCTCCACTGCCTACACTATATAAGAGGTTTTTGGGTTTCTCTTCCTTCTTTATTTGTTTCAATGATTCCTAGTTTTGGAATTGAAGAGTATATTTAGTTTTATTTTTCTTTCAGGCAGTTCTGGCTCGATTTTGTACATGCAGGTCAACTCTTTTGTACATTACTGGATGGTTGGTGATATATATGCATGCGTGAGTTTTCCTCCTCGATAGATACCTGAAGTTGAAGACTAAGTAGTGGTTTGCAATTTTCATCCCAACCAATAACTGTCTATCAAAGAAAAATGAATATTATAGACTCGAAATATAATCTGGCTTTTGCATCATCATTAAATTGTGTATCTACTTCAGTTGATGATTGTAATAAAGAGGAGTACCAATAGAATAAGAAACTTCAAGATCTGAAAGCTCGCCTACACGATCAGATTGACGAAACATTAAGAAAATGGAAAGCCATGGCTTCTGCAGCTGAGTATTCCTAAGAGGAACCATTTCTAACTCTTCCCAACAAGAAAACATTCTTCTCCGTCTTAAAAATAACATTGAACAGCTCGGTCAGCCACTTCAGGCCCTCTATACCGACATACCTCCAAAATTCAACCGGTATCTCGTCCGGCCCAGTCGCTCTGCTCCTGTTCAACGTACGCATAGCTCCCACGACCTCCTTAACCTTAATGTGCCTACAGTACCTAAAAACATGACGACTCTCAAAGTGCTCCAAATCACCGAACACAATGTCTCTGTCCCCTTTTTCATTCAGAAGTTTATGAAAGTAAGTCTGCCATATCCTTTTAATCATAGCCTCATCCATTAAGACTCTGCCTTCCTCGTCTTTGATGCACCTTACTTGATCCAGATCACGACCCTTTCTCTCTCTCGCCTTGGCAAACCAAAATAACTTCTTGTCCCCGCCTTTGTCCCCCAACTCTTCATACAAACGACTAAACGCTGCATTCTTGGCATCATTGACCGCTAGCTTCGCCTCCTTCCTAGCATTCTTATACCTTGCTTTGTTCTCTCTTCTCTCCCCCTCGTCTGTACTCTCCACTAAATTCAAGTATGCCACTTTCTTTGCTTTCACTTTTTCTTGAACCTCTTCATTCTACCATCAATCTCCTCTGTGCCCGCCAAAGTAACCCTTTAAGACCCCTAACACCTCCCTCGCAACCTCCCTAATATAGTTCGTCGTCATCGACCACATATAACTTGTGTCCCCACTACTCCTCCAGGCCCCCATAACCCTCAGCTTCCCCTCCAACTCGAAAAAAGGAAGAAGAAGAACTTACCATGAAGAGAGAGATGAGAATGAAGAGCTCTGAAAATAGTTGCTTTCATCGATGGGAGAGAATAAACCAAAAGGATGGACCAAAATTAAAGCAATGTGGTATATACAATAGGACACCTGTAAATCTACAAGTCAGAGTGATTTACCACTTTGCCCTTTGTCGTACCAAGCTTCACTTATAATATAGTAAGTCTCTAGAATTATTTATTTTGTCATTTACAAGAAAGGTGAGTGTACCTACCATTCTACAAGTGAATGATTATGCTACGACACATTGGTATGATCTTTTAGCGTTGTTAATTGAAGAGAACATTTCTCCTTTTCTTTCGTTCCTATTCTATTTTGGAAGCCTTTTCTCTGTCTCTATCGATCTTTCCTATATGAAACCTTGTATGAGGTTGTTGGAAGAAATTTTATTTGGTGTGGGACACAACCAACGAAAGTTGTGTGAGGCATTCTTTATGTTGACAAGTGTGAATGTGGGTTTCAGGTCAATGTAATACTAGTTTAGAAGACTTACAAGTTTTTCTTTAATGAAAATGGATCTGCAATAATCACAACTTGTATCATTGGTTGTCGAGAATCCTTGCAAAGCGGATGAAACCCTTTGTCCACAGCCTACTAATCCTTTCCAAAATGCAGAGACAAGTTTCTCATAAAAACCCTAATTGTCATATATAGATGGAAAAAACATATCTTTTCAAATACTCATAATGGTGTATATAAGGTATAAGTAGGGTTTAGAAGGAGAATAAGCTAATGGGTTAATAAGCCAATTCGCACCCCTTATGGGTGGACCGAACTCAATAGTAATATTCCAACATCTCCCATACATAAGGGAGTGCTCAAGCTCCACAAAGTTAAGAAAAAAATATATTTTCGTTTTTACCCCTCTTGTATTATTCATGCTGGATAAATAGGCTGTGGGACTGATATATTACACCATATACTTTCATGTTAGAATGCGTCTTAAGTGAATCAATATAATCCGGGGAGTTTAAGGACCTTTACAAAGAGATGATGAGTTAACACATGTGTTATAGAAGTATCGTGAGGGTTGGAGGCTAAACGAATGATGTTATAACCCGTACTTTTGAGATAGAAATAGGAGTAATTAATATTCTAAGAAGGTCGTGTTTTAAGGTACTTGAGTCTTATAATATTCTTATATTAAGTTTTGAAGTCAAACAAGTTGTAAAACAAAAGTCGACAAAAGTTGCAGCAAAATACGTTCATAATTTTACTGAAACTTAGGTCTAATGTCACTGAGCTTTTCTCTTAATATACATGGATTTGTGAGGTGATCCACCAACCAAATTGAAGATCTACGAGTCTAATTTTTAACTCAGTAAATCATTTTTCAATACGATATCTGAGTAGGGAGATATTCACATTATCGCGAGACTGCGCAGACAGCCCCTATGGGACCCACCTAGGCGGTGAAAGCTTATCTTTTTGTTATAATAAAAATGGGAGAAGCCCTTATCTCTCTCATTGTTTAGACCAGAGCACACCCCATATCTCTCCAAAGTCTCTCTAAGAGATTTTAAAGGTTTAGGGGTGATTTCTAAGATAAACTACCTAAATCTAACATCAAGCACCCCGTAAAGGTAGCAGAGAGCGCTTCTATCATGTTATTGTCATTTGTTTGTTTGGAGAAAGCTTTGCTGGACAAGTTATTCTCATTCTACTTGTGCCTAACCTTGTTTGGTCGTGGTAGTGTTCGTTAGATAAAAAAATATAGAAGATACTCGAAAATCGGTTGAAGTACTTTTGTATTGTATTGGTGGGTTGTTAAAGTTGATTGTGATGTTGTAAATCTATGGTTAACGGTTATATATGTTTCTAGTTATTACTATGAACTTGGGAAAGTTAGAAAAGAGGGGGAGATGCTGTCAAGTTTTCCCTAAAATGAGCTAGTTGCTTGATATGTTACTAGTTGCCTTAGAGTTAAACTTGATATGGAGAATCTTGTTGCTGTCCTTCTATTGGACTGTTTTGAGGCTATGTATAAGGCTTCCTATGACTGGAAATTAAAGAAAATAACTTGATTATGATGATGTTGTTGTTATTATGCTTGTTATGAGTTGGTTGTATAGATGACGTTAAGAACTAAATGAAAGAATAGCCACAAGAATGCTTAGAAGTTGTTTGTGATATGGCAGCTGTCATAACCTAATTCCTACTATCGGCCGTGATGGCGCCCAACGTCGCCGTTAGGCAAATCAATGTGAACTATCAACTTAATTATTCATTTTATTGCTTCTGAAATCATGGGTTTTATTAAATTAAAGAAAGTAGGCATAGAAGACCATGGACATATACAACATAAATAAAACATAAAAAATAAAATAGTGACGATATTAGGCAAAAACCATAAACATCTATAAAATTTTTTCAAAATCCGGTGTCACAAGTGCAAAAGCAATCTAGTAGAATTTACAAACCACCATAGCTACTGTCTGAAATGAAATAGGCTGAAATGAAAATATAACAGGAAGGAGACTCCGGGTGCTGCAGATCGGAGCATGGTGAACAACTCACCACTGAGTCTCCGGATAACGGGGATGCACGCCCGAGTATCTACAAGATGTACCTGCCTCAGTACCTACACAATTAGTACAAAAGTATAGTATGAGTATGTAAATCAATGCGTACTTAGTAAGTATCTAGTCTAACTTCAAAGAAGTAGTGACGAGGGATCAACCTCGACACTTACTACTGGTTAATAAATAAAATACATGAATTATCAATAGGCATGAAGCACAACAAAAATAATGGAATAAGAAAGACCGTAAGTAACATGACCCCTCAACATAATGACAATATAAAATCCCCAAATATCATGTACTATCTGAAATTTTTTCAACTAAAATTTACAATCAAATATCAAATCTCATGCAATATTTGTAATACTTGAGCTCAACCTGTTAGTTCAAGTAAATATTTAACTAATGAATACTGGAAAACAAAACACAAAATTGCCCAAACCATTCAGGTTCTTGAACTTCTGGACAAATCATGATACTTTCTTGGAAGCAGTAAAACAGAACTGGAATGCAAATTTCATTGGAGACCCATTTCTTGTATTCAAACATAAGCTGAAGAATGTTAAGACATCACTTTCAAAATGGAGTGGAGATACGTTTGAGGATATATTCAAACAATTGGCAATAGTAGAGGACATTGTAAAGGTCAAAGAAATGTTGTTCGAAGAGGAACCAACAATTGCAAACAGAGTAATCCTACAGAAAACTCAATCAGAACTAAAGAAATACCTGAGTTTTGAGGAGCACTACTGGAAACAAAAAGCTGGAATGGCATGGTTTGCGGAGGGAGATAGAAACACTAACTTCTTCCACAACCATGTCAAAGGAAAGAGGAAGAAGTTACAGCTGAAAAGAATAAAAGGTGAAGCTGGGAATTGGTTAGAAGATCAGGATCAAATCTCCAATGCTGCTGTTGAATATTTCCAGAAACATTTCACTAAACAAGGGGACCCCACTAATTTTACAATGCTAGATAATGTACCGGCTATGGTGTCCGTGGAGCAGAATATTGAGCTATATAGATATCCAACATTGGAGGAAGTAAAGGCAGCAGTGTTCGAACTTAGTGGAGACAACTCCAGTGGTCCAGATGGATTCAATGGAAGGTTTTATAAAGTTTGCTGGGAAGTCATCAGCCATGACATACATAACATGGTTCTGAAATTCTTTGGAGGATCAAGCTTGCCAAAGTTAATTACTCACACAAATCTAGTTCTACTGCCAAAGAAGATTAGTCCAGAATCTTTTACAGACCTAAGACCTATCAACTTGAGTAATTTCATCAACAAGGTCCTATCGAGGTGTATTCATAATAGATTGGAGAAGCTACTTCCTGCATGCATATAAGATAATCAATCAGGTTTTGTTAAAGGGAGGAGCATCTTTGAGAACATACTACTTACACAAAAAATAGTAACAGACATGAGATTACGAGGCAAACCTGCGAATGTGGTAATTAAACTTGATATGGCGAAAGCATATGATAGAGTCTCATGGATATTTTTGATGCAAGTGCTGAGAAGAATAGGGTTTGCAGAGCAATTTATCAACATGGTCTGGAATCTAATAGCCAACAACTGGTATTCAGTGTTGGTTAATGGGCAATCAACAGGTTTTTTCAAATCAACCAGGGGTGTGAAGCAGGGAGATCCACTATCTCCTGCACTGTTTATTTTGGCAGCAGAAGTACTATCAAGATCGTTGAAAAAATTGTTTGATGATAAATCATTTGTGGGATTTGGCATGCCCAAATGGACTGATCCACTTAACCATTTGGCATACGCTGATGATACCATAAATTTTACATTTGCACATCAACCTTCCTTGAACAAGATCATGATAGTATTAAGAGGGTATGAACATATCTCAAGACAACAGATTAACAGAGCCAAATGCTCTTACTTCATGCATGCCAATACTGCAAAATGCTATTTCAAGATGTTGGTCATACCACAGGCTTCACAAGAGGCCAATTTCCTTTCACATACTTAGGATGCCCAATTTACTACACTAGAAGAAGGAAGGGATACTATGAAGATCTTATTAAAAAGGTGAAGGCTAAACTACATTCTTGGAAAGGCAAACTCTTATCATATGGAGGGAAGGCCACACTAATAACTAGTATCCTACAAAGCATGCCAATACACATACTATTTGTTCTTGACCCTCCTAAGAATGTCCTGATACACTTACACAAAATATTTGCAAGATTCTTTTGGTGTACAAAGGAAGAAAGGCATAGTAGACATTGGGCAAGTTGGCAGAAACTATGTTTTACTATAGAAGAAGGTGGCCTTGGATTTAGATCATTAGATGATGTTTAGAGATCTCTATTTGCTAAGTTGTGGTGGAGTTTTAGGACAAAAAATCACTTTGGTCAAACTTCATGTGGAACAAGTATGGCAAAAAAGAGCAGCCAACAACAGTACAATTCCGACAAGGTTCCCATGTATGGAAACAAATGTTGAATGCTAGGGAGGAAGTAGAACATGAAATCATGTGGGAGATGAAGAGTGGAACAACAAGCATATGGCATGAAAACTGGATAGGAATAGGTTCACTCTATCATGTTCTACCGCCAGAATTTCCAATAGATGAAGAGCTGGAAGACATGGTGCAACTGAGGCAAGAAAGAGCATGGAATGAACAACTGATACATCAAAGCTTTCCTGAAGATATCACTGACCATATTATACAAAATGTTCATTTTGATGATACTGAAGAACTATGGGACAGACCTTACTGGATGCCAACATCTTCAGGCAAATTCACAGTTAATAGTGCTTGGCAAATTCTGAGGCTCAGGGCAGCCCCTAATCAAGAGTATAAACAAATGTGGACTAAAGGATTGCCATTCAAAATATCATTCTTCTTGTGGAGATTATGGAGGCAAAAGTTATCTTCTGATAACCTATAGAGGAGGCAAGGATATATTAACGTCTCCAGATGTTGGTGTTGCAAACATCCACAGGAGGAGACCCTTGAACACATATTTCTAACAAGCTCCACTACATCAAAAGTATGGAAAACATTTCTGGCAGCTGCTGGAATTATTGTACCACTAGTCTAAATAAAGCAAGTTATTAGAGCATGGTGGAATGTAAAATGCTGCCCAAAGTTGAAACCTCTCTTTCAAGTAGCACCAGCAGTCATTACATGGGAACTATGGAAAAAAAGAGAATACAAGAAAAAATAGGGGAACAATCTCTACTATTCGAGTCATTCATCAGATCAACAAGACAATTCATTACCTAGCAAGAGTTAGGTATCCATGGTTAATACACATTCCTGTGTTATGGCTAGATATGATCCGTTACTTTGAAGCATAAAAACCTGTATTGCTCACCAAAAGAGTAACTTGGCAGCCTCTAGATGCAGGATGGTATAAATGTAATACAGATGGGGCATCAAAGGGCAACCCAGGGCCTAGTTCAATTGATTTTTGTGTTAGAAATGAAGTAGGAGATCTAATGTATGCAAAGGCAGATAACATAGGAATGACCACTAATATTGTAGCTAAAGCAAAAGCAATACTTTAAGGGTTGGAATATTGTGTGACGAATGACCTTCATCCATTGATATTGGAGACAGATTCTTTGGTTTTGAAAAAATCATTGAAGGGCAATGGGTGACACCTTGGTGTATAGGGGCAGAAGTGTAGAAGATTAGGGAACTGAGGGAACACTTTAATGTGATATTTTAACATGTCTATAGAGAAGGCAATACAATGGCAGATTATATAGTTAATAGTGCTTTCAATTTTGCAGGATCAACTATATTTCACTCGTTCATAGAGATGGCTAGTGAAGGGCGGAAACTACTAAACCTCGACAAGTCTCAAACTCCTAATCTAAGGATTAGAATTGCAAAAAAAAGGCTCCGAATTGAGCAGATTTCACAATAATCACCACAATTACTTCTTCACAAGAAAGAAGCAGCAAGTTATGACAACACTAACAAGCTTATCCAAGACTGGAAATCAAAGGATCACTGATGGTACAATTCTCGTAATGCCAGAGAGATGCTAAGTGAAATGTACATCATCAGTCAAAACAATTCTTCAACCACAGAAGGAGCAGTCCATATTCAACTCTTCAGGAATATCTATCCTAAACAACTGGACATCCAAGATCAATATTGCAGCAGCTGACCTCTTAACATACTCTTTACCAATACACACAAGGACCTATCACTGAAGCCAACATCAAGAATCATAAACTGAGAACTCATCTGGCAATAACTGGTTTGTCAATTTTGCAGGTACTCTGTACAAGTTCTAATAAGGGTTGCAAGTGCAATGTGGCCAGCATGTTAACTGCCGTCTCAGTTGCAGTTCAACCAATTTGCCTAGGGAGCATTATTTTTCTTCGGCTGCTGATTATCCTGACGGTGATCAACAAGGAACAATACATGAGTTCAACCTTTTTATGGTGGTGTGTTTTCTTTAGAATATACAACAGCCATGAGATGCAAATGGTATATGCCACGACAGAAAAACAAAGGTATCATAATTGGTTACGCGCATCAACAGATTAATGGACAGACTAAGCTATGCAAGGACTACGTTGAAGATTCATGATAGCCTAACCTTTTTGGTTCGTAAAACATAGCGCCTGGTGAGAGCATTTGAGGTGCTACATAGAGGTTTTGCAATGGGCTACAGGATACATACTACGCCTTTGGCTGGAATCTATCCAATTAAAACTTTTGTAATAGCTAGAACATTGCTTTTTTATACCTTTTTCTGTGCTTAATTAATTTTTATGTACAAACTGGATTCCTATTTTGGATTATTATTTATATATTCACCACAAGGCATCAAGCTGAGTGGTATATTTACTTAAAAACAATAATAAAAAAATCTCAAGTCAAGAGGAAATATCATGTATATTCTAACTCCTAGCAATATTACGCACGAATTATGCCGAACTCGTACATACAAACCGATCTCTAATAAATATGTACACTGCCGAAGTCGTACGATCTGATCCATGGATGTATTTCAAATATAATGCAGAAGTCGTACGGCCCGTTCTACAGGAATAGATGAACTTTTCCAACTACGGGTCAAAAAATTACAACCCAAGGATGAGAACATAAAGAAAACATGATTATTACCAACAATCAAGTATCTCCCAAAAACTCAAGGAAATGAATCTTGGCCTAACATAATCCCTAATTAAATTTCAATTGTAAATTTTAGTAATTAAAAAACTAACAATTTGAGTTCAAGTAGTACAAATATTGTATGGTAAAGTCCTAAGTCTACCCGGACATAAACATGATTTTAGCTATGTACGGACTCTCGTCACCTCGTGTGTACGTAGCATCCACAACTAGTAGCACATAACAATTAAAGCACCTATGGGGATAATTTCCTTTTACAAGATTAGGCAAGAGACTTACCTTGCTTCTAATTCCTCTTCTCAGCCCTTAAACCACAATAATAGCCTTCAAAATAATGCCGAGCAACCCGAAACTAGTCAAAAGTCGTACAAACTAATCAATATATACTCAAAAGTTCATAATTCATCTATTAGAGTAATTTTTCAACCCAATTCGGAAAGTTCCTAAAAGTCACCTCGGGCCCACGTGCCGGGATCCCGGAAATATTTGTAGATAAATGTTACCCATGACCGTACGAACTCAAATATATAATTTATACCTTATTTCATACTCAATTTCGTGGTCAAATCCCATTTTTACTAAACCCTAGCTTTTTCAAAAAAATCACACAATTTCTATGCTAACATCTATCCATACACTATGTATTAAACTCTCATTGGGTAGAAATCACTTACCTTAAAATGCTAGATTAAAATATTCCTCCAAGAAGCTCCAATTTGGCCAAGAAAAGTGAGAAATGAAGAAAAAAAGCCTAAGTCCTGACTTTTAAAAATGATTCCGCCCAGCGATCCTTTTTCGTGATTGTGAAAAGCTCCTCACGATCACGAAGGAAAATCTGCCATCGCCCCAGAAATCCTCTTCGTGAATGCGGCCAGGTACTTGTATCCGCGAAGACTAGCCTGGACAATGCTCTGTGAAGAAATTTTTGCTTTTTAGTTTTTTGTACTTGTGTACTTTTGTATTTTTTGTTAAGGACATTTGACCTTTATCAAGACTGTATATAATATACAAGGCTTGTTTTTCCCTTCGAGGGTTTAAGAATTTTGCTTTCCTTTGCTTTATTCTTTTTTTGTTTGCAAAGATCAAAATGCCTTAGCATAAAATAGTTAGGTCATGTTCAGAAGTTCGAACAGGCCTTGCCTTAGACATTATTTTGTTTATGGCATCGTGGGGTTTCGGTATGACCAGAAACCTTTCTCCCCAAAGTATATATGACTTTTTAGATTATAGTTTGCCGAAGGTATCCTTTAGAATTAGTTATGAAATTTTGAAGGCCTTATTTTTTTTTACGGGTCTCGGACGTCTCCGAGCAATTTTAATATGGTCGTAGCCTTTAGTTCGGGTGTTGCCCATTGAGCTTGTTATCCCGAGTTATCTGGGTTTGCCCAAGATAACAGTTTTCGAGTGGGGATGGCCGTAGCCTTTAAGGTTCGGGCGCTGTCTAATAGGTCTCGCGCCCCCGGGTTCCGATAGCCTGAGCCATTCGAGTTTTTTTTGGATGGCAGCCCCGATTGGGAGTGATAGTTTGAACCCGAATAAAGGCGTCCCTTGGGCTCGATACCTTTAGGGGATCGAATGTAAGAAATTCCTTAAGAGGAAAACCAAAAAGAGAAATTCTTAAGGGACAAGATATTTATCCGCAAGGTAGAAACTTCTTTTTATTCTTGTGCATAATAGTTACACATGTGTACAAGTTTTGTGCCAGGGCTCGAGTAATCTATGCGGGTATATTTTATTTGACCGTTTAGCCCTTACAGTAAATCCTATCGATCGAGCCGAAACCATTCAATCATAAAGTTTCCTTCCTTGCTAAAGTCGTTATCCGAGGTTGACGCCCCCAATGTTCGGGGCCGAGCGTAGAGAGGCCTCGAATACTATTGTTGATACCGGTTCATAACCGGCCTTCAATTTTAAGTTAGCATGATTTACTGTTGCCTCATTAAAAACCTTGCCGGAAAACCCATCTGGGACAAAACCGGTTCAAGGGAAAAAGAGTCTAACGTGTGCTTTCAGGCCTAGAGATTGTATCATTCTTTGATGATTGCCTGCAAGTATTAGTTCGGAATGTAAATAAATAAAAGGAAAGAAATGGGGTCGTACCTTAATAGTAGTATCTATTCAAGTGAGTTATGTTCAAGTTGTTTGGTAGTTGTTCACCGTTCATTGTTCCGAGCTTGTACGATCCTTTACCGATGATCTTGATAATTTGATAAGGTCCTTCCTAGTTTAGCCCATGCTTTCCTTCGTTTGGGTTCCGGGTGTTTAGTGTGACCTTCCTTAACACTAAGTCCTCGACATTGAAGTGTCAAAGGTTGGTCCTTCGATTGTAATATCTCTTGATTCGTTGTTTTTGGGCGGCCAACCTGACAAAGTCTGCTTTGCGCCTTTCATCTAATAGATCTAGGCTCGTGTTCAGAGCCTCATCGTTTGATTTCTTGGTTGCATATCGGAACCTGAGACTTGGTTCTCCGACTTTGGCTGGTATTAGAGCTTCGACACCGTAAACCAGTGAGAACAGGGTGGCCTCGGTACTAGACTTTGAGGTCGTACGGTATGCCCATAAGATTTCGGGTAGGACTTCATTCCATTTTTCTTTAGCGTCAGTCAACCTCTTCTTGAGGTTTTGGAGTATGGTTTTGTTGGTCAATTCTGCTTTTCGTTCCCACTAGGGTGGTAGGGTGTTGATAGGATCCTTTTAATCTTATGATCTTCGAGAAACTTGCTAACTTTGCTGCCGATGAATTGTTTCCTGTTGTCGCACACGATCTCGGCTGGCATTCTGAACCGACATATGATGTGGTCCCAAATGAAATCGATGACTTCTTTCTCCCTGACCTTCTCATATGCTTGGGCTTCCACCCACTTAGAAAAATAGTCAGTCACAAATAATATAAATTGAGCCTTACCGGGTGCCCATGGAAGGGGGCCAACGATGTCCATTCCCCTTTTCATGAACGGCAATGGTGGCAAAACCGAATACAACAGCTCCTCGGGTTGATGAATCATCGGAGCATGTATTTGACATTCATCACATTTTTGTATGAACTCCTTCGCGTCCTTTTCCATATCGATCCAGTAGTAGCTGACTCTGATCATTTTTCGAACTAATGATTCGGCGCCTGAATGATTTCCACAAGTGCCTTCGTGGATTTTCCTCAAAACATATTCGGTATCCCCTGGTCCTAGACATATCGCGAGTGGGCCATCGAATATTCTTTTGAACAGGGTTCCATCTTCGGACAGGCTAAACGAGCTGCCTTTGTATGTAGGGCCCTCAATTCTTTTGTATCCGAGGGCAGTTTTCCGGTCTTCAGATATTCTATATATTTACTTCTCCAGTCCCAAGTTAGGCTTGTTGAGTTAATCTCGGCATGACCTTCTTCCACTACTTATCTCATAAGTTGTACAACTACCCCTGAGTTGAACTCGTCGTCCTCGACCGATGACCCTAATTTAGAGAGGGCATCGACCTCACTATTTTGATCCCGAGGTACATGTTGCAAAGTCCATTCTTTGAACTGATGTAACATTACCTACAACTTATCCAGTTACCTTTGCATTCGTTCTTATCTGACCTCGAACGTCCCATTAACTTGGTTTACAATAAGGAGGGAGTCGCACTTGGCTTCGATCACCTCTACCCCCAAGCTTTTGGCTAGTTCGAGACCTGCAATCATGGCCTTATATTCAGCCTCATTGTTAGTAACTTTCACAGTCCTAATATATTGTCTAACTATATTGCATGTTGGTGGCTTCAATACGATACCAAGTTCGGACCCTTTTGCGTTCGAGGCGCCATCCGTAAAGAGGGTCCAGATCCCCGAGGAGATTCCTGAGTTGATTAATAATTCTCTTTCGACCTCGGGTATTAGGTACGGCGTAAAGTCGGCCACAAAGTTTGCTAAAATTTGGGATTTAATGGCGGTCCGGGGTCGATATTCAATATCATACCCACTGATTTCCACGGCCCATTTGGCCAATCGGCCAGAAAGTTTGGGTTTATGCATGACATTCCTCAATGGATAAGTAGTTACGACACATATGGGGTGACACTGAAAGTATGATTTTAGCTTTCTAGAGGCGCATAGCTGTCACGCCCCAACCCCGGGGAGCGCGATCGGCGCTCAACCGAGTGAACCCGGTCAAGCAAGCCTATTAAACCTTTCCTACCCGACTCATTCATAATCTAAAAAGGGATCGCATCACCATTTGTAAAATAGGGGGGATCAGTTATATAAATATATGAACGTTGCTAGTTCATTTTTCCTTATATACATTATGCCATAGTTGAGTTCCCAAAATACAATTTAACCTGCAATTAGAGACACTTCAAAGAACAAGTGTAAAGTAGTGTGTGTTATGGAGATTTGTATCAAATAACCACTATTATCCTTAGCCCCATGGTGGGCGCCAAACTGTTTACCCTCAAAATTGGATAACAATTGAATTTGTAAGTGGTTTTAAGGATATGTGGACTAACTTGATACAAAATTATAAATTAGATCGCAATTGAAATAAATAATGATAAAATAAATGCAAATCACACGAATTGAACAATTTCACCCTTGGAAGATTAGCCACCCTCGAGCCGAACGTATTTCGATAGATATCAAGATAAAAGAATAAGAACTTGAAGAGAATAATAATGTATCGCTTTGGAATACGTGTTACAATATCCCAATGAATTATCAGACTCCCCTTTATATAGGTAGAGGAGTCCTACTTTAGGTAAAATTCTATAAAAGGTAAAAATCCCTAGATTAGCTAATTGCCAGTTCCTTACTAATACGCGCCGAGATTCCTACCATAATATCTGACCGGTTACGGATATTTCGATCTTCTGCTAGTTATGCTAATAATGTTTCTTCGAGCTCGATTGGGGCTAAGGTCGATTCCGGGATTACGGACTCAATATTCTCAAAGGCATGCATTCTGACCCCAGGTTCTAGATCGGTGAGACTCGGGGTCGATTGTAACACCCCGAAAAAATTTCAAAGTACTTAAGTGTAAGACCTGGTAAAATTTGCAAAGAAAATAATGTTTCATGGTGCAGGACTAGACTTACGTGTTTGAGGATTATAGAAATTCTTTGCGGCAAGCTTGCGAGCCGCGGCTCAGAATTTTTGGGTTGAACAATGCACGAAAAAGTAAAGAAAATTTTTTGCCGAAAATGTGCATTTATGCGGTCTATTATGCGACCGCATAATCACTCTACGGGCCACATAATATGGCCGCAGAAGTGAGCAGGTGAGGGCTATTCTGGAAGCAGCTATGCGGTCGACTATGCGACCGCATAACTGTTATGCGGTGCATTATGCGACCGCATAACAGTTATGTGGACCGCAGAGTGACCGCATACACAGGCAGTTCTTTTGGATATTTTGTAACCAAATATGCGACCGATATGCGATCGCATACCTTGTTTCGAAGCTCCATTTTTGGATTTTTAAAACTCGACCCTATTTTGTTAAATACACTCTTTGGGCCATTTTTTAGACATAATCTGATATTTTAGAGTGAGAGAGAGTGCCCTAGAGTGAGAAGGCGTTCTTCCATAATTTTTCTTCAATTCTTGCTCAAGTTTTGGAAGATTAAGAAGGGAAGCTTACTAGGTCTTCATCCTAGAGGTAAGATTCTACATCCTAAACCCTAATTTCGAAATTTTCTGAAAATTGGTAACTAGGAAGATAAATTTATGGGCATGAGAGTTATTTATTTTACATGCATGTGTTATCAAAGGGTGTAGGAAGATTGTTGAGCTAAAAATGGTAAAGATTGGGTTGTGGGATGATGAAGTCCTTCATAAAAAGGACATTGAAACTTTATGCACACCTAGTGTTTGATAAAATGCTCAAGTGAGCTAGAACCATGATCATCTTCCTAATTTTGATTCAATTTGTTATATTTCTAAAATAGATTGAAGTTGCTAAGAATTTCGGAACGTTTTAGAGTGTAAGGAAGCTCAAGTGAGGTATGTTGGCTAAACTCTTCTCTTAGAATTGAATCCCACGATATTCATGTAAATTATGTAAGTCCCAAGTGATTCATTATGAAATTGGCTATTCCGAGTAAGATTGAGTTAAACGATATATGTTCAACAAGCATTACAAATGCTCTATTCATGTTATGCTACCAATTGAGGATGTTTTAAAATATGGGTTGTGCATTAATAATGTTTTGACTTTAAGTCAAGTTCAAATGAAGGCTATTATGCCAAATTTTCTGAAATATCTCTATGTGCATTAGACTCTAAATTGCTCGCATGTGTACTACACACTTTGATTTGAGTTGTGTTTTGTTGTTGTTGATGATGAGGATGATATTTGAAATTAATAATGTGAGCATGAAATACTGAATATGGCCAACGTGCCAAGAATGATCTTATAATTATGTCCACTAGTGCCAATGAAATAAAAATATGTGAAAGTATTATGAAATGCGATGAATGATATAAAGAGGTTGATGTCTCAAATAAGACGGCCTAGCCGATCGGGTCGTGATCGGACACCATGCCGCACACATGGTGGTGATTGTGCTGGAAATTGTAATTGAAATGATAATTGTAGTTTATGTCCCTAATGGATAGCCTAGCCAATCGGGTCGTGATCGGACTCCGTGTTAAAGACGGTGGTATTGATATTGAGAGAAATTGTGGTTGATGCCTCTAATTAGATGGCCTAGCCGATCGGGTCGTGATCGGACTCCGTGCTGAGAGTACGGTGGTACTGATTTTGTGAATAATGGTATTGTGGACAATGGTATATCAATACTAAAAATCTCCCAATGTGAGATATGGAAATTAATTTGAACATTGTTTTGATCCTAAATTGAGGTTTGATGTTGATTAAGTCTTTCATTGATATTATGATAATCTTATTTGTATTATTTGTCATTCTATTGAGAGGGTGTTTAATTATACATACTAGTACTATTCGACGGTAATAACGTCCCTTTTGCCGGGGGCGCTGCATCTTTAAATGGATGCAGGTGGTTCCACAGTAGGAGATATTGATCATTGATAGCAGTGCACCTTCTTCCCAGCTGACTTGGTGAGCCCCACTTCATTCCGGGGTCATAAATCTTTTGTACTTTGTATCTTCTGTTTGAGGTATAGTCGGGGCCTTGTTGTCGGCATTATCATTGTACTCTTCTTTATCTATAGAGGCAACGTAGACATAGTGTGAGTTATATATTAGTGCTGGGGAAAGACAAACTATATTATGTTGTGGATGTATTACTTGTTCATTTGAGACTTTAAAAATGATGAAACTATTGGAAATGAATTGGTATTGTAGACATGAACACATTTTCGTCTAATTAATGATAATATGTATTTTTTCTATTCATAGATGAGTTTGGGTAGAATGAAATCTAACAGGTTTGCTCGGTCGGGTTCACTCGGTTGAGCGCCAGTCGCGCTACTCGATTTTGGGGCATGACATCGATCTTTAATCTTTGGTTGTCATGTTCCGATCCTATCCTGCCATGTCGTAGGCGAGCTCAATTTCGACCGTATACACATTTCAATTTAATATTTCACGAAAAGATAAGTAAAATCTTAGCAAAGAATGTGCAAGTGCACGTCATCTTTAAGTTATCTGGAAAAGAGAATGGTAACTCCGTTTAACTTTTTGTAAAATGAGTAAGGATTATTTCAGATTCTTTTATTGTTTATAACATCTATATATATATATATAGTCAATATGTCGGCGCAGATGTGGCATAAAACTGAGTCATCGACTCAATTTTGAGACCCGCTTCACAACGTATATTAATTAATTTTGGAGGGGTCCTATATTATTTTATAATTATAGTTGCAATTTAGTATATGTTGATTGCCTACTCATTTAGTGCTTGATGTCTTTTTTTTCCTGAGCTGAAAGTTGATTTGTTATGTTGAACTAAGAGTGGCAAACGGACAGGTCGGATCGGATATGGTTCGGGTTAAAAACGGGTAATGAAAAAACGGATAAATTATCCGATCCGACCCATATAAAATACAGATAAAAACGGGTTAACCGGCAGATAATATGGGTCCATGACTTCTTGAATATGATCACTTTTGGGAGAAGTACTAGTCTTCCAAACTTGAGGAACTCCCAATTTGGGACTTCTGTTCATAAAGACCCCGTTCAACTTGTCCTGAAAAATTATTTACACACCTAAACTTTACGGGTGTCCTAACACCCCACTATTGTTAAAATAATTGTATTTATCTACTCCCTCCTAAGCCCTGGCCAATCGCGTGTCTTAGACAACGGAATTGAGCGCGTTTTTGCTTTTTTTTTTAATCGTTAAAAACACCTAAAAAAAAGAAAGAAATTAAATTTTTAACTTTAATATAACCCCAACCAACGGTAAAATCCATTGTTCCCCAATAGTTTACCAAACTCAATTGAAGAACCCTAATTTCTTCTTCATCTAAATTCTGCCGAAATTGCATCAAATTACCCTTTGAAGTTTTGATCTTTGAAAACACAGGTTAATCTTTCTCCTTCTCAAGAACCCTAATTTCTTTCTTTTATTATTGTTATGTCTTTCTCCTAAAATCCAATTTTACTTGGTTAAATATTGTAATGTGGCTGATATTTTTAATTTTTTGGTCGGCAAATTATCTGACTTTGGTATTGTAGTTGTTGCAATATCTTCAAAAGGCTTGAATTTGACAAGGCTTTGCACGAAAGATGAGGAAAATGAGTCAAGTGGAGAAATTTGATGCAACCATGGCTATGTATTGCCTTTGTTAAAAGCTTGGACCCCTCGGAACCTAGGAAGAAGATATTGGGTTTGTCCATACTATGGGTAAATGATAAGACAAATTCTTTCAATAATTGAGTTGTGAAAAATTATCATTGATTAATTTTCTTTTGTTATTCATCTTAGGGTCCACGATCTTGTAATTTTTGGGTTTGGAAGGATTCTGAAATTGATCCTAGGTCCAAATTTGTTATTCCAAATTTGCTTGACAAAATGGGTAAACTTGAGATTGCATTAGAAGGCTTTGAAAATCTTGCCAAGCCGAGAGAAACTTTAAAGGTTGAAAACACCATAGAAGGGGAGAAGATGAAGAAGATTGAGGCGTAATTGGTGAAATTGCAAGTTGATATGTAGAAGATGAGAGAGAAGGAAAAGAAGTGGAAGAGCAAATTGGCTACGTACAAGGCTAGAAAAAATGTACTTTGGTTCATTATATTGGGGATGTGTATTATACTTGTTGCTTATAGGTATCCAGGAATGTCATTGAAAGAAGATGCAATGAAGTTTTCATTTTGAATCTAATTTTGTCATCTCAATATGTATGTAGTTGTTGCTTGTAGGTATTATTTTGTATGTTTGTAATGGACCGTTCATTTGAATGTAATGAACCTTTCAATGGAATGTAATCAAGTGTTGTTTCTTTGTATTCCCAGAATTTGGCAATCAATCAAGCGTGTATCTTCATACATCTATTTTTAGTGTTTAATATCAACAATAGATACACAAAAGACTTAATATGGCAGCTATATAAACTGTATTAAAACACATATTTGGTCTCTTTGACCTAAAAGAAATAGACCTAATAAACAGTTACAAAATGAGATAACAAAACATCTATTTGTTCTCATTGTAGCAGCAACAAAACAGATACCATAAGATAATAAAATGCGAAATGTAGTCTATAGCTGCCTAAATATCCTTATCATAATACTGAATTGCAGTCTATAGCTGCCTAAAATTTTATCATAATGCAGTCTATTGCAATACAGTCATCCACAAAATAATATCTTGATCAATTGAGTGATTTTGCAGTGGTGCTTTCCTGGCTCAACTTAGCAGCCCTAGACCTTGTTTGAATGAGTTTCTTGCTTCTCAATTGTTGAAGCTGCCTTGATGTCATAGCTTCTTTGCCTTTCCATTTAACACCTCGTGTTGGTTGATGGCCTAGATCTTCAGTTACTTCTATTGAAGACCTCACATTCTTAAAGTTTGTAGAGGATATTCCAGACTGCCAAAATCCAACAGAAAATCAGACAATGAATTCACCTAAATATGAGAGGTTGTGTTAGAACTTACATTTTGAATTTTAAAGCCACTTTGAGTGTGTAAAACTCCCATTTCAACCATCCTTGGCCTGTTATATTGTGTTCTTACATCACTTCTAGTACTAACATCCTATATCAACTAATTAAAAGTAAGAATCTATTAATTATTTTTTTTTTAAAAAAAGAAGACATTAAAGGGAAGAACTTCACCTTTTCTTTAGAACCTTTTGGCCTACCCCTTACTCTTCCAGTACTTTGCTTTGGTGGCTTTGAACTACCAACATTTGCAGGCACAAAACTTGCTGAAGTAGCAGCAGTATTACTTCCAGCAGCTTTATGACACCCCCTCTTGTTATGACCCTTATTATGACAATTGATACATGTCATTTCCACTCCACTTTTGGTCAATTTTCCTGTCTTATTTTCACCTGGCTCTTTTCTTCTAACCTTCTTTGGCCTGCCTGGCATCTTCTTGATATGAGGTGGTATAACAGTTGGATTTTGTGACTTTAGCCACATATTCGTACCCAAAACAAGCTGAAGAAAGTAACTGTATGTTTTCATATAAGTGGCATTACTGTATCAGTAAGAAATATAGTTCAAAGGCTCCATATTTTTATAATGCAGGGCAACAACTGCATGAGCATATAGTATGCCTTTTAACATCCAAGCTCTACAGGTGCATGTTTGCCTATTGATGTCCACCAGATGCTTCACGTCAATTGTACCTGATCCTTGCTTAACTTCAAATCCAAACTCACCATTCTAGGAAATGTTATATTTCATTGATCTTTCTGTGTTCTCTTCCAAGACTTTCATGGCCATTGGTCAAAAATAGTAATCCAAGTATTTCCAAAGTGCCTGAGTTGACCTATTATGTTCATCATCTTCACCCTTATTTCTTCAAGCATTGTCACTATAGTCTTATGCCTTGCTGCAAAAATCCAAGCATTGAAAAATTTTACCATATTATTGTCAACACTGTCACACTTGCAGAATGTATTGAAATACACCTTGCTCTATCTTTCTATGTTGTAGTACAACAGTTCATCAACTATCTTATTACCCAATTTCTTCATTCCATCTAGATTTTTCTTCAACTCCCACTCATAGGTAGACCTTGCACACCTCTAGAACAGTTCCTTCGCTCTATGCCCCTCTATTTCTTAGACCAGTTAGCTAGGATGTGCCTTGCACACATCCTATGCTCAGTATTTGGAAGTAGATCTGTTATAGCATTCTCAAGCCCCTGCAAAATGAACAATGATAGTTAGTTTTGAGTTAAATAGCAGTAGGAAAATAATAATAAACTACAAATGCTTACCTTTTGTCTGTCTGTTATAATGATCAGATTTGTACCATCTCCAAGCTGAAGATCATCTTTAAAAGGTTGACAAACCACCTCCAAGTGTGCATATTTTCAATCTCAATAACAGCCCAAGCAAGTGAAAGCATCTGATTATTTTCATCTTTGCAAACGACTATAAGTAGTTGGCCTATACATACCCCTTTTAAAAAACATCCATCTAACCTAATGCATGGCTTACAATCAGCCAAGTATAACTTCTTCATTGCATCAAAACAAATATAGAACCCAACAATCATTTTCTTCCCACCTTCAAAAGTTTTATCACTAAGCTTCACTACACATGTACTCCCTGAATTAGATCTAAGCAACTCATCCCTATAATCTAATATTCTGCCATACTCCAGTTTATGATCACCCATTATCCCATTCAACACAATATTTCTTGCCCTCCTACAAACTGTCCTTCCAACATACAATCCTAATTTCTTTCTAATCAACTCCTAAAACTTGAATATTCTAATGTTAGGTTGTTCTTTTATCCTCTCATTGAACCTTTTGGCCAAGAACTTTGAATTACACAGCTTGTTTATGTTAGAAGGGTCACATTTGTGAACTGGATTGTAGTTCTTGACTACAAAATCCTTAGTCCTAGAATCATAACTAGCAACTAGAAGCCAAGGACAGGATGCCTTCTTGCACTTAACCCTCACCCTTGTAGGTTCATTTACATACTTTTCTATAGAAATCTTTTGTTGAACAACATATTTAGTTACAGCTTCTCTGAAATCTCTCACACTTGCAAATGCAAGTCCAGTTTCCCAAACTATTTTCTTGCATGTCTTGTCAAAGATTACTCTTCTTTTAGTCTTTCTTCTTCTAGCTTTAACTTTCTATTGAACCTTCCCTTCACTTTAATTATCAACATCATCTGGATCTGTCTCAAAGCTAGCAGCTTCATCTGAATAGTAATAAGGCTCGTCACCACCTATCTTACCTTCTAAACTCTTCTTATTCCTAGATTCATATTTTCATACCCCACATCTGGCCCTCTCTTACCTAGTTTAACATGTTCTTGTTCAGGAGCAATTTTTTTCCTCTTCCTTCTCTCTACAGTCCTTCTTTCTGCCCTAAATGCCTTGTACTCCTCATGTGTATCACTGCCATAATCAGCTTCTCCTTCTTCAAATAATTCCTCATGCTCTGAATCTGAGCTATTATCAGTGCTACTGCTAGATTCAGATGGGGAGTTTGAACTATCATCAATAGTAACAGCTGCAGGCACACTATTATTGGCACTATTTTCAGCAGCATTGGATGCCTTTTCAGAAGTTCTCAAACCCTCACAACCCCCAAATCTTGACCAGATTCCTTCTCAAAAGTAACATTACTATCTACTATCACCCCCCACTTGGCTGACATATTCTAATAGAGGGGGGACCACTACAGCTTCATCAACCATGTGGTCTACATATACCTCCAAAATATTCCCACTTTTTAACTCTTCACAAATACCCATAAGGTCCCTATCAACCTTAATTACTACTAAACCAGGACAATTAGGTGGTCTAACATAAATAACTACAGAAGAACTATTGTACCCAAACTCTTTCACATAACCTAGAAACTTAAAATATGAGAACCTATCAACATCGACATCAACATAATCAGTAATCATCCCACCAACATAATCCTCCATTGCAAAGGAATGTAACTTATCCATGGAGATTTTTGCACCATGGAAAAACCTCAATGTAACAAGTACAAAAGACATTGAAATACCTGAATATAGTAGAAAATAACTAATTAAGGATTAATAATTATTATTAGATCTGATCCTTACAAGCGACAACACATGCAACAAGAAAAAATTGAAATTTGGTTATTATACACCTTCAAAAATTGTATTTCTGTTACTCAATTTTACATTGAAAAAGATACAGTGAAGAAATTTGAAGTAAGTTCAAAATCCTAGTTACGGGTGATATTAAACAAACTAAAACAGAGATAACGTTTAGGGTTGCTGATAGAAAAGCTAGGGTTGATGGATTTACCACCAAACTAAAACAGAGAAAATCCTTTGAACTTGATTCTTCAAAGACCTTCAGCTTCGAACGAGTCTTCCACCAACTCGTCAAATGAAACAATAACAACAAACGGAACCTTAAAGGACAATGAAATCGAAGGATTTTGCAACAGGTCCCTTCGATTTTGGTGAGGCAAATCGAATCTTTGAAGGTTGGGCATAGGGTTCTTCAATTAGGGAATTTTTAACTAACGGGAAGTGTTAGTAAATAGTGGAAGACTAATGTTTTAATTTACTAAACATTTTAATTATGTGGCTTCATAATAAAAGCGCGTGTTTCCCACTCAAGTTATTATAGTTGGGCCAGGGCTTAGGAGGGAGTAAATAAATACAATTGTTTTAACAACATTGGGGTGTTAGGACACCCGTAAAGTTTATGTGTGTAAATAATTTTTCAGGACAAGTTGAATGGGGTCTTTATGCATTTTCTTTTTTCTAAATGGATAATATGGTTCCTATTCATATTTGACCCATTTTTAAAAAATTCATTATTCAACCCATTTTTAATGGATAATATGGATAATTAACTATTTTCTTTTAATTATTTTACCAATCACTATGTCGAACTATTACTGCACATTTAATAATGCATTGCAGCATTTTGTGAGCTCATACTTTGAATGGTTATCTAAATATTGGTCCAGTTTTATGCCTTTTCACGTATATGAATAATCTTTCGTTTGTTCAGTTTGCTAACACGCGTTTGAGTATTTTTTGAATATTAAATGCGGATTCATTATATATTATTAGATACATTTAATTGTGTCGCGTTATCTGTTGGTATTCAGCCTCTATATAAAGGGTATCTTCCGATGATTCCATGTCGTCATACCTTTATTGCATTCTAGTACTTCGTCAGAATATTTTACTGTTATTTTAAGTGGGTTTTCATAAATATGGAGTTTGTGCCGCTTAATATTCTCAATCTTTCTAAGGATGACTGGGAAAGAAGAATCTGAATATACCGTATGTGAATATCAGTTGGTTTAGATATGGTTTGCATAGACAAAAAGGTCTGTTTTCTTATTCGTTATGTTATTTATATTTTTCCGTTATTGTTATTATTCTTTTATTATTATTATTATTATTATTATTATTATTATTATTATTGTAGTATGGTAAGTTGATGCGTGTAAACGTTTATGGTGATCATAACTTTTTTACTGTTTATAATAGGCTAACTTGATGTATGCATATATTTATATTGATCATTTTGAGAACGGCAAAGGGCTAAATATACCCTTGTATTTTCGAAAATGGTCTAAAAATATCCCTCGTTATACTATTGGGCTATATATACCCTTCTCGTCATACTTTGGAACAAATATACCCTTATTTTGGATGGAGTGCCACGTGGCAGCACCAGATGAAAACGACCCATTTCTTTTTTTTTTACCCGATCCGTTTTAAAAAACCCACAACTCGACCCGTTTTAAAATTCAATTTTTTCAGTTTTTTAAAGCATATATTTTGTAAAAACTGATTTTTTTTGGTGTAAAAACTGGAAAAAAAAAAAATTTGTAAAATATATATTTTTAAGTCTGGAATTTTCAATATATTTATTTTTTAGTTTTTATAAAAAAAATACTTTAAAAAAGCTGAAAAGACTTAAAAATATATATTTTGTAAATTTCTTTTTTTTTCTTCAGTTTTTACAAAAACAAATTCAGTTTTTATAAAATATATGCTTTAAAAAAACTGAATTTTAAAACGGATCGGATAAAAAAAAGAAATGAGTTGTTTTCATCTGGCGCTGCCACGTGGCACTCCATCCAAAATAAGGGTATATCTGTTCCAAAGTATGACGGGAAGGGTATATATAGCCCAATAGTATAACGAGAGATATTTTTAAACCATTTTTGAAAGTATAGGAATATATTTGGCCCTTTTGCGTTCTAGGAAACATGGATGTCTCCTCCGAGAAGGGTCAATTTATGGCATTAAATATTTTATGGTTGCACTGCACCTAACAGTATCCACTATTCACCCGTCATGTCTGATTATAAAACTTATTTTATTCGACTTACTTCCGTAATTGAAATTACACCAAAGAATAGTGCCATTCCAACGCACGGTTTCCAGTTTGTTAATCTTCCTATTATTCTTTCGTGTTTATATGTTAATACGTGGGTTTCCCCGAATTTCTTGGATAAAACTGACTCAATCTTGTGCGTAGCTAGATCGTTCTTCTTCACCGTCGTTGTATATGTGGTGATGTGCTCTTGAGGATCTGAAGCCCCATCATAGCACTACCTCAAGTCTCCTGGAAAAGGGTCCGAGTAAATTACCTCTAAACGCCATTGGGATCAACAACGAGATCTACATAAAAAATATAAAAGTATAGTATGAGTACAACCGACCCTATATTGTAGCAACCCCTTTGGGAGGTTGCTCGGTGTACTTTGTTGGCCTTATTCTATTGGTTACACATGCGCTTACCTTAGGTAAAAATCATTTTTTTCCTCGTCTAATCGTACGTAATTACTCAAACGACAAATCAAACAATTTATGTAACGGCCTGGCCAGTCATTTTGCGTATTTTAGCCCAGTTCCACTATTTGATTCTTTTCGAATGTGTATTTATTGCTATGTGACTTGCGGAGATGGTTGGTTTGGGTTTGGGAAGGTTTTGGAGTGAAGGGGCTACTCGCATCGCATTTGCGACTTCTGGAGGTCTGATGCACATATCGCATTTGCGATAAGTGTTTCACATTTGTGGATATCGCTATTGCGACGTCTGCATCTGGTTAAAAGGGGGAAAAATACAGCTCACGTTGTGATATTTTACGCAAGACTTTTCAACATCTCAAGAAGGTACGAAACAGGGGTCATGCCTTTGACAATTAACGTCAACTCTCTTTTGGTGAAAGCATAACAAGTCATGAGCAAGCGTCTAGTAGAGTCTCGCGGATCGATATGATGACGTCCATAATTAGCTTTGAGAGGCTACAGAGCATTTAGGATAAACTTCCCATCTTTTTTTTCCTTATCGTGCGACATTAATTAAGCGAGCTTCCTCTCGCGATGCACAATTTTCCCAGACCTTCGCGAACGCGAAGAACAATCTTCGCCTACCTCCCAGATACAATTCGCGAACGTGAGACCTCTCTCGCGAACGCGTATAAGGAGACTTACATGTGATTATTCTTACCAATCTAGCTTCTAATGATATATAATATATTATTAGTTTTCAATATAAATGTGTACCTTTGATATTGTAGAGGTTATAGATATTTTGACGGCGGTTGGTATATCACTCAATCATTTTCTTCTAGTGTGCACAAGAAGTCTCGGTATTAAATTCAGAGGGTTATTATTGGCTGTGCTGTTTTTGCATATATCACTTTTTTATTTTGTTCATGTTGGGTCCAAACACACACACACACAAGTATACATGGTCGACAAATAATAAAGTGATGAGAAAGTATCGTCCCACGAGGATTTAAGATTTACTCTCGGCCAATCTAAACTACTTATAAGTTTCTTGCTCAAGTAGTTGTGAAGAAGATGATAGTGACTTTTACTACTAAAAATTACTAAACAATCAAGATTGCAAGGATGCAAAGCAAATAAGCAAATACTTAGAAGGAATTCAATCAGATAGGAGTATTTTGAGGTAATTATGGGATTAATATCTCTCCTATTGCATTCTTCCGATTGATTTAATCACTTGATTTATCTAATTTGTTAATTAACAGGGTTTACTATGCTTGCAAAGTTCTTTCGACGCTTCGCTTACCTATTCAAGCCAACCTAATACTATATGGCTATAGAATTAGAATTAACAAGAATGCATGTATATTTCCTGCATAAATAACCAAGTAAGCCAACTAGAATATGTTTATCCTAATCGCGAATCTATTCTCTGATGCCCAGATTCACGAACTTACTCTATTCAACCTTATATGCAATCTTCAGTTCTCACTTTCGAGTTCAACTATAAATTCGTAAATAGTATTCTACTGTTAGCTATGCAATAAAATAATTAAGTGCAAGATTGAATAAATAAATTAATGTGATAATTCAAACAAAATAATCAACCGTCATACAACAATAGCCAAATACAACCCATAACCCCAGAATAATGAGGTTCTTAGCCACTCATGTTCATGACAATAATCAAAGTATTATTTTTAAATATAGAAGCTATTAATACTATATGAAAGATGGAAGAATTGATGAACTCCGTGCTTTGTTTGTGTTTCTATGCATTTTGCCGCCTTCAAAATTGACCAACCCCACCAAAATAGGTTTAGAACCCCTTTTTATACATGTTGGAGACGTATAGGGTTGAAATCACCAAGTCCTAGTCGAATTAGGATGAAATCCACCCTTGGGCATCATGCTTTGTGCCTGGAGCGAAGCTGGACAATGAACTTTTTATCCTGCTGCCAACGGTGTTTTGGTTGGCGCCTGGTGCAAAGCTGGGCACCAAACTTTTTTCACATTTGTGCTCTACTGCCCTTGGCATTTTGGTTGGCGCCTGGTGCAAACCTTGGCACCACAGTCATGCTTCCTCTAAATTCATCCGTATTTACTTCAGTTTGCACGCAACCTTTGCAAATCACTCCTGGTTAACTCCTACACATATAAATACCATTATTAAGCTCGAGTCATAAATATTCATACTAAAGTTAACAAGATTGAGGCATGATGCAAGGCAAATTACATGCAAAATATAGTTTTTTAGCCAAACATTACCACCCCACACTTAAATATTGCTCGTCCTTGAGCCAACCAATAATTCACACTATTCTTGAGCACTTTATATTTACACATTTGAAGCACACTACACTAATGACCACGGTTGATAGTAACAATTAAACTGTAGCATATGCAATACTTACACTTCCCTTAACTTATGCCATTCTTCAAAAATATTCACAACAAAGTCGACATGCTTATAACAATTCTAGCCTCTAAAACAGACTCAGTCTCACCATGCACTAATGGCTTGAACACCCAACATTCTAGAGAAGTTTAATAATATTACCTATCCCTCATGAACTCATGTGCTCTCACAAAAAGAACAAGAGAATAGGTTGAATCCACACATTCAAATCAAATGCTAAAATATATTTTAGGGACTCGCATATATCAAAGAAAATCGCTTACTCTCACAAAAGAAGTCACATGCATGCAATTGGTACCACATGCTTGCTAATAATATAAATCTCTACTAATATAGGATCAATCGATCTAAAATTAATTAGGACTTTTTTATAGTTGTAATTTAGGATAAGGGACGTGTAGGATATATTTAGGAATAGTGATTAACCCTATTAAGCACTTTAACACATCACATAATCAACTTTAAGCGCAAATATTTCTATTCCAACTTCAGTTTCACAAACAAAATCACCCCAACAACGTTCTCTCTCTCTCTCTCTCTCTCTCTCTCTCTCTCTCTCTCTCTCTCTCTCTCTCTCTCTCTCTCTCTCTCTTTAAGCACTACTTTACTTCATACCCACTAGCAAGGACACGGTGTCAATTTATTCATCTATACATACATACATATATATAGCAATTTTCTCTTCTATAATTTTCGCTAGAGGTGTATTTCATACAATGCAAGTGCACCCTTCTTTCTTTCATTGGTTCCACTGAAAAGTCACTGTCACGCCCCAAAACCGAGGAGCGTGACCGGCGCTCAACCGAGTGAACCCGACCGAGCAAGCCTGTTAGATTTTCTTCTACCCAAACTCATCCACGGATGAAGATAATACATATTTTCATTAATTAGACAAAAACGTGATCATGTCTACAATACCAATTCATTACTAATAGTTTTCATTAATTTTTTTAAAGTCTCAAATGGGACAAGTAATATAACCATAAACACAACATAGTTTGTCTTTCCTAGCACCAATACACAACCCACACTATGTCTATAGAGCTTTTATAGATAATGAAGAGTACAATGATAATGTCGGCAATAAGGTCCCGGCTATACCTCAAACAAAATACACAAAGAACAAAAGATACATGACCCTGGGATGAAGTGGGGCTCACCAAGTTAGCTAGGAAGAGGGTGCACCGCTATCCCTGATCGATGCCTCCTGCTGTGGAACCATCTGCATCCATTTAAAGATGCATCGCCCCCAGCAAAAGGGACGTTAGTACCGTCGAATAATACTAGTATAAAAACCAAACACCAATTTAATAATTCAGAAATACAACATAAATATGATGAACCAGTGCGACAATAGAATAATATAGATAACCATTTAAACCAGAGCAATCTTATTAAGAGCTATCAATAATATTTATAGAATTTAAGATGAGATCCTTTGTAACCATCTTCACACGAAGCGGCCCTGCCGCCTCACCCGATGTATGCAGGTGGAGGTGTAAACACAATACCACAACTCTACTCAAGCGGCCCTGCCGCCTCACCCCAATGTATGCGGGTGGAGGTATAACCACAGTACCAAGAACCTACACAAAGCAGCTATGCCACCCCACTCCAATGGATGCGGGTGGAAATGTATCAACGATACCAATGCCAACACAAAGCGGCTATGCCGCCTCACCCCGATATATATGGGTGGTGGTGCCAAAACCATACCAAAACTATAAGCAAAGCGGTTGTACCGCCTCACCCAAATGTATGCGGGTGGAGGTGCAGTCCCAAAATACCATAATCCCTACACAAAGCGGTCATGCCGCCTCACCCCAATATATATATAGGTGGTGGTGTAACAACAATACCAAAACTATACACAAAGCCGTCATACCGCCTCACCCCAATGTATGCGGGTGGAGGTGCAGTCCCACAATACCATAATCCCTACACAAAGCGGTCATGCCGCCTCACTCCAATATATATATATATGCGGGTGGTGGTGCCACAACAATACCAAAACCATACACAAAGCGGTCGTACTGCCTCACCCCAATGTATGCGGGTGGAGGTGCAGTCCCACAATACCATAATCTCTCTACAACTTTGCATAATATCTTCCACATAAATCACGAAATGAAATTATAACATGTAGATACACAATCCATAGTTTGGAACACCTCCTCAATTTATATTGTAATATGATAAGAGCATTTGAAACATGAATTGAGCATATATCTTTATCACAAAACTTATCGGAATACTCAATTTGTAATCAACATCTTGGAACTTACAAGGATAATGGGAATTCCAATTCTTAAAGAAGGGTTTAGCCAACATACCTCAATTGAGCTTCCTTAAACTCTATAATTTTTCGGAATTCTCAGCAACTTCAATCTATTGTAGAAATATAAAAAATTGAACCAAAATTAGGAGGATGATCATGGTTCTAGCTCATTTGAGCATTTTATCAAACACTAGGTGTGCATATGGTTTCAAGGTCCTTTTATGGAGGATTCCATCATCCCACAACCCAATCTTTTCCATGCTTAGTTCAACAATCTTTCCACACCCCTTGATATCACATGCATGTAAAATAAACAACTCTCATGCCCAAAAATTATCTTGCTAATTACATATTTTCAGATAATTTCGAAATTAGGGGTTAGGGTATAGAATCTTACCTCTAGGATGAAGCCCTAGTGAGTTTCCCTTCTTAATCTTCCAAAAGTTGAGTAAGAATTGAAGAACAATTATTGAAGAACACCTTCTCACTCTAGGGCTCTCTCTCTCACTCTAAAATGTCAGATTTTAGGCCAAAATGACTTAACGCTTATCTATACCCGGCCTTGGGGTTATTTAATGAGTTCCTACATGCACGGCCGCATACCTGGGCAAGTGGCCGTGCACATGAGGCAAAAACTCTCAAACATGCGCGGTCGCGCATCTAGGCGCGCATATGACACAGGTCCAGTAAAATGGCCATAACTTTCTGTATACATATCCAAACGACGAACGGTTTGATGCGTAGGAAACTAGAATCGAAGGGCTGTAATTTTATAGGTAGATCACCTGATAAAAATTTATATGTGGAGCGAGTTCTATGCATTTGAATTCGGGTCTTGTGCCAATTGAATCATCCTTTCCACTTAATGTATCCAACTTGTTCCACACAAGTTCTTGCCGTTCACAAAACTCCTTAGTATGTTCCAATACACCTTAAACATACATTATCATTTCAAAATTATGTGGCTCTATCCCATAGGTCTCCTTTAATACTCAAATACGTTATTCCCAAATACCTTTAGCGCACTGTAAAATATTAAATCATTAGAAAATTTTTACGGGGCGTTACATTCACCCCCTCTTAGGAACATTCGTCCTCAAATGTTTTACAAGTCATTATTAGGCACAGTATTATCCTCCTTTCACCTTAACCATCATCTTTAATCGTTCTTGACTTCGTGTAGATCTTAGATATTCTTCCAACATTTCAACTTCCATAAGGCCCCAAAATTTGGCTAACTCCCACATTTTTCAGAAATTTCGACAGAGTGTCCTCTGCAATTGGGCCTAACCACCTGCCAGAGAATTACCAAAACTAGTCCTAACAACATATACATGAACCAACGATGCAACATAACATTAAAACAATGCCAATTGTGGCCTCACGAGCAGTATACTACCAAAAAGGAACACCTTTAACATAAGATGTACAAATGATACGTAATTCATAGGGAACAATTTCATAGAATGATTACATAGCTATTCAAACAAATAAGGGTACTTTCTCTTCATATCTTCCTCGGCGTCCCAAGTAGCCTCTTCAACCCATTGGTTTCGCCATAGCACTTTCACGGAGGCAATTTTTTTATTTCTCAACTATTGGACTTGCCGATCAATAATAGAAACTGGAATCTCTTCATAAGTCAATTTTTCATTAACCTCAATAGTCTCAACCAGAATAATGACTGTCGGGTCTCCAACTACTTTCTTCAACATAGACACATGAAACACCGGGTGCACTAATGACATTTCAGGCGGTAGCTCAAGCTTGTATGCCACCTCACCGATCCTTTAAATAATTCTGTATGGTCCGACATACCTCGGACTCAATTTTCTTTTCTTATCAAATCGCATTACACCTTTCATGGGGAAAACTTTCAAGAATACCCAGTCATCTTCTTTGAACTCCAAATCCCTACGACGAACATCCGAATAGGACTTCTGATGACTCTGAGCAGTCTTCAACCGCTCCTTAATCATTTTAACACTTTCCATAGCATGATGTACGAGGTCTGGCCCTATCAACTCTGCTTCCCTAATTTCGAACCACCCAATGGGAGATCTACATCTCCTTCCATATAAAGCCTCGAACGGTGCCATTTGAATGCTAGCATAATAACTATTATTGTAGGAAAATTCTATGAGTGGTAAATGATCATCCCAACTACCTTTGAAGTCTAGAATACAAGCGCGCAATATATCCACAAGCGTCTGAATAGTCTGCTCTGCCTGCCCGTCAGTCTGCGGGTGAAAGGCTGTACTAAGATTTACCTGAGTACCCAAACTTTGCTGAAATTTCTTCCAAATATTAGCAGGGAATTGTGCCCCTGATCAGAAATGATGGAAACTGGGGTGCCATGCAACCTGACTATTTTTTTGATATACAACTGAGCATACTGCTCCGCTGTGTCGGTAGACCTAACCGGCAAAAAGTGTGCTGATTTCGTGAGTTTATCCACAATCACCCAAATTGAGTCAAACTTACGAGGAGTACGGGGTAATCCTACCACAAAGTTCATATTAACCATTTCCCACTTCCATATTGGAATTTCTATGTTATGTGCCAATCCACCGGGCCTTTGGTGTTCGGCCTTCACTTGCTGACAATTTGGATACTTCGCCACAAAGTCCGTTACATTCCTCTTCATATCATTCCACCAGTAGACTTCCTTAAGATCATGATACATTTTTGTAGAACCTAGGTGCACGGAATACCTAGAAGTGTGAGCTTCAGTTATAATTCTTTTTCGGAGACCATCCACATTTGGAACACATAGTCACCCTTGGTACCTTAGTGTACCATTATCCATGCCAAGAGAAAAGGCCATGGTCTTATGTTTATGAATCCCCTCTTTCAATTGCACCAACAATGGATCGTTGTATTGCTCTTTTTTTGACTTCCACAACAAGCGATGATTCAGCCCTATTTTGCACAATTACCCCTCCTTCACTAGAGTCCACAAGGCGAACTCCCAAACTAGCCAATCGATGGAATTTCTTGGCCAATGGCCTTTTATATACCTCCAAGTGTGCTAAACTACCCATAGATTTCTGTCTAAGAGCATCCGCCACAATATTGGCTTTCCCTGGATGATATAGAATATTGATGTCATAATCCTCGAGTAACTCAATCCATCTTCTCTGCCTCAGATTCAGCTCCTTTTGTTTGAAAATATATTGAAGACTCTTCTGGTCCGTGAATACATCTATGTGGATCCCATATAAATAATGATGCCAAATCTTTAGTGCATAAACTAGCGCCGCAAGTTATAAGTCAAGTGTTGGATAATTATTTTCATGATTCTTGTCACGACCCAAATCTATGGGCCGCAACGGGCACCTGGTACCTTACTCAACCGAGTACCAACATACATATCTTTATTATCGTACTATCATTAGCAAATGGGCCAAATGGACCGTCATGGGCTAACCAGAATAAACATAAGGGAATACTCAATATAAGATGACCCAATCTGATATAAAACTTATATATGTGACATACTGGCTTATAAGGCCAAAGTGGTCAATCGTACACTGAACATAGGCCGATAAGGCCATATAATCTTTCATATACATGACGTCTATCTACAAGCCTCTAAGAATATATAATTGTCATAAAGGTCGGGACAGAGCCCCGCCATACTAAACAATACATGTCTAAATCATACTAACCAAACAAGCAAATCCGGAGCAAATGGAGCGCACCAACATCTTCCGCTAAGCTGATAGCCTACTTGGAGGACTCTCGACCTGTCTATCGGGGCCTGCGGGCATGAAACGCAGCGTCCCTAGGCAAAAGGGACGTCGGTACAAATAATATACCAAGTATGTAAGGAATGAAAATCAGTAAATAATAGACATGAGAGAAACATGGAGTAAAAGACTCAACATGTAAATCTGAATAGCTCTATGAATCATTTAATATTCGAAATGTCATGCATATACGTATAAATGCCATACCATGCATAGGTATATGTGTACATAACGTCATCAAGCCTCTGAGGGCATCCCATAATATCATCTCGGCCACTGTGGGTAAATTATCAATGTATACCAACTGATCAGGTGGTGGTGCGTATATAACGCCATAACCTTTTCCCATATCCCATATACATATAATATATGCGTATATAACGCCATCTGATCATGGGTCAATGTACATGTATAAATGTATGAAATTCATAAGAAATACATTAATAAGATTTCTCGAAATGTCATAAAAATCAATATGTCTTTCGGATAAACTTTATCAAATACGTATTTTTATGAGACCTATGAACAGAAGATATAATTATAATTCACATGGGGAATCAAGAATATAGACACCCATAGTATTTCTATGAATAAAGTCATTTATGAAAGTTGCGTATTTTGCTCGTTTCATTTGTATTATTTGGATCATGCCAAAAAGAAAGAATGGATAGCCTTAACATACCTGGACCGATTCTCTTGACAATTCCTCGAACACACGTTTTTTGCGAAGAACACATAACGACGGATCGAAATAGAAAAAAATTAGTATGATATTCCTGAGAAAAATTATACCGTGCTCTCTCCGAATTGCGTCTCACAGTACTGCAGCGTTATGAAATTCATATGAATTCATTTTTGAGAATTCCTCCGTTAGAGTATTCAACGTTGTTGGTCTTGGCAAGCAACGTTATTAAATAAGAAACCATATAAGCAAATAAGATTGTTTGCGTTTCTTCTCAATCATTTCCTTTCTAAGCCATTTATTTAAACTTCTTGGAGTATTATCCATCCTTCCGTGGAGTCATCATATTAAAGTAGCTTTAGATCCTTGTTGCTAGTCTTAAATTACATTCCCAAATAAGACACCAACCAAGGTGGTCATCCAAAGGAGCCTTACGTGGCAACTTAAGTTTTTTTTACTCATCATGCACATTTGTGCCACTTGGCTTGGCTTAATGCCATGTGGCAGCCCCAAAAATATCTTTATTCACTTAATCAATTATCCACATAATTAAGAATTATCTCAAATTATTTAAAATACTACTCACTTTTAACACCTTACTATCATGGTCATGTGGTACCTTGTACGGCACTAGTCCATGAATACGGGATATTATATCTTGGATCGTATTTTATCTCCAAATTGCCAAACTTCGACGGAACTCATTTTCTTCGATTCTCTTATCCTCTCACCTTCGCGAATTAACCTATCACTTGTTTGAAATAGCATAATGCTTATAATTTCAAAATAATCCCATTCCCGAACTTACGTCGATTAACTTACGACGAAACTTTAACGTACGAAAATGCGGGATGTAATATCTCATTTCCGATATTTTATCAATTTATTTATGGCGTACTTTTACGTACGAAAATATGGGGTATAACATCATTCCCCCCTTTGGAACATTCGTCCTCGAATGTTGACTGATGCACTTATCATTCTCATAACTCATAGCTCCTGTGAATACTTTAATACTCTTCTTTCCATTTAGGCAACTGTTCTTTGAATAAATCCAAAGACCAGGGCATTCCCCCCTTTACGCCTCTTTCTCACACCACGACTTGTAGTCGGAATCCCTCTATTCTCATAACTGTTGCTACCTTCTATCATACAGCATGTACAACCATAACTTTGTATGTGCGTCTATGCGACGCTTCTCTCCTCTTTCCTCTAGCTCTTAGCCAATCTATAGGCCTCACTTTGTGAACATATACAAATTATGTCAAGCTGTCCCTCTGGGCGTTATTAGCTTTACTACATCTAAATAGGCCATACTATACCATAACTCTTACTTCGATTTATTGTTACTGAGGTCTGCGACTAACTCCAAGTTACTCTCGTTGCTTATCCTATATGCATAAACTAAGTCTTTTAACACTTCTTCATTACTGTTCATCTTAAGATTGATGGCCTAATCTCATCTCATACTTTGTATCTTTTATTCATTCATTGTCGATTCACCTTAATATTGATCTTACAATCTTCCATTGATAACTTGAAACTTCTTACGTAATACATTGCCGCTAGGGCTTATGTTGCATCGAGGAGTATTTGAAATGATTTTTCCTGATCCACCTGGGGGCGATACGATACTATATTTTCATAATCGTATTTCATAGCATCCCAATGTGATTTACCTTACGTGGTATTTTAATCATGTACAATTCATGAAATCATTACTCAATCGAAGGCCCAAACATCATCCTTCATGTATCACGATTACACATTCATTCTACTACCAGGGCAATATTCCATCATAAGCATGATGCAAAAATCGAGTTCCTCTGACTTAACTCTTCCACAACTATATCTCTTACCAACCGTCTTTCTCGATGTAGGCATCGTCGTATTATGAATAAGATAGAGTTTAGAAAATTGAGTTCTTACAACTGAGCTCTACCACACGATCTAGAGTAAGAAGAAAGAGTGACAGTCCTAAATGCCCTGTAGCCTCCTGCTTATAAGTGCGGTGCACAACACACCTATAACAAGACTCTACTAGACATAGCTTGTAGACTCCCTAGGATAGAACTGCTCTGATACAACTTCTGTCACGACCCAAACCTATGGGCCGCAACGGGCACCTGGTACCTTACTCAACTGAGTACCAACATACATATCTTTATTATCGTACTATCATTAGCAAATGGGCTAAATGGACCGTCATGGGCTAACCAGAATAAACATAAGGGAATACTCAATATAAGATGACCCAATCTAATATATAACTTATACATGTGACATACTGGCCTATAAGGCCAAAATGGTCAATCGTACACTGAACATAGGCCGATAAGGCCATACAATCTTTCATATACATGACATCTGTCTACAAGCCTCTAAGAATATATAATTGTCATAAAGGTTGGGACAGAGCCCCGCCATACCAAACAATACACATCTAAATTATACTGACCAAACAATCAACTCCGGAGCAAATGGAGTGCAACAACATCTTCCACTGAGCTGATAGCCTACTTGGAGGACTCTCGACCTGTCTATCGGGGCCTGCGGGCATGAAACGCAGCGTCCCCAGACAAAAGGGACGTCGGTACAAATAATGTACCGAGTATGTAAGGAATAAAAATCAGTAAATAATAGACATGAGAGAAACATGGAGTAAAAGACTCAACATGTAAATCTGAATAGCTCTGTGAATCATTTAATATTCGAAATATCATGCATATACATATAAATGCCATACCATGCATAGATATAAGTGTACATAACGTCATCAAGCCTCTGAGGGCATCCCATCATATCATCTCGGCCACTGTGGGCAAATCATCAACGTATACTAGCTAATCAGGTGGTGGTGCGTATATAACGTCATAACCTTTTTTCATATCCCATATGCATACAATATACACGTATATAACGCCATCTGGTCATGGGTCAATGTATATATATAAATGTATGAAATCCATAAGAAATGCGTTAATAAGATTTCTCGAAATGTTATAAAAATCAATATGCCTTTCTAATAAACTTTATCAAATATGTATTTTTTTGAGACCTATGAACAGAAGAGATAATAATAATTTACTTGGGGAATCAAGAATATAGACACCCATAGTATTTCTATGAATAGAGTAATTTATGAAAGTTGCGTATTTTGCTCGTTTCATCTATATTATTTGGATCATGCCAAAAAGAAAGAATTGATAGCCTTAACATATCTGGACCGATTCTCTTGACAATTCTTCAAACATACGTCTTTTGCGAAGAATACATAACGACAAATCGAAGTAGGGAAAAATCCGTATGATATTCCTAAGAAAGATTATACCGTGCTCTCTTCGAATTGCGTCTCACACTGCTGTAGCGTTATGAAATTCATATGAATTCATTTTTGAGAATTCCTCCGTTAGAGTATCGAACATTGTTGGTCTTGGCAAGCAACGTTATTAAATAAGAAACCATATAAGCAAATAAGATTGTTTGCGTTTCTTCTCAATCATTTCCTTTCTAAGCCATTTATTTAAACTTCTTGGAAGATTATCCATCCTTACGTGGACTCATCATATTAAAGTAGCTTTAGCTCCTTGTTGCTGGTCTTAAATTACATTCCCAAATAAGACACCAACCAAGGTAGTCATCCAAAGGACCCTTACGTGGCAACTTAAGTTTTTTTGACTCATCATGCACATTTGTGCCACTTGGCTTGGCTTAATGCCATATGGCAGCCCCAAAAATATCTTTATTCACTTAATCAATTATCCACATAATTAAGAATTATCTCAAATTATTTAAAATACTACTCACTTTTAACACCTTACTATCATGGTCATGTGGTACCTTGTATGGCACTAGTCCATGAATACGGGATATTATATCTTGGATCGTATTTTATCTCCAAATTGCCAAACTTCGACGGAACTCATTTTCTTCGATTCTCTTATCCTCTCACCTTCGCGAATTAACCTATCACTTGTTTGAAATAGCATAATGCTTATAATCTCAAAATAATCCCATTCCCGAACTTACGTCGATTAACTTACGACAAAATTTAACGTACGAAAATGCGGGATGTAATATCTCATTTCCGAGCTTTCATCAATTTATTTATGGTATACTTTTACGTTCGAAAATATGGGTTGTAACAATTCTTGAGTTGCCCAGAGGCATAAATAATTATCTTGCCACATTGCATTATTAGTGGAACATGTATATCAGATTTCTCTTTCATATGAACTCCTAGGAATTGAGTTCTACAAAAATTTCCTTGATACGGTTAAAATCTTATTAGTACTTGCAACTTATTTTTTCAAATTTCTCAACAAAAGATATTACTAGGTCAGTTTTCTTATGGGACTATCTGTTTCAAATGAATAACATCTACTAGCTTGCGCTCACACACCCTGATAATATTAACCTACATGGCATTGCCTCAATATGTGAAGTGACATCGTGCTCATTACTTTCTTAGCCACCCTCTATCCTCATTATAAGTCTTATAGGATTTTAAGAAACTACTCTACTTCCCTTGTGAACATTCTCACGATTCATCTTTACTGCTAAATACTTCCCAAAACACATATTGACACCCTTCATATATATTCAATAAAAAAAATCATTGGCCTGAACAGGCCCTTTTCTGAAACTTGAGATCCTCCTAAATGCTTCAACGGCGACTTCTTATTTTTCTTATAAGTGTAGGACTTAGTCCACCTGATTCCATCCTCGATGAGGAACTCACCTTATTCCCAATATTGTAGTCACCAATAGTGTTTCCTGGTATTGCATCCTAAGAGCTATCATGTTAAACATGTTTGGTTCGTAACAAGTGTTCATCCTCTCTCAATCTATTTCACACATTTTTCCTTTGGTCTAGACAATATGTTGGTACTATATTTCCTTTGTGACGGGAGCATTCACTCCCATCCCATTTTGTCCTTAATTCATAGTTGACAACCTTATTGTGCCATGCACTTGTTTGCCTCCCATGAACTCGTAGTATCATTGTGCCTCGTTTGTTGAGTTTATCACACTACCACTTCATCACCAGTAGTCTCACTTTCCAATATAATATGTAGATGTGAACTCTTTCTAAATTTTTTAGTTGATATTCAGTGTCACTCAAGTCGGCTGCGTTACAGTTGATTCTTTATATCTTCTCTTAATACTTGTGCTCTAGGCGAGTCCACCATTCTGATACGAACTATTTTGAGATAACCATGGCCATCTAAATTTATAAATTTTTCTTCCAATTCTTCTCACCTCATTCTTCCTAGTTAGTGAATAGCCATGCGTTCTTTCATACGTTACATGGTCTTTTCCCTTAGTTGGAAATTCATCTTGCTCGCCTCTCGACACTTGTTGGGATATCCGTGGGAAAGCGTGTTCGTTCGTGTATCACTTAACACTTCCTTGCTTGTAAGATTCTTAAGAGACTCTCTATCAAGTCCCGATACATTCTTGGGTTATTATAATATCACACTTATCTCTCCCACTCGTTCTGTCTTTCTTAAAGCCTTGGAACTTTAGCTAAATCGCAAATCCGTGATTAACTTATTCTAAGAACTCACAAGCCTTTCACATTTGATCTGTAGCACTTCCTTGGGTTCCATTGTCCTTGACTATCTAACAAGTACAAAACTCTTTTGCAAACCCTACTCTTAGTTTCTAGTATCGTTGACCCTGTCATGTATATTGTCACGTACGAAGAATTTACATTTCTTAACCTTTCATATTATTTTTGTACTAGTGATTTATCATTTGCATATCCTCTCAGAAAATCACGTTACCCCTTACCACTTTTCTAGACTACACATGTCTTCAACAAAATATCTAAACATCATAGCTACATGGCCCTACTCTCATTTTATTGAACTTAAGTAGCCTCATCATGGACCTTCCCTCCCCACTTGGGGTAAATGTTTCACATTTCGACACAAGTCTTGAATTTAGCAATTTGAGGGACACATGTTTCACATCTCTAGTCCTCCTGTATATGATTAGCTATTAGAGAGATTTAAGTCCCCATGGTATTAACCTTATAAGTCCTCTACTCTTATTCAGCCGCATAGGCTTGGGATCCAAATCCCTCGTGTCAATATCCTTTTTGGAGTGTAACACCACTTCGCATATTCCTGTGATTTTTGTAATATTCATAGTGCTAGGGTCTTCTCATTGTAGGTCACTTAACTTTTCTTACATAACTTCTTGTCTCCCGTGAGAGACCTACACATTTATCATTACTCTCCATGCCATGCCTTTCATATATCACGTGCCTATGTAACAAATTTACATCTTAGAATCATACACATGGTTCCCATACTATCCGCATGTACTAGTTAAGCTTAGGTCTCATTTATCACGTCAATGCCTCTTTGGAGGTGGGTAATCACTTCTAGCACTCTTCTCATATAAAGTATGCTCATGGTACTATATACTTGTCTCATATGGCCATACCATTCATTCATCATGATATATGTACCATCTGTTTAATATTCAGACCTTTACCCATTCATCATGTCACATGACAACATTACTTGGAATAAACTAAAAGAGCATTTAAACTTACCTTGAACCTCAACGCACGAGTTAGAGGAAGAACAGTTCCACAATCAGTTTCATCGCATGATTCAGAATATCAAAGAAGGGTATTTTTCCTAAATGTCCAATGTAGTATCCTAATTATAGATGTGGTCGACAACACACCAATAAGAAGGACTCTACTAGACATGGCTCTGAGACATCCCAGGACACTTTAAAACTTTTACATCCCGCATTTTTGTATGATAAAGTTTCGTCGTAAGTTAATCGACGCAAGTTCGGGAATAAAATTATTTCATGATTATAAGCATTATGCTATTTTAAATAAGTGATGAGTAAATTGGTGAAGGTGAGAGGGTAAGCAAATCAAAGAAAATGAATTTCGTCGAAGTTCGACATTTTGGGATAAAATATGGCCCGAGCTAAAATACCCAATATTTATGTACTAGTACCATACAAGGTACCACATGGCCATGATAGTGAGATGTATAAGGTATGCTAAAAAATGAGCAATATTTTAAGTAATTTGTGGATAAGTTTAATCAAGTTTTAGATAAGTTTAATAGCCAATAACGTGGCAGCAACTTAAAGATATTTGATGACTCTTCAGTTAAGGCAACCAAATTAGATAACACATACTCTTTGTCATCTGTAACTTTGCCTCAAGGTCTCCATAATTTGTACCCAGATGGAGCAATTTATATTGGTAGTTACATGCTCTTGTTAAAAGTCTTATTTTTTTTAAAGTAGAATATATTTAAGTGACAAATAAGCTTCACGCAAAGTGCAATCTAGTTGGAAACAATTAGACAGAATTTCAAGTCATCCTTCAGTTGTTCTTGTAAAAAGCTCTCAACCAAGTTAACTTTTAAGCCCTTCTTAGTTGCAAGAGTTGGCAGAAAAATTTAAAAGTGTGAAAGCACCACAATATGATGTTGTATGTTACAACCGAGAGTCATATGAGCAACTCCCAAGAACTTCAACAATCTAAATTAACGTGAGATTTTATAATTTTAAGGGAGTACATTGTAATCTTTCTCAAGAGAATCGACTCAGGTATGTTAAGGCTAAGCTCTTCATTTATTTTGCATGATCTCCTAATTACACAAGTTTGATAACGAGGTATAAAGAAAAAAATTCATGTCCCGGAATAAACGTATATTTCCTAGTCTTGAAAGTTACAATATTCTTCTTATCGGGACTTCATATACAATTGAGTATTTTCTTTTTTCAAGTCATGAGAGCAGAGAATCTATATATACAATATTATAGTATTTTCATTACCATCGAGCTATAATCGATGGGCAGGCCCCTATTGGGCAACCTATGATCAGATGGTAAGTTATATACCGAGCCTACTGTGGCCGAGCGCCTATGAGCGAGCCCAGTTGGCCGAGACACAGAGCCTAGTATGGCCGAGAGCCTATGAGCGAGCCTACTACGGCATAGCAGTTATATATATACAGAGCCTTATAGGGCCGGACAACTATTTTACTTACTATATTGAGAAAATTGAGTCAGTATCAGCAGGTAAGCATATCTTCAGATTATCATTAACTTCCAATTGCTTTCAGTTATTATATCAGTTTCAGCTTCCAGTATAGTGCCTTACATACTCGGTACATTATTTCGTACTGACGTCCCTTTTCTGGGGCGCTACATTTCATGCTTGCAGGTTCAGACAGACAGACGGATAGACTTCCTTATTAGGTGTTGCCCAAGTTCAGCTTGATCGGTAAGCTCCATACCCTTCGGAGTTGCCGGGTCTAGAGCTTTACGTACATTTTTGTATATATATATATATATTTGTTATGAGTAGGTCGGAGCCTTGTTCCGATCACAGTATATCCATCAGTAGAGGCTTGTTGACATATCCTGTCAGTTAATGCAGTATGTTGGGCTTGTAGGCCTTTTATATACATTTTTTTGGATTGTCAGCTGTAGTAGTTATGACGGCCTTGTCGGCCCAGCTTTTTATTGATATTTAGTCAGTATTCGCAATTGTCTTGCAATGTGGCCCATGGCCAAAGTATGACATTATATGTTCAGAGTCCCTTAGTCCCAAGTTGGTACGCGAGGATAGGTGAGGCACCGAGTGCCGGTCTCGCCCCCAGGTTCGGGGCGTGACAAAAACCTTAGGCTCTGATACCAAGTATGTCATGCCCCAAAACCGAGGAGCGCGACCGACGCTCAACCGAGTGAACCCGACCGAGCAAGCCTGTTAGATTCCCTTCTACCCAAACTCATCCACGGATGAAGATAATACATATTTTCATTAATTAGACAAAAACGTGATCATGTCTACAATACCAATTCATTACCAATAGTTTTCATCATTTGTTTTAAAGTCTCAAATGGGACAAGTAATACAACCACAACATAACATAGTTTGCCTTTCCTAGCATCAATACACAACCCACACTATGTCTACGGAGTCTCTATAGATAATGAAGAGTACAATGATAATGTCGGCAACAAGGCCCCAGCTATACCTCAAACAAAATACACAAAGAACAAAAGATACATGATCTCGGGATGTAGTGGGGCTCACCAAGTCAGTTGGGAAGAGGGTGCACTGCTATCACTGATCGATGCCTCCTTTAGTGGAACCACCTGTATCCATTTAAAGATGAATCTCCCCCGGCAAAAGGGACGTTAGTACCGTCGAATAGTACTAGTATGAAAACCAAACACCAATTTAAGAATTCAAAAACACAACATGAATATGATGAACCAATGCGGCAATAGAATAATTTAGATAACCGTTTAAATCAAAGGAAGCTTATTAAGAGCTATCAATAACATTTATAGGATTTAAGATGAGATCCTTTGTAACCATCTTCATACAAAGCGGCCCCGCCGCCTCACCCAATGTATGCAGGTCGAGGTGTAAGCACAATACCACAACTATACTCAAGCGGCCCTGCCGCCTCACCCCAATGTATGCGGGTGGAGGTATAACCACAGTACCAAGAACCTACACAAAGCGGCTATGCCACCTCACCCCAATGTATGCGGGTGGAAATGCATCAACGATACCAATACCAACACAAAGCGGCTATGCCGCCTCACCCCAATGTATGCGGGTGGTGGTGCCACAATAATACCAAAACTATAGATATTTTAGTTTTAATCAAAATATAACCGAAAAAACCCGAACCAAATCGACTATAGGAGTAGCTATTTCAAATTTATATATATATATATATATGTGTGTGTGTGTGTGTGTGTGTGTGTGTGTGTGTATTTTTATACAAAGTTTCAAAAAATTTATGGTGAATGTTAATCAATTGCACTTTTAGTACAGTTCTTTACCTTTATATTCTAGTTTGATTGGTAGTTTTCTTTTGTTAATGCCGCCTCACCCCAATATATATATGGGTGGTGGTGCAACAACAATACCAAAACTATACACAAAGCGGTCGTACCGCCTCACCCAAATGTATACGGGTGGAGGTGCAGTCCCACAATACCATAATCTTTCTACAACTTTGCATAATAACTTTCACATAAATCACGACATGAAATTATAACATGTAGATACACAATCCATAGTTTGGAATACCTCCTCAATTTATATTGAAATATGCTAAGAGCATTTGAAACACGAATTAAACATATATCTTTATCATAAAACTTATCGGAATACTTGATTTGTAATCAACATCTTGGAACTTTCAAGGATAATGGGCATTCCAATTCTTAAAGAAGGGTTTAGCCAACATACCTCAATTGAGCTTTCTTAAACTCTAAAATGTTCTGAAATTCTCAGCAACTTCAGTCTATTATAGAAATATAACAAATTGAACCAAAATTTGGAGGATGATCATGGTTCTAGCTCATTTGAGCATTTTATCAAACACTAAGTGTGCATAAGGTTTCAAGGTTCTTTTATGGAGGATTCCATCATCCTACAACCCAATCTTTTCCATGCTTAGTTCAACAATCTTCCTACACTCCTTGATATCACATGCATGTAAAATAAACAACTCTCATACCCAAAAATTATCTTGCTAATTACCCATTTTCAGATAATTTCGAAATTAAGGGTTGGGGTGTAGAATCTTACCTCTAGGATGAAGACCTAGTGAGTTTCCCTTCTTAATCTTCCAAAAGTTGAGCAAGAATTGAAGAACAATTATTGAAGAACACCTTCTCACTCTAGGGCACTCTCTCTCACTCTAAAATGTCAGAGTTTAGGCCAAAATGACTTAACCCCTATCTATACCCGGCCTTGGGGTTATTTAATGAGTTCGTACATGCGCGGCCGCGCATCTGGCCGCGCACATGAGGCAGAAACTCTCAAATATGCACGACCGTGCATCTGGGCGTGCATATGACACAGGTCCAGTAAAATCGCCATAACTGTCTGTATACATATCCAAACGACAAACGGTTTGATGCATAGGAAACTAGACTCAAAAGGATTTAATTTTATAGGTAGATCACCTACTAAGGCTTTATATGGATAAATTTCTATGCATTTGAAGTCGGGTCTTGTGCCAATTGAATCATCCTTTCCACTTAATGTATCCAACTTGTTCCACACAAGTTCTTGCCATTCACAAAACTCCTTAGTATGTTCCAACACGTCTTAAACGTACATTATCATTTCAAAATTATGTGGCTCTATCCCATAGGTATCCTTTAATATCCAAATACGTTATTCCCAAATACCGTTGGCGTACTGTAAAATATTAAATCATTAAAAAAATTTTACGGGACGTTACAGTCACCCAAGTTCTCTCCTTACTTCTTCTAGCGCTTATTTTACAATTAAAGTACTTTAAGAGGTAAAATGATCAAACTCATGTCAATTAAGAACAAAAATGGTATAGGCTTGAAATGTGGATGCTAAATAAAAGTCTATAGGATTAAAATAGTTAATTAGGGATAAATTTTATTTGTGATAAGCAATAAAGCTCAACAAGGTCAAAGAAAGCCTAAAATTATTTGTTCAAATACAACACCTATAATTTTGCTTCAACTCACATACCGGGCAAGTTCTAGACTCAAATACAATAACATGGATTACACAAAAATCTCACGATGGCACATGACTCACCAAGGACGGCCTCATTCCAACTCTCAATCTAAAGCAAGTATTCACAAAGCCACGAGATATTGAGAATTAAGCACAAAGTGAATAATAGTACAAAAATGAGACATTGATGTCATTAACATGCTATCCAAATAATCAGTACATCATAAGCAATTTTAGCACATAGGGAAGATACTACACATGCCAAAGCCTAAATATGCTACTATCAAACAAGTTAAGGGAGCCTAGAAATTTCATCTTTCTTCCCCCATCTTTTCTAAGTCCTACTCTAAAAATAAAAATAATTACTACCCGGTTTAGACTACATCTCATAAAAAAGAACCGAGGCACAAAGAAAAATTACGGAGATTATTACTTCCTAAAAAAACTAAAATATATGTTTTTGTATTTTTCTATTTTTTAATTTTTTGTGTGTTTTTGGTTAGACTGTAATCCCTCAAGAAAGCTGCCCAGGAGATTCATCGTCGGGAAAAGTCCAAACTTTTCTATTTGTTCTTTAGATTTTCTGTAATTAACTAATTCCAAAATAGAAAAAAAGAAAGCTAAATAACAATAAGAAGCTAAAAGAAACTAATATACGAATGTACAAACCATAGAGAATTTTCCACCCACACTTAAATCATGCAGTGTCCTCCATGCATATAAAAGTAATAAAAATCAAGAAGGGTGGTAAGAAAACTCCTTGGTCATCATCGTCATCTTCCTTATCAGCTTAACATGTGTTCCTAATGACCCCACACTTAAAATTTTAGCACACGGTCAATGTATGCACCACACTTTTAGACGCGAGGTGTCTCGGGGTGTGCACATGTGATTTCTATACCATTTTTTTTTCACTCATTCATGAATTATTGACCTCCTAATATGCTCCTATACCTATTCAAACACCAAACTCGGCTCGTTAGTACCTAAAAACAAAAAGAAAAATCTAATTAAGCTAACTAAACTACGAATTGGGTTGCCTCCCAACAAGCGCCTTAATTAGCGTCACGACATGACGAATACAACATCACAATGGGTTGCCTCCTATGAAGTGCCTGATTTAACTTTGCGGCACCACGGAGAATGTTCCCTCAAACATCCACCATGTATATCAAAATATTTTGATGACGAACACCATCACCCCAATAGTTTTTAAAACTTTCCCATTGACTAAAAATGATCCATTACTTTCGGGATCCGGTAGTTCAACAGATCCATGCTTCGTAGCCCGTAATACATCAAATGGCCCCGACCATCTAGACTTGAGCTTCCCAGGAAAGGGCTTCAACCTTGAATTGAACAATAGAAGGGCTTGACCTAGTTCAAACTCACGATGCAAAATATGTTTGTCATGTCATCTATTTGTTTTATCTTTATACAACTTCGCATTCTCATATGCATGGAATCGAAACTCTTCGAGCTTATTGAGTTGTAACATTCATTTTTCCCCAGGTAGATCCATATCAAATTTGAGCTTCTTGATTGCCCAATATGCCTTGTGCTCAAGATCACGTGAAAGTGACAAGCCTTCTCATAAACTAACCTATATGGTGAAGTGCCAATTGGAGTTTTGTATGCAGTTCGATATGCCCATAGAGCGTCATCCAACTTGCTAGCTATAAGGCCCCGTAAAAGTTTGCCAAGGATTAAAGTTTTTATGGTGCCAAGGTAAGCTAATGTGCCACAGTACGGATTTTTGGATTGTGCAATGCATCGTGGAGTAATTTGTAGAAAATGATAATTCTGTGGTACATTATGCTATCGTGGATATGATACCCTGACCGCAGAATTACCGCGGAATGAATCAGAAGCAACTCAAATTTGAGGGACATTTTCTGGTCCATTATGATACCGCAAAATGCATCGCGGATCTCTTCCACTGATCACGGATCTGCCAGACCCAGCCCAGATTTTGAAGACCATTTTGTGGAATTCCGCTGATCGCAGATATGTTCTGTTACCGTGGAATTGCATCGCAAAATTGACATCGGGGGATTATTTTTAAAATTTCCTAATCTGATTCTATTTTGATATAAAGACTTAGAGAATCATTATAGAAGGTATAACTTGAGGTTTTAGAGAGAGAAGAGAAATTTAAAGAGAGAGGGAGAAGCTCTATTAATTACACTCTTCAATTCTTGCTCAAATCTTGGGATTCTACAGGGAAACTCACACCCTTTTCAACCAACCGGGTAAGTTTTTGCCCCTAAGCTTTCATGCAATGTTTGTTATGGGTTTAAGTTGACATGTTATTATTTTGGGGCTTATGGGATGGTGATTGGAATCCATAAGCCCTAAATTTCGAATTTGGGGTACCTGTGAAGAATGGAAGGTATAATCCTTGAGTAGGGAGTAAACGAATGGGCATGCATGTGCCAATGAAGGTTGTTGGGTGTTGTAGGACTATTGTAGATTAATTAATTGCTTTGGAATGGGTTATGGGGTGGAGAAATTCCATTTTCAAACCTTGTAGTTGAATTCGCATATTAGGTATTTGGAAAAATGCTTAAAAGACCTATATCATGAGATTTCCTTTTAATAGTGGTTAAAATAAACTATGTAAATGTAGATTGAATTTCTAAAGAGTAGTGGAACGCCGTAGTGATTCTAAGAAAAGCTTAATCGAGGTATGTTGGCTAAACTTCTCCTATAAAATCTGAATCTATGAGTTCCTTGTAAATTCCAAATGTGGTTTGTTCAAGCCCCTATTCTTATCGTTCCACATTGATTGTAACAATTGATTTATGCGAATGATTGTATACTCAAGTCATGTTCCATTTGCCCTAACATGTTACTCTCCAATGGGAAAATATTTCAAATATGGTTATTATATCTAATGCTTGTGACTTGAATTCATGTTTCATTTGCAAATCCTTATGCTCCCTTTTGGAAAGAGAATTCAATGTGTTTAAGACTCTTATTACTCATGTACTTAAAGTCATGATTTCCAAATGGTCTTTATGTTTTTGACTTATGATGATCCTGGAAAGTGAAAGAATGAAAGTATGAAATATAAAATGTGGCCATAGTGCCAAGAATAAGGATTTACATGTATGGCCAAGAGTTCCAATATCATGAAAAGAATTATAAAAAGGCTACGAGATGCGTACTTTGTTTTTATATAGAATTTGTTTTGGGAGTATCATTAGGTCACCGAGGAAGGCTGGGTTATAAATGCCCAAGACGGAAACTACATATGCCGGTGTAGGAGTAGATTGAGGGGTGAGTCCCCATTATATTATATTGATATTATTCCCCTTAATTGGGATGAGTTGATAGCTAGCAAGGACCATGTCGACCCACACAACATTGTGGTGAGACGACTTAGACGATCGGGTAGGGATCGGATGCCATGCCGTGCGCATGGTGGTATTGTGGTTCTATGTCCACCCACATGCATTAGGGTTAGATGGCTTAGCCGATCGAGCGGATATCTGACTCCATGCCATGTGCATGGTGGTGTGTCAGTACTAAGGATCTCCCAAACTAAATGATTAGTGCTTACTTGAAAATTTACTTCGTTTTAACTTGGCATTTAAATAAGTATTGATTTTCTTACTATCGTACTACTATTCTGTTTCATTTAGAGGCTCCGTAGACATGTTATGGGTTGTATTATGATTGGGGTAACAAACTAAAAATGTTGTAGTTGTCGGACATGTTTCCACTTTTAAACCATGAACTTGTAATATTTTGGAAATCGTAAATGAAGTTTCTATAAGTAATGAAACTGGTGTTGTACATGTTATTCTCTGGTTCGCCTAACTCTTGGTATTCATACTCAAATTACATGGGTATGGTTGGGTAGAACGCATCAAGTAGTCTTACTTGACTGGGATATCTCGATTGAGCGCCAATCTCGCTCCCTAGGGTTGGGGTGCGACAAGCTTGGTATCAGAGCCTAAGGTTTTTAAATTGTCCTAGGATGTCTCAGAGCTATGTCTAGTAGAGTCCTTCTTATCGGTTTGTTGTTGACCACATCTATAATTAGGAGGCTATTTGGGCATTTAGGAATTTCACCCTTCTTTGATATTCTAGATCGTGCGATAGAGCTTGATTATAAGATTGCCCCCTTTCAAACTCGTGCATTGTTCTACTTTTTCAGTACAAGGCACCTAAAAAGAAGGCATAGAGTAGCAAAGGGCCAATTCCACCCCAGGAGTGGCCGTTGATACTATACTTGATGTTGCAGGTGAGCACCCGAGGGGTGAGGATATACCCCCCACCACAACACATCCTGTATCTACTATTCCTGCTGAGAATGCATCGATTCCTCCTCCAACTGATATTCTAGCTCCACCTCTATCCTCAACCATTGGTCCTAGTGTTTCTGATGTGGACCTTAGGGGATACATACAGATGTTGACCCAGATGATCAACAAGGATGTATCTACCATTTGGTCCGAGTCACGGACACTGAGGGTGAGGCACTGACACTTGAGTCCGTGCCGGTAGTGAATGAATTTCCAGAGGTCTTTCCTAATGAGCTTCCTGGGATCCTACCAGACAGGGAGATTGATTTTGGGATCGATGGTTTGCCGGGCACACAACCCATATCAATTCCATCTTATAGAATGGCTCCGACAAAATTGAAGGAACTGAAGGAGCAGTTGAAGGATTTGTTGGAGAAGGGTTTCATCTGGCTGAGTATGTCGCTTCAGGGCGCACTGGTTCTCTTTGTAATGAAGAAGGACCGGTCACTAAGGATGTGTATTGACTATCGGCAGCTCAACAAGGTCACAATCGAGAATAAGTACCCATTGCCATTGATACATGACCTGTTCGATCAGTTAAAAGGAGCTAAGTACTTCTCCAAGATTTACTGAACATCAGGGTATCACCAATTGAAGATCAGGGAGTAGGATATTCCGAAGACAGCTTTCAGGACTCAGTATGGGCACTTCGAGTTTCTGGTGATGTCCTTTGGGCTAACGAATGCCCCAACAACCTTTATGGATCTTACGAATCGATTCTTCAAGCCTTTCCCTGAATCTTTTATGATAGTATTCACTAACGACATCCTTGTGTATTCCCAAAGTCGAGAGGACCATGCCGACCATCTCAGAGCAATTTTGCAAACCCTATATCAGCATAAGTCGTATGCAAAGTTTTCAAAATGTGAGTTTTAGCTCGAGTCTGTCACTTTCTTGGGACATGTTATTTCAAGCGAGGGAATCAAGGTCTATCCTCAGAAGATTGTAGTTGTGAAGAATTGGCCTAGACCTACAACTCCGACAGAGATTCGCAGTTTCTTGAGCTTAGCTGGGTACTACAGAAGGTTTGGGGAGGGGTTTTCTTTTCTTTCCTCTCCATTGACTAAATTGATGCAGAAGGTAGCTAAATTCCTGTGGTCAGATGCTTGTGAAAAGAGTTTTCATGAGTTGAAGTCAAGATTGACTACGACATCGGTGTTGACCTTACCGGAGGGTACAAGTGGGTTTGTTGTGTATTGTGATGCTTCAAGGGTTGGACTTGGGTGTGTATTAATGCAACGTGGCAAATTGATCACTTATGCTGCTAGGCAACTCAAGAACAATAAAAAGAATTATCCACCACATGATTTAGATCTTGTGGCGGTGTTGTTTGCATTGAAAATTTGGCATCATTATTTGTATGGGATCCATGTGGACATATTCATGGACCATAAGAGTATTTAATACATTTTCAAGCAGAAAGAGTTGAATCTAAGGCAAAGGAGATGGCTTGAGTTACTCAAAGACTACGCCATCAATATTCTATATCATCCGGGGAAAGCTAACATTGTGGCAGATGCTCTTAGCCGAAAATCCATGGGTAGTTTGGATCACTTGGAGGCATACTGAAGGACGTTGGCCAAGGATGTTCACCGGCTGGCTAGTTTGAGAGTTCCGCTTACGGACTCTAGCAAAGGTGGGGTGGTTATGCAAATTATGGTTGAATTATTACTCAAAGTTGAAGTCAAGGATAAACAATATGATGATCCGTTATTGGTGAAATTGAAGGATGGGATTCACAAACACAAAACCATGGCTTTTTCTCTTGGAATAATGATGGTACGCCAAGGTACCAATGGTGATTGTGTGTTCCAAATGTGGATGGACTTCGGGAGAGAATTATTACTGAGGCTCATATTTCCAAGTATTCTATGCATCCAGGCTCTACAAAGATGTACCATGATCTCAAGGAATTCTACTGGTGGAATGACATAAAGAGGGATGTAGCGGACTTTGTGGCTAGATGCCCAAATTGTCAGCAAGTGAGGGCCGAGCACCAGAAGCCCGATGTCTTGGCATAGAATATAAGGAGATGATCAACATGGAATTTGTGGTAGGTTTGCCTCGCACACCTCGTAAGTTTGATTCCATTTGGGTAATTGTCGACCGACTCACGAAATCCGCGCACTCCTTGCTTGCAAAGGCTACATCCACAACATAACTCTATGATCAGCTGCACATCAAAGAGATCGTTAGGTTTCATGGCACTCCAGTTTCTATCATCTCAGATCGAGGGGCACAGTTCACCGCTATGTTTTGGCAGAAATTTCAGCAAGATTTGGGTACTCAGGTAAATCTTAGTACAACTTTCCATCCACAGATCGACAGGCAGGCAGAGCGGAATAGTCAAACGCTTGAGAATATGGTACGCGCGTGTGTTCTTGACTTCAAAGGTTGCTGGGATGACCATTTGACGCTCATAGAATTTGCCTACAATAACAGTTATCATACCAGCATTCAGATGGCACCATTCGAGGCTCTATATGGTAGGAGGTGTAGATCTCCCATTGGTTGGTTTGAAGTTGGAGAAGTAGAATTGATAGGGCCATACCTCATGCATCAGGCTATGGAGAAGGTCAAGATCATTAAGGAACAATTAAAAACTACTCAGAGCGCCAGAAGTCCTATTCGGATGTGCGTCGCATGGATTTGGAGTTCTAAGAGGATGACTGGGTATTCTTGAAAGTTTCTCCCATGAAGGGTATAATGCGAATTGGGAAGAAAGGGAAATTGAGTCCAAGGTATATTGGACTATACAGAATCGTGCAGAGGGTTGATCAAATGGCCTATAAGCTTGAGTTACCTCCTGAGATGTCTTTAGTGCACCCAGTATTTCATGTGTTCATGTTGAAGAAGGTAGTTGAAGATTCTTCTCTTATCGTACCGGTGAAGGCTATTGAAGTTATTAAAGAATTGACTTATGAGGAGATTTCGATTGCCATCCTTGATAGACATGTTTGGAAGTTGAGGAATAAAGAGATTGCCTCCGTCAAAGTACTACTGAGAAACCATCAAGTCGAAGAGGCCACCTGGGAGGCCGAGGAAGTAATGAAGAGGAAATACCCTCACTTGTTTGTGTAACCAAATGGTTGTGTTTTAAAGAATGTCAAAAGTTTACTTTTCATGAGTTATGTTTAGACTTGTACAATTTATGATAAGATGCCCCTTTTTAGCAATATAATGCCTATGATGTTATAGTTGGTGTTGTTTTCATGTCTATGGTGCATTGTTGGATTATGAATATGTTGTTATGATTGGTTTCTAGGGCTCTCTGACAGGTGGATAGGCCCAATTACAGGGGAAACTCTGCCGAAATTTTGCGAATCTGGGGAGTTAGCCAAATTTGGAACTCTTGGTATAAAAGGTTGAGTCATATTGGGTGGCTATGGCAGACTCTAACCCTTATTCGAGGACGAATAATCCTAAGTGGGGGAGGATGTACGGCCCTGTGTAGGTTTTTGCGGTGCTAAGGTATCACGCCCCGACCTCGGGGAGCGCGACTAGCGCTCAACCGATATACCCCGGTCAAGCAAGCCTACTTGATGCCGTCTACCCAACCTTATCCATGAACAATATAAGCATTAGTAACAAGAGATAGACATGAGAAGAGTAAAGTGTTCCACATTCTTTTTCCATTACTAAAAGGAGCTTCATTTACAATTTCAAAAAACAAATTACAAGTTCATAATTACGAGGAAAAAACATGTTTTCAGATACCAACACTTCTAGTTCATTACCCAACATCAAACACCACCCATAACATGTCTACAGAGCCTCTAAGTACAATAGAAGAGTAGTATGGAAGTGTCGGCGACAAGGCCCCGAATATACCTCAAAACACAATGTACAATGTCAAGTGACATAAGGCCGGAACAGAATAGGGCTCACCAAAACCTGCTGAATAGAGGGTAACTGATAACGAGGATCAAAGCTGCCCATTGACGAACTACCTGCATCCATTAAAGATGAAGCGCCCCCGACAAAAGGGACGTTAGTACATATAAAATAGTACTAGTATGTAAGGCTAAATACCCGCTCATCAAATAGAATCCCAATATAAAAAGGGAATAATCATGAAAGCAACAAGTAACAACATACCAAAATGCAAATTTAAAAAGTAACAATTTTCAAAATAAGAAATTAACATTTTTGGTTGGGAGATCATCATCATCCGATCATCACACCATACACGAGGCATGGAGTCCGATCACAAACTCGATCGGCTAAGGCATCTCTCCATGAAACAATATGGATTGACATGGTGATGCGAATAAAAGGTGATACTTAGGGTAGGAACCACCATGCACGTGACATGGCGTCAGATCTCCACCCGATCGTCTAGGTCGTCTCCCCACATATGCCGTGTGGGTGGACTTCCAATCCAGGGACAACATCAATATCATCCCAATTAAGGGGAATAATCTCAACACATCAATCTCATCCCAATCAAGGGGAATAATCTCAATCTATCCTTACACCGGCACGTGTAGTTTCAGGTGTGGGCCATTACAACCCACCCTTCCTCAGCTCACTAATGATACTCCCAAATTGTTTTTTGTTTTGCACACAAAGGAAACAAAAATACAAATACATTCATCTCATAACCTTTCATACCACATATAGCATCACTAGTACTTTCAACTACTCATAATTTCATTATTTCATTGGCTTTTTTGGCCGTACATATGATTCTGCGTTCATGGCACGATGGCCGTATCTCATATTCCACACTTTCATTTCTTTATTTTCAAGGGTCATCATCATAAACATCAACATATAGAATATTTTGGAAATCATAACTTTAAGTTCATTAGATATGAATGCTTTAAACACAATGGGTTTCTTTCCAAAGAATGCAGCAAAATGACTAGCAATTGAAGCACAAGTAAAGAATCATAAACGAGTGATACAACACTTATCCTTGAAATAATCTTTCCAAAAGGGAAATACATAGTTTCAACTCATGAGTATGTAAGGACTCAAAACACATTGAAAATACTTAAAAGCATAGCATGGTGATTTACGATTGAAACATGGGTTCAAATCAGAAACATTAGTTAAAACAACCATGTTTGAACATTTTTCCACTAAGGGGAGCATAGTATGATAAGGGAATTTTGAACACGACTTGAGTACATAAGCATTTAAGAAAATTAATTTTTGGAATCAATTTGGAACAGTTGGAACGAGAGTTTGAACAAACCATATTTAGAACTTCCGAGGAACTCATGGATTCCAATTCTAGAAAGGGAGTTTAGCCAACATACCTTGATGAATCTCTTTAGTGATACTAAAACCTCCCACTACTCGTACAACTTCAATGTACATCAACATAATTCGATTGGTCCAATATGGTCCAATATTTGTATAAATTTCTAGGTTTTAGGTTTTTTTGGCATTTTATCAAACATCTAGAGTGCATAGCATTGTACTACCTCTAGTAATGGTGTTTCTTAATCCAACAATCCCTCCTTTCTACCAACAAGATATAATACAACATCCTTTGACTACTAACTTCCTTCTTTAGCACCATCATAATCATCAATGAACTCACATCCACCAAATTTCACTAATTAACTCATTATAAAATCTCTACAATACCCAATAATCTAGTTTAAGTATTTATAGCTTCCAAGGACCATCTAATAAGTGCTAATACTTATTTCTTGCTCATATATTCACTAACAATCCATGAATATAGGTTTAAGGGTGAAAGATTACCTCTTGTAGACCAAATCTTGAAAGATAACTTTTGGGGTGTTCTTGAGATTTTGATGAAATCCAATACAAAAACTTGTTGTAACTAGTGATTTAGAAGTGAAATCATCATAAAATCACACTTAAAAACTCACCTTAAATGTGTATTTGAAGCCTTGGCCATATGAGTGATGGAGAGAAAACCCCTAGTCTTGAAATCCTTTTATTTTTCTCTCTCCCTGCTCAGTAATTAATAGGCACATATATAGTATTTTTCCATTGGTGCTATAGTTGTGCTATAAGACTCTAGCTCACTGGTTTGCTAAAATATTTCTTCTTCCCTCTTGTGCTATAGTTGCCATATGGGGAGATAGTTTACTGTATTTTCTTTAGTTTTCTTGCTTTGAAATTAGCGTCCAAGTGTTCCCCATTATGAAAACAGCCAAAGATTTATAAAATAATTTTCCTCAACTATCCAAATAAATTTATCACTCCATTAATTTCTCATGTGGTTCGGGTAAAAGTTAAATTGTATTCCTAAGTTCAAAATTGTTTGAATTAGCTATAGAAATTCACGGGGCCTTACACATTAGCCTACCTCGGCACCACAAACTTTGAGTTTTTGGTAAAATTTTACCGTGCCTTACATCCTCCCCCACTTAGGATTATTCGTCCTCGAATTAGGAGTAGAGTCCGCCTAAAACACCCAGCAGAACTCATCTCTTCTTTCACACATCTCAAGCCCCCAAATTTTGGCCAACTCCGAAAAGTTTCAAAATGTTTGGCAGAGTTTCCCCTATAATTGGGCCTATTCACTTGTCAGATAATGCCAGGAACAATCCTAACAACACACCCACAACTCCACAAAGCATCACAACATAAAATATCACCAATATTAACCTTACAAGCATTACATTACCAAAAGGGCATTCTAAACTGTTCGAGTTTAAAATATCAGTCATAGATAGTACGCCTCTAACATTCTTTTAAACACAACCATTGTTTTATACAAAAAGTGGGACACTTTCCTTTTCTATCTTCCTCGGATTCCCAAGTGGCCTCTTCAACATTGTTGATTCTGCCATAGCACTTTGATAGAGGAAATCTCTTTATTTTCTCAACTTACGAACTTGCCTAACAAGGATGGAAATAGAAACCTCTTCATGGGTCAAACCCTTACAAATTCCAACATTCTCCATAGGGGCAATGAGTGACAAATCCCCAATCACTTGCTTTAACTAGGACACATGAAACACGAGATGCATGGAGGACAATGGTTATTGAAATCAAGCTCATAGGCTACTTGGCCTATTTTCTTCAAGATTCTACAAAGCCCAATGAGTACTGCACTCAATTTACCTTTATAAAAAAAATCACATAACGTCTTCATGGAGAAAATCCTAAAAACACCCATTCCCGTCCTCCAACTCAAAATCTCTATGACGAACATCCGAATTGGACATTTGGCGGCCTTCAACCTCCTTCTCCTCCTTATAATATAATGTGTTCGAATGAATATAACCATAGAGTTTCCTACCCAATATAATTTATCATTGAATAATACTTCTCCTTTGACATGTTTGAACCTACAACTCTATATAGATCTACTACGAGTAGGAACAACGAGGTTCGAGATTGAGCTAGAATTGTTCAAGAATCCATCAATGGGCTGAGCAGGGGTATTTCAGGAGGTTATATCCTAAGAGATATAAAGGTTACTACCAATAGCGCTGAGATGGTTAATCAATGTGATGACATCATTGATTCGACCAACGAGACCTACAGTTAACTAGTACACATTGATAATGTGAGAACCATGTACATGATCCTGAGATGTAAAAAAAAGTGGGTCGTTTTATAAATGTGATATATGGGAGGCATGATCGGAAGGATAAAGACATTAGCATCAATTATTCTTGGAAGATGATGAGTTATGAAATGTATAGTAGCTGTTATTTTATTCCATATGTGCCTTGTTCGGCACTATTAAGCCTTAGGTAGAAATAGCGAAGTACGTGACATCAGATTTTTCCTTGAGTGTAGGTAAAATAAATTTAACTCGAAATGAGAAGATTCTTGCACCATAAATGTGATAGAGGTTTCAAAAACACATGAATTGTGTTACGCTTTTAACAGTATATGACACAAGGAATCTTTGCCACAAGCCAACGAGGTTGAAAACGGGGTTGAGCACTTATGAGGTTATTACTTCGGCAACTTATAACTTCCCGAATTTGATCCCATATGAGAGGATTAGAGATACGATAAACCTTCCCTTCAAACTAATATGTTCATGATATGTGACAAAATCTAAAACATCCACCTGAAGTGGGGAGGGAAATGTCGTGGTAAGGCTACTTAACTTCAACCAAACACGAGTGAAACCATGTATCTAGGATGTCTTAATATTAGGGTGGAATCATGCATGTGTTGGAGAGATTCTAATGGTTAATATGATGCTCCAAGGAGAAAGGCAAATGATAAACCCCTATCCACCTAGGGAGGGAAATGTTAAGGGCAGTAAATTCTCCGCACATGACAATGGCATAGTAAATGATTCCAGAAGTCGAGTGTTAAGATAATGGAACCCAGGGAGTCACTGTAAAGTAAACATGAAAGGTTTGCGAATGTTCATAATGAGTTCACCATGGATTTTGTGACTTGAAAAGTACCAAGATGCTAGTGAAGGATGGGAAAAATATGAGAATCGGACGTGATGCTATGATAACCCCAAAAGTGTATTCGGTCCTGATGGATATCCCCTTAAGAGAAATGAAGTGTTAAAACAACTCATGGAAGGAAGCGATCTCTCATAGTTATCCAACAAGTGTTGGGAGACTAGCAAAATGAGTTTACTAGCTAGGGATCACAATCAGAACATGTTGTAGAGGTGTAAAGAGAGAGTGGGCACTTGTTATGAGCTGGACATGTTTAGCCATAATAACTCTCAAACTGCAATACCAGGCCACGTCATGGGCAACTACAATACTAAGAACAAGATGAGTTACTTACTGAGGTATGATCTAGGTAGACATGAAAGTTATACTGAGATGGGCAAACAATAGATATTCCTATGACGAATTTGTGACGATCTCAAATTTCGGATAAACCTTATGCGGACCATTGACTCTTTGATTGACATGTACACATATGATAAGTGCTAAGATGTGCTCTTATGTTACTAGATAGTGATAAAGATTCAAGATAATGTTCACAAAGGGAGTAAAGTGATTCCTTACACAATATGAGCCACATACACAGGAGAGGGAGAGAGAGGCTCAAGAAAATCTCAACACTAGGCTACTTTACATTAGATTCGATGCCATGTAGGTAAATAGTATGATGGTGTGTGCACAAGTAAGCAGATCTTGTCCATTTGAATCAGAAGGTTCTATAAGAAATTCATTAGATATTGTCCTTTGTTGAGAATTTGGGGAAGCAAGTGGGAAGTATTAACCTAGGGTTATAACTCAATTCAAGGAAATCATTATAGAACTCAATTCCTTAAGAGGTTATAAGTAAGAGAATTGTGATAAAGAGGCTTCACGAATAATGCGTCTCGTTCAAAAAGTAGGTACATATAATGTTTTGTGATTCAATGTGTTGTTAAGACCATATTTATGCTTTCTCTTTAATGCAGATGTACATATACAACAAGGAAAAAGTATGTGGTGTTCATAATGATGTATCAAGGAGTGACTTACCTAGTGACTTTAGGTTGCCGGGGCAGTGCCTTAACTGAGGCCCCTTGACTCCAAATCCATAACATATATTGGTACCATAGTTAAATACCCTCGAATGACATCTCCTACACTTCTCACAATGAGGATGAGGTCCGCTAAACTGACTCGCCCCACTGACCTGATTTTTACCTTTTTGCATACCTCATAAGCATCCCCTATCCTTCCTCCAGGACCTCATGGTTTCTGTGTGGACCTTTGTAATTGCCCAAGCCTGCTACCCATAACACGCTCCTAAACATACTCACAACATGACGCCAAATGTTCTCTCCCGCATATCGGGCAGACCGGGCTGGGTATACCTAATCTAGGGCATTTGTTCTTCTTGTGCCCAGTATTTTCACAACCATAATATATTTCAAGAGTCATCCAACATGTCCCCAAGTGGCGTTCCTTACAAATCAAACATTCCGGCTTATTGGTACAAACAACCCTCTTTCGTTTCTTAGGTGTTCGCACCACATGATCCAGTGGCGCGGTGACATTGATAGGAACAAGGGCACTTCCCCTAGCAACTAGTTCTTCCAATCACTCCATGGCTTGACCCATTCTCCCAATGAACTCTTGTACAACCTCCCCAAATTCAATGGGGGGTCTATCTCTTCCGCTGCTTCAAACTCGCGGACTACTCATCTGGAAAATGGAGACATGACGAGGAAATTAGCTTGAGCTCTATCGCACGATCTAGAGTATCAAACAAGGGTGACATTCCTAAATGTCCAAGCAGCCTCCTAATTATAGATGTGGCCGATAACACACCGATAAGAAGGACTGTACGAGATACGGTTCCGAGACATCCTAGGACACTTTAAAACCTTAGACTATAATACCAAGCTTGTCACGGACCGACCTCGAGGAGCACAACCGGCTCTCAACCGATATCATTATTTCATTGGCTTTTTTAGCCATACATATGATTCTGCGTTCATGGCACGATGGCCGTATCTCATATTTCACACTTTTATTTATTTACTTTCAAGGGTCATCATCATAAATATCAACAAATAAAATATTCTGGAAATCATAACATTAAGTTCATTAGAAATGAAGGCTTTAAACACAATAGATTTCTTTCCAAAGAATGGAGCAAAATGACTAGCAATTGAAGCACAAGTAAAGAATCATAAACGAGTGATACACCACTTATTCTTGAAATACGTTTTCCAAAAGGGCAATACACAGTTTCAACTCATGAGTATGTAAGGACTCAAAACACATTGGAAATACTTACAAGCATAGCATGGTGATTTATAATTGAAACATGGGTTCAAATCATATACATTAGTTAAATCAACCGTGTTTGAACATTTTTCCACTAAGGGGAGCATAGTATGATAAGGAAGTTTGAACACGACTTGAGTACATAAGAATTTAGGAAAATCAATTTTTGCAATCAATTTGGAATAGTTGGAAAGTTTGAACAAACCGTATTTAGAACTTCCGAGGAACTCATGGATTCCAATTCTAGAAAGGGAGTTTAGCCAACATACCTTTATGGATCTCTTTATTGATACTAAAATCTCCCACTATTCTTACAACTTCAATATACATCAACATAATTCAATTGGACCAACATTAGTAAATATTTCCAGGTTTTAGGTTATTTTGGTATTTTATCAAACACCTAGAGTGCATAGCATTCTACTACCTCTAGTAATGGTGTTTCTTAGTCCAACAATCCTTCCTTCCCACTAACAAGATATAATACATTCTTTGACTACTAACTTCCTTCGTTAGCACCATCATAATCATCAATGAACTCACATCCACCAAATTGTACTAATTAACTCATTACAAAATCTCTATAACACCCTATAATCTAGTTTAAGTAGTTATGGCTTCCAAGAACCATCCAATAAGTGTTAATACTTATTTCTTGCTCATATATTCACTAACAATCCATGCATGTAGGTTTAAGGGTGAAGATTACCTATTGTAGACCAAATCTTGAAAGATAACTTTTGGGGTGTTCTTGAGATTTTGAAGAAATCTTATGGAATCCAATATAAAACCTTGTTGTAACTAGTGATTGAGAAGTGAAATCATCATAAAAACACACATGAAAAATCACCTTAATTGTGTATTGGAAGCCTTGGACAGATGGGTGATGGAGAGAAAACCCCTAGTCTTGAAATCCTTTTATTTTTCTCTCTCCCTGCTCAGTAATTAATAGGCACATGTATAGTATTTTTTCACTGGTGCTATAGCTGTGCTATAAGGCTTTAGCTCACGGGAGATAATTCATTGTATTTTCTTTAGTTTTATTGCTTTGAAATTAACATCCAAGTATTCCCCATTATTACAACACTCAAAGATTAATAAAATAATTATTTCCAAGTATCCAAATAGCTTTATCAACTCCAGTAATTTCTCATATGGTTCGGGTAAAATTTAAATGGTATTTCTAAGCTCAAAATTGCTTGAATTAGCTATAGAAATTCACGGTGCCTTACACATTAGCCTACCTCGGCACCACAAACCTTGAGTTCTTGGTAAAATTTTATGGGGCCTTACACAAGGTAAGCTAATATGCCAGAGTACAAATTTTTGGATTATGCAATGTATCGTGGAGTTGGTAGAAAAATTTGCAAAAATGGCAATTTTTGTGGTCCATTATGATATCGCGGATCTACTTCACTGATCGCGGAATGAGTCAAAAGAAACTCAAATTTGAGGGATATTTTGTGGTCCATTATGCTACCGCATAATGCATTGCAAATGTGTTTCACTGACTGCGGATCAGTCGCGGATCTGACCAGACCCAACCCAGATTTTGTAGACCATTTTGTGGCCATTCTGCTGACCGCGGATCTGTTCTGCTACTGCAAATTTGCATCACGGAATCAACATCGGGGGGTTATTTATGGAATTTTCTAATCCGAGTCTATTTTGATATAAGGCCTTAGGGGGTCATTTTAGAAGGTATAACCTGAGGTTTTAGAGAGATGAGACCAATTTAGAGAGCGAGGGAGAAGCTTTATCAATTCTACTCTTCAATTCTTGCTCAATTCTTGGGATTCTAGGGGGAAACTCACATATTCTTCAACCAACCGGGTACGTTTTCGCCCCTAAGCTTTCATGCAAAGTTTGATATAGGTTTAAGTTGAGATGTTATTGTTTGGGGCTTATGAGATGGTGATTGGAAACCATAAGCCCTTAATTTCGAATTTGAGGTGTATGTAAAGAATGAAGGTGTGATCCTTGAGTTAGGAGTAGAAGGATGGGCATTCATGTGCCAATGAAGTATGTTGGGTGTTGTATGACTATTGTAGATTAATTAATTGCTTTGGAATGGGTTATGTGGTGGAGGAATTCCATTATCAATCCTTGTAGTTTAATTTGCATATTAGGTATTTGGCGAAATGCTTAAAAGACCCATATCATGTGGTTTCCTTCTAATAATGGTTAAACTCAACTATGCTAATGTTGATTGAATTGCTAAAAAGTAGTGGAACGCCGTAGTGATTCTAAGGAAAGCTTAATCGAGGTATGTTGTCTAAACTCCTCCTATATAATCGGAATCTATGAGTTCCTTGTAAATTCCAAACGTGGTTGTTCAAGCCTATATTCTTATCGTTCCACATTGCCACAAATAATTGATTTATGCAAATGCTTATGTACTCAAGACATGTTCCAATTGCCCTAACATGTCACTCTCCATTGGAAAAATGTTTCACATATGGTTATTGCATGTAATGCTTGTGACTTGAATTCATGTTTCAATTGCAAATCATTATGCTCCCTTTTGGGAAGAGAATTCAATGTGTTTAAGAATCTTGTTAATCATGTACTTAAAGTCGTGATTTCCAAATGTTCTTTATGTTGATGACTTATGATGATCCTTGAAAGTGAAAGGATGAAAGTATGAAATATAAAATGTGGCCATCGTGCCAAGAATGAGGATTTACATGTATCGCCAAGGGTGCCAAGGGAATGAAAAGAATTATAAAAAGGCTATGAGATACATACTTTGCTTTTGTAGAGAACTGTTTTGGGAGTATCGTTAGGTCACCGAGGAAGGCTGGGTTATAAATGCCCAATCGCAAAATACACGTGCCAGTGTAGGAGCGGATTGAGGGGTGATTTTATATTATATTATATTGAGATTATTCCCCTTAATTTGTATAAGGTTATAGCTATCAAGGACCATGTCAACCCACACGATATCATGGTAAGACGGCTTAGCCGATCGGGCGGGGATCCGACGCCATGTTGTGCACATGGTGGTATTTTGGTTCTATGTCCACCCTCATGCATTATGGTGAGATGGCTTAGCCAATCGAGTGGAGATCGGACTCCATGCCAGGTGCATAGTAGTGTGTCGGTACTAAGGATCACCCAACCTAAATGATTAATGCTTACTTAAAAATTTACTTTGTTTTAACTTTAAATTTAAATAAGTATTGATTTTCTTACTGTTTCCACGTTTCTCTCCTTTAATGCTGGCATTCCATCCATGAGAGGGTATTTAGCTTTACATACTGGTACTATTCCATATATACTAACGTCTCTTTTACTAGGGGCACTGCATCTTTAATGAATGCAAGTTTTTCCTCAGCAAGTGGCATCGATCGTTGATAGCATCATACCCTCTTCTTAGCTGCATTGGTGAGCCCTACTCTATATCAGGGCCTTGTATCATTTTGATTCTCTTGTATATTTTTATTGAGGTATAGCCTGGGATTATCATCGGCACTATCGTACTACTCTTCGGTTTCATTTAGAGGATCCGTAGACATCTTGTAGGTTGTATTTTAATCGAGCTAACAAACTAAAAATATTGTAGTTATCAGACATGTTTCCACTTTTAAACCATGAACTTGTAATATTTTGGAAATCATAAATAAAGTTTCTATAAGTAATGAAATTGGTGTTGCACATATTATTCTTTGGTTCCCCTAACTCTTGGTATTCATCCTCACATTATTCATGGGTATGGTTGGGTAGAAGGTATCAAGTAAGATTTCTTTAATGGGATATCTCGGTTGAGCGTTGGTTACGCTCCCTAGGTTTAGGGCATGACACTAGCCCAATCCTTTCTACTCACACTCACTGTCTTCTCCAAAATTTGCTTCCCTTCTCTATTCGAAACCTTAACTTGACCACTGGTTTTCGGATGATAGGGAGTTGCGACCTTGTGTTTCACCCCATACTTAGCAAAGAGGTTTCCCAAAAATTTGTTACAAAAGTCAGTACCTCTATTACTAGTCAAAGCACGCGGAGTTTCAAATCTCATGAAAATATTTTTCTTCACAAAATTCACCACCACCTTAGCATCATTCGTAGGCAAAGCTGTAGCCTCTACCTACTTTGACACATAATGAACTGCAACCAATATGTATCTATGGCCATTGGATGATGGAAACAGTGCCATGAAGTCTGTTCCCCAAACATCGAAGATTTCGACCTCAAGTATTCCCTTCAATGACATATCATGCCTCCTTGAAATTATGCCCGTTCTTTGGCACCTATCACATCTTTTCACAAAAGTATGTGCATCCTTGAACAGAGTAGGCCAATAGAATTTCGACTGCAACATCTTTGTAGATGTTTTGTCTCTACCATGGTGCCCTCCATAAGGTGATGCATGATAATCATACAAAATTGCTTCCATCTCCTCCTCAGGGACACATCGGCATACCAACTGATCTGCACAATGCTTAAACAAAAACGGCTCATCCCATAGATAAAATCTAACATCATGCATAAATTTTCTCTTGCCATCTGGTGACATCTTTGAATGAGTTACCCCACTTACAATGAAGTTCACATAGTCGGCATATCATAGGGCTGCATCAGCCATAACTGCTAACAATTGCTCATCAGGAAAGCTTTTCTAAATCTCACCCTCTTCATCAACATGCGCACGAGTTTCCAAGCACGTAAAGTGATCGACTACCTGATTTTCGGCCCCCTTTCGATCTATGATTTCCACATCAAATTCCCACAAAAGAAGAACGCATCGGATTAGTCTAGCCTTATCATCCTTTTTTCTCAAGTAAATACCTGATGGCTGCATGGTCTGTGTAGACGATGAATTTAGTTCCCACCAAGTAGGCCCTAAAATTTTCAAACGCCCATACTACTACTAGAAACTCTTTTTCTATAAGTGTGTAATTTATTTGTGTTCGGTTTAGAGTTGTGATAGTGTAGTAAATCGAGTGGAACACTTTGTCTTTCCTCTGATCCAGTACATCTCAAATTGCCGTGTCACTGGCATCACACATCAACTCAAAAGGCTCCCCTAGTCTGGGGCAGTGATAATTGTTGCAGTCACCGATCTCTTTTTAAACTCCTTATATGCCTTCAAGCAATGCTCATCAAACTTGAAAGGCGTGTCCTTCTCAAGAAAACTACACAAGGGAGAAAACATCTTATAGAAATCTTTAATGAATCTGTGATAGAAACCTGCATGACCTAGAAAGCTTCTGACTCATTTGATAGAAATTGGAGGTGGCAGTTTATCAATTGCTTCAACTTTTGCCTTGTCCACCTCTAACCCATCTTTGGACACTTTGTACCCAAGTTCAATCCCATCTCGTACAACAAAATTGCACTTCTCCCAATTCAACACCAAGTTTGTCTCTTCACACTTGGCAAGCACTTTACTCAAATTCGTTAAGCATTCATCAGAAGATGGTCCGAAGACCTAGAAATCATCCATAAACACTTTAACAAAAGTTTCTACCATATCAGTGAAGATTGCCATCATGCACCTTTGAAAAGTCACAGGTGTATTGCATAACTCAAATGGCATTCTCTTAAAAGCATAAGTGCTATAAGGACAAGTGAAAGTGGTCTTCTCTTTATCCTCTGGTGCAATTAATATTTGATTATCGCATGAATATCCATCAAGAAAACAATAATAGTCTTGTCCGACCAATCTATCTAACATCTGATCAATGAAGGAAAGGGGGAAGTGATCCTTTTTAGTAGCATTATTTAATTTTCGGCAGTCTACGCAAATTCTACAACATGTGACCATTATAGTTGGAATTAATTCACTATTCTCATTTATGACCACCGTCATTCCACCCTTCGTAGTCACACACTATACTGGACTTACCAACTTGATGTCAGAGACGAGAAAGATAATACCCGCATCTAGCCAATTTATGACTTTCTTCCTTACCACTTCATGACTGGATTCAAGCGGGTGTTCCACACTTTGTTTGTGCCCATCCTCCATGAGAATTTTGTGTATACAAAATGCTGGGCTAATACCATTAATATCAGCCATGGTCCATCCAATCTCCCACTTGTGCTCTCTAAGCACCCGAAATAGCTTTTCCTCCTGCAAAACAGACAACTTAGAAGATACAACATGTAAAGTTGCGTTAGCACCCAAATAAGCATAATAAAGGTAAGTGGGTATGGGATTGAGCTCCAATTTGGGAGCTTCTTTGATGGACGCTTGGGTGGTGGCCCAGTCGGTCTGTCTAGAGGCTCAAAATTAATCACCCCTCTGATGTAAGCACATGTATCTAGATGATACACCATCTACTTAACCTCATCATCCAAGTCTATGCTGTCGAATAACATAAGTGCTTTCTCTAGAGAGTTATCCAGATATGCACCCACGATATTTCTTTCTTCTTCCTTATCAACCACATAGATCATAGCTAGATCCTCATAGTGACTTGGAAGCTGGATTGGCATGTACACATTAAAGACTACTTCTACATTGTCAACCCGGAGAATCATTCATTCACGAACGTTTATCATAGCATCGATGGTGGCTAAGAGAGTTCGTCCCAAGATGATTGGGACGTGTTCATCAGCTTCATAGTCCAATATGATGAAATCCACCGAAAAATGTAATTTCCCGATCTGTAGTAGCACATCTTCTATCACCCCCTCGGGATGAACAATAGATCTATCCGAAAGCTGCAACATGACAGTTTATGCTAGCCCCTAAATCACAAAGTGCCCATCCTAATTGACTTAAAACCAAGAGGGGAATCAACAAATTTATGCTAGCCCCCAAATCACAAAGTATCCATCCTGCATCTACCTCACCAATTCAAACAGGGATGGTGAAGCTCCCAAAATCCTCCAAAAATTTGGGCAACTTCCTTTTAGTTCATAGTGTGCACTCTTCAGTAAGTGCTACTATTTCAAACTATATCAATCTTCTTTTATTAGCAACAATATCCTTGATGTACTTAGCATATTTTGGAATTTAACGTAATATATCAACTAATGGGAGCTTCAGTTGTATTTGGCTCAGCATATCAAAACATTTGTTGAACATTCTGTCATCACTTTTCTTATTCAATCTTTGTGGGAATGGGGTGGTGGCCTTGCAACTGGAGCCTTTTCACTTTCCTCAATTTCTTTCTCAGTTTCCACCATAGCTTTAGGAACCAGTTCGCCTTCAAGACTGACTTTTTCTTTCTTTGTTTTTGGTACTTCTTCTAATTCTCTGCCGTTCCTCAGAATTACAGAATTTACTTGAGGATTCTTCTCTGTATCACTTGGAAGGGCCCCTGCAGGCCGGGTGTTTTGATGTACAGCCAACTTGTAACACCCCGAAAAATTTTGAAGTACTTAAGCGCTATTAAGAAAGTTGATGTGCGCTAATTATATTATTTTATGTATAGACGAGTACTATTATATGAATTATATCAATTGATCATGATAATATATGTATGATGTGCATTAAGAATGGTTTATAGTCTAAGAAAATCCCCAAGGCTAAGTCAACTTGAAAATTTTATGATGGGATAAAGTTTCAAGTGAGTTTGCACAAGATCCTACTTCAAACGCATGCTGCTACCAAACTATAACTACTTAAAAGTATGATTCTTGGGTATGAGAGTATTATTTATACATGTATGTACCAATAAGATTTGTGGGTAGATTGTTGGACTAAAATAAGTAAAGATTGGGTTGAGGAGTGAAAGAAATCTTGTAGAAGAACCTTGTAGCCAAATGTGCACACCTAGTGTTTGATAAAATGCTCAAATGAGCTGAGATCATGAATATCTTTCGAATTATGGTTTGATTTTGTTATATATCAAAATAGATTGGGATTTCTAGAATTTTTGAAACATTGTAGTAATTTAAGGAAAGCTCAAAGCGAGGTATGTTGGCTAAACTTCCTTTTTAGAATTGAATTCAATGATGTTCCCGTAAGTTTCAAGTATGGATGTCTCAAGTTCCTTATTCTATGTTCCAGGTTGTTCCCAATAAATTTGAATGTCCTAAATAAGCAAAGTGTCGAGAGTTATGTATTCAAAACGTGTTTCGAATGTTCCTATCACATTATGTTATCTTTTGGAAATGTGTTCAAGAATGATATGTGTATTAAAATGCTATGTCTTTGAGTGGTGTTTCAAATTAAGGTTATGATGTCAAATTGTGTGAGAAAACTCAATATGCTTAAGACTCTTAATTGCTCATATGTGTACCTAAAGTATTGATTGGAAATGAATTATTGTTGATAACCTATAAAGATGGTTGGAAGTGAAATAAATGAATTGAAGATGTAAAGTTTGGCCAACGTGCCAAGAGTGAAAGTTATACTTGTGGCCAATGGTGCCCATGAGATGAGATGGTGTGAGAAAGATTATGAAATGGGCTTTGATTCAACTATTCAAAAATTGACTTTGAAAATAAAAGCCTGAAAGCTTATGAACTCAAGTGATGCCCATATGTGGTTGTTTTAGCTAATGCTATGTTTAGTGAGTATTTTCAATGTGTTTTGCATTCTTACATATTCGTGAGTGGAAATTGTGTATTGTCCTATTTGGGAAAAAGTAATTCAAGAAGAAATCCATTGTGTTTAAAGTCTTCATTACTAATGAACCTAAAGTTGTGATTTCCGGGATATTGTATATGTTGATATTTAGGATGATGATCCATGAAAGGAAATATATAAAAGTGTGGAATATGAAATACGGCCATTGTGCCATGAAAGAAGAATCATATGGATGGCCAAGAGAACCAATGAAATAATAATGTTGTAAGTGGTTGAAAGTACGGATTACGTGATATAGGGTGTAAAAGGTTATGAGATGTACGTATTTGTACTTTTGTTTCCAATGTGTTATAAGCCCCTACGTTCTTGCGAGTAAAGGCTATGATGTTCCTAAATGTTCTAAATGCTCTTAATGTTCTATGATCACCCATTGCAACTACAAGTAAGTGATAGTATGAACATGAGATGTGATCGTTGCCTAAATGAGAATTTCCGAAGTGTTGTATGTCCCAATGGTTTCAACTATAGTTGTATGCTTCTGAAATAATGCAAAATTATTGATTTTTAAGTCCCCAAGAGTCATGAACCTAGATAATGACCTCAATAGGTCAAGGGAGTGAATAATGAGATGGAAGGGAGATGTCCTTTGTGAAATGACGATGAACCTTAAAAAAAGGAATTAGGCCCATGTGCCATTGAAATCGACTTATTGATTTACCATGCATGCGCTAATGTAATGAGTTATGTTTCTCCATGATGAGCATGAACATGAAGTATTCCAATGATATGAGTAATTACGACATTAAATGTAATGACAAACTATGTTGCTTTAAGTTTATATATGGTATTGTGATTGGGATTACACATCCACCCGCATATATTAAGGTGAGGCGGTAGGACCGCTTTGTGTAGGGATTGTGGTATTGTGTAATACACCTCCACCCGCATATATTGAGGTGAGGCAGCATGACCACTTTGTGTAGGGATTGTAGTATTGTGATCCACCTGCATATATTGGGGTGAGGCGGTAGGACCGCTTCGTGTAGGGATTGTGGTATTGTGGAATACACCTCCACCCACATATATTGGGGTGAGGCGGCATGACTGCTTTGTATAGGGATTGTGGTATTGTGAAACACCTCCACCTGCGTATATTGGGGTGAGGCGGTAGAACCGCTTTGTGTAGGGATTGTGGTATTGTGATACATCTCCACCTGCATATATTGGGGTGAGGCGGCATGACCGCTTTGTGTAGGGATTGTGGTATTGTGATACACCTCCATCTGCATATATTGGGGTGAGGCGGTAGTACTGTTTTGTGTAGGGATTGTAGTATTATGATACACCTCCACATGCGTATATTGGGGTGAGGCGGTATGACCGCTTTGTGTAGGAATTGTGGTATTGAGGAATACACCTCCACCCGTATATATTGGGGTGAGGCGGCATGACCGCTTTATGTAGGGATTGTGGTATTGTGATACACCTCCACCTGCGTATATTGGGTGAGGCAGTAGGACTGCTTTGTGTAGGGATTGTGGTACAGTGATACACCTCCACCCGCTTATGTTGGGGTGAGGCGGCATGACCGCTTCGTGTAGGGATTGTGGTATTGTGATACACCTCCACCCGCGTATGTTGGGGTGAGGCGGCATGACCTCTTTGTGTAGGGATTGTGGTATTGTGATACACCTCTACCCGCATATATTGGGGTGAGGCAGCATGACCGCTTTGTGTAGGGATTGTAGTATTGTGATACACCTCCACCCGCATATATTGGGGTGAGGCGGTAGGACCGCTTTGTGTAAGGATTGTGGTATTGTGATATACCTACACCTACGTATATTGGGGTAAGGCGGTATGACCGCTTTGTGTTGGGATTGTGGTATTGTGATACACCTCCATCCGTAAATATTGGGGTGAGGCGGCATGGCTGCTTTGTGTTGGGATTGTGATATGGTGATACACCATCACCTGCATATATTGGGGTGAGGCGGCGGGGTCGCTTTTGTATAGAGGTTGTGGTATCATGATACACCTCCAGCTGCATATGTTAGGGTGAGGCGGCATGGCCGCTTTGTGTGAGGGTGGTTATAAAGGATCCCTGACTTAATATCGATAAATTTGAATGGAAGCTCTTAATTAATTTGCTTGATGTTAACGGCTATCTAAGCCCATTTATTGTTACCATGATTAATCATATTCACATTGTATTTCCAAGCCCTTGAATAAGTTTATTTGTATTGTGTAAGTGAACGCTGTGAACGGTCTATGAGACGCATAGGTATATAATATGATATGTGAACACTAAGGACAGTCTACGAAATGTATATGTGTAAATTAAGGGAGGAAGGTGCCACTTTCGTTGGCATTGTTTGTACATGTTGTTACAATTACATTATATTATGTATTCCACGTATAGTTCATATGGCGCAGTTGATCTTAAAAGAAGGTTAGAATGATGCAAGTATAATAAGACTTGAAATGTGATTTTATTGGATGTTTCGTAGAGTCTTGATGTACTTTAATTGCCTCTTATTTGAGTTACCGTATTTTCATATGTTGTTTTGACAGCCTTATATACGAGTAATATTCCACATGTACTCACGTCCCTTTTGCCGAGGACGCTGCATCTTTTAATGGATGCAGATATACTTCTACAGGATGATATGGATCTTTGATAGGGATCTTCTTCACTACTCAGCTTATGGTGAGCCTGCTACAGTTCTAGTGGGTGTTTGGGTCTAGTTCATTTTATGTATATAGTTATCCATTGTTATAGAAGCTCCATGTACACTGTGGGTCATGTAATTAAAGATTTGAGTTTTGTCATGTATTTATGTTCACAGTATTTATAGCTATTTATAGAGCTGTGTAACCACCACAAGAAAGAAAATATGGGCCATTGAGCCAACTGTATTTAATATGAAAGTCAAGATCTTATTATGTTATGGTAAATCATGCATGAGTAATGATGAGAGGTTAATTTAAATTAGGCTTGCTCGACTGGGTTTACTCGGTTGAGCGCCGGTCGCGCTCCACGATTTTGGGGCGTGACACAACTACCCAATCCGCCTCTCTAAATTTCAAAAATCAGTCCTCAACTGTTGTTGTCGATTAACAGCTTTTTCAACATATCATTGGTGCTTTCTTCTACCTGTTGTGATGGCTTTTGGGGATGATTGGAGTTTCTTTGGGGTCTATATTGACTATAAGTAGCCTGATTTCCACCCCATGAGATGTTCGTGTGATTCCTCCAGTTGGAATTATAAGTGTTCCCATATTGTGAATTTTGGTTCATTGGACCTCTACCCTACTGGCCCACATATTAAATAGATTCTGGATTCACCGGACATTGGTCACTCGTTTGACCTTCTCCATAAATTTCACAACATATGGCCATATGTTGCACCTGCTGCATCTTATGTGCTTGTTGCATCGTCATCTTATTCACCTAATTGGCTAATTTTTTTATATCTGCTCTCATGGCTGAGAAATAATCAAGATCAATAACACATGCTGCCTTCTGTTTAAGTGCTCTTTGTGGTTTTCCATCTCCTTGCCAATTATTATGATTAACAATGAAATTGTTCAGCAAGAACTGAATTTCACTATACAACCTTGTCCATGCAACTACCTCTACAAGTTGAATCAAGATTCATCATGGATGCTTCGTCTACCCCATCAACAAAAGTATGACCCAAGACTTTATCAGTTTAGCACTGGTCCAGACAATCTCTAAGTAGCTTTTTATATCTCTCCCTGGCTTGACTTAGAGTCTTGCCATATTTTTGTTGAAACCCTATAATTTGGCTTCTTATTGACCTTGTTTTCTTTGTGGGAAAGAATTTGATTAGAAATTTCTGTGCTAGATCATCCCATGTGTAGATTGAGTTTGATGGCTCTTTGTTCAACCATTTTTTTGCTTCCCCCAAAAGAGAAAAAGGAAACAAGGTCACTCTCACATAGTCCTTGGACACGTTCAGATAGTTGTATGTATCTAAAATATCAAAAACAATTTGTATGTGCCTTTGTAGATCTTCACTCGACGAACTATGTGGATTGAATTAGCTGCACCATGTACTGTTTCAGCTCGAAGTGCCCAGTTATGTCATGCTTCTGATATCCTGAGTCATATTGGCAAGACTAGGCCTTGCAGCCTCAATCACCGGTCTCTCATCATTCTCTGCCATCTTGATTGGTTGTGGTTGGACTACGATGCCCAACTCTGCAGTTCTTGCTCTTACTTCTGCCTCCCTCCTTAACTTGTGAAAAAGTATTTCGGGTTCAGGATCAGGAGGAGGAAGATTGTTCAAACTGTTACTTCTTCTTAGCATTCAAGGTGAACGCCTGTAGAGTCAGAATCAGTAAAATAAAATAAAATTCAAACAAAAATGAATAAAATCTTATTTTAGACATGTAGGTAATTTCTAAATCTCCAGCAACGACGCCAAAAACTTCTTGGGTCCAAATGTACATGCAAGTATACATGGTCGACAAGTAATAAAGTGATAATAAAGTATCGCCCCACAAGGATTTATGATTAATTCTTATCCAATCTAATCTACTTATAATTTTATTGCGCAAGTGATTGTGAAGAAGATGATTGTGAATGTTACTACTAAAAATTACTACGAATTGACTATACAATCAAGAATGCAAACCAAATAAGAAAACACTTAAAAAGAATTCATTGAGATGTGAATATTCTGGGGTTATAGGATTAATGTCTCTCCTATTGCGTTCTGGTTGATTTAATCACTTGATTTATCTAATTTATTGATTAACAAGGTTTATAATGCTTGAAAAATTTATTCGACACTTCGCTCACCTATTCAAGTGTCACAACCCAAACCGATGGGCCGCAACGGGCACCCGGTACCTTAATCAACCGAGTACTAACATAACATATCTTTTCGTGTCATGCTATCATAGATAACTGAGCAAAAGAGGATGCCATAAGATAAGTAGAATACAACATGAAATACCAACTTATACATAAGACATACTGGCCTATAAGGCCAAAATAACCATTCATACATTGAACATAGGCTGACAAGGCCATATAATATTTTACGTACATAAAATATGTCTACAAGCCTCTAAGAATACATAATTGTCATAAAGGTCGGGACAGAGCCCCGCCATACCAAACAATACACGTCTAAATCATACTGACCAAACAAGCAACTCCGGAGCAAATGGAGCGCACCAACACCTTCCGCTGAGCTGATATTCTACTTGGAGGACTCTCGACCTGTCTATCGGAATCTGCGGGCATGAAACACATCGTCCCCAGGCAAAATGGACGTCACTACAAATAGTGTACCGAGTATGTAAGGAATGAAAATCAGTAAACAATAGACATGAGAGAAACATGGAGTAAAAGACTCAACATGTAAGTCTGAATAACTCTGTGAATCATTAATATTTACAATGTCATGCATATGCGTATAAATGTCATACCATGCATAGGTATATGCGTTCATAACATCATCAAGCCTCTGAGGGCATCCCATCATATCATCTCGGCCACTGTGGGCAAATCATCAACGTATACCAGCTGATCAGGTGGTGGTGCGTATATAACGCTATAACCTTTTCCCATATCCCATATACATATAATATATGCGTATATAATGCCATCTGGTCATGGGTCAATGCACATGTATAAATGCATGAAATGCATAAGAAATACGTTAATAAGATTTCTCGGAGTATCATGAAATCAATATGCCTTTCGGATAAACTTACCAAACACGTATTTTTCTGAGACCCATGAACAGAAGATATAATAATAATTAACATGGGAAATCAAGAATATAGACACCCCTAGTACTTCTATGAATAGAGTAATTTATGAAAATTGTGTGTTTACTCGTTTCGTTTGTATCATATGGATCATGCCAAAAAGAAAGAAGGGATAGCCTTAACATATCTGAACCGATTCTCTTGACAATCCCTTTAACACCCGTTGATTGCGACAACACGTAACGACAGATCGAAGTAGGGGAGAATCTGTATGGTATTCTTGAGAAAGATTGCACCGTACTCCCTTAGAAAGGTTGCTATAACATTACGTAGTCTCGTATTTTTGTAGCACAATCACGTTGCTTAACATCTAATCTTTCATGAATGAGTTGTTGAAGCATTCTTTGAACTTTTGTAGAGATTCCATAATGAATTAAAGAGGTCCTTTTTAATATTTGGGTATGGCCCCACTTGAATAATGACTAAGCCACAGAATCTTGTAATTGTGACACAAAGTTAAATGACTTAAGAGTCATATTTAACTAAGGCTTCTTGGCTGCCACGTGGGGGAATTTGTCCCCACCTATTAATTATCCACAAATCCCTAATTATATGGTTAATCTCCCATTAAACTAATTACCCACATAATTAAAAATTATCTTAAATTACTTAAAATACTACTCACTTTTAACACACTTTATATATCTTATTATCCTGGTCATGTGGTACCTTGTATGGTACTAGTCCATAAATACCGGGTATTATAACTCGGACCATATTTTATTCCAAAATGTCGAACTTTGACGAAATTCATTTTTTTCGATTTTCTTACCCTCTCACCTTCACGAATTTACTCATCGCTTGTTGAAATAGCATATTACTTATAACTTCAAAATAATCTCATTCCCGAGCTTACGTCGATTAACATACAACGAAACTTTAATGTACGAAAATGCGGGATGTAACATCTCATTTCCGAGCTTTCATCAATTTACTTATGACGTACTTTCACGTACGAAAATATGGGGTGTAATATCATTCCCCTCTTTCGAACATTCGTCCTCGAATGTTGACTGATGCACTTATCATTATCATAACCTATAGCTCTTGTGAATATTTTAGTACTCTCCTTGCCATCTAGGCAACTGTTTTGTGAATAAATCCAACAGCTAGGGCATTCCCCCCTTTAGGCCTCTTTCTCATACCGTGACTTGCTATCGGAATTCTTTCAATATCGTAATTATTGCTACCTTCTATCATACAGCTTGTATGACTCTGACCTTGTATGTGCTCCTATGCGACTTTTCTCTCTTGTTTCCTCCAGATTTTAGCCAATCTCTAGGCCTCACTTTGTGAACATATACAAAATTATGACAAGCTGTTCCCCTGGGCGTCATTAGTCTTACTACATCTAAGTAGGCCATACTATACCATAACTCTTACTTCGATTTGTCGTTACTGAGGTCTGCTACCAAACTCCAAGTTACTTTCACTTTATATGTATAAATCTAAGTCCTTTAATGCTTCTTCATTGCTGTTCATCTTAAGAATGGCAGCCTGATCTCATCTAATTTTGTTGTAACTTTTATCTATCCATTGTTGATTCACCTCAATGTTGATCTACCATCTACTACTGATAACTTGAAACCTCTTACGTAATACATTGCCACTAGGGCTTACGTTACATCGAGGAACATTTGAAGTGATTTTCCTGATCCACCTGGGGGCGATACCGTACATCCATAACCGTATTTCATATTATCCCAATGTGATTCACCTTATGTGGGTATTTTAATCCCGTACAATTTGTGAAATCATTACTCAATCGAAGGCCCAAACATCATCCTTCATATATCATAATTACACCCTCATTGTACTACCAAGGCAGCATTCCATTTCTTCTAAATGCTACTAGTCTTAGACTCCTTTGAGTTCATTCAGGCTATACTGAGCTTTTTATAACTTAGAGAAACCATCAACTCTCTTGTTTTCATGGTCTTAATCCCAAGGACTTATCCATTCTCGTCACCTTCTCATTCGCCCTTTCTTATCCTTACTCCTGTCTTCTAGAACCTTGTCATTTTACCATACTTTAGCTTGCAACCTACACATATCTATTTATACTACTTGCAACCTTCGTTCAACTTGCTTGCACCATAGATTTCCTTATGTTATTCAGGAACATCAAACGAGACATCACATCATCTCTAGCTCTTCTTTACTCTCTTGACTAGGCCTTTCGATACCTAGAAACCATAGGCTGGAAGATATGCCACTGACGACACCACTACCATTCCTGGATACTGAATCCTAGCGCTTCTAACCTTCTATCTACGGTATGGATTATTTGCAACCTTCTGTATTTGAGTATCTCGTATGTTGTTCACCTTTACCTTACTTACCTTAAAATCTGGCATCACATCTTCTATCTCTTTCATGACCTCGCTTTAACACAGGTATAATTCAGAATCCACAACTTGAAGCTCTATTATAATACTTGCACCTCTGGTGCATACACAATCTGATGGGAGCTTCATACTGACTTTTTATAAGGCTAGTACTCTTCTAACTGGCTTTATCATAGAGCCGTTATTGAATATGGCTGTTGTACTATCTCTCTTGTACCTCTGATATTAAGAGTGATTCTGCTATGTTCTCAATCACGATTCATGTAGTTTTTTGTGTCTAATAATCAGACTCCTGATTTACTTAGTTGATTAAACTCTTTAGTTTCCTCTTCCTTCTGATCAGCCTTCATGTAGGCTTAAGTTATCTTCCGATCTGTGGCTCCTGGTATTAGTTATTACTTTAGCCTTTCATGGGTGCTATGGAATATCCATGATACAATCTTTTGACAATTCAATCCTTTGTCTATGCCTCAGGCTCAATTCTTTCGTTTAACTTGTACCAGAGTCTTCTACGAGTGTATGAATGTGAATATATAAGCTGCATGGATAATACTCCGAAATCTTAAGTGCATTCATAATGTAACTAACTCTAGATCATTTATCGAATAATTCCTTTCATTCCATCTCAGCTTTCTTTAAATGCAAGCAATTACTTTTCCTGGTCTTTGTGCCCCCTTGTTACGTGCATACTTAGCCTATCTTAGTTCCCATGCATGTCGGAATTTTATGCAACTCATATGGTCTCGAATATTATTTTTGTTTTCATTTCCCGCTCATTAGCCACGCTAGGTGCCACTTTCTTATGGAGTGCATACAATGTTGTTGTGAGACTGTTGTTACAAGACCATTTCCTCTTTAGGTCACTGTGCTTAGGTTGAAGCCTTCTTCCTTATTTCCTCAGCTAGTGTTTCGTTGTAGTACTTAGGGAGACCTTCTGGCTCTTGTAAAGTTATAAGTTTATCACATCGTATATTTTATGGAATTTTTGATGTTCTTCCCCGCCTATAATTATCCGTAGTTACTTATTTCCATGCCCTTGCGCTTGTAGGGTTGCTTCTGAACTATTATTTTGACTGTCTTCCTAGTGGCATTCTCTTTTATTTACCTTTAACTACCCCAACTCCTATCTTAATATATCTCAAGGATCATGATGTCATATCTGCGAGACTGAATTCCCCATGTTGTGGTTCACTATGTTCATCTTGCACAATCTTTTGATTTGTCTGTGTCCTCTTGTTTAGCCATAACTAGGCTCTTCCTGGATCAACTACTAACTACTCGTTGGTCCATTCTCATATCAATATTCCGCGTAATCTTCTTGGGTTATTCCTTTTGTCTTAACTTACCTCTCGCACTGGCTCCTTATTTATTAAAAACATCCTGGGCTGGAACCCTTACTTTCTCTCCTTAACGTCGTGCTTGCATAATGTTCTGGAATCTTAGCATATATGTAGGATTTGAATAAGTGCAATCTCATCCCTTTCTCATTTTTATCCCATTCTTCCTTTACCATTTCATAGCTACTAGAACCACTTAATTCTGACTTAATGCCACATTACTCCATATTCCCCCCTTTAGGGGAGTACTAAGAGTTAGAGCTACGATGATCTACCTATAGATGTTTTACCTCTTCATCTTTGGCGTCTTTTCACTTCATCGATGACCCTTACTTGCCTCGCGATAACCCTTTTGTACCAAGGATAACAAATTTCCTTACTCACGAGGGTGGCACTTAGTATAACTGGCACACATAGTCCCTTAAGATTAACTTTGCTTCATTTGCTTGATTTAGGGAAGCGTCTTCCTGAATGACCTTTAAGGGTTATTCTTCTGTCGTCCATTCTCTTATCGCCGGAACGCAATCTAAAATTCTCATGATGACGACTATTATCAAATCACTCAGTCCCCAATTCATGTTTATTTATCTTGTCCACCAGCCCATATTGATTTCTATTACTCTGGGGTCTAACTTTTCCTTTTGGTAGTCGCGTTGGAGTCACAAACTTATTTCTCAAAATGAGGATATGAGTTTATGGCCTATACTCTTTTGTTGTCTCAAGGCTTGTCACTTCTCGCCTTTTTCTTCACTTGACTATAGACTCTGTAATACTGTCATCTTTTTTATCTACCGTTGTCATCCATGTATCACACCTCACTCATAATGCTTCATTAACTCTCTTCTTATTTCCCACTAACATTTATGTCTATCACTTTATTCTGAAAACTCGAACAAGACATTCTTTTGCTTTTAGCTCCCCTTGATCCATCTACTGGCTCTTCAGGTTGCCTAACATTCTCTCTTCACTAGGGATGTGAGCAACACTAAGATAATATTTATTCCTTCAAGGCTTCCAGTGCCTATCTTTGTAGTACTCATATCCAGCTGTACTATTTTAGAGTGCACCATCTGGGTGTCTCACAAGGAGATCTATTAGCACATTTGCAATATCCTTCGGGAATGTCAACTTACAAAAAAAATCCATCCACTATTTTGGGTTACCCTAACCCCAACTAGATCTTGATACCCTGCCTTCTCTTATACTACTTCTGTTAGCCCCCATAGGGCATAAATGAGATGGATGTGGCCGGTTGTACATACCTCTACTACTGTTGAAGGTAACTCAAAATGCTTATATCTCCCTTCCTGAATGGTAAATAATGATAATCTTCACTAGCTGGGTACCTCGTACCCTTTTTCATCTTGCTTATTTTACTTGTTAAAGCTTTCATCTACCTTCTGAATCTCTTGTTGCTTTTTACCATATGGGTGGATAAATATTCATGCCTTAGGGCTCCTTTTCCAGAAGCTCTCACGTCTTAGTACACACATGATCTGCTGGAGACCTTACATTTACTCATCATAAACATAATGCAAAATCCAGTTCCTCTGACACAACTCTTCCACAGTCGTATTCAATCCCTTACCAACCGTCTTTCTGGATATAGTCATCATCGTATTATTAATAAGATAGAGTTTAGGAAGTTGAGTTCTTACAACTGAGCTCTACCACACAGTCTAGAGTAAGAAGAAAGAGTGACAGTCTTAAATGCCTTGTAGCCTCTTGCTTATAAGTTTGGTGCACAACACACTCATAAACAAGACTCTACTAGACACGGCTTGTAGACTCCCTAGGACAGAACTGCTCTGATATCACTTTTGTCATGACCCAAATCGATGGGGCCGTGACGGGCACCCGTTACCTTACTCAACCGAGTACCAACATAACATATCTTTTCGTATCATACTATCATAGATAACAGAGCCGGAGAGACTGCTGTGAGATAAGTAGAATACAACATGAAATACCAACTTATACATAAGACATACATGCCTATTAGACCAAAATAACCATTCGATAAGGCCATACAATCTTTTACGTACATGACATCTGTCTACAAGCCTCTAAGAATACATAATTGTCATAAAGGTCGGGACATAGCCCCGCTATACCAAACAATACACGTCTAAATCATACTGACCAAACAAGCAACTCCGGAGAAAATGGAGCGCACCAACACCTTCCACTGAGCTGATAGCCTATTTGGAGGACTCTCGACCTGTCTATCGGGACCTACGAGCATGAAACACAGCGTCCCCAAGCAAAAGGGACAACAGTACAAATAATGTACCGAGTATGTAAGGAATAAAAATCAGTAAACAATAGACATGAGAGAAACATGGAGTAAAAGACTCAACATGTAAGTCTGAATAACTCTTTGAATCATTAATAATTATAATGTCATGCATATGCGTATAAATGTCATACCATGCATAGGTATATGCGTTCATAACATTATCAAGCCTCTGAGGGCATCCCATCATATCATCTCGGCCACTGTGGGCAAATCATCAACGTATACCAGCTGATCAAGTGGTGGTGCATATATAACGCCATAACCTTTTCCCATATCCCATATACATATAATATACGCGTATATAACTCCATCTGGTCATGGGTCAATGTACATGTATAAATGCATGAAATGCATAAGAAATACGTTAATAAGATTTCTCGGAGTATCATAAAATCAATATGCCTTTTAGATAAACTTTATCAAATACGTATTTTTTGAAGACCCATGAACAGAAGATATAATAATAATTAACATGGGGAATCAAGAATATAGACACCCCTAATACTTCTATGAATAGAGTCATTTTTTAAAATTGTGCGTTTACTCGTTTCGTTTATATCGTATGGATCATGCCAAAAAGAAAGAAGAGATATCCTTAACATACCTGGACCGATTCTCTTGACAATCCCTTTAACACCCGTTTATTGCGATAACACGTAATGGCAGATCGAAGTAGGAAAAACTCCGTATGATATTCTTAAAAAAGATTGCACCGTACTCCCTTAGAATCGCAAAATCTCGTTGATATAATATTACGTAGTCTCATATGATTTTTGTAGCACAATCACATTGCTTAGCATCTAATCTTTCATGAATGAGTTGCTGAAGCATTCTTTGATCTTTTGGAGAGATTCCATAATGAATTAAAGAGGTCCTTTTTAATATTTGGGTGTGGCCCCACTTGAATAATGACCAAGCCACAAAATCTTGTAATTGTGACATAAAGTTATATGACTTAAGAGTCATATTTAACTAAGGCTTCTTGGCTTCCACGTGGGGAATTTGTCCCCACCTATTAATTATTCACAAATCCCTAATTACATGGTTAATCTCCCATTAAACTAATAATTAACTAATTATTCACATAATTAAGAATTATCTCAAATTACTTAAAATACTACTCACTTTTAACACACTTTATATATCTTATTATCCTGGTCATGTGGTACCTTGTATGGTACTAGTCCATAAATACCGGGTATTATAGATCGGGCCGTATGTTATCCCAAAATGTCAAACTTTGACAAAATTCATTTTCTTCGATTTGCTTACCCTCTCACTTTCACGAATTTACTCATCGCTTGTTGAAATAGCATAATACTTATAACTTCAAAATAATCTCATTCCCGAGCTTACGTTAATTAACTTATGACGAAACTTTAACGTACGAAAATGCGAGATGTAACATCTCATTTTCGAGCTTTCATCAATTTACTTATGGCATACTTTCACGTACGAAAATATGGGGTATAACATCAAGCCAACCTAATATTATATGTCTATAGAATTAGAATTAACAAGAATGCATGTATATTTCTTGCGAAAATAACCAAGTAAGGCAACTATAATATGTTTATCTTAATCGCTAATCTATTCTTCGATGCCCGGATTTGAGATCTTACTCTATTCAATATTATATGCAATCTACAGTTTCCACTTTCGAGTTCAACTATAAATTCATAGATGGTATTCTTCTATTAGCTATGCAATAGATTAATTAAGTGCAGGATTGAATAAACAAATCAATATGATAATTTAGTCAATATAATCAACTGTCAAACAACAATAATCGAATACAACCCATAACCCTAGAATAATGTGGTTCTTAGCTACTCATTTTTATGACAATAATCAAAGTATTGTTTTTAAACATAGAAACAATGAATACTAGATAAAAGATGGAAGAATCGATGAATTCTGTGCTCCGTTTGTGTTTTTTTGCCTTTTACCGCCTTCAGAATTGACCAACTAGGTATTCTTTTGGGCTTGGGGAGCTTTGTCTTCGCTAACACAAGGCCCTTTTCGCATTCGCGAAGAAGGGGCAGCTGGGCAGTGTTGTTTTAAATCGGGACTTAGTCAATTTTTGAGTTAATTTATTACACTCTTGGGCGATTTTGGAGATTTAAAGAGGGGGATTTCAACCTAGCTTTTGAAGGGAAGTAATTTCTACCCAATGTGAGTTTAATACATGGATTATGGGTAGATTTGAACATGTAAATTTATGAAAATTATGGGTTTAGATAAAAAACTTTGGTTTCGATAAAAATGAGATTTAACCACGAAAATGGTTAGAATATGAACTTTTGAGCATGTATTGATTAATTTATATAATATTTGACTAGTTTTGGATTGTTCGGCACTGAGTTGAGGCTTAGGAGTGAATTCGAGGCCGGAAAGTGAGCTTTGAGACGAGGTAAGTCTCTTGCCTAACCTTGTAAGAGGGAATTTATGCCATAGGTGATTTAAATTAATCTTTGATTCTAATTGTGGGGGCTACGTACGCACGAGGTGACGAGAGCCCATGCGTAGCTACTATTTATGCCTATGTCCGGGTAGTTTAGGACCCAAATCATGAATTTATTGTAATGTTTGCACCTACTTGCTAATTTAAAGTGCTTAAATTATATTAGAACTTGTTAGAAGAATTGTAAAGAGGCCGAATTTCACTTGCTTAAATCTTGAGTGGATCACTTGACCGTTAATGGAAATTGTATGACATTGTGTATTAGACTGGTAAAATTGTTAAGTCAAATGCTTATAGGGTATCCTCTCTTCTTCCGAAGCGGGCCGAATGCCTCGGCAGTAGAATATATGCAACTATGGATCGTGTCACCCGTCCCTCAGCAGCGTACACATTATTCTGGATCGGGCCGAACGACCTCTGCATAAATCGTGCTTATTAATACTCAGATCCTATTCATACTTGATTTTATTTTGTAGCTTGTGAGGCTAAAATTATTTAATGACAGAAATGTACTTGGAGTTTATAAATTAAATTTTCCTGCTTGTTAGTAAGTTATTGTTATTATTTACATAACCCATATTTATTTAGAATTTATGTATTTATATTGTTAGCCCATAGTAAGTGTAGAAGTCGACCCCTCGTCACTACTTCTTCGAGGTTAGACTTGATAATTACTAGGTACATGTTGTTTATGTACTCACGCTACACTTCTGCACTGACCGTGCAGGATCTGAGGCAGGTGCATCTGGCGATCACACCGGTGCGCACTCTCCCTACCCGGAGGCCTAGTGGTGAGCTACTTTTCCCGAGCTGTTCCGCAGCATCCTAGAGTCTCTCCTTTACTTTCATTCATGTCTATTTTTATTTCAGATAATAGCTAGAGTTTTTTATAATCTATTAGTGCTCATACACTTGTGACACCAGGTCTTGGCACACACTAGTAGACTTGTGGTTTTGGATTATTTCTATGGTTATTATTGCACTCAATTGCTCTCGTTTTATTTATTTTAAACCTGTTGTTCCTGAAATCTTCTAAATTTAGGAAAGTTTAATTACTTGGGAATTTTATTAAAAAGTGAAATCACGTGGTTAGTTCACTATTGGCTTGCCTAGCAGCGGCACTGGGCTCCATCATGGCTTATAAGAGAATTGGGTTGTGACAACATGGTATCAGATCCCTAGGTTCATGTAGGTCTCACAAGTTATGAATAGGCCTAATAGAGTCTTGCAGATCGGTGCGAAGACGTCCGTACTTATCTTTGAGAGGCTATAGGGTGTTAGGAAACTACTCTTTCTTCATCTCCTATCGTGCAGTTGATGTGGTACTAACTATCTTTCTCTTTTTCTCTCACAGGAACGTGCACAGTAGAGGATCATATTATTGAGGCCGGGGGAGGGCTCCAACCCATGCTAGAGGATGGGGATGTCCTAGAGTTGCTCCAGCTATGCCACGAGCGGATCCAATAGAGGATCATATTATTGAGGAGTAGGGCGAGGTGCCTGTAGTAGAGCCAGCCCCGGTAGATTTCATGTCAGCACCGGGATTCCAGGAGGTCATGGGCCATATGCTAAGGTTCATGGATACCATGACCAAGGCTAGTTTATTTCCAGCAGACACCAGCCACATCTCAGGCGTGAGGGGGAGCACAGACCCCTACTTCTCAAGATCTAGGGCATGCAGCCACTGTATATCAGACCTCGGGAGCACTACACGTGGGCAGAGCTCAGCCAGTTGCAGCAATACCAGAGCCCCGACCATCTACGACCGGTGATCCGCAGAAGCTATTGGAAAGATGGACCAGGCTATACCCTCCTGTCTTTGGAGGTGAGCGACATGATTACCCCCAAAACTTTATTGATCGGTACAGGGACAAATTGCACATAATGAGGATATTGGAGTCTCATGGGGTGGATTTTCTACTTTCTAACTAGAGGGCAGGGCCCGTAGGTGGTGGTAGTCCAATGTTCTTGGCAGACCAACAGATTCTCCTCCCATGACTTGGGATAGGTTCACCCGTATTTTGTTGGATAGGTATATTCCACCCTCATAGAGGGACGAGTTACGGTTTCAGTTTGAGCATCTCCAGCAGGGTCAGATGTTAGTGACCGACTATGAGGCGAGGTTCTCTGAGTTATCTTGCCATGCACTTATGATACTTCCTACCAACACAAAGAGAGTGCAGAGGTTTGTCGCAGGGTTGCACACAGGTATTCAGGCCACTATGGCCCGAGAGGTTGAGATGGGGACTTCTTACGAGCTAGATGTAGAGATAGCTCGGAGGATCGAGGGTGTACGTCAGCATAGCGGAGAGCAGGCTACGAGGGATAAGCGGTTTCGGTATTCTGTAGAGTTCAAAGGTGCCCCGGTTGGGGGCAGAGGTCAGTTCGTCAGGGGTCAGTCCAGTAGGCCCACATATCCAGCAACGCCACCTCCTCGGGGTGCTCCAGTTCAACCCTATTTTAGCGCCATGCCAGAGTGTTCCTACCGCCCACCAGTTATTCAGGGCTCCTCCAGTAGGTACTCAGGTCATCAGGGTCAGACTTCAGGTCAGCAGTCCACCGTGCCGAGAGGTTGTTTCGAGTGTGGGGATCTTAATCATGTGCAGAGGTTCTGCCCAGGCTTCGGGGCAAGGTATTGTAGCAGGGACATCAACCTATGATTATAGCATCAGCTGTCCCACCAGTCGTCCGGCCGCCCAGAGGCGGAGGGCAGGTGGGTAGGGACCGTCCTAGAGTTGGAGGCCAGTCTGGTGGAGGCCAGTCATATGGCGTTCCAGCTAGGTTCTATGCTTTTCCGGTTAGACCATATGTAGTGGCCTCAGATAACGTGATCACAGGTATTATTTCTGTCTGCTGTAGGGATGCTTCAGTACTATTTGATCCAGGGTCTACATATTCATATGTCTCATCGCTGTTTGCTCATTTCCTAGTTGTTTCCAGTGAGTCCCTGGGTGCTCCTGTTTCTGTGACCACACCTATGGACGATTCTGTTGTTGTGGATCGGATCTATCGGTCTTGTGTTGTTATATTCTGTGATTATGAGACTAGAACGGATCTTCTGTTGCTTGATATGACAGACTTTGAGGTCATCCTGGGCATGGACTGGTTGTCTCCATATCACGCCATCCTTGATTTCCATGCCAAGAATATTACCTTGGCGATGCGAGAGTTGCCTAGATTGGAGTCGAAGGGCTCATCTGTCAGTACATCTAGTCAGGTTATCTCTTTTCTGAAGGCTCGACACATAGTCGAGAAAGGTTGTTTGACTTTTCTAGCTTATGTCCGAGACACTACTATAGAGGCTCCGACGATTGATTCAGTGCCCGTAGTCAGGGAGTTCTCTGATGTGTTTCCTTCTGATTTTCCAGGCATGCCACTAGATTGTGCTATCTCTATTCCACCGTATCGCATGGCTTTGAAAGAGTTGAAGGAGTTGAAGGAACAACTTGAGGAGTTGCTAGCAAAGGGGTTCGTCAGGCCGAGTGTATCGCCTTGGGGTGCGCCATTGTTATTTGTGAAGAAGAAAGACGGGACTATGCGGATGTGCATTGATTACCGCCAGTTGAACAAAGTTACCATTAAGAACAAGTACCCGTTGTCATGTATTGATGATTGGTTTGACCAGTTGCAGGGTGACAGTGTGTTCTCTAAGATCGACTTGAGATCGGGGTACCATCAATTGAAGATTCGGGATTCAGATGTTTCGAAGACTACTTTCCGGACTAGATATGGCCATTATGAGTTTCTAGTGATGTCCTTCGGTTTAACTAACACTCCAGCGGTGTTTATGGATATGATGAACTGAGTGTTCAGGACGTATATTGACTCGTTTGTCATTGTCTTCATTGATGAGATTTTGATCTACTCGCGTAGCATAGAGGATCACAAGTAGCATTTGAGAGTGTTGCTTTAGACCTTGCGGGAACAAAAGCTATATGCTAAGTTCTCCAAGTGTGAGCTCTGGTTAGATTCTATGGCATTCTTGGGACATGTTGTATCGGGCGAGGGTATTAGGGTTGATCCCAAGAAGATCGAGGCAGTTTAGAGTTGGCCTCATCCTACCGTAATAATTGAGATCAGGAGCTTCCTGGGGTTAGCAGGTTATTATTGTCGGTTTGTGGAGGGCTTCATATCAATTGCAACACCTTTCACTAGATTGACCCAGAAGGGTGCTCCGTTCCGTTGGTCTAATGATTATGAGGTGAGCTTTCAGAAGATCAAGACAGCTTTGACGATGACACCAATTCGAGTGTTGCCTTTAATTCATGGATGTATACTGTGTATTGCGACTCTTCACGTGTTGGTTTAGGTTACGTATTGATGCAGGAGGGGCGAGTTATTGCATATGCTTCACGTCAGTTGAAGCCCCATGAGAAGAATTTCCATGTACTTGACTTGAAGTTGGCCGCGATTATTCATACTTTTAAGATCTGGAGGCATTAACTTTATGGGGTGTCCTGTGAGCTTTACTCCGACCATCGCAGCTTCCAGCATCTGTTCAGATAGAGGGATCTCAATTTGAGTCAATGCAAGTGACGTGAGTTACTAAAAGACTATGATATTACCATCCTTTATCATCCGGGCAAGGCGAATGTAGTCGCGGATGCCTTGAGCAGAAAGGCGGAAAGTATGGGTAGTTTGGCATTCATTTTAGCAGAGGAAAGGCCACTAGCTTTGGACATTCAGTCCTTCGCTAATAAACTTGTGAGGTTGGATTTATCAGAGCCTAGACGAGTTCTTGCGTGCGTCGTTGCCCAGCATTCACTATTCGAGCAGATCAAGACTCGCCAGTTTAATGATCCGCACTTGTTGGTTCTCAGAGAGACAATACTACAGGGTGGTGCTAAGGAGGTTACTATCGGCAAGGATGGTGTTCTGCGACTCCAGGGTTGTCTATGTGTTCCTAATGTTGATGGGCTGAGGGAAACGATTCTAGAGGAGGCACACAATTCTCGGTATTCTATTCATCCAGGTGCTATGAAGATGTATCGCGACATGAGGTAGCATTATTGGTGATGGCGGATGAAGAAGGACATAGTTGATTATGTTGCGAGGTGTTTAAATTACCACCAGGTTAAGTGTGAGCATCAGAGGCCAGGTGGCCTGCTTCAGCAGATGACTATACCTGAGTGGAAATGGGAGCGCATTACTATGAACTTCGTAGTTGGGTTGCCTGTGATGACCCAAAAGATCATCTTATGTTTTAGAACTCGAATCTGCGCTCTTAAACCTTAAAAATCTCATATTTACCCTCCTCAATTTACGTGCGCAGTGTGGGTATGTTTTCGAAAATCTTTTATGTTGAAAACTAATGAAAATAAGAATTTTTGCCTTAAAAGTTGATTTTAGTTGACTTAAAAGTTGATTTTAGTTGACTTCGGTCAACATTTTTGGTAAACGGGCCCGAATCCATGTTTTGATGGTCCCGGTGGGTCTGATCAAATTATGGGACCTGGGCGTATGCCGGAATCGAATTCGGAGAGCCTTAGCTTGAGTTATGAATTTTTAATGAAAATTAAAAGTCTGAAAATTAATTGTTTTTAAGAATTAATTGATGTTTGGCATTGTGTGTACCGGGTCCGTATTTTGGTTTCGGAGCCCGGTACAGGTTCATTATCATATTTAACACTTGTCCGTGAAATTTGGTGAGAAACGGAGTTGATTTGACGTGATTCGGACCTTCGGTTGAGAAAATAGTAACTTTAAAGTGTTCTTGAGAATTTCATTTGATTTGGTGCTAAATTTAGAGTTCTAGGTGTTATTTTAACGATTTGATTACGCGAGCAGGTCTGTATGATGTTTTTAGACTTGTGTGCATGTTTGGTTTGGAGCCCCGAGGGCTCGGGTGAGGTTTGATAGGCCACGGGATGTTTTGGACTTTGGAAATCTAGTTTTTTCTGCAGAGTCTGGGTTCTGGCATGTCCTTCTTCGCGTTCGCTAAGGTCCTCTCGCGAACGCGAAGAGTAAACTGATGAGGCAGGGATTTCTTCTTCGCGAACGCGAAGGCTTGGTCGCGAACGCGAAGCGATGTGGGCATTACCCTTCGCGAACGCGGGAAGCCTATCGCGAATGCGTAGTGTTAGGCACTGTGGAGGGGGAGTCAGCCTTTTCTTCATTGCGAACGCGAACACTCTCTCGCGAACGTGAAGACCAGGGAAGGGTAGCCTATGCAAACGCGAGCAGTGTCTCACGAACATGAAGGCTCGGCAGCCTATACTCTTTGTGAACGCGACAGTGCTCTCGCAAACGCGATGAACACTATCGCCCAGCATTTAACAGAATCCAAACACAGGATTTAGTAAAACATTCATTTTTCTCAAAAAACCAAACGGTGTGAGGCGATTTTTCAAGAGTCATTTCTTCCCCAAAGTGTTGGTAAGTGATTCTAAACCATTTTCTTTCAATTACCCATTACATTTCTTGAATTTTTAACCTAAAATCTAGAGTTTTATTGTAGAATTAGGGGTTAGGATAGAAACCTGGGATTTCGGGAATTTGGGGGATTTAGACCTCAATTTGAGGTCGGATTCCAAAACCAATTATATATTCGGGCTCGGGGATGAATGGGTAAATGGATTTTGGTCCGAACCTCGGGTTTTGACCAAGCGGGCCCGGGGTCGATTTTTAACTTTTTAGACGAAAATATGGGAAATCTGTAATTATTCATTAAAGTTGATTCCTTTAGCAATATTTGATATTATTGAGTCATTTTTGAATAGATACGAGTGGTTTGGAGGTGAATTCCAAAGGAAAGGCTGTGATTGAGAATTAAATGGCCTTCAGAGCGAGGTAAGTGTCGTGTCTAACTTTAGCTTGAGGGAATAGGTATTATGAGTTCATTTGCTATGTGTTTGGTTGTTAAATACAATGTATAGGTGAGGTGACGAGCATTTATGCGTCGTTGTCGAGTCATAGCATGCGAGTGAAATTCTCTTCTTGTCTATTTTGTAGCCTTAAATTCTACTATCCATGCTTAGCGGGTTATTTGAAATGTTGGGTGACTTATATCTGGTTTCACTGAGATTTGGTAGCTTTGTAATATTGATTCAAGGTTGCGGTTACATTGTGCTGTTGATTATGGGTAAAATACTGGTTTCTTTGTGATACTCATATCTATCCGTTGTTATTGATTATGTGATTCGTTAGGAGGAGTGTAAAACATGAAGGGTGATGCCGTGCATGCATTATTTATATTGTGAGGAAGAGTGTAAAAGCACGAAGGGTGATGCCATGTATATTATGAGAGGCTTAATGCACGAAGGGTGATGCCGTATCGTTCTATTTATTTATTTGGTGAGGCTGAGAGTAAAAGCACGAAGGGTGATGCCGTGCCGTTCCATTTATTTATTTGGTAAGGCTGAGAGTAAAAGCACGAAGGGTGATGTCGTGCCGTTCTATTTATTTATTTGGTAAGGCTGAGAGTAAAAGCACGAAGGGTAATGTTGTGCCGTTCTATTTATTTATTTGGTAAGGCTGAGAGTAAAAGCACGAAGGGTGATGCCGTGCAGTTTTCCTTTGCTGCTTTATTTGCTCAATTCGTTTAAGGATTTTCGGTTTAATTCTGTCTTTTCATTATTCTCACTCTTTATATTGCATTCCCCCACTGTATGTCCCCTTCCCATTACTTATGCGTTATTTCTTTATTTACTGTTGTTGCCACTAGCATGATTATATTGTTGAGGTTATATGTGGGTGTCTTGTCCTAGCCTCGTCACTACTTAGCTGAGGTTAGGATCGACACTTACCAGTACATGAGGTCAATTTTACTGATGCTGCACTCTGCACTTTTTGTGTAGATTTTGGAACCGTCTTAGGTTGATCGAGATTTTGCTTTTGGTCCGCTGTCCGTAGGCTCAAGGTAGATCTGTCGACGTTCACAGACCTTGAAGTCCCCGACTATCTTTTATGTCCTACTGTTTTCTTTCATTCAGACAGTTTTATTTCTTTCAGACTATTACTTGTAGTAAATTCTAGAATGCTCGTGAATTGTGACTCCAGATCTGGGTGGTAGTAATTAATACAGTTTTATAATATTCCGCACTTATTATATTTCACCTTAGTTAATTATTGTTATTTACTGAATGGAAATAAGGAATTGGTTTAACGATTCTCTATCGTTGTCTTGCCTAGCAAGTGAAATGTTAGGCGCCATCACGGTCCCGTCAGTGGGAAATTTTGGGTCGTGACGGTTGGTATCAGAGCACTAGGTTGCCTAGGTCTCACGCTTCACGAGCAAGCTTAGTAGAGTCTAGAGGATCGGTACGGAGACGTCTGTGCTTATCTTCCAGAGGCTATGATGTTTAGGAACAAGTTTCACTTCTATTCTTCTCTGTCGTGCGATTTTTCTTTCTTTATAGTAATTGAACTCTTCTACTCTTATTCTCTCGCAGATGGCGAGAGCACGTACCACTTCCTCAGCTGAGCATCAGCCAGAGCCTCCAGTGGCAGCTCCTACGCGGGGCAGAGGTCCAGGCCGAGGCCGTGCCAGAGGCCGAGGCAGGGGCAGGGCTCAGCCTAGAGCCCTAGCAGCAGCCCCAGCAGTGGAGCCTCAGATAGAGCTTGACGAGGAGGTTCCAGCCCAGACTGTTCCTACCGGACCAGCTCAGGTTCCGAAGGGGTTCATTGGTCCGTTTGGTGGACCTTATGGAGAGTGTGGGCCGTATGGAGAGTGTGACCCAAACTGACGCATTTCCCATGGCACCAGCAGTCTCTCAGGCTGGAGGAGGAGCCAAGACTCCCACCACTCCCGCTCCGGAGCAGATAGCTCCCCAGTATCAGGCTCCAGCAGCTCAGCCAGTCGGATTAGTTCAGCCGGTTATTGCGGCACAGGTCGGAGATGGGCCAGCTATGTCTTCTCAGGCTTTATGGAGATTGGACAGGTTTACCAAGCTCTTTCATGTTCACTTCAGTGGTGCACCTTCAGAGGATCCCCAGGAGTATCTTGACAGCTGTCACGAGGTTCTACAAAATATGGGTATAGTGGAGACCAATGGGTCGATTTTGCTGTATTTTAGATGACTAGTTCCGCCAAGAAATGTTGGAGAGATTACTTGTAGACCAAACCAGCTGGGTCGCCTGCTCTTACTTAGGACCAGTTCTCTCAGCTCTTCATAGAGAAGTTTCTGCCTATCACATTGAGAGAGGAGCGTTGCCGTCAGTTTGAGCGTCTTCAGCAGGGCAGTATGGTTGTTACTCAGTATGAGACCCGTTTTGTGTATTTGGCCCGTCATGCTATTCTTCTGCTTCCCACCGAGAGAGAGAGAGAGGGTGAGGAGGTTTATTGATGGACTTGCTCAGCCTATCAGATTGCAGATGGCTAAGGAGATTGGGAGTGAGATTTCTTTTCAGGCGGCTGCTAATGTCGCCAGACGAGTCGAAATGGTTCTTAGTCAGGGAGGTCAGGGGTCTGATAAGAGACCTCATCATTCCGGTGAGTTCAGCGGTGCCTCACCTAGAGGCAGGTGTACTTTTAGTAGAGGCCATCCTCCCAGGCCGTTTCATTTAGCGCTCCAGGCATCCCACGGTGCCTTAGGTGGTCGTGGCCCTCAGATGCATTATTTCGACCAGCTAGCCTATAGTGCACCACCAGCTCCTATTAGTGCACCTCCACTCCAGAGTTATCAGGGTGGTTATTCAGGTCGACAAGGTCAGCAGACACAGCAACTGGAGTTATGTTATACTTGTGGTGATCCGAGGCACATTACTAGATTTTTCCCTCGGGCAACGGGCAACTCACAACATCCGAGCTCTCGTGCCATGGTTCCGGCACCAGTTGCTGCACCACCTGCTCAGCTAGCCAGAGGCAGGGGTCAGGCAGCCAGAGGTAGAGGCTAGACTGTTAGAGGTGGAGGTCAGGCCGCTAGAAGTAAAGACCAGCCAGTTAGAGGCCGTCCCAGGAACGTAGTTCAGGGTGGTGGGGCCTAGCCCCGGTGTTATGCTTTCCCAGCCAGGCCTGGGGCTGAGTCATCTGATGTTGTTATCACAAGTACTGTTTCAGTTTGCAGTAGAGATGCTTCAGTTCTATTTGATCCGGGATCTACTTACTCTTATGTGTCATCCTATTTTCCTTCATATTTGGTTGTGCCCCTTGATTCTTTGAGTCCTCCTGTGTATGCGTCCACGCCAGTGGGGGATGCTATTGTTGTAGATTGTGTTTACCGTTCGTGTGTGGTCACCATTGGGAGTCTTGAGACTCGTGTTGATCTTCTACTTCTCGACATGGTTGATTTTGATGTCATACTGGGTATGGATTGGCTGTCACCCTATCATGCTATATTAGATTGTCATGCCACGACGGTGACCTTAGCCTTACAAAGGTTTCCTCGATTAGAGTGGAGAGGGAATCTTGGCCATTCTGCGAGCAGGGTTATCTCTTATGTGAAGGCCCAGCATATGGTCGAGAATGGGTGTCTAGCTTATTTGGATTATATCCACGATTCTAGCGCGGAGGTTCCTTCCATGGATTCAGTGCTGGTTGTTCGTGAGTTTCCAGAGGTGTTTTCTGCAAACCTGCCGGGGATGCCACCCGACAGGGATATTGATTTCTACATTGATTTGGCTCTGGGCACTCATCCCTTTTTCCATTCCGCCATACCGCATGGCCCTGCCAGAGTTGAAAGAATTGAAGGAGCAGTTGCAAGATTTGCTTGATAAGAGCTTCATTAGACCTAGTGTCTCGCCCTGGGGTGCACCTGTGTTGTTTGTGAAGAAGAAAGATGGATCGATGAGGATGTGTATAGATTATCTTCAGTTGAACAAAGTCACTATGAAAAACAAGTATCCATTGCCGAAGATTGATGATTTGTTTGATTAGATTCAGGGTGCCCAAGTGTTTTCGAAGATTGATTTGAGATCTGGCTACCATCAGTTGAAGATTAGGGCATCTGATGTCCCTAAGACAACTTTTCGTACTCAGTACAGGCATTTCGAGTTTTTAGTGATGTCATTTGGGCTGACAAATGCCCCAGCAGCATTCATGGATTTGATGAACCGGGTGATCAAGCCCTACTTGGATTCCTTTGTGGTTGTGTTTATTGATGATATCTTGATCTACTCTCACAGTCAGGAGGAGCACGAGAAGCACATTCGAATCATTCTTTAAACTCTGAGAGATAACCAGTTATATGCTAAGTTCTCAAAATGTGAGTTTTGGTTGAGTTCAGTTGCTTTCTTGGGTCACGTTGTATCATCAGAGGGTATTCCGGTGGATCCTAAGAAGATTGAGGCAGTTAAGAACTGGCCTAGACCCACATCAGCTACAGAGATCCGTAGTTTCTTGGGTTTGGCGGGTTATTACCATCGATTTGTGGAGGGGTTTTCATCCATAGCAGCCCCGTTTACCAGATTGACCTAAAAGGGTGCCCCGTTTACGTGGTCAGACGAGTGTGAAGCGAGGTTTAAGAATCTCAAGACAACTTTGACTATGGCATAGGTATTGGTGTTACCCACAGGTTCAGGATCTTATACATTATATTGTGACGCATCTCGTATTGGTCTGGGTGCGGTATTGATGCAGGGTAGCAAGGTTATTGCATATGCTTTGTGGCCGATGAAGGTTCACGAGAAGAATTACCATGTTCATGATCTAGAGCTGGAAGCCATTGTTCATGCGCTGAAGATTTGGAAGCACTATCTTTACGGCGTGCCATGTGAGGTATTCACTGATCATCAGAGCTTGCAGTATTTGTTCAAGAATAAGGAACTCAATTTGCGGCAGAGGAGGTGGCTGGAGCTATTGAAAGACTATGATATCACCATATTGTATCATCCTGGGAAGGCCAATGTGGTGGCCGATGCTTTGAGTAGAAAGTCAGTCAGTATGGGTAGCCTTGCATATATTCCAGTTGGTGAGAGACCGCTTGCATTGGATGTTCAGGCCTTGGCCAACCAGTTCGTGAGGTTGGATGTTTCTGAGCCCAGTCGTGTCCTAGCTTGTACAGTCACTGGGTCTTCTTTGTTTGAGCGCATCAGAGATTGGCATGATGACGATCCTCATTTACTTATCCTTAGAGACACAGTGTGGCACGGTGGTGCCAAGTAGGTTACTGCTGGAGATAACAGAGTTTTGAGGATGTAGGGTCGTATTTGTGTGCCTAATGTGGATGGGCTTTGTGAGTTGATTCTTGAGGAGTCCCACAGTTCCCGGTATTCTATTCATCCGGGCACCGGAAAGATGTATCAGGACTTGAGGCAGCATTATTGCTGGAGGCGAAAGAAGAAGGACATAGTTGCCTATGTAGCTCGGTGCCTAAATTGCTAGCAGGTAAAGTGTGAGCATCAGAGACTTGGTGGTTTACTTTAGAGGTTAGAGATTCCTGAGTGGAAGTGGGAGCGTATCACTATGGATTTTGTTGTTGGACTCCCACGGACTCAGAGGAAGTTCGATGCAGTTTTGGTCATTGTGGACAGGCTGACTAAGTCGGCGCATTTCATTCCTGTGGTAGTTACCTATTCTGCGGAGCGGTTGGTAGAGATTTACATTCGTGAGATCGTCCGTCTTCACGGTGTGCCCGTGTCTATTATTTCTGGTCGAGGTACGCAGTTTACCTCGTACTTTTGGAGGGAAGTTTAGCATGAGTTGGGTACGCGGGTTGAGTTGAGCACAACATTTCATCCTCAGATGGACGGGCAATCCGAGCGTACTATTTAGATCTTGGAAGATATGCTCCGTGCTTGCGTTATAGACTTTGGGGGATCATGGGATCAGTTCTTGCCCCTTGCAGAGTTTGCCTACAACAACAGCTACCAGTCGAGCATTCAGATGGCTCCCTATGAGGCATTATATGGTAGGCGGTGTCGGTCGCAAGTGGGGTGGTTCGAGTCGGTAGAGGCTCGGTTGTTGGGCACATACTTAGTACAGGATGCCTTGGATAAGGTCAAGATTATTCAGGATTGACTTCGCACAGTTCAATCCAGGTAGAAGAGTTATGCCGACCGTAGAGTTCGTGATGTTGCATTCACGATCGGAGAGAGAGTGTTACTTCGGGTATCACCCATGAAGGGTGTAATGAGGTTCGGGAAGAAGGGCAAGTTGAGCCCTAGGTATATCGGACCTTTTGAGATTCTGGAGAGAGTGGGAGAAGTGGATTACAGGCTTGCGTTGCCACCTAGTTTAGCAATTGTTCATCCGGTATTCCATGTGTCTGTGCTTCGAAAGTATCACGGTGATCTGTTCCATGTGTTAGATTTCAACTCTGTCCAGTTGGACAAGGATTTGACTTACGAGGAGGAGCCGATGGCAATTCTAGCCCGGCAAGTTCGCCAGTTGAGATCAAAGAGTTACCCTTCAGTTCGAGTGCAGTGGAGAGGTCAACCTATTGAGGCAGCTACTTGGGAGTCCGAGTCCGATATGCAGAGTAGATATCCCCACCTTTTCACCAGCCTAGGTACTTTTCTATGTCTGTTCGAGGACGAACGGTTGTTTTAGAGGTGGAGAATGTGATGACCCAAAAGTCATTTTATGTTTTAGAACTTGAATCTGTGCTCTTAAACCTTAAAATTATCATTTTTACCCTTCTCGATTTACGTGCACTGTCCAGGAATATTTCTAGAAAGCTTTTATGTTGAAAACTAATAAAAATAAGAATTTCTACCTTAAAAGATGATTTTAATTGACTTCGGTCAATATTTTTGGTAAACGGGCCCGGATCTGTATTTTGACGGTCCCGATGGGTCCGTATCGAATTATGGGACCTGGGCGTATGCCCAGAATCGAATTTGGAGGTCCCTAGCTTGAGTTATGAATTTTTGATGAAAATTAAAAGTCTGAAAATTAATTATTTTTAAGAATTGATTGATGTTTGGCATTGTGAGTACCGGGTCTGTATTTTGGCTCTGGAGCCCGGTACAGGTTCATTATGATATTTAAGACTTTTTTGTGAAATTTGGTGAGAAATGGAGTTGATTTGACGTGATTCGGACCTTCGATTGAGAAAATAGTAACTTTAATGTGTTCTTGAGAATTTCATTTGATTTGGTGCTAAATTTAGAGTTCTAGGTGTTATTTTGGCGATTTGATCACGCGAGCAGGTCCGTATGATATTTTTAGACTTGTGTGGATGTTTTTTTTGGAGTCCCGAGGGCTCGGGTGAGTTTCGGATAGGCCACGGGATGTTTTGGACTTTGAAAATCTGGTTTTTTCTGCAAAGTCTTGGTTCTGGCATGTCCTTCTTCGCGTTCGCGAAGGTCCTCTCGCGAATGCGAAGAGTAAACTGATGAGGCAGGGATTTCTTCTTCGCAAACGCGAAAGCTTGGTTGCGAATGCGAAGCGATGGGGGCGTTACTCTTCGCGAACGCGGCAAGCCCATAGTGAACGCGTAGTGTTAGGCACTGGGGAGGGGGAGTCAGCCTTTTCTTCATCGCGAACTCGAAAACTGTCTCGCGAACGCGAAGACCATTAAAGGGTAGCCTACGCGAATGCAAGCACAGTCTCGCGAATGCGAAGGCTCGAAAGCCTATACTCTTCGCGAACGCGACAGTGCTCTCGCGAACGCGATGAACACTGTCGCCCAGCACATAACAGAATCCAAACACGGGATTTAGCCAAAAATTCATTTTTCTCAAAAAACCAAACAGTGTGAGGCGGTTTTTCAAGAGATATTTCTTCCCCAAAGTGTTGGTAAGTGATTCTAAACCATTTTCTTTCAATTACCCATTACATTTCTTGAATTTTTAACCTAAAATGTAGAGTTTTCATGGTAGAATTAGGGGTTAGGTTAGAAACTATGGATTTCGGGAATTTGGGGATTTAGACCTCAATTTAAGGTCGGATTCTAAAACTAATTATATATTCGGGCTCGGGGATGAATGGGTAAATGGATTTTGGTCCGAACCTTGGGTTTTGACCAAGCGGGCCCGAGCTCGATTTTTGACATTTTGGAGGAAAATTTGGAAAATCAGTAATTATTCATTAAAGTTGATTCCTTTAGCAATATTTGATATTATTGAGTCATTGTGGAATAGATACGAGTGGTTTGGAGGTGAATTCCAAAGGAAAAGCTGTGATTGAGAATTAAGTGGCTTTCAGAGCGAGGTAAGTGTCATGTCTAACTTTGGCTTGAGGGAATAGGTATTATGTGTTCATTTGCTACGTGTTTGGTTGTTAAATAAGATGTATATGTGAGGTGACGAGCATCTATGCGTCGTTGTCGAGTCATAGCATGCAAGTGAAATTCTCTTCTTGTCTATTTTGTAGCCTTAAATTCTACTATCCATGCTTAGCGGGTTATTTGAAATGTTGGGTAACTTATATCTGATTTCACTGAGATTTGGTAACATTCGAATATTGATTCAAGATTGAGGTTACATTGTGCTATCGATTATCGGTAAAATACTGGTTTCTTTGTGATACTCCTATCTGTCCGTTGTTATTGATTCTATGATTTATGAGGAGGAGTGTAAAGCACGAAGGGTGATGCCGTGCATGCATTATTTATATTGTGAGGAAGAGTGTAAAAGCACAAAGGGTGATGCCGTGTATATTATGAGAGGTTTAATGCATGAAAGGTGATGCCGTGCCGTTCTATTTATTTATTTGGTGAGGCTGAGAGTAAAAGCACGAAGGGTGATACCGTGTCATCGTATTTATTTATTTGGTAAGGCTGAGAGTAAAAGCACGAAGGGTGATGCCGTGTCGTTCTATTTATTTATTTGGTAAGGCTGAGAGTAAAAGCACGAAGGGTGATGCCGTGTCGTTATATTTATTTATTTGGTGAGGTTGAGAGTAAAAGCACGAAGGGTGATGCCGTGCAGTTTTCCTTTGCTGTTTTATTTGCTTAATTCGTTTAAGGATTTTCGGTTTAATTCTGTCTTTTCATTATTCTCACTCTTTATATTGCTTTCCCCCACTGTATGTCCTATTCCCATTATTTATGCGTTATTTCTTTATTTACTGTTGTTGCCACTAACATGATTTTACTGTTCAAGTTATATGTGGGTGTCTTGTCCTAGCCTCGTCACTACTTCACTGATGTTAGGCTTGACACTTACCAGTACATGGGGTCGGTTGTACTGATGCTACACTCTGCACTTTCTGTGCAGATTTTGGTACCGACTCAGGTTGATCGAGATTTTGCTATTGGTCCACTGTCCGGAGACTCAAGATAGATCTGTCGGCATTCACAGACCTTGAAGTCCCCGTCTATCTTTTATGTCCTACTATTTTCTTTCATTAAGACAATTGTATTTCTTTCAGACTATTACTTGTAGTAAATTCTAGAATGCTCGTGAATTGTGAATCCAGATCCGGGTGGTAGTAATTAATACAGTTTTATAATATTCCGCACTTATTATATTTCACCTTAGTTAATTATTGTTATTTACTGAATGGAAATAAGGAATTGGTTTAATGATTCTCTAACGTTGGCTTGCCTAGCAAGTGAAATGTTAGGCGCTATCACGGTCCCGTCGGTGGGAAATTTCAGGTCGTGACATTGCCGCAGACCTTACAGAAGTTTGATGCAGTTTGGGTCATTGTCGACAGATTGACCAAGTCGGAACACTTCATTCCGATTGTGACCACGCATTCTTCAGAGAGGATTGGCCCACATTTATATTCAGGAGATAGTTCGGTTGCATGGTGTGCCAGTTTCCATCATATCAGATAGAGGCCCTCAGTTTACTTCACCTTTCTGGAGAGCAGTACAGAGTGAGTTGGGGACCCGAGTAGAGCTCAGCATAGCCTTTCATCCGTAGACCGACGGGCAGTCGGAGCAGACTGTTCAGATTTTGGAGGATATGCTCAGAGCATGTGTGATCGACTTCAGAGGGCAGTGAGATCGATTCTTGCCTTTGGCCCAGTTTTCTTACAAAAACAGTTATCATTCCAGCATCGAGATGGCTCTATTTAAAGCTTTATATAGTCGGCGATGTCGTTCTCCCATCGTATGGTTTGAGCCCGACAAGGCTACGTTATATGGTACTAATTTGGTAAAAGATGCCTTGGAAAAGGTAAAGTCGATTCAGTCGCAACTTCGTACAACACAGTCCAGACTAAAGAGTTATGCGGATCAGAAGGCACGAGATTTATCATTTATGGTGGGCAAGAAAGTTCTCTTGAAAGTCTTGACGATGAAGAGAATCATGAGGTTCTGGAAGAAGAGCAAGTTGAGCCCAAGGTTTATAGGTCCATTTGAGGTGTTGAGACGAGTTGGGGAGGTTGCTTATGAGCTTGCCATGCCTCCCAGTCTATAGGGAGTTCATCTAATTTTCCACGTGTGTATGTTCCGGAGGTATGATGCCGACAGGTGTTAGACTTCAGCACGATTCAGCTAGATGAGAGACTGGGTTATGAGGAGGAGCCAGTTGCCATTGTTGATAGGTAGGTTCGCCAGTTGAGGTCTAAGAGAATTTCCACGATAAAGGTTCAGTGGAGGGGCCAACCAATCGAGGAGGCGACTTGGGAGGCCGAGGAGGACATGCGGAGCAGATATCCACACTTATTCAGCACTCCAGGTATGATTCTAGACCCATTAGAGGACGAACGTTTGTTTCATAGGTAGAGAATGTAACGACCCGACCGATCGTTTTGCTTTCTAGAACCCCATTCCCCTAAATGAGACTCCCCGTATGTGTTTTTACTGCTTTGTGACTTGTAGGGATGGTTAGTTTGGGGTTTCGAAGGGTTCAGGTTGAAATCAGAACACTTGGTTCCTTAATATTGATTTAAAAGGCTAAATTTGACTTGACTCAATGTTTTGAGTAAACGACCTCGGAAAAGTGATTTGACGGTTCCAATAGGTTCGTATGATGATTGTGGACTTGGGCGTAGGTTCCTATTGGGTGTTGGATGACCCGGGAGCGTTTCAGCGCTTAGTAGTGAAAATTGGCTAATTGAAGGATTTAGAGTACTTTAAATTTGGTTTGGAGTAGGTTTGATGTTATCGAGGTCCATTTGGGATTCCGAGCCTGGAAATAGTTCCGTATGGTGGTTTAAGACTTGCACATAAAATTAGGTGTCATTCCGAGTAGTCTAAGTACGATTCGGCGCGTTCGGAGCGATTTGGAAACTTGAAGTTCATAACTTGATTAAATTTGGTTTTGGGGTGCGATTCTTAGTTTTGTTGTTGTTTTACGCGTTTTGAGAGCTCGAGCAGGTCCGTATTATGTTTATAGACTTGTTGGTGCATTTGGACGGTGTCCCGAGGGGCTCGGGTGTGTTTCGGACCACCCAGAGCTAAGTTGGAGAAACCAGATTTTCCAATTCTGGTTTCCTTCTTCGCGAACGCGGAAGGGCACTCGCGTTCGCGATGAAGGATTTGGGCAGTGGGGGGATTTTTTCTTTGCGTTTGCGATCAGGAGGTCACATTCGCGGAGCTTTGAGATCCTAGGCCTACGCGTTCGCGAAGGTTATAACGCGTTCGCGAAGAAGAAAGGGGCATGGGAGGGTCTGTACCCATTACCCCTCGCGTTTGAGAAGGAGCCAACGCGTTCGCGTAGGGTAGGCCAAGCAAGCCTCCGCGTTCGCGAGGCCCCTTCCGCGGTCGCGATGGGTATTCTTCTGGGCCTAGGGAGCTTTGCCTTCGTGAACGCCATGCCCTTTCCGCATTCGCGAAGAGGGGGCAGCTGGGCAGTGTTGTTTATGACACTCTTGGGCAATTTTGGAGCATTAAAGAGGGGTATTTCAACCTAGCTTTTGAAGGTATGTAATTCCTACCCAATATGCGTTTAATACATGGATTATGGGTAGATTTTAAAATGTAAATTTATAAAAATTATGGTTTAGATAAAAAACCTAGGTTTTGATAAAAGTGAGATTTAACCACGAAAATGGTTATGGAATTGAGTGAAAATTATATATTTGAGTTCGTGAGGTTATGGGTAACATTTATCTTCGAACATTTCCGGAATCCGGGCACGTGGGTTCAAGGGTAAAATATAGGAATCTTTCAATTGGGGTTGGGTAATCACTCTAATAGTTAGAATATGAACTTTTGAGCAGGTATTGATTAATTTATATAACATTTGACTAGTTTCGGATTGTTCGGCACCAAGTTAAGGCTTAGGAGTGAATTTGAGGCCGAAAAGTGAGCTTTGAGACGAGGTAAGTATCTTGCCTAACCTTGTAAGAAGGAATTTACCCCATAGGTGATTTAAATTAATCTTTGCTTCTAATTGTGGGGGCTACGTATGCACGAGGTGACGGGAGTCCGTGTGTAGCTACTATTTATGCCTATGTCCGGGTAGTTTAAGACCCAAATCATGAATTGCTTGTAATGTTTTCACCTACTTCCTAATTTAAAGTGCTTAAATTATATTAGAACTTGTTAGAAGAATTGTAAAGAGGCCGAATTTCACTTGCTTAAATCTTGAGCGGATCACTTGACTGTTAATGAAAATTGTATGACATTGTGTGTTAGCCTGGTAAAAATGTTAAGTCAAATGCTTATAGGGTATCCTCTCTTCTTGTGGAGCGGGCCAAATGCCTCGGCAGTAGAATAGTTGCATTTTAAACTTGTTGTTCCTTAAATCTTCTAAATTAAGGAAAGCTTAATTACTTGGGAATTTATTAAAAAGTGAAATCACGTGGTTAGTTCACTGTTGACTTGCATAGCGGCGGCGCTGGGCGCCATCACAGCCTATAAGAGAATTGGGTCGTGAAAATCCCAATCTGCCCAGTGTGGTCACAAGCTCAATATCACAATCCGCCCGATGTGGTCATGGGCTACCAGTCCAATTCATATCACACATAAAATAGATATACAAGAAAGAATACATGTACATGATCAAAGAACATCAAATTACGTACTCCTAGGCTGGTATAAGTGACATGCTAAGGTGTATGCATGTGCAAGTGTTATATCATATCTCAAATCAGGTAAATATATCACAAAGTAGCAACTATAAGGTTTAATTAGGAGATTAACCTCTATGAACCTCAAACATGACTCAAATATCTCATAACAGAGGTAGAAATATCAGAAACATCATAGCATAAAGCTTAGCAATCAATTCAAGGAATATCACAGCTGAAGCACTACCCCGAGCATGGAAAATACCCTCGTGCATGCAGATGGGCTCAACCCCGCACGTGTGTGCCACCCACAACATGTAGCTATCACAAATAACTCATACAACTACTGCCTCAACTAAGTTTAGGTTACCTCAAACAAGCCAAATCAATACACTAGAAATGCCATCCCACGTGAATCGACCTCCGATCGTCTCTAAACTAACCAAAAGAAACTCAAAAATATCAAATAATGCCATAGGAAACAAACTGAAACAATAAAAGTCGAATCTTTAATCAAATACTCAAAGTCAGCCAAAATGTCAACCTGAGCACGCACCTGTATCCCAACAAAACTCACAAATTCCGACGACCCATTTGAATACGAGTCCAACCATACTAATTTTATCCAATTCCGACTCTGAATCGACGTTCAAAACTCAATTATTCACTTTATAATTAGACCCCCCCCCCAGTTCTCCACTCAAAATATGGATTGATTCACAAATGAAGTAGTGTAATTATGTTAATATATAAATATTGAGGTTAGATACTGACCCCCATGAAAAACTGAGAATAACGCCACGAAAATAATCTCAAACAAAGCTCTAGAAGTCAAGATATGCTCAAAATACCAAAATACGCAGTTTGATTTTTTTAATACACAGTGGTTCCGTATCTGCGTCGAAAACATCGCACTTGTGATATGCCAAGTGTCATTTTAGCACATGTACCCCACTTTACATCTGCGAAGAACCATCACAAGCTATCTTCTCTGACACTAAATTAAGCATAACTCCCTCATACGATGTCCAAATTCGACGATTTTGCTATGGCTCCATAATTATGATACGAATGTAATGGTTTAATCAAAACAGAATTTAGAGCTCGTTTGCTTAATTTGGCATCATTTATGCTTGAAGAAACAATGTCGATACATCAAATACGAGCGCAACATAACCTAAACCTATCCGAAACTCACCCGAGCCCCTCGGAACCTTGTCCGAATATACAAATAAGTCCCAAATATATCATGGACCTGCTCGAGGCTCAAATCTCACATAACAATATCAAAATCACAAATCGCACCTCAAATCAAGTTTAATGAACTATTTCAAAATTACAAATTCCAAACTTACGCCGAACACGTCTAAGCAACTTGGAATCACCTCAAATTCTGCACACAAGTCCGAAATGACATAATAACCCTATTCTGACTCCCAAAATAACAATCTGAACCCAATAACATCGAAGTCAACTCCCGGTCAAACCTATGAACTTTCCAAACCTTCAAATGGCCAACTTTCACCAATTAGAGCCAAAACCTTCTAGAAACATCCAAATACAAATCCAGGCATGTTGACGATCAATTTTGACCCTCCTTTTTAAATAAAATTATTTACATATATTAATCAGAAATAAATGTAGTAAAGTATTTTAAATCAATAATATCTATTTTCTTAAAATATAAATGATATAACACATAATAATAATAATAATAATTAGCAATATTAAATTATTAGTAATTTAGTGTTTAACATTTATAAATTATATTACTCCTATTAATTTAAATTATTAAAATAATTTTTATATCTTAATAAACAAGTTTCACAATTAATTTAATAAATTAGTCTTTAATTTAAAACTATATTACCTTTGTTACTTTAATTAGTCAAAATTAGTTTTCACATATGAAGTATTACAAGTAATTTCAACAACTAATTCATTACAGTGATCAACTAATATATTTGATAAGTATATTTTATTTATTTTTTATTAGGATTAATTAGATCTGATTAATTTAATTACAAAAGGGGTTAAGAACTCAAAAAGGTTGTAGATGCAATAATTAATTTAAATCCAATGTGGCTACACGTTTAATCCCATACCAGCAGAATACATTTTGACCCAGTCCAGAACCCATCCATCCATCCAAATTGGCAATTCGCGTCAATCCGTCTAAGCCAATAACAAAGTGCCATGTCACTGCCTGCAAGCACTCATAGAAGAAGCACAACGCATATGCACCGTTGATCCAAATCATCAATGGTCCATAATTAATCTCAATTTCTTCCATTATTAGTGGAATTCCCAATGTTTTATCTCAACCGTTGGATCCAAGTGATCCAACGGCTCCCATTTTATTCGCTTTAAACTATCTCCCCTCTTTTATCTCCAAATATTTGGAGCCGTTGTTCACAATGATCTAATAGCTCCCCTTCGATCACATATTTTAACTAGCCAAAGTCAGTAACCCTAATCATTCTTTACCTTGACCGGCCGTCCTTATTTCCCCTTCCTCTCTCTTTTATCGCAAGCCCTAAACCCCCACCAGTCCAAAAATCTTGCATAAATTTGTGCAAGGTCACTCAAATCGCCTCAATACATTCACCTTGTCCTTACATGCTGCAAATCTCACATGAAATTCTCCTATTTCATTGCCTTGATTCAAATCCCCCAAATCTAAAACCCTAGACCTAAAAAAGGGAAAACTTTCAAATCATCTAATTTTTCTTATGAGTTATCAAATCAGAGCATGCACAGAGTCTATCTCATGGTTCATCATGAGTATTCAATGTCCAGAGGTCAAACGCAGTGACCTCCGGACATTAGGGTTTAACCGTTGGTCCAAAGGCTTCAATGGTCGACCTCTTCGTGCTCAGGTAAATTCGACATTGTTTTTACCATACGTTTTTTTTTCTGATTTTCACCTCTATTGGTGCATCTATTGTCACTCTCCACTATATGTTCAAACTCAATGGAAATCCTAAGTGGATTGAATGCCACTATAAATAGAGAATTCAATGTCTTCACCTAACAGACATCAATAGGCATCCACACACACCAAATATCACTGGAAAAACAAAAAGCTCAAGTTTTCGGCTAAGTTTTAGTTCCAGTAGCTCTTTTCTAATTCCTCTTTTCTTCTTTCGTTTTTATTCAAGATCGACCTCTGAAAGTTGATCGTTGCTGGTTTTGGATCCCTAAACGGCTAACAATCGACTCCTACTTCATTTGCTTCTCTACAAAAGGTCAGTGTACACTTACTCCCTCTCTATCTTTTGATTAATTATTTAATTATGTTGATAATGTTTTCCCTATTAAATCACTTTCATTTATGATATACATCAGTGGTATATGATTATACTTATTATGTTGCATGCCATTTTCACTGTTGAGTTGATGGTTTCCTGATAACTTATGTTGTTCTAATACTGCTATCCATTTTATGTTGTTAGTGAATTCCATCCCTCACAATTTAGCTAGATTTAATATTTTTGTGCTATTGATACTCTTATGAACAAATCCTGTTAAACTTCTTATGATTAGTTGTGCTAAACCTTAAGTTGATACTATGTGTGTCCCATCTCTGACAGTTAAATGATAGTTATACTACTATGTTAGCTAACTCGATTGAATTATGCTTTTAAGCTTCTCCTTATGACCTTTTAAGACTTCACATATGCTACATTGTGCTATATTGATCTTTATGTTTGTGATGTTATGCCACAGTGTTTTAGTTCAATAAAAATGATTCTCATTACAACTCATATCTTACATTAGATCTATCCGCTTTAATGACCATAGTTGACACTTTTATTGTTTAAACCATGTATGTTTTGTGCACTTAATAATTCATCCAAGTCTATCATTGTAGTTTGAAGTCATGTGATAAACCTATTAGCATAGCCATCACTCACTTGTTGTGTCTTCACCTGCCATGTCCCTTTGCTATTTTACTACCATGAACCCTATAGCAGTGGCTACCTGAAACCTTACTGCCACAGTGACTAAATGACTCATGTTTGACCTCTATGCTTGTATCTATACTCAGTTTCTTGGTTTCTGCTTATCTAGTGATGTCCATGAACCTTGATATGCCCTTAGTTGAGAATGTCCCATGTTTAAACTACTATGCCAACTTGCCTGAGATTCCTTGTTTAAAGTCCTTCCTAACAACATGCCTATTCTATTATGCTGATGTGTTTGCCTAAGCTAGAAACTTTAGCTAACAGCCATGTTTGGCCTCATATTAGTTCTATTCAGCTAAAAGGAAAGTAGTCTATGATGATAGCCCTATAAAAATATGAATACTTGACAAATGTTGACCTAGGGTATCACTATATTCTTGTTTGTTAATCTAAAATGTTATTATGAATTTATCTACTTGTCATTTTGACAACTTATGTTTTTCTAGTTCTCTTAAGATTATGTAATGTGCAAGACACTGTTTAGGAAAACTCCTCTTGTCAACTTGAGTATTGCCTGCCTCAATAACTCAATAACTTGACTGAATGTTGCTGAACATGTATTATGCATGTAGGATCTAAAATGACAGTTTATTGGTGTAACTTACTAATAGAACTTCTCATATGTTCAAGTAGACTGATTGTGATCTGCTTGCCCTATTTCTTTCAAATTGAAATGACTATCATTATTTGCCATCTCATGTTTATAAATATCACAGTTTATAGAAGAACTTAATTGAGAATATGAAATAGTTTTGGATATGGTAGTTTGAAAATCTGATAGATTATGTGGTGTTACAAATAGATATCATGCAATTAGTTCTAAATAAGAATTAACTAACATGTCTATTCATATTGGCGTCCCTGCTGGTTGTTCTCACCCTTACAAAGTCTGGACAAGACTGCTAGTATAAGTGCTTAGTGAAGTGGGGTCTCAATTATATATTTTTTTGCTCTAAACTATTTTAAAAATCTGTTGAAGTACATGTTGACTTGCTCTAAGTGATCTGCATCTATTTAAAGATCCTAAAATACTGAACCTTCAATTGAATTAGCAAAGTTAGTGCATTTATGAACTTGAATTGGTTAGAAATAACACCTAACTACTGCCAATATGTAACTAATTCTCTTTGTTCTATGATTGCATCTTAGTTTATGGTCCTCTTAAGTGTTCTGATGCATGCTAGGATCATCCTTAAGGCCTTTGATGTTATTGGAACTTTATAAATCCACCTGCAGTGATCTATCTTTGTGTTAGTGTTTTGACAATATTTCCTAAGGTCAATATTGTGATTGGTACTTGGTTGCTCATGCTTTTATATTCTGATGATTAGTTGTAATGTCCTACTTGTATGAAGTTATTGAACTTCTTTGTGTATGAACCTTTGAAAGTCTTATCATGAGCCTTCTGTATTTACTGCTTCCATATTAACTGTTAAGTTGACACATTATTTGTGTCTAAACCTTTGAGGAAGTGTAAGAGTAGGTGACTAAGGCTATTTGGGCGTGAAACTTGGTTTGTCGTTAAGGTACCCCTCCCTGACACAAGTACTGCTCGGGGTCCATGAAACCCTTGTGAACTCTGAAGTGTCAGTGGTACACAAGGGGGATTTTATCCATAGAGAACAGTTTACTCTAAGCCTTTGGTCACTAGCTATCATAGGATTAACACAAATGAAATTAGCTTCACTGAACTCTTTAGCTTTATTATTACTTGTTATACTTTTTATCTTGTTTCACCTTATATTGATTTTCACTAATGATCTTCTTTGTTCTTTTATGTGCATGTCCGAATTGGGCTTGCTGAGTTCCTTGGAACTCAGGCCCAAGTTCCAGATTTGGATCACTTCTTCTCCACTTGTTGAGTCTGTTGCTTATGTGAATCCTGCTAGGCCTGACTATCTACTGGCCCAATATCAAGAGTCCATTTCTCTCCCCATGTTCTCATTTTTAGTGATATCTATTACTATTTGTTGCTTCTGTGTATGTCTTTAAAACTAATTTTGCTATTGGGTATTGTTTGACATTTTTGGTTGTTTAGGAAACATAGGCAAACCAAGACTTGTAGGTAAAAGGTCAACTGAAATTAGAAGATTTGCTTGCTTACATTACTTTAGCAAATAAGTATTAGTAATTTGAGACTAACCAATCTAATAAACAAGTTTCTACTTTTGTTTACCACTAACGACTTCAGTGATTTCAAGATTTTGGCAGATTCAAAACAAAAAATCAATTCTATTTGGAAAATCATCGAACAAATCACGTAAAATACAAGAACAATTTATAAAGGAGTAAATACAATGACATGCAATTGGGTTTACAAGAAGTAACAAACGAATTTGAAAATACAAAGGCCTTCTTTTAAAGTAGTCTTCTGAAGCAAACAACGTATATTCGCCCCTATCAAAAATCTGTTTTTAAGATAACCTCTTTGTTCTTTGAGTTATAAAATCTTACAAACAAATATAACCCTTTTAGAAAGAAATACACCACCTTTTCCCAAAAGAATAAGTTTTCAATCAAGACTCCAGACATTTGTTGTCATAAACTATACTTAGCAGCTTTAACCATTAATCAACTAGAATATAGACCTTTCTTTCCCCAAACTTGCCTAACACCTTCTCCTTAGAATAACTTGAACCCTTACCCAAACCTCACCAGTTAGCCGACTATCGGGATAATAAATATTTATAGAGTTATAGATACGGTAATATACCTTAAAATATTAGGTGTCGACTCTCTTTCTATCAATTTCAGAAGAACCATTAGTTGTATTTTATTTTGTCCAGTGCAAAATAGGGTACAACAACATGATGACTCTACTGAGGATGCTTACACTTAGGTTCTGACCTTAGCATATTTAGGCTAGACATGAACTTGTGGATGTTTGTTTAGATTCTTCTTAATTATGTGGTTAACTGCAAATATGTGCTTACTTGTTTGTCTTACTTGTTAAAGCTTTACATGACATTCTTCCCGGTTAATATATGTTTATATTCACCTACTTGGTTTTGATATTAATTATGTGTTTAATTGCAAATATGTTCTTACTTGTTTGTCTTACTTCTTTACACTTTACATGACTTTGTACCCTGTTAATATATGTTTATATTCACCTGCTTGGTTTTGATATTATCACATCACCACAATTATCTGTTACTGCATTATACACTATCATCACATTCTTTCCTATCGAGTCTTGGCAGTATACATTCACACACAATGGCACGCGAGGATTGTCTTTTCATGCCTCCGAACCTTCTTTGAAAACTCTCTATTTCCAGAGAATGACTTTGTCCGTCCAACTGACATAACATCTCGCAGTTATTGAGTTCAACTCCAAAAATTAGGAAAAGCTCTACTCCTATGAACATAGGTCATGTTGCATAAACCTGAGGTGATCCGATCTTCAGTATTGACCCACAATTAAGAAAACCACCTCAATGTTGACGGGTCATGCACCCAATAACATGCTTTCTATGGAACGACAAGTAATTCTAGATAAAACTCTAAGGATCCGGAGCAAAATACTTACCAAACCTTTCACCCTTTTAGATAGAAATCAACCGCAACATCCCAGAGATAAACATGGTCATGAGTGGACCTTGCAAATTGAAGCAGTGGTGGAAGAACATTCGATGGGAGCACGCGGATGAAACCAGGATGTACCTAGGAGCATTGACCGAACTGATGAACATTCGGGCTGACAGAGTACTCACCATGTTACTGATAAAGTTATGGGACCCAGCCAAGGTGGTTTTCAAATTTGTTGATTGTGATCTGATGCCAACATCAGAGGAAATTACCAATTTAACTGAGTTACCATTCGCTAGGGGGAAGTCAATACTTCTAATCACCATGCCAAACCATAGATTCCTCCATGCACTAGGTTTAAGTAGCAACACAAACTTGAGAAATGTCGAGGATGGATGGGTGAGTCTGGACCAACTATTTGACAAATTTGGACACCGGGAGAGCTATGAGTGGCATCTTGAGGAATTCCAGTGTGACCAAGCGGCATGGGAGAGACTTAGCCTCCTCACCTTTTCCCTAGCACTGTTGGGACTTTTGGTTTTCTTGCAAAGGAAGGGGCGGATCAATATCAACCTACTTCCCCTGGTTTTGGCTACCTTCAAAGGATATTTGCGGGTCACCCTTGTTCCTATGATATTGATAGAGACATTTCGAGCACTGTCTCCGTGTTCAAGAGGATATTATTTCTTTAGAGGTTGTAACATGTTACTACAGATATGGGCTACAGAGCATTTCTTCCCGAGGGAGCCGAGCATTGACTACTTTGTCGGTACTAGTAACATGATCTGCAACCACAATGAAAGGATGAGGCATTGGGGTACACCACAAAGCCAGGAGGAGGGGATGTAGCTTTTGACTCACCTAAGTGGAGAATTCATCAACTGGAAACTCTCTTGGTTGAGGGGTTGAGAGATCTTGAGAAGCCCGGGAAATGCTTCATCGAGTTGGTAGGTCTGGAAGGGATTCAGCCGTATGCGCCACTGAGGATTCTGAGGCAGTTTGGTTTGATTAAAGACGTGTCTCTTTGGTCAAGGACAACTTTGCACGAGGATGATTACAACGGGCAGATTCCAATCCTGAGGTTAAGAAGGTTCCAGGACGCGTGGAACGACCTGATCATAATGGGGATAGAGTAAAACCCTGGTGCACGCTCGAGTATTTTGTATGGATCAATGAAGAAGATGAATTGGCTAGGCCTAGTAGGGAGGGATTAGCTGGAGTAGAGGACTCAACAGTAGCCTAAAAAATATACCATGACATCCTGTTGCACTATCTTGTCACCACTGCCATGCATCAACAGGAAGTTTGGGATGGATCAGTCGATCACATTCTTCCGCCGCAGGATGATGACAACTAGATAGTTGAATACATATAGAATTTTGAGACAGAAACAGAGGACGATCCAGAAGAGGAACCAGAGTACAACCATGATGCAGATGAGAAGTAGGTAGAAGAGGATCTTGAGGAAGATTTGGAAGAAGAGAGTTTGGGAGGTGACTCCAGCAACGACTATTAAGTTGTTTATTGATTTCCTCTTTTGTAGTTTTCATTCCTTAAGGGAGATTCTATAAGCCCATGTAATCTTTTGTGAACCCTGAAAATCATTGTTGTAACTAATGGTAGCCATCCCCATCTTTGTATTAGTGATGAAGCCTTGATTGTAACCTACAAATCCTATCAATGAAAATCAAGTTTTCTCCAGATCCGAATGTGTCAAAATCTGATTGTTTGTCAAACGCTCGCGATATAGGCCTACCTCCAGCAAAGAGAAGTCCTTAAATATTTTAGGAATGCTCTTGTTTGAACATGTGAACTAACTGCTCTTTGTGATTATATCTGTGCAATCCCTGATACTGACTTCCATTTTTCTTTATTTTCTTGCTTTGTCTATCTATTTATCCTTGAAATAGAGGGTGATTTGTGTTTATATATAAACTGGCGGAGCCACCGTACAACCTAAGGTCCAAAGGGAAGACGACTTCTACAGACGACCAGGCCGTAAATGCTCTAGTGGTAGGCGACAACCGGGGGGTCAGGGGGAAAGGACGAGACTCGGAATAGGGAACACGTTTCCTAAATGAAACATGAGATGGAATCATTAAGAGAGGAGGTATAACAAATCCAGAAGCTGGCACACCTAGCCGTGAAATTGTTTCCACAACCACCCTGCTTTCCCTCACTAGATTCAATCCCTAACCACTTTCCTTTATTAACCCGATAATCAATTAATACCCCAACTACCATCACCACAAACCCCGCTATAACTCAAGTTATACCACTAGTAACCCCCGCAAATCCACCAAACCCTCCCAAACACACACCTTAAGTTCCTAACTATGTTCAATCTCAACATCCACTAGCCACTACCAATTTGGTCCAAACCCCTCCCGGTGACAATGTCACTTTTGCCAACAACCACACACAGTATATACATATGGCACACACCGCCACACATGAGAGATATGTTCCACCCGTATATACCGCATCTAAACACACCTTTACCACGCCTGTCACGGTCTAAGTGCTTTATGATATAGACCAATATGCTGGAATAGAGAGAGAAGAAAAGTGCAAAGAAGATGATTCGTTGTCTGAACAACTACGGGTACTGAGGAAACAGATGAAGAACCTGCAAGTTGCTCGAGGGAGCGAGCGCTTGGATTATGAAGACCTATGCATACACCCTGATGTTGATACTCCCGTAGGGTACAAGCCTCCAAAGTTTTGACATCTTTGATGGAAAAGGGGATCCCCACACTCACTAGAGGGCGTACTGTGACAAGTTGGTCGGATGGAAAAGAAACGAGAAGTTAAGAATGAATCTTTTTATAAGGAGTATGACTGGGGAGGCACTAACTTGGTACAACAGAAAAGACCCCAAGAAATGGAAGAAGTGGCAAGACATGGTCGACGATTTTATGAACTGCTTCAGGTTTAACACTAAGATCACCCCGAACATATTTAATTTGGTGAATATATTAAAGAAGCCCTTTGAATCATTTCAAGAATACGCTCGCCGTTGGAGATCAAAAGTGTAAGGCCCCGTTAAAAATTTCCTAATGATTTAAGATTTTAAAGTGCGCCAGCGGTATTTGGGAATAACGTATTTGAGTATTAAAGGAGACCCATAGGATAGAACCACATTATTTTGAAATAAAAATATATGTTTAAGGTGTGTTGGAACATACTAAGGAGTTTTGTGAATGGCAAGAACTTGTGTGGAATAAGTTGGATACATTAAGTGAAAAGGATGATTCAATTGGCACAAGACCCGAATTCAAATGCATAGAACTCCCTCAATATAATGACTTAGGAGGTTATCTACCTATCAAATTAAATCCCTTTGAGTCTAGTTTCCAACGCATCAAACCGTTTGTCATTTGGATATTTCTACATAAGGTTATGGCCATTGTATCGTACCTATGCCATATGGGTGACCAGATGCATAGCCACGCATATTATAGGGTATTCTGTCTCAGGTGCACGACCAGGTGCTAGATCGCGCATGTAGGAGCCCATTTAATACCCCCAAGGCCGGGTAGAGAGAGGGGTTACGTCATTTTTGAGCTAAAACCTGATATTTTTAGAGAGAAGTGAGAGTGTTCTAGAGAGAGGTAAAAGCTCAAGTGTTTTGTTCATCAAGATCTTGTTCAAGCCTTGAAATCCAACAAGGAAATCTCACAAGATCTTCACTCAAGAAGTAAGATTCAAACCCCTAGTCTTCAATATTGAGTTTGGGGTAAAAGATGGATGATTGGGAGTATCATTCTTGGGTGTAAAGAGTATTATTTATATGCTTGTACCAATAAGGTTTGTGGGAAGATTGTTGAGCTCAAATAAGTAAAGATTGGGTTGTGAAATATAGGAAATCTTGTAGAAGAACCTTGTAGCCAAATTTGCACACCTAGTATTTGATAAAATGCTCAAATGAGCTGAAATCACGAATATCTTCCTATTTTGTGTTTAATTTTGTTATGTCTCAAAATAGATAGGGATTACTAGGATTTTTGGAACGTCGTAGTAATTTAAGGAAAGCTCAAAGAGAGGTATGAATTCCATGATGTTCACGTAAGTTTTAAGTATGGTTGTCTCAAGTTACTTATTCTATGTTACGAGATGTTCACAATAAATTCGATTGTCCCGAATAAGAAAAGTGTCGAGAATTATGTATTCAAAACGTGTTCCGAATGTTCCTATCACATTATTTTATCCTTTGGGAATATGTTCAAGAATGATATGTGTATTAAAATGCTATGTCTTTGAGCCATGTTTCAAATGAAGCCTATGATGCCAAATTATGTGAGAAAATCTCAATATGCTTAAGACTCTTAATTGCTCATATGTGTAGCTAAAGTCTTGATTGGAAATGTCTTATTGTTGATAATATATAAAGATGGTTGGAAGTGAAATAAGTGAGTTGGAGGTATCAAGTGTGGCCAACGTGCCAAGGATGAAAATTATACTTGTGGCCAATAGTTCCAATGAAATGAAATGATGTGAGAAAGGTTATGGAATGAGCCTTGATTCAACTATTCCGAATTGACTTCGAAAATAGATTTTCCTAAAATCTTATATACTCAAGGCATGCCCAAATATGGCTATTTTAGCTAATGCTATGCTTTGTAAGTATTTCCAATGTGTTTTGAACTCTTACATATTCATGAGTGAAAATCTTGTATTGCCCTTTTTGGGAGAAGTATTTCAAGAAAAAATGATGTGTTACTCGTTTATGATTTTAACTTGTGCTTTGATTGCCAATCATTTTACTCCATTTCTTGGAAATAAATCCATTGTGTTTAAAGTCTTCATTACTAGTGAATCTAAAGTTGTGATTTCCGGAATATTCTAGTTATTGATATTTATGATAGTGATCCGTGAAAGGGAATAAATGGAAGTGTGGAATATGAAATATGACCAATGTGCCATGAATGAAGAATCATATATATGGCCAAAATAGATCCAATGAAATAATGATGTTGAAAGTTGTTGAAAGTACAATTGAGGCTATATAGGTATGAAAGGTTATAAGGTAAATGCATATGTATTGTTGTTTCCTTTGTAAGCAAATGAAAAATATTTTCGGGAGTATCGATAGTCACCGAGGAAGGGTAGGTTGAAATAACCTAACCCCGAAACTACATGTGCTGGTGTAGGAGTGGATAGTAATTATTCCCCTTATTTGGGATGATATTGATGTGATAAAATTATTCCCCTTAATCTGGATGAGATGATTGATAGAAATGGATGATGTTGATCCACACGGCATTGTGGTGAGATGGTCTAACCGATCGGGTCGTGATCGGACACCATGCCGCACACATGGTGGTGATTGTGCTGGAAATAGTAACTAAAATTGTGATTTGGTTGATGTCTCTAATGAGATGGCCTAGCCGATCGGGTCGTGATCGGACTCGGTGCTAAAAGTACGGTGGTATTGGTATTGTTAACATTGGTATTATGAACGATGATATTGTGAACAATGGTATATCGATGCTAAAGATCTCCCAACCAAAAATAATATTATTATGATATTATCTTCATATTTTTGGAATTATTATGTTTTAACTTGGCACTTGAATATAATTTATTGTTGATTGTTGTTTCCATGGATTTGCCTTCCTTACATTTGCATTCTAATTTGAAAGAGGTCAGTTAGCTTTACATACTAGTACTATTCCATATGTACTAATGCCCCTTTTGTCGGGGGCATTGCATCTTTAATGGATGCAGGTGGTTCATCAGCGGGCAGCTTTGGTCTTCGTTAGCAGTCGCTCTCTATTCAGCAGGTATTGGTGAGCCCTACTCTATTCTAGGCCTGATGTCATTTGAGTTGTACATTGTATTTTGAGGTATAGCCGGGGCCTTGTTGCCGGCACTTCCATACTAATTTTGTGTTGTACTTAAAGAATTCGTAGATAGGTTGTGGGTGGTAGTCGATATGGGGAATTGAACTAGAAATGTTGGTATTTGGCAAACATGTTTTTCATTATATTTATAAACTTATAATATTTTGGAAATTATAAATGAAGCTGCTAATGGAAATGAAATGGGAATTGTTAGTGAAATCTTTTCAATGTTTGATTAATGGAGTACATCTCCTCTTTATTCATGGATGAGTTTGTGTAGAAGGAAATCTAATAGGCTTGCTCGGCCGGGTTCACTCGGTTGAGTGCCAGTCGCGCTCTCCGATTTCGAGGTGTGACAAACTTGGTATCAGAGCCTAAGGTTTTAAGTATCCTACGATGTTTTGGAGCCTTGTCTAGTAGAGTCGTTATAGGTGTGTTGTCGACCATATCTTATAATGAGGAGGCTACATGGACATTTAGGAATTTCACACTTCTTTGATACTCCAGATCGTGCGATAGAGCTCAAGATAGGAAGCTAAATTCATCGTCATATCTCATTTTCCATATGTGTAACCCATGAGTTCGAGGTATAGAGGCGGGAATGAAAGAACCAATTGCTAGGGGAAGTGTTTAATGTCACCATGCCACCAGATTATGTGGTGAGAGCACCTAAGAAATAAAAGAGGATTATTGGCATTAATAAGCCGGGATGTTTGATATGAAAGAAGAGCCACTCGGGTTTAGCCACTCGGGTTTGTGTTTGATGATTCTTGAAATATGTCATGGTTGTGGAAAGAGGGGGCACAATAAGAACAAATGTCCTTAGGTTGGGTAAGCCCATCCCAGTCTGCCCGTTATGCGGGCGGAAACATTTTGTGTCATGTTGTGAGTATGCTCAGAAGCGTGTTAGGGGTGGTAGATTTGGACAATTCTAAAGGACCATACAACGAGCTGGTGCATAGAACGTTAATCCCGTCATGGGTCCTGGAGGAAGGATAAGGGGATGCTTATGATGTATGCAAAAAGGATAAATATCAGGTAAGTTGGGCGAGTTAGTTTAGTGGACCCCATCCTCGTTGTATGAAGTGTATGAGATGTCATTTGGGGGTACGTCGCTATTGTAATAATGTATGTTTTGGATGTGGAGTAGAGGGCATCAATTAAGGTACTGCCCTGTCAATCTAAAGCCATCAAGTAAGTCATTCCTTAGTACATCATTATGAACACGCGTAATTTTTCCTTGTTGTATATGTACATCCATATTGAAGAGCCTTCATAAACACGGTCTTAACAAGATGCTGAATCACAAAACATTGCATGTACTTACTTTCTAAACGAGATGCATTATTCATGAAGCCACTCTATCACAAATTCTCTTATTTACAACCTCTGGAGGAATTGAGTTCTATAGTGATTTCCTTGGAATAAGTTATAACCCTAGGTTAATACTTCCCACTGCTTTCCTAAATTCTCAACAGGGGACTATACCTGATGAATTTCTTACAGAACGTTTTGATTCAAATGGATAATATCTGCCCACTTGTGCCTATGCATGCACCACCATAATATTTACCTATGTGGTATCAAATCTAATGTAGCCTAGTGTTGAGATCCTTCTTGAGCCACATTTTTTCTCTCCGGTGTATGTGGCTCCTATAGTTTGAACAATCACTTTGTTCCTTTGTGTATATTATCATGAATATTTTTCACTGTCTAGTAACATGATAACATATTGATTTGAAAGACAAATTTGTCGTATCTCTAGTCCTCTCATATAGGATCAACTATTGGCAAAGGTTAAGTTGTGAGAATGATAATAATCTCACAAGTGTTCAACTTCTTTTTCATCCCCATAGACATGTGGCATAGATTCCTTGTGCTAGTTACTGTTAAGATCATAATGCAACTTCATGTATTTTGAAACCCATATCGCATTCGGGGTGCTAGAATATTTTCATTTTGAGTTAAACTGATTTTCCCTACACTCCAGGAGGCGACTGGTGTCACGTACTTGGCTATTTCTCTTTGAGGCCTGCTATTGCCAAACAAGGCATATATGAAATGAAACAATTGTTGTTGTCCTTTTCATGAATAATAGTCTTCCAAGAATAACTGGCGCTAATGTCTTTATCCTTCCGATTATGCCTCCCATATGTCACATGTCTAAAATAACTCATTTCTTTTAAATCTCAGAATCGTGAATATGGTCCCTCAGTTATCAATATGTACTAGGCAACTCTATACCTCATTTGTCGAATTGATGATGTCATCACAATGATTAACCATGTTGGTGCTATCGATAATAACCTTCATGTCTCTGGGATATAACCTCCTGAAATGCCCTGCTCAGCACATTGATGGAATCTTGAAAAAAATTCCAACCCAATCTCGGACCTCGTTGTTCCTATTTATAGTAAATTTCAAACATTTCCAAGAAGAAGCGTCATCCCGTGATCAAATATATTGGATAGGAAGATTTATGGTAATATTAAAGCTAGCACATCTTAGAGAAATTGTTGGAGGTCGCCAAAGGTTTAGTTTGGGTGTTCAACGTAAAGATTTAGAGTTGAAGAAAGTGAACGGGTTATTCTTAAGATTTTCTCTATAAATATATTGGGTGAGTTATTAAGGAAGGTAAAGTATGTGTAGTCATATTGGGCCTTACGGAATCTTGAGGGAAATAGGCCAAATTATGAGTATGATGTTTCCCCATTGTTGTCTTTTATGCACCTGGTGTTTCATGTGTCTATCTCTAAGAAGGTAGTTGGAAATCCTTTGTCTATCATTCCAGTGAAAACTATTGAAGGTGAAGTTAATGGATATTTGGCTTATAAGAGGTACCTAGTTAACATTCCTGTTAGATAAGTCGGGAAATTGAGATCTGCCTCCATCAAAGTAAAGGAAGCATTCTTACTTGACTGTATAACCAAATGGTTATGGTTCAAAAAAGTACTTGTTATGTGTTATGATTTAAATATGTGCAACTCATGTCTAGATACCACTTCTGTTAATGTAATACCCTTACTGTTGAGATCACTGTTGTTGATATATACTGTGATGCTTTGTTGAGTCATGGATATGTTGTTAGGGTGGTTTTGGGATTCTCTGGCAGGTGGATAGGCCCAGTTATAGGGGAGTACGGTGGTATTGGTATTGTAAATATTGGTATTGTGAATATTGGTATTGTGAATAGTGGTATATCGGTGCTAAAGATCTCCTAACCAAAAATAATATTATTATCATATTTTGATTATCACTTCACAGTGTTATATTCATATTTTGAAAATTATTATGTTTTAACTTGGCACTTGAATATCATTGATTGTTGATTGTTATTTTCATGATTTTCTCTTTCTTACATTGGCATTTTATTTTGAAAGAGGACATCTAGCTTTACATACTAGTACTATTCCATATGTACTAATGTCCCTTTTTCCGGGTGCGCTGCATCTTTAATAGATGCAGGTGGTTCATCAGCGGGCAACTTTGGTCCTCCTTAGAAGTCGCTCTCTATTCAGCAGGTTTTGGTGAGCCATACTCTATTCCGGGCCTAATGTCATTCGAGTTGTACATTTTGTTTTGAGGTATATCCGGGGTCTTGTTGCCGGCATTTCCATACTACTCTTGTGTTGTACTTAGAGGCTCCGTAGACAGGTTGTGGGTGGTAGTCGATATGGGGAATTGAACTAGAAATTTTGGTATTTGGCAAACATGTTTTTCATTATATTTATAAACTTGTAATATTTTGGAAATTATGAATGAAACTGCTAATGGAAATGAAATGGGAATTGTTAATGAAATCTTTTCAATGTTTGATTAATGGAGTACATCTCCTCTTAGAAAATCTAATAGGCTTGCTCGACCGGGTTCACTCGGTTGAGCGCGAGTCACGCTCTCCGAATTCGGGGCGTGGCAAGAAGCTGCTAGGGTGCAACCCTGTTGGATGATAACGAGTTGACTAAGTATTTCATCCATGCTCAAGAAGGAATCTACTTCGAAAAGATCATGGAAATAATGGGCCAGAAGTTCCCCGAACTAGTCAAAATGGGAGATTTCCTGGAGGAATGTATTAAATTAGGAAAGATACAGTCTATGGCCACGCTATAAGCTATTAGCAAGGTTATGCAGTCTGGTTCCATCGGTAGTAGAAAGAAGAGGTGACAACAATTGTTCCCTACTATCAATCGAGTCCTCCTTGTCGAACCAACCCCTGCCCCGCAAACATCATCCTCCAAATCAACCCACTTATACCCCAGTATATAATGCCCAACCATACTACAATACTCAACCCCACTATAACCCACTCCAAACCAATATACATCCAAACCTACCATGACCATATGCTCCCGTTCAAACTACCACCCACCAAAATAGACTTGCCTATGCACCCAGACATCACCCAATCTTTGTAGCAAGAAACACTAGAAACTTCACCCCAATTGCTGAGCCTTTAGCCCAATTATTCTAGAGGTTGAAAAGAGTCGGACTGATATACCCGGTGGAAGGGAGAATCCTCGAGCATTGTGCCTATCATTCATGTGTTCCTGAACATGACATCGAGGATTGTTATATGTTTAAGAATGAGATCAAAATGCTGATTAGGAGTGGAGCTATCCAATGCACCCTAAACTCACCAAATGTAAACCATAACCCACTGCCAAACCACATAAACCAAGGAGCCAACGTGATAACCTTGGACGAGGACTATGACTTGAAAGGGACTATTGTTACTATTGGGAATGCCAAAACAGCAAGGACACCCCCTCAAGCAACTCCATTGATCATTGTGCAGCTAGAACCCCTTGTGATGATTCAGACATACCAACAATGGACCATCACAGCTATTAGAGATGAGGGGAGTCAAGAATATAAAATAGTTCCATGGATATATCAGTCGAGGGGAAAGGGCAAAATGACGGACACTGCAACCGCTCATGGGATGACTAGATGAGGAAGGTGCTACGCTCCAGAAGAAGTGAACCGGGGAAATCCAAATAGGGAGAATAGTAAGACGAGAAACATAACTAACATAGAGTCAGCAGAATTCTGGAGGAAAATGTCGGTCAAAGAATACTCCATAGAAGAACAGTTGAGGAGGACCCCGGCCCACATATCTATTATGGATTTGCTGATGAGTTCTGACAGACATAGGGACACTATGGTAAAAGTGCAAATTGGAGTGAGCATGCCAGGCAATACCACTAGTGAGGCACTAGCAGCAACTATTGGGAAGATGGTGGAGGCAAACAATATTTCCTTTTGAAAGGACGAACTGCCAATGGAGGGAATAGATCACAACAAGGCTTTGCACATCACTATCAAGTGTGGAGACAAAGTCGTATCTCAGGTACTTGTCGACGGGGGATCTGGAGTAAACATCTGCCCATTATCCAATTTGCGGAAATTAGGTATTCACTTAAGGTAAGTAAAAGAGAGCCACATGAGAGTAAGGGCTTTCGACGGGTCACAGAAGGTTATCATCAGATAAATCTGCCTAGCCTTGCATATTGGACCAGTTGAGTTCCTGATATTGTTTCTGATGATGGATATCTCGTATTCATACAATTTATTACCAGGAAGGCCCTGGATACACATAGAAGGGGTAATTCCTTCAGCTCTCCATTAGTGTATGAATTCAAGTGGGATTTCTAAGAAATTGTGGTACACGGGGAATAGAGCCGATCAACTTACTTCAAACATGTGATTCCTTTTATAGAAGGATTTGATGGGGTCTCTTTCCACGCGGTTGAGATCATGGAAGCAACAGAAGTGGGGAAGAATGAACAGGATCACAATATGCAGTCACTGTGTGGGTCAAAAATGGCAATTCGAAAAATAATGAACAGTGGATATCGACCAGGGACTGGGTTGGGAGCCCGATCAGATGGGATAATAGATCCAATTCAATCAAATAGGTAGAAATGTACCACCGGCTTACGATACCAACCTACAAATGGAAGAACCTATAACGGTAACCCTATGAAGAAGGTTATCGTACCGAAGCATGTTCCGGGCAGGGGTCAGAACTCATCACCAGAAGAAGATATCATCAACGGGATGGTAAGATTGTTCGTGGCCATGATTGAGGAATGTTGTGGCAAAGCTCATGTCAAGACGCTGACCACTCGGGATGCCGAACTAGGAGAGACCTTATAGAACTAGACAGCCAGTCCATCTCTAGTTTGCGGGGAGTCTTGGTAGGCTGGAATTGTAGTAATTTTGAAATCACATGGTCAGTTGAGGCCTGAACCTTGCCTGTGCTTTTTTGTGAAATTCCCTCTTTGAACGTTGAGACATTCCTTTTGATGAAATAAAAGAATTATTTTCCTGAAACACATCACAAATCTATCATTGTCTTTATTTATACTTAGTTTTTCTTTTCAGTAATCAAACTAAAAAACCTCGTGTTCCACGATTATGACATGTAATGAAACCCTCGAGTAAAATGATCCCGACTACAAAGAATACAACAAGAGTCTGATGCCCGAGAATCTACTGCAAGATATTGAACAGCTAGAAAGCCAAAAGAAGCCCAACCTTAAAGAGACAGAGGTGATCAATCTGGGAAGTGAAGAAAGTAAAAAAAGAGACCCGAATCAACATTTATCTCAAGGCAGAACAGAAGGAAGAATTGGTAGAGCTAGTCTGACAATACATCAACGTATTTTCCTAGTCATATGAAGACATGCCTGGACTAAGTACTGACATCGTTTCGCATCTATTGCCCATCGATCCTGCCAGGCCACCAGTCAATCAGAAACCTAGAAAATTCAAGCTGGATTTGAGTCTAAGGATCAAGGAAGAAGTCACCAAGTAGATAGAAACAAATATGGTAGGGGTCACCAATTATCGTACCTGGTTGGCAAACATCGTACCAGTGCCGAAAAAGGACGGGAAGATTAGGATATGTGTGGATTACCGAGATCTCAACAAAACCAGTCCAAAGATGACTTTTCTCTGCCAAATATCCATATCCTTATTGACAAATGTGCAAAACATGAATTACAATCATTCGTGGATTGTTTTGCTGGATATCACCAGATTGTGATGCTCGAAGAAGATGCAGAGAAGAAAACATTCACCATGCCATGGGGAGTTTATTTCTACAAGATCATGCCACAAATCCATGGTAATGCACTCCCACTTCTACGCCAGTATCCCAATCTTTTAAAGTAACCCACCCGGTCTCTGATGCTCATACTTGACTTGCGAAAATTCAAACACTGTGCAACATATCCAATAATATCCTTCTTCATTCTCTGCCACCAATAATGGTGCATCAAATAATGGTACATCTTCATAGCACTTTGATGGATAGAATATCGTGAACTATGAGCCTCCTAAAGAATCAACTTCGTCAACCCATCCACATCAGGAACACAAATCCGACCCTGGAGTCACAATACACCATCATCACCAATAGTCACCTCCGTAGGTCTACCTCGAAACACCGTGTCCTTAAGGACAAAAAAATGAGGATCGTCAAACTGGCACGCCTTAATGCGCTCAAACAATGATGACTGTGAAACAACACAATCAAGGACTCTGGTCGGCTAAGAAATATCCAATCTCAGAACCCTATTTGCCAACACCTGAACATCCATAGCCAAAGGTCTCTCCATAGCTGCGATAAGTACCAAACACTCCATACTCTCTGCCTTTCTACTCAAGGCATTCGCTACCACATTCGCCTTCCCCCGAGTGATACAAGATAGTATATCATAATCGATCAATAACTTCAACCACCTCTGTTTCCTAAAGTTTAAATCCTTTTGCTTGAATAGATGTCGAAGACTCTGATGATCCGGATACACATCACAAGACACGCCATATAAGTAATGTCTCCAAATCTTGAGCGCATGCACAGTAGCTGCTAACCTCCAAATAATAAACCAGATAATTCCTTTCTCATTGGGATTCAGCTAGTGCAATGCATAGGCAATTACCCTACCGTCCTGCATCAACACACACCTAAGACCGACACGCGATGAATCACAATAGACAAAATACATCCCCGATTCTGAGGGCAACACCAAAACTAAAGTTATAGTCAAAGAAATCTTGAGCTTCTGAAGGCTCTGCACAATCGTACGACCATCTGAATGGAGCGTCCTTTAGAGTCAACTTGGTAAATGGAGCTGCCATAGAATCTCCACAAAGCGACGATAGTAACCAGCAAAACCTAGAAAACATCTGATCTTAGTAGCAGTAGAAGGTCTGGGCCAATTCTGAACTGCTTCAATCTTTTTCAGATCCATCCTAATCCCATCACAATACACCATGTGCCCCAAGAATGACACCAAGTCCAACCAAAACTCACACTTGGAGAGCTTATCATATAACTTCTTCTCATTCAAAGTCTAAAGCACAATCCTCAAATATTGCTCGTGCTCCTCCCTACTATGGGAATATACCAATGTGTCACCTACAAATACAATTACAAAAGAATCTAAATAAGGTTGGAATACGTTGTTCATCAAATGCATGAAAGTTGTTGGGGCATTAGTCAACCCAAACGACATCACCAAAAACTCAAAATACCCATAATGAGTCCTGAAAGATGCCTTAGGGATGTCTGAAGCCCTACTTTTCAAGTGGTGAAACCCCGAACTCAAGTCAATCTATGAGAAAACCGTAGCACTCAAAGCTGATCAAATAAATCATCAATGCATGGCAATGGATACTTTTTCTTGATTATAACCTTGTTTAACTGCTTGTAGTCAATACACATTCTCATAGACCTATCCTTCTTCTTCACAAACAACACTGGCGCACCCTAAGAGGATACACTAGGCCTAATGAACCCCTTATCCAGCAACTCCTATAACTATTCTTTCAATTCCTTCAACTTAGCAAGAGTCATGCGATATGGTGGAATAGAAATAGGCCTAGTGCCTGGTGCTAAATCAATGCCGAAATCAATATCCCTATCGGATTGCATGCCCCAGAGGTCTGTAGAGAACACATCTGGAAACTCCCCCACAACTGACTCAACAATAGGAGTATCAACACTAACATCTCTGACAAAATCTAGATACGCCAAACATCCCTTTTCAACCATCTATTGAGCCTTCAAAAATGATATCACTCTACTAGGAGTGAAACAAAGAGAACCCTTCCACTCCAAGCTCAGCAACACCGACATAGCAAATGTCATGGTCTTAGCGTGACAATCAAGAATAGCATGGTACGAAGATAGCCAATCCATATACAAAACCATATCAAAGTGTACCACATCTAACAATATAATGTCCGCCCTTGTTTTAAAACCACATATAGTGACCACACACGATTGATAAACTCGACCCACCATAATGGGATCCCAACCGGTGTAGATACATGAACAAGAGTAACAAGCAAATCGCGTGGCATATCTAGACAAGAAGAAAAGTATGATGACATATATGAATAAGTAGAGCCATGATAAAAAAATATTGAAGCATCCCTATGGCACATAGAAATAATACATATAATCACTGCATCAGAAATAATGATTACGATCCTCCCTAGGAATGCATAGCATCTGGCCTGACCTCCACTAGACTAAGCTCCCTTTCTAGGACGATCACGTCCTGGATGACCACTACCCTGAGCAAGCTGAGCAGATGGTGTAGTAACCAGCACAGGAATCATAGTCTGACCTGCCTTCTTCCCTGAACCTCTACAATAACGGGGGCAGTATTTCTTGAAGTTCCCCAGGTTTCCACACTCATAGCAACCTTTAGCCGAAAATGATTGCGGGGCCTTAATCGGACCCCTTGAACTAGAATAGCCACCAAAAGAACCTTGTACCAATGAACCCTGAACAGATGGAGCGCGATGAGAAATCTGTGTTGGAAGTGCACTGAATGCATACTGCAGAGAAGCTCCTCGATTGGGTGATGGTGTACGATAAACTAACTTGCTAGACTAGCTTCTCCCAAATCGACCTCAGCCTCCAAATGAGGCACCACTGAAGCCACCTTAATGTCGGGACCTCTTGTCCCTACCCTACATCATCTCTCTAGTCTCAATGTAGATAAGATCAATACAATGCACTATCTCTACAGCCTGGTGAAATAATGTCACGGTCTCTACCTCTCTAACCATAGTAAGGCGAATACCATAGTGAAGACCATCAATGAATCTCCTCACTCTCTCCTCCTCGGAAGGATCCAAAATAGTAGAATGATGGGAGAACTAGACAAACCTCATCTCATACATAGTAACTAACATTGGACCCTGGGGAACATGATCTGGTCCCACTGACTCAACATAGTCAGGAATCTGCTCCCTAACAGGAGCTACTGGTGGCTCCACAATAGGTGCTCGAGCAGGATCCCTAGTTGCGACGCATGCTCCACCCATGACTTTGCCTCGGCCCCAGCCTCTCAAGGTCTTGGTCTGGGGTACTGGCACTTGTTTATCTGTACCAGAAGAATGTATTCTCACCATCTGTGAGAGAATAAAAAAGCAAAGATTTAGACATAAGGATAAAACAATCCGCACGACAGAGAATGAAAGACAGATAAGTTTTCCTAACAGCCCTGTAGCTTCTCGAAGATAAGTACAGACGTCTCTATAGCAATTCACAAGACAATACAAGACTTGCTCATGACTCGTGAGACCTATGCAACTTAGTGCTCTGATACCAACTTGTTATGACCTAAAATCCCAGCGGAGTTGTGATGGCACCTAACACTGCTTGCTAGGAGAGCCGGCAACAAATATACAGAAATAAACTTCAACAACAGAATGAAATAATCTCAATAGTAGAATACCATAAACAACTAAAGTCAAAATAGAGATACAATCGAAAACCATCCCAAAATCTGGTGTCATCGAGTACATGAAATCTATAGAATAAGTAAATGCAAGGTCTGAGCCAAATATAATAATGTCCGAATGACTAAACAGTAATAACATGAAATAAGAAAATTGAATTCAAGATATGCGAATGGAATAACAACGATACCTCAAGATCTCCACGCCAATATAGATAACAGCTATCTAGCAATCACCGCTACCAGCGACACCTGGATTTACACATAAAGTGTAGAGTACAGTATGGGTACAACCGATCCTATATACTCAATAAGTAATGATCCTAACCTCATTTTGAAAGCAGTGATGATATTAGAAAAGTCCAATATTCTAATTCAACAGCCAACAACAATAATAATAGCAAAATAATGGCAAAATGACAGGCAACTCACTTATATCATATTCATCTTTCATCACAATAAGGGGAAAATAAGCGTGCTTTCCAAATATATCAGTTAAGACATCAACTTTAAAAGCATAAAATATCAAATAGCATGAGTAAAAGACAACTCTATGCATGCATGATAAGTATTCATGCCAGATCGTCAACTTTATAGTTTAATCATCAAGTGAACACAATCTTAGAACATACATAGTGCTTGGTGCAAATACCCCCTCGATCATCACACGTACACACTCAGCACTATACGGGTGCCTAGCATAAGCCCCTCACTAAGCACATATCAAGTGCGTACTCACAAAGCCCAAAGTAATATGGGTTATCACTCGACTCCGGAGGGGCGGATGCTAACCCAAGTACTGATCAGATCAAAAGTCAATGATCAATATCACTCAACCCAATATGGGGCCTGGCACAAGTGTCACCTCACAATCAATACCAATACTCAACCATAAATTTCACTTAGCCCAATATGGGGCCTTGACGCAAGCACTACCTCATAATTAATATCAACGTGGCTCTATGGACCAAGATCAGTAATCAATCCGCTAAATTCTCAATATGCTAAAATCTCACAGTATCATAATCAATATACCTCAAGGAATAAACCAACATACACAACTCATCTCAAACCCGTGTCACACCAATAAGAACACCAACATCATGTGAGATAACATATGAAGAGTGCGCAGAGACAGAGATATAATATCATGCCTAAAACGTATGACTACAACTAAGACAAATATCTCAACAAATCAAAATATCCCTATCATATCTCAAACAAATGTTCAACAACTTAGACATGATTTGTAGCTTGAATAATAACTCACGTAGTCGAACAAGTGAATAAAATATGGTATCAAAGTGTTACACCACGTACTTTCATGTTGGAATGCATCTTAGGTGAATAAATATAAGCTGTAGAGTTTAAGGACCTTTACAAGGATAAGGATGATATAAAGCATGTATTAAGGAAGTACCAAGAGGGTTGGAAGGTTTACAAACTAAACGAATTGAAGAAAATAAGTTTCGTCAAAAGTCGACAAGTTGGGAATGTTCTAACCCATACTTTTTGGGGGGATACTAGGGTACTTAACATGATAATAAGGTTATTTTATGGGTTATTTTAGTCGATTATAGTTGTGTCTTAAATTTTGAAGTCAAGCGAGTTGTGAAACAATAGTCGATGAAAGTCATCACAAGTTACGTTCATAATTCTATTGAAATGTGGGTCTACTATTACTGAGTTTTAATCCCAATATACTTGGATTTATAGGGTGATCAACCCAGAACATTGAATTTCTACGAGTCTAGTTTCTAACACATTAAACCTTTAATCGATACGACATCAGAGTAGAGAGATATTCTCGGTTTCGCGAGACAGCATAAGCAGCTCCATATGGGACCCACTTAGGCGGTGGCCGGCCTACATCACCTTAAAAATGATTTGGACGACCATTCTTGCTCAGCTTTCTATCCAAATTTTCCCCCACACTCCTCCTAACCCTCTTAAACAGATTCCAAAGGTTCAAGGGTGATTCCAAAGTAATTACACCATATTTCAACATCAAATGTTAATTCTAGTGAAGAACACCACCTCTTTGAGGTTGTGTTGTCAATGAGGATTGTTGTGAGCAGTGTTTGGATGAAATTTCAAGTGGTTGCTGCTGGTTTAGATATGTATAACACTCTACTACCTGTGCTTAAAGTTTTGTGTATGTTGGTTTCCTTATTTGAGCAAGATACTATAAGAGGACACTTGAAATAGTTTGAGATGTTATTCTTCTTAATGAATTGTTTTAGAAAGAGTGTTTCCATGAACTTTAAATTGTTGGAAACCTTGTAAAATGACTTGTTTATGATTTCTCTATTATAAATATATTGTTTACATGTCGAACTTTCTGTTGGAATTGTGAATAAGAAGAGAAAGGACAACATAACAATGTAGAGTTATACTTGTTGTTGTTGTTAGATTGTTGTGCTATTTGAGTGTGAATTAGGAGATGAATAGGAGGTTAGAAGTCCTCCAATTGTATTTAATATCATGCTAGAAATGTTATTAAGTTAATGAATGGATGACTTTTGGGTTAAGGGTTCAAAAGGGATTCAATCCGAGCTTGCCGCTCGTCAGGATTGCTAAATAATTTTGAAAGGCTTATTATGAGTATTATCGATGTTGTTTGGGTGGTTGTTGGCTTTGTAATTTGTGGGAAGTAATATAAATAGTGGTTGTTATGGCATTCGTATTATGACGATGGTATTGTTCATTGCTTGCAGACAAAGGAGCTGCATATTATGTTAGCTTGAGGATTGGACGGGATATTATATGGTACATTAAGGCTAAACGTTTCCTTCATTGTGGCATGATCCTGTAACTACATGCCTTTGATAACGGGACATAAAGAGTAGCTCGTATTCCTGAATTTATGTACATTATCCTAGTCTCATACTTCTACAATCTTGGAACACATTAGCCCACCCTGGTACCATGAAACCCCGGGTTCTAGGCAACATTTTATGGGGCCTTACATAGAAGATCTATATATATACAGTATTACAGTATTTTCACCACCACCGAGCTATAATCGGTGGGCAGGCCCCTATTGGGAAACCTCTGAATCAGATGGTAAGTTATATACCGAGCCTACTGTGGTCGAGCGCTTATGAGCAAGCCAGTTGGTCAAGATATAGAGCCTAGTATGGCCGAGCGCTTATGAGCGACCCTACTACAGCGGAGCAGTTACATATATCGTGCCTTATAGGGCTGGACAATGATTTTACTTACTATATTGAGAGAGTTGAGCGAGTATCAGCTGGTAAGTATATCTTCAAATCATCTTTGACTCCTAGTTACTTTCAGTTATTATATTATCGGTTAGTTTCAGCTTTCAGTTATTCTATTGCCTTACATACTCGATACATTATTTTGTACTGACGTCCCTTTTGCCGGGGACGATGCATTTCATGCCTGCAGGTCTGGATAGACAGTCGGATAGACCTTCCCAGTAGACCGTCCCTTTTGTCAGCTTGCATGTAGGACTTGTCGGCCTAAGTTGAAGGATACCCCTCCAAAGATCACAGTTATAGAGTGGTTTGCTCGGACCTAGTATGGCACTGGGTGCCGGCCATGACTCCCCAGGTTTGGGGCGTGACAAACTTGGTATCAGAACAGTTCTATCCTAGGGAGTCTACTAGTAGAGTCTTGTTTATGTATGTGTTGTGCACCACATTATATAAGCAGGAAGCTACAAGGCATTTAAGAGCCTGGTACCCTTATTTTAAATCCAAATCATGCTATAGATATGAGTCATAAGCATTTGAGTGAGGACTATGTTTGCTAATGATACGGAAATGCTTGCAATGTGAAAGATCACGGCTAGTTAGAGGGCTAATACAATAATAGGTAAGGGCACTAGTAGAGAGAGAGTTCTTGACAACATGGCCCAGTTTGAGGCACTATCAGATCGTGCATAACAGATGAGAAAATTTCCTACTGAAGACCCTAAGACGGGGACATCTAACACACCCCGCGAATAGCAGGCCATGGGAGTATCAGAGGGTAAATGTATAAGTTTCAACAGGTAAAAGAAGCAAGGTGAAGAAGGGTACGAGGTACCTAGTTAGTGAGGAGTATCAGTATTTACAATTCAGGTAGAGAAATATAAGCATTCTGAGTTTACTTTTGACAGTAACAGAGGCATGCACAATTGGCCACACCCATCTTAGTTTTTCCCTATGGGAGCTAACATTTATAGTTTAAGAGAGGGATGTGATATCAAATTCCAACTAGGGTTAGAGTAACCTAAAACTGTGGATGGGTTGTTAGCATTAGCTGACATTTGCAAAGGATATAGCAAATGTAATAATAGTTCTCCTTGTGAGACACCCATATTGTGAACTCTAGAATAGTATAGTTAGATATGAATACTAAAATGTTCAGAGAAATTCAGAAGATAGACACTGGAATCATTGAAGGGATAAATAGTTACATTAGTATGGCTCCCGTCCCTAGTAAAGAGAGAATGTTAGGCGACTCGAAGAGCCAGTGGATGGAGCAAGGGGAGCTAAAAGTGAAAGAATGGTCTGTTGAAGTTTTCAGATTAAGGTAATTGACAAAAACATTAGCAAGGGAATAAGAAAAGAGTAAATTATGCATTATGAATAAGATGTGATAAATGGGTGATAACAGTAAATCACAATATGATAGGATGATAGTCTGTAGTCACGTGAAGGAAAAGATAAGAGGAGACAAGGCTTGAGATTCTTAAAGAGTATAAGCCATAAAGTCATATCATCATCTCGAGGAATAAGTGACGACTCCAACGTGATTACCAGAAGCTAAGTTAGACACCCCAGAGTAATAGAAATCAGCATGGGCTAGTAAACAAGATAAATTAAACATGAATTAGGGACCAGAGGATTTGATAATAGTCTACATCATGGGAATTTCATAGACCTCGTTCCGACAATAATGGAATGGAATACAGAAGAATAACCTTTAAAGGTCATTCAATAAGACGCCTTCCTTTAGCAAGCGTTGTGAGCAAAGTTAAGCTTAAGGGACTAAGTGTGCCAGTTACACTAGGTGTCACTCTCGTGTGTAAGAAATTCAGTTATCCCTGATACAGAAGGGTTACCGCAATGAGATTAAGGGTCATTGAAAATATGGAAAGACACCAAAGATGAAGAGGTAAAACATCTGCATGTAAAACATCATAGCATTAAATGCTATTACTCTCATAAAGGGGGGAGATGGTGTGTTATGGTATTAAGTCAGAGTTAAGTGGTTCGTGTAACTATGGAATGGTAAAGGAAGAATGCGATAAAAAAGTGAAAGGGATGAGATCGCATTTATTCAAATCCTACAGATATGTTACAACTCCAGAACATTATGCAAGCACGACGTCGAGGAGAGGCAGTAAGGGTTCCTGACCAGGATGTTATTGATAAATAAGTGTGAATGGACACTTGATACATAAGGAGCCAGCGTGAGAGGTAAGTTAAGACAAAGGACATAACCTAAGAGAGATTACGCGGAATATAGATGTGAGAATGGACCAATGAGTAGTTAGTATTTGATTCACGAAGAGTATAGTTATGGCTAGACAATATGTCACAGATAAATCAGTAGATCGTGAAAGATAAATATACTGAACCCCAGCATAGGGAATTCAGTCTCATAGATACGACATCGTAATCCTTGAGAAATATTCAGATAGGATTTGGGGTAGTTAAATGTACCATACAAATATTACAGAAATAAAAGAGAGTGCCACTGGGGAGACAATCAAAATGTGAGATCAGAAGTAACCCTACAAGCACAAAGACACGGAGGTAAGTGACTAAGAATAATTATAGGCGAGTAAGAACATCAAAGATTCCTTCGCGTATATGATGTAAGAAGCTTGCAGCTTTACAAGAGTCAAAGGGTCTCCCCTAAGTACTACAATGAAAGACTAGTTGAAGAAATAAGGAGGAAGGCATCGACATAAGCATAGTAACCTGAAGAAGAAATGATCTTGTAACAACAATCTTATTAGAACATTGTATGCACTCCATGAGAAAGTGGCACCTATCGTGACTAATGAATGGAAAGTAAAAATCAAATGTAATACTCGAGATCATATGAGTAACACGAAATTCCAATATGTGTGGGCACTAAGATAAGCCAAGTATTCATGCAACAAGTGGCGGAATGACCAGGAAAAATAATTGTTTACAATTAAAGACAATTAAGAAGGCACGGAAGGAATTAATCGATTTATGACCCAGAGTTCGCTACGTTATGACCACACTTAAGATTTTGAAGTATTATCCATGCAGCATATATGTTGACATTCATACAATTATAGGAGACTCCGTTATAAGTTAAAAGAAATAATTGAGTCCACGCGACACACAGAGGCTTGAATTGTTAGAAGATTATAACATGGATGTTCCATAGCATCCACAAAAGACAAAAGTAATAACTAATACCCTGAGCTCCAAATTGGAAGATAGCTTAAGCCTACTTAAATGATGAGAGAGAAGAGGAAGCTCGAGAGTTACATCAGCTAAGCAAATCAAGAGTTCGGTTATTAGACCCAGATGATTATAGAAATTCTAACTCAGAATATTGCAAAATCACTCAAAATAGTAGAAGTACAAGAGAGATAGTACATAGACCATATTCTATAACAGCTCTCCGATAAAGCTAGTTAAAAGAGTACTAGCCTTAGAGATAACAAAAGATGGAGTGGAAATAACAACCAAAATATGTGCCCCCACTATTGCGGGACTCCGAGACATTACTTGAGAGAGGTAGCATCATTATTACCATTCGAGTAAAGAACACAAACGACATCAGCGTCATAATCTGGATTACTATAGAAATAAGAAGACATGATCTTAGACAAGTGACACCAAGTGGTCGGTAATACAAAGATGACCGCGGAGTACAGAGTATAACAAGGATGAATGACTCTCTATATCGACCATTTAGTTCAAAAGTGTCTATTAGGACAAGCTATTCTAAAAAAAGAAATATGCTAGCTTTTCCAAAAGTACCATAATTTAAAAGATCAAGAATGTGAGGGAGCTAAGATATCAAGTCAAGTATAAATTTTTACGAGGCCGGGATAAGTCAAGAGACTAGAATACGAAGCTGAGAAGTTGAAGCCTATCCTAAATCACTCACTTCTCAAGCGGAGCAGAAATATATGAATATCTCTATATAGGGTGCTGCAGAAGGGTTTAATAGTAATGTTACAAGTACCAATATGGTAACTAATCTTAAGAAAAGTAAAGCGAGAACTATGAGAGCCAAAGTTGGGATTGTACTTAGTTCTAAGAGCACCAGAATAAAAAGTATATGATGGCCAAGGGTGTAGATAAAAAAATCCTAAAGTACGAACGTATGGAAAGTAATAGACGATTGGGTATTTCTAAATATGTCACCTACGAAAGGTGTCATGAGATTCGGCAAGAAGGGAAAGATTAGTCCAAGATATATGGGGCCTTATAGAGTCATTCAATGGATAGGCAGAGTAGCTTATGAGCTTGAATTGCCTCCATAGTTAGAGTCAATCCATTATACATGCTACAAAAGTACATTGGAGATCCTTCACGGGTTGTTCTAGTAGATGACATTCAGATTAAAGAGGAGCTACCCTACGAGGAAGTTCTAGTGGCTATCTAGATCAACAAATATTTAGGTTGAGGACCAAACAGTTAGGCTCGGTGAAGGTTTTATGGAAAATCCAGAGCATGGAAGAGATGACGTGGGAAGCAGAGGAAGAAATAAAGTCTAAATAGCCCCACCTATTCAAACTGAATATATGGCTCTAGATGCGATATTAAAACCAATAGGTCGTGAGGTGAGATCTTATTTTTGACTTGCAGTACATATGATTGATGGTCGTGTGAGGCCAAGTGTTGCTATGTATAGACATTGGCCATGTGTGGCATTTATAATATATTTTCTGGCTGCGTGCAGGTTGGTTTTAGTCCATTATATAGAGGAGACTCTAGTGGAATATTTGTAAGTATCTAAGAGTTAATATTGAGGGATGAATGTCCATAAGGGGGAAGGATATTACACCCTACACATTCATGTTGAAATACATCATAAGTGAATAAATATAATCTGGAGAGTTTAAGTACCTTTACAAAGATAAGGATGAGTTAAAACATGTATTAATGAAGTACAAAGAGGGTTGGACGGTTTAGAAGCTGAACGGATTGAAGAAAATAAATTTCATCAAAAGTTGACAAGATCTGAATATTATAACCCGTACTTTTGGGGAGATACTAGGGTGATTAACATGATAAGAAGGTTATGTTATGAGTTATTTTAGTCATATGATAGTCGCGTGTTAAGTTTTGAAGTCAAGCGAGTTTTGGAACAAAAGTCGATGAAAGTCATCACAAGTTACGCTCATAATTATACTGAAATTTGGGTCTAATATAACTGAGCTTTTCTCTAAATATACTTGGATTTATGAGGTTATCCACCAACCAAATTTAATATATACAAGTCTAGTTTCTAACACATTAAACCGATAATTTATACGACATCAGAGTATAGAGATATTTGTATTTTTGTAGATACTGCGCAAGAAGCTCCATATGGGACCCACTTAGGCGGTGGTCGACCTACTTCATCTTAAAAATGATTTGGACGATCATTCTTGCTCATTTTGCGACCCAACTTCGTCCCCATACTCCTCCTAACCCTCCTAAAAATATTCCAAAAGTTCAAGGGTGATTCCAAAGTGATTACACCATATTTTAACATCAAACGTTAGTTCTAGTGAAGAACAACACCTCTTTGAGGTTGTGTTGTCATTGAGGATTGTAATGAGCAGTGTTTGTCTGAAATTTCAAATGGTTGCTTCTAGTTTAGGTATGTATAATACTATACTACATGTTCTTGAAGTTGTGTGTATGTTGGTTTCCTTATATGAGCAAGATACTACAAGAGGAGACTTAAATAGTTTGAGATGTTATTGTTCTTAATGGACAATTTTAGAAAGGTTGTTTCCATGAGCTTTAAATGGTTGGAAACCTTGGAAAATGACTTGTTTATGATTTTGTTATTATGAATATATTTTCTACATGTCGAACTTGCCGTTAGTATTGTGAATAAGAAGAGAAAGGACAACATAACAATGGAGAGTTGTACTTGTTGTCGTTGTTGGATTGTTGGGCTGTTTGAGTGTGAATTAGGAGATGAATAGGAGGTTAGAAGTCCTCCAATTGTATTTAATATCATTCTGGAAATAATGTTAAGCTAATGAATGGATGACTTTTGGGTCAAAGTGTTCAAAAGGGATTCAACCCGAGTATGTCGCTCGTTGGATTGCTAAACTATTTTGAAAGGCTTATTATGTGTATTGTCGATGTTGTTTGGACTATTATTGGCTGTTATAACTTGTGGGAAGTCATATAAATAGGGGAGGTGTTATCCGTTTTATCGTAGAATAAAGTGTGTCGTTTAAATACAATAAGTTATGACATTCATATTGTGACGATAGTATTGTTCATTGCTTGTAGACAAAGGAGTTGCATGTTAAGGTAATTTGAGAATTGGATGGGATAGTATGAGGTATGTTAAGGCTAAACGTTTCCTTCATTTTGGCATGATCTCGTAACTACATGCGTTTGATAACGAGACATAAAGAGAAGTTCGTATTCCTAAACTTATGTATATTTTCCTAGTCTCATAAGTTACTGTATTCTCCCTTATCGGGACTTTATATTATGTTAAGTATTAACTTCTTTTAGTCAAGAGACCATGGGGTCTCTATATATATATATATATATATATATATATAGTATTATAGTATTTTTACCACCACCGAGCTATAATCGGTGGGCAAGCCCTTATTGGGAAACCTCTGATCAAATGGTAAGTTATATACCGAGCCTACTGTACATGAGCGCTTATAAGTGAGCCCGGAATGATCGAGATACCGAGCCTAGTATGGCCGAGGACCTATGAGCGAGCCTACTATGCCCGAGCAGTTACACGTTCCGAGCCTTATAGGGCTGGACAACTATTTTACTTACTATATTGAGAGAGTTGAGTCAGTATCTACAGGTAAGTATATCTTCAGATCATCTTTGACTACCAGTTAGTTTCAGTTATTATATTATCAGTTTAGTTTTAACTTTCAGTTATTCTATTGCCTTACATACTCGGTACACTATTTTATACTAACGTCCCTTTTGCCGAGGATACTTAATTTCTTGCTTGCAGGTTCGGATAGACAGCTGGATAAACCTTCCTAGTAGACAAATCCAAGCATCAGCTTGATTGGTAAGCTCCACTCCCCTGGAGTTACCAAGTATAGACCTTGTAGTCCATTTTGTATATATAGGTTTGATAGGTAGGACGTGACCCTGTCCTGACCATGATACAGTTCTGTTATCTCTAGAGGCTTGTACACGAGTCATGTATATTTTGTATATCAGTATTGTGGCCTTGCCAGACCTATGCACATGTTCAGTTTGGTATTGCTGGTTGTAGATGTTAATGGCAGCCTCGTCGGCCTGAATAGTTATGTATATGATCTTTTTGGTATGTTTACCCCTTAGATGGGATAGACGTTATTTTTAGATGATTCAGAATATGGCCTCGTCGACCTTGATTGGTATTGTCAGCTTGCAGGTAGGCCTCGTCAGCCTAATTTGAGGGATACCCCTCCAAAGATCATAGTTACAGAGTGGTATGCTCGGGCCGAGTATGGAATCGGGTGCTGTCCATGCCTCCCCAAGTTTGGGGCATGAAACAAAGAATCATGATATCAAAACAAGCCATACAATAGCCTAGACTCTACCCGGATCATGAATAATCATGGTGCCTGCAAATGTGCTCGTCACCTCACACATGCGTCACCACCAACATATAGCAAACATAATATCCTTCAGACAAATATCCTCAAGCCAAGCCTAGGAAAGATACTTACCTCAAATGCGCGAGAATTAAGACTTCAAAAATCCCTTTCCTCTCAAGTTGGCCTGCAAACGGGTCAAAACTAGCAGAAAAACAACTCAATAACGTCAAACAAGGCCATAAGAATCAATTCTAAATAATAAAGCTTTAATTTTTATTCAATTACACAAATTCAATCGGGGCCCGCTTCTCAGAACCCAACAAAACTCACAAATCTCGGCTACTCATTTGAATACGAGTCTAAATACAAAAGTTTCATCCAAATCCTACTCCAAATCGGGGTTCAAATTCACTCTCTAAAATATAACATAAAACCCTCACATTCCTCTTTAAAATCCCATAATCTATGTGTAATAATCCATATGAAGACAAGATATAATATCAAAATCAAGTAGAAATCCCCTACCCTTAGGGTGGTGATTAAATTCTCCCCTAAAATCGTATCTAGCCGAGCTCAAAAACTCAAAATATGGTAAAATAAAGTTTAACCCTCGATGATAATATTCTGTTAGGGATCTCGCATCTGTGGTCCCTACTTCCGCTTATGCAACTTTGCATTTGATACCCAAGATACGCATCTGCGAAGCTTCGCTAAAACTCCTGACCACTTGTACTTGCGAAAAAATATCCACTTCTACGGATCCGCTCCCGTGACCTCAGCGTGCGTTTGCGCTCAAAATTCAGCATTGCGAACTCCCAGACTCAGAACAAACCTCACTTCTATGATACCTTATGGCTTATGTGCTATTGCAAAAGCGCAACATGTGCTACTTCTACGACCTTGCACCTGCGCAAAAGTTCCACAAGTACGTAACACTAGAACCAGCAGCTGCCAGCGAACTCTAATCTCCTACCAGGTGGTCCGAAACCCACCTGAGCCCCTCGAGACCCTGCCCGAGCATACCAACAAGTCCCAAAATATGACAACGACCTACTTGAGGTCTCAAATCACGCAAATTAACATCGAAACTACAAATTGCACCTCAATTAAAATTGAATGAACTATCCAAACTTCCAACTTCCAACTTCCAATACGCCGAACCACGTCTAACCAACCAAGCCCAAATTGTGCACACAAGCTCCAAATAATAAGCTAAACCTATTCTAAATTTAGGAACAACAATCCAAACGCGATACCATCAAAGTCAACTCCCGATCAAACTTTACTTTCCAACCCATCAAATTGCCAACTTTGAAAAATAGAGCCAAAACATCCTAGGAACCTCCAAATATGTATGTATGCCTAAGTCCAAAATTACCATATAAACCTATTGAAATCATCAAAATCATCAATCTAAGGTTTTTTCCATAAAAGTCAAACCTTGGTAAACTCATACAACTTAATCTTTCAACAAAGAAACTAAGTGTTCCAATTTACTCCATAACCTTCCCAAAACCAAACCAACCATCTCCACAAATCACTAAACAACAATCAAGCATATGGGAAGCATAAAATAGGGAAACAAGGCTCAATTAATCAAAATGACCGACATGGTCGTTACATAAATGTGGTCCTGAGTAGACCAATGTTTTAATATGTCCAAATATTTCAGATACTCAATTACAATCAATGTTTAAAAGTCCACTCATCTTGTATGATTTATTAAGATTTGAGCGAAGTGATATTGACAAGGTTATTTTCTTTTCTTATTCTTTCATGTATTTTCTATCTTTATTTAAGAGTCCACATGGTCATAACACATTATCTTTTTAGGAACAGAATGTTACTGCCTGTGCAATGATTATTTTGATCAATTCGTCGTCTGATTGATACTATGTCTGTTGTATTTTTGTAATGATCGAACTAGTAATTTTGAGTTCTAGCACTCTGTTTTGTAATTCAAGACTTCAAGTAGGTTCGTTTGATATTTTATGACTTGCATATATAGTTGGTTTTGACTTTCGAGAGGCTCAGGAGAGTTTTGGAGGGAGGATTCTCCTTTGGAAGCCTTAAGTTGTTAGAATTGACCAATATTTGACTTTTGACTAAAAGACTCCGCATTAGTATTTTGATAGCTTTGTTAGCCTCATATGATAATTTTGCACTTGTACGTATGTTTGATTTGGATCTGGGGTGACCTGAGGTTATTTCGGCGCTTCTAGTCGAAAGATAGAAATTTGAAGTTTAGAACTTTTGAAATTCTTGATTTTATCTTTGATTCCTTATTTTGATGTTAATGTTTTGGTGTTTTGAGCCTTCGGGCAAGTTTATGTTAGGTATATAGACTAGTTAGGTTGATTGGGTAGGGTCCCGAGGGGCTCGGGTGAGTTTCGAGATAGTTTTGGATAATTTTAGGAAGTTCATATTTGACTAGATTTTGACCGTTTTGAGGATATTTCTAAGAAAAAGAAACTTTGGAGCTTTAGAATATCCTGGATGAGGTAAGTGATTTATCTATCCTTGGTTTGAGGGAATTTTTCCTAATGATTAATATTGCTTGCTATATGCGGAGGTGACGTATACGCTAGGTGATGGGGTAGAATTTATGTTTCCTTATACCTTGTTGGACTATGTGATCTTCTTGACTTATATTTCATTTGAATTTCATGACTACATGAACACAATATCCATACTAGAGATCATGTCTTAACTTGTAATTCTTAATTGACCATGTTGGACTATTATTGAGGGTGTTAATATACTTGGTTTGGCTATAGCCATACTAGATGTCATGAATACATATCTACACCTATTGTTCTTGTGATACTTGGGCTTCCTTATTCATGTTAAAAATCATGTATAGGCTTTGTTATGATATTTGACACGATGGGTGTTTTCGTGCGATTTGATATAATATTGACACAATGGACACGTCTGTGAGACTTGGTATGATATTGGCACGATAGGTGTTTTCGTGGAGGAGAATGAGAGTTGGGATTTACTTTATGTTTATTCATCCCTTATATACATACATGCATTCTACCTTGTTTTTACTATTACATCTATGTATCTTACCTGATTTGTGACTGTTACATATATATAGATCCTTCCTTGTTTATTATTGTTGCTTGCATGTATTCTATCTGGCTATCACGGTTGCATCTATATCTTCTACCATGTTTGCTATTGTTACATCTATTTCTTCTACCATATTTTCTATTGTATATCTATGTCTTCTACCGTATTTGCTACTATTACATCTATATCTTCTAACATATTAGCTATTATTACATCTATGTCTTCTACAGTGTTTGCTACTGTTACATCTATATCTTTTACCTTGGATGATATTGTTACATCTATGTCCCCTCTCTTGTTTGTCACTGCTACACATATGTCTTTCGCCTTGTTTGTTGGTGTTAACTTGTTGATTGTTAGTTTTGTTTGTTACTGCTTTGTTATAAATTGATATAATAGAATCGGGTTGCATGTTGCAACAGTATTGGATCGGGTTGCACGTTATAACGGTATGGTCATTGGATCGGGTTGTATGTTGTAACAATCATTATTATGATTAGATAGGGTTATACGCCGCAACAACATATGTTGGGATCTGGTTGCTTGTCTCAACGGTATTATGTGTTTGTTAAATAGAGTTTTTGACATATGTTATACATATTTATGCATTCTTACATGCAACCTACATGAATATATCTCCACATGCTTTTAGATATTTTATTACGTACGCATGGGACTTCTTGGTGAATTGTTGGATACTTGAAAGGTGTCGGATTGATGTAAAGAAAGAGTCTTCTCATACCTTGATATAAGGAACTCATGTAAGGGCCATCGTATAGTGCTAATTGGTAATTGGTATGGGTTTGGATCTCATTCATGTATAGATACACTACACTCAAGTAAAAGTGTTTAAGTTAATGCTACTTGGTGCATATCTCCTTTGTGTGCAGATTCGTGCAGTAGTATATGCTTGGGCCTAGTTATTTGGAAAAGCATGTTCTAAATTTCTTCCATTAATGTGCATCTTATTATTGACATGAGTTGTTTCTTGGGCTTGTTTCTAGTTATCTTTCACCCTATTAGTTTCTATTATTATAAACTGCACAAGATATTAAATGAGTATCTTTTGACTTAAAACTTTGCCACTACTTTACTGATGCTAGTCAAGATACTTACTAAGTACATGGGGTCGGTTATAATTATACTACACTTTTGTACCTTGCGTGCAGATTTTGGAGCTCTGTGGCTATGGAGTTCGAGGATGAGCATTGAAGACTTTAGCGTTCCAGCCATTAGCTACTATGTTGTTTATGACAGTTTAGAATTGTGAATTTCTTTTATGTATTTTCAAACAGATAATATATTTATTCTTTCCAACATTGTAAAATTCCAAATCTTAGTTGCTCATGACTCATCCTCGAACTCTACAATGGCATAGCTCCAAAATCTATATGCAAGGTGCAGAAGTATAGTATGAGTACAACCGATCCCATGTACTCATAGAAGTAGTAACAAGGTTTATTAGGCCAAAAGCTACTCACTTTACATAACCTAGGCAACTCAATAACATGTACAATACAGAAAAATAATCCAACAAAGAGAGTTACAAAATCACGGATATTAATAGTAAAGATGCTCAACTGGGGTAGGGGAAATAAATAAACTCGTCCAAATAAATAGATCAAGCAAATGCAACGTGCACCAGCCCCACTCACAAAGAGACATGCACCAAATACTGCATACTCAAATACTCATACATGGTTGTAAGCCTATGCCTAATATGATCCAATTTCATATTAATTGCCATATAACATGTTTGGGAGAACCTTACAAGAATCCAATGCATCAATACTTGATGACAAGTTCCTTTGTACGTCAATCCGTTACACTATCAAAAAACTCAACAATAGTTGAGATATCAACTCAACATAGGTACTTACATCTTATTAACCAAATCGTCAAATAACAATAGAAGCGTAGATTAGCATGTTAGATGCAACATAAAAACATGTGAAATGCATGGCAAAACATAAAGAATTCACTTGCATAATAAAGATAACACACAACTTTGATAGCAAGTCATCAAATAGAAACTCAAACATATGACACCTCGTGCCCACATTCCTGCCACAATAATAATATCTACCCTTGTCACTCCAATCCTGATACCATAGCAATATCCACCATTATCGCTCTGCCTTGACACAATAGCAATATTCACCCTTATCGCTCCACCCTAACACACTAGAAATATCCACCCTTATCGCTCTGTACCCGACAATATAACAATATCAATCATAATCGCACAGTAAAAACCTAGTGCAATCCGCCCAACAAATTCGTTCGTGCCATAATCACAATAATGCAAGATAATAAATTATCATCAAGAGGCATATCCTCATAGCTCATCAATAAAGTGGACAAGTACATGATAACAATAAAATGTGGATAGGGTTCAACATTAAAACATGATTATGGCTAAGTCAATTTATCAATGATTCCACAAGTGTCCATCTTGGCCAAATAGGAAGTAATGATCTTAAAACATGATCTTTAGCATAAAAAGATAAGCCACATAGGCACAAAAAGGATGGCACGTGTATCATTGAGAGTACATGTTAAGATCAAGGTACACCACAAGAACAACAAGTACGGTGTTTGTTCATAACATACATATGACTACGTCCGAGACAAGTATATCAATATTCTTAACTTAGTTCATCATGTGAAAAATAAGGCACCAATATCCTTTACATTAGCTCTAATATGATTTATTGTGCTCACATAGTCAATTAATTAAATAACTCATAGAATCAAGTAGAACACACAACCAAATAAGGCATTGAGTAATCTAGAATCCACCCCGAGCATGAATACCCATGGAACATGTATATACGATCATCACATCATATATAGATCACCCCCGCGTGTAGCAAATAATATTTTTATTAGGAAAGATTCTCTCAACCAAATCTAGGCAAGACACTTACCTCATTCGAGTAAATCCAAAGCTCCAAAATCGCCTTTTCTTGATAAATCGCATCTAACCGGCTTAATTATCGCCAAACATTAACCAAGGAAGTCAACCAATGACATAGGAAGTAATCCCAATAAATAAATCCTCTATTTTTGAAGAATTTCCCAAAAGTCAACCATGGTCTTGTGTGCCCGAAACCCGAAATCAATACTAAAATTTGACGACCCATAACCTGTTGAGTCCAAATATATGATTAGATTTCAAAACCGAGTCCAAATTGTTACCCAAATTCGAAATAATCATTTCCAAAATCTTTGTTGATGCTCTTACTATTGAGTTAGTTCTGATAGCAAGGGAGTTTCCAGATGTGTTTCCAGCAGACCTACCAGGCATAAAACCCGATAGGGATATTGATTTTAGTATTGACTTGGTTCCTGGAACTCAGCCCATATCTATTCCACCGTATCGCTAAGCTCCAGCAGAGTTGAAGAAATTCAAAGAACAATTGCAACGGTTGCTGGATAAGGGGTTCATCAGGGCTAGTGTATCATTGTGAGGTGCACCAATGTTGTTTGTAAAGAAGAAGGATGGTTCAATAAGGATGTGTATTTACTACAGGCAATTGAACAAGTTTACCATCAAGAACAAGTATACATTGCCTCGTATTGATGATTTATTTGACTAGATTCAGGGTGCTCGAGTGTTCTCCAAGATTGATTCGAGATCGGTGTATCACTATTTGAAGATCAGGGCCTCGGACATTCCCAAGACGACTTTCATGACTCATTATGGGAATTATGAGTTTTTGGTGATGTCTTTTGGCCTGACTAATGCCCCAGCAGCCTTCATGCATTTGATGAACAATGTGTTCCAGTCGTATTTTGATTCTTTTGTCATTGTGTTCATTGATGATATCTTGGTGTATTCTCATTGTGTTGAGGAGCACAAGTGGTATTTGAGGATTATGCTTCATATTTTGATGGAGATGAGGTTGTATGCTATGTTCTCCCAGTGTGAGTTCTGGCTGGACTCGGTGGCAGTCTTGAGTCACATGGTATCTAGTGATGGTATTAAGGTGGACCCGAAGAAGATTGAGGTAGTTTAGAGTTGGCCTAGACCTTCTACCGCTACTAAGATTAGGAGTTTCTTAGGCCTGGATGGGTGTTATCGTCGTTTTGTGGGTGGATTTTATCTATTATAGCCCTAGTGACTCAGTTGACTTAAAAGGGCGCTTCGTTCAGGTGGTAAGGCGAGTGTGAGGAGATATTTCAGAAGCTCAAGACGATATTGACTACAACTCCAGTGTTGGTTTTGCCTTCAGGATCGGGATCATATACGGTCTATTTTGATGCTTCGAGGGTTGGACTTTGATGTGTATTGATGTAGTACGGCAGGGTAATTACTTATGCGTCGTGCCAACTAAAGCCCCATAAGAAGAATTATCCAGTGCACGATTTGGAGTAAGCTTCTATTGTACACGTGCTCAAGATTCGGAGGCATTACTTATATGGCATGTCTTGTAAGGTATATACGGACCACCGGAGTCTCCAACATTTGTTTTAAACTGAAAGATTTTGAATCTGAGGCAGCATAGATGGTTGGAACTGTTGAATGACTATGATATCACCATTCTTTATCATCTGGGGAAAGCCAATGTAGTAGCTGACGCCTTGAGTAGAAAGTTAGAGAGCATGGGGAGTTTGACATTTATTCTAATCATAGAGAGACTATTAGCTATGGATATTCAGCCTTTGTCCAATAAGTTCATGAGGTTGGATATTTTGGAGCCTAGTAGGGTACTTTCTTGTGTTGTGTCGCAGTCGTCTTTGTTTGAGCACATTAAGTCATGCCAGTATGATGATCCCCACTTGCATGTCCTTAAGGACATGGTGTAGCGAGGTGGTGCTAAGGAGGTGACTCTTGGGGATGATGGGGTATTGAGGTTTCAGGGTCGGATCTGTGTTTTGAAGGTTGATTGTTTAAGGGAGTTTATTCTTGAGGAGGCTCACAGTTTGTGGCATTCTATTCACCCAAGTGTTATGAAGATGTATCGTGATTTGAAGCAGTATTAATGGTGGAGAAGGATGAAGAAGAACATTTTTTATCATGTTGCACGATTTTTGAACTGTCAGCATGTTAAGTGTGAGCATCAGAGATCACGTGGTTTGCTTCAAAAGTTAGATATATCGGAGTTGAAGAGGGAGCTATCACTATGTGTGGTTGGGTTTCCACAGAACTTGAGGAGATTCGATGTTGTGTGGGTCATTATGGACAGACCGGCCAAGTCTGCACATTTTATTCCGATCATGACTTCCTACACTTCTGAGTAGTTGGCTCGGATTTACCTTAGAGAGATTGTTTGCCTGCGTGGTGTGGATGTATCTATTATCTCGGATCAAGGGACTTAGTTTACTTCACATTTTTGGAGAGTGGAGTAGCGTGAGCTAGGCACGTAGGTTAAGTTAAGTACAATATTTCATCCTCAGATGGGCGGGCAGTCCGAGTGGACCATTCAGATGTTGGAGGATATGTTGAGAGCCTGCATCATTGATTTTGGAGGCTAGTGGGATCAGTTTCTTCCATTATCAGAGTTCTCCAATAACAACAACTACCAGTCGAGTATCTAAATGGTCCCGTACGAGGCCTTATATGGGAGGTGATGTCGTTCTCCGGTTGGTTAGGTTGAGCCTGGGGAGGCTAGGTTGTTGGGAACTGATCTAGTTCGTGATGCTTTAGAGGTGAAGTTAATTCACGAGAGGCTTCGCACTTACCAGTCCAGACATAAGAGTTGTGATGATAGGAAGGTTCGCTATATAGCTTTCATGGAGGGTGGGTGGGTTTCTCTCAGAGTTTTGCCTATGAAGGGCATGATAGGATTCAGGAAGAAGGGCAAGTTGAGCCATCGGTACATTGTTCCATTTGAGGTTTTGGAGAGAGTGGGTAAGGTGGCTTACATGCTTGCTTTTCCACCTAGCACAAATTGGCGCAACGCCGACTAATACTCCTTCCTCATCATCTCTCACTTCTCTCAGAGCCGGGAATCGTGCTGACCTTTCCTTTTCTTCCCATTTCCACTCCCTGACTCGCCTCTAAAACCCTAAGCCCCAAAATGAGAACTTCAAACTCATCATCAAGACGACCCCCTAAAGATCCAAAAACACCTCATCATTCAAATTCTCACAATATAATCTCACTTAAAACTCCACATGCATCCCAGGATCGAGACAAATTCTCAGAGATTCCGGGAATCCTTTACCTCGTCATGACCTCTAAAGATCCAAAGGTCAAACGCAAATTCCGCTGGGTAAAAATCATATCCAAAGGATCAAAATCGGTTAATGCTTCAAACGGCTAGTCTCTTCATCATTTTCGGGATGGTAAATTCTTCACCTCTTTTTCCTCTGATTTTCTCCTATGTTCCCCTGTTTTCATCATGGTTCATCATCGCAATCTCGTCACTGCTTTGTCATCTTTGTTCAAATTTGAAGTTCAAATTTCGAACCCTAGAAACCCTAAACTTTGGCTATAAATACTGGGCTTTAATGTCCTCAACAACTAATAATTAATATACTACTGATCCCTAGAGTCAACTGATAATAATATTTAAAAGTCTGTGACTTTGGTTCTCACTGCTTTCTTTTTCTTCTCTTCTGTCCTAGTAGAATTCTTGCTTGAGTTTCATTCTGGAGACAATCCTTTGATGACTGGATTCAATGCCTTGGTTTGCAGCCCCAGAAAATGCCAGTACTTGTTTACTTCTACATATCCCAATTTGTTTAGACTTGTGAGCATGTTGAATATGCGTTAATAGCTTTCATGTTTGGCTGATATAGTATTTGTTCAACAGTTTCATTTAGATATCCATGCCTTTCATGTTGATATCCATGTTTTGAGATTTGAATTGGTTGAAATTGTCTATAAAGCTTGCTGCAAAGTTTGGTTGTCTAGTATATTAGAAACTATGTCTCAATACTCATCTTTATCTACTTATTAAACTTTGCTGACACGAATGCTCACTTCTCAACTAGGATTTGTGTGTAGATCTAGTCGTTCTTCTGCTATCTAAATTATATGTTCAAATTTTATCCTATGTCATCATAAGGCTATGACATCTTTGTATGAGTAGAGACCATGCATATAGGGTCATCACTTGCTTATGTTTAAATTACTTGATGGAATTCATGATCACGCAAATGGGGCCTTCCCAATTCTGTCTTTGTTGGCTTACTTGTTTACTGTGAGCATGATTCTCCATAGTCAAGCATGTAATTTGTTATATGACTTAAAAAACCATGACTATGGGGGTCAACTGTTGGATGCTTTGTGAGTTTTGAACATGAATCTCCACATCTTGATTAATGTACTTGTTAACACACTTACATGATTGTTTTAACTTGGCATAAGTCTTATTTGGCTCATGGTTTCGTAACTTGGATTCGTTGTATGTAAAATTCTACGTATGAGATGAAATTCATGTCCACGAAAATGTTTCATGGGATATATTATTGTGACACTGCTTGATCCACTTGTCTGGCATTAATGGGATATTATGCACTCTATTATGCCCCAAGAAGTGAACAATATGATCATGCTTGTACAAGCTTTAGTTAAAAACCTCTGCTGAAATTATGAAAGGTTCAATGTCCTATCTGAGTATGTGTTGAGATAACATTGGTCACAGCGTTTAAGATTCAAACTAAGAGTTATTTCTACATATAGAAAGCATGTCTATAGGAGTGAACTATGTCATTCAAATATGATGAGCTGAATTTATATATTTAAGTTGTTTAGTATGTTTAAGGAAATGATCTTCGGGGGATCTATTTTTGCCTCAATGGATTAATGGTCATAAATTATGTTAACCTGAACTTTAAAAGCCTTTAAGGAAACTATTTGTGATCTATGACCATGTATGCTATTTTTTTGTATGGAAAGCTTTCTTTAGATTAAAACCAAAGACCTTTACTAGTTGTTAATAATGCATGAGTATAGAATTAGAAGCCAAATTGTCATGCCCCAGTCCTGGAGAGGTGTGCCGGCACGCAGTGCCATACTCGGCCAAAGCGTACCACTCTGTATCTATGAACTTTGGAGGGGTAGCCCTCAACTTAGGCCGACGTGACTTGTGTGCAAGCTGACAATACCTATCAAGGCTAACGAGGCTATATTCCGCATCACATGAAAATGATGTCTATCTCATCTGAGAGGTAAACATACCCAAAAGCTCTCATACATAACTGTGCAGGCCGACGAGGCTACCATGAACGTCTATAACCAGCAATACCAAATTGAAAATATACATAGGGCGGGCAAGGCCATGATACTAACAAACAAAATATACAAGACTCATCTACAAGCCTCTAGGGATAACAAAACAGTATCATGGTCCGGACAGGGTCCCGACCTACCCATCAAGTCTGTATATACAAATGTCACGACCCAAAATTTAGCTAGTCGCGATGGCACCTAACACAACCCTCTAGGTAAGCTAAATAATAAACAAAATAACTCAATTAGGATAACAAGAGTCAATAAATAAAATATCTAAAATTTCTACACAAAATTTCAAGGATTGTTAGTACAAGTCATGAGCTTCTAAGATTTAGAATTTACAAATATGGTACTAAATAAATGCATCCTTTGTTTGAAATATACTTAAACAGATTTATAAATCTAAAGCTACAATGAACAAGAGGCAGCAATAATCTAAACGCAGTTACATCTTCAATGTCAGTTCCCTCCATAAACATCAACATCAGCTCAAAAATCTGCACGCAAGGTGCAAAAGTGTAATATCAAATGCATATCTTCTTTATATGTTGAACTGTTAAGAGACTTTCGCACATCCTATGTGCACTATTTGGTGGTACCTGTATTTCATGTTTAGACTTCGATATTGTTGCTGGGTACACGTATATGTTTTTAAGTTTTACAGGTTATATATATGGAGTATCCTTGACCTGAGACCTCACCACTACTTCACTAAGGTTAGTGAGGATACTTACTGAGTACATGGGGTCGGTTGTACTCATACTATATTTCTGCATCTTGCGTATAGATCTTGGAGTTGAGTTGTTGTGGATGACGGAGGTTAGCATTGATAATGTACCTATTTTTCGGATATAGCTATCACTTGTTCTTGGTAATTTAGGATTTGTACTTCTGTTTATGTATTTTTGAACAGATGTTGTATTCATTCTATACTAGCTTTGTAAATCTAAAATTTAGTGGCTCATGACTTGTATTACCAATCCTTAGGATGTTGTATGGAATTCAGCTATTTTTATTCATTGTTAATAATGATGTTTCATTTAAGTTACATTATTCTACGTTTGGCTAACTAGCATGTTGGAGTTAGGTGACATCACGATTAGGTGAATTTTGGATCGTGAAAAATTGGCATTAAAGCTCTAGGTTCATAGGTTCTATGAATCATGACCAAGTGTCTAGTAGAGTCTTGTAGATCGGTATGATGACGCCCATACCTATCTTCGAGAAGCTGCAGGACATCTAGGAAACTTCTCATCTTTCTTTCCTTATCATGCAACTTTATTTTAGCTTGGAACCTGTATCTTTGATTTCTTTCCATTCAATCCTATGTGATATGGAACACTCGGTATCAGTTGTGCACTGACGGCTTGTGATGTCGTGGATAATGTGCGAGATATGTTTCTGTTATGAAGGTAGCCTAGTGTGGAGGACTTGAGGCCAGGCAGAGACAGTAGCTTAGGCTCGGTAGTTTCAGTAGTGTGAGTGTGTGCATTTGGACTTATATATCTGATAGTGTCCCTAGGAGTGGGATTGATAGCTTAGTGAGTTGCGAGATAGCTATATGATGAGTATTATGTGACTGAGAACTATGCTTAGATGGTTTGGATATCACAAGAAGAATTTGCTTGGGATGCAAAGGGCTATGGATGCTTGATTTCTATCTTGATGTGTTGTACAATCTCGAGATTATGAGTGTGTCGATGGATCTTTCAGTTGCTCCTTTGAGGAACAAAATAGATTCTTCTATCTTATTGACGAGTAGAGACTCGGGAAGATTAAGTAATTGCATAGGCAAGTGGGTTATCTCATGTAGGAAGGTATGAGGTTGTGTGATCCTTATGTTGTTTCTATGAAGAGTTTACTTTCTATACAGTGGGATGTGTGTGATATAATTAGAGTCCAGATCACTTGAGGAAGTTTGCACGACTGTCGCGAGGATGGGTATGCATGAGGCAGATGATTAGGAATGTTTTACGACTAGTGCTACATGAGCTTATGAAAGATTCTGCTGGATACCAGTACGAGATCATGGCTGTTACGAAGGAAGAGTATTATGGATTATTGAAAGTTATGTTCTGTGGCTTCGAGCCAAGTAGGGAGTCTACTATCGACAATCAGATTGCATGGTCATGTGTTATATTAGTTTTGGACTTAGGCATACTTATGGATTAGTTATAACTTGAAAGGGTTGACTTTGAGGATGATGCAGGCAAGGAAATTGTTGGACGCATGATGTACTATATGTATGGGTATATGAAGATCTTGGGATAATTCAAGTTTGATATTCGTCGTGGATGTAGCGTGCAAGAAAAAGGAATTGCTTGGTTGCTTTTTTTTTGGATATTCATATGTTGGTGCGACACAAGTCATTCGGCGTACATCATTTGTGCGTGGGGGATTAGAGCAAGGTGAATGACTCTTGAGAAGGTTCTAATGGGTTCAACATTTATATGTGGTATTTAAGGATTCCAGAATTTACATATGGCTAAGATTTGAGACTTGCATTGGATGGTGATGATACTTGAGGTATTTCTATGTCATTATTGATTGTACATTTTGGTATTAGAGAGAGGAAAGAAACTGTTTCAAATTCATAAAATGCCTCTTCAAAGTGGGCATCTTGATTTGCAATACTATTGGGTGCTTAACAGGGGATACAGTGGCTTATGGTTCTTAGGATGACGTGGTTTCATGTTGGGGTCTCTTGGGGTGAGCTTTGATTGATGATCGTAATGTAATGGCAAAGAGAAGTTTTATTTTAGAGGAAAGTCAAAAGGACCTCAAAAAAATAGGTCAGCTTGGTAGTGGTTTGGATCATCATAGTAGTAGAAATGATTGGTTCCTTTGGTATGGTGAGGCTTTACGGGTGTTTGTGGAAATACTTTTGGGTTTGGCAATCTACATGACTTGGTTAAATTAGAGGGACTTAGTTGGATGGTTTGGTCATGTGAAAAGGGGTTCTGAAGAGTTCATAATAGATTTGACCACAACTCGAGGTTGATGTCTTCTATTGGTGTGGAATATTTGTTGCGTGTTGCGATATTCTCCGGGATTGAATTAACTGGAAAGTTTCTATTTGATAGGGGTGTCTATCCTACTTGTGATTCAGAGTTGATAATGGGATTCTCGTAATTTCAGATGATAGCATGCGAGATATGGTGCGTCGTGTGGGATTGAGATTTAAAAGTACAAGTTTGCGATTCAGTTTAAAAGTGAAGGTCATGAGTTCTAGACATCATGGACAATTTAAGATATTTTAGAGAATGATGGAACTATCTGATATCACCTGAGAAGGGTGTTAGTGTTAGAAGATGCTTTGTGTTTTGACTTGCGGATGCTTGACTAGTATTATGGTGATCGCCTAGTTGTTAACTCCTGATGTTCAGGTTTTGCTACGTGGCGCGGAAGATTTATAAGAGTATTTCCTGTGAGATGATTGTGTATGAGTGATGTGTCAATCATTTGAGTGGTGGAGTTGGGATCGGATATGGAGATTCTTGTATTCATGAAGATTAGAGACTAGATGTTCTTAGAGGCAGACTATCCCTTGGTTGTGGACTGTGAATAAATGTTAAGAGTTAAACAGTTGATGGATGTGTTATGGATAGGTTACTATGGACGTTTATGGTTATTACCTATTTTGGGATGATCATAACTGATTTGGGGGCCCATTGGTAGGCATAATGAGAATGTATATTCCACATCAGATCGGGATTGCTCACTCTTGTGCATCATTTACTATGGGTGTATCATCGGGTGAAATGGATGTTATTCGTGCCCTGATTTGTTTCAATACACCTGGTGGAATGGATGTTATTCGTGCCCTGATTGTTTCATGTCTTGCTCTCTAATGCTACGATAGGTTGTGAGACTATTTTATTAGTCACACGTATGATTTGGTTCTGTTCAGGCCTTGTGGCGAGATTTGAGTAAGATGGCTCTTGGGGTGTTGAGTTGCTTATTGCAACTTAGTCGTGTTGTTCCTATCTGTGGTATGTTGTGTTGTCTGTTCCTCTATGGTTATGGTCATGCGCTTTGCGTGCTTGTTATTGATACATATGTGTTTGTTAATTTTGAGCATCATGGCTCGGCGGGTTCCACGTGGATTGTTGTATTGGATCAAGTTACGCGCCATAATGGAGTTATGTTAGGATATGATCCTTTGTGCTTAATTTGTGTGTTTTGCTTCTCCCCTATGGGATGGAATCAAAGTATTGTTCGTGATGGTTGTATCTGCTGAACCTTTTGGACGGTTCTCTTATTGGTTCTCTTTCCATCATGGGGTTACAATCGATTTGTTGCTTGTTTGGTGCACGGATTACGTCATATGTTGCTTTAGGTGGAATTTGGTATGGCATGTCGGTCGAGCAGCTTGTACTGGGTGAGATGTGATTATTGGACCTGAAATTAGTGCTATCGGATTTGGTTAAGGTATGATTGCATGGATAATGTTAGTAGTCAGCTTAGAATTTGGCAATGGTCTTTTTTGGGCGAGAGAGCTCCACGACTTATTGATCTGATGGGTAGTTACGAGTTTTTACGTGTTTGTTTCATCATTAGGAGTGTTGCGAAGGTTTGGAACAAGGTCTTATTTGATATGAGGTAAGTTACCGGTACAGAATTTGGTAATGAACAGATATTGCAGTATGAAGATATTACTATGAGCACATGAGTTATGTGGTACTTCATCTGTTTACATCTTGGGAATATAATTATGCCTTTCCGCAACTTGAGGAGACTTATACAGTGAATATATGCTAGAATCAGTTCTTATAAGAAATTTCGGATGACGGAATTTGGTTCTAAAGTTTATGGATTAAGGTTGAAGAAAGAATCTTCAGTTAGGATTGCGCTAGTGGACTGATATAATTTGTGGTGACGTGGGACCACCCATGGGTATGTGTATGATAAGTTTAAATAGTGATTGGATGACATTTTGGCACGATCAAGGATGAACGTATGATTCAATGGGGAGAATGTAACGATCTGACCGGTCGTTTGAGCTTTAGCATTCCGTTTGGTGGTTTGAGACTTTGAGTAGCTACATATGATGTATTATGACTTGTGTGTATGGTCGCTTTTGGTTTTCGAGTGGTTCGGGATTAATTTGGAAGAATGACTCTCGATTTGAAATCTTTAAGTTGGAAGAATTGACCAAGTTTGAGTTTTGAGTAAATGGACTCATAATCGGTTTTTGATGATTTCGATAGATTCATATGATGCTTTTGGACTTGTATGTATGTTCGTATTTGGTTTTGGAGGTCCCTAGAAGAATTAGACACTATTTGTCGAAACTTGGCAATTTGAAAAACTTAATTGTTCATAAGAATGACCAAGAGTTGACTTTAATGTTATTGGACTCCAATTGGTGGTCTGACACTTTGGATAGGTCTATATAGTTTAGTTGAACTTGTGTGCAAAGTTTGGAAGTAATCTGAAGTGTCTAGGTATGATTCAAATACTCTTTTGAAAGAATCACGATTTAATAACTTAAGAGAAATTCTATTCGGTTTGAATCTCGATTCTTTGTTGTGATGTTCCCATGGGTATTTTGAGGCTTTAGATAATGTAACGACTCGGCCAGTCATTTTGAGTATTACAACCCTGTTTCCCCATTTACTGCTCAAATTTTACTTTACAGTTGTTGGGTGAATTGCCGGGGCAATTGGCTCGGGTCCAGTGAGGTTTTGGAATGAATTGGAACACTTAGTTCCAAGGTTTAAAGCTTAAGTTAAAATAGTGACCGGATGTTGACTTATGTGTAATAGACCTCAGAATTTAATTCTGATGGTTCCAATAGCTCCGTATGGTGATTTTGGACTTAGGAGCGTGTCCGGAAAATTATTTGGAGGTCCGTAGTGGAATTAGGCTTGAAATGCCGAAAGATGAATTTTTGGGAAGTTTGAACGGGGGTTTGACTTTTTGATATCGAGGTCAATATTTGATTCTGGAAATTTGAATAAGTCCGTAATGTAAAATATGACTTGTATGCAAAATCTGAGGTCAATCGCACGTGATTTGATAGGCTTCTGCGTCGTTTGTAGAATTTGGAAATTTGGAAATTTATTAGACTTGAATCCGTGTGTAGTTCGTATTTTTTTAAAGGTTGTTAGGTATGATTTTAGGCCTCGAGTAGGTCCGTGTTATGTTATGGGACTTGTTGATATAGTTGGTTGAGGTCCCAGGGGCCTCGGGTGACTTTCAGATGGTTAACAGATTGACTTTTGAATTTGGAAGACTGCTGGAACTGAAGCCTTCTGATGTAATCGCACCTGCGGAAAAGTGGTCGCAGGTGCGAGCTCGCAACTGCTAGCAGGGGTGCGCTGAAGCGAGGCACGCATGTGCGGAAGGAGCTTCGCAATTGTGCAATCGCACCTGCGCGAGAAGGAGCGAAGATGCGGGCAGAGGGCTGTGAGGCATTGGTCGCAGGTGCGAGGGAAAATTCCGCACCTGCGTGAGCGCAGATGCGGACGGATGTGCACAGAAGCGGAAACTGGGCAGGTGAGTGGAGTCCAAAAATGAGACATTTTGCTCGCACAAGCGGAGGCGAAGGTGCGCAAATCTTGTCCGCAGATGCAGAAAGCCAGGGCAGAACCTTAAATTCGAGGGTTCGACATTTTCACCCATTTTTCGGATTTTGGATCTCGGGTTGGGCGATTTTGGAGAGGAAATTTTTCACACAACTTGGGGTAAGTGTTCTTAACTCCTTTGTGATTATATTCCATGAATTAATTTTCATTTTTGGTGTAAGATTATTGAATCTTCAAGAGAAATAGAGGGAAATTTCTATAATGTCACAAAACGAATTTTTCAAGTTTGAATACCGATTTGGAGTCAGATTTGAGTGAAATTAGTATGGTTACACTTGTAATTGGATGGGTTATCGTATTTTGTAAGTTTCGTCGAATTTCGAGATGTGGGCCCCACGGGTGATATTTGGGGCGCAATTTCGGATTTTTGGAAAATATTAGTATTTTGATATGGAATTAATTCCTATAAATTGTGTGGACTGAATCAAATTAATTGTGGTAGATTCGAACCATTCGGGAGTTGATACGCGCATAATGGAATTTATGGAGCATTGTTTAGCTTGCTCGGCATTGAATTTGGCTTGTTCGAGGTAAGTAACTCTTCTAATCTTGGAGTCGAGGGTATGAACCCTGAATATATGTATTTCGTAAATTGTTGGGAGGTGACGCACATGCTAGGTGACGGGCGTATGGGCGTGTACTATAGAAATCGTGACATAATTATTTCTGTGAAATTTTGTAGTTAAATGATCTTGGCATTTTCCATGCGATTTTATGAGTTAAAGAAATTGAGCTGAAAAGCATATTAAAAATCATGTTGAGGCTATGTGCCAGTATTATTTGGACCCACAGAGATCATATTGTTGTGAAATATTTATTTTAAAATAAAAATTCATACTCAGTCATATTTATTTTATTGCATATCATATCTCAGTCTCTGTTGTTATTTATTGATACATCATATCATCATTTTGGGCTATTCTCATAACATTATGAGCCCATGAAAAAGAGACTGGAGAGATTGATGACTGAGAGAGGTCGAGGGCCTGATTGTGAGGATATTTTTGGGATCGGGCTGCACGCCGCAGCAGGCCATGTTGGCTTTATATATATTATACTATTGCACGTGAGTTGGTCGTGCGGATCCATATATTATACTATTGCACGTGAGTTGGCCATGCAGCACGTGAGTTGGCCGTGCAACACGTGAGTTGGCAGTGCGGATCCAGATATTATTATAGCACATGAGTTGGCCGTGCGGATCCAGATATTATTATAGCATGTGAGTTGGCCGTACGGATCCAGATATTATTATAGCACGTGAGTTGTCCGTGCAGCACGTGAGTTGTCCGTGCAGATCCAGATATGATATTATAGCACGTAAGTTGTCCGTGCGGCACGTGAGTTATCTGTGCTTATAGCGCTTGGGCTGTAGGAGCCCCTCATGAGTCTGTACACACCCCCAGTAAGCGTAGCCGACTATAAATAGGGATCGGGCTGCACGCCGCAGTAGGTATTGTATAGCGGTGAGTGATTGAGTGTGCTGAGCATAGTGAGAGATAATGCGAGATAGTGAGATTGAGTACTCTGAGAGTGTGAGTACATGAGTACAATCTCTGAGACACATTGCATTGCCATTGTCACGACCCGAAATTTCCCACCGACGGGACCGTGATGGCACCTAACATTTCACTTGCTAGGTAAGCCAACGTTAGAGAATCATTAAACCAATTCCTTATTTCCATTCAGTAATTAACAATAATTAACTAAGATAAAATATAATAAGTGCGGAATATCATAAAACTGTATTAATTACTACCACCCGGATCTAGAGTCACAATTCACGAGCATTCTAGAATTTACTACAAATAATAATCTAAAAGAAATACAACTGTCTGAATGAAAGAAACAGTAGAACAGAAAAGATAGACGGGGACTTCAAGGTCTATGAACGCCGACAGATCTACCTTGAGTCTCCGGACAGCGGACCAATAGCAAAATCTCGACAACCCGAACCGGTATCAAAATCTGCACAGAAAGTGCAGAGTGCAGTATCAGTACAACCGACCCCATGTACTGGTAAGTGTCGAGCCTAACCTCGACGAAGTAGTGACGAGGCTAAGGCAAGTCACCTACAAATCAACTTGTACAATTTAACAGTGTATATACAAATAACATAAATGAAGAACTAAACAGGAAATGTCGTGAGGGGAACATACTGAGGGGAATACGAGATAAAGAACTACAACAGAATGATAACTGGGGCAGTCAATATACCATGAATCAATAGGAATAGTGAAAATAGTAAAGGAAAAATGCACAGCATCACCATTCGTGCTTTTACTCTCAATCTCACCATAAAATAAATAGAAATGGTACGTCATCACCCTTTGTGCATTACCTCTCATATCATGGCATGGCATCACCCTTCGTGCATTAACACTCACAATATGGCACGGCATCACCCTTCGTGCATTAACAATCACAATATGGCACGGTATCACACTTCGTGTATTAACACTCACAATATGGCACAGCATCACCCTTCATGCATTAACACTCACAATATGTCACGGCATCACCCTTCGTGCATTAACACTCACAATATGGCACGCATCACCCTTCGTGCATTAACACTCACAATATGGCACGGCATTACCCTTCCTGCATTAACACTCTCCCTTACCATAATGCAATGCATAAATAATAACAGGGAGATAGAATAACAAGTACAAACCTTACTTCAACATTTGGTTCCATAATATCAATACCAACCTTGAAATAAAAACTTAATTATCATCAGAAAATCTGTAAACATGATAAGAACGATAAATTGAACAACACTAGTATAACACATAGCAATTAGGCATAGGAATGAGACAATATAAGAAAAACAGAGAAACATGGAAAACAGGTAAATTGGCGGCGCATAAGTACTCATCACCTCACATATACGCCGCTCACATGAATTTCACTTAGCAAGTAATCTAAGGTTCCTAATTCCCTCAAGTCAGGGTTAGACACAACACTTACCTCACTCCGAAGGCCACTTAATTCTCAATCACAGCTTTTTCTTTGGAATTCACCTCCAAACCACTCTTATCTATTCAAAAATGAATCAATAATATCAAATATTGCTTAAGAAATCAATTATATTGCATAAATTAAATTCCCCAAATTTTCCTCCAAAAGTTGAAAAATCGACCCCGGACCCGCTTGGTCAAAATTCGAGGTTCAGACCAAAATTCTTTTACGCATTCACCCCTGAGCCCGAATATGTAATTAGTTTTGGAATCCGACCTCAAATTGAGGTCTAAATCCTCAAATTCCCGAAATCCCTAGTTTCTACCCTAACCCCTAATTCTACCATGAAAACTCTAGATTTTAGGTTGAAATCTTGTTATAAGATGTAAAATATTGAAATAAAAGAGTTAGGAATCACTTACCTATGATTTGGGGAAGATTTGGTCTTTGGAAAATCGCCTCTTGAGGTTTAGGTTTTGAAAAATTGAAGAATGAATGAAAAATCCCGTCTAAGTCCCTTTTACTCAGCTGCAGGTGTCGCAATTGTGACCTGAGCTTCGCAAATGCGAAGGAACAATCGCAATTGCGATGCCCTTCACAATCCTGCTGCCTTCGCAAATGCGAGGAAAGTGTCGCATTTGCGACCACCGAACCTCGCAAATGCGAGTAGATGTTCGCATTTGCGAACCTGCCCTTCCCAGACTCCCTTCGCAATTGCGAAGGTAACCTCGCAAATGCGAGAACTGCTGGCCCAGGCTTTTGATCGAAATTGCAATGAAAGCCTCGCAATTGCAGACCCTGTTATGTTCGCATTTGCGATGCCTGATCTCGCAATTGCGAGATCAGAGGCCTGCAACAGGTTCAGTTATACTAGCAAAATTTTCTAAGTTCAAAACATCATGTGGCCTATCGAAACTTACCCGAGCCCTCGGGGCTCCAAACCGAACATGCCCACAAGTCTAAAAACATCATACGGACTCGCTCGCGTGATCAAATTGCCAAAATAACACCTAAAACTACGAATTTAGCACCAAATCAAATGAAATTCTCAAGAACACTTTAAAATTCATATCTTCTCAACTGGACGTCTGAATCACGTCAAATCAACTCCGTTTCTTACCAAATTTCACAGACAAGTCTTAAATATCATAATGAACTGTACCGGGCACCGAAACCAGAATACGGACCTGGCACTAACAATGTCAATCATCAATCAATTTTTAAAAATAATTAATTTTCAGACTTTTAATTTTTATCAAAAATTCATAACTTGAGCTAGGGGCCTCTGAATTCGATTCCGGACATACGCTCAGGTCCCATAATTCGATACGGACCTACCGGGACCATCAAAACATAGATCCGGGCCCGTTTACCAAAAATGTTGACCGAAATCAATTAAAATTAACTTTTAAGGCATAAATTCTTATTTTCATCAAATTTCAACATAAAGCTTTCCGGAAGCCTGCCCGGATTGCGCACGCAAATCGAGGAGGATACAAATGAGATTTTTAAGGCTTAAGAGCGTAGATTCGAGTTCTAAAACATAAGATAACCTTTTGGGTCATCACATTCTCCATCTCTAAAATAACCGTTCGTCCTCGAACGGACATAGAAAAGTACCTGGGCTGGTAAAAAGGTGGGGATATCTACTCCGCATATTGGACTCGGACTCCCAAGTAGCTGCCTCAATAGGCTGACCTCTCCACTGCACTCGAACTAAAGGGTAACTCTTTGATCTCAACTGGTGAACTTGCCGGGCTAGAATTGCCACCGGCTCCTCCTCGTAAGTCAAATCCTTGTCCAACTGGACAGAGCTGAAATCTAACAAATGGGACGGATCACCATGATATTTTCGGAGCATAGACACATAGAATACCAGATGAACTGAGGATAACCCTGGAGGCAACGCAAGTCTATAAGCTACCTCCCCCACTCTCTCGAGGATCTCAAATGGCCCGATATACCTAGGGCTGGACTTGCCCTTCTTCCCAAATCTCATAACACCCTTCAAGGGCGATACCCGAAGCAATATTCTTTCTCCAACCATGAATGCAATATCACAAACTTTACGGTCGGCATAACTTATTTGCCTAGACAGAGCTGTGCGAAGTCGATCCTAAATAATCTTGACCTTATCCAAGGCATCTTGTACCAAATTGGTACCCAATAACCGAGCCTCTCCCTGTTCAAACCACCCAACTGATAACCTACACCATCTACCATATAATGCCTCATAGGTAGCCATCTGAATGCTCGACTGATAGCTGTTATTGTAGGTAAACTCCGCTAATGGCAAGAACTGATCCCAAGAACCTCCAAAGTCAATAACACAGGCACGGAGCATATCCTCCAAGATCTGAATAGTACGCTCGGACTGTCCGTCTGTCTGAGGATGGAATGATGTGCTCAACTCAACCTGCGTACCTAACTCACGCTGTACTGCCCTCCAAAAGTGCGAGGTAAACTGCGTACCTCGATCAGAAATGATAGACATGGGCATGCCGTGAAGACGAATGATCTCACGAATGTAAATCTCTGCCAACCGCTCCGAGGAATAGGTAACTGCCACAGGAATAAAATGCGCTGACTTAGTCAGCATGTCCACAATAACCCAAACTACATCGAACTTCCTCTGAGTCTGTGGGAGTCCAACAACAAAATCCATAGTGATACATTCCCACTTCCACTCAGGAATATCTAACCTCTGAAGTAAACCACCAGGTCTCTGATGCTCACACATTACCTGCTGGCAATTTAGGCATCGAGCTACATAGGCAACTATGTTCTTCTCTATTCGCCTCCACCAATAATGCTGCCTCAAGTCCCGATACATCTTGGCGGCGCCCGGATGAATAGAATACCTAGAACTGTGGGACTCCTCAAGGATCAATTCACAAAGTCCATCCACATTAGGCACACAAATACGACCTTGCATCCTCAAAACTCCGTTATCTCCAACAGTAACCTGCTTGGCACCACCGTGTTGCACTGTGTCTCTAAGGACAAGTAAATGAGGATCGTCATCCTGCCAATCTCTTATGCGCTCAAACAAAGAAGACCGAGCAAATGTACAAGCTAGAACACGGCTAGGCTTGGAAACATCTAACCTCAGGAACTGGCTGGCCAGGGCCTGAACATCCAATGCAAGAGGTCTCTTACCAACTGGAATATATGCAAGGCTACCCATACTGACTGACTTTCTACTCAAAGCATCGGCCACCACATTAGCCTTCCCGGGATGATACAATATGGTGATATCATAGTCTTTCAATAGCTCCATCCACCTCCACAAATCGACGGTAATAGCCCGCCAAACCCAGGAAACTACGAATCTCTATAGTTGATGTGGGTCTAGGCCAGTTCTGGACTGCCTCAATCTTTTAAGGATCTACCTGAATACCCTCTGCTGATACAACGTGACCCAAGAAAGCAACTGACTGTGGGAGTAGATCAAGATATCATCAATAAACACAGCCACAAAGGAATCCAAGTAGGGTTTGGAAACCCGGTTCATCAAATCCATGAATGCTGCTGGGGAATTTGTCAGCCCAAATGACATTACTAGAAACTCATGTTGACTTAGGGTCATCAGATGCCCTAATCTTCACCTGATGGTAACCAAACCTCAAATCGATCCTCGAAAATACATTGGCAACCTGAAGCTGATCAAATAAGTCATCAATTCTTGGCAGCAGATATTTATTCTTAATAGTTATTCATAATCAATTACCGAATTGCCAATTAACCTCATGTTAATAAAAACTCTCATTTCAAACCTTCACAATACTGATAACGAGATGCGAGGCATGAAGAACTCACAATTATTTACCCGAATTAATGAGCAATATTTAACGCCACCTGGCGAGCACCTACCTCGTAGGTTAAAATTCAATAATTACAACATTCAATATTTTGGCAAATATGCACAGAGAATTTCATACACGAATTCTCAAATAATCCTAATAGGCATGACTCCCTATTAGTACTATAGTACAAATTTAATTTCACAAGGGAGAACTTAAACACAGGAATTTTTCCTCATAAGGATCTCATCCTTATATAACTTTCACCGCAGCTCGTAGCCCGGTTTAAACATATCGATTTATATTAAAAATGCGGCGATCTTATCCTCAGTTCTGGATCACAAGTAGTATGCATATCGTGCCAATAGAAAATTTTTATTTTCTCCTTTTACATAATTTCGGTTACACAAAATCACAACACGCAATGGACCCCACACCGGTAGGGCATATAATTCATAATTGGTAATTAATTATCCGTAAATTACATCAAAACTTACCGAAATGAGTAACAGAAAGCCACATTTGGCCTCACGGCTCTTATTAGTGACCAACATGGAATAATAGGCGTAGTTATCTTCATATAATCTCCCAACAGGAGTAAACACATAAGTAGATTATAGAATTACGAAGCTTTCTCATACGTGGAGCACAATAGGAGGACCCGTATTGATACTCAGAACCAAATTGATTTAAGGAAATTATTCCTTTATTTTGAATCGAGGTCGTACCCATAATGACACCATCTGATGTAACGACCTCCGCCATACCATAAAACAAAGATAACAACGGCTGGGTCTCCACCTCTAGGATGCCTTCTACTAGCATGTCCTCCACCTCTAATGGTCTGACCTCCCCCTCTAGGTACCTGACCCCTGTCATAAGTACCCCTGCCTCCAGACGAGGCACCACTGAAATCACCGAACTGACGAGGCATCATATCATACCTCTGCCCTCTCTCCTGTGCAAGAACCATCTCGATCCTCCTCGCGACATTAGCAGCCGTTAAAAGGAAATCTCACTTCCAGTCTCCTTGGCCATCTGAAGTCTGATAGGGTGAGTGAGTCCCTCAATAAACCTCCTCACTCTCTCTTCCTCCGTAGGTAGTAAAAGGAGAGCATGACGGGCCAAATCCACAAAACGGGACTCATACAGAGTAACAGTCATACTGCCCTATTGTAGATGCTCAAATTGCTTGTGGAATTCCTCTTTCAGTGTGATAGGGAGGAACTTTTCTAGAAATAGATGAGAAAACTGCTCCCATGTAAGTGCAGGAGATCCGACTGGTCGGGTCAATGTATAATCTCTCCATCACCTCTTGGCGGAACCCGTCATCTGAAATACAGCAAAATCAACCCTATTGGTCTCAACTATACCCATGTTCCGCAGTACCTCATGGCATCGTTCAAGATAATCATGTGGGTCCTCAGAAGGTGTACCACTGAAGTGAACTAGAAAGAGCTTGGTAAACTTATCCGGTCTCAATAAGACCTCAAAAGACATGGCGGGCCTATCACCGATCTGTGCCGCAACAACCGGCTGAACTACCCCAACTGGCGGGGCTGCTGGAGCCTGATTCTGGGGAGCTATCTGCTCCGCAGCGGGAGTAGTGGGAGTTTGTGCTCCCCCCCATCCTGTAAGATGGCTGGCGCCACTGGAAATGTACCATTATTGGCCATGCCCTCCATAAGACTCACCAAACGGACTAGAGCTTCCTGAAGCACTGGAGTGGCTATGAACCTTCTGGGACCTGAACTGGTCCAATTGGTGCGTTCTACAACAGGTGTGGCTTCTCGAGCTCTGGACTGAGCTCTACCTCTGCTTCTACCTCGGCCTCTAGCACGACTTCCACCTCGGCCTTTGCCCCTAGTCGTAGCTATCACTGGGGCTCTGGCTCATGTCTGGTTGTAGACACAGTGCGTGTTCTCGCCATTTGTGAGAGGACAAGAATAGAAAAGTTCAATAGTCAATGATAGAATAAAATCGCACAACAGAGTAGAATATAAGTGAAATTGTTCCTAAACTCCATAGCCTCTGAAAGATAAGTACAAACGTCTCTATACCTATCATTCAGACTTTACTAAGCTTGCTCGTGACTCGTGAGACCTATGTAACCTAGTGCTCTGATACCAACTATCACGACTCAAAATTTCCCACCGACGGGACCGTGATGACGCCTAACATTTCACTTGCTAGGCAAGCCAACATTAGAGAATCATTAAACCAATTCCTTATTTCCATTCAGTAATTAACAATAATTAACTAAGATGAAATATAATAAGTGCGAAATATCATAAAACTGTATTAATTACTACCACCCGGATCTGGAGTCACAATTCACGAGCATTATGAAATTTACTACAAATAATAGTCTGAAAGAAAGACAACTGCCTGAATAAAAGAAACAGTAGAATAGAAAAGATAGACGAGGACTTCAAGGTCTGTGAACGCCGACAGATCTACCTTGAGTCTCCGGACAGCGGACCAATAGCAAAATCTCGATCAACCCGAACCGGTATCAAAATCTGCACAGAAAGTGCAGAGTGAAGTATCAGTACAACCGACCCCATGTACTGGTAAGTGTCGAGCCTAGCCTCGACGAAGTAGTGAGGAGGCTAAGGCAAGGCACCTACAAATCAACTTGTACAATTTAACAGTGTATATACAAATAACATAAATGAAGAACTAAACAGGAAATGTCGGGAGGGGAACATACTGAGGGGAATACGAGATAAAGAACTATAACAGAATGATAGCCGGGGCAGTCAATATAGCATGAATCAACAGGAATAGTGAAAACAGTAAAGGAAAAATGCACGGCATCACCATTCGTACTTTTACTCTCAATCTCACCATAAAATAAATAGAAACGGTATGATATCACCCTTTGTGAATTACCTCTTATATCATGACACGGCATCACTCTTCGTGCATTAACACTCACAATATGGCACGGCATCACCCTTCGTGCATTAACACTCACAATATTGCACGGCATCACCCTTCATGCATTAATACTCACAATATGGCACGGTATCACACTTCGTGTATTAACACTCACAATATGGCACAGCATCACCCTTCATGCATTAACACTCACAATATGTCACGGCATCACCCTTCGTGCATTAACACTCACAATATGGCACGCATCACCCTTCGTGCATTAACACTCACAATAAGGCACAACATCACCCTTCGTGCATTAACACTCTCCCTTACCATAATGCAATACATAAATAACAACAGGGAGATAGAATAACAAGTACAAACCTTACTTCAATATTTGGTTCCATAATATCAATCTCCACCTTGAAATAAAATCTCAATTATCACCAGAAAATTCGTAAACATGATAAGAACGATAAATTAAACAACACTAGTATAACACGTAGCAATTTGGCATAGGATTGAGATAATATAAGAAAAATAGAGAAACATGGAAAACAGGTAAATTGGCGGCGCATAAGTACTCGTCACCTCACATATACGCCGCTCACATGAATTTCACTTAGCAAGTAATCTAAGGTTCCTAATTCCCTCAAGTCAGGGTTAGACACAACACTTACCTCGCTTCAAAGGCCACTTAATTCTCAATCACAGCTTTTCCTTTGGAATTCACCTCCAAACCACTCTTATCTATTCAAAAATAACTCAATAATATCAAATATTGCTTAAGAAATCAATTATATTGCATAAATTAAATTCCCCAAATTTTCCTCCAAAAAGTTAAAATATCGACCCCGGGCCTGCTTGGTCAAAATCCGAGGTTAGGACCAAAATCCTTTTATACATTCACCCCCGAGCCCGAATATGTAATTAGTTTTGGAATCCGACCTCAAATTGAGGTCTAAATCCTCAAATTCATGAAATCCCTAGTTTCTACCCTAACCCCTAATTCTACCATGAAAACTATAGATTTTAGGTTGAAATCTTGTTATAAGATGTAAAAGATTGAAAGAAAAGAGTTAGGAATCACTTACCTATGATTTGGGGAAGATTTGGTCTTTGGAAAATCGCCTCTTGAGGTTTAGGTTTGGAAAAATTGAAGAATGAATGAAAACTCCTGTCTAAGTCCCTTTTACTCAGTTGCAGGTGTCGCAATTGTGACTTCAGCTTCGCAAATGCGAAGGTCGCAAATGCGAAGGAACAATCGCAATTGCGATGCCCTTCACAATCCTGCTGCCTTCGCAAATGCGAGGAAAGTGTCGCATTTGCGACCACCGAACCTCGCAAATGCGAGTAGATGTTTACATTTATGAACCTGCCCTTCCCAGATTCCCTTCACAATTGCGAAGGTAACCTTGCAAATGCGAGAACTGCTGGCCCAGGCTTCTGATCGAAATTGCGATGAAAGCTTCATAATTGCGAACCCGGTTATGTTTGCATTTGCGATTCCTAATCTCGCAATTGCGAGATCAGAAGCCTGCAACAGGTTCAGTTATACCAGCAAAATTTTCTAAGTTCAAAACATCCTGTGGCCTATCCGAAACACACCCGAGTCCTCGGGGCTCCAAACCGAACATGCCCACAAGTCTAAAAATATCATACGGACTCGCTCGCGTAATCAAATCGCCAAAATAACACCTAGAACTACGAATTTAGCACCAAATCAAATGAAATTCTCAAGAAAGTCTTCTCAACTGGACGTCCGAATCACGTCAAATCAACTTCGTTTCTCACCAAATTTCACAGACAAGTCTTAAATATCATAATGAACTTGTACCGGGCTCCGGAACTAGAATATGGACCCGGCACTAACAATGTCAATCACCAATCAATTTTTAAAAATAATTAATTTTCAGACTTTTAATTTTCATCAAAAATTCATAACTTGAGCTAGGGACCTCTGAATTCGATTCGGGCCCGTTTACCAAAAATGTTGACCGAAGTCAACTAAAATTAACTTTTAAGGCATAAATTCTTATTTTCATCAATTTTCAACATAAAAGCTTTTTAGAAGCCTGCCCGGACTGTGCACGCAAATTGAGGAGGGTAAAAATAAGATTTTTAAGGCTTAAGAGTGCAGATTCGAGTTCTAAAACATAAGATGACCTTTTGGATCATCACAGACATGCACACATGACATATATGCATAGAGATGTATTTTTCTCATGCTGTACGGTATCCCATTATTCATGATTTCTCACACATGTTGACAGATGGGCATAGTGATGTATTTGTTTTACACTAGTTATCTAGAAATAAAATGAGATATTTTATTTATTATTGAAAGGATTTTGAAAAAATTTCTGTTTTCAAACTTATTCACATTTTTGGTGGCTTTGGCAAAAGATTTGGATTTTCATTGATGTACTTGAAAGAAAGAACTATTATTGCTGAAATCATGAGGTGACTGAGAATTTTATCTCTGAGTTACTTCTGGTATTATTTGCTTTATGTTGTTATGGATTGTTGTGGACTATTGGTTTTGGACCCGACCTTGGTGGAAGCTCGTCACTACTTTCAACCTACGGCTAGGTTTGTTACTTACTCAGTACATGGGGTCGGTTGTACTGATACTACACTTCTGCATATTGCGTGCAGATGTTGGCTGTTGTTGTTGCTGTGCTCGATGGTTGCGGGACTTGAAGATGTACTTGCGTTCCTGTTGTAGTTGCCTCTTGTTCAGGGTAGCCTTAGATTTATAAAAGCTCTGTTTAGGTATTATTCAAACAGACTATGTATTTATTTCATTTCCGCTTTGTATACTCTATTCTTAGAAGCTCATGATTTGTACTACCAGTTCTTGGGGATTGTATAAGATTAAGATATTTTTTCACTTAAATTGCTTTAATAACTATTATTGGAATTGGATAAATGAAAGTTGGCTTACCTAGCGGGTTGGGTTAGGTGCCATCACGACTAGTTAGATTTTGGGTCGTGACAAATAAGTTTGGTTAATATATTTGTACTTGTTGGTATGATTGGATGGGGTCCGAGGGGCTTGGGTGTATTTTGGATCATTGGTTGAGAGACTAGTTAAGATAATGATTTGGAGTTTGACCATGGTCAATATCGAGTCAAGACGATCTATTTTCAGTGTTGTGAGTACGCGAGCATGTTTGTAGTGTGTTTTAAGATTGCAATGCATATATAGTTTATATCCCGGAGATTCCGAATAAGTTTTAGGTGCTAAAACAAAGATTTTGCAATTGCTGATTTTCTCGTGCTACAATTCCGAATATACTGATTATGTCCTTGGGTTCGTCCACAAATTTCAAGCTTCCTTTAAAACTTCAAAATATTATATCTCCCTTATTTTAAGGCTAAATTGGGTGATTCAAAAGGCTATCTTGGGTTTAATCTCGCAAGAATTATGTTGAGATTGTCAAAAGTAAGTTTTGGAGTCTTCTAGCATCTGATTTCGGCTGGGATAGTTGCTATATTGTTTTACTTGTTTCGGAATTTAGTTACTCCCTCTGTTTCAAATTAGATGAGGTACTTTTCTTTTTAGTTTGTTCTAAAATAAATAACACATTTCTAAAATTGGAAATAATTCAACTTTAAACTCTTCATTTTACCTATTTTACCCTTAATAAGAAGCTTTTATAACCACACAAATGTCATGGCCCCATAAAGCTTTTACCCCTTAAGCTTTTAAGATCACAAGTTTCAAAAGTCTTCTTCTTTTTTCTTAAACTATATGCCGAGTCAAACTACCTCATCTAAATTGAAACGGAGAGAGTACTTTTTTTCATAAAGTTTTGGAGCTCGGGAAGAGACAATGTTTTAGGAGATTTTTATCACTACTTTGTGAGTAAGTAATTTCTAGTTGGATTTGATTATTGTATTGATTCCCCATGGACTTCTAGACCTAAAATACAGATTTTTAAAGTGAAATTTGAGATTTTTGTCTACAAGATAAGAAAGAGTATTTTAGAATTTTGAACACCAATTTGAACTCGTATTTAGAAACAAATCACATATTTGGACTCGCCTGGTTATGGGTCATTGAATTTTGGTATGGGTTCCGGATTTCGGGCACGCGGGCCATGGTTGACTTTTGTTGAATTTTTGCAAATTCTTCCAAGATTGATGCTTTATTGATTTGGATCGTTTTCTATGGCATTGGTGGACTTTCTTGGTCGATGTTTTTCTAGATTTGAGCCGGTTAGAGGTGATTTCTCAAGGAATGCGATTTGAAGCTTCGAACTAGTGCAATTAAGGTAAGTATCTTGCCTAATATTGTTGAGAGAATAACCCTTAGGAAATGACATTGTTTGTCTAATTGAAATGTGTGATACGCGACGTATATGAGAGGTAAAGAGCGTATATACGGGTGCAATGTATGATTCATGACCGGAGTAGTCTTTAGGTTGTACTATGCCTTGACATGGATATTGTGCCTCTTACTATCATGCTTTTTATGTTTGTATGACTATGCGAGCTCTGTGAATCATGATAGAGATCATGTGTAGGAGTTGATTCCCTATTTGAGCATAATATTTGTTATTGTGTAGCGTATCCGCCTAATCTGAGGTTTAATTGTACATTTCACACAAGCATACACCCTTAGCATGCTATTTATCAGTCAATGAGTACTTGATTTGATATTCGTTGATGATATACATGTACTGTTGTATATGCTTCTGTGTAATGGATTGGATTATTAGCACGTGAGTTGTCCGTGTGATTGTTGGGATTTTGGCTAGTGAGTTTTCCGTGCGGTGGTTATGATTGTGGCACGTGAGTTGTTCGTGTGGTAATTATGCACGTGAGTTATCCCTGCAACGTGTGGATAAGGATCCATCCCCTTAGGGTTGTCCTTACATGTTTCTCCTTGATGACGTACACGCGAATTATGAAAACTTGCTAGTGGTTGGATTTTGCATATCTTCCTATATGCTAGTCCCTGAATGTTTACATGCCTTCTAAGCATATCTTCTCTATATGCCGTATGATTTAAAAAATGATTCAAAGTACATATCTTCTCTATATATCAATATGTGCAAGATGACTTGTCTAATCATGCATATCTTCTCTATATGACATTGTTGAAGGATTACTTGGTTTTCATGCATATCTTCTTTATATGTAATTGTAGAAGGATTATTTGATATTTTAAGAATATCTTCTCTTATGCAAGCTTGAGGATTTAATGATGTTAGATGCATATTTTTCCTATATGTTGAGTTGTTAAACTTGGACAATACATGTGTGTATCTTCTCTATATGCAATTGTTGATGTATTATCTGATATCAAATGCATATATTCTCTATATGCTAAACTCTTAAGAGACTTGCGCACTATTTGGTGGTACCGGTATTTCATGTTTAGACTTCGATATTGTTGTTGGGTACAAGTATTTGTTTTTGAGATGTATAGGTTATATATAGTGAGTATCCTTGACTTGAGACCTCGTCACTGCTTCACTAAGGTTAGTCAGGTTACTTAATGAGTACATGAGGTTAGTTGTACTGATACTACAGTTCTGCACCTTGCATGTAGATCTTGGAGTCAAGCTGCTGTGGATAATGGAGGCTGGCATTGATGATGTACCTGTTTCCAGCTATAACTACTATATGTTCTTGGTAGTTTAGGATTTGTACTTTTGTTTATGTATTTTCGAACATGTGTTGTATTCATTCTTTATATCAGCTTTGTAAATTTAAATCTTAGTGGCTCATGACTTATACTACCAATTCTTGGGATGTTGTATGAAATTCAGCTATTTTAATTCCTTTTTAATATGATCTTTCAATTGAGTTATATTATTCTATATTTGGTTTACCTAGCATGTTAGGGTTAGGTACCATCACGACTAGGTGGATTTTGGATTGTGACAGTATGCCCAGCCATTTATTCCTGACCCAAGGATCACATCTCCTATTCTTCACATACACCCAAATTCAAGATTGAGGGCTTATGGCTTCCAATTACCATCCCACAAGCCGCTACACTAAAATCTTACCTATGAATTCATTATTGAATATTGCATGTTAGCTAGGGATAAAATCTTACCTGGTTACCTGAAGAACTTGTGAGTTTTCCCCTTTGAATCTCCAAGAATGGAAAGAAATTGAAGAGTATGAAAGATTGGAGCTTCTCTCTCGCTCTCTAGAATGACACACTCTCTCAAATACCAGATTTTCCCTCTAGAATAACCCCTTATCCCCTTCTATTAAAATAGAACTGGGTTAGGAATTTCTCAAAAATACCTCTTCGAGTCAAGTTTACGATTGCGACATGAACAGCAAAATGCCTATGCGGTCCGCGAAATGGACTGCAAAATGGTCCTCGGTTTTGGGTTGGAACTAGACAAGTTTGAGGAGGATATGCAGTCTGTATAATAGCTCTGCGGTCTACACATTGGACTACGAAATCTCCTTCAAAATTTTTTTAGGTGGCCTGACCAATTCCCTGATGGATCTGTGGTCCGCAAAATAGCTATACGGTCGGCATAACCCACCGCGAAATGATCTTCAACTTCTAGTTTGCTTCTGCCACAATCCGCGATAATTCTGCGGTCAGGGGAACCGATTCGCAGTTCGCATAACTAATTGTAGAATCGCCCTCTTATGCCAATTCTTCCACCCACTCCGCGATATATTGCTCAGTTCACAAATCCGTACTACAACCTTTCAAATGTATTAACTTGACATTGGCACTATAAAACCGTAAATCTTTGGCGAACTTTTACGGGACCTTACATAATAAGACATTAATTAGATTCAGAATAGCCATTGTAAAAATATTCAGAAAAGCCGGTATAAAAATTCTCTTTTGACTTCACGGTATCAATTGTATCATTATGGAAATCAATGTGCAATTAAGCTCGCAAAATCTAACTAGGTTTAGTGCTCTTTTTGGTTTGCAACGATACGCATTGTATATTCCCAAACGGAAAAGGGGATCCATGATTTTGGGGAAAACGTGGAATTTAATTACAGCATTATAATCGGAAGAAATAATAATGTGCTATTTGCAGAATGTCTTTCTGCTTATGCTTACCATATATCCTTTTCTTTGGTCCAAATAATTACCAAATACTAATACTACAACAACAACAACAACAACAAAAAATCTAATAAATTTTCACAAGTAGGGTTTGGGGATGATAGTGTGTAATCAGACTTTACCTCTATCTCGGGAGGGCAGAGAGGTTATTTCTAATACACCTTCGGCTAAAAAAAAAAAGAAGTAGTGACAACAAACAGTAACAATAATTAAAAAATCATTATAAAAAAGCAAAGCGACAGATGAGAATCAACAGTAGGTAGTAATAACAATATAAGAATAAAAGATATAATATTAACACTAAAACTACCGGTACGAAAAAGAAAAAGTAAAATGCTCACTACCTTCTAACCTCTACCTTAATTCTCGGCCTCCACACTTTGCTATCAAGGGTCATATTCTAGGAAAGCTTAAGATGTGTCATGTCCTGCCTAATCGCCTCTCCCGAATACTTTTTTGGCCTACCTCTACCTCTTTTCATGCACATCAAAACCAACCTCTCACACCTCCTAACTTGATCATTTGTGCTTCTCCTCTTCCAATGCTCGAATCATCGCAACCTCACCTCCCGCATCTTGACCTCCATAGGGGCGACCCTACCTTTTCCCTAGTCTTATCTAACCTAGTATGCCGGCACATCCATCTCAACATCCTCATTTCAGCACATGAGAGTTTTTAACTGGCCAACACTTTACCCCATATAACCTTGTCGGTCTAACCACCACTTTATAGAACTTACCTTTAAGGTTTAGTAGTACATTCTTAGCACACAGGACACCGAATGCAAGCATCCATTTCATCCATACTGCTCCGATATGATGTGTCATCCAAGTCAATTTTTCCATTTTCTTATATTACTGACCCAATATACTTGGAAATTCCTCTCTTGGGGATGACTTGCTTACCAAGCCTCATCCTTGTCTGCTACCTGGGTCACGTAGCTAAAATTACACTCCAAGTATTTTGTCTTTGTCCTAATCAACTTGAAATCTTTAGACTCTAGGGTTTGTCTTCAAACCTCCAGCCTCTTGTTAACACCACCTTGTGTCTCGTCAATCAGAACAATGCCATCTGCAAATAACATACATTATGCACCTAAGTTGGAATATGTCGTGTCAGTGTATTCATTGCCAAGAAAATAAAAATGGGCTTAATATCTTATGCAACCCTATCACAACTGGAAGGTATTTCGAGTCTCCTCTCACTGACCTTACCTCGGGCTTAGCTCCATCATAAATATCCTAAATCACCCTAATGTAGGCTATAACCACGTCTCTATCCTCCAACCATCTCCATAGATTCTCTCTCGAGACTTTGTCGTATGCTTTTTTCAGAACAATAAACACTCTATGCAAGTCCTTCTTCATCTCTCTATACTACTCTAGCAATGTCCATACAAGGTGAATGTCTTTCATAGTCGAACGATCCAGCACGAACCCTAACTGGTTCTCAAAAATAGACACAATCCTCCTCACCTTCACTTCTACCACTCTCTCCCAAACATTCATAGTATGGCTTAGAATCTTGATACCACTATAGTTGTTGCAATTTTGGATATGTTATGGACTATTGGTCGGTATGTTTATTAATTGTTGGCTTGCCTAATGGCATCGTTGGTCTCCATCACGGCTTATGGTAGGAATTGGGTCATGACAGTCCATATAATATTCACGTCTCCACTACTCCCCCAGGCCCTATAGCCGGTAACTTTTCTCCCGTATGCTGAGCTTTGTCCTTGGTCAAGGCTCCCGTCCTAATCCTAGGTTGACCATACACATCCCTCTTCTTCCTTTTCCTTATGATCTCTAAGTCCATCACCAATAGCCTATGTTGAGTCGTGAGATCCTCACTCGGAATAACCGTACAATCCGTGCAAAGACCTCTATCATACTTCCTGAATAGTACATAATCAATCTGGATTTTTGCCACCGTATTCTGAAATGTGACCAAATGCTCCTCATTCTTCGAGAAACACGAGTTAGCAATCACAAAATCAAAAGCTTTAGCACACTGGAATTTTGAAGTTCCTCCTTCGTTTTTATCGCCAAAATCGAAGCCGGCATGCACACCGTCATAATCCCTAGAAGTCGTCCCGATGTGGTCATTAAAATTTCCTCTTATAATTAGCTTTTCGCTGTGCGGAATTCCATTCACCAACCCGTCTAAATCCTCCCAAAAGTGTCTTTTCACCTCTTCGTCCATTCCCGCTTGAGGCACGTAAGCACTAATTATGTTTAAAGTAGACCCTCCTACAACCATTTTAATAGCTATCAGTCTGTATTCACCCTCCTAACCTCTACCACTAGCTCTCTGAGTTCCCTATCGACCAACATGTCTATCATGTTCTTGTCCCTTACCTTTCCTGAGTACCACAACTTAAATCCATCTACATCCCGAGCCTTAGTTCCCAATAGGGTTGCTTATCGGGCGGATCAGGCGGTTATTTACGCTTAATAGTTCGGCTTATTGGTTATCGATTTATAAATATAGTAATCCGCTAGCCATACAATAAGACATCGGGCAAATTGGTATCAGATTAACGATTATCGGGCGGTTATCGGATGGTTTATTGTCTAAACCAAATAGACTTCAAAAGAAGCTGTTGTTGTCTAGTTGAGCAAATATGTTTGAGAAAATCAAGGAGATTTATTGTGGAAATCATAAATAACTATCGATGGGATCTAGTTTAGATTCATAGTCATCAAAAGCAAAATCATAACGTTAAAATTTGATAAAAAGAAAATTCATAATTATTTTTCAAGGTTATAAATAATATAATTGATCTACATATAAACAATGAATTATGAATACATGTTTCTTGGTCTTACATATACTCTCAATTAGGGAAAAGAGAGAGACGATTGTTGGGCTAGGGGGTGCTTATCGGCTGCTACTGAGATTTGATAAATTAGGGATTTAGATTTTAGGCTTTAGGGTTTCAAATATTACATTATATACATAGAGGTAAAAGTATAAATATAAAAATTCTTTACGGGTTAACGATTTATCCGATAAGGAAATTGAGTAATTCGCCCTCAAAGCTGTTAAGTCGTTAATTATAAAATTTCAATCCGTTCACCAACCGTTACCCTGATAAGCCGATACTAATAAGCACTTTTTTGGTTCGGTTAACGATTATAGTTCGATTTTGAACAGCCCTAGTTCCCCATCTAGTCTCTTGAATATAAGTTATGTTGGTTTTCCTTTCGGGAGAACAAATGCTTACCAAATATCAATTTATAACAATATGGTATACACCACATATTTCGTATGTCACTTCTATCTTTTACAAACGAAGTCAAGAATTTTAAGTTCTTTTGGCTATGACTAAAACTGAGTCTATCACGAAGAATTGAGGTAAAGAAGAGCATTTTCAGCCTCTTTTTTTTTCTTTCATGAATTCACTTTAGATCTGAGCGAAATTAAAAAGTGCTTTAATAATTGGTCGTACTTGTATACGGTCGAAACTAATTTCGGCCTTCGTACGACTAGTCAAGATAGGATCATAATGGACCGAAGAAAGTCTTCATAATATCGAGATGGGATCCGAAGATGGCACAAACGAGCTTCAAATTTCAGGTACAGGTCAAATACCAAGTTCGAAGTCATTATCGAGCTCGGGTCCGAATAGAACTATGATAAGATGTGATGGAATCGAGCTTAAGGGCCAGAGGCCAACCAATACCAAGCCCAAGTCATTACCGGACCCCGAATCAACATCGACCTCAAACCCGCATCGAGCTCTAAAACTGGAAACCGACCAATACCGACCAATGCTGAGTCTGATCAAGATCGAGCTCATAGACAAGAGTCGTTGCAGCCGCACTAAGGGAGAGAATCTCGGTGAGAATTAGGAAAAAGCTGATTAATCATGGGTTTTCCACTATGTATTTTTAATTATATCTAAAGTAGGATCCCCCACTATAAAAGGGATGACTATATTTCTGTAAAGGGGATAAGTTTTTGGCATACGTTGTAACTCAGATACCATACACTCCCTATTGAAGAATTATCCTTTTTTAGCTTCATAGATTGATTAATCTTGCTTAATCCATAAATCATCCTCTTTTCAACTTTGCTTATTTTTCATTCTTTACGCTCAATATTCGATATTTCTATTTATTCTTACGATTTGTGTCAAGTTATACCACATACCCTTAGAACTACGTACAAATTCAACTTTATCTGTTTTTTGGGTAAATAGTTTGGCGCCTAGCATGGGGCTAAGTATAACAGTGGTTATTTGGTACGAATCTTTGCAAAACACACCATTTTACACTTGTTCTTGGAAGTATCTTTGATTTCGGATTAGCAACGACGAGCTATCAATTAAATGGCCTTACCTATCGACAACAAAACTGGTCTTCAAGGTGAGAACAACAACTTGACGTCCAGAACCAAAAGGACGCTTGTCGACGCCGTTGGAGCTCGAGTCGAAGTGCTATTAGACGTTAATTCGCATGTGGCCATTGAGGCAAACATATATTCTGAACCTGAAAATAGCATTCATGGTGGCACTCGATCTGCAGCTCGAGATACCCATAATGTCGAGGAAAACAACGTCAGCTTGCGTATGATTTTCGAAATGTTGCAAGCTCAACAAGAAGGAATAGCTCAGTTGCAGAGTCAAATACAGATACCGAGCAGGCCGGAGCCCAGTCCTCCCCGAGAAATCGCTCACAGAACGGAACCAGCTATAGTAAGGTTAAATGAGCAAGAGTTGGGGACTAATCCCGGAGTTGCTAAGATGTTCGAAGAACTAACCAAACGAATAGAATCAGGAGAAAGGAGGATCAAAGAAAACGACAAAAAAGTGGAAACGTATAACTCCAGGGTTGATCAGATCCCGGGGGCACCACCGATATTGAAGGGATTAGATTCCAAAAAATTCATACAACAGCCTTTCCCCCCAAGCACGGCTCCTAAACCGATCCCAAAGAAATTCCGCATGCCTAAGATTCCTAAATATAACGGAACTACCGACCCCAACGAATATGTCACCTCTTACACATGTGCCATTAAAGGGAACGACCTAGAGGGCGATGAAATCAAATCCGTATTATTGAAGAAATTCGGTGAAACCCTGTCAAAGGGAGCAATGATATGGTATCATAATTTATCATCTAATTCTATCGATTCTTTTGCTATGCTTGCAGATTCCTTTGTAAAAGCGCACGCCGGACCCATAAAGGTCGAGACCAGGAGGTCGGACCTGTTCAAAGTAAGACAAAAGGATAACAAGATGCTAAGGGAGTTCGTATCTAATTTTCAAATGGAACGGATGGATCTGCCACCAGTCACAAACAATTGGGCAGTTCAGGCTTTCACTCAAGGTTTGAACGAACGAAGCTCGACGGCTTCACGGCGGTTGAAGCATAACCTGATCGAGTACCCAGCTATTACTTGGGCCGACGTGCATAATCGGTACCAGTCAAAAATTAGAGTCGAAGATGATCAGTAGGGTTCTGAACCCACTGCTAGAAGGGACATCAATCGAGAATAAGGTGATCAGGGACCGATACCAACCATATAGTGGAAACCACAGGATCAATGAATCGAGACGTAACCCCGGACAAGGCAATAAAAGAAGTGATCGAGGTCAAGGGTCTCATGGGCTGATGAACAGAAATGGGATCGACATGCCTACTGGACCTAAGGAATCACCACGATTATCAAAATATAAGTTTAGCATCGATGCATCTGCTATTGTGTCGGCTATCAGACGCATCAAAGACACTAAATGGCCTCGACCCATGCAGACCGATCCTTCCCAGAGGAATCCCAATCAAATATGCGAATATCATGGTACCCATGGCCACAGAATTGAAGATTGCAGGCAACTAAGAGAGGAGGTAGCCCGGTTATTCAATAAAGGGCACCTTCGAGAATGATTAAGCGACAGGGCCAAAAACCATTTCAAAAATAGGGATTTCGGTAAACCCAACGAACAGGAAGAACCACGGCACATCATCTACATGATCATCGGTGGCGTCGATACCTCTCAAGGTCCGGTGCTTAAACGCACTAAGACATCAGTTATGAGAGAAAAGCAACCTCGAACTCAGGATTACGCACCCATAGGAACCTTATCCTTTAATGATGAAGATGCAGAAGGAGTCATGAAACCTCATAACGATACACTGGTAATATCCGTACTTATGAATAAAACTAAAGTTAAGCGTGTGTTAATTGATCCAGGTAGCTCGGCCAACATTATTAGATCAAAGGTTGTAAAACAGCTCGGTCTACAGGACCAGGTCATACCCGCAACCCTGGTTCTAAACGGATTTAATATGGCATGTGAAACCACCAAAGGCGAGATAATTTTGCCGATAAACGTGGCCGGGACCATCCAGGAAACGAAGTTCCACGTAATCGAAGGCGACATGAGGTACAACGCCCTTTTTGGAAGGCCATGGATCCACAATATAAGAGTTGTACCTTCGACCCTCCACCAGGTTCTTAAATTCCCAACATCGAAGGGAGTCAAAATAGTGTACGCAGAACAACTGGCCGCGAGAGAAATATTTGCCGTCGAAGAAGCAATTTCGATATCCTCACCTTCGTCAACAAAGGGGTCGGACTCAAAAGGGGAACGAGATGCCAAATAGCAATCACAGACGTCAGCTTCAACCTAACCAGAAAATCAGAAGTTTGACAAAGATGATGATCAAAGGATCCCTCGATCCTTCATGGTCCCCGATGATTCCGACGCTACCCAATCAACGATTGAAGAACTGGAGCAAGTCATACTAATCGAGCATTTTCCCGAACGAAAGGTATACCTAGGAATGGTATTAACCCCCAAACTCAGGAAAAGGCTTATTCAATTTCTTATCGATAACATAGATTGTTTTGCTTGGTCCTATTTGGATATAACAGGGATCCCACCGGATATAACGATGCATCGGCTAAGCCTGGACCCTAGGTTCAAATCGGTGAAGCAAAAGAGAAGACCCCAGTCTGAGGTAAAGCACGCATTCATAAAGGACGAGGTAACTAAACTTCTTAAAATAAGGTCCATTCGGGAGGTAAAATACCCCTAATGGTTAGCCAATGTAGTTGTAGTCCCTAAAAAGGGGAACAAACCTAGAATGTGTGTAGAATATAAGGATTTAAACAAGGCGTGCCCCAAAGATTCTTTTCCGCTGCCCAACATCGATTGCATGATCGATGCCACAGCCGGCCATGAGGTCCTTACTTTTCTCGATGCCTATTCGGGGTATAATCAAATCCAAATGAACCCGGAAGACCGGGAAAAAACTTCATTTGTCACCAAGTATGGAACATATTGTTATAATGTGATGCCCTTCGGGCTAAAAAATGCAGGAGCTACTTACCAATTCCTAGTAAATAAAATGCTCGAGGAACAAATAGGTAAATTAAATGGAATTTTATATTGATGACATGCTAGTTAAGTCCTTGCGCGCAGAGGACCATTTGGCTCATTTGCAGGAAACATTCGAGATTTTAAGGAAATACAACATGAAGCTCAACCTCGAGAAATGTGCTTTCGGGGTCAGTTCGGGCAAGTTCCTTGGCTTCATGGTATCGAATCGGGGGATCGAGATCAACCCTGATAAAATCAAGGCCATCGAATACATCGCCATCGTGGATAGTTTAAAAGTTGTATAGAGGCTAACAAGACGGATTGCTGCCTTAGGCCGATTCATTTCAAGGTCGTCAGATCGAAGTCATAGATTTTTCTCTCTACTCAAAAAGAAGAACGATTTTGCCTGGACCCCGAAATGCCAACAGGCATTAGAGGAATTGAAGCGATACCTATCGAGCCCACCACTGCTTCACACTCCAAAGGCAGACGAGAAACTTTGCTTGCACTTGGTAGTATAGAAAATTGCGGTAAGTGGTGTCCTAGTTCGAGAAGAGCAAGGTACGTAAGTTTCCATTTATTATGTAAGTCGAACCTTAGGGGAAGCAGAAACTAGATATTCACACTTAGAGAAATTGGCACTTGCACTGATAAGCGCTTCTAGAAAGTTAAGACCATACTTTCAATGTCACCCCATATGTGTATTAACCACTTACCCACTTCATAATATTTTGCACAAGCCCGAACTATTAGGCCGATTGGCCAAATGGGCCGTCGAACTCAGTGGGTACGATATCGAATATCAACCCCGGACGGCCATCAAGTCTCAAATTTTAGCAGACTTTGTGGTCGTTTTCACGCCAACCCTCATACCCGAAGTCGAAAAGGAACTCTTGTTGAAATCGGGTACATCATCGGGGGTATGGAACCTTTTCACAGACGGGGCTTCGAACGTGAAGGGTTCCGGGCTAGGCATCGTGTTAAAGCTGCCTACGGGTGGCACTATTAGGCAATCTATCAAAACTACTAAGTTAACTAACAACAAGGCCGAGTATGAGGCCATGATTGCAGGTCTTGAGCTAGCTAAAAGCTTGGGAGAAGAAGTCATTGAAGCCAAGTGTGACTCTTTACTGGTGGTAAATCAAGTAAACAAAACCTTCGAAGTTCGAGAGGATAGAATGCAAAGGTATTTGGACAAACTACAGGTAACTTTGCACTGTTTCAAAGAATGGACTTTACAGCATGTACCTCGAGAACAAAACAGTGAGGCCGATGCACTTGCAAATTTGGGATCATCGGTCGAGGAAGATGAGATCAGCTCGGGGACTGTCGTTCAACTCTCGAGATCGTGATCGAGGAAGGTCATACCAAGATAAATTCTACAAGCTTAACCTGGGATTGGAGGAATAAGTATATTGAATATTTGGAGAACGGAAAGCTCCCATCGGACCCTAAAAATTTGAGGGCCCTACAAACCAAAACTGCTCGATTCACATTGACTGCAGATGGAACATTATACCGAAGGACATTCTATGGACCATTGGCAGTATTCTTAGGTCCAGGAGACACCGACTACATCCTACGTGAGATTTACGAGGGTACTTGTGGAAATCATTCTGGTGCTGATTCATTAGTCCGAAAAATAATCAAAGCAGGATATTATTGGATTGATATGGACAAAGATGTAAAGGAGTTTGTTCGAAAATGTGACAAATGCCAAAGGTTCACACCGATGATCCATCAGCCCGGAGAGCAACTTCACTCAGTCTTATCCCCATGGCCATTCATGAAATGAGGAATGGATATCGTCGGCCCTCTGCCATCGGCCCCGGGTAAAGCTAAGTTCATTTTATTTATGACTGACTATTTCTCTAAATGGGTTGAAGCACAGGCGTTCGATAAAGTAAGAGAGAAAGAGGTTATAGACTTCATCTGGGATCATATCGTATGTCGATTTGGGATACCCGCCAAAATAGTGTGTGACAATGGAAAACAATTTATCGGCAGCAAAGTGACGAAATTCCTCGAATACCACAAAATAAAAAGGATATTATCGACACTATATCACCCTAGTGGGAACAGACAGGCCGAATCGACGAACAAGACTATCATTCAAATCCTAAAGAAAAGGTTGAACGACGCTAAGGAAAAATAGAGAGAAATCCTACCCGAAGTTCTTTTGGCATATCGAACAACATCAAAATCCAGTATGGGGGCAACCCCGTTCTCCTTAGTATATGGCTCCAAAGCCTTGATTCCAGTCGAAGTCGGGGAACCCAATGCCAGGTTTCGATATACAACAGAAGAGTCAAATCACGAGGCTATGAATACTAGCCTCGAATTATTGGATGAAAAACGAGAAGCTGCTCTCGTCCAATTGGCCGCCCAAAAGCAGTGGATCGAAAGATACTATAATCGAAGGACCAATCTTCGCCATTTTAAAATCGGGGACTTAGTGCTAAGGAAAGTCACCCTCAGCACCCGAAACCCAAATGAAGGAAAACTGGGTCCAAACTGGGAAGGGCCGTATCAAGTACTCGAAAACGTCGGTAAAGGATCCTACAAGCTCGGTATTATAAAACGGCAAACAACTAGCAAGCAATTGGAACGTGTCACACCTAAAACGATAAAACTTCTAAGGTACGACCCTCCCATGTTCGTTTATATTTAGAAACTAACCCTTGTAGGAGTTCAATCAGGAACAAGGATGAATCATTCAACACGAAGCCTTAGGTCTGAAAGCACGCGTTGCACTCTTTTTTCCTTAGACCGATTTTATCCCAAATGGGTTTTTCGGCGAGGTTTTTAATGAGGCAACCATTGATCGTGCTAACTTAAAATAATTAAACAGTATCCGAGGCCTCTTTACAATCAACCTCGAATACTGGTGGGGCATTACCCTCAAATATATCAAGTTCAATGCAAGAAAGTTACTTCATAACAACAGGGTTCCGATAGGAAAAATTGTAAGAGCCAAATGGTCAAAACGAACCATGCTCGTGTAGATTGCTCGATCCCTGGTACAAAATATAAACACATGTATAACGACATGAAAAGAAACTTCTTTTCCCATATCTCATATCTCACAACCCATCCTCTATTTCATGATCTATTACGCAAACAGGCTCAAGGACCGACTATTACCCCACAAATCGGGGACTCCCACTCAACCATTAAGCCTACAGACCACATTACTTCGAGTTCGAATCACTCACTCGACTACTAAGCCTACGGGCTACTCTTATTTTGAGTTTGAGAAATCACTCACTTAACCATTAAGCCTACGGGCTACATTACTTCGAGTTCGAGCAAGCACTCACTCGACTACTAAGCCTACAGGCTACTCTTATTTCGAGTTCGAGCAATCACTCACTCGACTACTAAGCCTACGGGATACATTACTTCGAGTTCGAGCAAGCACTCACTTGACTACTAAGCCTACGGGCTACTCTTATTTTGAGTTCGAGAAATCACTCACTCAACCATTAAAGCCTATGGGCTACCTTATTTCGAGTTCGAGCAAGCACTCACTCGACTACTAAGCCTACGGGCTACTCTTATTTTGAGTTTGAGAAATCACTCACTCAACCATTAAGCATGCGGGCTACATTACTTCGAGTTCGAGCAAGCACTCACTCGACTACTAAGTCTACAGGCTACTCTTATTTTGAGTTCGAGAAATCACTCACTCAACCATTAAGCCTATGGGCTACATTACTTCGAGTTCGAGCAAGCACTCACTCAACTACTAAGCCTACGGGCTACTTTTATTTTGAGTTCGAGAAATCACTCACTCAACCATTAAGCCTACGAGCTATATTACTTCGAGTTCGAGCAAGCACTCACTCGACTACTAAGCCTACGAGCTACTCTTATTTTGAGTTCGAGAAATCACTCACTCAACCATTAAGCCTAAGGGTTGTTTTTTATTCAAGTTCGAGAAATCACTTACTCGATCTTTAAGCCTACGGGCTACATTACTTCGAGTTCGAAGCACTCACTCGATTATTAAGCCTACAAGCTACATTACCTCGAGTTCAAGCACTCACTCGACTATTAAGCCTACGAGCTACATTACTTCGAGTTCGAATCACTCACTCGACTAATTAGCCTATGGGCTACATTACTTCGAGTTCGAATCACTCACTCGACTAATTATCCTACGGGCTATACCACTTCAAGTTCGAACAATCACTCACTCGACTACTAAGCCTACGGGCTACCTTATTTTGAGTTTGAGCAAGCACTCACTCGGTTATAGAGGCTACAAGGTCCAAATTCAATCAAATTGCCTAAAGCGTTATGAAAACCTTCATAAGGCATGAATAAAACAAAATCTTCACAAGGCAGAGAATAAAACAGAGGCAAGTCAGGAAAAGAAAAGATCTTTATATGTATACAAGAATGTTTACAATGTCTGAACAGGACCTTACATAAAAAAACAAAACGAAAACTAAGGGCTAAGTTTCTTGGTTATCTGTGGGGGCGGTCTCTTCTCTATCGGGCTCCTCCCCGCTTTCCGACCCACTCTTGCTCCCATCATCATTATCATCATCAAAAGCCAAGGCTTCAGCATTGGCTTCGAGCTCTTTAGCCCTTTTAATTTCTTCAGCGAGATCGAAACCTCGAGCATGGATCTCCTCGAGGGTCTCCCTCTGAGATCGGCATTTAGCAAGTTCAGCAACCCAATGTGCTCGAGTGTTAGTGGTCTCGGCCGCCTCTCTTTCCTGTACCTGAGGAGCTTCATCAACGGCCCGATAGACGGCCACGAATGCATCCACATTAGCGTTTGCTTTTTCGGTGTCAGATTGGGCCTCGGCAAGTTCGGAGGCCAACCGAGCCTCGAGCTCCTCTATTTTTCTTGATTGAACCAAGCTATTCTTCTTCTTTGAAGTTGATTTTTGGCCAATGATAATTGGGCTCGAGTAGTTTCTTTTTCTGCGGCAATACGGTCCATACCATCTTTCCATCCCAAGGACTCCGCCCTTATCATATCGACCTCCTCACGAAGCTTCCCAATCACCTCAAGCTTCTGCTGCAGCTGTGAGATCGAAATATTAGCCACCATTCCAGGATCGAGCCCATGGGTTTTTAATATTATTATTACCTGCTCGGTCAGGTCGGTCTGGTCTTTATGAGCCTTAGCCAACTCAGCTCGGGAAGTCTTTGATTTCTTCTTCCCTTTGCCCGAAGAGGAGTCTAAGGGCGTTCCTCTCCTCCGTGACCCATCGTAGGTCGGCCTCGTACCTATGCAGCTTAGCTCGAGACCAAGAACATGCTTCTCGATGAACCGTTGCAGCCTACATAAGAAAGAAGAAAAAAAGTTAGAGAAGAATAGCAAACATAAAAGTAATATCAACGAAGGGAGTTAAAGCTTACCCGATTCAGAGCTTGCTGCACTTCACAGAAAAGGCCTGACACATCACTAGGGCCAGCAACATCCTCGACCCAAGTAAACAAATCACTGAAGGGGTCCTCCCCTTCGTGAGACCAGTTTATCTCGAGGGCCCCCAAAGCTTGGGCTTCCCGAATCACCCCTTCAGAAAAGGCAGGGAGAGTGGGCGAGTCTCCGATTACTATTGCCCCAAGCGACTCGCTTGGGGCGTTCTCCTCAGTTCGGAGAGCTTCAGGACCGGCCCCTTCTGATATACCCACCGTTTGTTGACTTCGGTGGGAAGCATCCTCGATCTCTAACGATTCGGGGACTCTGCCCGAACCTTCCTCCGATATCTCCTCAGTCCGAGGTAGAGCTTTATAAATCACCATCGATTCAGCTGCCTTTGGGGCATCAATGGTTTTCTTCACTCGGGCCACCAGCACGGACCCGTCGTTTTCTTCTTCTTCTTCTTTTTCTTCTTCTTCTTCTTCTTCTTCTTCTTCTTCTTCTTCTTCTTCTTCTTCTTCTTCTTCTTCATCCCTTAGATGCAGAACTGATTCTATGGTCAAAGGGATGGTATTCTTCCTTGGTTTATGAGCAATCCTTGTCTTCGATTTTGGATCTTCGGAAGCGGAGGCCCTTTTTTGCTTATTATCCTTCACCGATTTTGGGACAGAGGCCGAAGCCTCTTCCTCGACGGACGGGCCTACATACAAGAAAATTGATTTAAGTAAATGGAGAGCATCTCATTTGAATTACCAAAGATACGAGAAAGAGGCTTACCAGGATTTTTGGCCTCCCATCGGCCCTTTGACATATCACGCCATGAGCACTCGGCAGATGTAGAGGTTGAAGCTAGACCCCGTACCCAGTTCTTGAGGTCAGGAACTGCACCGGGCATCCAAGGAACCGCTGCATCACAAAAGGGGGATATCAGTGAGGAAGAAATGAAGGGGCAAAACAGTAGAAGATAACATCAGAATTACACTTACGCTTCATGTTCCACTCCTCGGGAAATGGCATCTTTTCAGACGGAATCAGGTCCGAAGTCTTCACTCGAATGAACCTGCCCATCCAGCCTCGATCCTTATCCTCGTCTATACTCGAGAACAGAACTTTGGTAGCCCGGCGCTGAAGCTTTATTAACCCGCCTCGAAAGAGGCGAGGGCAGTACAATCGAATGAGATGGTCAAGGGTGAAAGACATCCCCTCGATTTTATTCACGAAGAAACGGATCAAAATAACGATCCGCCAAGAAGAAGGATGGATCTGGCTTAGGGTTATTTGGTATTGACGGCAGAAATCGATAATAACAGGGCCGAGAGGACCTAACGTGAAAGGGTAAGTATACACGCTTAAAACCCCTTTCACGTAAGTGGTGATATCTTCTTCAGGAGACGGGATTACTATTTCTTTGTTCTCCCAATTGCAATCTTTTCTTATTTATTCAAGGTACCCCTCGGTTATTAAACACATATACCTCGATACTGGCTCACATCGGCCGGGAACCGACGAGCCTTTGTCGACCTTAAAATCAGAGGTAAGAACACACGCCCCAGGAACGTACTCCTCAGGCCGTGGCTCCACCGGTGTTTTATCGGCGGCAGAATGTGAAGAAGAAGCTTTTTCTTTTTGAGGAATGGTTTTTGATGTTTTCGCCATTTTGGATTTAAAGATCGAAAATAGAAGGAGGTAACAAAGATTTGATGCTTTTGAAGAAAGATTTTGCAGTAAAAAATCACAGATTTACGGATGAACTCAGAAGAAGAACTTGGAAAATTTGGAGATTGAAGATGTAAAAGTGATAAATGGTAAAAGGAGGGGCTATTTATAGATTGAGCAATGACGGTTCAATATTAGCAGTGACCGACCACCGTCTGACACGTGTTAAATACTTTGGTAAACTAAACCGACGGGACAGCTATCACGTACATCATGGTCGGGCTGGATGCAAACGTCAGTGCATATCCAATTGAGCCGTTGGCAAATCATATCGTTTCTCGCCACATCCTTCCCGAGAAATGAGGGGACTATCTATATACGGTCGAAACTAATTTCGGCCTTCGTATGACTGGTCGAGATGGGATCATAATGGACCGAAGAAAGTCTTCATAACATCGAGATGAGATCTGAAAATGGCACAAACGAGCTTCAAATTTCAGGTACAGGTCAGATACCGTGTTCGAAGTTATTATCGAGCTCGGGTCTGAATCGAACTATGATAAGATGTGATGGAATCGAGCTTAAGGGCCAGAGGCCAACCAATACCGAGCCCAAGTCATTACCGGACCCCGAGTCGGCATCGACCTCAAACCCGCATCGAGCTCTAAAACTGGAAACCGACCAATGTTGAGTCCGATCAAGATCGAGCTCATAGACAAGAGCCGTTGCAGCCGCACTAAGGGAGAGAATCTCGGCGGGAATTAGGGAAAAACCGATTTATCATGGGTTCTCCACTATGTATTTTTAATTATATCTAAAGTAGGATCCCCACTATAAAAAGGATGACTATATTTCTGTAAAGGAGACAAGTTTTTAGCATACATTATAACTCAGATATCATACGCTCCCCTATTAAAGAATTATCCTTTTTTAGCTTCATAGATTGATTAATCTTGCTTAATCCATAAATCATCCTCTTTTCAACTTGGCTTATTTTTCATTCTTTACAGTCAATATTCGATATTTCTATTTATTTTTATGATTTGTGTCAAGTTATACCACATACCCTTAGAACTACGTATAAATTCAACTCTATCCGTTGTTTTCCTTTTACTTTTCGTATATTACATTTGTCCTCATTTTTTCTTTTATATGTAATTTGTAAAAAGTAAGCGAATTGAACACCATCTAAACTGTCCATATATATTTTCACAAAAATATCCATTATACTTACTGAATGTATCATCCTACAACAACATGAATTACCACATCTATTGTCTATATCTTGTATTTTTCAAAAATCAATATTCAAATTCTTTTTTCTTATGACGACAGTTGGATCTATCCTGAAGAATTCTGAAATTTTAAGTGATCAAACAAAAAAGTGAGAGCAATAACACACCCCTTCAACAGAGAAAAGGCCAAAAAGAAATTTAAAAAGAAAAGAAAAGGGACTTTGGGAAAATGTAGAGAAGATTACCTCAGGGTATTAACTGCCAATTCAGTTTCAACGTATATTGGAGGGGAACTCACTCTGTGTATAATTGCAGAAATATTTGAGTCTCCGTCCAATGATAACTCTAAAGCTCCTCCCTCCATTACCTTCACAAAACCCTTGCTTCAACTCTGTCCACTCTATAAACTTCAACCCTTTATCTAAAACCCTTCAATTCAACAGATTCTTGTTAAAAACCCCAAAGTGTCAATCTTTCAAGCAATCAGGCTGTCGAAAATCTCAATTTCAGAGCTTTAAATGCAGTGGGGTTAAAAATTCCAACGAAGAGACTAATAAGGTTGGCGGCGGAGGTGGTGATGGTGATGGTGGTGGTGGAGATGATGAAAAGGCGGAGAAGCAAAATGGGTTTCTCTCAGAATGGCTGGATTTTAGTTCAGATGATGCAAAAACGGTTTTTGCAGCATTGGCTATATCGCTTGCCTTTAGGTCCTTTGTGGCTGAGCCTAGATATATTCCTTCTTTGTCTATGTATCCCACTTTCGATGTTGGAGATCGACTTGTTGCTGAAAAGGTAATGTTTTCAAACCTCTTGCTGGATTTTCATCCATATTTTGATATTAGCAATTGCATTATATAAGTAAGTATTCGTGCATCTGCTATTGGAGAAAGAATGCAGAATTATGCTGGTTTTTTTGCTGTCATTTAAGAGCCTAAGTGTTGAATCTGAAATTGAATGTATCAAGGGATGTGGATCTAAAAGCTGATTTAAGGAATGTTATTCTGATTTATGCTTGTCTCTTTTGTTATAGCATAATGATATTTTTTTTGTCTTCATGAGTTCCGTGGAGCACAACACCAAATAGCTTCCTATGTTTTAAATAGACATGCACCCAGGGGCGGAGGCACAAACCGAGCTACAAGTTTGGGCAAACTCATAGCTTTTGCTCAAATAGTTTATTTGGTGTTTATAATTCATTAAATATGTACACATATTAAATTTAGAACCCAGTCAATTAACACTTGAAGTCGTCATTCTAAAATCTAAAACCCGTAAGATTGAATTTCTGGCTCTGCCTCTGCATGCACCACCTTACTTTAGACTAGGTTAGTGTTGCTAAACTTGTTTGTATACACTACATCTTAAGAGCAAATTCTATCTTGTTTCTTCTCTTAAACCATATTTTTTTAAGTTCCATTTGTATGCAATCGTATCAATACAATTGATCTAAGGGTATCAGTGGTGTTTTAAGATTCCACAAAGGTTGCTGTTTATTCCCATCAAACTTGCCCTCTATTTTATTGTGCATTTAGTATATGACTAGTCCATGTAGATTCAAAGTCATTTCCTTCACAAACTATTGCAATCTTATTATTTACAGGTCTCTTACTATTTCAGAAAGCCATGTCCCAACGACATAGTTATTTTCAAGAGTCCTCCAGTGCTTCAGGAAGTAGGATACACTGATGAAGATGTCTTTATTAAGCGGATTATTGCTAAGGAAGGTGATCTTGTGGAGGTGAGCTCACAACATACAAAACAGTTATACTACTTCATAGGTGAACTTGTCTTCTTGCTTAGAAGATAAAGTGATGGTATTTCATAACCTCCGCCAGTTGTCCTATACTGAGTTTTTTCCCCTTAATGACAGTGACTGAACAAATTATAAGGTCGACAGCAAACCTGGGGCAGATCTACCTCATATTTTGAGTGTTGTGCGAAAATGTGAAAACTTCTCACTTATTTTATACTGCTTCAAGAATGTAAAATATTAAATAGTCCAGACATCTTTGCACTTCTCTTTTCTTTCGAAATCCAATTCTACCCTCGTAAACAGCCAGACCAGTCATGAAATTTAGGGCTGGTATTTTTTGTCATAATCCCCTGTATCTTGTGTTTGGAAAGTGGAGGTCTTTCTCTGTTTCTATTCTTGTGATGGTAATACCTAAGTGCCATTGCCTCCAGAATATCTTGATGTTTAGTTTGTGCCGTCACGGTAACTTGCAACCAATAACACATTGTTGATAGCTACTTTATTTTGTAACATTGAGATGTTTTTCCAGTATCCTCTCTTGCAGGAGAATGCATGGTCAAATTTGTCTAACAAAGTTGGTTTACTGGTTTTAAGCGACAACAAAGTTTATCCAGTCAGTGGCTGGTCTCGGTGATGCTCTCTTTTGGCATCTATATTACTCCCTGCATCACCTTTTGAATGTTCACCTTTGCTTTTCATCTACCCCAAAGTAGTGCCTACTTTCTCAGAAAAGAAAACATGCATTTAATCCTGTATGAAAAAGGTAATAGGGAACCCCTTTTAAACTGTCCAATACTAACTTTACCCTTTCCTTAAGCAACAAGAAATAACTCAAGTGTTACAGGTTTAACCATCTGATTATTAATTTTCATCCTCTCTTTATCATTATGCCGAGTGAAAATAAGAGACTCGGTTTTACATCGACGGAGAAAGGATTTTTCTATTTAAACCTCACCAGACTTTTGTATTATCCAAGTCTTGCTCTACGAAGGTTGGGGGAAAGGTTTTTCTTTCTCTTTTTGATTCAACAAAGAATGCCAGTGGACTGCGATTTTTCACATCAAATTCGTAGATTTGCATTATTTGAATTCTCAGAGAGGAAAAAATGGAGAGGACTAATGGTATTGATTCAAACTTGCTTAGCTGTTTCTCTTCATGCACATGACAATTATTACATATTCTATTTACCAGAACAACAACTAGTAATTATGGTTCTATTGTTTTTCAATGTTAGGTCCACTCTTATTAGCATTTCTTTATACTACATTATCTCTTCTTTCCCCAACGCTAGATTAATTCGTATTATATTTTCATATACTGCAGTAATTACCAATATGATCTCCAATAGTGCAACTGAGGTCATTTGCAAAACGCATGTTCCTGTTTGGTTCACCTTTGCATTTATATGGACCAATTCCTGGCAACATAAATGAAGTATTTTGGATTATTCTTTCTAGTGCAGGTTCATAATGGAAAGCTAATTGTAAATGGTGTTGTGAGGAATGAAGATTTTGTTCTTGAGGCGCCAAAATATGAAATGACCCCAGTGGTATTTTACATTGTTTTTATTTAACTCGGCTAATTCGGCAGTCAGCTTCCCTGTATTCTTTCTTAACAATGGAAACTTAAGCAAGTGTTGAATAATCGTAAGTATTGGCTCGTCCAGAGCTATGACTCTTTAAGCAAGTCAGCAGTCATGGTTGCGATCAAACTGTACTTTATCTCCACATAGTGTGTCAGAAAATATCTCCTCTTCTTACTGTTTCTATTGTGTTCTGCAGAGGGTACCTGAGAATTCAGTATTTGTGATGGGTGATAATAGGAATAACAGCTATGATTCACATGTGTGGTAAGTTTACTCGCTCTTGAAACTGAAGGTATCTTGTGAATTGCCACATCCATAACTATGCTTATATCAAAAGTATGATATTGTTTAATTAGGGGTCCCCTCCCGGCAAAGAACATAATTGGCAGATCCATATTCCGATATTGGCCTCCAACGAGAGTGGGTGGAACAGTTTCCCGAGAAGGTTGTGCTATCGACGAGCAGGGAACTAGTTTAGCACCTCAGTGACTAATTTAGCTTTACAACTGAAGCCATAGTTTCTTCTTTTTTCCCCTTGCCTTTGCTTAAACTCACTCTATAATTTGGAGTCAACCATATGTTTAATTATAAAATTAATCATTTGTAAGGCAATTTTTGTGGATAGCATAATTGGCACAGTCCGAGGTCTTACTGTATTAACATTAGCAGCCTTTAGCTCAATGCTCTCACTGTATACTTTCTCTCTTTTATTTCAAATAAACCCGATTGTCATGGTCCTCTGTTCCACTTCAACTTATAGAACCACATATAATACTAAGTTATATGATGCGAAATTAAAATTTCAGATTTTGCTTTTTTGTCAGTATTGTTTTTCGTGCCTTTGATGTATTTGACATATTCAAAGTGCATTCAACACGAATATGTCTCAAGAATCAAGAACAGCATAAATCTTTGTACATATAGTTCTCTGTGAACTGACAAATTCTGAATGCTCAGTAGATCATATTCATAGCGCTATACAATCCTAGTGGGAATGAGGTAAGTATGAATTGGGAGTTAGGAAAGGGCAGGGGATGATTGCATGTCTTATTAGTTTTGTGATGCAAAATTATTTAGATAAGCTTGTTTACTTCATATGGTTACGAGAGGGGATTCTGCTACTGCGTGCATTTTAATGCTATACAACTTGAGTTTCAGATATTAAGGACATATAGTCTAAGAAAATATAATTAAGGTTGAAAGTCCCTAAGAGTCTGATGCGTTACTCCAAATGCTGCCCACCACTAGCAGTATGCAACAAGCAACCCGACGGTTCTACTAAAACTAGTCGACGACTGCTAGTCTTATGCTAAAGTGTACACATGTAGCCTTACATTTTTGCCAAAAAATACTAAGTAATTTCTTCTCATGCCTAAGCCTTGACAGAGGTACTTGGTACCTGTGTTGGTGGAAGGTAGCTAGAATCCAGTGGAATAGTCAAGGTGTGTACTAGTTGGTCCTGAAAACCCCATTATCAGGGGCAGATCTATGTAGATAGGCCGATGCCTCAGTTGAAAATTTGTATATATGTATAAGAAATAGACTAAATACAAGTCGTGCCGCCTGGAGTATCAAAAGAGTGAAAAGTGCCAGTGGTTGTGAGTTTAGCGACGCCAATTTGAAGCCTAACTGGTACACTTTTTTTTTTCAGCATGCTGCCTTTGGTATACAAACCACCGATGAATTTGATAAATAGTATAACTTGACGTGCTGGTTAGAAGCTTAATCTTGCTTGAGGTGGTTTGAGGTTCGAACCACATCTTGGACATTCTTGTTGGCAAATATTTATTAAGGGAGCCTCTGTTGTTATAGATTTGTGGTTAAGTAGAATTGAACTCTAGACCTATTCTATCTTAACACTCAACTAAACCATCAAACAATGGCTCTCCTTGTCTAAATAATTGATGATAAATATCATTTATTGATTCTCTTATGTGATATTAACAACACTCACGCAAAATCCTACATACGCCCTGCCCTTGTTCAAAGATGTGTGGCACCCGGAACCTCCCTCTGATCCAAGATTCATGTTGCTTTATTGGCCATAAACAATAGTCAAACTTTGTCATAGAAAACACATAGCAAAAGTAAGTGATCAAAGGCAGTTTTGTTGAAACAACCAGGATGTTGGTCATGCTAAAGCACACCCTAATGAATTGATTCAAAGTTGTAATTTGTTCTGGCAGGTGAGCCATAAGATAGAACAAACTTAATCTTCTGAGTGACCAAACAGGCATATGAAATCATTAGAATCGCTGTTAGTAGTATATGTTGGAGAATGGAGTGGATGTTGCAACCTCAATCAAATGCACAGGAACCCTGCTTGAATTTTATTTCTTTTGTGCTTCTTGAGCTGATGAGCAAGGAACAAGAGATGTGTTTCCGATGCTTTGTCTTCACCAGCTTGCCAACTAAATATCCTTGTGACAGGATTTCAAAGTCTAATTTCAATGGAACCCCGTCACTGCCATCTGATTTTACTAAGGCTATCCCAGCTCCATATAGGGGGACTCTACACCCATCCAGGTTCACAGACATACAGCGCTGGCTCTTTTTTGGTTGATAATATTCGTCCAACTGCATCCATAAGTTGTAAATCATCAGGTAAAAAAAAATGCTGACAACATGTTGCTTAAAGAACATGACACTGGCACTATACAAAACCAAAAATCGGGTAACATGTGATTGATATTTTTTTCCCTGTCATCCATTATGTCGAGGTTTGATCCTCTAAATAATATAATATTTCTTCATGGATAATGAGAAGGGGAGCCTTGTGGTAAAGTTGCTGCCATGTAACCAGGAGGTCAGAGGTTCGAGCCGTGGAAACGGCCTCTTGCAGAAATACAGGGAAAGACTGCGTACAATAAACCATTGTGGTCCGGCCCTCTCCCGGACCCTATGCATAGCGGGAGCTTAGTGCACCGGGCTGCTCTTCTTCATGGATAATGCAGGTTTATCTGTCAGTATTAAAATTCTTGAGATTATAATTGACTTCATCAAAGATATCACTCTGGTAAACTCACCTGGCCAGTTGCAACTGTGATTTCTGAAAAGAAAAGATTGACAGGGTTGGAGCTGACATGAACTCCAAAAAATGTAGCAGGGTTATATATGACCATGGTCACAGAACAGTTAACTGTAAGCAACTTGGTCGGAACACCTGTGCGGTCTGACCCTTGCCCAAAATAGAAGTTATGTACCCTGCAGGCCTAGCAGAAAATCCACTTTATATGAATAAAAGTTAATCAAAGATTATACTAAAATGCAGCGGATTGTAAGTTTTTAGAGCAATCACCAGATTTTCACCCATGTAGTATCAACATAATGCAACCTCGAAATGAAATGATCAAGAATTTCTTTCTGAGAGAAACTCAGTCCTTAAAATATCAAGGAAAAATCTAAGCATGACTTTGGTCCTTGAAGGATTAAACATGTTAACTAGGACATTATGCTGCCAGTTTGAGGAAATCAGCTTATATCGTGCACAAGGTTCTTAAAAATCAAGTTCCACAGCTTTTGTGACCATCAAAGGGAATATTGAGAACTAATAGGATTGTGCAGGAGCAACTTATAATTCACAAGTCACAAATCTGTATAATCTATTTCAAAAGCATCAGTACTACTATGCATATTCCCTGGCCTTATATGATGGTTATAATCTGCTTCGTCTTACATTTTTTTTTTGGTTGGAATAATTTAGTTTCCCCAATATTAATAATAGTGATAAGAACAAGTTCTAGACAATAAACAGATTCCGATTTCAATTAATGAATACCTTCATAGTGATGTGAGGTTGGTAAGGTCTACTGGCTTGGTAAGGTCTACTAGCTCCCCACAAAATCAAGCAAAAGAAAGCAAAAAAAGCTCCAAAACCCATGAGAGCAATAAAAAATAGGCAGCGTCTTGAATAGGCTTGATTCATATGATCATAATCAAGATCCTCTTCAATCACAGCACATTCTTGCCACCCTTTCCCACTTCTCCTCCGATTGTAACCCCTCGCCCATCGCCAATTCCCCGAAAGGCGGCTAGAGGAAGAGTCCCTAGATGAATGAGAAGGGGAATCAATGGGGCTGTGATAAGCAGGAGTATTTTGCATGGAGGATGATGACTTATCAGCATCATCGTGGGAATCACGTGATGGGCTCTGTACATAGTAAACTGGCAGTTTTGGGGATGTAAGAGACGATGATGTTGCTGTGCTTGCATTATCAGATTCATCCCTGCTGTTCATCATCATCTTCTTCTTCCAAGATTCACAATCAGAAAACTCACATGCCAAACACTATGCCAGAATTGCCTTGAAACTACTAGTAAAAATCCCCTTTTTTCAGTAGCTAAGGGAACTTTTGTATTGTAGTAGTTAGTTTAAAGATTTTGTCCTTTTTCGTATGGCGAGATTATTTATCAAAGCTAAATAGTAAAAGCACAACTTTTGGTTGGTTATCAAGAAGAATCAGACAGATGTATGCTGTTCTGTTTCATCATAATGATGATTACTGGAATCTGTTTACAATGTATCTCTAGTTTTTATGGCTTTTTCTTGCCCCTAACATAAACTTCGGTATGAAAGCAATTTTAAGGTTGCCTTTTAAAAAGCACTATATAAAAGGAAAGAGACAGTTACTTAGGTGTAACACCTCGTAACGTCCGAAGAGGAGGAGACTAGACTTGGTACAATAAACTGTGTTTATTCGTCTAGAGGACCCTTTTGGCTGTTTCAGAAATCCCGAGTCCTTGGCATATTAACAGCTCCAATTTATGCGTATGGAACTCTGCAAATTGGCCTATAAACTAGTAAGCATTACTTTGATGACCTTTCCTTAAGTATTACAATGACCTCTCATCTCGGCTTGACTTTGCTTCGTTCAAAGCTCGATTAAGATCAGGTTGCTCGAAATGGCTCGGCTCAATTGACTCTATTAATCATGTAATTTTTGTTTTAAAATTAAGTTCATTTCTTATTGTTAATATATTTATTTAATAATTACTATAAACTTTATTATTTCGTACTTCTTGATTTGATGTAAGTAAATTTTAATCGTTGCATAACTTAAGCCTACTTAATGGATGAACTAAATTGCAGCTAAAGTTTATTTAAGAATTTCAAATTATTATTGATGTTCAATTCAATATAATATTTTTTATTATATTATTTATTTATTTATTTGCTCAAAAGTTCTATTTTGTGCTCTACACTTAATTTAAGTGAATTCGAATTTAATTTATAATTTAAAGTAATTATTCACGTAATTCAATCACATTTTACTCAATTCTCTATTACAGTATTGTTCATTATATTTAAAAGTGTTGGTTTTGAAAGATTGGATATGCTAAAATGATAGATCGATAATTAAAATTCAACATATATAGATTTTGTTTTAGTGATGATGACGTGATTCTAATTAGATGCTTAAACTATAAAATTATACTTTATGCACTTTTGTATAACAAATATAGAAGAGCTGACTCGGTCTCAGTTAGAATTATTGTACAGTTCAATGGCCTCGGTTCTATTCAATAAGGGCATTTTCGTAAAAATTGCACAGGCGGCCTATTTGGCCGCCCCCATTTAACTTATACCCACTTTTTAAAAAAGTTTTAACTTATACCCACTTTTTAAATAATTTCAGGCCTCTTTGTCCTCCTCCTCCTTCTTCGGGTGATATTATTCTTTCCTCTAGATGATATTATTATTCATATGGTACAAGGTGAGTCCCGAAACGATTGTGTGGGTTGCCAACAGGGACTACCCAATTTTATTTTTATCAACTGAACTTTTCGTTATCGCTATTGATGAACGTAAATTTCAAAGTGTTGGACCGATCAAGGAAGTCATATTTCTGAACACAAGTAGGCACAAGTGCATCTTCTTCACATAAAGCGAAGCTCTTGGATTCAGAAAATTTGGTTTAATTGATGATTTGTCAGGGAAGCCACTATGGCAAAGTTTTAATGAACCCACTGATACCTTCCTTCCTGGTATGAGGATGGACGACGGGAAGTTCAAGTTGACTGCTTGGAATATTACCCAAAAGGACCTAAGCACTGAAGTGCATCCTCTAGGAGCTGAAGTTCAGCAGATACTAAACAAACTTCAGCTACTAGAATGCTGAAGTTCAGCAATTACAAAACAAAAACTTCAGCCAAAATTGCTGAAGTTCAGCAATTATTAAACTGAAGTGCATCCTCTAGGAGCTGAAGTTCAGCAAATACTAAACAAACTTCAGCTCCAAAAATGCTGAAGTTCAGCAGATACTAAACAAACTTCAGCTCATAGAATGTTGAAGTTCAGCAATTACAAAACAAAAATTTCAGCCAAAATTGCTGAAGTTCAGCAATTATTGAACTGAAGTGCATCCTCTAGGAGCTGAAGTTCAGCAAATACTAAACAAACTTCAGCTCCTAAAATGCTGAAGTTCAGCAGATAGTCAGATACTAAACAAACTTCAGAATGCTGAAGTTCAGCAATTACAAAACAAAAACTTCAGCCAAAATTGCTGAAGTTCAGCAATTATTGAACTGAAGTTTTCCATTGTACTATGAACTGAAATTTACGCGATTGCCTTTGCAAGTCAGTCCAAACTTCAGGCAAAAATATCTGAAGTTTTGCTTTGATAAGGCTACACTTCAGGCAAAACATTCTGAAGTTTAAACTTCAGACATAAATTTTTGCTACTTCAAGGCCTGAAGTTACCCGAAAAGTGGGTACGCTTGCAATTTCTTTTGCAAAACGGGTACAGGTTAAAATGGGACCCAAAAACTGGGTATAGATGCAAATCCCCCGGCATTTTCACATATATTCACTTTTGGACCGTTATTGAAGTTACACCTGAATTACACAAAAAATTACAAAATTTATGCGTCAGCATCTGAATTTCTTCTATTTCTTCAATGCAACTTTAGAATCGGATCTGTAATTCTTTTATCTTTCCAATATCACTTCAGAAAATCGAATCTTAAATAGTTCTATCTATTCAATACAACTTCAGAATCGGATCTGAAGTTCTTTTTTTTCCAATGCAACTTCAGAAAAATTGAATCTTAAGTAGTTATATCTCTTCAATGTAACTTCAGCTATCAGATCTTAAATTCTTATATCTTTCCAATGCAATTTCAGAAAATTCGGATGTTAAACAGTTCTATCACATCAATATAACTTTAGAAATCGAATCTTAAGTTATGAAACATAAACTTATTCGTCGAATTCAACAATCCAACATACGATTCAACACCAAAATCAACTCCAAATGAGCTCAAATTTGAAATATTACTTTCAAATATCATAAAGAATAAAACTCAATCATTAAATTATCAAAACAACAATAAATCTAACAAACCCATTTAGCAACTAAGAAGAAAAGGAAAAAAATACTAAGCACCGTTTACCTCAAAAATGAGTAACAATTAAATTTGTGCGCGGTTTAAGGGATATATGATTTAATTCAATACGAATGATTAAGAACAACATGTAAATGAGTTAAAGATAAAATAAATGATCAAACTAATTGCAATGTAGTGACCAAGCTTGATCTTAGATTGAACAGTGGAATTCGTCCTCGATTGGACCTTCGGTACAAGCTCGGTCGCGAGTGAAGAAAAGAACAAATAAATAATGCTTTGAACAATAGCTAGAAGATAAAAGTAAACTTTTATTGCTTTGATTTACATGTCACAATGTGATATAATAAAGCAAACTTTTCACTTTATATAGTAAGGGAATTTCAGTCCTAGTACAGGTCTAAATAAGGTAAACATCTTCTTTTCTCATTAAATGTCGATCCGCAGTTGATATGGGATGGGATTCCTGCCGTAATACTCGGTTAAGGCTGAACATTACGGTGCCCTACTCGTCATGCGTAACCGATCTATGCGTTTCCTGAGGTCCAGAAGTTATGCTTGGTCTGGGTCCGTTATTCCACCATGTCTAATCTTAGATACATCGTTCATTTCTCTCGGGTTTCGATACGAGGGACTCATGGGCCTCGATTATAATTACGTCGAGCCGTACTTCCCCTTTGTTTCCTCGTCAGGGAATCGGAGAAAACTGTGCGCCCGATCTTATCCATACATAGATAGTCCCCTCATTTTTCGGAGAGCAGATTTATCAAAGTGACGGGAAGCGATAAATTAACCCCGATTCCTTCTTCCGTATGCTACAACCTAGTTGACGGGACATCGAAACGTCCCATCAGTCGCGTCGTTCTGACTTCGGACATGTGTCAGTCATCGGTTGACCGTCCTCGAATGCGAAACATCACGCATTGATTACCCTTTCTCTATAAAAGCTTTGACCCCTTTTTCACTTTTTTGCTTTTCGATTCCAGAGCTCCTTGACTTACCCTCGAATTCTTCACTTATTTCTTACCCCTCCAAACCTTTATCCATTGTTTTCCAGATCTTTATATTTTTATCTTCAAGTCTGGCCTCCATACCTTCATCCTTACTTTCCAAATCTTCATACTTATCTTCAAACATTTATCCCTACCTTTAAATTTTCATATTTTTCAGAATCCGATGGCGAAAACTTCCAAGTCAGTGCCTCAATAGACCGTCCCTTCAACTTCCAACCCGGCTAAGTATGCCGAGGTGGCCGTTCCTGAGGTGGTCCTGAAACCTCCCTTGAAGAGCTTCATTCCCGGGGGCTGCTCCATTGAAAATGACTTCAAAGTCGAGAAAGCCTCCAGTCAGCAGGACCGAGGCGAGGAGGTATGGAGGTACATATGCTCCATCTAGAGGACACACTTCCTACCGTTCGGGAGGACTATCACTGGGAGGGCAAGGAAGTGGTCGTCCCCCGGGCCCAATAAGGATATTACCACTCACGTGGAGGGGTATCTAAATATTTACACTTACCCCTTCACGCTTGCCCCGATGGACCCCATAATCCTCAGCTTCTGCAAAAGGTATGAGGTCTGCCTTGCGCAGATTCATCCATCCTTTTGGAGGATCGTAATCCTCCTCTGTCACTTCGTCAACAACACCGAAGCACCTTTATTCACCCACGACCACCTACTTCGTCCCTACAATCCCCGAGTTTTCTGAGGGGGGTTGATTAAGCTCGTCCGTTGAGAAAGCAAAGCTCTATTCTCGAGCATCGATGAAGACCGAGATCGAGGTTGGAAGGGATGTTCGTTCGGGGGAAAATCAAAGACCTCATTTCCCCCAAATATTTACCGTTCCCTGAAAAGTGGAACTCAGCCCATAAGTTTTCTTTCCTTCCTGAGTACTTGGTACTTTCTTTGTTATTTTTCTTATTGCCTGTGCGTATCGTTGTGCAGCATTCGCCTAAGTTCCCTGTCACAACCCAAACCGAAGGGCAGCGATGGGAACCCGATGCCTTACTCAACCGAGTACCAACGTAACTTATCTTTCTTATCGTACTATCATGGGTATATGAGCCGGAAAGGCCGTCATAAGATAATCAGAATGAAACATAAGGGAATAATCGATATAGAATGACCCAATATGATATACAAACTTATACATGTGACATACGAGCCTATAAGGCCGACATGATCATTTGTACACTCAAAACACAGGCCGACAAGGCCATAGAAGTATCCATATATATGACATCTGTCTATAAGACTCTAAGAGTACATAAACGTCATAAGGTTGGGACAGGGCCCCACCACACCAATCAATACATGTCCAAAGCATAATGACCAAATAGGTAACTCCGGAGCAAGTGGAGTGCGCCAACACCTTCCGCTGAGCTAATAGCCTACTAAGAAGACTGTCAACCTATCTATCGGGACCTGTGGGCATGAAACGCAGTGTCCCTAGGCAAAAGGAATGTCAGTACGAATAATGTACCGAGTATGTAAGGCAGGCAAGCATAAATAAGAACAGTAATGTAAAGAAAGATAGAGGAGATACAACCTGTAACATCTGAGTGCCTCTGGGGGATACTGACATGAAATGCATGATACATATATATATATATATATATATATATATATATATATATATATATATATATATATATATATATATATATATATATACACACACACACACACACACTTTTAAAAACATACGCCTATGTGGGCATCATCATCATCATATCATATTCGGCCGTAATAAGCTTGGTAAAAACGTACCTGGACATCATAAGGCTCGGTAAAATTGTACCCAGTCATGTGGAGCTCAATAAAATCCAACTGATCAGTGGTTACACAATAGGTGTCGTACCCGGCTGACTATAGCACGACTCAGTAGAGTAAAATAGATACATATATATAATGCATGCTGGACTCATGAAATCATGTTCTAAACCTTTCGGAGTGACGTAAGGTTGTAACGCCTTCGATTAACATTATGGACATCCATACCATCAATATGAACCTCAGTCGGATTCAAGGATCATACATACTTGCTTAGAATAACTTTATAAGGAAAGAACAACATGGACAACCTTAGTTGCTAGGAGTAGATCCGTTATGAAATAGCGTATTGTTTACGTTCATTTCACTTTAGATCATGCCAAAAGAAAGAAGGAAGTGACTTAACATACCTTTGCAATCTTCTCTCCAATCGTCAACCAAACTCATTATGATCTTCTTATGTCTACAATGAGTAAACCGACATCTTCGTCATCATATAAGCGTTGTAACTCTCATATTTCGAAACCAATATTCTACAAGAAAATGGACAGCACCTCCCCTGTTTGTGATACGTCCCATAAGTTACTAAAAGTCACCAAACAGCCCAAACAAGTCATAAGAGTATGAGTCGGGACTTATGTATGCTAATGATACAGAGATGTTTGTAATTGGCAAGATTACAGCTAGCCAGAGGGCTAATACAACAACATGTAAGGGCACTAATAGAGAGAGAGTTCTTGACGACGTGGCGCTGCTTGAGGCCCTATCAGATTGTGCATACCAGATGTGCAAATTTCCAGCATAAGACCCTAAGATGGGGATATCAAACACACCTGGTGAATAGGCCATGGGAGAATCAGAAGGTAAAAGAATAAGTTTCAACATGTAACAAAAGGAAGGTGAAGGAGGGTACGAGATACCAAATTAGTGAAGATTATCAGTATTTGCAATTCAAGCAGAAAAATATAAGCGTTCTTACTTACCTTAAACATTAACAGAGGTATTTACAATTGGGCACACCCATCTTAGTTATGCCTAATGGGAGCTAACAGATATAGTTTAAGAGAAGGATTGGGTATCATGATCTAGCTAGGGGTAGAGTAACCCAAAATGGTGGATGAATTGTTATCGTTAATATTAACCGACATTTCCGAAGGATATTGCTAACGCGGTAATAGTTATCCTTGTGAGACATCTAGATGGTGCACTCTAGAATAGTATAGTCAGATATGAATACTACAATGTTCTGGAATTTCAGAAGATATGTAGTGTAATCTTAAAAGGGATAAATATTTACCTTAGTATGACTCCCACCCCTAGTAAAGAGAGAATATTGGGTGACCCGAAGAGTTAGTGAGATGGATCAAGGGGAGCTAAAAGCGAAAGAATGTTTTGTTGAAGTTTTTAGAATAAAGTGATAAACATAAATATTAGTAGGAGAATAAGAAGAGAGTAAATGAAGCATTATGAGTAAGATGTGATAAATGGGTGATAACAGTAAATCAAAATATAACAGGATGAAAGAGTGTATAGTCAAGAGAAGAAAAAGACATGGGGAGACAAGCTTTGAGACTATAAAAGAGTATATGCCATAAGGTCATATCCTTATTTCGAGAAATGAGTTCGTGACTTCAACATGATTACTAGAAGGCTAAGTTACACCTCCGGAGTAATATAAATTAGTATGGGCTAGTAAACAAGATAAAACCAAACATGAATTAGGGACCGAAGGATTTGATAATAGTCGACAACGTGGAAATTTTAGAGATCGTGTTCCGGCAATAATAGAATGGACAATAGAAGAATAACCTTTAAATGTCATTCAGGAAGACGCTTCCCAAAAGCAAGCACTATGAGCAGATTTAAGCTTAAGGGACTAAGTGTGCCAGTTACACTAGGTGTCACCCTTGCGCATAAGAAATTCAGTTATCCCTGGTACAGAAGGGTTACCGCAAGGCGAGTACGAGTCAGTGAAGACGTGAAAAGATGCCGAAGAAGAAGAGGAAATATATAATTGTAGGTAAATCTTCATAGCATTAAATATTAGTATTCCCCTAAAGGGGGGAGATGGTATGATATTGTATTAAGTCGGAGTTAAGTGGTTCAGGTAACTATGGAATAGTAAAGAAAGAATGCGGTAAAAAGGCAAAAGGAATGAGATAGAATTTATTCAGATCCTACAGATATGTTACGACTCCAGAATATTATGCAAGCACGATGCCGGGGAGAAGCATAAAGGTTCCCGCACAAGATTTTATTGAGAAATAAGTGTGAATGAACACTTGATACATAAGGAGACAGTGCGAGAGGTAAGTTAAGACAAAGTAAACAATCCAAGAGAGATTATGCGGAATATAGATATGAGAATGGACAGACGAGTAGTTAGTAGTTAATTCAGGAATAGATTAGTTATGGCTAGACAAGAGGATACAGACAAATCAACAGATCATGTAAGGTTAACATAGTGAAACCCACCATAGGGAATTCAGTCTCGCAGATATGATGACATCGTAATCCTTGAGAAACATTAAGATAAGAGTTGGGGTAGTTAAAGGTACCGTATAAGTGTTATGAAAATAAAAGAGAGTTCCACTGGGGAGACAATAAAAGTTTTAGTTCAGAAGTAACCTTACGAGCATAATGGCGCAAAGGTAAGTCACTAAGGATAAATATAGGCGAGTTAGAACATCAAAAATTCTGTTGGGTATACGATGTAATAAGCTCTCAGCTTTATAAGAGTCATAGGGTCTTCCGTAAATACTACAACAAAAGACTAGCAGAGGATTAAGCAATAAGGCTTCAACCTAAAAATAGTAACCTAAATAATAAATGATCTTGTAACAACAGTCTCACTACAACATTTTATGCACTCCATAAGAAGGTGGAACCTATCGTCACTAATGAACGGGAAGTAAATTAAAAGTGATATTTGAGATCATATGAGTTATAGGGAATTCCAGTATTCGTGGGCACTAAGATAAGCCAAGTATTCATGCATCAAGTGGCAGAATGACTAGGAAGAGCAATTGCTTGTATTTAAAGACAACTAAGAAGGAACGAAAGGATTTATTTGATCTACGATCTGGAGTTAGTTACGTTATGATCACACTTAAAATTTCGGAATATTATCCATACAACGTATATGTTGATATTCATACAGTTATGAGAGACTTTGGTATAGGTAAAAAGAAAGAATTGAGTCTACGTCACAGACAAAGGCTTGATTTGTTAGAAGATTATAACATGGATGTTACATGGCATCCAAAAAGGCTAATGTAATAGCTAATACCCTGAGCCACAGATTGGTAGACAACTTAAGCCTAAATAAAGGTTGTGAGAGAAGAGGAAGCTCAAGAGTTACAATAGCTAAGTAAATCAGGAGTCTAATTATTAGACCCAGATAATTATAGAAACTGTGATTAAGAGCATTGCAGAATCATTCATAATATCAGAGGTAAAAGAGAGATAGTAAAATATCCATATTCTATAACGGCTCTACGATAAAGCCAGTAAGAAGAGTACCAGCCCTATAAGAAGTCAGTATGAAGCTCCCACCGGATTATGTATGCACCAGAGGTGCAAGTATTATAGTAGAGCTTCAAGTTGTGGATGTGAATTCCACCTATGTGGAAGGGAGGTTATGAAAGAGACAGAAGATATGATACGAGATTTAAAGGTAAGTAAAGTAAAGGTGAAGAAGGTACGAGATACTCGTGTGCAGAAGGTTGTGAATAGTCCATACTTCAGATAGAGGGCTAAAAGCGCTGTGATTCAGTATCCAGAAATGATAGCGGCTTCATCAGTAGCATATCTTCCACCCTATGGTTTCCAGGTATCGAGAGGTCTAGTTAAGAGAGTAAAGAAGAGTTAGAGATGGCGTGATATCTCTCTTGAGATTACAGAATAACATAAGGAAATTTATGATGCTATCACGTTAAAGGATGGTTGCGAGTAGTATAAATAGATATGTATAGGTCGTAAGCTCAAGTATGGTAGAGAAACAAGGTTTTACATAGACATGAGTAAGGATAAGAAACGGTGAGTGAGAAGGTGACGAGAATAGGTAAGGCCTCAGGATTAAGCCCATCAAAACAAAAGACTTGATGGTTTCCATATGTTATAGAAAGCTATGTATAGCCTTAATGAACTTAGAGGAGTTAAAGACTAGGAACATTTAGAAGAGATAGAATGATTCCTTGGTAGTAGAATAAGGGTGTAATTGTGATAAATTATAAGAGGATGACATTTCGGCCTTCGATTAAGTATTGATTCAAAGAGAAGGGAGTTCATAAACTACATGGCATTAGAATACCCCCATAAGATGAATCACGTTGGGATGCTATCAAATACGATTATTGAAGTATAGTATCGTCCCTAGGTGGATCATATGAATAACTTCAGATGTTCCATAATGAGACATGAGCCTTAGTGACAATGTGTTACGTAAGAGATTTCAAGTTATCAGTGGTATATTATAGATCAACATTAAGGTGAATCAACAATAGATGGATAAAAGTTCCAAATTATGAGATGAGATTAGGCCGTCATTCTTAAGATGAACAGTAATGAGTAAGCATTAAAGGACTTAGATTTATATATATAGAATAAGTAACGATACACGTAACATAGAATTGGGTAGCAAACCTTGGTAATGATAAACCAAAGTAAGTGTTATGGTATAGTATAAGCTACCTAGATGTAGTAAAGCCATAAGCATAGATAAATGAGGCTATGAAACAGGATATAGCAATAGTCGTAAGTTCGTCTAGTACCGAGCCAAAAATTTCAGTACACCTATAGATGCCTAGAGGGACATCTTGTCATAGTTCAGTATATGTTCACAAAGTGAGGCCTAGAGAATGGCTAAAAGATGGAGGAAAAAGTATAGAAGAGTCTCATAGGCACACATACAAGGACAAAGTTGTAAGGCTGCATGACAGAAGGTAGCAAGAATTATGAGATTAGAAGAATTCTGATCACAAGTCATTGTGTAAGAAAAAGGCTTGGGGGGGGGGGATGCCCTGACCTTGGATTTATTCATAGAACAGTTACCTAAATGAAAAAGACAGTATTGAAGTATTCATTGGAGCTATAGGTTATGAGACTGATAAGCGCATCAGTCAACATTCGAGGAAGAATGTTCTAAAGGGGATAATGATGTTACACTCCATGTTTTCGTACGTGAGAGTATGCCGTAAGCTAATTAATGTAAGTCCAAAAATGAGATCATCTTTGAAAGTACACAAAGTAAGTTAATAATGTTACCTTGGAGGTTACAAATATTTAAGATCATGGATAACAAGTACCAAGAGGGTTGGAAAGCTTAGAAGCTAGATAAACTGAAGAAGATAAGTTTCGTCGAAAGTCGACAAGTTAGGAATGTTATAACATGTACTTTTGGGGTGACACTAGAGTTCATAACATGACAAGGAGGTTATCTTATGAGTTATTTTAGTCATATGATAGCCGGGCGTTATGTTTTGAAGTCAAGCAAGTTGTAGAAGAAAAGTTGGTAAAGGTCATCACAACTTACATTCATAAATGTGCTAAAGATTAGGTCAATTGTAGCGGAGTGTTTATCTCAATATACTTGGAATTACGAGATAATGCATCTACAAAATTGAAGATCTACGAGTCTAGTTACTAATTCTTTAAACCGTTCGTTAATACGACATCGGAGTAGAGAGATATTTTTATTTTTGCGAGACTGCGCAAGTAGCTCCCTATGGGACCCACTTAGGCGGTTGAGATATCTTGATATATATGTGACGCCTAAATTCCGTTTTAACTCATTACTTTTCACTCTCTTCAGACCCGAGAAACCTAAAAACTTTCTCTCAAAGTTCTCTCATGTTCCAAGACCCAAACCAAGGGCAAACAACATAAATCAAGTGTCGGGAATCCCGTGGCGCTAGTGAGTTTCTTGTTCTTCTAGTGTTTGCTGATTTTGGTGTGGTTCCATCTCATGTGGCGAGTTTTTTAAAGTGGTTTAGCTTATGTAAAATACTCTACCAAGGTTTTCATATCAATCTTAGGTGATTTCAAGTCTTCCAAAGTGATTCTAGTGCCGAGAAACCCGAATTGATTGCTAGTTTCGCCTCCTTATTCTTGAGGTTGCGTTGGAAGGATATTTCTTGGTGATGTAAGCTCAAGTTGGAGTTATTCTATATGTTTAAGGTTAAGGAACCTCTTACTCTACATATATTTAAGCTTATCCAAGTTACGACTAAGTCGTTGAAGCTAGAACTTCTGAGATATCGATCGAAAGGCGTGTTAATAATGTTGTTGATTGTTGGACGGTTTGGGAGTGATTCTTGCAGCATTTTGTGGATGGAAAATTTATGGAATAACCTGAGTATATTTTGTTGTTATTATCAACATTTTCCTAAATATAAATAAGAGGTAAAGGGTTCAAAATATAGTGTTATTAGACATGAACCAAGCTTGCCGCTCAATGTGTTGTTATGTTAGTTATGTTCCATATAGCTACTTAACAAAAACAAACAGAGCAATACAATAAGAACAATATCAACAATAGGGCACAAAATATTTCATTAATAAGTCATCAACAAATCACGACGAGCGGCAAGCTCGGATTGAATCCCTTTACCACCCTTCAACCCCATTATCACTCATTCTTGAACTTATTAATATATCAAGAATAATAACCAATGCATTTTAAAGGATTTACAACCTTCTACTCAATTTCAAAGTTGCCCGAAATAGCCCAACACAAGATAATATCATTGTGGACAACTTCCAAGTGCTTTATAGCCATTTCTTTTTCTAGTTACCAATTTCCTCAACAAGATTGACATGTAAACCAACATAATTATACTAAAAATATCATATCCAACTTATTTTCCATAATTTCCAGCCACTTAAAGTTCATAAGAGCAACTTTCAAATCAATCCATCAATAACAGCAACATCTCAAGATACTCCAAGTATTATCTTGTAGTTTGTCATCCTAACAACTTAACCAAGATACAAGAAAGCTTAAGCACAATTAGTAGGATGTTATACTCACCTTATCCAGAGCAAAAACTTGAAATTTCAGCCAAACACAGCCCACAATTATCATCAATGATAACACAACCTCAAAGAGGTGTTGTTCTTCACTAGAACTAACTTTTGATGTTGAAATATGGTGTAATCACTTCAAACCCTTATGGTATATGTTTAGGAGGGTTTGGAGAAGTTTGGAGATGAAGTTGAGTTGAATATGAGTTAAAAATAGGCGTCCAAATCGTTTATAAAGTGAAGTAGGTCGACCACCACCTAAGTGGGTCCCATTGGGAGCTGCTTGCAGTCTCGCGAAAATGCAAATATCTTTCTACTATGATGTTGAATTGATGAACGGTTTAATGCGTTAGGAAATAGACTTGTAGATCTTAAATATGATAAATGAACCATCTCCTAATTCCAAGTATATTGAGAGAAAAGTTCCGCTACATTTGACCTAATTTTCAGCATATTTATGAATATACCTTGTGATTACCTTTGCCAACTTTTCTTCCACAACTTGCTTGACTTCAAAACATAACACCCGGATATCATATGACTAAAATAACTCATAAAATAACATCCTTATCATGCTAAGAACCCTAGTATAATCCTAAAAGTACATGTTATATCATTCCCAACTTGTCGACTTTCGATAAAACTTATCTTCTTCAATTTGTTTAGCTTCTAAGCCTTCCAACCCTCTTGATACTTGTTATCCATGATCTTAAATAATTGTAACCTCCAAGGTAACATTATTAACTTACTTTATGTACTTTCAAAGTCGATCTCATTTCTGGGCTTACATTAATTGGCTTACGACGTACTCTTACGTATGAAAACATGGAATGTAACACCAACTTTTGTTCCATAAATGGCTTGACTTCAAAACGTAACACACGATTGTCATACGACTTAAATAACGCATAACATAACCTCCTTATCATATTAATCACCCTAGTCTCACCCCAAAAGTACATGTTATAAGATTCCAAACTTATCAACTTTTCACAAAATTTATTTTCTTCAATTCGTTTAGCTTCTAAGCTTTCCAATCCTCTTGGTACTTGTTATTAATTATCCTAAATTTTTGTAACCTCCAAGGTAACATGATTAACTTACTTTATATACTTTTAAAGACGATCTCATTTCTGAGCTTACATCATTTGCCTTACGACGTACTCTCACGTACAAAAATATGGGTGTAACATCATTCCCCCTTGGAACATTCTTCCTCGATTGTTAACTGATGCGCTTATCAGTCTCATAACCTATAGCTCTTACAAATACTTCAATATATTCCTTTCCATCTAGGCAACTGTTCTATGAATAAATCCAAAGGCCAGGGCATCCCCCCCTTTAGGCCTCTTTCTTATACCACGACTGTTGCTACCTTATGTCATGCAGCTTGTATGACTATGTCCTTGTATGTACGCCTATGCGACTCTTCTCTCCTTTTTCCTCCAGCTTTTAGCCAATCTCTAGGCCTCACTTTGTGAACATATACAGAACTATGATAAGCTACCTCTAGGCATTTATAGGTGTACTAAAGTTCTTCGCTCGATACTTTGCCGAACTTACGACTATTGCTATATTTTGTTTCATTGCCTCGGTTCTCTATCCTTATGGTTTTACTACATCTAGGTAGGTCATACTATATCATAACTCTTACTTTGGTTTATTATTACCGAGGTCTGCTACCCAACTCCAGGTTACTCTCTCACTACTTATCCTATATGTATAAATCTAAGTCCGTTAATGCTTCCTTATTTGTGTTCATCTAAAATGGCATTCTAATCTCCTCTCATACTTTGAAAATTTTATCAATCTATTGTTGATTCACCTTAATGTTGACCTATAATTTACCACTGATATCTTGAAACCTCTTACGTAATATATTGTCACTAAGGCTCAGATCTCATCGGGGAACATCTTAAGTGATTTGCCTGATCCACCTAGGGATGATACTATACTTCAATAATCGTATTTCATAGCATCACAATGTGATTCATCTTATGAGGGGGAGGGTATTCTAATCCCGTGCAATTCATGAAATATCTTTTCTTTAAATCATTACTCAATAAAAGGCCTAAACGTCATCCCCTTATCTATCACAATTACACCCTTATTCTACTGCCAGGGCAATATTCCATCTCTTCTAAATGCTCCTAGTCTTAGATTCCTCCGAGTTTATTCAGAATATACTGAGCTTTCTATAACTTATGGAAACCATCAACTCTCTTGTTTTGATGGGCTTAATTTTTGTCACCTTCTCACCCACCTTTTCTTATCCTTACTCCTATCTACCTAAAACCTTTTCGCTCTACCATACTTTAGCTTGCGACCTACACATATCTATTTATACTACTCACAACCTTCCTTTAACTTGCTAGCACCATAGATTTCCTTTCATGCCTTCTCATTTGTCTTTAAATGCAAGCAATTACTTTTCCTGGTAGTTCTACCACTTGTTGCATGAATACTTGGCTTATCTTAGTGCCCACACATATTAGAATTCCATGCAACCCATATGATCTCGAATATTACTTTTGATTTTTACTTCCCATTCATTAGTTAGGATAGGTGCCACTTTCTTATGGAGTGCATACAATGTTGTAGTGAGACTGTTGTTAAAAGATCATTTCTTCTTTAGGTCACTATGCTTAGGTTGAAGCCTTCTTCCTTATTTCCTCAACTTGTCTTTTTTTGTAGTACTTAGGGGAGACCCCCTAAGACCTATAAAGCTGCGAGCTTGTTACATCATATAACCCGAAGGAATTTTTGATATTCTTACTCGCCTATAATTATCCTTAGTTACTTACCTCCGCACCTTTGTACTCGTAGTGTTGCTTCTGAATTGAAATTTTGATTGTCTCCCCAGTGGCACTCTCTTATATTTTCGTAACACTTATATGGTACCTTTAACTACCCCAACTCATATCTGAATATTTCTCAAGGATCACGAAGTCATCATATCTGCGAAAGTGAATTCCCTATGTTGGATTCACTATGTTTATCTTGCACGATCTGTTGATTTATCTGTATCCTCTTGTCTAGCCATAATTAGACTCTTCTTGAATCATCCACTAACTACTCGTTGGTCCATTCTCATAGCTACATTCCGCGTAATCTCTCTTGGGTTAGTTCCTTTGTCTTAGCTTACCTCTCGCATTGGATCCTTATGTATCAAGTGTTCATTCATACTTATTTGTCAATAACATCTGGTGTGGGAACACCTACTGCTCATACCGGCGTCATACATGCATATCATTCAAGAGTCGTGACATATCTATAGGATCTGAGTAAATGCAATTTCATTCCATTTGCCTTTATACAACATTCTTCCTTTACTATTCTATATTTACCTGAACCATTTAACTCTGACTTAATACGAGATCACATTATCTCCCTCCTTTTAGGGGAGTACTAACATTTAATGCTATGAAGATTTACCTATAAATATTTTACCTCTTCATATTTGGCGTCTTTTCACATCTTTACGGAATCTTACTCGCCTTGCGATATCTCTTCTGTACTAAGAATAACTGAATTTCTTACGCACGAGGGTGACACCTAGTGTAACTAGCACACTTAGTCCTTTAAGTTTAACTCTGCTCACAACACTTGCTTTAGGGAAGTGTCTTTCTGAATGACCTTAAAATATTATTCTTCTATTGTCCATTCTATTATTGCTGGAACACGATCTCTGAAATTCTCACGATATCGACTATTATCAAATCTTCTGATCCCTAATTCATGTTCACATTATCTTGTTCACTAGCCCATACTAATTTCTATTATTCTGGGGGTCTAACATTTCCTTCTGTTAATCACGTTGGAGTCACTAACTCATTTATCGAAATAAGAATATGACTTTATGGCTTATACTCTTTATTGTCTCAAGGTCTGTCACCTCTTTTCTTTTCCTTCACTTGACTATAGACTCTGTCATCCTGTCATATTTTGATTTACCATTATTACCCATTTATCATATCTTACTCATAATACTTCATTTACTCTCTTCTTATTCTCCTGCTAATATTTCTGTCTATCACTTTATTCTGAAAACTTCAACAAAATATTCTATCGCTTTTAGCTCCCTTTGTTCCATACACTGGCACTTCGGGTCGCCTAACATTCTCTCTTTACTAGGGACGAGATTCATACAAACATAAATATTTATCCCTTCTTGATTTCAGTGCATATTTTCTGAATTTTCTGAACATTGTAGTATTCATATCTAACTGTACCTATGTTAGAGTGCTCCATCTGGGTGTCTCACAAGTAGAACTATTATCACGTTTGCAATATCCTTCAGAAATGTCAACTAATGCTAACAATCCATCCACCATTTTGGGTTAATCTAACCCTACTGGATCCTTATATCTCATCCTTCTATTAAACTATATCTGTCAGCTCTAGTAGGGCATAACTGAGATGGGTGTTGTCAAGTGTATATATCTATGTTACTGTTGAAAGTAACTCAGAATGATTATATTTCTCTTCCTGAATTGTAAATACTGATAATCTTCACTAACTGGGTACCTCGTACCCTTCTTCACCTTGATTCTTTTACTTGTTGAAACTTGTATCTACCTTCTGATTCTCTCGTTGCATTTTACCATATGGGTGGATAGATATTCATGCCTTAGGGCTCTGACACACATGATCTGCTGAAGACCTCACATTTACTCATCACAAGCATGATGCAAAATCGAGTTTCTTTAACTCAACTCTTCCACAGCCACATTCAATTTCTTACCAACTGTCATTTTGGATGTAGGTATCATTGTATTACAAATAAAGTAGAATTTAGGTGTTTGAATTCTTACAATTGAGCTCTACTACACGATCTAGAGTAAGAAGAAAGAGTGACAGTCCTAAATTCCCTATAGCCTTATACTTATAAGTGTGGTGCACAACACACCCATAAACAAAACTCTACAAGACACGGCTTGCAGACTCCCTAGGACATAACTGCTCTGATACCAAGTTTGTCACGACCCAAACCGAAGGGCCGCGGCGGGTACCCGGTGGCTTACTCAACCGAGTACTAATGTAACATATCTTTCTTATTGTACTATCATGGGTATATGAGCCGGAAAGGGCGTCATGAGATAACCAGAATAAAATATAAGGGAATACTCGACATAGGATGATCCAACATGATATACAAACTTATACATATGACATACGAGCCTATAAGGCCGACATGATCATTTGTGCACTTGAAACATAGGATGAAAAGGCCATACAAGTATCCATATACATGACATATGTCTACAAGCCTCTAAGAGTACATAAACATCATAAAGGCCGGGACAGGGCCTTGCCATACCAATAATTACATGTCCAAAGCATACTGACCAACTGTGCAACTCAGGAGCAAGTGGAGTGCGTCAACACCTTCCGCTGATCTGATAGCCTACTAGGAAGACTATCAACTTGTCTATCGGGACCTGCGAGCATGAAACACAGTGTCCCTAGGCAAAAGGGACGTTAGTTCGAACAATATACCGAGTATGTAAGGCAGGAAAGCACAAATAAGAGCAGTAATGTTAAGAGAGATAGAAGAGATAGAACCTGTAGTATTTGAGTGCCTGTGGGGGCTACTGACATGAAATTCATGATACATATATACATAAACTTTTAAAAACATACGCCTCTGTGGGCATCATCATCATCATATCGTACCCGGCAGTAATGGGCTCGGTAAAAAGGTACCCGGCCATCATAAGGCTCGGTAGAATTGTACCTGGCCACGTGGAGCTCGGTAAAACCCAGCTGATCAGTGGTTGCATAATAGATGTCGTACCCGGCTGACTATAGCGCGGTTCAGTATAGTAAAATAGATACATATATATAGCGCATGCTGGACTCATGGAATCACGTTCTTAACCTTTCGGAGTGATGTAAGATCGTCACGCCTTGGATTAACATTATGGAAATCCATACCATCAATATGAACCTGAATAGGATTCAACGATCATACATACTTGCTTAGAATAACTTTATAAGGAAAGAACAACATGGACATCCTTAGTTGCTAGGAGTAGATCCGTTATGAAATAGCGTATTGTTTACATTCGTTTCACTTTAGATCATGCCAAATCATAGAAGGAAGTACCTTAACGTACCTTTGCAATCTTCTCTCCAATCGTCAACCATGCTCATTATGATCTTCTTATATCTACAATGAGTAATCTGACTTCTTCGTCATCATATAAGCATTGTAACTCTCATATTTCGAAACCAATATTCTACAAGAAAATGGAAAGCACCTCCCCTGTTTGTAATACATCCCATAAGTTAATAAAAGTCACCAAACAGCCCAAACAACAACCTGTAGCTATATGGAACACAATCAGCATAATAACACGTCGAGCGGCAAGCTTGTTTCATGTCTAATAACACTATATTTTGAACCCTTTACCTCTTATTTATATTCCGAAAAATATTGATAATAACAACACAATATATTAGGTTATTCCATAAATTTTCCAGCCACAAAACGCTGCAAGAATACCTCCCAAACCATCCAACAATCAACAACATTATTAACACGCCTTTCGATCGATATCTCAGAAGTTCTAGCTTCAACAACTTAGCCGTAACTTGGATAAGCTTAAATACATGTAGAGTAAGAGGTTACTTACCTTTAAACATATAGAATAACTCCAACTTGAGCTTACATCAGCAAGAAATATCCTTCCAACGCAACCTCAAGAATAAGGAGGCGAAACTAGCAATCAATTCGGGTTTCTCGGCACTAGAATCACTTTGGAAGACTTGAAATCACCTAGGATTGATATTAGAACCTTGGTAGAGTATTTTACATAACCTAAACCACTTTAAAAAAAATCCCCACATGAGCTGGAACCACACCAAAATCAGCAATCACTAGAAGAACAAGAAGCTCACTAGCGCCACGGGATTCCCGACACTTGATTTGTGTTGTTTGCCCCTGGTTTGGGTCTTGGATCATGAGAGAACTTTGAGAGAAAGTTTTTAGGTTTCTAGGGTCTGAAGAGAGTAAAAAATAATGAGTTAAAACGGGCTTTAGGCGTCACATATATATCAAGATATCTCAACTGCCTAAGTGGGTCCCATAAGGAGCTACTTGCGCAGTCTCACGAAAATACGAATATGTCTCTACTCTGATGTTGTATAGACGAATGATTTAATGCGCTCGAAACTAGACTCGTAGGAGTTTAATTGGATAGGTGGATCACCCCACAAATCTTTTGATATTGAGAGAAAAGCTCTGCTATAGTTTACCTAATATTCCACACATTATGAATGTAACTTGTGATGACCTTTGCCAACTTTTGTTCCACAACTTGCTTGACTTCAAAACGTATCACACGACTATCATACGACTAAAATAACTCATAACATAACCTCCTTATAATGTTAAGAACCCTAGTGTCACCCCAAAAGTACATGTTATAACATTCCAAACTTCTCGACTATCGACGAAACTTATTTTCTTTAATTCGTTTAGCTTTTAAGCTTTCCAACACTCTTGGTACTTGTTATTCATGATCTTAAATTTTTGTAACCTCCAAGGTAACATGATTAACTTATGTTATGTACTTTCATAGACGATCTCATTTCTAAGCTTACGTTATTTGCCTTCCGACATACTCTCACGTACGAAAGCATGGGGTGTAACATTCCTAATGCACTCTCCTGCTTCAAAGAGTGGATCGACGAGATCTGCAAACAAATGTCATACTTTTAGTGCGAATGGCGCAAGCTTTCAAAGGGCAAGTGGGAGTCCCGCTCCCATGGTGAGTCCTCCTAGCGAACAATTCTACTTACACACTTAACCTTTTTTTCTACTAAGTTTATTACTTTTTATTGGTTTGCCCAAGACCACTGAGCTCCAGCCATTGGACGAGGACGAGGCCCCGTCCTCACTTGCTGAACCCTCCACTTCGGGAAAGCCTGGGGTTGTTGCACAGGAGGATAAGAAAAGGAAAAGGAGGAAATCCTCTGGCTCCCCGGACGCCGAGGTCAAGAAGAAGAGGGTAATTGTCCGGGTCCGGAAAAGCAACAAAAAGAGTACCAAAGGCAGGATACTGGACCCCGATTCCCTCTTTCGGCTCAAGGATTACTCCGAGGATGATGATATGGAGTTTGTAACTCATGGGTCGACCATAGACGAAGGAGAACAGGCAGCAACCGGGGAAGGTAGACGAGAGGCCGATCCCCCTTTAGCTCTGGAACCAAAAAGAGAATCAGAGTCCACGGCCCTGAAGGAAGTAGTCGGTGTTATCGACATCGCGGAGTCACCATCTGACACAAAGTCTATGTTCGAAGAGGCTCAATCCGACAAAGAGAAATCAAATGAGACGGCACGGGGCGTAGATGAGGCAACATGTTTTTTAACTACATGTACATAGGCACGCTGGAGGATTATTTCGGGCTTGGTCACCTAGAGATCCCAAAAAAGGACGTGCCGTCAGGAGTAGGCGAGCTGAGCTTTAGCTTGAAACTGGTGAGGTAGTTCCCTACTCCGAGTGTGGATCCTGACTGTAAAAGAATGGTCGTTCTTACTATCCTGGCAAACACCCTGGTGTTGTCCGCTCTGGTGGGTTTGGCCAGATATCTTCGCTGCCTAGCGACCGAAGAGGACCAGGCGAAGATGAACGAAGTAGGCACATCGAGCCTCTTCACGAGGCACAACAGGAACTGAACCGGGTAAGTTTTCTATTCCTTATGTCTTTTGCGAATCTTGCTCAGCTTTAGCATACTCTAACGGTCTTATCATTTTGTTTTTCAGGCTTCGGTGCTCCACCATGAAAGCTTTCTTCGATCTTGAATGGAAGTCAGCCGGCTCGAGTTCGAGCTCAAAGAGTAGGTCCGACAGAAGGACATGTATAGGGTTCGTAGTGAACAAAAAGATGAGACCATTAAGGATCTCTAAATTCTCCAAGCCAAGCTAGAAAAAGCACAGAAGGAGGCCTTGTTCGTGAAACGGGAACATGTTGAATTGGTTGAAAAGGTAAGGATTTTTTAGGTTAAAAATGAGAGGTTATGCATAGTGTCTAATGATGCAACCTTGTAGTTCCAAGAGAAGATAGACTTGATTGACCAACTTCGAGCCGATATAAACGAGGTCAAAGCTACGGCCGAGGCACTGAGGAGCAGGATGGACTGCTCGCTTCAGAAAAAGAGGCTACAAAAGAGGAGTTAGCATTGGTCAAGGACCAACTCCGTGTGGCAAAGGACAAGGCCGACAAGTGGTCTTGGCAAAATGACAAACTCTGGGCACAACTTGATTCAGCTACCTCAGAACGGGATGCCCTTGACCAGAAATATACTGCGCTGAAGTCCAAATTGGAGGCAACCTCGATTGATTCCTCTGAGGTCGAAGAAATGCTATCCCACTATAAAACTGATGTAGAGATAGTCGAGGACCGTTTAAGAACGAAGTCCGAGTATGTAAAGCGGCTGTCCCGGAGGGAAAACCTCGAGTAGATTCATGCTCGGGGATTTGATATGTCAGCCGAGATTGAAGAGGCCAAGAGTCTTGAGGCCAAGGCAAAAGAGCTTTATGAGCCCGAAGGTCCCGAAGGTTTGAAGGTTCCTGTGCCGAGTCGAGCTCCGGTGAAGATTCGGTGGCGATGCCTTAGCTCCTTTTTTGTTTCCTTTTTGTACATTTTCTTTTTTATTTTATTTTGAGGTCATTTTATCGTGCTTTTGTAAATACTTTTTTAAAATATATATAAAAAAATTCCTTCGGTAACATCGTGTCTTTTATTTTTCAGTATTTATTTGAAATTATTTATTTGTGGATTATCCTTAATGGCTTGGAATAAAATTATATGTAATATGGAGCATCGGTCCTCTGATGGTAACTCAAGATTGCTCGTGGGTTTGTGTCTTCGAAATTTCGATAAAAATTGAAGGCCTTTAAGACACTTAAGTGTTTCAGTCATAGACGATGATGTTTTGCCAAGGGTAACCCTTTAATAGGTTTTAATTATACATAAGGGCCTTACTTTATGAGTACGGACTTTGGACGTCTCCGAGCCATTTTAGGGCGGCCATAGCCTTTCATATTCGGGCACTGCCTAATAGGCTCGGTGCCTCTTGGATTCGATAGCCCGGGCCATCCGGTTTTTTATCGGACGACAGTTCCCGAGTCGTTGTAGCTCGTGGGATTTAGGATTTAGGATCTGATGGTAGGCTATAATCTCTTGTTTTAGTCACTTATTGCACTCTAATTCACTGCACTTTACTTGTGTTGAGCTTTAATTGGTAGTATTTTGCACTCATTGCGTATTTTATGCCTTGTAGGAATGATTTCGAGTTATGTAGATATTGTGGAGCTAAATCAAATAATTAGAACTTTGAAGTATGCGTAAAAGCCTAATGGATTAAGCCGGGATCATGTTCAGGGGCCGAGGATCAGTTCTGGATGTTAAAAATCAAGGAAGAAGCAACAGCTGAGGAAATACACTAATGCGACACACTGGGCGACGCATAGTGCGACACAGTAGTGAAATTATGTGTTAGAAAATTGACTAAGTTCAGAGGCTGGGTTTCTGTGGTCTGACAAGAAAAAGCACTACTGTGGAAACGCATGGTTCGATGCATGAAAAGAAATAAGTTTAGAGGTTTTCCTACTTCGGCTAGAAAAGGGTGATTTCGTCTAGGCCCGACCCTACTTGGTATAAATACATGAAAAAATGTTATTTTCTGGACTTTTGAAATACTTTCGACCTAAGGAAGCTAAGGAGGAGTTGGAAGAAAACGAGCACAAGGATTTCATCATCCCTTCCTCACTTAAGACCCGATTTTGGCTTGAATTTATGTTTTCCTATACTTTCATTATATTTGTGATGAATTACTCCATGTCTATGGAGTAGTTCCTTTTAGGGTATGATGGATTTGGTGTATTGATGATTGTTTATGGATTATAACTCTAGTTTTATGTATTGAAGCATTTTTGGATGATTTAATTGTTGCATCTATATTCACTTGTTCATGTAATCGAGAGAGGCATAACTTGTGATATCTTTGCATTATATTGTTGGTTGAGTTCATTAATTCTTCTTAGTAATCGGAAGAGGCTAGTTGAATCATTGATTAAACCTAGTTAGGAGGATAATCGAGAGAGGTTCTCCTAAAGACCAATCCACTACGCATTCTGGCATATTTTCACAGTGCTTAAATTCGTTCATCTTGTGAGGTTGAGACTTAATCGAGAGAGGAGTTCCTGATGAACATGTGTCTAATAATTAAGTGAATTCGAGAGACTCACTTAAGCATTGGAAGTGAATTATCTAGAGTTAGATCCCAAATAATTATCTTGCACCTATCCTATCAAACCCTATTCTCTCTCACTAATAACCTTTTTTGCTTGTTCCTTGTTTCAATTGTCACTGGTCAATATCTTTAGATTCTTAGTTAATTTTAGTATTAATCACATAAATTTCAACTGTGAATTCTCTTGAATAGCAATCAAGCTAGAAAGTACGAGAATACTGTTTAAATCCAATCCCTGTGGATACGATATTTTACTATACTATATTTGATTAGCGAGCATAAGTTTAAATGTGTGTTTAAAGCTCATTAGGATCCATTGTAAAGCATCGATGGAGCGAAATGCGTAGTGATAAAATATAAAGAAAGCAAAGATTTATTTCATTATTTTGTACGTAAAGTACACAATGCGCACAAGCCTTGTGCCATGGCTAGAGTGGGCTACATGGGTACGATTCGTTTGACCATTTTACCCTTACAACGAATCCTAACCACCAAGCCTTGAATTTTAATATTAAATGATTGCACCTTCTAAAGGTCTTAGTATTTTAGGCCGAACTTGTGAAGGCTCGAATATTGTTGTTAACATCATATTTAAGCTCTGATTTGGGTACTCACCAGCAATGAACTGTTCTCCTCAGTGTTAGCCTACTTATTTATAGATGCTTAATCCAGGAATCTGAAATTAGATAACTAACACGGACTACAATTAGTTGTAGAAACTCTAAGAAAATCAAATTCTTTTTGGATATTAACCCATGGTAGACCACCCACAGGCCAATATCTTCACTCTGTTGGCCTCCTTCGGCTAGATTTTATCCTTTATAACAGTGCAAATAAATCAATACAACATATTTTCTTTAGCTGCATAGCTGCTCAATCATTCTAGCATAGGCTATCCATGGAATGTACCAATGATTCTTGTCGCGGGATATAATCTTTGACCATACATCTTGGTCCAATACTTTGATAAAAGTTAAAGACAAGTATTTCAACAAATTTCAATTGTGATAACGTTCTTCCTTTTTATTTCTAGCATGCCTGGGCTATAAGGAATAAAAATTTGTTTAACAATAAGAGGAAACTAATTTTTGTAACAGATACCATAGCTAGAGCCACTGAATTCCACCTACTGGCTGGTAGGGTTCACACCTTAAAGCCTAGGATTACTATCTATGTGAAACTGGGGATCTTATAAACTGAACACAGATAGTTCTACGCTAGGCGATCCAGGGATTGGGGAATAAGAGGAGTAATCAAAAGGGCCTTATACATACAACTAACAATTTGGTTGAATTTCTAGCCATCTTGTAGGGACTGAAACTAGCAAAAGAACATAGTCTCATCCCTTGGAGATTACTTCTGATTCAGCTGAGATAATCAACATGATCCAACAAGGACATCTCCTTTATAACTCCTTCATTTGTGAATGCAGGTCACTGATGCAGCAGGTGGGAATCCAACACTGTGGTATAGCTATAGGGAGCATAACGGTGTGGCAGACCTTTTGGCTAAAGAAGGCGCCAAGAAGAAGCTTTTTGGAAAAGTATGAATTTGTCTAGTTCCTCTGGTGTTTGCGAATGCAGCAGTATGGTCAGACATCCTAGCAACTGCTTTTGAAAGATAAATCTTTTCATGTAACATTAATAGCAGCACTGCAGATACATCATCACTTCAGGGGGCTAATTTATAATCCTTGACTCTCTATATATATATATATATATATATATATATATATATATATATATATATAGATATATATATGTGTGTGTGTGTGTGTAACATCTCTTATTTAGAGGGTGAGAATTATTAGAAAAATCAGAAATGTTCTGAATAAATATGAAAGAAACTTACGTATTATTAATTTAATTTTTTTCAAAATCTTAGATTTCCAAAAATAAAAACTGTTTTATTTTTTTACTGTTTAAAATATGGTGTAGGAAATATCCAAGAAAATAGCAATGGCCATGACATTAATGTAGGCCCTCCCATTCGGACAAAGACATATTGAGCTATTTTGGACAAGTGTCGGGAAAAGCTTTTTGAAACTTTGATTCTTTTGGAAAAAATGATTTGTGAAAAATAATAATCCATTGGTTTTAATTTATGCCAATCTATTACTAGATAAAAAGTTAAAACAGTTTTTTTTTATCATATTTGTTGCAAATACTTTTTAAATATATTAAAGTATTAACTATTATGGCTTATAATACTTTTTATGTAAATTTTAATATAAAATTTATTGCAAAAAGTTTGAACCTTTGGTTTTTTTTAAAGAAAAAAAAACGCTGAAAACACTTTTTCAAAACAAATTTTTGGAAAAAATGTTTTCCAATATCTAATTGACAATACACCTTCGTAACAATTATCTTCCTCTGTTATGCCACTATTAAGAGTTTAATTGTATCCGAGCTTGGCCTTCGATTTGAGTCGAACTTAATCCATTTCGAGACTGGCCTAGCTTTTTATGATATTGAATCGTAATTACTCCATTTCGAGCCTGGCCTAGCTTTTTATGATATTGAATCGTAATTATTTTACGGGGCGCCCTATTTGGTTAATCCCATTTAACCTGTACCCATTTTTCAAAAAAAATTTAATTAATACTCAATTTTTGGGTAACTCAAATACACTTTTCTCTTCTTCTTCTCTGTTGTTTTCTTCTTTTCTGTATTATGTCTCATGTATCCAGGAGCTTCGCTACTGCTTTCGTCTTCTCTGTCTTCCTGTTCCAAGTATCTAAGAGCCGTTTGGTTTATTCTTCTTCTTTCTTACTTGCAAAACACTATTGTAGGTTGTGCTTGTGTACGGGTAAGATCGGGGCAACATGTTTCCCAGATTCCCCGATAAGAAAAACAAAGGGGAAGTACGGCTCGACGTAATCATAATCGAGGCCCAGGAGGCCCTCTTATCGATACCCGGGAGAAATGAACAATGTATCTAAGATCGGACACGGTGGAATAGCGGACCCAGACCAAGCATAACTTCTGGACCTCGGGAAACGCACAGAACGGTTATGTATGATGAATAGGGCGCTGTAATGTTCGGCCTCAACCGGATATTATGGTACGATTCCCCTCCGATATCAACTGCGGATCGACATTTACTGGAAAAAGAAGATTTTTACCTTATTTAGACCTGTACTAGGACTGAAATTTCCCTACGATATAAAGGGAAAGGTTTTCTTTATTCTGACATGCAAATCAAAGCAATAAAATATTACTTTTGTCTTCTAGCTACTGTTCAAAGCATTATTCATTTGTTCTTTTGTTCACTCGCGACCGAGCTTATACCGAAGGTCCAATCGAGGATGAATTCCGTTGTTCAATTTAAGATCAGGCTTGTCACTACATTGCGATTGGTTTGATCATTTATTTTGTCTTTAACTCATTTACCTGTTGTCCTTATTCATTCGTATTGAATTAAATCACATATCCTTTAAACTGCATACAAATTTAATTGTTACTCTTTTTTAGGATAAACAATTTAGTGACCACCATGGCACTAAGGATAATAGTGGTGATTTGATGTGAATCTTCATAACACACCTTATTTTAAGCTTGTTCTTTTAAATTTTATTTCCAGGTTAGCCTAAGGATGTTAAACTCTCAGTCTGCTCACTTGAACGTTGACGCTGAGTTAGGCCATCACGGCAAGAATAATAACATGATGCCTAGTAGTGATGTGCCTCCTGCCGATCCCAATGCTGTCCCAGCCACTGACCTGGTCGATGCTAACTCGCAGGTGGCCATTAACATCAATTTGCCAACTGATCCCGAAAACAGTATTCGTGGGGGACCCCGACCAGTGGCTCGAGAAGCGCCCGAAGGTGAAGGTGAAGTGGTGAGCCTGCAATTGATTTTTGAAATATTACAAGCTCAACAAGTGGCAATAGCATAGCTGCAGAACCAAAGCAACGCCCCTAACAGGGTCGATCACGAAAAAATAAAGCCCATAGAGGACATTACCGTAGTTGACAACGTCAAGGCAGTAAAAATACTGACCAAGCTGATAGCCACGTTGGCCCGATTCATCTCGAGATCGTTAGATAAGAGTCATCAATTCTTCTTACTATTGAAAAGAAGAACAATTTCTCTTAGACTACGGAATGCCAGCAAGCTTTGGAGGAACTCAAGCGATACCTATTGAGCCCTCTTTTGCTGCACACTCCGAAGGCAGATGAAGAACTGTACCTCTACTTGGTAGTTTGCGAGGTAGAGGTACGCGGTGTCCTAGTCTGGGAAGAAGAAGGTACACAATTTTCTATTTATTATGTCAGTAGAACCCTAGGCGATGCCAAAACAAGGTATCCACACCTAGAAAAATTAGCGCTCGCCTTACTAAGCGCTTCTAGGAAATTAAAATCATACTTTCAATGCCACTCCATATGTGTTGTAACCTCTTACCCGCTGAGAAATGTCATGCATAAGCCCGAGCTCTTGGGCCGGCTGGACAAATGGGCCATAGAGATTAGCAGGTACGATATCGAGTACAAACCCCATACTGCCATAAAATCTCAAATTTTGGTAGACTTTGTGACCGATTTTACGCCGGCTTTGATACCCGAGGTCGAAAGGGAATTGTTTCTCACTTCAGGGACTAGCTTGGGGATCTGGACCCTATTCACGGACGGTGCCTCCAATGCAAATGGGTTCGAGCTCGAAATCTTATTAAAACCACTTGCGGGTGATATAATTAGACAATCTATTAGAACTGTGAAATTGGCTAACAATGAAGCTGAGTATGAAGCTATGATTGCAGTTCTAGAACTGGCTAAGAGCCTCAGGGCCGAAGTGATCGAAGCCAAATGTGACTCCCTCCGCGTGGTAAATCAAGTCAACGGGACGTTCGAAGTAAAAGAGGAATGGATGCGGAGGTACCTGGACAAATTGCAGGTGACCTTACACCAATTCAAGGAATGGACTTTGCAGCATGTACCTCAGGATCAAAATAGTGAGGCTAATGCACTAGCCAACTTGGGATCGTCTGTCAACTCCGGTGAATTCGGCTCGGGGGTAGTAGTATAGCTGATGAAATCGGTGGTAGAAGGAGGTCACACCGAGATAAACTTAACAAGTTTGATGTGGGATTGGAGAAACAAATACATAGACTACCTGAAGACAAGAAAATTGCCATCGGATCCCAAGGAATCAAAAGCCCTGTGCACCAATAGCTTGGTCGATGGAAAATTGTTCAGAAGATCCTTCTTCGGCCCACTAGCTAGGTGCTTGGGTCTAGGGGAGACTGAATACTCCATGCGAGGGCACTTGCGGAAACTACTTGGGGGCAAAATCCCTGATTCAGAAGTTAATCAGAGTCGGTTACTATTGGAATGAAATGGAGAAAGATGCAAAAGACCTTGTACGGAAATGCAACGAGTGTCAAAGACCCGCCCCAATGTTTCATCAACCGTGAGAGATGCTTCACCCAGTCCTGTCACCATGGCCATTTATGAAGTGAGGAATGGACATCGTCGGACCCCTTCCATGGGCACCCGATAAATCCTAATACATACTACTCATGACCGATTATTTTTCAAGTGGGTCGAGGCTCAGGCGTTCAAGAAGGTCCGAGAGAAAGAGGTCATCGACTTCATCTGGATCACATAATATGTTGATTCGGATACAAGCTGAGATCGTTTGCGACAACGGAAAACAATTCATCGGCAGCAAGGTAAGTAAGTTTTTCGAAGATCACAAAATCAAAAAGATAATATCAACGCCTTACTACCCTAGTGGAAATGGGCAAGCAGAATCAACGAACAAAACTATACTCTAGAACTTGAAAAAGAGACTAACCATGTTACAACCCATATTTGCATATGTTAGTTCATGCCGTAAGTTAGTCGACGTAAATCCGAGAAGAGATTATCTTTGAGATGATAAAAATTTAATCCTATTGGTCTTAAACGATACAGGGGTGTATAAGAGTGGTTAATAAGTATTAAAAGTTAAACTAATCAAGGATATTGTAACCCATATTTTCAGGTTAAAACTAAAGGAGCTTAATAAGATCAGGAGGTCATGTTTTAAGGTATTTGAATAATATAATATCCGTATCATAAGTCTTGAAGTCAACGAGTTATGAAATAAAAGTCGACAAAGGTTGTCGCAACTTACGTTCATAATTCTACTTAAACGTTAGGTCAAATGTTACTAAGCTTTTCTCCCAATTTACTTGAAATTACTGGGTGATATACCTACCATATTAAAGATCTATTAGTCTAGTTTCTAAAGCATTAAACTATTTGTCGATAAGATATTGGATTAGAGAGATATTTGTAATTTTTCGAGACTGCACCTAGCAGCTCTCTACTGAGTGACTGACTGTCAGTTGATATATATATATATATATATATATATATATATATATATATATATAGACGCCTCAACCCCATTTTAACTCATTATCTTTTAGTATCTTCTGACCCTAGATACCTAAAAACACTCTCTCAAGGTTTTATCATGATCCAAGACTCAAACAAAGGGCAAACAACACAAATCAAGTGTCAGGAATCCGGTCGCGCTAGTAAGTTTCTTGTTCTTCTTGTTCTTGCTGATTTTTGGGTGGTTCCAGCTCACGTGGGAGGTTGTTTTAAGTGTTTTAAGTTCTTTAAAATACTCTCTCAAGTTTTTAATATCAACCTTAGGTGATTTCAAGTATTCCAAATTGATTCTACTACCGAAAAACCCGAATTGATTGCTAGATTCGCTTCCTTGTTCTTGTGGCAGCATTGGAAGGATATTTCGTGGAGAATTAAGGTCAAATTGGAGTTGTTCTATATGTTTAAAGTTAAGGAACCTCTTACACTACATGTATTTAATATTATCCAAGTTGTGGCTAAGTTGTTGATGCTAGAACTTGTGAGTTATCTATCAAAAGGCTTTTTAGTAATGTTGTTGGTTGGTGGACTATTTTGGGAGGCTCAATATGATTATTATTGATGTTGTTTGGCCTGTTTGGTGATTGTTTTAACTTGTGGTAAGTCATATAAATAGGGGAGGTGCTGTCTATTTCATCGTAAAATAGGTTGCGGTCGATACATAATAGTTACGACGCTTAAATGATAACGATAGTGTCATTTCACTTATTGTAGACTAAGGAGTCGTGAAATTTGCATAGCTTGAGGTTGGGTAGTATATACAAGGTATGTGAGGCTATCCCTTTCCTTCTTTTGAACGACTCTGATTATACATAATGTAATGAACGAGCTTCCAAAAATACTCCACTCTTAGAAGCTAGCAGTACTTACATTGTTTCCCTTCTTATGGAACAATTGATGTTGATGTTACTTCTCTTATTCTTATGTTATCAATGTTGTTGGTACTTTCTGATTCTTATAAGATCCATGATGAATAATTAGTCCTAATAACGTGTACGAAGGTTACCGACTTTACGTCACTCCAAAAGGTTCATAATATGATTCCAATGAGTCCATCATGCATTATATATATGTATCTATTTTACTATTCTGAGCCGTTGATGGTTGGGTATAGTTGCATGTTTTAGTTGCTTATCGCACTCTAATTTACTGTGCTTTAATTGAGTTGAGCTTTCAATCGCTAGTGTTTTACACTAATTATTTATTTTATACCTTGTAGGAGTGATTTCGAGTTATGTAGATAATGTGGAACTAATTCGAGTTATTTGGAGCTTTGAAGTCTGAGTAAAAGCCCAAAGGAATAATCTGGGATATTGTTCGGGGGTCGAGGATCACTGGTGGACGCTAAAATTCAAGGAAGAATCAACTGCTGAAAAAATACACTAGTGCGACGCAGCAGTGTAAATTTATGTCAGAAATTGGCAAATTTCAGAGGCTACCCAGGTGCACGAATGCGCACTGGGCGCTTAAGTTAGGCAGTGTTCTGGCCAAAGTGCACGGCTATATGCGCGAGCACACTCCCAGGTGCGCGGCCACACACGTTCTGTTAAGGAAAGTGTCCTATTTCATGTAGGAAAAGGTGTTTTCGCTTGGGCTCGACCCTACTTGGTATATATACATGGAAAGACGTTATTTTCTGGATTTTTCATACATCTAAGACCTAAGGAGGAGGTGGAGAAGCAAGAGCACAAGGAATTCATCATTCAATTGTCACTCAAGACAAGAGTTTGGATCGATTTATGTTTTTATTTACTTTAAACTTATTTGTGCTGAATTACTCCATATCTATGGAGTAGTTCTCTTTAGGGTTTGATAGATTTGGTGTATTGATATTTGTTTGTGGATATTAACTCTAGTTTTTATGCATTGAATCATTTTGGGTATCTTAATTGTTGCATCTATATTTACATGTTCATATAATCGATAGAGGCATAACTTGTGATATCGTTGCATTATCTTGTAGGTTGAGTTCATTAATTCTTCTTAATAAATGAAAGAGGCTAGTTGAATTATTGTTTAGACCTAATTAGGAGGATAATCGAAAGAGGTTCTCCTAAAGACCAATCCACTACGAATTCCTGCATATCTTCACCGAGCTTAACTTAGTTCATCTTGTGAGGTTGAGACTTAATCGAGAGAGAAGTTTTCACTGAACGTTTGAACTAATAATTGAGTGAATTTGAGAGACTCACTTGAACATTAGAAGTGAATTAACTAGAGTTAAATCCCAGACAAGTATCTTGCACCTATCCAATCAACCCTTATTTTCTCCCATTGATATCTTCTTTGCTTACTCTTGTTTCGAGTGTCATTGTCAATAGTTTAGACTCTTAGTAAATTTTAGTTTTAATCACACAAATCTTAATTGTTGATCACCTTGGATAGTAATCAAGTTATAAACTACGAAAATACTGTTTAACTCCAATCCATGTGGATACGATATTATATTATACTATATTAGACTAGCGAGCATATTTAAGTGTATGTTTTACGTTCGTGAGCCGCACTATAGTCGGCCGGGTACGGCACCTATTGTGCAACCACTGATCAGTTCGGTTTTACCGAGCTCCATGTGGCCGGGTACTATTCTACCGAGCCTTATGACGGTCGGGTACGTTTTTACCATGATGATGCCCACAGAGGCGTATGTTTTTAAAATAAAATTATATATATATATATATATATATATATATATACACACACACACACACACACACACACACACACACATATGTATAATGCATTTCATGTCAGTCTCCCTCTGAGGTACCCATATGTCACAGGTTGTATATTCTCTATCCCTGTTTACACTACTATTCTTACTTATGCTTTCCTGCCTTACATACTCAGTACTTAATTCATACTTACGTCTCTTTTATTTTGTGGACGCTGCATGTCGTGCTGCAGGTCCTGATAGACAGGTAGACAAAGCTCCCTCACCATAGTAGGCTTCCTAGTTCAGTGGTTATTGGAGAGATCCCTTCTCTGGACTTGCCATGGTCTTGGTATGCATTTTTGTTATAGACATTAAGGGTATGTCAGGGCCCTGTTCCGGAAATGTTGCAACACTTATGTTCCTTTAGAGGCTCATAGACAGGTGTCGACTCATGTATAGTATGGATTGCTTTGTCTACTGAATTTTGTTGTATAGTCTGTCATGGCAGCTTGTCGGCTCGTACCTTATATATAGCTTTATGATAGCCTTGTCGCCCATATTATATATGTTCATTCCATTATCTGTTATTGTTGGTTGTTTAGGATTTATATCTACCATTTATATTGATCTCATCGGCCCTTATAGATAATAAGAAAGGTTAGATAAAATGAACGTTGGTGCTCAATAGGTATGGCTCGGGTGCCAGTCTTGGCCCTCAAGTTTGGGTTGTGACAAACTTGGTATCAGAGCCAGTCTATCCTAGGGGTTGTCTATGAGCCGTGTCTAGTAGAGCCTTGATTATGGATGTGTAGCGCGCCACATTTATAATCAGGAAGCTACATGATATCTAGGGTTGTTACCTTCTTCTAGAAACTAGATTGTGTGTAGCATTGAGTCATAAGTGTTTGTCTCTTATATTCACCTTGTTTTCTTTCAGCAATGCCTTCGACTAGGAAGCAAGCGATTAGTAGACGGCTTCATAAAACTGTGGGGGAGGGTACCAGTCAGGTGCCTCCAGCTAGAACAGGCCAAAGTGGGGCTCACAGTGAGATGTCATCTCATACCTCATCTACTCCGTCTCCTCTAGAGGATATTCGGAGGGACTCAACACCTCCAGTTCCTCCGTCTGGAACTACATACCATGATATGCGCAATGCGATGCAGTTATTGACTAGATTGATAGCTGCTCAGGCTGAGAGGCAGAATACCAGTTGCTGATAAACCAGTAAGTGCGAGAGTTCGTGATTTTATTAATCTGGACCCTCAAGTATTTACTGGATCAGATCCCAATGAGGACTCGCAGACTTTTATTGATATGGTCTATCGTACACTACGGGTTATGCATGCTAGTGATACTGAGGCAGTAGAGTTGGCTTCTTATCGGTTACGAGATTTAGCGGTTTTCTGGTATGATAGTTGGGAGATATCTAGGGTCCGAACGCTCCTCCAGTTGTGTGGAAGGAATTTTCTGAGGCCTTTCTTCGTCACTACTTGCCAGTTGATATACGGCGAGCTAGAGCTGATAAGTTCTTGAACCTTTGACAAGGTAATATGAGTGTGCGAGAGCATAGTATGCAGTTTGATTCTTTAGCAAGGTATGCTCCTTATATGGTGGCCGAGATGAGCGATATGGTGCACCTGTTCGTGAATAGGTTGGGACCACATCTGATAAATGAGTGCACGAAAGCTCCTTGGTGGAGGGCATGGAATATTTCCCGTTTTCAGGCTTATGCCCAAACACTAGAGGATCGTAAGCGCCAGCAAAGGGAAGATAGGGAGCAGGATAGGGGCCAGCATAAGAGGGCAATATTCACAGGGTATTCTGGTGTCTTCAGAGGCAGTATCAGGCCCCAGTCTTTGAGGAGTTCGGCGCCACCTATAGCTAGTGCTCCTTTACAGTTTCAAAGGCCTCAGTATGATTGATCTATCTATTCTAGTCCAGGTTAGAGTTCCCGAGCATCAGGCTTGCAATATCATAGGAATACTAGTCAGACGAGACCCCCAACACCCCGTTGTGATCAATGTGGCAAGGCCTACTTTGGACTCTACCGTCGAGGTTCCGATGTGTGCTATTCTTGAGGACAACCTGGCTATATGATGCGGGATTGTCCTAATAGATGAGGTGGTGGTATGGCTCAGCCGACTAGATATGTGTTTGGTTCTTCCTTATCAGTCTGACCTCCAGCACTGGGTTTTCAGCAGTCGACAGGTTGTGGTAGAGGTAGAGGTGCAATGCCAAGTTCGAGTGGTACTCAAAATCGAACCTATGCTCTAGTAGGTCAACAGGATATCGAGTCATCTTTGGATGTTGTTATAGGTATATTGTCTGTGTTTTCTTATGGTGTATATGCGCTGATTGATCCGGGATCTATATTATCACATGTTACACCATTTGTAGCTAATAGGTTTGGCCGTTGAACATGAATTGATAAGTAAACCACTTGTCGAATCCACTCCGATAGGAGATTCTGTGATTGCTAGAAGGGTATATAAAGGTTGCACCATGATTATTTGTAGTCGTCAAACCTCGGCGAATCTATTTGAGTTAGAAATGGTTGATTTTGATGTGATAATGGGAATGGACTGGTTGGCCTCATGCTATGCAAATATTGATTGTCGTACGAAGATGGTTAGGTTTCAGTTTCCTAGTGAACCCGTCATTGAATGGAAGGGGAATATTTCTACGCCGAAAGGTAGGTTTATTTCCTATTTTAAGGCAAGGAACATGATCTCAAAAGGTTATATTATCATCTCATTCGCGTTAGGGATGCGGAGGCGAAGCCGCTTACTATACAATCAATACATGTGGTCAATGAATTTCCAGATATTTTCCTAACTGAACTCCCAGGCCTTCCTCCTGAAAGGGAGATTGAGTTTATCATTGATGTGTTGCCTAACACTCAACCGATCTCTATCCCTCCATACAGGATGGCCCCGGCAGAGTTGCAAGAGTTGAAGGCGCAGTTGAAGGACTTACTGGATAAGGGCTTCATTAGGCCTAGCACTTCACCTTGGGGTGCGCAAGTCTTGTTCCTGTGGAAGAAAGACGGGTCGTTAAAGATGTGTATCGATTATCGACAGTTGAATAAGGTTACTATACAGAACAAGTATCCACTTCCAAGGATTGATGACCCGTTTGACCAACTCCAGGGTGCCAAGTATTTCTCCAAGATTGACTTATGTTCAGGGTATCATCAGGTGAGGGTTAAGGAGAAGGATATTCCGAAGACAGCCTTCCGAACAAGATATGGGAACTTTGAGTTCTTGGTGATGTCGTTTGGGCTAACAAGTGCCCCAACAACTTTTATGGATCTCATGAATAGTGTATTCAAACCCTATCTTGATGTGTTTGTGATCGTACTCATTGATGATATTCTGGTGTATTCTCATTTGGAGGTGGAACATACGGGCCACTTGCGGATAGTATTACAGACCCTTCAGGATCGTAAGTTATATGCTAAGCTATCCAAATGTGAATTCTGGCTGAACTCAGTAGCATTCCTTGGCCATGTGATATCTGACGGGGGTATTAGTGTCGACACTTAGAAGATCGATGCAGTAAAGTATTGGCCACGACCTACAACACCGTCAGAAGTCCGCAGCTTCCTGGGGCTAGCAGGATATTATAGGCGGTTTGTAGAAGGTTTTTCCTCTATATCAGAACCATTGACTTAGTTGATATAGAAAGCTACCAAGGTCCAGTGGTCTGACGCTTGCGAACGTAGTTTTTAGGAGCTAAAGAATAGATTGACATCCACACCAGTGCTTACTCTCCCAGAAGGAACAGAAGGTTATGTGGTATATTGTGATGCCTCAGGTATAGGTTTGGGATGCGTATTGAAGCAACGTGGGAAGGTGATTGCTTATGCATCGAGACAATCGAAGAAACATGAAAAGAATTACCCGACTCATGATTTGGAATTGGCTGCAGTAATATATACTTTGAAGATATGGCCACACTACTTATATGGTGTCCTTGTTGACATCTACACAGATCACAAGAGTTTACAATACATCTTCAAGCAGAAGGAGTTGAATTTGAGGTAGAGTAGGTGGCTTGAATTACTGAAAGAATACGATATCGAGATATTGTACCATCCCAGTAAAGCCAATATTGTGGCAGACGCTCTCAGCCGTAAGTCAATGGGAAACTTAGTACACATTGGAGCAGGAAGACAAGGGTTGACTAAAGAGCTTCACCATCTGGCCAATATATGAATCAGATTGTTAGACTCTGATGACGGAGGTGTTACTGTACAGAATACAACATGATCATCTTTGGTAGCCGAGGTAAAAGCACGGCAATATGAAGATCCTACCTTAGTACAATTGAAAGAGGACATTCAGCAGTGTAAGATTACAACTTTCGAAATCAGAGGAGATGGGGCACTGAGATACTAGGGCGGATTATGTGTGCCTAATGTGGCAGGGTTGTGAGAGAATATTATGATTGAGATTCATTAGTCCCGATATTCCATCTACCCCGGTTCGACAAAGATGTATCATGACATTAAGGAGATGTATTGGTGGGACAACATAAAGAAGTATATTGCAGAATTTGTGGTCCAGTGTCCAAATTGTCAACAAGTAAAGATCGAGCATCAAAAACCTGGTGGATTGATTAAGAATATAGAGATTCCGACCTGGAAATGGGAGGTGATCAATATGGACTTCATTATTGGATTGCCTCGCTCTTATCATAAGTTTGACTACATCTAGGTGATAATTGATCGAATTACAAAATCTGCCTGTTTTCTGCCAGTTAAGACAACTTACACGACTGAAGATTATGCGAGGTTGTATATCAAGGATATTTTTAGGCTTCATGGTGTGCCGATATCTATTATATCAGACGGAGGAGCTCAATTTACGGCTAACTTTTGGAGGTCTTTTTAGAAGGGTTTAGGCACACAAGTGAATCTCAACACTGCATTCCATCCGCAGACTGATGGACAGGCTGCACGTACCATTCAGACACTTGAATATATGCTACGAGCATGTGTTTTAGATTTCAAGGGGAATGGGGATGACCATCTGCCACTCATAGAATTTGCCTACAATAATAGCTACCATTCTAGTATTAAAATGGCTCCATACGAGGCACTGTACGGGAGGAGATGTAGATTACCAGTTGGATTGTTTGAAGTCAGTGAAACAGAATTATATGGGCCAGATTTGATTCACCAAGCCACTGAGAAGGTGAAAGTGATACAAGAACGACTGAGGACTGTGCAAAGCAAGTAAAAGTCTTATTCCGACGTCCGACGTCATGATCTGGAGTTTGAGGTAAGTGATCAGGTTTTCTTGAGTATCTCACCGATGAAGGGTGTTATGCGTTTTGCGAAGAAGGGTAAGCTGAGTCCGCGGTATATCGGGTCGTACAAAATTCTTCGATGAATTGGACTGGTTGCTTATGACTTAGAATTGCCATCCGAATTAGAATTTGTCCACCCGGTATTCCATCTATCTATATTGAGAAAATGTATTGGAGACCGTTCTCGGGTCGTCCCTATCAAAGACGTACAAGTTACATAGGATCTATCATATGAAGAAGTGTCAGTGGCTATATTAGATCGACAAGTTTGCAAGCTGAGAACAAAGGATGTAGCTTCCGTCAAAGTATTATGGAGGAACAAGAATATGGAAGAAATGACATGGGAAGAAAAAGAGGAGATGAAGTCTAAATACCCTTACCTATTCCAAATTGAAGATAACGAGGATGACGGGGGAATGCAGGATGCATTAGAAGGTGAAACGACTCTATGAGGTAAGAAATAGCTTGATAATACTCTTCCTTAATACAAAATGGTGATATGCAGATAATGTACATATCCATAATGCTTTGAATAGCCTTTTGAGGCCATAGGTTGGGTTTAATTGCTTTCAAGTTTGGCTAGTGTCCATTTTATAGGGGAAACTCAGGCCAGAAATTTCCGTCAGAATCCACGATGAGTTAGACTCCCCATAAACCCTTACATTCGAGGACGAATGTTCCTAAGGGGGAGGGTGTTACAACCCATTTTCGCGTATGTTAGTTCATGCCGTAAGTTAGTCGATGTAAATCCAAGAATATATTATATTTGAGATGATAAGAAATTAATCTTATTGGTCTTAATTGATTTGGGGGTGTATAAGAGTGGTTAACAAGTATTAGGAGTTAAACGAATCAAAGATGTTGTAACCCATATTTTTAGGTAAAGCTAAAGGTGCTTAATATACTCAGGAGGTCGTGTTTTAATGTATTTGAATCATATAATATCCATATCATAAATCTTCAAGTCAAACGAGTTGTGAAACAAACGTCGACAAACATTGTCGCAACTTACGTACATAATTTTACTTAATCTCTAGGTCAAATGTGACTAAGTTTTTCTACCAATTTGCTTGGAATTACGGGGTGCTCTACCCACCAAATTAAATATCTATGAGTATAGTTTCTAACTCATTAAACCTTTTATCGATACGACGTCAGAGTAGAGAGCTATTGGCATTTTTATGAGACTATGCCAAGCAGCTCTCTATGGGACCCACATAGGCGGTCGAGATATATTGATATATATAAGATGCCTCAACCCCATTTTAACTCATTATGTTTTAGTATATTCAAATCCTAGACACCTAAAAACACTTTCTCAGTGTTCTCTCATGATCCACGACCAAAACAAAGGGCAAACAACACAAATAAAGTGTCGGGAATCCCGTCGTGCTAGTAAGTTTCTTGTTCTTCTTGTTTCTGCTGATTTTTGGGTGGTTCTAGCTCTCGTGGGAGATTTTTTTAAGTGTTTTAAGTTCTGTAAAATAATCTTTCAAGTTTTTAATATCAACCCTAGGTGATTTCAAGTCTTCCAAAGTGATTCTAGTGCCAAAAAACTCGAATTGATTGCTAGTTTCGCTTCCTTGTTCTTGTGGCAGCATTGGAAGGATATTTCATGGGGAATTAAGGTCAAATTAGATTTTTTCTATTTGTTTAAAGGTAAGTAACCTCTTACTCTACATGTATTTAATATTATCCAAGTTGCGGCTAAGTCGTTGAAGCTAGAACTTGTGAGTAATCTATCAAAAGGCTTGTTAGTAATGTTGTTGGTTGGTGGACTATTTTGGGAGGCTCAATATGATTATTATTGATGTTGTTTGGACTGTTTAGTGATTGTTTTAACTTGTGGAAAGTCATATAAAAAAAGGAGGTGCTGTCTTTTTCATCGTAAAATAGGTTTCGATCGATACATAATAGTTACGACGCTTAAACGATAACGATAGTGTTATTTCTCTTATTATAGACTAAGGTGTCGTGACATTTGCATAGCTTGTGGTTGGGCAGTATATACAAGGTATGTGAAGCTATCCCTTTCCTTCTTTTGCATGACTCCGATTGTACATGATGTAATGAACGAGCTTCCAAAGATACTCCACTCTTAGAAGCTAGCAGTACTTACATTGTTTCCCTTAATATGGAATGATTGATGTTGATGTTACTTCTCTTATTCTTATGTTATCATTGCTGTTGTTACATCCTCATTCTTATAAGATCCATGATGAAGAGTTAGTCATAATAACGTATACGGAAGTTACCGACCTTACGTCACTCCGAAAGGTTCAAAATGTGATTCCAATGAGTCCAACATGCATTATATATATGCATCTATTTTACTCTACCGAGCCAAGATATAGTCAGCCACGTACGACACCTATTGTACAACCACTGATCAATTAGGTTTTACCAATCTCCACGTGGCCGGGTACGATTCTACCGAGCCTTATGATGGTCGGGTACGTTCTTATCGAGCCTATTATGGCCGGGTACAATATGATGATGATGCCCACATAGGCGTATGTTTTTAAAAGTTTGTGTGTGTGTGTGTATGTGTGTGTGTATATATATATATATATATATATATATATATATATATATATATATATATATATATATGTATCATGCATTTCATGTCAGACGCTCTTAGAGGCACTCAGATGTTACAAGTTGTATATTCTCTATCCCTGTTTACACTACTAATCTTACTTATATTTTCCTGCCTTACATACTCAGTACTTTATTCGTACTGATGTCCCTTTTATTTTGTGGACGCTTCATGTCATGCTGCAGGTCCTGATAGACAGGTAGACGGAGCTTCCCACTACACTAGGCTGCCCAGTTCAGCGGTTATTAGCGAGCTCCCTTTACCGGACTTGTCATGGTCTTGGTATCCATTTTTGTTATAAACATTATGGATATGTCGGGGCCATGTTCCGACAATGTTGCAGCACTTATGTTTCTTTAGAGGCTCATAAACAGGTGTCTACTCATGTATAGTTTGGATTGCCTTGTCGACTGTTTTTTGTTGTATAGTCTCTCATGGCAGCTTGTCGGCTCGTACCTTATATATAGCTTCATGACAGCCTTGTCTCCCATGTTATATATGTTCACGCCACTATCTGTCATTATTGGTTGTTTAGGATTCATGTCTACCATTTATATTGATCTCGTCGGCCCTTGTAAATAATAAGAAAGGTTAGATAAAATGTACGTTGGTGCTCGGCAGGTATGGCCCGGGTGCCAGTCATGGCCCTCCAGTTTGGGTTGTGATATATCGATTTGAAAGGAAAGGGGAAGGAAATTTTGCCCAAAGTCTTGCGGGCATACCGAATGACTTCAAATTCGAGCACCGAAAGGACCCTGTTCTCTCATGAAATCTTGATAGCCTCCTCTCTAGGTTGGAAAGGACCATGGATTATATTTCTGAGAGGAGGTTGATCAGGAATCTAGGAATACTCCAAAAACCTAACTTTATCTCCTTATGGATAACTCGTTTTGAGGCTAATGAGCATATCTTTCACCCCTCCAGAATACCTTTCCAAGTTTAGTTTTATGGCTTCTAAGAATTTGGCCCCTTCTGTAGTATTTTGCAATAAGTAATTTTTCCCATAGTGCATCGGGCTTGTTGAAAAGTCTCCAATCCATTCCAGTTAAGATAGCTTTGTTCTTTCAGTCAACCTTTTGAATTCCTAGGCCCCTATTCTTTTTAGTTCTAGTGATAATGTTCCAACTAATGATATACATTTTTCTTTTCTCAGAAGTGGTACCTGAAATGAAATTCCTTTCCATTCTATCAATGAGTTTGGCGGTGTGATATGGAAGCGTAATATACTGCATGACATGGTTGAGAATTCTAACTAGGACGGCTTTAGCTAGGATAGTTCTACCAACTATATTTAAAAGACTAGTCTTTCATCCAGCTAGCCTAGTACTCATGCTGTCAACAATATACTTGGAATCAACATTGGTATGCCTTTTATTAAAATGGGGTAGCCCAGGTACTCACCAAAATTGTTTCTAGCCTTAATAAAGGGTCCCTCAGAGCACTCCTCTATAAGAGAAGGCTGACAATTAGAAGAAAAACTAACTTTAGACTTGGTGTGATTAAATTTTTACCCAGACCTATTGTTGAAATTATTTAGGTGGACATAAATGAGTCAAAGTTCTCAGTACGGGCTCCAGCAAAAAGAGTTAGATCAACTGCAATGAATATATGGGAGATCCTAGAGTTAGTTATACTAATGGTGATGGGAAACCATAACTTGGAATGCACTTCATTCTCAATCTGTCTGGATAATATTTTCATACAGATGATTAAAAAATAAGGGGAGATGAGGTCCCTCTATCGAATTCCCCTTGATGGGTGAAAGAACTCATAGTTAGGAGTGGGCATAATACCGTCCGAATCGAAAAAATCGATCGAACCGTAAATTTTGATTTATTCGATTTTGATTTTTTGTCTTAATCAGTCGGTTTGCGGTTTATGTTTTCTAAAATTTCGGTGTTCGGTTTTGTTCAATGCTCGATTTTGCGACTTCAATTTTTAGTTAAACCGAAGTTTTCTAACATGAGTCCTAGCCTTTGGGCTCCTCTTAAGTTATCTAGCCCAACTTTTTCACATATTTAAATTATAAAATTTGAAGCCCAAACCCAAATAAAGTCCCACATTCTAAAAATTATCCCTTTTTGTTTGGCAATGCATCTTGCATCTCTGTTTGCCATTGACTCTATCAGCTTTTAGAAGAAAGAGTTATTGCTGAAATGGAAGAAAATAGTACTCCTACTATATAATTTATTTTTCCCATTATTTGTTTATGTTTTATGGGAAGTGTGAGATCTAAAGTAAAAAAACCTTTTATATAATAGATACTAATTCTCTTCTTATTTGAACTTGCTTAGATTATGCTTCTAGATGATTGTCTACATCTCTACGAGATAGTTATATTGTAAGTAATATTTGTCAAATAAATTTATATTTCCTATATCAACTAAATAATTTGGCTAATCATATTACAAGTACCGCATTTTCGAGTTTTAGTTGCACTAAAATATGAAATTAGTCATATTTTTTAGTAGAAAAAGTCAGATTTAAAAGCACAATGCGACAAGACCAAACTGACCGAATTGAACCAAAAATCGACCGAACCAAATTAGAAAAATTCGAAGAAACCGAACTAATTTTGGTTTGATTTTTAGTGCACCAAATAGAAAACTGAAAATCGAACAAACCGAACCGAACTTCATGAAAATCGAACCGAACCGGCTGACGCCCACCCCTACTCATAGCTATAGAGGTGGTGGTGATGAAGGATATAATTAATTGGTTGAGTTTGTTGGAGAAATCGAATAACTAGAAAGTCTCCTTAATGAAAGATCATTCCAGTCTGTCAAATACTTTCTCTAAGTCTATCTTAAGAATCATGTTGAAATTTTTCCCTTTCATCTTATGGAAGTGTATTATGTATTCCTGGATTATGATATCATTATCTACTGCCCTTCTATTTGACAAGAAACTAGCTTGATTTGGGTCAATGATAGAGGGGAAAAAATACTTGATCCTACTCACTATTATTCTAGACATTATCTTGTACATAATATTACAGAGTCCAATCGGTCTACAATTTGTAATGATGGTAGCATTCGCACATATAGGAATGAGGCATATGTAGGTGGAGTTCACCTCAGAAAAAATTTTCTGATTAAAGAACATGTACTAGAAAAAGGCAATAACATGGTCTTGAAGGAGATGCCATTACTTTTTATAGAAGAAAGGAAGGAGGACATCTGACCCCGGAGCTTTCGGGGGCTTGAGGGAGTCAATTGCTTGTTTAATTTCACTAATTTTGAGAGGTACATTAGAAATAGATTATTGAACATAACTAAGTGTGTGATGGCTTCTAATTGGACCACTATGGAAGTTTGCAGAGGTGTTGGCTTTGTCGCGCCCCGTTTTCTCGCGAAAGAGGGTTTCGGCATGTGACAACTCTTTTTAAAAGGGTATTAAAAGAGAAGAGTCGCTACCTAATGATTTTAAGGTGCGCTAGGGTATCTATTTGTAAATAACTCTGGTTTAACTAGTCCATGTCACCAAAGATCGGGTAAGGGCTGAAGTTACCTCAAAGAAAAGGTGTTAGGCTCTCTTGGAGGTCCACAATTGTGGGTCCCGGATGAAGTTTACACTTATGCAGGTTATAGATTATAACTTTCCTATGTGATCATATAAGCGAGGGAAGACAAAGAATTTAAATGTTCTATTGTGAACAAGTGTGAGGAAAATCGGACAACAGTTAAACTATATAGATAATCAATACAAGTCTTTAGTGGTTATATAATACAACTTGATTAGTCTATATTTGATGACTAAGTGTGAACAACAAACATATAAACAAAGGGGAGTCCTAAGTTTTTTAGCCTAAAGGATCACTCTATGCAACATAAATAATACTTCGTAACTCCCTTTAGGTAGGGGTTGCTCATATTATTCAACGGGCACAGACTATCATCTCCTGCTACCCGATTACTATGTTAAAGTTGTTTACCTAAAGATGCTCTAATTCAATTCTAAGTCGTGTCCTATGCGTGCATTACCCGTCCCATGCCTATGGTCCAGGAGGCTTTGGACATACTATTAGGTTGGTTCTAGACTCCACTTAAGATGCTCCAAAAGGATAAGCTAGTGCGCATTCAAAACATATAGGACTACACATAAATGCAAGAAAAGTCTCAAGTTAACCTCCACACATAAACAACAAATTGCACGCGAGCAGATTCAGCAATAGATAGTTTTTAGAATTAGGATGCATTATAGCCATTAAGTCCTATAGGCATAATTTCTAGGCAATTCTGATTTCCAGTAGTGTACAAGCAGCGTTGCAACTTTAGGCTAACAAATTTGCAGATTAAAGGCATTACAACCCTATAGGCATGATCTTTAGTTATTTGCGTAATGAGGTAATGAAACGATCCCAGAATTCCGAATTACCACTACTGATTTTTATAGACATGCTCCTTAGGCAGGTGACAGTATTCTTGTAAGGCCCCGTAAAATTTACCTAAAACCTGGGGTTTCATGGAACCGGAAGAATTGAAGGAACTAAAGGAACAATTGAAGGATTTGCTCGAGAAGGGTTTTATCCGGCCGAGTGTGTCATCTTGGGGTGAACCAGTTCTCTTTGTAAGGAAGAAAGATGGGTCACTGAGAATGTGTATTGACTATCGGTAGCTCAACAACGTCACGATCAAGAATAAGTACCCACTGCCAAGGATAGATGACTTGTTTGATCAATTGCAGGGTGCTAAGTACTTCTCCATAATTGATTTAAGATCCGGGCATCACCAATTGAAGATCAAAGAGAAGGATATTCTGAAAACAGCTTTCAGAACCCGATATAGGCACTTTGAATTTCTGGTAATGTCTTTTGGGCTAACAAATGCCGTGACATCTTTCATGGATCTTATGAACCGAGTTTTCAATCCGTTCCTAGACTCTTTTGTGATAGTGTTCATTGACTATATTATGGTATATTCACAAAGTCGAGAGGACCATGTCGATCATCTCAGGGTCGTTCTGCAGACTCTGTATCAGCACTAGTTGTATGCGAAGTTTTTCAAAATGTGAATTTTGGCTTGATTCTGTCACATTCTTGGGTCATGTTGTCTGTAGAGAAGGAGATAAGGTTGATCCTCATAAGATTGCAACGGTGAAATATTGGCCTAGACCTACAACCCTAACAGAGATTCGCAGTTTCTTGGGCTTAGCTGGATATTACGAAAAATTTGTGGAGGGGTTCTCTACCATTGCCTCTCCGTTAACTAAATTTACACAAAAGGCGGATAAGTTCCAATGGTCAGATGCTTATGAAAGGAGCTTCCAAGAGTTGAAATCAAGATTGACTACAGCGCTGGTGTTGACCCTACCAGAGGGTACATATGGGTTTGTGGTATATTGTGATGCCTCAAGAATCAAACTAGGGTGTGTATTGATGCAACATGGCAAGGTAATCGCTTACGCTTCTAGGCAACTCAAGAATCATGAGAATATCTATCCAACGCATGATGTAGAGCTCGCGGCGGTGGTTTTTGCATTGAAGATTTGGCATCATTATTTGTATAGGGTCCATGTGGATATATTCACAGACCATAAGAGCCTTCAATATATTTTCAAGCAAATGGATTTGAATCTGAGGTAGAGAAGATGGCTTAAGTAACTCAAAGATTACGACATCAATATCCTATATCATCCGGGGAAGGCTAATGTTATGGCGGATGCTCTTAGCAGGAAATCTATGGGCAGTTTGGCTCACTTGGAGGTATATCAAAGGTCGTAGGCCAAGGAGGTTCATCAGTTGGCTAGTTTGGGAGTTCGTCTTGCAGACTCTATTGAAGGAGGGGTGATTGTGCAAAATAGGGTTGAATCATCGCTTGTTGTGGAAGTCAAGGAGAAGCAGTACGATGATCCGTTGTTGGTACAGTTGAAGGAAGGAATTCATAAACATAAGACCATGACTTTTTCTATAGGCATGGATGATGGTACACTAAGGTACCAAGGGCGACTATGTGTTCCAAATATGTATGGTCTCCGGTAAAGAATCATGACCGAGGCTCACACTTCTAGATATTCCATGCACCCAGGATCTACAAAGATATATCATGATCTTAAGGAAGTCTACTGGAGGACCGATATGAAGAGGAATGTAGCGAACATTTTGGAAAGATGTCCAGATTGTCAGCAAGTGAAGGCCGAACACCAAAGGCCCGGTGAATTGGCATAGAACATAGAAATTCCAATGTGGAAGTGAGAGATGATCAACATGGACTTTGTGGTACGACTACCTTGCACTCGCAAGTTTGACTCGATTTGGGTGATTGTGGATCGACTAACAAAATAAGCACACTTCTTACCTTTTAAGGCTACTGATGCAGTGGAACAGTATGCTCAGTTGTATATTAAGGAGATAGTCAGGTTGCATGCCACTCCAGTTTCTATCATTTCTGATCAGGTGGCACAGTTCATGGCTAATTTTTGGAAGAAACTTCAACAAGGTTTGGGTACCCAGGTGAATCTTTGTACAACCTTCCATCCACAGACTGACGGGCAAGCAAAGTGGACTATTCATACGCTTGAGGATATATTGCGCGTTTGTGCTCTTAACTTCAAAGATAGTTGGGATGATCATTTTCCGCTCATAGAATTTGCCTACAACAACAATTATCATGCTAGCATTCAGATGGCGCCGTTCGAGGGTCTATATGGTAGGAGATGTATATCTCTCATTGGGTGGTTTGAGATTGGTGAGGCAGAGCTGATAGGGCTAGACCTCGTGCATCAGGCTATGGAGAAGGTTAAGATCATTAAGGAACAGTTAAAAACTACCCAGAGTCATCAGAATCCCTATTCGGATGTGCGTCGCAGGGATTTGGAGTTCTAAAAGGATGATTGGGTATTCTTGAAGGTTTCCCCCATAAAAGGTATAATATGGTTTAGGAAGAAAGGAAAATTGGGTCCGAGGTATGTCGGACCGTGCAGAATCATTCAGAGGGTTGGTCAGGTGGCCTACAGGCTTGAGCTACCACCTGAGATGTTATTGGTGTACCCGGTATTTCATGTGTCTATGTTGAAAAAGGTAGTTAGAGACTCGGCACTCATTGCTCTGGTTGAGACTATTGAGGTTAATGAGAGATTTACTTATGAAGAAATCCCAGTTGCCATTTTTGATAGGAAAATCCGAAAGCTGAGAAATAAAGAAATTGCCTCCGTGAAAGGGTTATGGCGAAACTAGCAGGTTGAAGAGGCCACCTGGGAGGCCGAGGAAGAAATGAAGGAGAAGTACCCTCATTTGTGTGAATAGCTGTGTAACTGTTTCTAGGAAATTGTTCTGTATGAATTATGTACCATTTGTACAGTTTATGTTAAGGGTGTTCCTTTCTGATAATATATTGCTTATGAGGCCACGGTTGGTATTGTTTTCATGTTATGTTGCATCGATGGTTTATGTATATGTTGTTGTAATTGGTTTCTAGGATTCTCTAGCAGGTGGATAGGCCCAGTTACAGGGAAAACTCTGCCAAAATTTTTGAAAATTTAAGGAGTTGCTCAAATTTGGAACTGCTGGTGTGTGAAGTCATGGTTGAGTCATATTGGATACTAATGGCGGATTTTAACCCTCATTTGAGGATGAAGATCTTAAACGGGAGAGGATGTAAGGCCCCGTAAAATTTCACCTAAAACCCGGAGTTTCGTGGTGCCAAGGTAAGCTTATGTGTTTGATAATTGTATAAATTCTTCGCAGCGAGCTTGCGAGCCGCGGTACGGACTTTTTGGGTTGAACAATGTATTGGGGAGTTGTAGAAAAATTTTGCAGAGCAGGGCATTTCTGTGGTCCACTATGCGACCGCAGAATCACTTTACAGGCCGCGGATCAGCCGCATAGTGCAATAGAAAAATGGCCAATTTTGGAGGGTCGTTTTGCGGTCCAATATGTCACCGCATAATGTTTTCACGGGCCGTACAATCCATCGCAGATCGAGCACGAAGATTTACAGAGGGGAATTCTGCGTCATATTATGCGACCGCAGAACTCGTCTGCGGATCATAGACCTGACCCAGTAGCCCAGTTCTTGGCATTACTTTTGTGGCCCATTTTATGGATCACATATCCATTCTGCGGTCCACTCTGCGACAGCAGAGCTGTGTTCGGAGAGTCCATTTTCTGGTTTTTATAACCCGGCCCTATTTCAATATATAGACGTTAAGGACCATTTGTAAAGTAAAAACTGATATTTTTAGAGGGAGAAGTGCTCTAGAGTGAGGGGGAGTTCCTAAGCTATTGTTCATCAATCCTTGCTCAAAAGTTGGAGAATCCACAAGGAAAACTCACAAGTTCTTCATCCAAGAGGTAAGGTTCCACACCCTAGTTTTAATTTTGAATTTGGGGTAGAAGATGGTTAATGGGGAGTGTAATTCTTAGGTGTGAGGGTGATTTTTATGCATGCATGTACTATCAAGGTTTGTGGGAAGGTTGTTGGGCTCAAATGGGTAGACTTTGGGTTGTGGGATGAAGGAATCCACCATAGGAATACCTTGAAATCATAATGCCCACCTAGCGTTTGATAAAATGCTCAAATGAGCTGAAACCACAAATACCTTCCTAATTTGTGTTCAATTTTGTTATATTTCCAAATAGATCGAAGTTGCTAAGATTTTTTGAAACATTATAGTAATTTACGGATCTCAAAAGGGGTATGTTGGCTAAACTTATCTCTTAGAATTGAATCTCGCGATGTTCTTGTAAGCCCCGAATTGATCATTATAAATTTGACTATTTCGTATGCTTTTATCTTATTTGTTATCCTTCGGGAATGTGATCTAAGTATGGGTTGTGTGTTAACATATTATGACTTCAAGTCGTGATTCAAATAAAAGCTATTATGTCGAATTATGTAAGAAATCTCATTATGCCTAAGACTCTTATTTGCTCACATGTGTACTTAAAGTCTTGAATAGAAATGCCTTGTTGTTGATAATCTATGATAATGTTTGAAAGCGAAAGAAGTGATCATGAGATACGAAACACGGCCAACATGCCAAGAATTATATTACATTAGGGGCCACTAGTGCCAACGAAATGAAGAGAAGTGTAAAAGACATTGAAGTGAGCTCTAAATCCTTTAAATAATAAATGCTTTGGAAGTATCGTTTAGTCACGTACCGGTGTAGGAGTGAGTGAGGGGTAAATTCCTTGTGTGAGGTGGTGATAGTTTTCCCCAAATATGGGATGAGATTGATATGTTGAGATAATTCCCCTTAAATGAGATGAGATGATTGCTAGCAAAATGTGAGGTGACATCGACCCACACGACATTTTGGTGAGACGGCCTAGCCGATCGGGTTGAGATCGGACACCATGTCGCGCACATGGTGGTATTATGAGTAGACGTCTCGGGGTGAGACGGCTTAGCCGATCGGGCTGAGATCGGACTTCGTACTAAAAGCACAGTGGTGTATCGGTACTAAAGATCTCCCAACTTGAGAGTATTGAAACTTGCTTGAAATTTATCCTTTCTCCTAACATGATACTTTAATATTGTCTGAGGCCCTCATTGATTCCATATTTCTTTCTCATTGTACGGTTACTCGTTCTATTGAGGGGGTGTTTAGTTTTTCATACTAGTACTATTCCATATATACTAACGTCCCTATTTTCGGGGGCGCTGCATCTTTAATAGATGCAGGTGGTTCCACAGCAGGTGGCATTGATCAATAATAGCAGTACATCCTCTCCTCAACTGACTTGGTGAGCCTCACTTTATTTCAAGGTCTTGTATCTCTTGTCCTTTATACATAGTGTTTTGAGGTATAGCCAGAGCCTTGTTGCTGGCACTGTCGTAGTACTCCTTTGTTTCTGTTAGAGGCTCCGTAGACATAGTGTGGGTTGTATATTGGTGTTGGGAAAGTCAAACTAGAAATGTTGTGTTTGTATCACATGTTCCACTTCAAACTATGAATGTGTAATGTATTTTGAGACTTATAAATAAAGTAACTAATAGTAATGAAATTGTGTTGTTCACATGACCTTCTTATTGTCTAATTAATGAAATTCATCTTCACTTTATTCATGGGTGAGTTGGGTAGACGGCATTGTGCAGGCTTGCTCGATCGCGATATCTCGATTGAGCGTCGGTCACGCTCCCTAAGGTCGGGGCGTGACAAGCTTGGTATCTCACTCTAAGGTTTTAAAGTGTCCTAGGATGTCTCGGGACGTGTTTAATAGAGTCTTTTATATCGGTGTGTTGTCGACCACATCTATAATTAGGAGGATACTTGTGCATTTAGGAATGATACACTTCTTTGATGTTATAGATCGTGCGATAGAGCTAATTGCAAGACTGTTCCTCCTTTAACTCGTGCATTGCTCTAATATTCAGTACATGACGCTTAGGAAGAAAGCAAGAACTGGCCAAGGAGTCGATGCCACCCCAGGAGTCGCAGTCGATTCTATACCTAATGATGCGGGTAAGCACCCGAAGGGTGAGGATATTCCCCCAGCTACAACACTGCCAGATTCTACTACTCTTACTCAGACTACACTAATCCCTACTCCTGCTGAGGGTGCAGCTATTCCCCCTCCATCCCCAGCTTCTGGTCCTGGTGTTTCTGATGGGGACCTTAGGGGAGCCATACAGATGTTGGCTCAGATAGTGGCTTCATAGGACCATAGATCGAATGTTGCGCTTGGTTCTTCCAGCCATCAAGGAGATTCTGCTAGTTCCAGGGCGAACAGGTTTCTTCTGTTGGATCCTCCAGTGTTCATGGGTACTAATACCAAGGAGGACCCCCAGGACTTTATTGATGAGATGCACAAGACTCTTCGAGTCATACGTGCTACTGAGACGGAGGGAATGGGGTTGTCCTCCTACCGCCTGAAAGAGGTGGCATATTCTTGGTTTGAGATGTGGTAGGACTCCAGTGAGGAAGGGAGCCCTACGGCGAGGTGGAGTAAGTTTGTCGACGCCTTTATCGACCACTTCTTGCTTGCTGAGACAAAGGCAGCCCATGCCGCCGAGTTTGAGAGTCGAAAACAAGATAGCATGAGTGTGTGGGAGATTCATATGAGGTTCGCGTGCCTGTCCAAGTATGTCATCTACATGTTGCCCATTATGGAGGCTAGAGTGTGCCGGTTTGTGCAAGGCCTTATCCCCTTGGTTATTAATGAGACCGCTATAGCTGCCTTGAATTCTGATATGAACTATGGGAAGATGGTTGCATTTTCTCAAGCCACAGAGACCCACAAACTGAAAAATAGAATGGGGCGAGAGGGTAGCAACAAGACCCGATCAGCGGGCAACTTTAGTGGTACTTCTGGTGGTGGTGGTGGTAGCAGGTCAACATTTAGGGGAGGGTCGTCAGGGACATCCCAGTCCTTTGCTTAGTCTTTAGTCAGTGCACAGCCATCAGGGCCCAGTCAGCAGCAGTGGAGCCGTTTCAGGCCCAGCCAAAGCAACGGGGGATCCTACCGACAGGGTCAGGCTGGAAGGAGATTCCAGTGGCAGCAGAGGCCCACATGCCCTAAGTGTAGGAAGATGCACTTTAGGCCCCGCTTTATGGACCTGACCATATGCTATGGGTCTGGTATGAGGGGTCACATTCATAGGGATTGTCGTTCGCCCCACCAAAGCATGGGCAAGGGTGCAACACAGCTAGCCAGTTCTACAGCTACTACATCCGCAGCACCTCCTCCAGCTCGAGCATCTCTAGCACCCGCAGGGTATGGTGTAGCTAGGGGTGGTGCACAGAGTTCAGGAGGACCCAACCGTTTCTATGCTATGAGGGATCGCCAGAGTTCAGAAGCTTCTCCAGATGTTGTCACAGGTATATTGACTGTCCAATCTCATGATGTATATTCTCTTATTGATCCCGGTTCTACATTGTCATATGTCACTCCTTATGTTGCTATGGAATTTGGGATAGAACCGGAACAGCTTCATGAGTCATTCTTATTATCTACTCTGGTTGGTGAGTCTATTATGGCTATACGGGTTTATAGGGACTGTGTTGTCACGGTGCGTGGTCGGGACACCATGGCTGATTGCATTGAGTTGGGGATGATTAATTTTGATGTAATAATGGGGATGGACTGGATTTATTCATGTTTTTCCACGCTTGATTGCCAAACTAGAACCGTTAGGTTTGAATTTCCAAATGAGCCAGTTATTTAATGGAAGGGGGATGATGTGGTGCCTTGTTGCCGGCACTGTCGTAATACTCCTTTGTTTCTGTCAGAGGCTCCGTAGACATAGGTGGGTTGTATATTGGTGTTGGGAAAGTCAAACTAGAAATGTTGTGTTTGTATCACATGTTCCACTTCAAACTATGAATGTGTAATGTATTTTGAGACTTATAAATGAAGTAACTAATGGTAATGAATTTGTGTTGTTCACGTGACCTTCTTATTGTCTAATTAATAAAATGCATCTTCACTTTATTCATGGGTGAGTTGGGTAGACGGCATTGTGCAGGCTTGCTCGACCGGGGTATCTCGGTTAAGCACCACTCGCGCTTCCCAAGATCGGGACGTGACAATCCTATAGGCATGATTTCTAATAGTTGACAATTGAAATTGATTTTATAATATTTTATCCCTATAGGCATGTCATCTAACTGTGGCAATGCATCGAAGTAACAAAGTAATTGATTAAAATCTTATAGTCATTATACCTAAAGGAGCAGCGTACTAAGAGCAATAGAAGCAGTTGATTGATTGATTAATTGGAAACCTATGGGCATGGTATCTAGATTAACGAAGCATATGTTGTTACATCTTATAGGCATGTTGTCTAAGTGTGCAAAATAATAAACATAGAAGAAAGTATGGCAAATACTTGGGCTAACATGCTTGAGCGGTGTACAAGTGAAATGTGCATGATCCTTATAGGCATGATTTCTATAAGTGTGTAGAATAAGAGCATGTCAAACGAATAGCAAGCAAAGCAGTTAAATCCTATAGGTAAGTTTTCTACCTGTTTATGCGAGCATTAGAATACCCATGCCCCACTTTTTTCCCTAACTTCCCCATCATTCAGTTTTACAAGTTATTACAGGCCATATTGAATGCTTACAGGACCAAATACAAATAAAGAACAACCTAGTAACACATCTGGGTCTTCAAATATGCGTAGAACTTCATGCGACAGCAGGCCCAAAGTCCAGGTGCAGATAGTGTGCTTCAGACTTCAAATACCAAAGGCAGGCCCAATATACCAGGCCCAAATGATCCTAGTAATTAAGCTAATGGATACCAATTAGCCTTTACGCATGGAGTAATTTAAACACTTAGTTTTCACCACTGAAAGAACTGCATTTTCAGCCAATATACATGGGCCATGCTAAGTTCAAAGGTGTCAAAGACACATACAAATAAGTAATTTCAGAAAAAACAAGATTAACTATGACAGGGTAGGATGACCTAAGTTAGCAAACTGCTACAAACAGCGTTTCAAAGTAGAATCAACCCAAAAAATTCCAAATAGTAGCTTAGAAGAATCACGGACAAGAAAAGGTAGGGTACAATCTTCATATGAGAATTTTGCACAACATACTAGTAGCACAGTTTGGTGAACATACTTAGTTGAATATGAAATATAATTGTAGCATAAGATTTTAAGGAACTCATAGTAGGTAGAAGAACATGTTAATTCTAGGTGGACAGGACAAGCAAACATTAGAATGCAACAAGATAGGTGATTATCTTAATGCCAATTGACCATATGCAAGAAGAGGCTAAACATTTGGATTCACCCTAGAAAGTCTTGGGCAACACTTAGAACCACATAATTGAGCAGGTCAAAGAGCACATATTAGAGTTACAGAAACCATGTCATACTCGTCTTAGAGGTTCAGGCAGTGATAACATTCAGAAATTACATGATCATTGAGGAAGTTAATGGTCTACACATGAATGACCTAGTAGAAGCAATGCATCTGAACACATTTAGGGCAACGAACTGGTTTCTCACAAGAATCTCAAGTAAGGCAGGGAAATAGGCGCAAGCAAATAGTAGGCGTAAGTAATCAGAAACACATAGAATAGTAAGATAAACACGATTAAGGAATCCAGGATCAGGGTTAGCAAACTAGGCGAGTTCTAGTGTTAGAAGAAGTTTAAAATCACAAAATAACTTTATAGAAATAGGACTATAAACAAAGATAGCATGGTAACATATTGGATGACAAAAGTTCATGAACACAAACAAAAGATGAAACTGCTAAGTTCAAAGGACTTACCAGTTACTAATTGACAAACAAGCAAATAAGAAGAACAATTTTAGCAGTATCTCAATCGTCAGTGGCAAAATGAGTAGTAGAACCCAAGAATCTTAGTTCGTCAGAGTTCCCAAGGGTTTCAGATGAACACCGGGCAGTGCTCACTATGGGCTGGTGCATTGGTCCGAAATTAACTCCAAAATTGGGCCATAGTTTAAATACACAAAATTATTAAAAAATAATTTATAAAGGTAATTAATAAATAATAAAAGTATTATTTATGTAGTAAGAATGTTTGAAAATAATAGCTTAACATTATAAAAAAAAATAAAAATGCTATTTTAGCATAAATAATGTAATAAATATAATTATCTATAGAATATAGGCTATTATTGCAAAAATTGTGTAAATAGCTCAAAATACAAATGTAATTATATGAAATGAAGTAAAATGTTATGAAACATACATGCGGGTGTAAATAATAAATTTGGATTATAAAGTCATCACGAAATAATTTGAAAAGATAATTAATAAATATTTGAACAATTTAAATTCAAGAAAATCAATTTAAAGCCATAAAAATTATGATAAATTAATGAAAGTCCTTATATGACTCTTATAAATTGGTTATGATGCAGAAATAATATTTTGAGAGTATATATGATATTCATAAAAATATGAGGGCAAAATTGGGTATCAACAGTTGCCCCTCTTTATCCAGGAATGATGAAAGAGCTATCGGGTAAAGCAAATGATGACCAATTTTGTCCGAAATGAGTGCAGATGATGCATTTATTTTTTTTTGGAAAAATAGGGGCCGAACCCTGGTTCTTGAGTTGCCTACATATCCCTGGTGTTATAAGAATCAAGCCATGTGTAGTTCTAGATCCAACGGCGAACAAAACCAATGGAGTTGTTATACGAGTGGTCGTGTGTTTCAAAAAGGATCTTTTGGATATGATAGTGTTCTGAATAACGGATAATTTCAGGTGGAGCTATGAATGCGAATTTTAATGTTACGGATGTATAAGTCAAATATTTGAGCGGTTACGGGATAAAGGGTAATCTATTGTTGATCATCGGCTACGTTTGAGATTATCGAAGGATGTGAATGTTGTGAACGGAAACCAGAGCGAGAATTGCTCCTGTTTGTAGGATGGTTACATCCTGAGTTACCTGCAAAACTTAGAACATGATACACACGAATATATGGGGTTATTGCGAAAATTTAATCATGATGCAAATTCCCTTCGGACCATGAGAGTTGTCTTTGGACGATGAGGATGATGTCCTTAGACCATGACATCTTGGGCCATGAAGCGCATGATAAGGGATTCGCAGGCCATGAAATGGTATCCTCGGGCCATGAGGATGGTGCCTCTAGACTATGACGCCTTTGAATAATGATGTGTAGTTTTGAGAGATCCCCATGCCATGGCATCATGTCTTCGAGATATGAGGATGATGCCTTCAGACTAAGACACCTTCAAACAATGTGGTGATGTTTCAGCCCATGAAATGCAAATATGCAAAAATATTGATCGTTCAATAGAGGGAATAGCTAATGCTTAGTTGCATGCAAGAACGAGACAAGGCAGCGCTTAGCCTTGTGTGTGATGAGGGCGGTGTTTAGCCATTTGTAGAGGAATGCAGCGTTTAGCCTTAATGATGGAGGCAATGCTTAGCCTCATGCAATGTAATGGAGACAATGCTTAGTCTCATGCAAGGAAAGGCAGTGCTTAGCCTTATGCAATGATGGAGGCAGTTCTTAGCCTCATGCAAAGAATGGAGACAATGCTTAGTCTCATGCAAGGAAAGACAGTGCTTAGACTGATGCAATGATGGAGGCAATGCTTAGCCTCATGCAGAGAATGGAGACAATGCTTAGTCTCATACAAGGAAAGGCAGTGCTTAGCCTTATGCAGTAATGGAGGCAATGCTTAACCTCATGCGGTGTAGTGGAGATAGTGCTTAGTCTCATTCAAGGGAAGGCAGTGCTTAGCCTTACGCAATAATGGAGGCAATGCTTAGCCTCATGCAATGTAGTAGAGACAATAATTAGTCTCATGCAAGGGAAGGTAGTGTTTAGCCTTATGCAATGATGAGGGCAGTGTTTAGCCCTATCCAGGAAGAGCAATGATTAAATATGAGAGGGAAAAGCGGTCCTTAGCTTCACACGTTCGTTCTTGGCAACTTATGTCGGTGTGAACATAATGATCTTATTGTATGTATATATTTGCAGATGCATTTATTATATCCCTCGTGCCTGTATTCAAAGAAAAATCATGAGTTTTGGGGGAAAGGTTGATTCGTGCCTTTTATTCTTCATTTCGCCTTTTCTCCTTGTCTTGATGCCTTGTTCGAATCACCCTGGGTAACACCTAGCTATTACAGAAAATGAAATTTTTGAAAACATGCATTTGTGACAAATCATTTATTTAAAAATGCAGCAGTCCAAAATATGTGATAATGCATAAAACAAATAAATTTTGAATCGGAGACTGTGACACGCTTTGAGACATTGCAACCTCCTCAACTCAAAATTTTGAGGACCTTCCTCAAAATTTTGCCCCTGTTTATATGCATACTTCTGGCGATACACTTCTTGGTAATCCTTGAAATAATGAGATTGACGAACTCGAAATCTTGCCCCAGTTTCTGACCATAGAAGCGAATGAAGATTTATTATGATGTGACTGAATTCACAGGGATGCCTACGTATCCCCTCTTAAACCGGAAATAGGTCAAGCATCAGGTTACATCAAATAGAAAGTGCAAATATAATCTCAAATGTAATATCTCTTGACTGCGTCTGAATTGATAGGTCTTGGCCATGTGTAAGGGCCTTTCCAGTTAGTGAGAATTTGCCTTTTGCTTCATCCTGATACGGGAAGATCTGTTTCAGCACCAATTGTCCCGGTGTGAATTACCTTGATCTAACCTTTTATTGAAAGCCCTTTCCATTATATTCTGGTAGAGTTGGTTGTGACACACTGCATTCATCCATTTACCATCAATGAGAGCTAGTTGTTCATACCAACCTCGTATCCATTCCGCGTTGCTGAGCTCGGCCTCTTGTATGATTCTTAAGGAAGGAATCTCCACTTCAGCGGGAATAATGGCTTCATACCGTAGACTAGTAGATAGGGGGTTGCCCCAGTTGAAGTACGAACTATGGTGCGGTACCCGAGTAAAGAAGATGGTAGCTTCTCATGCCATTGCTTGCAGTTGTCTACCATCTTCCTCAATATATTCTTGATGTTCTTGTTTGGCCGTTTCTATGGATCCATTCATTTGTGGTATGTATGCTATAGAGTTCCGATGCTTGATCTTGAATGTTTCACACATAGCTTTTATCAGACCACTGTTGATATTGGCATCATTGTCAGTAACGATTAACTTAGGTATCCAAATCGACAAACAATACGATCCCGGACAAAATCTGTTATGACCTTCTTAGTCACAGCCTTATATGAAGAGGCTTCAATCCATTTTGTGAAGTAATCTATAGCCACCAAGATGAACATGTGTCCGTTTGAAGTAGCGGGTTCGATTGGTCCAATGACATCCATGCCCCAAGTAGAGAAAGGCTAGGGTGAACTTGTTGTGTTGAGTTTGATGGGTGGTACTCATATCATATCATTATGTATTTGGCATTGGTGACACTTTTGAACATATTTGAGGCAGTCTGTTTCCATGGTCATCCATAAATACCTTGCTCTTAATATTTTCTTGGCCAGAACGAACCCGTTCATGTGAGGTCCACAAGTTCTGGCGTGTATTTCTTCAAGCAATTTAGATGCCTCCTTGGCATCAACGCATCGCAATAATCCCAAATTAGGAGACCTTCTATATAGAATTCCTCCGCTCTGAAATAAATGGTTGGCCAATATTCTAAGTGTGCGCTTCTAAGTGTGCGTGGCATTTTCTGGGTATTCCCCTTTCTCCAAATATTCCTTGATATCGTGGAACCATGGATTTCCGTCAAACTCTTCTTCAACATGAGCACAATAAACTGGCTGCTTATGAATCTCTATTGGGATAGGATCAATGAAATTCTTGTCCGGATGTTGTATCATAGAAGACAAGGTAGCTAATGCATCTGCGAACTCATTCTAGATCCTTGGAACATGCTTGAATTCTATCTTCATGAACCTCTTGATTAACTCTTGTACACAATGCAGGAATGTCAATATTTTAGTGTTCTTGGTAGCACATTCTCCTAGTACTGGTGAAGCAATAGATCAGAATCTCTGATTACCAGCAACTCCTGAACGTTCATGTCGATGGCCAATCTAAGTCCGAAGATACAGGCCTCATATTCTACCATATTGTTGGTGCATGGGAATCTGAGCTTTGCGGATACCGGATAATGTTGACCGATCTTTGATATAAAATAGTTCTGATGCCCACTCCCTTGAAGTTTGCTGCTCCGTCGAAAAACATCCTCCAACCATCATAAATTTCGGCAATATCTTTACCTATAAATGACACTTCCTCGTTGGGAAAATACGTCTTCAATGATTCGTATTATCCATCTACGGGGTTCTCTGCTATGTGATCAGCCAATGCTTGCCCCTTGACTGCCTTCTGAGTCATATAAATGATGTCAAACTCACTTAGCAATATCTGTCACTTTGCTAACTTACCTGTAGGCATGGGTTTCTGAAAGATGTATTTTAGAGGATCCATCCTTGATATGAGATATGTAGTGTATGCACAGAAATAATGTCTCAGCTTCTGGGCTATCCATGTCAATGCACAGTAGGTGCGCTCCAGTAAAGAATACCGGGCCGCGTAAGGTGTGAACTTCTTGCTCAGATAATATATCGCCTACTCCTTCCTCCCTGTTTCATCATGTTTCACCAGAACGCATCCAAAGGCTCCATCCAACACTAATAGATACAGCAGCAGAGGTCTTGCTGGTTCTGGCGGGACCAACATGGGTGGTTTAGATAAGTACTCCTTGATTTTGTCAAAAGCCTTTTGACATTCTTTGGTCCAGCTTGTTGCATCATCTTTCCTCATTATCTTGAAGATCAGTTCACATATCACCGTTGATTGTGCTATAAAATGGCTAATGTAATTGAGGCGTCCGAGAAAACTCATCACATCCTTCTTGTTCTTTGGCGGGGCAAGTCCTAAGTAGCTTTGATTTTTGACGGGTCTAGCTCAATGCCCCGGCGGCTGATGATGAAACCTACCAACTTTTTAGCAGGGACTCCGAAAGCATATTTTGTAGGATTTAGCTTCAAATTGAACTTTTGAAGTCCGTCGAAAAACTTCCTCGGGTCTGCTATATGATCTTAACCTTTCTTAGATTTGATGATAACATCATACACGTACACCTCTATCTTCTTGTGTATCATATCATGGAACGGGTCATCATGGCCCTCATGTAGGTGGCCCCAGTGTTCTTTAAGCCAAATGGCATCATTTTGTAACAATATACCTCCCATGGTGTGATAAAGGCTGTCTTTTCGGTGTCCACCTCATCCATCCACATCTGGTGGTATCTTGCGAAACAATCCATAAAGGATTGGAGTTCATGCTTGGCACAGTTGTTGATCAGTATGTGTATGTTAGGCAACGAAAAATCATCCTTAGGACTTGCTCTGTTCAGATCTCAATAGTCAACACACACTTTGACTTTCCCATCTTTCTTCAGAACCGGCACAATATTGGCTAACCAGGTCGGGTATTCAACTACTCGAAGGACCTGGGCTTTGATTTGCTTGGTAACCTTCTCTTTTATTTCAGATTTATATCTGGCTTGAATTTTCTGAGCTTCTGCTTTACCAGTGGATGCATGGTGTTGGTACGTAGCTTGTGAGCTATTATGGACATGCTTAACCCAATCATGTCGTCATAAGACCATGCGAAAATATCCTTGTATTCCTTCAGAAACTTGATATACTCTTCCTTCTCTAACGGTGATAGATGAATGCTTATGCGAGTTTCTGTTTCAGAATCCCCTAAGTTAACTGCCTCAGTTTCTTCCAAGTTGGATTTTGTTTTGTTCTTAAAATTCTCTATTACTTTGACAATTTCCTCAGGTATTATATCATCTTCCGAATCACTTTCCTGATGTTGTATTGTATCATTACACGTCACAGTCATAGTTCATCAGGATATGTAATAATTACGCTAAAAAAGAATGTAGAAAGATAATAATAAATACAAAAAGCAATAATGCATTAATAAAGCTTAAAATTGTCAACAAGTATGACTCGATGGCTCGAGTAATTATTTCAAAACAAAATACTGAAAATGTCTTAAATGCTCAAAAACAATTTAAAATAAGTCATGCTAATTTTGCCAGGCTACCCAGGTACTCGGCGAGCCCGGGATGGTGCAGTGGTCCAGTTCTTGAGAACAGCTCCTTCTCCCACTGTCTGAATGCTAAGGTCTTCCTCCTCCTCCTCCTCCTCTAAAATTGCACTGCAGCCCATGTCTTCCTTGTTCAGAAATAGCTTCCTCATACCAGCCAAAATCTCATCTTCCTCGAACATGTCAGTCTGGCGGAATGTTTGGTGTAACGGTGGTATGGGTTGTTCCAGCGGATAGTAATCGGTGCGCCATGGCGGTGTCCAATCCTGGTATTCTTGCACAGTATATTCATATCCGAGCCCAAAGGTCGTGCCATGATACTGCGATCGTATGGGTTCTGTGATCCCCTGAAGCTTTCGGTCAAGACCCTTACCTGGTTCATATCCCAACCATATCAATATGCTTTCTATCTTATTTCTCCACCGTCGATCTTTCTCAATTGCGTTTACTCACTCAATGCAGTGGTATGTTTCTCCTCCCAATTTCCTCCCATTTTCGATGACTGGCACGGTCTAGTTGGTGTAAATAGTGTTGCTTCCATCTCCATTAATGATCACCCCATGATGATTCCACTTGAACTTTACAACCTGGTGCAGAGTAGAAGCGACTGCCCCAGCTGCGTGTATCCATGGTCGTCCCAGCAACAGGTTGTAGGTGGCGGATATGTCTAGCACTTGGAATTCCACATCAAACTAGGTCGGGCCTATCTGTAGATTAAGGTTGATTTCTCCAATAGTGGCTCTCTGAGATCCATCGAATGCCTTCACATTCATGCTCCCCATCTGTATCTCATGCAGGCCTTTACCTAATCTTTTCAGAATGGTCAGCAAGCATATGTTCAGGATCGAACATCCATCTATCAGCATCCTGGCAATAAACTTGTCTTCAAATTGCACAGTAATGTGCAATGCCTTGTTGTGGATCAACCCTTCTGGCGGCAACTCATCTTCGTGGACAGTAATTTTATGACTCTCCAGTACCTATCTGACCATGTTAGCCATCTCCCCACTAGTGATACTGGTGGGTACATAAGCTTCACTCAACACTTTCATCAAGGCATTCTTGTGCGCGTTTGAATTTTCCAATAGCGACAAAATGGATATCTGGATGGGAGTCTTGTTTATATGATCAACAATAGAGTATTTCCTTGCATGTACCTTCCTCCAAAGATCGTCAGTGCTCATTTCAACGACAGATGGCTTAGATGCAGCTTCTTTACTTGTTCCTCCAAGATTCTTAGGTGTGTAAACTCTGCCAGTTCTAGTCATACCTTGCGCAACACTTGTCTCTTCCATCTTGTCTTTTCCCTTTCTTCTTGCCTCCGCAGCATAATCCCATGGGACGGCATCAAACTTATAATATGGTGTGGGAGCTACCATCACAGTGAAAGGTGTAGCACCTTGACCTCAAATGATGCCTGGGTTTGCACCACAATCGGCGAGAGGGTGACAGGAGATGTCTTGGGAGTACCACCCTCTCGAATAAGTCCAATGGATTCCTCCTGATCCCATTCTTCATCAGTTTCTATCACATTCACTCCCTCACCCCTATGATCTGGAAGAGGGTTATTACGGATATTTGGTACAGCTTCCTTTACTTGTATAACTTTAGTGTCAATTAGTGTCTGAATCTTGTCCTTTAACATACGGCATTCTTCAATGGTATGACCCTTCATGCCTGAGTGATAGGCACAAGCTTTGTTGGGGTTAACTCACTGGGAGGGGTTCTCAACATCATCAGCAGGAATAGGGGTGACGTTACCAGCGGCCTTTAGTCTCTCATACAGTTAGGCTATGGGTTCAGCAATTGGGGTGTATTGCCTGGGAGCTTTGCGGACAAAGATTGGTCTTGGCTTTGGGTAGTTTTGGCGGGCGGGTGGAGGTGAATGGTAATGTGCAGGTTGTGTATTATAGGTATGGTAGATGGTGGCAAGGTATTGGTATTTTGGAGGTGATGGTTGATATGTGGGTTGAGGTTTTTAGTATGTAAGGGGAGACTTAGGGCCCTGGGCCACCATTACGACACCCACTTCCTTCTTCTTCGAAATGCCCCTGATTGCAAGACTTCATTGGTGGCTTGCAGTGCCTCGAAATTAGTTACCATTCCGTTCTTAATTCCTTAGTTACCATTCCGTTCTTGATTCCTTCTTCTATCCTTTCTCCTAACTTGATGATGTTTGAGAACTTGTGATTCTCGATAACCATCAGCCTTTCATAGTACTGCAGATTTTGGGCTCTAACAAAAAACTTGTTCATCTGTTCTTCTTCAAGTGGTGGCCTCACCTTGGCGGCCGCTGATCTCCAATGAGTAGCATACTCGCGGAAGGTTGTCATTCAGCTTCTTCTTGAGATTTTGAACAATTCTCTATATTGAACTTGAATTTGTCCATTAAATCTGATGACATACTTACCCAATTCACCCACTTCTTCGGATTCCGGCTAATATACCAAGATAAGGCATCTCCTGGGACTTTGCATGAACAGTTTCATGTGGATTTACTCGATCTTACCCACTCCTACTAGCTTGTCACAGTAGGTTCTCAGATGCACCTTTGGATCACCAGTGCCATCAAACATCTCAAACTTGGGGGGTTTGTAACCCTCCGGTAGTTCTACATCTGGCTGGATACACAAATCTTCGTAGTTTAAACCTTCAACACCCTTACCACCTTCAACACTCTGGACCCTCTATGTCAGTTTCTTGACTTTTTCTACCATGTTTCAAATGAGCAGGTCCTTTTCACTCAACTCAGGTATGTACAGGGTTTGTTGTGAGGAATGGGGTAAGGTTTCTACGTATATCGGGTTGCCTTGATGGGTTCCTGGAACTTGGGTATATGGGTGATCATTGATTGAGGTTTGAGGGGGATTGGGTTGTGGTGCATTTTGAGGAGTGTGATAAGTGGTTGTTTGCGAATATTGGGTCGGGTGATGGTGGTGGTGTTAAGGGGTTTGCACTGGTAGTGGGTTAAGGTTTTGGGGAGGTGTGGGATTGTGATACTGGTGCGGTGCGGGAGGATTCAAAGCTATGGATGGTGGATTCTTGTTTTGTGTGGTTTGTGGTGGTGTTTGGTTCTGAGTGGTTGTGTTTTCCTGATTGATGTCAGGAACATTTAGAGTAAGGGAAAGGTTTTCCAGATTTTGGACCTGCTCAAGCTCACCCTGCAGCTCCAGGATTTTCTGCTCCAAACATAAGACCAACTCATCCTGTCCTGGCGTACTTCTCCCGTCTGAGGTTTCAACATTCTCTACCACGGTAGCATTGTCTTTTTGAATACCACTTAAATCATCCATCTTCCCTTTGCCTTTGTTTTTCTGATCGCTAGGTGGATGAGGAGGTGGAGGACCTCTAGATCTGGTGGTATTCTGATGATGCTAGTATGCACGAACCAACCTTTGGGAATGGGAATAATCAAAAGGAAATAAAAACAAAAGGTAACCAAGTTAGTAAGACGACGTAAAAGAGTGTTTGCAATATTTAAACATGTATCACATAAGGTCATGCAATAATTTGCGTCCTAACTTTGGGGACCTCATTGTGCCTGAGGTAGGCCTAAGCGACACATAGACTTGGAAAAAATTCATGCCAACGTTTGCTTCATTTCATTACTGTGAAAATAATCCAAAATAATATTTTACTAAATCGACAATAATAATAAAGTCACTAATGGCATTAAGCCTTATTACATCGAAATCTAATCTAGAAAGTAGTAAAGGGCATTATCTCCTAATCTACTTGGTCCCTGAAGGACCTTTTCCATGCTTGGCTCTCTTGACCCCATCAATCATGTTTCTCAGATCGCGCATGTCCAGTAGCAACTAAGCCTTTGCCAGCTTCCCTCCTTCATCATCGTCCATGACTTGACAATCCCAAAGTCTCTTTCTCATCTTCCCTTCTAGCTATATCAATCCTTGCTCTAGATACTCTAACCTCTCTATTGACTTATTGGCAATCTCTTTCCATTCCCTTATCACCTCCATGTTCACTTTATGTTAATCCAGATGCTTAGCTTCGGACTAGAACACCCTTTTGCGTAGCCTCTTATACTTCACTTGTGCTTCAGCCACCTCATCTATGATCCTATCTTTCAGATTGACTCCTAGTTTGACGTCCCCAGCTATGTCGTCTTCCAACTATGAGAGATAGTAGTACATATGACTGGCGTGATACTTGTCTGGTTCAATAGTTCCTCCTTCCATTATGATCTTTTTCTTCCACATGTGTTGTGCTTCGAACATGAATGGGATGACATCCCCTTTGAAATTTATACTAAACCATGTTGGAAACCCAAGGTATGACTTGTTTCCTTCCAGCTTGCCTCATTACCCTTATAGGACTGTAAGGGTAGATGCCTCACAGCCCGATCAATACTAAGTGAGTAGTTACTTTGGATCTGATAATGAAATCACTACTAGGAAACCATTCAAACATCCAATGCACTTGCTCGTTTGTCAGATTACTAAAGAAACACACCCAGCCTATAGCATTTCCAGGCTTTGCAAACCTGTCTGGAATGAATGTCATCTTCTTTGGATGATGACTAGCTATGTAGTCATTCAGTGGCCTTCGCAGAAGCTCTTGGCGATAATCACCTCTCTGAAAGTGTTCCAGAAGCCAAATTTGTAGCAAGAGATTACAACCTTCAAAATGTCCGGACCCATACTTTCACCGATCTAGAGCACGGTACATCTCAGCTAAGATCATTGGGATGATAGTGTGCGTTTGTCCTTCGATGCCATCCATTAAGGTCCTGGCGACCATGGCTAAGCGAGTATGAATTCTTCCCCCTTGCATCGGAAAGACCAACAAGCCCAAGAAGTAGACTACGAAAACATAAACCCGGTGGTGCACCCATCCCAAAGAGGTAATGGCTAGCTCCTCATGATGAAGGAGATATGATTTGCTATGCCCATAACACTCATAGAGAAATTCAAAGGGAATGTATGATTTATTCAGACAGACCCGCTCATCATTCTTCTTAAAACCCAAAATTTTCAGAAAACTGCGTGGAGTGCGATTCTCTGGCACAAATAGTCCTGGACTATCCCATGGTAACTTGGCGAAACTGTAAGGCCCCATAGAATTTCACCTAAAACTTGGGTTTTCGTGGTGCCAAGGTTGACTTATGTGCTGATGATTGTATAGATTCTTCGCGGTGAGCTTGCTCGCTGCGGTATGGACATTTTGGGTTGAACAGTGCATTAGGGAGTTAGAGAAAAATATTTGTAAAGCAGGGCATTTCTGCGGTCCATTATGCGGCCGTGGAATCACTCTGCGGGCCGTAGATTAGCCGCAGAGTGAAGTAGAGAAATAGCCCATTTTTGGAGGTTGTTTTGCGGCCCATTATGCAGCCGCATAACCATTTCACAGGCCACACAATCCATCACAGATCCAGCATGAAGATTTCTAGAGGGGAGTTCTGCGACGCATTATGCGACTGCAGAACTGGTCTGCGGACTGCAGACCTGCTGCAAACCCGACCATAATAGTCGAGTTCTTGACATCACTTATGTGGCCCATTTTGCGGACCGCATATCCATTCTACTGTCCACTCTGCGACCGCGGAGCTGTGTTCGGAGGGTCCATTTTTTGGTTTTTATAACCCGGCCGTATTTCGATATATAGACGTTAAGGGCCATTTGTAAAGTAAAAATCTGATATTTTGAGAGTGAGGAAGTGCTCTAGAATGAGAGGGGGTTCCTAAACTAATTGTTCATCAATTCTTACTCAAGGCTTGGAGAATTAACAAGGAAAACTCACTAGGTCTTCATCCTAGAGGTAAGATTATACCCCCTAGCCCTCAATTTCAAGATTTAACTGAAAATAGGTAATGAGAAAAGAAATTCTTGTGTGTGGGAGTTGTTCATTATGCATGTATGTACTATCAAGGGTTGTGGGAAGATTGTTGAGCTCAATTGAGTAGACTTTAGGTAGTGGGATGAAGGAATTCACCATAGGAGGACCTTGAAATCATAACGCCCATCTTTGATAAAATGCTCACATATGTTGGAACCATGAACTTCTTCCTAATTTGTGTTCAATTTTGTTATATTTCTAAATAGATCGAAGTGTCTAAGATTTTCAAAATATTGTAGTAAGTTAAGAAGCTCAAGACGAGGTATGTTGGCTAAACTTTTATCTTAGAATTGAATCCCACGATGTCCTTGTAAGTCCCGGTGTTGTTCATTATAAATTGACTATTCCGAATAAGCCCTGTGTCAAAAGATATATGTTTAATTTGTATTCCAAATTCTCTTGTTATGTTATGTTATGTTACCATTTGAGAATGTGTTCAAAGTACGAGTCATATATCCAAATGTTATAACTTCAAGTCGTGTTTCAAATGAAAGCTATTATGCCAAATTGTGTAAGAAATCTCAATGTGCTTAAGATTCCTATTTGCTCACATGTGTACTTAAAGTCTTGAATAGAAATGTTTTGTTGTTGATGATCTGTGATGATGTTTGGAAGTGAAAGAGGTGAGCATGAAATATGAAATACGGCCAACGTGCCAAGAATGATATTACATTTGGGGCCACTAGTGCCAATGAAATTAAGAGACGTGTAAAAGATATTGAAATGAGTTATAAATACTTTAAATAATAAACACCTTGGGAGTATCATTAGTCACCGAGGAAGGGTAGGTTGAAATAACCTAACCCCGAAACTACACATACCGGTGTAGGAGTGAATTGTGATTATTCCCCTTATTTGGGATGAGATTGATGTGATGAGAATATCCCCCTTTATTGGGATGAGATGATTGATAAAAAAGGGTGATATCAATCCACATGGCATTGTGGTGAGACGGCCTAGCCGGTCGGGTCGTGATCAGACGCCATTCCACACACATGGTGGTGATTGTACTTGAAATTGTGATTGAGATAAGGATTGAGGTTGTGATGGTTATTGCGATTGTGGTTGATGTCTTTGGGTGAGACGGCCTAGCCAATCGAGCTGTGATCGGACTTCGTGCTAAAATCACGGTGGTATATCGGTGCTAAAGATCTCCTAACCTAAAATATGGAAATTTACTTGAAAACTTGTCTCGTTCCTAACTTGATATTTTGGTACTCTTAAAGGCTCCCATTGGTTTTATGATTGTTCTTCCTTGTGTTATTACTCGTTCTATTGAGATCGTGTTTAGTCATACATACTAATACTATTTCATATGTACTAACGTCCCTTTTACTAGGGGCGTTGCATCTTTAATGGAAGCTGGTGGTTCCACAGCTGGCGGCTTTGATCATTGATAGCAGTACACCCTCTTCCCAGCTTGACTTTGTAAGCCCCACTTCATTTCAGGGCCGTGTATCTTTTATTCCTTGTATAATAAGTTTTGAGGTATAGTCGGGGCCCTGTCGCCGGCACTATCATCGTACTCTTTTGTATCTATTAGAGGCTCCGTAGACATAGTGTGAGTTTTATGTTGGTGTTGGGCAAGCCAAACTAGTAATGTTGTATTTGTGCCACACGTTCCACATCAAACTATGAAAGTGTATGTATTTTGAAACTTATAAGTGATGTAACTAATGATAATGAATTGGTGTTGTTCACATGGTCCTCCTCATTGTCTAATTAATGCAATAGATCTTCTCTTTATTCATGAGTGAGTTTTGGTACAGGCTTGCTCGGCCGGGTTACCCTAGTTGAGCGCCGGTCGTGCTCCCCGAGTTCGGGGCGTGACAAACCTTGTATCATATCCTAAGGTTATAAAGTGTCCTAGGATGTCTCGAAGCCGTGTCTAATAGAGTCCTTCTTATCGGTGTGTTGTCGACCACATCTATAAATAAGAGGCTACTTGGGTATTTAGGAATAATACCCTTCTTTGATGTTCTAGATCGTACGATAAAGCTGATTGTAAGATTGTCCCTCCTCTAACTCATGCATTGCTCTAATTTTAAGTACATGGCGCCTAGGAAGAAAGCAAGAACTTGCCAGGGAGCCAATGCCACCCCAGAAGTGGCAGTTGATTCTTTACTTGATGATGCGGGTGAGCACCCGAAGGGTGAGAATATTCCCCCGACTACTACACTTCCTGATTCTACTACACCTGATCAGACTGCACCAGTTCTTGCACCTACTGAGGGTGCAACGATCCCTCTAACCGATATTCCAGTTCCACCTCCAGCGCCAGCTTCCGGTCCCGATGTTTCTGAGGGGGATCTAAGGGGATACATATAGATGTTGGCTCAGATAGTGGCATCTCAGGCCCAGAGATCGAATGTTGTGCCTACTTCTTCTAGTCAGCTAAGGAATTCTGCTAGTTCCAGGGTGAACAAGTTCCTTCAGTTAGATCCTCCAGTGTTCACGGGTACTAATCCCTAGGAGGACCCCCAGGACTTCATTGACGAGATGCACAAGACTCTTTCGAGTTATGCGTATGACTGAGATGGAAGTAGTGGAGTTGGCTTCCTACCGCCTGAAAGAGGTGGCATATTCTTGGTTTGAACTGTGGTAGGAATCTCGTGAGAAGGGTAGCTCTCTAGCGAGGTGGAGTGAGTTCGTCGATGCCTTCATTGGTCACTTCTTGCCTGTCGAGACTAAGGCAGCCCGTGCCACCAAATTTGAGAGCCTGAGGTAAGGTAGCCTGAGCATATGGGAGTATCATATGAGGTTCGCGTGCCTATCCAAGTATGTTATATACATGTTGCCCACTATAGAGGATAGAGTACGTCGGTTTGTACAGGGCCTTAGCCCATTGGCTATTAATGAGGCCGTTAGAGCTGCCTTGAATTATGATATGAACTATGGGAAGATGGTGGCATTTGTTCGAGCTATAGCGAACCGTAAATTGAAGAATTTAATAGAGCGAGATGAGGACCTACCCGTATGCTACGGGTGAGGGCTAAGGGGCCACATTTAAAAAGATTGTCATTAGTCTCGCCAGGGTATGGGCAGGGGTATGGCACAGCCATCCAACTCTGCAGCTACTACACCCACAGCAGCTCCTCCAGCTCGAGGCACTCCAGCAGCTGCAGGGCGTGGTGCGGATAGGGGTGGTACACAGAGTTCGGGAGGACCAACTGTTTCTATGCTATGAAGGGTCGCCAGAGTTCAGAGGCTTCTCCAGATGTTGTCACAAGTATATTGACTGTCCAATCTCATGATGGGTATGCTCTTATTGATCCTGGTTCCACTTTGTCATATGTCACTCCTTAGGTTGCTATGGAATTTGGGATAGAACCGAAACAGCTTCATGAGCCGTTCTCTGTATCTACACCGGTTAGTGAATCTATTGTGGTCGCGCAAGTTTATAGGGATTGTGTTGTTATGGTGTGTGGCGGGACACCATCGCCGACCTCATTGAATTGGGGATGGTTGATTTTGATCTAATAATGGGGATGGACTGGCTTTATTCATGTTTTGCCAAGCTTGATTGCCGAACCAGAACCGTTAGGTTTGAATTTCCTAATCAGTCAATTATTGAATGGAAGGGGGATGATGTGGTGCCGAAGGGTAGGTTTATTTCTTACCTTAAGGCCACAAAGATGATTAACAAAGGGTGTATTTACCATTTGGTCCAGATTACGGACACCAATGATGAGGCACCAACACTTGAGTCCGTGCCAGTTGTGAACAAATTTCCGGAGGTCTTTCCTGATGAGCTCCCTGGGATTCCACCAGACAGGGAGATTGATTTTGGGATTGATGTGAGGCCGGGCATGCAACCTATATCTATTCCACCCTATAGAATGACACCAGTAGAATTGAAGGAGCTAAATGAGCAATTGAAGGATTTGTTAGAGAAGGGTTTCATACGGCCAAGTATGTTGCCTTGGGGCGCACCGGTTCTCTTTATAAGAAATAAAGATGGGTCACTAAGGATGTGTATTGACTATCGGCAGCTCAACAAGGTCACAATCAAAAATAAGTACCCACTACCAAGGATATGTGACTTGTTTGACTAATTGCAGTGTGCTAAGTACTTCTCCAAGATTGATTTAAGATCCGAGTATCACCAATTGAAGATCAGGGAGCAGGATATTCCGAAAACAGCTTTTAGGACCCGGTATGGGCACTTTGAATTTCTAGTAATGTCTTTTGGACTAACAAATGCCTAGGCAGCTTTCATGGATCTTATGAATCGAGTCTTCAAGCCTTTTCTTGACTCCTTCATGATACTGTTTATTGACGATATCCTTGTATATTCACGAAGTCGAGAGGAACATGTCGACCATCTCAAGGCAGTTCTACGGACTCTATATCAGCACCAGTTGTATGCGAAATTTTAGAAATGTGAATTCTGGCTTGAATCTATCACGTTCTTGGGTCATGTCATCTCCAGAGAAGGAATTAAGGTTGATCCTCAGAAGATTGTAGTTGTGAAGAATTGGCCTAGACCTACAACTCCAACAGAGATCCGCAGTTTCTTCGGCTTAGCTGGGTATTATCAGGAAATTTTTGGAGGGGTTCTCTACTCTTGCCTCCCCGTTGACTAAATTGACGCAGAAGGCGGTTAAGTTCCAATGGTCAGATGCCTGTGAAAAGAGCTTCCAAGAGTTGAAATCAAGATTGACTACGATGTCGGTGTTGACCTTACCATGTGGATAAATTCACGGACCATAGGAGCCTTCAATGTATTTTCAAACAAAAGGAATTGAATTTGAGGTAGAGAAGATGGCTTGAGTTACTCAAAGATTACAACATCAATATCCTATATCATTCGGGGAAGGCTAATGTTGTGGCAGATGCTCTTAGCCAAAAATCTATGGACAGTTTGTCTCACTTGGAGGAATATCAAAGGTCGTTGGCCAAGGAGGTTCATTGGTTGTCTAGTTTTGGAGTTCGTCTTGCGGACTCTAGTGAAGGAGGGGTGATTGTGCAAAATAGGGTTGAATCAGCGTTTGCGTGGAGGTCAAGGAGAAGCAATACAACGATCCATTGTTGGTACAATTGAAGGAGGGATTCATAAACATAAGACCGTGGCCTTTTCTCTTGGCATGGATAATGGTACACTAAGGTACCAAGGGCGGCTATGTGTTCCAAATGTAGATGATCTCCGAGAAAGAATCATGACTGAGGCTCACACTTCTAGGTATTCCGTGCACCCAAGTTCTACGAAGATGTATCATGATCTCAAGGAAGTCTATTGGTGGAATGACATGAAAAGGAATGTGGCGGACTTTGTGGCAAGATGTCCGAATTGTCAGCAAGTGAAGGCCGAACAACAACGGCCCGGTGGGTTGGCACAAAACATAGAAATTCCAATGTGAAAATTGGAGATGATCAATATGGACTTTGTGGTAGGACTACCTCGCACTCCTCATAAGTTCGACTCGATTTGGGTGATTGTGGATCAACTCACGAAGTAATCTCACTTCTTACCTGTTAAGGCTACCGACACAGTAGAACAGTATGCTCAGTTGTATATTAAGGAAGTAGTCAGGTTGCATGGCACTCTAGTTTCTATTATCTCAGATCGAGGGGCACAATTCACGGCTAATTTTTGGAAGAAATTTCAGCAAGGTTTGGGTACTCAGGTGAATCTTAGTACATGCTTTCACCTGCAAATTTATGGGAAGACAGAGCGGACTATCCAGACGCTTGAGGATATGTTGCGCGCTTGTGTTCTTGACTTCAAGGGTAGCTGGCATGACCATTTGCCACTCGTAGAATTTGCCTACAACAACAGTTATCATGCTAGCATTCAAATGGCACCCTTCGAGGCTTTATATGGTAGGAGATGTACATCACCCATTGGATGGTTCGAGATTGGAGAAGCAAAGTTGATAGTGCCATACCACATGCATCAGTCTATGGAGAAGGTTATTATCATTACAGAACAGTTGAAAACTGCTCAGAGTCATCAGAAGTCCTATTCGGACGTGCGTCGTAGGGATTTGGAGTTCAAAGAGGATGATTGGGTATTCTTGAAGGTTTCCCCCATGAAGGGTATAATGCGGTTTAGTAAGAACAGAAAATTGAGTCTGAGGTATGTCGGACCATACATAATCATTCAAAGGATTGGTCAGGTGGCTTACAGGCTAAAACTACCTCCAAAGATGTCTTTATTGCACCCGGTGTTTCACGTATCCATGTTGAGGACGGTGGTAGGAGATCCGTCGCTTATTGTTCCAGTTCAGACTATAGAGGTTAATGAGGAATTGACTTATGAAGAGATTCCAGTTGCCATTCTTGATAGGCAAGTCCGAAAGCTAAGAAATAAAGAAATTGCCTCCGTGAAAGTACTATGGCGAAACCAACAGGTCGAAGAGGCCACCTGGGAGGCCGAGGAAGAAGTGAAGAAGAAGTACCCTCATTTGTTTGAATAGCTATGTATTCATGAAGTTGTGTTCTATGAAAATGCTGAGAGTTTACCTTCTATGAATTATGTTTCACTTGTACAACAGATTATAAGAGTGTTCATTTTTGGTAATGTATTGCTCATGAGGCCACGGTTGGTGTTGTTTCCATGTTATGTTGCATTTTTTGATTTTATATATGCTGTTAGGTTTGGTTTTTGGGGTTCTCTCACAGATGGATAGGCCCAGTTACAGGGGAAACTCTGGTAAAATTTGTGGAAATTTAGGGAGTTAATCTAAAATTTGGAATTACTGGTGTGTGAAATAGCAGTTGAGTCACATTGGATGCTAATGGTAAATTTTGACCCTCATTCGAGGACGAATGATCTTAAGCGGTGGAGGATGTTAGGCCCCATAAAATTTCACCTAAAACCCGGGTTTTCGTGGTGCCAAGGTAGACTTATATGACGATGATTGTAGAGATTCTTTGCGGCGAGCTTGCTCGCCGTGGTACAGACTTTTTGGGTTGAAGAGTGCATTGGGGAGTTGAAGAAAAATTTTGGCAAAGCATGGCATTTCTGCGGTCGCAGAATCACTCTGCGGGCCGCAGATCCGCCGCAGAGTGAAGAAGAGAAATGGCCCATTTTTGGAGGTTGTTTAGCGGTCCATTATGCGGTCGCATAACCATTTTGTGGGCCGCACAATCCATCGCAGATCCAGCATGAAGATTTCTGGAGAAGAGTTCTGCGGCACATTATGCGACCGCAGAATTGATCGGCGGACCGCAGGCCTGCCGCAAACCTGACCCGAATAGCCCAGTTCTTGACATTACTTCTGCGGCCCATTTTGCGGACCGCATATCCATTCTGCGGTCCATTGTGAGACCGCAGAGCTATGTTCGGAGGATCCATTTTTTGGTTTTTATAACCCGACCCTATTTCAATATATAGACGTTAAGGGCCATTTGTAAAGTAAAAATCTGATATTTTGAGAGTGAGAAAGTGCTCTAGAGTGAGAGGGGATTCCTAAACTAATTGTTCATCAATTCTTGCTTAAGGCTTGGAGAATTAACAAGAAAAACTCACTAGGTCTCTATCCTAGAGGTAAGATTCTACCCCCTAGCCCTCAATTTCGAGATGTAACTGAAAATAGGTAATGAGAAAAGCAATTCTTGGGTGTGGGAGTTGTTCATTATGCATGCATGTACTATAAAGGGTTGTGGGAAGATTGTTGAGCTCAATTGGGTAGACTTTGGGTAGTGGGATGAAGGAATCCACCATAGGAGGACCTTGAAATCATAATGCTTATCTAGTGCTTGATAAAATTCTCAAATGAGCTGGAACCATGAACTTCATCCTAATTTATGTTCAATTTTATTATATTTCTAAATAGATCTAAGTGACAAAAATTCCCAAAACATTGTAGTAATTTAAGAAGCTCAAGGCGAGGTAAGTTGGTTAAACATTTATCTTAGAATTGAACCCCACGATGTCCTTGTAAGTCCCAATATTGTTCATTATAAATTGACTATTCTAAATAAGCCCTATGTCAAAAGATATATGTTCAATTTGTATTCCAAATTCTCTTGTTATGCTATGTTACCATTTGAGAATGTGTTCAAGTATGGGTCGTGTATCCAAATGTTATAACTTCAAGTCGTGTTTCTAATTAAAGCTATTATTCTAAATTGTGTAAGAAATCTCAATGTGCTTAAGACTCCTATTTGCTCACACGTGTACTTAAAGTCTTGAATAGAAATATTTTGTTGTCGATGATTTGTAATGATGTTTGGAAGTGAAAGAGGTGAGCATGAAATATGAAATACGGCCAACGTACCAAGAATGATATTACATTTGGGGAAACTAATGCCAACGAAATTAAGAGACGTGTAAAAGATATTGAAATGAGATGCAAATCCTTTAAATAATAAACACATTGGGAGTATCGTTAGTCACCGAGGAAGGGTAGGTTGTGAAATAACCTAACCTCAAAATTACACGTGTCAGTGTAGGAGTGAATTGTGATTATTCTCCTTATTTGGGATGAGATTGATGTGATGAGAATATTCCCCTTTATTAGGATGATATGATTGCTAGAAAAGGCAGATGTCGATCCGTACGGCATTGTGGTGAGACGGCCTAGCCAGTCGGGTCGTGATCGGATGCCATGTCGCACACAGGGTGGTGATTGTGATTGAGATAATGATTGAGGTTGTGATGGTGATTGTGATTGTGGTTGATGTCTTTGGGTAAGACGGCCTAGCCGATCGGGCCGTGATTGGACTCTGTGCTAAAATCACGGTGGTATATTTGTGCTAAAGGTCTCCCAACCTAAAATATGGAAATTTACTTGAAAACTTGTCTCGTTCCTAACTTGATGTTTTGATATTATTTGAGGCTCCCATTGGTTTTATGATTGTTCTTCCTTGTGTTATTACTCGTTCTATTGAGAGGGTGTTTAGTCAAACATACTAGTACTATTCCATATGTACTAACATCCCTTTTGTCGGGGGCGCTGCATCTTTATTAGATGCAGGTGATTCCACAGCAGGCGGCTTTCATCATTAATAGCGGTACACCCTCTTCCCAGCTGACTTGGTAAGCTCACTTCATTTCAAGTCATGTATCTTTTGTTCCTTGTATATTAAGTTTTGAGGTATAGTCGGGGCCCTTTTGCCGGCACTATCATCATACTCTTTTGTATCTATTAGAGGCTCCGTAGACATAGTGTGGGTTGTATGTTGGTGTTGGGCAAGTCAAACTAGTAATGTTGTATTTGTGCCACACGTTCCACATCAAACTATGAAAGTGTATGTATTTTGAAACTTATAAGTGATGTAACTAATGATAATGAATTGGTGTTGTTCACATGATCCTCCTCATTGTCTAATTAATGAAATAGATCTTCTCTTTATTCATGAGTGAGTTCGAGTAGAAGGTACTGTATAGGCTTGCTTGGCCGGGTTATCTCGGTTGAGTGCCGGTCGCGCTCTCCAAATTAGAGTATAGTTTTCTAGAAAGGTCTAGATTGGTACTCTCAAGTGGATAACTCGAGAGGGAAAGGCACGGAACCATTGACTGCACCGTTGATCGACTAGTCTACCGCAAATAAGCCTTTCCGGTTTACAAGGGTGATTTCAAAAAGCGCGGATACTCATCAAGCGCCGCTACGTTGATAATAAGCACGAGTGGAATATGTATGGAGCATACTTTATGTAGAAATAGTAACAAGTTCCCAAGTATTTGCATGATAAAAGTGCATGAAAACAGTAAATAATATGGTAAAGATGAACAGGAGGAGAAAAATAAGGGAAAAGAAAAGAAAGACAAAAAAGAGAGGTCAGTTTAACTCATGAAATGTGCGAGAACATAATGAAGCAAATAAGGAAATTGGACGGGAGATTCATGATATAGCAATCATAGACAAGATGAAAAAAACGGGGAGAGGACGTTCATGTCACAGCAATTTAAACATATAAAGGAAAATAAGGGAGGGGATGTGCATGTCATAGAAAATAAAGGAAAATAAGGGAAGGGGTGTGCATGTCATAGCAATTTAAAAAAATAAAGGAAAATAAGGGAAGGGGTGTACATATCATCAATAACCCACATAAATCAACTTCTTTATGTTAAGAGCCTAAATGTAATTCTCCAGCATAGTCGCCATGTTGTCGCGCACCGTTTTCTCGCGAAAGCGGGTTTCGACATGTGACAACTCTTTTAAAATGAGTATTAAAAGAGAAGAGTCGACATCTAATGATTTTAAGGTGCGTTAGAACACCTATTTGCAAATAACTCTATTTTAACTAGTCTGTGTCACCAAAGATCGGGTAAGGGCTCAAGTTACCTCAAAGAGAAGGTGTTAGGCACTCTTCGAGGTCCATAATTATGAGTCCCGACCGAAGTTTACAGCGGATTATATATTATAACTTTCCTATGTGATCATATAAGCGAGGGAAGACAAAGAATTTAAATGTTCTATTGTGAACAAGTGTGAGGAAAATCGGACAACAGTTAAACTATATAGATAATCAATACAAGTCTTTAGTGGTTATATAATACAACTTGATTAGTCTATATTTGATGACTAAGTGCGAACAGCAAACATATAAAGAAAAGGGGGGTCCTAAGTTTTTTAGCCTAAAGGATCACCCCGTGCAACATAAATAATACTTCACAACTCCCTTTAAGTTGGGGTTGCTCATATTTTTCTGTGAGCACAGACTATCATCTCCTGCAACCCGATTACTATGCTAAAGTTGTTTATCTAAAGGCGCTCTAATTCAATTCTAAGTCGTGTCCTATGCATGCATTACCCATCTCATGTCTATGGTCCAGGAGGCTTTGGACCTACTATTAGGTGGTTCTAGACTCCACTTAAGATGCTCAAAAATAATAAAACTATCACGCATTCAAAACATATATGACTATACATAAATGCAAGAAAAGGCTCAAGTTAACCTCCACACATAAATAGCAAATTGCACGCAGGCATATTCAGCAATAGACGGCTTTTAGAATTAAGACGCATTATTTTCGTAAAGTCCTATAGGCATAATTTCTAGGCAATTCTGATTTTCAACAGTGTACAAGCAGTGTTGCAACTTTAGGCTAACGGATTTGCAGATTAAAGGCACTACAAACCTATATGCATGATCTCTAATTGTTTGTGTAATGAGGTAGTAAAATGATCCCAGAATTCTGAATTACCAGTGCTAATTTTTATAGACATGCTCCTTAGGCAGGTGACACTATCCTATAGGCAGGATTTCTAATAGTTGATAATTGAAATTGATTTTATAATACTTTATCCCTATAGGCATGTCGTCTAAGTGTGGCAATACAGCAAAGTAACAAAGTAGTTTATTAAAATCCTATAGTTATGATATCTAAAGGAGCAGCGTACTAAGAGCAATAGAAGCAGTTGATTGACTGATTAATTGAAGTCCTATAGGCATGGTATCTAGATTAACGAAGCATATGTTGTTATATCCTATAGGCATATTTTCTAAGTGTGCACAATAGTAAACATAGAAGCAAGTATGGAAAATACTTGGGCTAACATGCTTGAGTGGAGTACAAGTGAAATGTGCATGATCCCTATAGGCATGATTTCTATGAGTGTGTACAATAGGAGCATATCAAACGAATAGCAAGCAAAGCAGTTAAATCCTATAGGCAAGTTTTCTACCCGTTTATGCGAGCATTAGAATACCCCCAGCCCCACTCTTTTCACTAACTTCACCATTATTCAGTTTTACAAGTGACTACAGATCACATTGAATGATTACAGGCCCAAATACAAATAAAGAACAACCCAGTAACACATCTGGGCCTTCAAATATGCTTAGAATTTCATGCGGACAGCAGGCCCAAACTCCAGGTGCAGACAGTGTACTTCAGATTCCAAATACCTAAGGCAGGCCCAATATACTAGGCCCAAACGATCCCAGTAATTAGGCCAATGAATACTATATTAGCCATACAGGCAATAGAACTACGCATGGAGTAATTTAAACATTTAGTTTTCATCACTGAAAGAACTGCAGTTTCAGCCAATATACATGGGCCATGCTAAGTTGAAAGGTGTCAAAGACAAATACAAATAAGTAATTTCAAAAAAAACAAGATTAACTATGACAGGGTAGGATGTTCTAAGTTAGCAACTGCTACAAACAGCGTTTCAAAGTAGAATCAACCTAAAGAATTCCAGATGGTAGCATAGAAGAATCATAGACAAGAAAATGTGGGGTACAATCTTCATATGAGGATTTTGCACAACATACTAGTAGCACAGTTTGGCGAACATACTTAGTTGAATATGAAACTTAATTGTAGCACAAGATTTTAAGGAACTCATAGTAGGTAGAAGAACATATTAATTCTAGGTGGATAGGTCAAGCAAACATTAGAATGCAACAAGATAGGTGATTATCTTAATGCCAATTGATCATATGCAATAAGAGGCTAAACATTAGGATTCTCCCTAGAAAGTCTTGGGCAACACTTAGAAACACATAATTGAGCAGGTCAAAGAGCACATATTAGAGTTACAGAAATTATGTCATACTCGCCTTAGAGGTCCAGGCAGTGATAACATTTAGATATTACATGATCATTGAGGAAGTAAACGAGCTACACATGAATGACCTAGTAGAAGCAATGCATCTGAACACATTTAGGGCAACGAAGTGGCTTCTCACAAGAATCTCAAGTAAAGCATGGAAATAGGCCCAAGCAAATAGTAGGCATAAGTACCTAGAAACACATAGAACAGTAAGCTAAACATGCTTAAGGAATCCAGGATCAGGGTTAACAAACTAGGTGAGTTCTAGTATTAGAAAAAGTTTAAAATCACAAAATAACTTCAAAGAAATAGGATTGTAAACAGAGGTAGCACGGTAACATATTAGATGACAAATGTTCGTGAACATAAACAAAAGATGAAACTGCGAAGGTCAAAGGACTTACCAGTTACTAATTGACAAACAAGCAAATAAGAAGAACAATTTTAGCAGTATCTCAATCATCAGTGGCAAAATGAGTAGTAGAACCTAAGAATCTCAGTGCTTTAGAGTTCCCAAGGGTTACAGATGAACCCCGAGCAATTCTCACACTGAGAAAGGTCCAATAAATAAGTTTCAATGGCATTGGCTTCCAACAGGCCAAGAAATTAAGTTTCAGAGTAGTATAGGACAGGTGAGAGTGAGAAATAGCAGTAGTTGTTAAGATTGTTCAGACCTAGAGGGGAACGGGGAAAGGGGGTTTATATTAGCCAAAATCAAACATCCAAACAAGGAAACACAATAAATCAAATATAAATAAGGAAAGAAGAGCATGCAGAATCGATTAAGAACCAAATTAAGAGAAAAATCATGCAAACCCTAATTTTGCCTGGAATCACAGATTGGCCGAAGAATCTTGTCAAATCGGACCCGTATGATCTTGCTACGGACGTATATAGACGAGAAACCGTCTGAATCTTGAGGAGTACGTCTAATTTCTCTTTATACGGAAGATTGATAGTTACCAAAAATGAGAAAGTACTATGTAACACCATAGTCTTGTAAGAAATAATGAGATAATCCATAAAAGGTAAGTAAATCACAGAGGGAATCCATGACTTAATCGGATTTGGAGAAGATTTGGGAAGGCAGCTAGGGTTTCTGAAAAAGGGAGAAAGAGAGACGAGAGAAAGCGGAAGCAGCTGGGCAGGGGATTTATCTCTAGAGTTTGGGTTAGGGAGATATAAGGAAAGGGGAAAGGCTATTGTGGACCGTTGATCATCTAAGATCAACGGCCATGATTAAAGGGGAAGCGGAGCGGATCATAAGGCGGGTCGCGATCGGGCTAGGTGAATGGGGTTGTTGGTTTGGGTTGAGACCTATTGAGCTAAAGTTTTAGGTCTGGGTTGGTGTATTAGGTCCGAAATTAACTCAAAAATTGGGCCAGTTTAAATACACGAAATTTATTAAAAAATAATTTATAAAAGTAATTTAATAAATAATAAAAATATTATTTATATAGTAAAAATGTTTGAATATAATAGCTTAACATTATAAAAAATATAAAAAAGCTATTTTAGCATAAATAATGTAATAAATATAATTATATATAGAATATAGGCTATTATTACAAAAAATGTGTAAAGAGCTCAAAAATATAAATGTAATTATATGAAATGAAGTAAAATATTATGAAACATATATGCGGGTGTAAATAATAATTTTGGATGATTATGTCATCACGAAATAATTTGAAAGGATAATTAACAAATATTTCAACAATTTAAATGCAAGAAAATTAATTTTAAAGTCTTAAAAATTATAAAAATTTACTAAAAGACCTTATATGACTCTTGTTAATTGGTGATTATGCAAAAATAATATTTTAAAAGTATATATGATATTTATAAAAATATGAGGACAAAATTAGGTATCAACAGGCCTGAGTAAGTTTGGTTTGATGATTGACAAAGAAACACATGCATGAACCAGGTCCATACACAGTATACACAGGGCACGGGCAGATTCAAGCACAAAGCATACACGTGAAGGGGATAAGCACAACTGGTTATATTTAATATCTCCTGAACAAAAAGTTTGCATAATTGATAAGGAGAAGGACTCCTTACTTGAAGAGAACTCCATCCTAGATAAGGAAGGAGTTAGAAGTTGAAGATAACTAGAACTCTTCCACCATGGAAGAGTATAGCATTAGAACTCTAGTTGATCCTATTCTACTAACTCTATATTTTTCAGGATGTTCTCTTTTACAGACACGCACAAACGTTGAAGTTAAACAAGAGTTGAGAGTAAAATAGCAAGGCATTTTGCAAGCAATTCATGTGTGTTTCAAGTGTACGAACCTGAAGCTACATGAACCAGATAGAAGAACCAGTTCCAAGTGTCTGTCTTTTATTCTAGTTTCATTGTAGTAGGACTTTTGAGTTGTACTTTTCAATTTTCTCTAGAAGCATTTGTACTAGGTACCCTCAGTGTATTGTTCAAGTTAGAGTTAACTTGAAGTTGTCGCAACAGCCTGAGGTTGGCTGCCATAGAGGGTTAGAGATAATCCTTAGGTTTATAAGAGTTTTGTAAATGCTGTCTTTGGCTCAGTGATTTAGTAGAGTGTTGGGAAAAATCCTACTGGGAAGTAGGCTGTGGGTTTTTCACCTTTTGAGCCAGGTGTTTTTCACGTAAAAATATTTGTGTTCTTCACTTTCTCCAGTTACTATTCCGCAATTGTAGTGTAAAATTGAACACCACACAAATCATCTCCTTTTCCCATCTTGTGTGGTATTGAAGTACAAAATATCAAGAGGAGTGGTAATCAATAGTGAAAAAATCCATGAAATAAGAGAAGATGGTATCTTTGATGACATCTTGATCATGAATCTAGTTCCTTACATCATCAACTAGAGCTAGATCTTATTTCTCCTTACCTATTGAGGGTTGAAGTGTGAAAGAACTTAGTACTAGCATTACTGTGGGTCAACGAGAGGATTTTAGATTTTAATTTCCAGAAAAGCTCTTCATTTTTTTGAAAAATAGAGTATTCTGATTGGAGTTTGCATGTCGCAATAAAAGCTTGATTCGAGGTGTCAGAAAAACACTGCCGTCTGTTCCAAAAACTAACTTTTAGCTCCAGTACATAAAACTTGAAAGCATAGCTAGGGGACATCTGGATACCAGCTAATCTAGCTAGGAGCTGCTTTTTCTTGTGAAAGATGTTTCCAAGACTTTTTTGTACCAGATCATTTCTTGAGACTGAAAGTTCTTAGTTGCATGCAAAAGATTGCTAGAATACTTAAAGCAATAATGTACTAATGATGGAAAATCTTGGTGGCTGCACCACATAGTTTCAAACCTGAAGGGCTTGGTTTCATTATGAAATTGGTGCATATTCGGGTTGACAAGGAGTGGATAGCGGTCTGAGTGTGTTCTAAGGAGGTGAGTAACAGTAGTGTCATGGTATATGGATATCCATGCATCATTGTCAATGTTGACACGCAATTTTGGCTCATAATATATAAAAATCACTTTCTGCAGGCTTTGTAGTCATTAACTGCAAAGTATAATCTTTTACACATTTTAATATTAATGAAATTTATTGAAAATTAACCATATTTTATAAAATATGAGAATTTTTATCATGTTATTGAAGTTATTCCAAATCACCATTGTTGCACATTTTCTAAATTTCAGAATAATTTATTGATAAGTTTTCTATTTTCAAAATATTAGGATTTTTCTATAAATTTATTTTTATTTAAAAATAAAAATAATAATTACTACAATATTATTTTAGTTATTGGTATATTTCAATAAATACTACAAGTCATATTTTTTAATTAAATATGGGAGCAAATAGAATTTATATTTTAAACGCGAATCAAATCTAGTCAAACCTATATCTTGTCAACTTTTTGTATAATATTTGACATGACTAGATGTTGACTTTATTTTGTAGTTAATTGTATTATATCTTTTTGATAATAGGAAGTTTAAACCATTGGATAGTAACTAAGGGATTATAGGATTATTTGGGGGACAAGTGGTTTAGCTCTAATATCCATTGGTCAAAAAGGGGGAGGGTTAAAATATATTATAAAAAGGTTGGGGTAAATTTTAAAAAGGGGGATTAAATTTTATTTTAAGGGGTTTTAACCCTAAGTTTCTCTCCCTCCCTCATTTTGGAGATTGGATGTCGTTCACCTCACTCCCTTCCTGACTTCACTGCCGCTATCGGTATTAGTCACTGATCGAGTAGAAATCAACTCACGTTCCCCCTTCCCCCCACGGCTGCCGCCAGTGCTGCTCTCATCCCCCTCTCTTACTCTTCTGTCTCGTTAGGCAAGGGATTCGCTAGCGAAGAGAACCCATCTGGATCTAGTCGGAAAAAGAGTTGCGGCAACCCCCGTTTAGCTTTCTTGTCCACTTCTCATTCTTTGCTTCCTTTTACAGGTTAAAGACGGCCCAGATATAGCTGTATTTAATTAGATCTGGGCGGAAGAAAATCAAGCGACCCTTCTCTGCCTTTGTTCATCCGACATCGTTATTCCGGTGGACACCGCTATCGTAGCAGGGCTGCTATTGCGAATATATTTTGTTGTACTATGTATTGCTATTTTGCTACTTTGTAACATGAATTTGTGTATGACATTTCGGTAATATAAAAACAAATTATATCGCTAAAAGTATGGACGAAAATAATTATTCGGCGAGTTCTCTAATTTTAGAATTGTTATCTTGGTTTGTTCATTGCTGACCTTGTGATTCTAGAATGAAAAATCCCATTTTTGGTTCAGATTCACTAACTTTACAATGTTAATATTTTCTCTTTACTTTTATGCTCTTTTCACCGGTGACATATCGAGACTCGTAGATCCTTGGTTTCTTCGAGGATATCTCCGCTAGAAAATAATATTTTCATTACCTTGATCCATTCAGATTATATTGTCTCTGTTCGGAACATCGTTATATCACTGTGGCTGCTTAATCGTTGGTCTTGATAGTGTAATCTTGTAGATTTACTGTAATTAGTGGCCAATAAAAATAATACAAATTATTGAGGCCACGACTCGATTTGTCCCTTCGAACCAGGCCCAAAAAATAAAGAGGCAATGACGATAACCATCGGAAAAGAAAAAAAGACGAGAAGTACGATGAACCGACACTTTGGACGGTAACACAGTTGGCTACCATTAATCGCAACCAAAGCGGTTCCTATTCTCATGTCTAGACAAAATAAAATATATAATTCGAGCCTCCCAAAAATATTTTCAAAGAGACTTTTTTCAACAACACTGCTTCCGTATTTGATCCACGTAACAAGTTTGAATATGTTAGCATTGCACTTGATGGACCTTTTAGGGAGAAAAAAGGGAAGAAAATAAATGATGAGGTGTATGCTTATATGAATTCTTTGTTTAAAGAGTATCGTAGACAACAGTCAGTTGTTTCACTTCAGTAAGAGGTAAGGCAGAAAAAGGGAAAAGGTTCTTTTCGTTTACGTGGCTACATACTTGTAGCGATCAAATGGCATATTTATTATTATTTATTATTTATATAAGAAAAAGGTAATTGTATGGGCCTTTGCTTCGAGAACAATCGTATTAGCGCCTTCGCAGCCTGCCTTTCCATTCTTCGAGTGCAGTTCCTTCTTGAGCCTTTTCTTTTTGACTCCTACCGAAGCAAGCCTCTCAAGTGCTGACCTTTCTTCCCACCTTTGAGCGAAGCAAGCCTCTCAAGTGCTGACCTTTCTTCCCACCTTTGAGCGAAGCAAGCCTCTCAAGTGCTGACTTTTCTTCCCCCCTTTGGTGAGCTGACCTAAAAAGTATTCAACAGGATCTTGTCCTCAATCTCCATCTAGATCTACTTCATCTGATAAGATATCTAATATATCTAGTGGGAGTATTATAACTGCATCATTAATAAGTATGAAGTTTCACTTGAAGAAACAAAAGAAAGACAATGGAAGTGGGGGTGCTAAATCGGACTTGGATAAATATATTAGTGAAGAACAAGAGCCTTTTAGTGAAAAATTTGATATCTTAAGTTGGTGGAAAACACATGCTCCTAGATTTCTTATTCTTCCAGAGTTGGCTCATGATGTGTTGGCCATTTCAATTTCTAATGTGGCGTTGGAATGTGCATTTAGCACCGGTGGCCGTATTCTTGATTCATTTAGGAGTTCATTGACTCCTAAATGCGTGCAAGCTCTTGTTTGTGTTCAAGATTAGCTTAGAGAAGAGAATAATTCTATTAGTGTTGAAGAAGAGTGAGAGTATCTTGAGGAACTCAAAATTGGTAAGCTTTTAATATTTTGTGTGTTTTAGTTCAAAATATATTGTAACACCCCGGAAAAAAATATTCGAAGAGTTTTAAGACCATTAAGGAGATTGGCGGGTGCTAATTATATTAATTCGGGTATGAACAAGACTGCTAATTTGAATGATATCAATTGATAATGATAATATATGTATGAGGTGCATTAAGAATAGTTTATGGTCTAAAAAGAGCCCTAAGGCTAAGTCAAGTTAAAAATTATATGATGGGATAAAGTTTCAAGTGAGTTCGCACAAGACCTAACTTCAAACGAGCATAAATCTCAAGATATGTAGAGTTATATGGTGTATAACCTATCAAAAGAAAGGTCTATGTGTCTAATTTCTAATGATTTAAACCGTTTCTCATTTGAAGATTCCTACAAGAAGTTACGATGTTCTTACTAAAGGGTGGCAGAACAGCTACGCGAATCTTGCGTAGCCTATGCAACATTACAGCGTAACCTACGCAAAATTGCGTAGGCAAATCCAGTAGCATCAAGGGTCATTTTAAGAGCTGAAAACGTGGGTTTAGAGAGAGAATGGGTTAGTTCTTCATCTTGGAATGAATTTCTAGAGAGAAGGAGGAGCTCTTCCACCATGGATACACTTCAAGGTAAGTTATTTTGGTACAAGGATGATTATATAACATCATTTAGTGATAACATTAACATTATTATAGATCAAATTCATAGGAAATGGGTTGAATCTTCAAGAACATCAAAAAGCGAAAAAGTTAGATTCCTCCACCAGAGGTAATCCCTTCACTTGAGCTTCATATATATGTCATATTGGAGTATGGGTAGCATGTTTATGAGTTTTATTTGAAGTTCTAATGGGATATTGTATGAACTCTAAGGGAGGGTCTTAAAAATGATATTTTGGGCAAAGAAGAAGATGAATTGATATACAATGAATTGTTTTGAGTTTCTAATAATTCCAATAGACTTGATAACTTAATTGATGAACGAATTGAATAGGGAATTACCATTTTGACAAAATACAACACTACTTCTTGAAATGGGTGTTCTTAAACATAGGGTTTTGTTAGAGAAGACAATGAATAGTGACTTAATGATGTTGGGTAATTAACATAGTATTATTAATGACTCCAAATGAGTATTAAATAATAAGAATGGAATTGAATAGGCTAATAGATGAGCCTATTGGATAATTTGGGATGGTTGAAGGCTTGTTGCAAATTATGAAGCCAAAATGGATATTTATGAATCTTTTCGTATTTATTTTGATATAGTTGGGATATCTAATGGTAGATATTGAATTGTGGGTTATATTTGGACATTTTAATCAATTGGAGCATTGTAGTATTTTCGGAGTTTGAAGATTTGAGGGTCGAGTTGAGGTCGGATTTTGGTAAAATTGGTATGACTAGACTCGTGATTGAATGGGCTATCAGATTTTGTAACTTTTATCGGGTTCCGAGACGTGACCCCCACGGGTAATTTTTGGGGTGTAATTTCGGATTTTGTGAAAAATATTAGTATTTTGATATGGAATTAATTCCTATAATTTTGTGGACTGAATCAAATTGATTGTGGCTAGATTCGAGCCGTTCGGAAGTTGATACGCGCAGAATGGAATTTTTGAAGCATTGTTTAGCTTGCTCGATATTGGATTCGTCTTGTTCGGGGTAAGTAACTCTTCTAATCTTGGAGTTGAGGGTATGAATCCTGAATATATGTATTATGTTAATTTTTGGGAGGTGACGCACATGCTAGGTGACAAACGTGTGGGCGTGCACTATAAAAATTGTGACGTAATTGTTTCCGTAAAATTTTGTAGTTAAATAATCTTGACATTTTCTATGTAGTTTTATGTGTTGAAATAATTGAGCTGAGAATCATATTAAAAATCATGTTGAGGCTATGTGGCAGTATTATTGGGATCCACAGAGGTCGTATTGTTGTGAATTATTTATTTTAAATTGAAAATTCATGCTCAGTCATATTCATGTCATTACATATCATATCTCAATCTCTGTTGTTATTCGTTGATACATCATATCATCATTTTCAGGCTATTTTCATGACATTGTGAGCCTATGAGCCCGAGAGACTGGAGAGATTGATGACTGAGTGAGGTCGAGGGCCTGATTGTGAGGATAATTATGGGATCGGGCTGCATGCCGCAGCAGGCCATATTGGCTTTATATACTTTATTATTATGGGATCGGGTTGCACGCCGCAACAGGCCAGATTGGCTTATTATAGCACGTGAGTTGTCCGTGCGGATCCAGATATTGATACTATAGCACGTGAATTGTTTGTGCGAATCCAGTTATTGATGTTATGGCACGTAAATTGTCCGTGCAACACGTGAGTTGATCGTGCGGATTATAGCGCTTGGGCTGTAGGAGCCCCTCCGGAGTCTGCACACCCCCAGTGAGCACAGTCGACTATAAACAGGGATCGGGCTACACACCGCAGCGGGTATTGTACAGCGCTGAGTGATTGTGTGTGCTGAGCATAGTGAGAGAGAATGTGAGACAGTGAGATTGAGTACTCTGAGAGTGTGAATACATGAATAAATCTCTGAGATACATTGTATTAATATGCACACATGACATACAGGCATAGAGATATATTTTTCTCATGTTGTACGGTATCACATCATTCATGATTTCTCACGCATTTTGACAAATGGACATAATGATGAATTTGTTTCACACTGGTTATCTGGAAAGAAAATGAAACATCTTATTTATTATTGAAAGGATTTTGGGAAAAATTATTATTTTCAAACTTATTCATATTTTTGACAACTCCAGTAAACGATTTGGGTTTTCATTGATGTACTTGAAAGGCAAAACTAGTTTCAGAAATCATGTTTATGTAATATGACATATTTGGTCGCATTATCTTTAGATATAGAAAATAATGGAAGCACTACTAGCAATGTTGATGTATAGTTGTAACTTGAGTTGTAAGTTTAATACTTTATTTGTTTGGTGATATATTTTTGTAGTTTTGTTCTTTTATCATCAAAAAATTATATTCTAATTTTGATTTTATTTTCTTTCTTAGGTTCAAGTTCAATCATGTCCCGTGCTTCTAAAGTGCACTAAGTGCACTAACATATTTGAGAACACTTTGAGGTGATAGAAGATAATGGAAAAGTTCGCAAAGTAGAGTGCTTACACTGTGGTTGAGACTATAATGTTCATCCAAAGAGGGATGACACATATAATTTAAGAAAGCATATAGGGGTTGTCTTGAGCGTTTTTCAAAAATTCATATTTAAGTTAATTTGAGACAATTTGTGTTATTTTGATTTTGAATTTGTTAAGACTTATTTAAGTTTAATGGGTTAGATACTTAGACTTATGGGCCAGTGTTCTCATGTTGATGTTGCTGCTACTTGTTAGTTACACTTTAGCTTTATGTTTGGCAAAATGGAAATAGGTTATATAGCTTTATGTTTGGCAGAATAACAGTAGGTGTGCATAATGTTGCTGTTGTAAGCATGTGACACTTTAGTTGTCATTTGTACAAAATACATAAGTTACCACCTGAATTAAGTAACCAAATCCCTCTTACACATTTTGTGCGGAGGAAAATCACCTAAACACTCCTCTATCTTCTTCCTAACCTCAGTCAGTCATTTTCCATGGTAATTTCAAATGCATCTTCCTCCCAGCAACAATAAACACTGAAGAAATTAGGGTGGCACTTTGATTAAGAAAGAGAACCAGTTAAAGAATTTTATCATTTGTCATCTTAATAATCGGAATTGGTCGGAATTGAAGCCGAAAATACTTAACTTTAAGCCGTCGGTACTCCAGCCTATGTTGCCTCCTCCATAGACCAATATAATCCTTGACACCTTCCACAGGACAAACTCCAAATCAACCCCAAATTTAAAATTTAAAAAAAAAAAAAGAATGAAGAAGAAGAAGAAAAAAAAACAAACTAGAAAATTCATTCTTCTATGGTGGAAGGTACCAGCGTGAAAGCAAGCAAGAAAGAGAGAATTAAATGGGTCACTTGTGTGGTAAAGGAGGATATGGATAAGATAAGGAGGGAGGGTAGTGGCAGGGACGAAGGGGGAGGGTAGCGGCAAGGACGAAATGGGAGGGAAGGGTTTAGATACTTTTTTCTTCTATTTATTTAAAAGAAAAATAAGGAAAAAAAATATTTGGACTAAATAATTATCTTTAACACGCTCAGTTACATGTGTAAGGTTATTTTCGTCCACCAAAAGTATATACCACGTATTTGAGGCATAATTTGGATGGTAATTTATGTATTTTGCCTTGTTACTAGTGTAAACTTAATTCTTTTTGGTAGGTTTATGCCCTCTCGATTTTTGTTGCATCTGTGTAAACTTGAATTCTGCTGCTGGCCTGCTGCTCGTTAGATTCTGACACTGGGCTACTGCACGTTACTACTAGTTGCTCATATTTCCCAGTTCCTTATCAAACTTTTGGCCTTCTTGCTTAGTGTATTGACCTTTGGGTTTAGGTGTGGCAAATATACTCTACGAGATTTTGCAGAACTTAATTTTGGATGAAGAATCCGATATTCATGGTGCATGTAAAGGTTCACTAAGAGCTCATAACATGACACCAATAGAAGTGTTAGTATGCAATAATACCAAGGAAAAGATTAAAGTCAGTCTCGCTTCATAGACTTCATTTGTTTTATTTAAGATACAACTAAATCTATATATACATCAGAATATTAAAATGTGTATTAAGATTAAGACATCTGAACTGAATAGACATAATATTAAGATAGATTTTATGATCTGAATACTAAATGATTAAGACTTTTTGTTTTTTAAATTTGAATATATAAAACTTATCTTTATTTAGAAATTAATAAATATAAACACAAATTACTAATTTTATATATATATATATATATATATATATATATATATATATATATATATATATATAGTAATTTCGGAAATGATGATTAACGGTGGTGCTTGTGAATACTGACTAGAGGCAGTGGTTGGTGGTGGTTTTAGTTGATGGTGGTGGTTCTGGGTAGTAGATAGTGGTGATTGGTAGCGATAGCGATTATGGTTGAGGATGTTGGTGGTTGGTAGTGATAGTTAATAATGGTGGATGATGGTGGTGGTTGTGATTGAGGAAGGTGATGGTGGATAGTGGTAGTTTATAAAGGTGGGCGTTGCAGGCTATAGCAGACTACTATAATTAGGATGGGGTGATAGTTAATAATGCAGACTACTATAATTATTTTGTAATAGCCCATCAATGCTTGTGATCCCCTTCCTAGTTCCTCGTCCTCCACCTCCCACCTGCTAGCTTAGCAGTGTTAGCACAACATGACTGTCCACTCTCCATTTATATCATCTATCCATGTTTGTAAATGATTTCCTTTTAAAAGGAACAATTCCGTTAATGTATCAAACGAAAATCGTATCAAATCAAAATAAGAAATATCGAACCATAACAAACCACTTTGGTACAATATTTGATATACACAATTGATAAACCGAATATTAATATAACAAATCAAAGCTCTTAAATATCAAACCTAAATACCGAATGCCGGCCTCTAAAGGTGATATATAGATCAATGAAAAGTTTCAAACGCAAATTACTCATTAAAATCATGAGATTACTCATCTGCTCATAAAATCAAAGAAAAACTTTGAGTCTAAGTAGTAGTAAAAAGTCAAAGATGATAAGCGATCAGAACCTGTCGAGATTTCACTGTTAACATCGCACAAATTAGTCAGTGGATTGACAGACTAATGAATTCTATCGTCAAATCGCTCTCTTTCTTTCCCATGAAAAGAGTAAAAAGGACCTCAAAAGCAACAAGAGGAAAATATAAAACTGGTTAAAAAGTGAAGACTTCAGAACTTCGTAGAGAGTTGTGTCTATGGTACACATTTCAAATTTCAAGTGAAGGCCTCAGAACTTCGCAGCATCCAAAAAGTAAATACTTAAGAAACATGAGAACTCATTGAATTAAAACCAAAACTAAAACAAAGCAATTTAAAGGAAATTTAATGGGGACTCAGTTTATGGGTGGTGATATATCAGGATGGTCGGCAAGGTGGATTTACACCATTACGACGAACGAGACCAATCTGAAAAGTAGTCGTCATTGTCCTCATAACACTTTTAAATCTCAAAATAATCAAAAGCAATTTATAACGAAAACAATTGGAGAGTCATCAGATAGGAGCGAAAGACTAAAGTAGTTTTATAATCACAAATAACTTCATGTGAACTATGCTACTAGTCATCATTTGACCCACTACTGCATACACAGAAGAAGCAATTATCAATTATTGAATTAAAAGTAGAGAAAAACTATATAAAATTTTGATAAAAGGGCAGCCTCAGAAGGAAGGCAGTAGTATAGTCGTAATCATGATTTTCTCATTATCGCAAAACAACTACATCATCATCGGCAAAAACTGAAACCAAAACTTAGAAAAAGATAAAAGAAACAAATAATTTTCTCTGAAAATCAAAGGGAAAGAATGTGAAGGATTTAAAGAGACATAAAACGGCCTCATAGAGAAGATTAGAGTATTCAACATGAGAAAAATTCAGACATATGCTTGTCTATTAAATAAATCTAATCATTGGCCAAACACCTAGCAAATACAACAGACGAAAAAACAGAAAAAAGAAAAGAAATAGAAGTTTGCGTCGAAGCTATATAGAAGAACGGGAAAAGCTTACTAATTGAAGATCGGAGGGAGGCCTATAAAAACAAAAGCAGTCAGAAAATTGAATCTGCGTAAAAACTACGGGAATGAAGGAGCTTATATAAAGAGGAGAAATAAAGGCTAGGGTTTTACGAGCGCCCTTAGAGGAGAGCCCTCAGCCCAGCAGCCTCCTTTCAAATTTTAGCCCAATTTTGAATGGAAACCCCGGCCCATTAATAAAAGGAAAACTTTCATAACTACAACTTTAGTCTTTATATAAAGAAGGAATCTTTACACAAATAGCCGGCCATAATTATTATTTTATATTTTCTAGCCATATACATAGTTTATACATTAATTATACACATGTAATACATAAATTATGCATAGATTATATCTCCACGGGCTAGTTTTGATTTAAGTGGTTGGGTGGGCGGCTATTTGGGTTAATTCTTCTATAAAGAACATCATGTTATAAATAAAGACTGTAAAGTAAAGACAAGTATAGAGAGAAACTGATATTTTATTCAAACTTCAAACTTATGTTCATAATGAACTGCAAAACTCATCTATTTATAAAAGAAAGAAAGCAGTTACGAGGCTTTTCAGGAAGCAGCTGCAAGGCTTTTCTTTAGCTGCTTGTAAGCTGTCTGCATGAGCTGCTTGCAACCTGCCTGTTTAATAAGAAGCTGTTGCAAATCATTTCATTGAGTTGCTTGCAACCTGCCTGTATCAGCTGCTTGTAAGTTGTCTGCATGAGCTGCTTGCAACCTGCCTGTTTAATAAGAAGCTGATGCAAATCATTTCATTGAGTTTCTTGCAACCTGTCTGCATCAGCTGTTTGTAGATAAATTTCAACAGAGTACTAAATGAAAAATCTTCTTCAGGAAGATTATCTATAGCGGAGTAATGAATGGACATCCACATTATAATACTTTCATAACACTCCCTATTGGATGTTCATTAAAAGACAATGTGCCTCGTTAAAACCTTACTAGGAAAAACTCAGTGGGAAAAATCCTAGTAAAGGAAAAAGAGTACACATATTTAGTAATACGCATTTTTAGATGCCTCATTAAAAATCTTACAAGAAAAACCCTATGGGAAAAAGCTTAGTAAGGAAAAAAGAGTACATCGCGTATTTCACTACCCCTGATGAAAACCTTGTTTCAAATATTTGAGTCTTCGCATTCCAATCTTGTATACCATATTCTCAAAAGTTGAAGTTGGCAAAGATTTAGTGAACAAATCTGCTGGATTGTCACTTGAACGAATTTGTTACACATCGATGTCACCATTTTTCTGAAGATCATGTGTGTAGAATAATTTTGGTGAAATGTGCTCGTTCTATCTTCTTTTATATATTCTCCCTTTAATTGGGCTATGCATGCAGCATTGTCTTCGTATAAAATTGTGGATCTTTTATCACATTCCAAACCATATTTTTCTTGAATAAAATGAATCACTGATCTCAACCATACGCATTCCCTACTTGCTTCATCGCCCTTCTCCGGCGCATCAGAATCGTCACTATGAGTTGCCCAGGTGCCACCGGGTCTTTCCTGATGGTCACTTTGTCTGCCTGAAACTTTGCTTTTTTCTTCACCATGCCATCCGCATTTGGGTTCTCATGCACCCTTGCTTCCTGGCACAATCTAGTGACCAGAGAGGGGAAAAGGAACCCATACCTCTTCTGTGGTGAACGGACGAACGTCTCAGACTGAATAATCTTGGCCACATCAAAATCGTGGCCATTCACGAAGCACCAGATCAAGGCAGCTCTCGGACCATTTACCTCTGTGGTGTTGTGGGACGGCAGCAAGCGACTGTTGATGATGTCCAACCAGCACTTTCCTTCAAAAGTGAGTGAGGCAGAGTGTAGCTTCGATCCCGGCACAACCCATACTACCTCTTTGTCTGGTGCACATATAGTTCTGAAAAACCTGTTCCATGTGATGGGTTCTCGCTTGTAAGTATCATAGAAATCCTCCTCCCCATTGAATACAAGCAATCGATACACTCTGCTGATGGCTTCTATCGAAGCATCCACCCTCGTGTGTCGCACAGTGCATATTCTATCCTCATGTTCAGGGCAGTTGGCATAGAACTCCCGGACAAGCATCAAGTTACCCTCCTCTGGCTCTTTGAAAAAGTTATCCAACCTGTACCTGATCAACTCCCGATACATATTAAGGCACTCATCCTGGAGGGACGCCCTGTCAATACCCCTTTCTGGTACAGGTTTTTTAGTGGCCTTCAAACTGAAACGGTCTTGGATAGCTCTGGAGACAAACCTGGTACAATTAAACTGAGCTGTACTGATCGGTGTCCGTGCCCGGGATGAACCTCCATAACCACTTGATGAGGCTCCGATGATGCGTCTCTTCTTTGAAGGTGCCATGGTACATACACAACAAACACTACTATCAGTAATCGGCGGAATATGGGAACCAATGGCGGTTACTCAGACTTCACTCGCACAATTGGTCACAATTTACATTCAAACTCATTGTGGCAATTCAACAAACACTTAAGGTGCATATACCCCCCAAGTTACCCAAAGCCCTAATTGAACTTCCATTCCTCACAAACTCAACAATGTCTTCCCCCAATTCAACCAAATCTATTAGCCTCACATGCCACATATATACTACAATCCTAAACCAAGACAAGAGTACCCATGATTCTACTATCCTACACATACAATAGCAAAGGAAAAGAATGGGAAAAATAAAAAATTGAAAACAAAACAAATACTAAGAAAGAGGAATAGAATCATGTTACTTACTTGGAGATCTTGGGAGGAACGGAGATTGGGGATTGGTTGAATGGAGAAGAGGAGGAAAGAGAATAAGCTTTGTTGATGAGAGAAATTTTGAGGGAGAGGGAGAGGGGGCATGTGTTTTGGTTTAGGTGAAGGGGGAAAGGTTTTAGATTTTGTTAAGGGGGAGGGAAAGAAGAAGTGGGGGAGTGGGCGGTTGGGGGAGGGGGGGATAAGTAAAAGAAACTAATTAATAGGAAAGAAAAGAAAAGAAGAGAAAAGACAAGAAAATAAAAGAAAAAACAATAATAATAATAATAACAAATTCTGAACCTGGTACCGCCTCATCCGCGGTCGATCGCGTCCAATCCGCGGCCGCAGATGAGGAATAATGAGGGGGACAAAATCCGCGCCTCAATCCGTGGTCAAGTCCATGGGCGCGGACTTGCGGCAGTGAAGGTAGTAAAATCCACGGTCGACTCCGCGGGCACGGATGGGGGGGCAGTGGTCTGTGCAAAATCCGCGGCCTACTCCCCGGTCCAATTCGCGGTCGCGGATATCGATCTCCAGCAAATTTTTGTCTTTTTCACACTTTTACCTATCTCCAGGTTAATTTCATCCCCCGAATCCTTCTGATGCGCATAATTTTATCCCTGCAAATTAGTAGCTCGGTTAATGTCATTCAAAATCAATTACAAAAACAAGAGTAAAGAAAAATAATGGGTTGCCTCCCAAAAAGCGCATGAGTTAACGTTGCAGCACGACGATTTACAACAAACCATGGGTTGCCTCCCAAGAAGCGCCTGATTTAATGTCGCGGCATGACGCAGGCTTTCATTATTACTCCGGGTTGTATAACAACACTAGATCTCCAGGTTTGAAGTTCCGATCTAGAATGTGCTTATCATGCATCATTTTCATCCTTTCTTTGTACAATCTTGCATTCTCAAATGCATGGAACTTGAATTCCTCGAGTTCATGTAACTCGGTGACTCTGCTGGTGCCTGCGGTCTCCATATCCAAATTCAACTGCCGCAGTTCCCAAAGGGCTTTATGTTCGAGCTCTACCAGAAGATGGCATACTTTTCCAAACACCAACTTGTATGGTGACATACCAATTGGAGTTTTGAATGATGTGCGGTACGCCCATAATGCATCATCCAGTTTCTTTGCCCAATCAGTCCTTGTCGCATTCACTGTCTTGGTCAGGACACTTTTGATTTCCCTGTTGGACACTTCAACTTGCCCACTCGTCTGTGGGTGGTAAGGTGTGGCTACCTTATGGTGAACTCCATACTTTTCCAACAGTCGTGCGAATGCTCTATTGCAAAAATGGGTTCCGCCATCACTGATTATAGCTCCCGGGGTGCCAAAACGCGTGAAGATATTTTTCTTTAGGAAGCCTGTCACCCCTTTTACATCATTGGTTGGGAGAGCCACCGCTTCGACCCATTTGGAGACATAGTCAACTGCTACCAATATATATTTGTTACCATACGAGCTGGCGAATGGCCCCATAAAGTCAATCCCCCACATGTCAAAAACCTCCACCTCTTGAATTGTGGTCATCGGCATCTCGTGACGTCGAGATATGTTGCATGTCCTTTGACACTCATCACAACTTTTTACCCAAGCATGGGCATACTTGAACAGAGTTGGCCAATACAACCCCGATTTCAACACTTTTGCTGTTGTCCGGATTCCTCCAAAGCGTCCACCATATGGTGAAGCATGGCAAGCCTGCAAAACAGAAGGTTGATCTTTCTCGGGGATACACCTCCAGATCATGTTATCTACATATATTCTAAAAAGTAGAGGTTCATCCCAATAATAAGATCGACAATCGCGAAAGAACTTTTTCTTTTGAATTGAAGAGAGTTCATAAGGTACAATATCGCTTGCTAAATAGTTAGCAATATTAGCATACCATGGCGACTCCTCCATTGTCACAGCGATTAACTGTTCATCCGGGAATGTCTCTATTATATCTTCAACCTCCATCTTCTTTTCAGCTCCTTCCAACCTTGAGAGGTGGTCTGCCACTTAATTGTCCGTCCCTTTTCTGTCACGAATTTCCAGATCGAATTCTTGTAGCAAAAGAACCCAACGGATTAAGCGTGGCTTTGAATCCTTCTTTGCTATCAAGTACCTAATTGCTGCATGGTCAGTATAAACAATAACTTTTGAACCAATTAAGTACGGCCTGAATTTGTAGAAGGCAAACACTACAACCAATATTTCCTTTTCTGTTACGGTGTAATTGAGCTGTGCACCACTGGGCGTCCTGCTTGCATAGTAAATTGGGTGCATCATCTTGTCTTTTCGCTGCCCCAAGACTGCTCCTATAGCATAACCACTGGCGTCGCACATGAGCTCGAACGGTTGCTCCCAGTTGGGTGCAACAATGATGGGTATAGTTATCAGTCTCTTCTTCAGCTCTTCAAATGCCAACCTACAATCATTAGAAAACACAAAGGGCTGATCCTTTTCAAGAAGTTTACATAAAGGGTTAGCAATCTTAGAAAAATCTTTTATGAATCGCCTGTAGAACCTGGCGTGCCCAAGGAAACTTCTCACTGCCTTGACCGCAATGGGCGGTGGCAATTTCTCAATCACATCAACCTTAGCATGGTCGATCTCAATTCCCTTACTGGACACTCGATGCCCCAAAACTATTCCTTCTTGTACCATAAAATGACACTTTTTCTAATTCAGCACCAAATTTGTCTCCACACATCTTTTGAGCACTCTTCTTAAATTGTGAAGACAATCTTCGAATGAATCCCCCACCACGGAGAAATCATCCATAAACACCTCCATAATGTCTTCAATCATATCAGTGAAAATGGCTAACATGCACCGCTGGAATGTAGCTAGCACATTGCAAAGTCCAAAAGGCATTCTCCGAAAGGCAAAGATGCCATACGGACAAGTGAAGGATGTTTTCTCTATGTCTTCAGGGGCTATTGAGATCTGGTTACACCCCGAATATCCATCCAAGAAACAGAAGTGAGACCGCCCAACTAACCTATCCAACATCTGGTCAATGAAAGGCAAGGGGAAATGGTCCTTCTGGGTGGCTGTGTTTAATTTCCGATAGTCCATGCAAATTCGCCACCCCGTGACTGTACGAGTCGAGATCAACTAATTATTCTCATTTTGTACGACCGTCATTCCTCCCCTTTTTGGCACACACTGAACAGGGCTGACCCAGTTGCTGTCAGAGATGGGGAAGATGATACCCACATCCAGCCACTTGATCACTTCCTTCTTCACCACTTCTTTCATATTCGGGTTCAGCCATCGTTGATGCTCTTTGGAAGGTTTGTGCCCCTTTTCCAAGAGAATCTTGTGCATACAAAAGGCTGGGCTGATACCCTTTAAGTCTGCCATAGTCCAACCAATGACAGTCTTACATTCTTGTAACACCTGCAAGAGTTGCTCGACCTACACAACTAGCAAATCAGATGATGTAATAACATGCAAAGTAGAACTAGGCCCTAAGAAAGCGTACCTGAGGTGAGTTGGAAGCGGTTTCAGGTCCAACTGTGGTGGCTCATCTATTGATGGTTTTGCAGGTGGTGTTGCTCTTTCTTCTAAGCGTAGGGGCTCGAACTGAGGTTCCCTTTTCCAGAACCCTTAACCCTCGATAGCCATGACCCACTCCGCCAGCCTTTCACCATCCATCTCTTCCAAATTCATCAAACATGTTTCTAGCGGATCCCTGACATTAAGGGTCTCATCCTCCTCTTACAGTATCACATCCACGGCCTCCACTAGCGAGCAATTTGGAAATTCGTTGGGTCTCCTCATGGATTGTTGAACGTTGAATATTATTTCTTCATTGTTCAACCTCATTTTCAACTCTCCAGTCTCACAATCAATCATTGCTCTCCCAGTGGCTAAGAACGGCCTTCCCATAATGATGGGTATCTCTTCATCCACTTGACAGTCAAGAATAACGAAGTCTGCAGGGAATACAAACTTCCCCACTTGAACAAGCACATCATCAAGAATTCATGTCGGTCTTTTGACTGTGCGATCAGCCAATTGCAATAACATTGAGGTCGATCTAGCTCTGCCAATGTCCAATGGCCCCCAAGTCACACAATGCTTCAGCAAAAGCATAACTCCCAATGGTGCATGGGATAGTGAAACTACCTGGATCAGACACTTTTTGAGCCATAGGTCTTGTCACTACCGCACTGCAGGTTTGCATCAGAATTATAGTGGACAAGTCCTGGAAGTCAAATTTTTGCGACATCAGATCCTTCATCATTTTTGCATACCCTGGAATTTCCCTCAAATCATCCATCAGTGGAATAATCAATTGAATTTATCGAAGCATTTCCATGAATTTCCTGTATTGATCATCTTTCTTTTGCTTTGCCAATCTCTGAGGGAATGGTGCAGGAGTCAATCTCTACCCACTGCTTGGTGTCTTTTCTTTGTTGGAAGCTTTTTCTACCACCTGTTCTGAGAGTTGTTCACCTTCCTTCTCCTTACCCTTGTCAACCTGTGCTTGTTCAATTACAACCTCGGTGAGCTCTGCTGACTCATCTGTCTCTAATGTAACTGGAGTAGTTGGCGTAGTCTCTCTCCTAGATTGAGCAACTTCTTGCTCTCTGTCTAAATCTCTTCTATTCCTGAAACTCACTGCCATTAACTGATTTGGGTTCTGTTCCTTTGGGTTAATATTTGTATCTACAGGCAATGTTCCTTGTGGGCGATTGTTCAAGACCATAGACAGTTGTCCCAATTGAGTTTTAATTCCTTTGATTGCCGAATCATGTGCTGCTAACTTTTCTTGTATCTTACTATTTGTCCCAATGAGTTATTGTAGCATGCCCCTAATTTCTGTCATGTTGTTGTCCTGCTGTTGATGAGGTGGTTGGTAGGCCAACTATTGTTGGTGCTGCTGATTATAGCCATGTTGCCTTTGATAAGGCACGACTTGGCCTTGTGGTCGTGCGCTTCTTGGATTGGGGTTGTGTTGTGGCTGGTTTGGTCTGTACTGTTGGTTTGGTGTTGGTCCCCATTGCTGCCCACCTTGCCTCTGACCTCCGAAATTGTTGACATAATTCATGTCCTCTCTGAAGCCCTGGTTGTCATTCTCTCCATTCCACGAGCACACATATGACTGGTTTATGCAAGGATTGCACAAGCCTCCATTTGTTGTATCAACAATGTGCACTTGCTTTGTACCCATCTCATCAATTTTCTTTGTCAGCAAGCTTATTTGGGTCATGAGAGTGGCTATGTTCTCTGCATTGGAATTGTTTGGGTCAAGAGCAACAGAATGCACTATTGGTGCAAGTGTCGTACCTCTAGTCATCCAGCCTGAATTTTGAGCCATCTTGTTGAGAAGAATCTTGCACTCTGTGAACGTTTTGCTCAAAAATGCACCCCCAGCTGAAGCATCTACATTGGCCTTCAAACTATCTACCAAAGCCATGTAGAATCTCTGTCCCAGCATCTGAGCTGGAATGCCATGGTGTGGACACTTCACTAGCATACCCTTAAACCTCTCTCAGGTTTCTTGCAAGGTCTCAGTCGGTTTCTGCCTGAACTGCAATATATCATCAATTTGCCTTGCAGTCTTGTTGGAAGGATAAAACTTGTTTAAGAACTGCTTGACTAATTCTTCCCAAGTAGCAATGGAGTTTATTGGGAGCGAATTCAGTCAAGTTTGAGCCTCTCCAGTCACTGAGAATGGGAACAGTAATAGCTTAATTGCTTCAGGAGTCACGTTCGGCTGTCTTTGAGTCACACAAATTAGTAGGAAGTTCTTCAGATGTTGTTGTGGGTCTTCGATGTATGACCCGGAGAACAGTCCCTTATTCTGTAACAGGTGCAGCATGTTGTTGGTAATCTGAAATGTCTCCGCTTGTAACTAAGGAACAGCAATGGCGGTGGCCAGGTTATCAGCAGTTGGTTGTGCCCAATCATAAAGAGTAGCTTCCGGTACAAGAGGTGCCACCACTCCATTGTTTGGGTCAACACGATCATTCCGATTGTTTCCATTGATGTCGTCCATATTGTCCATTTCACTTTCGAGTTGGTCTTTTTGTTTTAACTGTTTGTTCTTCTTGTTGGCCCGATTCAATGCCCTGAATGCTTTCTCGGGGTCTGAGAGTCCTTCAAAAAGTTCACCAGTCCTCAAAGAGCTTCTAGGCATACACCTGAGTCACAGAAGAGTTTAAACGTGAGAATTTCAATGGAAATTTTTAACACCGTAGGAAATTGATCTAAACTAAGAATCCTAGCAATTTTTCTAAGTTGTAATAAATAACACCATTAGTTCCCCGGCAATGGTGCCAAAATTTGATCACGCCCAACTATGCCTTGTAAAAAGGACTAAGCGGTCGCTGCAAATATAATCCGGTTCAAGTCCGGAGTCGAATCCCACAGGGAACTAACCTATTTACTGCAACTTTTAACAATGCTAATGATAAGCTCAAACAATTTTCGGATGTAAGATTTTTAATAGAGCATAAGTGAAATTTATTTATCTAATGAAAAATGACAACAAAATTAGCAATAATCAAGAATAAGGTTGAACTCAAAGGTAAAAGGATCTAGGGCTATTGATTTTCCCAATTGCCGGACTAATTCCCGACACGTTAGCTATAATCTCGCCGCAATACTCTATGAGGATTATGAGTTCCGGGCTACCATAATTATCTCTCGATTAATTACGATAATTTACTAGAAGCATTCTCTCGAACTACTCTAGTTAACAATTAATGCAACTCAGAATTATCCCACCAAAGGTTCGTTATCTCTAACCCCGCTTTTAAATTCAAGTAATTAATCTCTTAACTTACCCGAAAGTGGAATTGTTCAACAACAATCTAACCAAGTATTCTTTCTCAAGCAACACAAGGTAACTAGACACGATTAATCAAGGGCCCTTTCAATTAATCACAACACAACACATAGTTGAACAATCATAGAATAAGAACGACTCAATTATATCTAAACATAGTCAAAGCTTCATCTAACAATTGGTTCCATCAACCCTAGATGATGGGTTTAGCTACTCATACTAATGGATAAAAATTCACTATAACAATCCATAATCAACAATGGAAGTAAGAAGAAGAAGATGAAAACTCTTAGGAAATTCTTCGTCTTCTCTCTCTTGTTCTTGCCTCCAAAAACTCCTAAAAATAGCTCCCCTTCTCTTCTGGGCGAATTAGGCTTCATATAGGTTTAGGTTAGTCGCCTTAGAAATTACATAATTGCTCCTGAGTTGTTGGCCTCCGTCCGCCCGTCCGCGGCCGCGAATTTCAGCCAGTGTTCTGCCTCCAGTGCGCGGTCCAATTCGCGGTCAACTCCGTGGCCGCACATCTGGAGGGGACCCCCCGCTTGCTTTTCTCGCTCTTTTCGATCGGGCTAACCTTCGATTGGCCTTCCACACTCCATATTGACTCCAAAACACTCTTTAGTTTTCTCCTAGCTCGGAGTGGCTCCTGCAAAGCATAAAATTCTTAATTAAAGCATTTTGTTATCTTTTAGCATTCAAATATCAATAAAGTGCAGCTAAATTAGAGTATAAATAATGTCTAAATTGCATAAATATAGCCTACTATCAATCAACTATTTTGATGTTTGCAATGGGGTGTAGTTTGTCTAGACATGCTTATCCAGCATGTTCACTCATTCTGTAATCTATAATGCATTTGGATCCCATAAAGTAAATTTGCACTAACTTTTGTCTCTGAGACACATATCCACCCCCAAACATCCCACCCTCAAAAGAAGAGAAAAATGAGCAAGGGAAAACTAAGCACCACACTCTTACTAAACATCTGCCACATTTAATTCAATGTGTCTTCAGGAGGAAAGACCAGTTATGCAGCATTATCTTCAAGGTCATAACCCTCGCCAGAACTGAACAGGATCACACTATTTCTGAAATGAATGTATTTGTCATCAGAAAAGCAAAGTGGGAAAAACATCGCCTTCTTCCTACAAGTGCAATACTTAATGGTGGCTTCCTAAAACCACTTTAGGTTTCCAATACAGTAAAGGTGACCCCAAAAAGTTAAGCCTACATCTAGACCAAAGGATATTTGAAGAGAGAACCATTCTTACCATCCGGTCATGAATTTTTTAGAAGCCCAGCTCCTAAAAACTTTATAGAACGCCTGCAGTAACCAAAAAAAGAACATAAAGTTTTTATCAGGAAAACATAAGAGAAGCAAGCATGAAATATCAATAAGAAATTGCATCAGAGTATTTCCAGTTGCCAGTTTAGTCACTACATAACCAAGCTTAAGGAAATCACAAGTTTTAAGCTCTGAAAGTTCTACTTGCAGATATCATTTCTGGACCTATGTGATGAAGGTGCATGTATTAGACAGAGAGGAAGAGGAAAGAAAACAGATGGGAGGTAGGAAGAAAGAGAAACAAAAATTTCTGAGAGCAAAGACCAGAAAAAGAGGACAGTACTCCTAATCAGCCAGAGAACTATGGTTGCAAAAGCTCAAGGTTCAGAACAAAATAAATTTTACATGATTTGCAGCACTGAAGAAAGAGTAGTTAGTCAACTAGTCAAATACGGTACACATGAAAATTGTTAGATGGGAAAAAAGATCTTTTACTTTAAGGTTCCATTTCGGTCTCTTCAGGGACATCCAATACAACAACAATAACCCTGTATAATCCCACAAGTGGTGTTTTAGGATGGTAGTGTGTATGCAGACCTTACCACTACCCTGTGGGATAGAGAAGTTGTTTCGATAGACCCTCGGCACAAGAAGATGAAAAAAGACAATAGAACAGTACCAACAACAGAGGCCAAAAAGATAGTACCAGCGATCTAAGAATAAAAAAAATAAATGAAAAAAGCAATATCAATAATTAGTAACAATGGCAAGGTACTAGGAAACCGGAACGGAAAAATAATCTGAACACAACACGTACCACTAGCATACGAAAACAAGACACTAACACACTAGCCTTACATCCTGTACGGAGTAGAAAAATGCTCAACTACTACTAATCTACAACCCTAATGCTCGACCTCCATACCTTCCTATCACTGGCCATGTCCTCAGTGAGCTAGAGTCGCGCCATGTCCTGCCTGATCACCTCTCCCTAATACTTCTTAGACCGTCCTCTACCTCTTCTCATACCCGCCAAGGCCAACCGCTCGCACCTCTAACAGGGGTATCTAGGCTTCTTCTCTGCACGTGCCCGAACCATCTAAGCCTCACTTCCCGTATTTTATCTTCCAAGGGAGCTATGTCCACCTTCGCCCCGATATTTTTATTCATGTGAAGGTGGGTCCCCATGCAAGGATGGCACACACAAAACAAGAAATGGTTTTTAAGAATCTCTGTTGGATGAGGTAAAGTTTTTTCCTCAGCTATTCAGTGTTTGGTTGGTCGTATATGTTGGCAGCATGTGACAACAGAAGGTGAGAGATGGGGCACAAATTCAGTGTTCTGCTGATGGTCTTGAATGGTAAAGGGCGAAAATAAGTAGTGCCTTAGATATAACTTATTTTTTACCCAATTTAAAGAACCGTATGTTTTATTTGATAAGATAAATTTATTGGGAATAATGTACAACATGCCAAGCAGAGAGATCAATTTTGTAAGTTACTCATTCATACAGCATGGATAAGGACAAGATTATGATTACTAAAAATGAATAGCTGCAAGAAAAAGTCAGACTATGCAACTTTGACAAAATAATGCATTTTTTTTTCAAATAAGCTAATCTAACCAAAAATCATCTAGTTTAGAGAACCTTAGCTATCCCCTCTTCTCCTTGTCTTCTCCTTATCAGTATTATTATCTTATGCTACCTTTATCTTATTTTTCGATTTTATGACTACTGTTGTTGTTTACTCTGGTTAGTTTTACTATTTTTTTGATTGTCAATATCTTTCTATCCGACAGTTTTTTATCATAGCTTTTCTACTCTTGTATTTTCCAAACCTGTCTTGAAAATGCTTTTCATGAGCCGAGGGTCTATTGAAAACAACCTCTCTACTCCACAAAAGTAGGGGTAAGATCTGTATACGTTTCACACTCCCCAAACCCCACTTTGTGGGATCATATTGGTATGTTGTTGGTGTAATCAATAGTAATAGACATAGGTAGTATGAAGGAAAAAGCCATTACTTTATAAAAACAATCGAAAAATACATGCTTTAACAAATATTTAACACAGAATAGGATGAACGAAGAAAAAATTAACACATAATACATTTAACATGGCATATGTGGTGAACATGCTAAGATTTCAGAAATATACATGCATTCTAGATATAAGATTGACATCATTACACAACATCAAAATGCCATAAAGAATATGTGTTTTTATTATTTGATCAATATATATTTATTTTCTTTTTTAATATACTAATCCAACATAATCCTTGACTCAAAGGGAAGAGATAGGTTGGAACTGAAGAATCCTACAAAATGCATGACAATATATGATAATCAAAACTGACATGAAGAATTAAACATATATCTGCAGTCATGCCCACAAAAAGTCAAACTTTAATAGTATCTCCTATTAACGAATTAAGTTGTGTTACTGATAAAATGCTAAGAAATTTTCCTTTCACATCACAGGATAGAACCTCTCCAGGTAGTAAAATAGAAAGCAAACAAACGCTTCTTGAAGCACTTCTGATGCAAGAACAGGAAGATGCAGAATTAGCAACTGACGTGGCAAGTTAGTTAGGAACTGTTAGAGTTAGTTATAACTGTCAATAACTGTCATGGTGAAGGGATCGAGTGAGCCATTTGTGTGAGTTGTTTTAGTTTTATAAATACATTGTAATCAAGCTAATAACATTCATTCAGAAATAAGATCTCATTCTACTTCTCGTCTCTATTCTTCTTCCCAGCTAAAATCTCGAAAGTTCCCTGTTTAGCTGCCATTGTTCTTTGAGCTAAGCTCCTAGTTCAATCTTCTCATTCTCAGTTCTTCATTGCATCATATGGTATCAGAGCCGACGTTCCTCGGCATTAACATGAGTAGAGATAAGAATCAAGATAAACCTACAGAAAGTATGGAGGGCAAATTCTCAGAAATCCAAGACCAATTGCAGAAATTAATGGAGGGCTTAACTAGTATGAATGTCTGGAATGCACAAACAGATAAAGAATTGCTTGAGATTAAGGAGGCAATTGGGTGTCACGACCCAAAATCTAACCATGGTCGTGATGACGCCTATCGTGTTACAAGGCAAGCCTATTTCCCAAAATATTACTATTAAATCGATTATAAGAATTTAATAAAACATTTTCAACATTTGAATTTTTCCTAAACTAAATCAACTCTAAATATAATTATAAAAAATACGAAAACGAGCCCCAAACATCGAGGTGTCACTAAGTCATGAGCGTCTAAATCTATGAACTAAGAAATAAAACTATCTAACTGTCAATACAGTCCAAAAGAAGAAATGATAAAAGGAGTAACAAGGTCCTGCGGACGCTAGCAGCTACCTTACAGTCTCCAACGATAGCCGGCCTGAACTCAACGATCGTTGCGCTCTAACTCGCCTAGATCTGCACATAAAGTGCAGGGTGTAGTATGAGTACAACCGACTCAGTAGTAACGGAAATAACTAAGGAACTGAGTAGTAGTGACGAGCTAAGTAGAACAATTCAATTATTTCTTTATCACAATTTAAAATAAACAGGAATAATCAGGTAAATTCCATCAACTTAATAAATGCTACAAAGAAATTAACGGGTAAAAATGCAGCAAAAGCAATAAATCCTCACAGCAATGTCATTCCATCACTCAGCACTCGGCTCTCGGCACTCGCACTTAGCACTCAATATTCAATAGGTACCTGCGCTCACTGGGAGTGTGTACAGACTCCGGAGGGGCTCCTAAAGCCCAAGCACTAAGCACGGACAACTCACGTGCTGCACGGACAACTCACGTGCCATAATATCAATCCCTGGATCCGCACGGTCAACTCACGTGCTACGCGGACAACTCACGCGCTATGGTATCAATACCTGAATCCGCACGGACGACTCATGTGCTGCACGGACAACTCACGTACCATAACATCAATCAAATACCTCACAACAGGCCCTCGGCCTCACTCAGTCATGTACCTCTCTCGCCTTACCATCATCAACAAATAAGGAAAACACAACTCACGTCAAGTATCACAGCATATTGGCAAAATAATAGGGACTGAGGTAAACATGTATAATAATATCTATGACTGAGTGCAAATAATGTGAGCATGAATAAAGCCTAAGCATGATCTCTAACATGAAGGCAAACAAGTTCAACAACAAATCAACACATAACCACAGATAATAGCCATTAGGCCTCACAGCCTCACGGGATGGACCAAGTCTCAATCCCTCACGGTGCACACCCACACGCTCGTCACCTAGCGTGGGTATCACTTCCAAACAATCACGTGATGTCAAATCTCCGAGTTTATACCCTCAAAGCCAGAGTTAAAACTATTACTTACCTTAACAGCGTAAAATCCTACTCCGGGATGCCCTCGTCTCTGGACTCGGTCTCCAAAAGCTTCGAATCTATCCATAATCAGAATAATACTATCAACATAGGCTAAAGAATCGAATTCCACAATAAGAACTACATAAATAGGCCAAAAATCTGAAATCGGCCAAAACCCGGCCCCCGGGCCCACGTCTCGAAACCAGTCAAAAATGGCAGAATAATAATCCTCGTCCTCTCCCGAGTCTAACCATTTAAAATTCATCAAAATCGAATTCCGTTTGGTCCCTCAAATCCTCACTTAAAACTCTCCAAAATTCAAACCCTAACTCCCTCAATTTCACCCTAAACCCCTACTAATTTCATGGCTAATCAGCGGGAAATCATTAAAAACATACGTAAATAAATCCAAGTAACTTACCTTAGTGATATCTCTTATTTCTCTCTTGGAAAACACAACCCTAAGCTCAAAAACCGTTCAACAATGGAGGAAAAAAGGCAAAAATTCGAGAAGTGTGATATATGTAGGTTCTGCCCAGGGGTTCCGCACGTGCGACTCCATATGCGCATCTGCGCTTCCGCATCTGCGATCCCAGGTGCGCACCTGCGCATTCCACTTAACCGACCAGGCTTCGCACCTGCGGCAGATCCCTCGCACCTGCGGGCTCGCAGGTGCGATCCTCTTTTCGCATCTATGACTAAGATCTGTGCCTCCATTTTCCGCATCTGCGACATGCCATCCGCACTTATGATCATCGCACCTGCGACTCCCCATCCGCAGGCGCGGCCACACCAGTAGCCTTACACCAGCAGCTTCCAGCTGCATTTCTCAACTTCCAAACTTCTCGTTCCAAACTTCTTGTTAACCATCCGAAATCATCCTGAGCCCCTGAGGACCTCAACTAATAATTCTAACAAGTCATATATCACTACCCGAACTCAGTCGAACCTCCGGAACACCCAAAATAACACCAAAACACCAAATCAACCTCGAATTCAAGCCTAAGAACTTTTAAACTTCCAAAATTCACCAACGGCCCCGAAACCTATTAAACCACCTCTGAATGACCTCAAATTTTGCACACACGTCACAAATGACACGGCGAACCTACTCTAACTTGCGAAATTTCATTCCGACCCCGATACCTAATTTTTGACTGCCAACCAAAATCGCCAAATTTCTAACTTTCGCCAATTCAAGCCTAATTCTACCACGGACCTCCAAATTATATTCCAGACACACTCCTAAGTCAAAAATCACACAACAAATCTAACCGAATCATAAAATTCCACATCCGAATTCGTTTACTCATAAGTCAACTTCCGGTTGACTTTTCTAACTTAACTTTCTAACTAAGAGACTAAGTGTCTCATTTCACTCCAAAACTACTTCAAACCCAAACCTACCAACTCGATACAACTCAACACAGCTGAACAATACATAAATAAGCAAAAATGGGGAAAACGGGGCTACAACTCTCAGAACGACCGACCGGGTCGTTACATCCCCCCTCTTAAACAAACTTTAGTCCTCGAACGAGTCTAACAGAAGAACATACCTGAAATCACAGCATCTGAAGCAATAATGTCTAGCCTTGGATGGGAGGGAATAGAAACGGGCCTGACCACCCCCTGATCTGCCTCCCCCTCTCGGGCGACCCATAGCTGACTGGGCTCCGCCCCTAGCTGGCTGAACTCCACCCCTAGCTGGCTGGGCGGGTGGTGGAGGAACTGGTGCTGGTGCCGTAGGCCGAGTACTCCGCTGTGGAGTCCCACCCAACATCCTAGGGAAATATATCGCAATGTGACTAAAATCCCCGCACTCGAAACAACCCCTCCTCTGACGAAACTGCTGCTCCTGATGCCTAAAAGAATTACCCGATGATACTTGAGCGGGCGGGGCATAATGAGAACCCTGCGCCGGCAATGCACTGAATGATGACTGACTCTGCTAAAACTGACCTCCCTGAGGAGCACCACTGAAATCACCCTGACCACGAGGCTTCTTAACCTCCCTCTTAGCCCTCTCCTGACCTCGAGCCATCTTAATCTGTCGAGCAATGTCGACAACCTCATCAAAGGTAGCCCCAGATAATCTCTCCCTGGTCATAAGCAATCGAAGCTAAAAACCGAGGCCATCTATAAACCTCATGATCCTCTCTCGGTCTGTGGGAACCAACCAGACCGCATGACGAGATAACTCGGAGAACCGCATCTCATACTGTGTAACAGACATCTCACCCTGGCGAAGCTGCTCAAACTGCCTGCGCAGCTCCTCTCTGCAGGACTCAAGTACAAACTTCTCCAAAAAGAGAACGGAGAACTGCTGCCAAGTAAGGGGTGCTGCGCCAACAGGCCTATGCCTCTCGTAAGTCTCCCACCATCTGAGTGCAGCCCAAGAAAACTAAAAGGCAGTGAATGAGACCCCGCAAGTCTCCAGAATACCAGCAGTACGAAGTATCCTCTGACACATGTCCAAGAAGTCCTGAGCATCCTCTCTCTCTGTGCCACTGAAGGGTGGTGGCTAAAGTCTCCCAAACCTCTCCAACCTACGCTGATCATTCTCAGGCATAGCAGGAACCACATAATCCTGTGCAGCTGCAACCGGCTGGGCTGGTGGTGCCTCCGGTGTCTGAAGTCCCTGAACAACCTGCTCGGGTGTGCGAGCGACGGGAGTCTGAGTGCCTTTCCCATCCTGAGAAGTGGCTGCGGCCGTCGACATAGAGACCGCCTGAGCAAGGCCAGTACATGCTGTCATAATCTGAGCTAGGGCCTCCTGAAGGCCTGGAATCACAATATGCACAGGTGGTGCCTGAGCTGGTCCCGCCGGAACCTCTACCTCCGGGACCTGGTCCTGAGCGGGGACAACTGGGGGATCCGTAGGTGCTGCCCCAGCTGCTGCGTTGGCGATGACTCCGCCCCTACCACGGCCTCTACCGCGGCCTCCGCCTCTTGCGGCCCGAACTAGTGGCTGTCCCTCTTGATCGGTAGCACGAGTCCTCACCATCTGTGAGAGAATGAATAACAGATGTTTAGCTACTAGAATACACAAGACGCATGACAAGAATCCAATAATGTGAAATTTTCCTAAAGGTTCTGCAGCCTCTCGAAGATACGTACAAACGTCTCCGCACCGATCCGCAAGACTCTACTAAACCCGCTCATGACTCGTGAGACCTATGTAACCTAGGCTCTGATACCAACTTGTCACGATCCAAAATCTAATCATGGTCGTGATGGCACCTATCGTGTTACAAGGCAAGCCTATTTCCCAAAATATTACAACTAAATCGATTATAAGAATTTAATAAAACATTTCCAACATTTGAATTTTTTATAAACTAAATCAACTCTAAATATAATTATAGAAAATATAGAAATGAGCCCTAAACATAGGGGTGTCACTAAGTCATGAGCGTCTAAATCTATGAACCAAGAAATAAAACTGTTTAACTGTCAATACAATCCAAAAGAAGAAATGATAAAAGGAGTAACAAGGTCATGCGGATGCTAGCAGCTACCTTGCAGTCTCCAACGATAGCCGACTTGAACTCAATGATCGCCACGCTCTAACTTGCCTAGATCTGCACATAAAGTGCAGGGTGTAGTGTGAGTACAATCGACTCAGTAGTAACAGAAATAACTAAGGAACTAAGTAGTAGTGATGAGCTAAGTAGAACAGTTCAATTATTTCTTTATCACAATTTAAAATAAACAGGAATAATCAGGTAAATTCCATCAACTTAATAAATTCTACAAAGAAATTAACGGGTAAAAATGCAACAACAGCAAAAGCAATGAATCCTCACAGCAATGTCACTCCATCACTCAGCACTTGGCTCTCGGCACTCGCACTCAACATTCAATAGGTACCTGCGCTCACTGGGAGTGTGTACAGACTCCAGAGGGGCTCCCAAAGCCCAAGCGCTAAGCACGGACAACTCACGTGCTGTACGGACAACTCACGTGCCATAATATCAATCCCTTGATCCGCACGGTCAACTCACGTACTACGCGGACAACTCACGCGCTATGGTATCAATACCTGGATCCGCACGGACAACTCACGTGCTGCACGGACAACTCACATGCCATAATATCAATCAAATACCTCACAACGGGCCCTCGGCCTCACTCAGTCATGTACTTCTCCCGCCTCACCATTATCAACAAATAAGGGAAACACAGCCCACATCAAGTATCACAGCATATCAGCAAAATAATAGGGACTGAGGTAAACATGTATAATAATATCTATGACTGAGTGCAAATAATGTGAGCATGAATAAAGCCTAAGCATGATCTCTAACATGAAGGCAAACAAGTTCAACAACAAATCAACACATAACCACAAATAATAGCCATTAGGCCTCACAGCCTCACGGGACGGGCCAAGTCTCAATCCCTCGCGGTGCACACCCATACTCCTGTCACCTAGCGTGGGTGTCACTTCCAAACAATCACGTGATGTCAAATCTTCGGGTTTATACCCTCAAAGCCAGAGTTAAAACTATTACTTACCTTAACAGCGTAAAATCCTACTCCGGGATGCCCTCGTCTCTGGACTCAGTCTCCAAAAGCTCCGAATCTATCCATAATCAGAATAATACTATCAACATAGGCTAAAGAATCGAATTCCACAATAAGAACTACATAAATAGGCCAAAAATCTGAAATCGGCCAAAACCCGGCCCCGGGCCCACGTCTCGAAACCAGTCAAAAATGGCAGTATAATAATCCTCGTCCTCTCCCGAGTCTAATCATTTAAAATTCATCAAAATCGAATTCCGTTTGGTCCCTAAAATCCTCACTTAAAACTCTCTAAAATTCAAACCCTAACTCCCTCAATTTTACCCTAAACCCCTACTAATTTCATGGCTAATCAGCGGGAAATCATAAAAAACATACGTAAATAAATCCAAGTAACTTACCTTAGTGATATCTCTTATTTCTTCCTTGGAAAACACTGCCCTAAGCTCAAAAACCGTTCAACAATGGAGGAAAAAGGGCAAAAATTCGTGAAGTGTGATATATGTAGGTTCTGCCCAGGGGTTCCGCACCTGCGACTCCATATGCGCATCTGCGCTTCCGCATCTACGGTCCCAGGTGCGCATATATGCATTCCACTTAACCGACCAGGCTTCGCACCTGCGGCAGATCCCTCGCACCTGCGAGCTCGCATGTGCGATTCTCTCTTCGCATTTGCGACTAAGCTCCAAGCCTCCATTTTCCGCATCTACGACATGCCATCCGTACCTGCGGCTCCCCATCCGCAGGTGCGGCCACACCAGTAGCTTCCAGCTGCATTTCTCAACTTCCAAACTTCTCGTTAACTATCCAAAATTATCCCGAGCCCCCCGGGACCTCAACCAATAATTTCAACAAGTCATATATCACTACCCGAACTTAGTCGAACCTCCAAAACACCCAAAACAACACCAAAATACCAAATCAACCTCGAATTCAAGCCTAAGAACTTCTAAATTTCCAAAATTTACCAACGACGCCGAAACCTATCAAACCACGTCCGAATGACCTCAAATTTTGCACACACATCACAAATGATACTGCGAACCTACTCCAACTTCGAAAATTTCATTCCGACCCCGATACCTAATTTTCCACTGCCGACCAAAATCGCAAAATTTCTAACTTTCACCAATTCAAGCCTAATTCTACCACGGACCTCCAAATTATATTCCAGACACACTCCTAAGTCAAATATCACATAACGAAGCTAACCGAATCATAAAAATCCATATCCGAATTCGTTTGCTCATAAGTCATAAAAATTCACATCCGAATTCGTTTACTATGGAAAAAAGCCGCTTCCTCCTTGAAGGCATAAGAAAGAGCCTATTCACATACAGTTGATTCTCGAACGAAGCGAAGAATGACAGCGACTCTCTCTTCCCAGTATATAAGGTGGATCATGTTTTTTCTATGGATGAAATTGCTTTTGAAGAAAGGGTGAAGGTTGCTTGTATTCATTTTGATTGGGATGCCATTGTATGGCATAAGTCATATATGAAATCCAGGAATAGTGATACATTTCCCACTTGGACTGAATATGTTTTAGCTTTACATGATAACTTTGGGGAAGGGTTTGAAGATCATATGGAAGCTATTAAAAATCTGAAGCAGACCGGTTCTGTGAAGGATTATCAAACTGAATTTAATAAGCTGTTTAATGAAGTAAATTTGTCGACTGAGAATGCCATTAGTTGTTTCTTAGGAGGACTGAACTCAGAACTTAATAAGGCTGTTAAGATTCAAGCACCTAGAACACTTATGCAAACCTACAAAATTGCTAGACTGCAAGAAGGTGTTTTTGATGCACAAGCTCAGTCACGGGGCCTTAAATTTGTTAGCAGATTACATAATTCCCTCCTACATAACCCCAGCATGTTAAACCCCACAATTCCCAAAAGATTCCTTTACAAAACTCAACATACAAGAAACCCCTTGAACCTAATTCCAATATACCCGGTAGATCTTCTGGTAACAATTATGGTAGAAGACTATCTGCTGCTGAGATGGATGAAAAAAGAGCTCAAGGACTGTGTTTTTTCTATGATGAAAAATACGTGCAAGGGCATAACTGCAGAGCAAGGAAGCAATTGTTTCTAGTGGATATAGTGGAGGAGGATACAAAAGGTGATGAGCAGTCTATGGAGTTAGTACAGGAGATCACAAATGCGAGTGATGAGTTTATGACTATCTCCTTACAAGCGTTTACTGGGGTCAGTGACTATCAAACTATTAGAGTGACTGGCTATCATGAGAAGAGTCCTCTACAGGTATTGATTGACACTGGTAGTACTCATAATTTCATTGACCAAGCAGTAGCCAGGAAGTTGGGATGCAAAGCTGACTCTATAGTTGAACAATCCATTAGTGTGGCTGATGGCAGGAAGGTACAAACAACTGTATGTAGGAACTTACAGTGGTTACTACAAGGTACTACCTTCTCCTCAAATTTCCTTCTATTACCTTTGGCCAATGTTGATATAGTTCTGGGAGTATAATGGTTAAGCACATTGGGCAGAATTTTATTTGATTTTGGCAATAGAACTATTGAATTTATGTATCAAGGAAAGAAGCATGTGTTAAGAGGGGCTAGTAACTAACTAAAATCAGCTAAGGCAAGAGCAATGATTAAGAAAGGAGGGGAAGAACAACAACAACAACAACAACAATAATCCAGTATAATCCCACTAGTGGGGTCTGGGGAGGGTAGTGTGTACGCAGACCTTATCCCTACCCTAGGGTAGAGAGGCTGTTTCCGATAGACCCTCAGCTCCCTCCCTCCAAGAACTCCCCACCTTGCTCTTGGGGTGACTCGAACTCACAATCTCTTGATTGGAAGTGAATGATATTTACCACTAGAGCAACCCACTAGTGAGGGGAAGAAAACCTATTTTTCATGATGACAGTACTTACTAGTGAGGCAGAAGACAGTCAGTGTCATAGTATACAGGTTGCACCCAACAAGGAACTGTCTCCATCATTATCTGCATTGATGACTGAGTATTCTAGCATATTTGGCATACCTACTACATTACCTCCTCATAGAGGGTCTTTTGATTACAAGATACCTCTAATAGAGTCTGCACCTCCAGTAAGTAAAAGACCTTACAGATACCCTGGGGTTAAGAAGGATATCATTGAAAAGTTGGTACAAGAAATGTTAGAACAAGGGGTGATACAACAGAGTACTAGTCCTTATGCCTCCCCAGTAGTGTTGGTAGGTAAAAAGGATGGGAACTGGAGACTTTGTGTTGATTATAGGGAGCTTAATCAGTTAACAATCAAGGATAAGTTTTCCACACCTATAATAGAAGATCTTCTTGATGAATTGGGAGGAGCAGTAGTCTTTTCCAAGATAGATCTCAGAGCTGGATATCACCAGTTGAGAATGGCAGAAGGTGATGTCCATAAAACAGCCTTTAAGACTCATGAAGACCACTATGAATTCTTAGTTATGCCTTTTGGCCTAACTAATACACCATCTTCTTTTCAAAGTCTCACGAACTATGTTTTTAAACCATTACTAAGGAAATCAGTTTTGGTATTTTTTTTATAATATACTGATATACAGTAGGAGCATGACTGATCATTTGGCTCATGTGAAGGCAATTTTTGACATAATGAAGAAGCACCAGCTATATGCTAAAATGTCAAAGTGTGCATTTGGGGTGCCTAAGGTGGAATATCTTGGTCATTTTATCAGTGCTGAAGGAGTAGCTACAAACCCAAAAAAGATTGTTGTTGTACAACAATGGCTTGTCCCTAGTAATATCAAGCAGCTAAGAGGGTTCTTAGGTCTTACAGGATATTACAGAAGATTTATTAAGGGGTTTGGATCAATATGTAAGCCATTACATGAACTACTTAAGAAGGATGGGTTCATATGGACAACAGAGTCTACAACAGCCTTTGAAAAGCTTAAACAAGTTTTAATATCTGCACCTGTCTTAGCAATGCCCGATTATTCTAAGCCATTTGTGGTAGAGACGGATACTAGTAGATCAGGTATTGGAGTTGTCTTGATGCAACAAGGGCATCCAATATCATATATCAGCAGATCATTAGCCCCTAGACATCAATCTATGTATGTCTATGACAGGGAGCTTTTGGCACTCATTTTTGCTGTCACTAAATGGTCACACTACTTATTGGGAAGTCAGTTCATTGTCAGAACAGATCAAAAGGCCTTTAAGCATTTACTAGACCAGCATATACATACTGATTTCCAGGAGGCTCGTATCTCCAAACTTATGGTTTTTGACTTCTCTATTGAATACAAGAAAGGGGTGGAAAACAAAGTTGCTGATACTTTGTCTACGCAGCCTAATGCTGAATTGCTGGCCATCTTCTTATTAACACCAAACGACTCTTTATTTGAGCAAATTAAACAAACTTGGTGTACTGATGCAACTCTCAAGGAGATCATTGATAAGTTACAAGTACAACCATTCAAATCCTTTACTTGGAGTAATAACCAGTTGCGATGGAAGGGTCGATTGGTAGTAGGTGATGATCCACAGCTACAGAAGACAATTATTACATTGTGGCATGCTTCAACTCACGGAGGTCACTCTGATATGGATGCAACTATTAAGAGATTTCAGTCTTTATTCTATTGGAAGACTCTTATTCAAGATACTAGGGACTTCATCAACAAATGTGATATTTGTCAAAGACATAAATATGATGTAGTTGCTTATCCTGGTTTATTACAGCCATTACTAATACCAGATGGGGTTTGGACTGATATTTGCTTAGATTTCATTGAAGGTTTACCAGCATCTAAAGGAGAGGATGTGATATTAGTAGTGGTGGACAGACTGAGAAAGTATAGTCACTTCATGAGTTTGTCCCATCCTTATACTGCTCAGTCTATGGCTCAGAGTTTCATAGATAATGTTTTCAAGCTCCATGGTATGCCAGTATCCATAACTAGTGATAGACATCCAATCTTTCTCAGTACCTTTTGGCAGGAGTTGTTCACATTACAAGGGGTTCAGTTACAAAGGTCCACAGCCTACCATCCACAAACAGATGGCCAGAGTGAGGTCTTAAACAGAACTTTGGAGATTTATTTGAGATGTTTTTGTTCAGATAAGCCTAAGGAATGGTCTTCCTACTTACCTCTTCTTGAGTCGTGGTATAATACCACTTATTACTCTACCATTAAGTGCACCCCATATGAGGTCTTGTATGGTCAAAAACCACCAATACATCTTCCTTACCTGGAAGGTGAAGCTGTTAATGAGATGGTGGATAGAACTTTAGTTGCTCGAGAAACTATCATTCAGCTTCTAAAGTTTCACATCTCAAGAGCGCAGCAAAGAATGAGAGACCTAGCTAACGAACATAGGTCTGACTGAAGTTTTGCAGTAGGAGATTGGGCGTATTTGAAGTTACAACCTTATAGGCAAGTATCTGTAGCCACCAGACCATTCAACAAACTAGCAGCCAAGTACTTTGGTCCTTATCCTATTGCTTCTAAGGTTAGTGCAGTTGCCTACACCTTATTGCTACCTGCAAATGTCTTAATTCATCCCACATTCCATGTTTCTCAACTTAAAACGATGTTTGGAAGTTCCAGATGCCATTAACAACCCCCATGTCTTCCACTTATCTAGCCCTTATTGTCCTATGCCTGAAGCTATATTGAGCAGGAGATTAGTTAAACGGGGCAACAAAGTTGTATGTCAGGTTCTTGTGAAATGGACAGGAATTGATGATTCTCAGGCCACTTGGGAGTATTATTCTGATTTGCAACATAGATTTCCTTCATTCCACCCTTGAGGTCAAGGGTGTTCTTTAGCGATGGGTATTGATGCAAGACCAGGAAGATGCAGAATTAGCGACTGACGTGGCAAGTTAGTTAGAGTTAGTTATAACTGTCATGGTGAAGGGATCGAGTGAGCTGTTTGTGTGAGTTGTTTTAGTTTTATAAATACATTGTAATCAAACTAATAACATTCATTCAAAAATAAGATCTCATTCTACTTCTCTTCTCTGTTCTTCTTCTCAGCTAAAATCTCGGAAGTTCCCTGTTTAGCTTCCATTATTCTTCGAGCTAAGCTCCTAGTTCAATTTTCTCATTTTCAGTTTTTCATTGCATCAACTTCAATCGCACTCTATGATCATTTAGAAACACCAAACAAAGAACCAATTTCCTCTTAAGGCCGCAAGTGCTTGACTAAAGAAACAGAAAAAATAGAAATTAATAGAAAACAATAATAGCTTGTACCATAATTCCCCTTTCCATAACCTTGGTCTCTTATAAGTAAAGAGCATAGAAACAGTATAATAAATTAAACTTGCAAATTTGCAATTAAGATTCAAATTTTTCTTTCCTGAAACATAGCTCTAACTCCTCTACCCACAACAAATTAAAAAAACAAATTAATGCCAGAAGTTGACATAACCCTAATATATTCCAGCAGAACAGCTGATCAAAACAAAACACATCCTAATCCTCTCTCTATGTGCTCTTCTTTTTTAAATTTAATTTTCTGTATTTTTAAATAAAATATTGTTAAGTCTTTAACTTTCTATTAGTCTAAAGGACTAAAATCACACGGTTATATTAATTAAAGGTTTAATGTGCTTAGTCAAATAACACATGGACCAAAACCAAAATATTGCAATAATTTAGGGACTAAAAATATTATTTCCCCTATTTCAAACAACACTCCTCTTTTCCACTCACCCTCACCTATACGTATGTATATCTACTAATTTTATTAATTAAAAAATTATATATATATATATATATATATATATATATATAAGCACAATGTCGGTTTACAAAAATAATCTTATAATATTAAGTATAATAAAAGGATATAACCGAAATTCTAGATATTAGCCATATAATCCTATTAGTTTTAAGACATAATACTACACGTTAGGAATCCTACATGATTACCTTTAGAAATCCTATTAATATAATTACTTTCGGGCTGTCTAATTCATATAAAATTGAACAAGTAAATATCTTTAGTCATGTAATTCTATTTACTTTTAGGATATACTTCTTAAAAATTTCTATTACTAATTTAATTTAAAAACGTATTATAATATCCTATTACTAATTTAATTTGAGAATATATTATATTGTCCAAATCCATTTAAAAAAATGAGAGCCTATATTATTATAAAAATATAAATACAATATTAATATACCAAAATAGTCCTAAAATATTAAGCGAAAGAACTCATAGGGAAAAGACATAACTGTCACAACCTATTTTTTGGACTACAATACCTTCTATGCCATTTTTAATATTTAAAATTTTAAAATTAATAAAATTTGGTCTATTAAATTCTTATTAAAAATATGTAGGAAAGTTTAATAAAATTAATTTCATAAGAATCCTCCGTATTGGCAATACATTACCACTCCATAATATCCAATACCAAGAAAAAATAAAAGTAATATTAAATAGACTGCATAAAGAGTTAAAATTGAGAGAAAAAAATACCCTCACGATAATATATTTTTATATTATATTTGAATTATTTTCTTACTCAAATAATATATTTTTAATCAATTTCTTGTGTAATATTGGAAAATACTCAATTATTAAACAACAACTAAGAAAATATTTAAGAATATAAATGTGTGAGAAAGAGAAAAAAAATGGTTCATAATAGTCAATATCACTAATGATTTTACAAACATAACAATCTAAAAATAAAATATCATATCAATCTTTTACTCTTTGAAAATAAAATGTATGGTGGATAAAATTATAATTAAGATTAAATATTCAAAACAAGAGATGAACTAATATTAAGATCTGAATCAACATAGAATAAATTATTTTTTATGTTAAAATTAAATAATTAATTCTTTTAATTAATTATTTAGCAAGAGAATCCAATTCAATTATTTTTAAATTCATCATATGAGTAAAATTCTTACTCAAGTTAAACGAATTCTTATGGTTTAAAAATTTATTCCATAAAAAGAGCGTTAGAACACAAAGTAAAAATGTTGGTCTATTATTAAGAATCAAAATACTAAACAAGTGTCTGAGGAAGCACAATCAAAACTAAATCCTAATCAAGAACAAGCTTTCAAGACTATATTATAAAGAGTCAACTCTGGTATAACGGGATTATTCTTTGTAGATGCCTCCGGCGGAATCAACATAATATTTCTTTGTCATGCATTACTTGCAAATATCATATCAAGAGGCATGCCACTGTTAGCAATAATAGCAAGTGGTGTACCAATAACAATTTTATTGTGAGGTCACCCACTTTAGATTTGATATACCTCTTCAAACAACTTAAATAACCATCACAAATATATCAATGCAGAGCAATGTTGCTAAATTTATAAAGAAAACAAAATTGATAATATGGGACGAAGCACTTATGGCTAAGTGACAAACGATCAAAATAATTGCCCGGAGTTCTAGAGATATATTGGATATTAATGAATCGTTTGGTAAAATATTAATGGTTTGGGAGGTGATTTCTATCAAGTACTACCCATAGTTCCAAAATCGACAAAAGCAGAGACGATAAAAGCTAGCTTGCCAAAGTTATACTTCTAGCCTCAAATGAAAAATATTCAACTAACAAGAAATATATATAAAGTAATAACAGATCAAGTATTCAGTGTCTTCTTGCTTCGTGTCGGAAACGAAGAAGAGCATCCAATAAAAGATGATTTGGTTCTTCGTGAACACTTGGTTATCAATCCCAATGGTAATGGTAGTGCATTTAATAAGAGAAATATTTCTATCATTAGATTAAAACGCAACTTGTGCAAATCACATGATATAATTAAAAAGATATCTTAGCTAGCAAAAATAAATATGTTGATCAACTAAATAAAAGGTTGATTGCAAAATTTTATAGTAAAAATAAAATATTTTTCAGTTTTTGACTCAGCAGAAAATGATACCAATAATTACTACCAAGAATAATACTTAAATACTTTAATACCAAATGGTCTTCTACCATACATGTTTGTTGTCAACTTTCTTATTTCTTACTATGTTGGTGTCACCGTATATATAATAGACTAAGTTAAAATTGATCTTCCATTGTATATAGATTAATTTTGAAGAAAAATATGCATGTGATGCTACTGAAAAACTTAGATACGCCGAATAGCTTATGTAATAGCACACATATGATATATAGAAGTTTTGACAATAACTTCATACATGCAAAAATTATTATACTGGTCAATGTGCTTCTAAGTATATTCTTATTCCTAAATTCGACTTTCGTCTTCTGAAACTAAGGAATATCCTTTTAAATTTGTGTGAAAATAATTTTTAGTATGTTTATGTTTTGCAGATATAATAAATAAAGCACAAGGACAAACATCCTAAATATTAGACTATATTTACCGCAATATATTTTCTTGCACGAACAATTGTATGTTGCACTTTCAAGAGGGATATCAAGATCGACAACAAGAGTTATGGTTAAGGCAGAACAACCAAAGCATTAGGAGAAAATATACAAAAAAATATTGTCCACAAAGAAATGTTCGTTAAGATACCATCACATTAAATACTTTTAAACTATAATACATATTTATCTAACTAACATGACAAAATTGATCATTTGTGTAAGTTTTGATGATGTCCTTTTATTTTAAATTCATGTATTATGCTAATGTAATAATATTTTTCGATATTTAGATGATTGTTGTATTATTATACATAAAATCTCTTTCATTAATTAAATTTTATTGTTCGTTCATATAAATAAATATTTAAATTATCACATGTCATTATTAACGTGCAACGCACGTTCATAGATACTAGTATATATATATACGAGCGAATTACTGTGACAATGACATCTTTTATGTTATTAATTATTTTTATTCTACTATGCGTATATTTGGCCATAATCGTACTTGCTCCATAATGATCCATTGGGAGGGAAAGAGCTGTAACTATAATAAATAGATATGTTTTATTATTTTAATGTATATCTTTTTGAGTTGAGCAACTTGAACTGGGAGTTTTGGTTGGGTGTAGCCACTAGCCAGTTTGGAATTGTTGTTATAATGCGGATTTGTCTCCCATCATTTTATGCCAACTCCACTACTTGGTTAACAGTCTGATGAATTGGTAATATTCGCTTTGGACAGTTCATCCTAATTACTTTAAAATTTAGCATGATCCACCACATTAATTGGAATTATCGAGTAAATTAACATATTAGTCGGGGGCTACTATGTTGAAGTAAGATTTGATATCTCATATACGAACCTTTGTATTTATCAGGTGGTGCAACTGAGTACTGCTTGCCTTATCTTGCTATTAATGTGATACGACTACAATTAATAATATCATATTATTTGCTTACAACATACAAGAAATAGTACGCGACAAAATTGTATCTTTAAAGCCTTTGTTTTTTCTTCTAAAAGTCTTGCGATGCTATCCTTCTTATTTACCAAAAAGTTAATAAGGCTTGTAAACTTCATGGAGTGCGTCTCTTCACGAGGATAATTTAAGTACAATAAAATACCTTAAAGTTGAATATTATTCGGGAAGCGTCTAGCCTATCGATAATCTTCCTCTTTTGGATTATCGCTCGTAAAGCATCCCAAGTAGTTCTCCAAGCACCGGTTAGCTATCCCCCTTACAATTTGCATGAGCCGGAAATGTGTGTTTGTGGGCGATGAATATTGCAGACCAATGGATCATGTGGTTGATAATCATGGAGATTGGGGAATGGGTTGAATAAACTACTTTAGGGCCAGAAAAATAACAAATGAAGCTTTACGGAGATCTCTAGAACGTAAGACAATATCACCTTCGCGACATTGGACTATATTTTCATCATTTTTAGAAAGTGCACGATAATCACCATTTCTCCCTATATATTCATTAGATAAGAGATTGTTGATTTGTTTTTAGTGAGGACAACAGGATTGGGACAATCAAGTCGGTTGAGGGCAGCACCACACCTACAGGTTTCCTTCGAGCTGGGTTTGACCCTTTAAAAAACTAGTTCTAAAAGTATTTTTGTCTAGACCTAGACTAATATTCATTTTGATGATGACAAATCACCATCAGTTTGTATAAAATTACTCGATCACATTTCAACCTCGATATATTGAATCATCATGTGCCATGTGTATTAAGATTGTTTGGAAGACACGATCCAACACCGATAAACTTCATGTTACTAGGTGGGTTGCGGGAAGCACTATAAGTTAGTTGACTTCTCGACCAAATGTAGCATAGCTCAATCATCAAGCAATTTCACCAGGTCCATGTTAGAGAAATCAAGACAATTATTACATTATTCGTGCAGGTCGTTATGATTCGCAGGTCGTTATGATAATAGGGGTTTAGGATAGGAAGGGTCCCCTCTACAATCTTTTGCCCAAAAATCTAGGGAGGTCGGCTCGAAAAGAAATAAAAGAGTTTACTCTTTGAGGTCAATAATAATAATAATTTTATGTTTTATAGGCTTATCATATTTAGTCGGATGAGTTTAGGTAATGCTTACAAATATTTTTTTATGAGAGAATCTATGCTATTCAGGAAGAATCACAACTTTCCCCTATCTCTCAGCAACAAGGTGAAAACGTATAGCAACTAACAAGGAATAACTATATATCTACTAGTTAGGTACGAGAGAAAGGCCTTAGCTCTTGGAAAGATTCTGATAGTCCATGCGTGTGAACTCATCATTCATCTCATCAAAGGCATGACAGATTCAATAAACACTCATGAATAAATAGTTGCAACAATTAAGTTTCATTTCTTTTTACAGTATTAAATTGTGGTGCTTTGCAATCAAGGAAGAGAATGTTTTGTGCTCTTTATCCTTTTTCCCAATAAACTACTTTTTTAACATTCGTGTTTGCTTATTTCTTTTTTCTCGCGACCTACCATAGATTGCGTTTGAGAGTAGTGTGATTGGTGACTATCAAGCACGGTTAGGAGAGGACTTTTAGTATGTAAATTGCATTCAAAATGAACTTCACCCCCTCTAATATTGATATCCAATTTTGCCCTCATATTCTTATAAATATCCTATATACTTTCAAAATATCATTTTTGAATTATTACCTAATTTACAAGGGTCGTATAAGTAGTTTCTATAATTTTTCATAATTTTTAAAGCTTTAAAATTATTTTGCTTGCATTTAAATTGTTCAAATATTTATTAATTACCCTTTTAAATTACTTTGTAATGACGTAATCATTAAAATCCATTATTTACATCTACATATATATTTTATAATATTTTACTTCATGTCAAATAATTATCTTTATACTTTTGAGCTATTTACATAATTTTGCAATAATAGCCTATATTTTATGCATAATTACATTTATTACATTATTTATACCAAAATAGCATTTTATATTTTTATAATGTTAAGCTATTATTTGCAATCATTTTACTGCATAAGTAATGTTTTATTATTTATAAATTATTTTAAATAATTTTTGTGTATCTAATTTTATAGCCCAATATAGGGATAAGTTTCGGACCAGACTAGGCCCAAACGCTTAGCCCATTTCATTTTCACTCTTCAGTAGCCCAAACCAAACAATCCAATTGACTTAACCAGGTCGGAACCCATCTCCTTGACCCGCCCCAAATTCTTTTAGTCTTGTCTGCTGAACTATTAATATCAACGACCCACAATAAACCAATCCTTTTCCTTATATCCCCACAACCAAACTCTACAGACTATTCTCCCAAACCGGCCGCCTTTTCATTCTCTCATATCTCCACTCCCACACTAAACCCTAGCCGCCTCCTCCAAAATCCCTTCAAAACCCGGCTAAATCTTAAAATTCTTTCGCGATCTACTTACCTTATTTGCACTATCCCGTTATCATTCATACACTCGTGGTATTACTTAGTACTTGCCCAATTTTGGCAAGTATTACCTCTCTGAATCGAGTGCAATCGTACTCAATCTACAAGATTGAGACGAAAATCCATCTGTATACACTCTCAACAAGGTTGTATGGGTCCGATTCACCAGATTCTTGGCTAATTTTTTATAACTTGTCAAACTAGGGTTTGTCCGATTTTTACCTATTCTGATTCTGAATAGGCTGTGCATGTGATTTTCCTTTTCCTTGCTTGAACCTGATTGATTTTCTTTCCTTGTTTGTCTGCTTAATCGACTACTATATAAACTCCTCCCCTAATTCCCTTTAAACAGACCTTAACAATCACTATTATTTTCTCACTCTCACTCATTATATTCTTAAACTTGAGACCTTGGCCGACTGAAATCCAAGGCCATTAGAATTCGACTGTGTTCTCTTCTTAATGCGAGAACTTCCCGGGGTTCACTCGTAACCCTTGGGAACTCTGACGCGCTGGGAGTTTGGGGATTCCGCTGCTCTTTGCTACTGTTAATTGAATTACTGCTGGAAATTGCTCTTCTCATTTGCTTGTTCATTAATTTGTAACTGTAAGTACCTTTGACTCTCGCTATTCATTTTCTTGTGCTTGTATTCATGCTCTGTATATCTATGTCGCTTAAGCTTCGATGAACCAATATGCTACTATATTGTCTCTGTTTGTGGTCCTCTTTGCTTTGAAGTTATCCTGTAGCCTTGTGTAGCATCAAAACTTGCCTAAACTCTAAATTTTGATGTATGCTCATGACCTCTGACTGTTTTAAGCCGTCTTAGCCTAGTGTGTTTGTGTATAGCTGAATGTTATTCTACTGCTTGTCAGGAGTTCATCTCCCTGCTTGTTTCAGATTCTTGTGATAGATTAATTCACGCCCAGAATTTGTTCTAGTGTATTATTTCCTATTGTGTCCTTCTTGTACAACTTGTTAACTTCTTTTTGGTTGATCTATGCTCATGCAATTTCTAAATGCCAGTATTGCCTGAACTTCTGAACCAACATGGCATGTTTTCTTGCTATTTGTAAAGTATAATGTATACTCTTGACTTGTTCAAGTCTGTGTTCCTCAAATATTTCCTAAGACTTCAGTACATAGCCTTTTCTTCTATATATGCTTAACTGGTATAAGTCCTGAGGCCTATCTATCTAATTAATCTTGGTAATATTTTTGAACTTTGGTATTATGACTGATGCTCAGCATGTTAGGTTTTTCCATGCTCAACTAGGTGATTTCTTGTTAACCATTGTAGACTATGCCCACTAGCATATTTGTTATGCTCGTACCATCACTAGGATCCCATGTTAGGACTTTTATGTGAAGATTGCTATTTCACTTGTTCCTGTCTTTGATTATGCTAGACCTTCATGTCAAAACTCTTATGTCTAAAGTCCTTTAGTCTAATTCTGGATCATGCTTTACTTTGCAACTCTCTTTGGAATGGTTTACTATCCTATGGTGGTCAATCTTGTCTCTCTTAAACTTACTTTCTCGAATTACAAGCCTCAACTTGCCTCATATGTGTCTTGTGTGCCATTTTAATTTAGCCTGACCCTGTCTATATGTTTTGGCTAGAGTTGCTGATAGCTATAGCTTTAATAATTAAGTGTTTAAGTTGTTTAGTTAAATTTTATAAGTATTTTGTCACCTATATGGCTGAATTTGGCATTTATTTGGGTAAGTAAGTTATTCGTTTGGGTCTGGTATGTTGGACATGTTTTGATATCGGAAGTCTGAAATGCACTATCCGCATCTAGAGTTTGGGCCTGCAGTCCATATGAACTTCTAAGCCTATTTGAAGGCCCATATGTGTTACTGGGTTATTCTATATTCGTATTTGGCCTGTAATCATTCAATATGGTCTGTAATAACTTGTAAAACTGAATAGTGGGGAAATTAATAAAAAACGGGGGCTGGGGTATTCTAATGCTTGCATAAAAGGGTAGAAAACATGCCTATAGGTTCTATGTGCTATTATGTTCAGCATACCTTACTTGTTATTTCGTTTAGTGTGTTGAACACTAATAGGATTCATGCCTGTAGGAATCATGCACACACTTCACTTAACCTGTCAAAATATGTTGGCTCAAGTAATTTCTACACTTGTTTCCATGTTTACTGCTCAACGCTTTAGATAGCATGCCTATGGGATACGATAATACATGCCTTCACTAATCTAAATATCATGACTATAAGGTTTTAATAATTGATCAACTGCTTTCTGTTACTTTTATACTGTCCCACTTAGATGACATGCCTATAGAGATAAAGTATTATAAAACCAAGTCTAATTGTCATCCTGCCTATAGGATATTATCATTCATATAAGAAACTGTTACTCGACGCTGTTAATCCTGTGTTTTCAAGCGACTTCACTGCTTTATTATGCAACTATTAGAAATCCTGCCTATAGGACACAGTCATCTGCCTAAGAAGCATGTCCATAAAATTAGCACTGGTAATTGGTTGTTCTGGGATCGTTTCACTACGTTATTACGCAAACAATTAGAAATTATGCCTATAGGACTTGTAATGCTTTAATCTGCCTATACGTTAGTCCAGAGCTGCAATCTGTTTGTGTGCCTTTGTTGTTATGTGTGGAGGCTAACATGAGTCACTTGTTGCTATTATGTGCAATCCTATTTGTTTTGAATGTGCGATTAGTTTTACCATTTTGAGCAACCTAAGTAAAGTCTAGAACCACCTAATAGTTGGTCCAAAGCCTCCTGGACCACATGCATGGGACGACTAGTGCACGCATAGGATACAATTTAGAATTGAATTAGAGCGCCTTTAAGTAACAACTTCGACATAGTAATTGGGTAGCAGGAGATGACAGTCTGTGCTCGCTGAATAATATGAGCAACCCCTACCTCCAGAGAGTTGCGAAGTATTATTTATGTTGTACGGGGTGATTCTTTAGGCTAAAAAACTTAGGACCCCCTTTCTGTAAATGCTTGTTGTTCGCATTTAGTCATTAGTCATAGATCAATGTAATTGTACTCTTTGTGATTTTTTAAAGACTTGTATCAATTAGTCATATAATTCATTCTTATGTTATAATAGAGCTTTCAACCTCTACATCTTTCTTTGCTTATTTGACCCCCTAGTTTAATTATCTAATCCACATAGTTTTAACTTCAACCGGGAACCACAACTGTGGACCTCGAAGAGTGTCTAACACCTTCTCTTTGAGGTAATTTGAGCCCTTACCCGCTCTTTAGTGGTGTTGATTAGTCAAACGCAGTTATTTGCAAATAGGTGCCCTAACGCACCTTAAAAATCGTTAGGTGACAACTCTTCTCTTTTAATACCTATTTAAAAGAGTTGTCACACGTCGAAACCCGCTTTCGTGAGAAAGTGGGGCGCGACAGCATGGCGACTCTGTTAGGGATTTACACTTAGGATCTTACCATAACGAAATTGACTTATGTGGATTATTTACCTTATTTTTCTATATTTGTCTAAATTGCTATGACATGCACATCTCTTCCCTTATTTTCCTTATTTGACTAAATTCCTATGACATGAACATCCCTTCCCTTATTTTGCTTTATTTGTCTAAATTGCTATGACATGAATATCCCCTCCCTGCTTCCCTTTATTGTTATGCATATACGTCATCTCCACGTTTCTTTTATCTTATCTAAGATTGCTATATCTTGACTCTCTCGTCCCTATTTCCCTACTTGCTTCATTACATTCTAGCACGTTTTCATGAGTTAAACTGACTTCTCTTTTTGTCTTTCTTTTCTTTTCTCTTTTGCTCCTACTCTTTTTCATCTTTATCATACTATTTACTGTTTTTATGCACTTTTATCATGCAAATACTTGGTAATGTGTCACTATTTCTGCATAAAGCATGCTCTACATCAAACTCCACTCGTGCTTATTATCAATATAATGGTACTTGATGAGTGTCTGCGCTTTCCTGAAATCACCCTTTTAAATTAGAAAGGCTTATTTGCGGTAGATTAGTCGATCAATGGTGCAGTCGACAGTCCCGTGCCTTTCCTTTTCAAGTTGTCCACTTGAGAGTATCAGTCTAGATCTTTCTAGAAACCTCACTCTAATTTGAAATGTACATGCATCATGCTAAACTTAGTATGGATTGAGATGTCATTGATGTATCAACCCGCTTAAGATCAACCTTGTCCAAAGTCCGACGGGATTTCCATAACCCCAAAAGGACAACATCATATTATGTGCGTTACTTTGAGAAAATGTGCCAATATGTTGATCATTATTGCGTAAGTAGTTGAATCTGGAGGGGGAAAGGGCTAACCTTTATTTGTTTGGAGAAAATGAAGCACGAAATCCCCAGGTTCGGTATGGTCCAAAGTATCACGCCTTTGCTAATTGGCTGGTGGAAAGACCTTGCACCTTGTGATAGAAATCATGTGAGGAGAGTACTTGGTGACTTGCCATCTTTACTGAACATTCGACCAAATAGGGAACTGATTGAGGCCGCTACCATGTTCTAGGATGAGAAAAGAGTTGTTTTTCGATTTGGCAATATAGAAATGACTCCTCTCTTCTCCTGGAAGAAATAGGGGGTTTCGCCAAGTTACTATGGGATGGTCCAGGATTACTGGTACCAGAAAATTGTACTCCACGCAGTTTTCTGAAAATGTCGGGTTTTAAGAAGAATGATGAACTGCTTTGTCTGAAGAAATCATACATCCCTTTTGAGTTTCTCTACGAGCATTATGGGCATAGCTTCTTAGGATTGTTGATCTTTCCAATGCAAGGAGGAAGGATTCATACTCACTTAGCCATGGTCGCTAGGACCTTAATGGATGGCATCGAAGGACAAACTTATACTATCATCCCAATGATCTTAGCTGAGATGTACTGTGCTCTGGATCGGTGCAAGCATGGGTTCGGACACTTTGAGTTTGTAATCTATTCCTACAAGTTTGTCTACTAGAGCACTTTCAAAGGGGAGAGTATCGCCAACAGCTTCTGTGAAGGCCGCTGAATGACTACCTAGCCAATAATCACCCAAAGAAAATGACGTTTATTCTAGATAGGTTTGCAAAGCTTGAAAATGCTGTAGGCTGGGTGCGTTTCTTTAGCATCTGACAGACGAGCAAGTGCATTAGATGTTTGAATAGTTTTTAGTAGTGAGTTCATCATCAGATCAAAAGGAACTACTCACTTGGTACTGATCGGGCTGCGAGGCATCTATCCTTACTCTCCTATAAGGGTAATGAGGCAAGCTGAAAGGAAAAAAAGTCATACCTCAGGATTGTCAAGGCATGGACGACGATGAAGGGGGGAAGCTGGCAAAGGTTTATTTGCTATTGGACATGCACGATCTGGGTAATATGATTGATGGGGTCCAGAGAGCCAAGCATGGAGAAGGTCCTTCAGGGACCAAGTAGATTAGAAGATGATATTCTTTTCTGCTTTCTAGTTTAGATTAGATTTCGATGTAATAAGGCTTAATGCCATTAGTGATTTTATTATTACTATTGTCGATTTGGTAAAAGATTGTTTTGGCTTATTTTCGCACTAATGAAATGAAGCAAACGTTGGCATCAATTTTCTCCAAGTCTATGTGTTGCTTAGGCCTACCTCAAGCACAATGAGGTCCCCAAATTAGGATGCGAATTATTGCATGACTTTTGTGATACATGTTTAAATATTGCAAGAACTCTTTTACTTCGCCTTACTGACTTGGTTACCTTTTGTTTTTATTCTTTTATTTATTCTCATTCCCAAAGGTTGGTTCGTGCATACTGGCATCATCAGCATACCACACTTGATCCAGAGGTCCTCCACCCCCTCCTCCACCTAGCGACCCGAAAAGCAAAGGCAAAGGGAAGATGGATGATTTTAGTGGTATCCAGAAAGATAATGCTACTGCGGCAGAAAATATTGAAACTTCAGATGGTAGAAGCACTCCAGGACAGAATGAGTTGGTCTTAGGTTTGGAGCAGAAAATCCTGGAGCTACAGGGTGAGCTTGAACAAGTCCGAAGTCTGGTAAACCTTTCCATTACTCTCAATGTTCCGACATCAACCAGCAAAACCCAACCACTCCAAACCCAACACCACCACAAAACACACAAAACTAGAATCCACCACCCATAGCTCTGAATCCTCCCGCACCGCACCAGTATCGTAATCCCGCACAACCCCAAAACCTTAACCCACTACTCCTCAACAACACCACCAGCACCCAACTCAATACCCACAAACAACTACCTATCACACTCCCCAAAATGCACCACAACCTACTCCTAATCCCCAAAACTCAACCAACGATCACCCATATACCCAAGTTTCAGGAACTCATTAAAGCAATCTGATATACGTGGAAACCTTATCCCATACCCCACAACAAACCCTATACATACATGATACGACTGAGAAGGACCTACTCATTCGAAACATGACAGCGAAACTCAAGAAACTGACAGGAAGAGTCCAGAGTGTTGATGGTGGGAAAGGCGTTGAAGGTTTAAACTATGAAGATTTATGTATTCAGCCAGATGTAGAACTGCCGGAAGGTTACAAACCTCCCAAATTCGAGATGTTCGATGGCACTGGTGATTTGAAGGCGAATCTGAGAACCTACTACGACAAGCTCGTAGGAGTGGATAAGAATGAATAAATCCGCATGAAACTGTTCATGCAAAGCTTTACATGAGATGCTTTGCCTTGGTATATCAGTCAAAACCCGAAATAGTGGGAAAATTAGGCAAGTATGGCGTTAGATTTCATGGATAGATTTAGGCTCATTATAGAGAACACACCAGACATTTTCTATATTCAAAACCTCAAAAAGAAGCAGATAGAAACCTTCCGCAAGTATGCTACTCGTTGGAGATCAGAGGCCGCAAAGGTAAGGCCAGCACTTGAGGAAGAACAAATGAACAAGTTCTTTGTTAGAGCTCAAGATCCACAATATTATGAAAGGTTGATGGTCATCGAGAATCACAAGTTCTCAAACATCATCAAGTTAGGTGAAAGAATAGAAGAAGGAATCAAGAGTGGGATGGTGACTAATTTCGAGGTGCTGCAAGCAACAAATAAAGCCTTGCAATCGTGAGGTATCTCAAAGAAGAAAGAAGTGGGTTCTGTAATGGTAGCGCAGGGCCCTAAGTCTCCCATCATATACCAAATACCTCAATCCACATACCAACCCTCACCCCCAAAATACCAATACCCAGCCACCACCTACCATACCTATAATACTCAACCTGCATATTATAATTCAAAGCCACGCCCAAATTTCGACCACAGAACTCCCAAACAATACACCCCAATTGGTGAACCCATAGCCCAACTGTATGAGAGACTGAAGGCTGATGGTTACGTCACCCTTATTCTTGTTGTTGCTGTCGAGAACTCTTCCCAGTGAATTAACCCTAACAAAACTTATGCCTATCACTCAGGCATGAAGGGTCATACCATTGAGGAGTGCCTCATGTTAAAAGACAAGATTCAGACACTGATCGACACTAAGGTTATACAAGCAAAGGAAGCCGCACCAAATGTCCATAATAACCCTCTCCCGAATCATAGGGGTGAGGGAGTGAACGTGATGGAAACTGACGAGGAATAGGATCAGGAAGGATCCATCAGAGTGAGTGGGGTTGGGGACTTTTGGAATCAGAGTGATAGCAGTACAATTTATGGCCTTGTTCATTTTTCCTGTTTGAAAGAATGCTAGTACATCAGCAAGCACATCACCTTGTACCTCCTCCCTATGTTGTGTGAAGAATTCAATTGGAAATCCATCAATACCTGGTGCTTTGTCAGTTGGCATGCTTTTAACAGCAATAAATACTTCCTCTATTGTGACTTACTTGATCAACTCAAGTTGTTGTATTCTTGTCAAGTAGAACCCTTTCTTAATCACCTCAGAATTGGGGCAAGTGAGAATGTGTGATGACTCTCCCATCAGCTTCTTGAAGAAAGTGAGGAATTGTTCTTCTACCTGCTTTGGTTCTGTGATCTTAATTCCTGCATCATTATGTATAGAGTTAATTGTATTAGCACTAGTGCGCATCTTCCACTAAGCATGGAAGTATCTTGTATTAGCATCTTCATACTGTATCCATGTGGCTCGAGATTTCTGCCTTAGAACATGTTCCTCCACATTGCTCCACCTTTCCACTTCTATTAATGTTGTTTTCTCCTATTCTATAAAGATCTGGCATAATGGTTATAGGGAGATATTGGATTGAGCTAATTCCAATTTTTGCTTGGCTTGATTTAGCTTTTGTTGATAGGAGGCCATGTAAATGTTTAGATCCCTCGGTGCCTCCTTTAACCTCTTAAGTTTCTGCCATATTCTGGGCATCCCTGCATCTCTGTAATCCTGTGCCCACACTTTTTTCACAATCCCTGCAAATTCTGGGTGGTGTAATACTGTTTGATATAGCTTGAAGGGTCTAGGATTCAAATTCTGTTGTTGTACTACAAAGTTGCATTTTAGCAAGATTGGTGAATGATCTGAAACTCCAGAATTCAAATACTCTGCTTCAATATAGCCATAGTTCATCAGCCAATTGTAATTTCTAAAGGCCCAGTCAATCTTGATGTATACTCTTGCATTGTCATCTCTTTTGTTACACCATGTGTAATACCATCCTGTGCTCTTTAAGGGAGTAAATTGTAGTCGATCCAATAGTTCCTTGAAGCCCTAGGTCTCTGCTTGTGTTACAGGGACCCCAATCCTATTCTCTGTGTGAAGCACATTGTTGAAATAACCACATACCAGCCATTCAGTTGTAATGTGAGATCCTATAGAAGCAAGCTTATCCCGTAATTGTTGTCTCTGCATCAAGTCATTACTTACATAAATCACAGTGAGAAGCAACCTTGTTTGACAAGTGGAGTCCACCACTTCACAATGGATGAACTGAGCATTTACCTATAATATTTGAAGTTGTATATAAGGTTTAAACAATAACCGAACACAACCATTATACGCATGATCATAGTTGTATTTGGCTTGCCAGTCCTTAGCTATCTTTTGTTTGATCCCCCTAGCTTTATTTACTTTTACTCTTGTCTCAACTATCCCCATAACTTCTATTTTGTACTTCTTCAGACAGAGAGTCATCTTCTTCTGTTTAAAGGGCCTATTAAGCCCTCTAATGTTCCAAGTACTTATAATCATAGAGGTTTGAGGTGGTTTGTACCACCCTCCCCTACATCAGGTGATGTAAATACTTGAGTCAGTACCTCAAATCTATTGGTAGTTCCCAACTGTCTAGTGGAACAGATAGCTATAGTTTGTTGTGGCTGATCATTCATTCCATCATCAACAATTCTTTTACCTTGACTTTTTGACCCTTCTTTCCTCACAAGTGCTACTAACACTGGGAATTCCTCCTCTTTCAATGTAGCATTAGTCTCATGTGGTTCAGCGGCAGTTTCCTGTGTTTTAGAAGTAGTTGGATCAGTGGTAGTGCTAATCTGGTCTTTTGCCACCCATTCAGTCACCACCTTCCTCCTCTTCCTACCTCTTCTATTCTTCTTTGTTTCCTCAACAAAACCATCATTTTCCTCTTAGGTCTTCCTCTGTCTGCATTCCTCAGTAGTGTGACCAACTTTAGCACAATCAGTACAATACTTTGGCTTCCAATCGTACTCTATACACTCGTGGATAACCTCTGCTGTAGTATGGAGTTCAAGAGCATTTAGCAGGGGGGTGAGATATATCTGTCTCTACTAGTACTCTAGCATATGATATACGATCCATCTCTACTGCAAACAGGTCATTGTACATAGGTTTACCCACCACACTAGCCAGCTTACTCAAAGCTTCTGTAGACTATTAGCCAACAGGTAAACTAGGAAATCTCACCCATAAAAGAATTACAATTAGACATTCAGGATCAAACACAAAATCAATCGACCAATTCTTCAAGATGAAAGGCTTGTTATGGAATGTATAAGGACCAGATTGCATGACTCGATCCCTATCACTCGCAGAATCAAACCTGAATATGTAATAGCTGTCGTCATGATATAGGATTTTGGGTTTGATAACAAAATTCCACACATTCTCCAAATAATTCTCCATGGATTTGAAAAATGGAGTATCACCCAGAACACACCCTATAAGAGAAGTACCCCAATACTCATGTTGTTCCTTAATGTCCTCCTCAACTACAAATGTTTCACCACGCAAATCTGGAGGAATGTAGGTAAGGGCCTTACCCACTTATGAGCTTCGATTCCTCTGGTAGGGTTTCTCATCCATTGGTGGAGATTTATGTTCCTCCATCGCAGGGCCTTTTGCAGCATTAGGAATTGGTACTATGGACTTAGCTAGGTCAGAAAATTGAAGTCGGCGGGGAACCTCTAACCCCGCTCTTCTCACAACAGTCTTCTAGTTCCTTACGTATGGGTTGCAATTGTAGCGGTAGGTGTGAACAACTAATTTTTGACCACACCTAAATTCTATACTATTTTATTGTAAATATCTCTTTTAGGTCTAATCTTAATATTTTAAACTTTTGTCTTACTCTTAATAGGCTTTATTTAAATAAATAAAAAAAAAACTACAAAAATAGTCACATTCTTAGAGTATAAATTTTATTGCTTAAAAAAAAAGTTATTTAAAAAAAATAAATATATATATATATATATATATATATATATATATATATATATATATATATATATATATATGGTTTCTTTTAATTAAAATTTTAATAAGTTATGATATTTTTCTTAGTATCATTTAAAGAACATGTAAATATTTAGTTTTCCTATATTGTAAGAAATGTTGGTTAATCTTCTTATCTATATATTTAATTTATTTTCTAAAATAAAAAAAATAATAATAATTAAAAAAAAATAAAGTGAAGTTAATCAGATTTTTAATTTAGCCAACTACCCCAATTTTGCAAAACTCCCACTTTTCCTTAGCACTCCTCACGTCCTCTTCCCTCTATTACCCATGATCCCCTCCACTGCTCCTTATCCCTAAAACCACTAACTCTAACCTTCATATCCTATTCTCACGTACATAATCAAGCCAACGATCCAACTAACTTTGTTATAAAAGATTATTTTTCTCACAGTAAAAAAAGAGGAGGAGGGAAAAACTTGACTGGGATCTAAAAGAAAAAAAAAGAACGAGAGAGAGAGGGACAGGAGGAAAAGATTTCATTGAGTGGAGAGTTTGAAAAATATTTGGCTTCTTTATTTCTTTAAAGAAACTTTAGAAAGAAAAATGGAGTTTGAATAGAAGCAAAGATTCGAGTGGACGTTTGGTTACTGTTTTGGTTCCGATTTTGAGTTTTTGTCTCCTTTGGCTGCTGTCTTTCTCATTTGGAAATTTTGAAACTGAAGTTTGTACGTACCAGTTTTTACTATTATTGGTAAAGAAGCTTCACATTACAGGTTTTCTTCTAATCTTTTGTTTAATCTATTTTAATGTGTTTGTTGGAAGATAAACTGTAAATAGATATTTTATAAGAATTAAGCTCTATTATAAAGTTATTGTGTTGCTATAGTTTATATATCATTTATTATCTGAGTAGTATTTGAGTTTTTAGTTTTCTCTTAATCCCTGTTGTGTATTTAAAATATTATTTCTTGAATATTGAGTGTGTAAGTATTTTCTATTTACTATTCTGGCTAAAATATTTTCTTAAATTTTTTGTGTTAAAATAATATCATTGGTAAATGGGTAAGAATAGTTCAATAAATAAAGTTATATCTGATGCCATAAAATTTATTAATAAGAAGTACTGAAGCTAAAAATCAAGTCCATCATGAGTTTTTATGTTAAGTCTATTAATTTGCGGTAATACCACTTCTAAAAAAAAAAAAATAGTTTTACTTCCCTTCAAGAGTTCATGTAAACTCCATATAGTCTGTTTTGGGTTTGGAGTTTATTTGAATTTTTCCTTTTATGTGTTATTTTGAATTTTTCTTTTTTTTTTCTATTCTAAAATTTTTGCAAAAGACTCACGTTACAAGTTTCAATGGAAGGTTGTGATATTTCTATTGATTAGTTTTCTTAGTTTTACGTTGATCTCTCTTCCAATGTGACTAATAGTGAATATCTTATTTGGTTCAATTTGTAATGTGATTTTCTTTTCTTTTTAATATTCTTTTATTTTATCATGCTTGGATTCTGGTTTGGAATTGTGGGACATTTATTCTTTTATTTTTGTGTAATGATGTACCGAAACAAATGGGTTTATGGGAGAGTACAGCTCATTGAGCCATTTCAAGGATTGTATATATATAAAAATTAATTGTGAGGGAGCGAGATGAGTTAGGAACTAATTCAAGACTCGTGGTAAATATAAAATATAAGTATAAATAAATATTTTGGATCTTAAAAAAAAAAAATAGCCATGAACTAATTAAAGACTCGTTTCAATAAGTAATAAAGTAATAATAATAAAATATGCAAATAAACAGAATACTTTGAATACTTTAGTATGCTTTAGGTGCGTGTTAACCAGTCAATTATTGTAATTATGTATACGTTCGCGTGACATAATTATGATTTTCCAAATTAAAGGCAAAGGATGCGTTCGCGCGACTTTGACAAAACAATCCTTAAAAATAATAAAGTGTTATTGATTGTGTACACGTACGCGTGACATGATTCATGGCACACCAAACAAAACGAATACACGTACGCGTGATTCGATTCAAAAATAATTCCATAATTTCAAATAATAAAGCAATTAAAAGCGGTAAAAAGGTAAATGTACATAGGTTCTAAAATGAGTAATTAAACTATTTAATTAAGCCAGGTATGATTAAAGCGACCGTGCTAAAACTACGGAATTCGAGAGTGCCTCACACCTTCTCTCGAGTTAACAGAATTCCTTACCCGATTTTCTGTGTTCGCGGACCGTAAAACAGAGTCAAATTTTCTCGATTTGGGATTTAAAATAAATCGGTGACTTGGGATACCAGAAATTATCCCAAGTGGCGACTCTGAATCTAATAAAACATCCCATTTCGATTAATGTCACATAAATTGGAAAAACTCCTTTGATTCCATTCCCCCGGGTAAAAGGAGGTGTGACAGCTCTGGCGACTCTGCTGGGGAGAAGAACCCAGAACTTCTGGTTCGGGGTTCAGAATTCGAGCTTATAAGATGATTTATACTTGGCTTTATTGATTTGATGTTATTAATGTATTTTTGGTTCTAATGTGCTAATTGTCGTTTATTTACCGCTTTGATATTATTTGAACTGTATTAAATTATCTTCTTACGCCTCCCTTCTGAGTCTTCTGAATTTATGGTGCACACGTGCGCGTGGCCCACTTTTCTGTTAGAAGTCATACCAATTAGAACGAGGCTGGGTCAGTAACTAGGCCGGGTAGACTTTCGTGCTCCCGGTACGTTACCCCCACCTCGGCTCGAGCTGTCCGCTTGGGTAAGCCAGGTCTAAAACACTCCCCTTAGGATTTAAACCTAGAATAACATAGCCTCATGCCGGATCCCTAGTAGGAATGTTTGTTTTCATCATATGCATTTGACTTTGGGGGACTCAACACAGGGGTTGGGTCCGTCTAGGACAGGTGTACCCGGGAATTACATGACCATCCTGATGCATCTTATGTGCTACTTGTGCATTATGTTTGATTTGGTTTGTGCATGTTGACCGGTTTCTAAAATAAAATAAAAATATAAAAATATTGAGGAAAAACCAGAAAGAAGAAAATATGAGGGAGAAAATTTACCCGATTTTCGAAAATCTCAGTATTTACCCCAAAAAAGTCTGAATTTTTCCTGAATTTTTAACAAAAATAATGTCATCCTATTCCTGAAAAAGAACGCCGCTATCAAGTGGACAGATGAGTGCCAAGAAGCTTTTGATAAGATCAAGGAATATTTGTCAAATCCCCCTGTTTTGGTCCCGCCGGAACCTGATAGGCCTCTGTTTTTATATCTGTCAGTAATGGATAGTTCCTTTGGTTGTGTTCTGGGTCAACATGATGCCACAGGCAAAAGGGAACAAGCAATATATTATTTGAGCAAAAAGTTCACCACTTATGAGGCCAAATACACTCTTTTGGAAAGAACATGTTGCGCTTTAACCTGGGTCGCCCAGAAGCTTAGGCATTATCTTTTGGCCTATACAACTTACCTCATATCCCGAATGGATCCCCTGAAGTACATCTTTCAGAAGCCGATGCCAACTGGCAAATTAGCAAAATGGCAAATCTTGCTCACAAAGTTTGATATTGTTTATGTCACTCGCACTGCCATGAAGGCACAAGCTTTGGCTGATCATCTGGCAGAAAACCCGGTTGATGATGAGTATGAGTCTTTGAACACATATTTCCCAGATGAAGAGGTTAATTTAGTTGAAGAAGTAGTCCAAGATGACAGTTAAATTTGGAAACTATACTTTGATGGGGCTGTCAACATCAAAGGCGTAGGGATTGGGACAATTCTGGTATCACCTACTGGGCAACATTACCCTGCCACGGCGCGACTTCGTTTTTTCTGTACAAACAACACAGCAGAATATGAAGCTTGCATCATGGGTCTGAACATGGCAATAAACCTAAATGTGCATGAATTGTTGGTGATGGGAGATTCAGATTTGCTTATTCGGCAGGCTCAAGGTGATTGGGAGACTCGAGACATCAAGCTCATTCCATATAGACAATGTGTGGAGGATCTTAGCAAAAGGTTCAAGTCCATCGAATTCAGGTACATTCCCAGGTTTCACAATGAATTAGCTGATGCCTTGGCCACCCTGGCCTCAATGCTTCCATATCCGGGTAATACTCACATTGACCCATTAGAAATTCAAATTCGGGATCATCATGGTTATTGCAATACAATTGAAGCAGAACCAGATGGTGAACCATGGTATCGTGATATTAAGCAGTTTCTGAAAACAAGAGAATATCCGGAACATGCTAATAGGGATCAAAAGAGAACTATTAGGCGACTCTCTAATGGTTTCTTTTTGAGTGGGGAAATCCTATACAAAAGAACTCTGGATTTGAATTTGTTGAGATGTGTAGATGCCAAAGAAGCTGAAATGATTATGAATGAGGTGCATTCGGGAGTTTGTGGTCCGCACATGAATGGATATGTTCTAGCAAAGAAAATCCTTCGGGCAGGATGTTATTGGCTTACTATGGAACAAGATTGCTTTTGTTTTGTTCGCAAGTGCCACCAGTGTCAGATTCACAGTGATTTGATTCACTCGCCTCCTTCAGAGTTGTATCCTATGTCGGCTCCTTGGCCTTTTGTTGCTTGGGAAATGGACGTCATTGGCCCAATCGAGCCAAAAGCTTCAAATGGGCACAGATTCATCTTGGTTGCAATTGATTACTTCACCAAATGGGTGGAAGCTATTACATTGAAAGCAGTTACCAAGAAAGCAGTAGTAGACTTTGTTCACTCCAACATTATCTGTCGTTTCGGTATTCCAAAAACCATTATTACAGATAATGCTGCTAATTTGAATAGTCATCTGATGAAGGAGGTATGTGAACAATTTAAAATTGAGCATCGCAATTCTACTCCTTACCGTCCCAAAGCTAATGGAGCTGTTGAAGCTGCAAATAAGAACATCAAGAAGATTCTTAGGAAGATGATCCAAGGGTCTAGACAATGGCACGAGAAACTACCTTTTGCTCTTTTGGGATACCGGACAACTGTCCGTACATCAGTTGGCGCAACGCCCTACTTATTGGTTTATGGAACTGAAGCGGTCATACCTGCTGAAATTGAGATTCCCTCTCTCCGAATCATTGTTGAAGCAGGGATTGAGGACACTGAATGGGTGAAGTCCCGATTGGAACAGTTGAATTTGATTGATGAAAAGCGTTTGGCGGCAGTTTGTTTTGGTCAGTTATACCAACAAAGAATGGCACGCGCTTACAATAAGAAAGTGCGCCCAAGAAAATTCGAGGTAGGACAACTTGTTTTGAAACGTATCTTTCCGCACCAGGAAGAAGCAAAAGGAAAGTTCGCACCGAATTGGCAAGGTCCTTACCTCGTCAAGAAAGTATTGTCAAAAGGAGCTCTACATTTGGTAGATATAGAAGGAAATGTTCCCGATACAACTGTCAATACAGACGTGGTCAAAAGGTACTATGTATGACCCTTTACACAGCTTTAATTCTCTCTGATTGGGATGACGAAGGCTTAATTCTCACTACCCAAACACTATTAACCCTTTGCTAACCCTTTGAGCCAGATACTTTTTCCTTGGCCACCCTCTTTGGAACCTTGTATGTAATGAGAAAGGAAAAGAAAAAGAAAAGAAAAAAAAAGAAGCAAAAGAAAACAAAATAGAAAAAAAAACAAAACAATAATCAAAACAAGTTTAAGTCCATTGAACTACGTCTGACCTGATTCCGAAAGGATACGTAGGCAGCCTCACTCTGGGGTTCGGTCACACCAAAACAAAAATTCACATGTCCTAAGTATTCAAATAAACTGGGGCATGGTTTTATTTTATTTTCGATGGTTGTTCCATCAAAATGGGTCCAAAAGTTGTAATTCAGTTGAGTATTTCTTTTTACCTTTCCCTGCTAAGACCTTCTGATCAACTTTCGAGAATGCTAAGTCAGTATACTACGGGTGATGCCTCAGTCATTGTAAAGAGAGAAAAATAAATGAGAGAGTCTTATTGGTGAAAACCCTCACGGGCACTATAAGGCAATGGTGAGTTGAGAGAAAGATAGATGAGAGAGGTCAATTGGTGAAAACCCACAAAGGGCATCATTGATCGATTTAAGGCTTCGTACATCCCGACACAAGCATGGTCAAGACAAAGAACTCAGTTTCAAAGTTAAGTTTACAACAGATTTCGAGAATTAGACGGTTCAAACGGATCGGGCATCCAGTCCAAAGTGCATGTCATGTTCATTGAAGTCAGCATATTTCCTCTAGATAAGTCCTTTCTTATTTTTTCTTCTGAAAGGGACACTTCTTGATTAAGTTGTAATATCTATTAGGTCACCTTCTTGTTTTCTTTCGCATTACTTTTTTTTGAGTCCCTTTCAGTATAATCTTGTCAAAGCAAAGCAAAGAAAAGGCCGCAAAATTGGTTACAGTTTCCCCGTTATATAAAGCAAAGATTGCTGGGCATAAACCGTATAGGAAAAGGCATAAAGCCATCTGCGATTTTCCTTGACGAGAAAAAGGCTGGAAGGACTAAATAATGTTCCAAGGGTCAACAAAAGTTACTCAGTTAAAAGATTTTTGGGAAGCAAGGTTGTTTGCACCATGAACACAAATGGTGATAGGCGCAAAATGGTTAGGTTTTGATGTTGAGAAAGAAGATCTCCAGAAAGAAAAGACAGAATCTCCATGCAACTTGTACAATCATCGACGAAGTCAGTTTTTCTAATAAGTGTAATAGACGCAAGGTCAAGTCGCCCAAGAAATCAAGGCCACAAACCGACCACCATTTTAAAACTAACAAATCTTTCTTTGTTTAGAACAGGAACATAACAATTTTAGGAAACAGTTCGTGAAAAGACGAACACCACCAAGTGAAGTTCTCAAATCCTTGATTTTCTCCTAATACATGTAATCATGTTATTTTTAGTTTCATTATAGGGAATCAATACCCTATCTTCAATATAGGGTACTACATCCCTTGGTTGCATTTTTTTCTCTTTTTCTGCCAACATAGGGTACGACGATCCCTAGTAGCATCTCAAAACGCTGCAAACCTTATTTTATTGCCAACATAGGGTACGACATTCCCTAGTAGCATCTCAGAGAGCCACGTGCCTCATTTTATTGCCAAACACAGGGTACTACATCCCCTGGTTGCATTTTAGTGCCAACATAGGGTACGACATTCCCTAGTAGCATCTTGGAGTGCCACGAGACTCATCCTTTTGCCAATACAGGATACTACATCCCCTAGCTGCATTAGTTTTTACCAACGTAGGGTACGACATTCCCTAGTAGAATCCCATAGTGCCACGAGCCTCATCTTATTGCTAACACAAGGTACTACATCCCCTGGCTGCATTACTTTTTTTGTTTTTTCAACATAGGGTACGACATTCCCTAGTAGCATCCTAGAGTGCCAAGAGCCTCACCTTATTGCCAATACAGGGTACTACATCCCATGGTTGCATTTCTTGTTAACATAGGGTACGACAATCCCTATTATAAAATATTATAAAAAAATCTCATATCTTTTTCAATTCTTTATTTTGCAATAAAAAGATAGTTTATTGTATTTTCAATAACTCACAAAAATTTTCTAGTGCAAACTGGGGCAGAAAATTTTTATTCATTTTGTTTGTTTCTGATGGCTTGCAGGTTTTTCTGCAAAGTACGGATTGGATGAGCAAAAATAAGACTCTAGCTCTCGCCAGAGAAAATGGAATGTTTGATCTCAATACCAGCCAAACCAGCTTTGACGTAATGCATGCAGAGACATAGGGTCTCAAGATCCATCTTCTCATCATCTGATCAAGAATCAAGCGTGGGAGAATATTTCATAGTTTGTTACATCAAGAGCATCAAGTTTCAGTCTAAAGTCAATGGGGGAAGCAAGTCAAGAATCAAGACAAGACTCCAGATGGCATTTAGATAGAAATTTTGTAACTCTTAGATTTCAAGAGTATATAATTTTCTTTTCATTTTGATGTAATAGTAGGAACCGCGGATCGGAACCTCGACGGAACTTCACTCGACTCTCCCTCTAAGCATACTCCATCACTCTTCTTTCACTTGAACTACACATGACATGATTCCCTTATAACCCGAGATATGTAGGCTGCCTAAAACCAAGGCTCGGTCACATCTCTTTCTTTTATCTTCTTTTGGTTTTTAAATAATAGTGAGGTCAAAAATCAGTCACCTTGTTCATTTTCTTTGCCTGAAAACTCTTCATATTTCCAACCCAAGAACTGGTGTGAACAACTAATTTTTGACCACACCTAAATTCTATACTATTTTATTGTAAATATCTCTTTTAGGTCTAATCTTAATATTTTAAACTTTTGTCTTACTCTTAATAGGCTTTATTTAAATAAAAAAAAAAACTACAAAAATAGTCACATTCTTAGAGTATAAATTTTATTGCTTAAAAAAAAATTAATTAAAAATATATATATATATATATATATATATATATATATATATATATGGTTTCTTTTAATTAAAATTTTAATAAGTTATGATATTTTTCTTAGTATCATTTAAAGAACATATAAATATTTAGTTTTCCTATATTGTAAGAAATGTTGGTTAATCTTCTTATCTATATATTTAATTTATTTTCTAAAACAATAATAATAATAATAATAATTAAAAAAAAATAAAGTAAAGTTAACGCCAAAAGAGACAAAAAATCAGATTTTTAATTTAGCCAACTACCCCAATTTTGCAAAACTCCCACTTTTCCTCAGCACTCCTCACGTCCTCTTCCCTCTATTACCCCATGATCCCCTCCACTGCTCCTTATCCCTAAAACCACTAACTCTAACCTTCATATCCTATTCTCACGTACATAATCAAGCCAACGATCCAACCAACTTTGTTATAAAAGATCATTTTTCTCACAGTAAAAAAAGAGGAGGAGGGAAAAACTTGACTGGGAACTAAAAGAAAAAAAAAGAACGAGAGAGAGAGGGACAGGAGGAAAAGATTTCATTGAGTGGAGAGTTTGAAAAATATTTGGCTTCTTTATTTCTTTAAAGAAACTTTAGAAAGAAAAATGGAGTTTGAATAGAAGCAAAGATTCGAGTGGACGTTTGGTTACTGTTTTGGTTCCGATTTCGAGTTTTTGTCTCCTTTGGCTGCTGTCTTTCTCATTTGGAAATTTTGAAACTGAAGTTTGTACGTACCAGTTTTTACTGTTATTGGTAAAGAAGCTTCACATTACAGGTTTTCTTCTAATCTTTTGTTTAATCTATTTTAATGTGTTTGTTGGAAGATAAACTGTAAATAGCTATTTTATAAGAATTAAGCTCTATTATAAAGTTATTGTGTTGCTATAGTTTATATATCATTTATTATCTGAGTAGTATTTGAGTTTTTAGTTTTCTCTTAATCCCTGTTGTGTATTTAAAATATTATTTCTTGAATATTGAGTGTGTAAGTATTTTCTATTTACTATTCTGGCTAAAATATTTTCTTAAATTTTTTGTGTTAAAATAATATCATTGGTAAATGGGTAAGAATAGTTCAATCAATAAAGTTATATCTGATGCCATAAAATTTATTAATAAGAAGTACTGAAGCTAAAAATCAAGTCCATCATGAGTTTTTATGTTAAGTCTATTAATTTGCGGTAATACCACTTCTAAAAAAAAAAAAATAGTTTTACTTCCCTTCAAGAGTTCATGTAAACTCCATATAGTTTGTTTTGGGTTTGGAGTTTATTTGAATTTTTCCTTTTATGTGTTATTTTGAATTTTTCTTTTTTTTTTTTTCTAAAAATTTTGCAAAAGACTCACGTTACCAGTTTCAATGGAAGGTTGTGATATTTCTATTGATTAGTTTTCTTAGTTTTACGTTGATCTCTCTTCCAATGTGACTAATAGTGAATATCTTATTTGGTTCAATTTGTAATGTGATTTTCTTTTCTTTTTAATATTCTTTTATTTTATCATGCTTGGATTCTGGTTTGGAATTGTGGGACATTTATTCTTTTATTTTTGTGTAATGATGTACCGAAACAAATGGGTTTATGGGAGAGTACAGCTCATTGAGCCATTTCAAGGATTGTATATATATAAAAATTAATTGTGAGGGAGCGAGATGAGTTAGGAACTAATTCAAGACTCGTGGTAAATATAAAATATAAGTATAAATAAATGTTTTGGATCTTAAAAAAAAAAATAGCCATGAACTAATTCAAGACTCGTTTCAATAAGTAATAAAGTAATAATAATAAAATATGCAAATAAACAGAATACTTTGAATACTTTAGTATGCTTTAGGTGCGTGTTAACCAATCAATTATTGTAATTATGTATACGTTCGCGTGACATAATTATGATTTTCCAAATTAAAGGCAAAGGATGCGTTCGCGCGACTTTGACAAAATAATCCTTAAAAATAATAAAGTGTTATTGATTGTGTACACGTACGCGTGACATGATTCATGGCACACCAAACAAAACGAATACACGTACGCGTGATTCGATTCAAAATAATTCCATAATTACAAATAATAAAGCAATTAAAAGCGGTAAAAAGGTAAATGTACATAGGTTCTAAAATGAGTAATTAAACTATTTAATTAAGCCAGGTATGATTAAAGCGACCGTGCTAAAACTACGGAATTCGAGAGTGCCTCACACCTTCTCTCGGGTTAACAGAATTCCTTACCCGGTCTTCTGTGTTCGCGGACCGTAAAACAGAGTCAAATTTCCTCGATTTGGGATTTAAAATAAATCGGTGACTTGGGACACCAGAAATTATCCCAAGTGGCGACTCTGAATCTAATAAAATATCCCATTTCGATTAATGTCACATAAATTGAAAAAACTCCTTTGATTCCATTCCCCCGGGTAAAAGGAGGTGTGACAGTAGGAAGCTACCAAAAGTAAGTGGTCTTACTTGTGATTGTATTGCATTCGCCGGTGTTTCTATAGCCAAAGTCACCGGTGATGGTAAGGTACTGGTGGCCGGCGTTTTCACATTACTCGTGCACATTAGTAGGACTCGCTTAATGTGCGCCGAGAGGAAAACATGCTAGCGCTCACCATTGCATAAGGCTAAGCATTGTCTTTCCTTACATGAGACTAAGCATTGTCTCCACTCCTTGCATAGGGCTAAACATTGCCCTCACCATTGCATAAGGCTAAGCATTGCCTTTACTTGCATGAGACTAATCATTGTCTCCACTCCTTGCATAGGGTTAAACACTGCCCTCTGCATACTGCATAAGGCAAAGCACTGCCCTTCCTTGTATGAGACTAAGCATTGTCTCCACTCCTAGCATAGGGCTAAACACAGCCCTCTACGTATTACATAAGGCAAAGCACTGCCTTTCCTTGCATGATACTAAACACTGCCCTCTACATACTGCATAAGGCAAAGAACTGCCTTTCCTTGCGTGAGACTAAGCATTGTCTCTACTCCTTGCATAGGGATAAACATTTCCCTCTACATACTGCATAAGGCAAAGCACTGCCTTTCCTTACATGATACTAAACACTGTCTCCATTCTTTGCATGAGGCTAAGCACTGCCTCCATATTGCATAAGGCTAAGCACTGCCTTTCCTTGCATGAGACTAAGCATTGTCTCCACTCCTCGCATCGGGATAAGCACTTCCCTCATCTCATACAAGACTAAGCCTTGTCTTGTCGCGTTCTCGTATATGACTAAGCATTACCTGTTTCCTCTATCAAACGATCGATATCACCACATCTTTGCATTTCATAGGCTGAACATCGCCACATTGTCCGAAGGAATCATAGTCTGAGGGCATCATCCTCATAGCCCGAAGACATCATGACATGGCCGGAGGATCTCTCGAAATTGCATATCATTATTCAAAGGCGTCATAGTCCAGAGGCACCATCCTCATAGCCCGAGGACACCATCCCATGGCCTGCGAATACCTTATCATATGATTCATGGCCCAGGATGTCATGGTCTAAGGACATCATCCTCATCGTCCGAAAGACATCTCTCATGGTCCGAAGGGAATTTGCATCTTGTTGAAATTTTCGCAATAACTATATATATTCACGTGCATCATGTTTTAAGTGTTATAGGTAACTCGGGAGGTAACCGTTCTACAAACAGGGGCAATTCTCGCTCCGGTTTCCGTTCACAACGTTCACATCCTCTGACTATCCCAAAAGCAACCGACAATCAGCAATTGATTACCCTTTATCCCATAACCACTCGATATTTGCCTTATCATCCGTATCGTTCAAATTCGCATTCATAGCTCTACCTGAAATTATCTGTTATCCACGACCCTATCACATCCAAAAGATCCATTTTGAAACACACGGCCACTCTTATAACAACTCCATCGATTTCGTTCGTCGTTGGATCCAGAACTACATACGGCCTGATTCTCGTAACACCAGGGATATGTAGGCAACTCAAGAACTAGGGTTCGAACCCTATTTTTCAAAAACGCATCATCCTCCGCTCATTTCAGACAAAATTAGTCACATTTTCTTTACCCAACAACTCTTTCATCATTCTTGGGTAAAGAGGGGCATCTATTAATACCTAATTTTGCCCTCACTTTTCTTATAAATATCCTATATATTATTACCTAATTTACAAGGGTCATATAAATATTTTCTATAATTTTTCATAATTTTTAAAGCTTTAAAATTGATGTTTTTGCATTTAAAAATTTCAAATATTTATTAATTACCCTATTAAATTACTTTGTTATGCCCTAATCATTAAAATTCATTATTTACATATACATATATGTTTTATAATATTTTACTTCATTTCATATAACTATCTTTTCATTTTTGAGCTATTTACATAATTTTGCAATAATAGCCTATATTCTATACATAATTACATTTATTACATTATTTATACAAAAAATAGATTTTTATATTTTTATAAAATTAATCTATTATTTTAAATCATTTTACTACATAAGTAATATTTTATTATTTATAAATTATTTTTTATAAATTATTTTAAATAATTTTCGTGTATCTAATTCTATAGCCCAATATAGGGATAATTTTCAGAACAGACGAGGCCCAAACACTTAGCCCATTTCATTTTCACTCTTCAACAATCCATTTGACTTAACCCGATCGGAACCCATCTCTTTGACCCGCCCCAACTTCTTTTAATCTTGGTCGTTGATCTATTAAGATCAATAACCCAAAATAAACCAACCCTTTTCCTTATATCCCCATAGCCAAACCCTAGAGACCATTCTCCCAAATCGACCGACTTTGCATTCTCGCATATCTCCACTCCCACACTAAACTCTAGCCGCCTCCTCCCAAATCCCCTCAAAACCCGGCTAAATCATACAATTCTTTCACGATCTGCTTACATTATTTGCATTATCCCGTTATCATTCATACACCCGTGGTATTACTTAGTACTTGCCTGATTTTGGAAAGTATTACCTCTCCGAATTGAGTGCAATCGTCCTCAACCTACAAGATTCGGACGAAAATCCGTATGTATACACTCTCAACAAGGTCGTATGGGTCCAATTCACCGAGATTTTTGGCTAATTTTTGACTACTTGTCAAACTAGGGTTTGTCCGATTTTTATCTAATCTGATTCGAAATAGGCTATGCATGTGATTTTCCTTTTCCCTGCTTGAACCTGATTGATTTTCTTCCCTTGTTTGTCTGCTTAATCGAATACTATATAAACCCCTCCTCTAATTCCGTTTAAATAGACCTTAACAATCACTATTATTCTCTTACCCTCACTCATTATATTCTGAAACTTGAGACCTTGGCCGGCTGAAAGCCAAGGAAATTAGAATTCGACTGTGTTCTCTTCTTAGTGGGAGCACTGCCCGGGGTTAACTCGAAACCCTTGGGAACTCTAAAGCGCTGGGATTTTGCGGATTCTGCTGCTCTTTGCTACTGTTAATTGAATTACTGCTGGAAATTGCTCTTCTCATTTGCTTGTTGATTAGTTTGTATCTGTAAGTACCTTTTACTCTCGCAATTTCATTTTCGTGTGCTTGTGTTCATGCTCTGTATATCTATGTCGCTTAAGCTTCGAAGAACCAATATGCTACTATATTGTCTCTGATTGTAGTCCTCTTTGCTTTGAAGTTATCTTGTAGCCTTGTGTTTCTTAGCATCAGAACTTGCCTAAAGCTCTAAATTTTGATGTATGCCTGTGACCTCTGACTATTTTAAGCTGTCTTAGCCTAGTGTGTTTGTGTATAGCTGAATGCTATTCTACTGCTTGTCAGGAGTTCATCTCCCTGCTTGTTTCAGATTCTTGTGATAGATTACTTCACGCCCAAAATTTATTCTAATGTATTATTTCCTATTGAGTCATTCTTATACAACATGTTAAATTCTTTATGGTTGATCTATGCTCATGTAAATTCTAAATGCCAGTATTGCCTGAACTTCTGAGCAGCATGACATGTTTTCTTGCTATTTGTAAAGTATAATGTATGCTCTTGACTTGTTCAAGTCTGTGTTCCTCAAATATTGCCTAAGACTTCTTTACATAGCCTTTTCTTCTATATATGCTTAACTGGTATAAGTCCTGATGTCTACTTATCTAGTTAATCTTGGTAATATTTCTGAACTTTGATATTATGAGTGTTGCTCAGCATGTTAGGTTTTCCCATGCTCAACTAGGTGATTTCTTGTTAACCATTGTAGACTATGCCCACTAGACTATTTGTTATGCTCGTACCATCACTAGGATCCCATGTTAGGACTTCTATGTGAAGGCTGCTATTTTACTTGTTCCTGTCTTTGATTCTGCTAGACCTTCATGTCAAAACTCTTATATCTAAAGTCTTTTAGACTAAATCTAGATCATGATTTACTTTGCAACTCTCTGGAATACGGGTTATATTGCACTTTATGTAAAATCATGAGACGATTAAATTGTTATTTTGAAGGATGTAGAGCGCACGGAGTATGAATTTGATTGGTGGTGTTAAGGCAGAGTTACTTTTTTGGGGGCTTGTGTCTTTTGGCCCGTTCGGGTGGTGCAATTTAGATTTGATCATAGTGGGTGACTTTCGAAAGGGTTATAATGGATTCAAAATATATATGTGGCAATTGAATTTTTTTTTTGGATTCGTATATCGCTATAATCGGTTATTTACATTGGATAGTGTCGGAATTTGCGGTAATTATGTATGACTATGGATTCTACATTTTAAGATAAGAAAGGAAAGAGAAATAATTTTTAATTTCACATAAGGTATTTCAGAGTGAGTATTACGGTTGTGGTACTTTTTTGGTGCTTAAGAAGAATACAATGGCTTATGGACCTTAGGACGGTGTGGTTTTATATTGGGATGTCTTATAGTGAGCTTTGGGTAAGGGTAGTAGTGTTATGATAAGGAGAAACATTAACTTGAGGGTAATTCAGGAGAGCCTCAGAGAAAAATAGGACCACTAGATAGTAGGCTAGACCAGTATGGTAATGGCATGCTCAGTTCTTTTGGGTAATAATGATGTGGAAACTTTACAGATATTTTGGTGGCAATAATTTTGGGTTTTGGTGACTAGTGTGGCTTGGACGAAATAAAGAAAATTAGTTCTGATAGCTTGATTAGGTGAAAATGGATTTCAAAGTGTTCTTAATGGTTTCTACCATGGTTTGAACCGAATATTTTCTATCGGTGTGGGGAACGTTTTGTGCATTGTGATTTCCTCCTGGAAAGAAGCAAGAAAAAAGTTTCCAACTAAAAGGGTATGTAATTTGCTAGTGACTCAGAGTTTATAATGAGATTCTCGTACTTTTCACGTGATAGATATGGTGTGTTGTGAGGGATTTAGATTTATATGTATGAGGTGGCAGTTCATTCTTGAAAGGAAAATCACAAATTTTGAACAGAATGGTCAGTGTTATATATTTAGATGAATGTTATAGTTGCTCGGTAATCCCTGAGAAGGGTGTGCGGTTTAAAGGGGCATTTTATTTTGATTTACAGATGTTCATTGGTATTACAGTACTCCCCTGGTTGATAGACTGTTGATATTCAAATTATTGATATTATTGGCACGTGAGTTGTCCGTGCAGGTTCTGATATTGATACTATAGCACGTGAGTTATCCGTGCGGGTGATGTTAATGTGAGCTCTAGAAGAGCTGGTTACTATTATTAAACATGTGTGTATTGGTTCTACTATATATAATGAACTTATAGCATTACAGTTGTGGTGGTGCTTGTTGAACTTACAATACGGTTCTCTACTTTGAGACATTTTCCATTTTTGGGTACAAGGTTGCGAGTTGTGTAGTATGTTAAGTGATTATATATGGGGTTATGGTGATGGATTGATATAGCTTGTTCAAACTCATACAGCTTGTAGATGTGAGATTCAGGTCTTCTGAATGTTGGAAATTGAATTCCAAGGGTTATGGGCTAAGATTGAAGTAATAATTTTCAATTGTGTTGTGTTGTCTGGCCTATACAATTTACACAGAATAGGATGATGTGGGATCACCCTCGGGTACGTGCGTGATAAGACGGAATAGTGATTTGGTGGCTTGGAAACAACTCTTGGCACGTTCGAGGACGAACGTATGTTTAAGTGGGGGAGAATGTAACGACCCGGTCGGTCGTTTTGAGTATTACGGCCCCGTTCTCCCATTTACTGCTCAATTTATGCCTTACAATTGATTTATGACTTATCGGGTTAATTGGTTCGGGTTCGGAAAGATTTTGGAGTGAAATGAGACACTTAGTCTCATAATTGAAAACTTAAGTTGAAAAAGTTGACTGGATATTGAATTATGGGTAAACCACCTCAGAATTGAATTTTGATGATTCCAATTGCTCTATATGGTGATTTTGGACTTAGGAGCGTGTTCAAAAAATTAATGGGAGGTCTGTAGTGGAATTAGGCTTGAAATGCCGAAAGTTAAATTTTTGGAAAGTTTGACCGGGGGTTGACTTTTTGATATCGGGGTCGAAATCCGATTCTAAAAACTTTAATAGGTATCATATGTCATTTATGACTTGTGTGCAAAATTTGAGGTCAATCAGACGTGATTTGATAGGTTCCGGCGTCGTTTGTAGAAATTGGATGTTTCAAAGTTCATTAGGTTTGAATCAATGTGTGATTCGTGTTTTTAGTGTTGTTGGATGTGATTTAAAGACTCGACTAAGTTCGTATGATGTTTTAGGAGTTGTTGGTATATTTGATTGAGGTCCCGGGGGCCTCGGGTGAGTTTCGGATGGTTAACAGACCAAATTCGGACTTAAAACCACTGCTGGTATTTTTCTTCTGGTTTCCTTATATGCGATCGCGTAAGCTATTTGATGCAGGGGTGATTTTTGTTCTATGTGGTCACAGAGAAAGGAACGCGATTGCGTAAGTGTATTAAGATGTGCTTCTCGAACGTGTGGATGAGGTCGCGTTCGCGTAGAAGGATTTGAGCAGTAGATGAGAGGAGGCAATTGCTCTACGCGATCGCGTGGGGCTGAACGCGTTCGCGTAAGTTTGAGAGGCAGTGTTCCGTGATCGCGTGAGTGATTCCGTGTTTGCGTAGGGTAAAATGTGTGGGCAGTCTGCTTGTGCTTCGCGATCGCAAGGCCATTTCCGTGATCGCGATTAAGAAAATCTGGGCAGACAGTGTTAATCCAAAATCGAGGGTTTGAGCCCATTTTTCATATTTTGAGCTAGAGATCACGGATTTGGGCGATTCGTGAAAGGATTTTCGCAGAGTTGATTGGGGTAACTGTTTCTTACTTGGTTTTCATTAAATCCCATGATTATATCTTTGAAATTATCATCTAATTAGTATTTTGGGTTGAAAATAGTAGAAAAATTCATAGACTTTAATTGAGGATTTGAAGGCCGAGTTGTGGTCGAATTTGAGTAATTTTGATATGGTTGGACTCGTGGTTAAATGGAGGTTCAGATTTTGTGAGTTTTATCGGATTCCGAGACGTGGGCCCCACGGGCAAATTTTAAGCTAAATTTTGGATTTTTATGGGAAAATAGCATTTTTTATGGAATTAGTTCCAATAAATTTCATTGACTGTATCGGATTATTTGTGGCTAGATTCGAGGCGTTTGGAGACCAATTCACGAGGCAAAAGCATACTTGAGTAAAGAATTACACGGTTTGAGGTAAGTAACACGTCTAAACTTGGTTCTGAGGGTATGAATCCCCGAATTTGGTATGATATAAATTGTTTGGAGGTGACACACATTATAGGTGCTGAGCATGTGGACGTGCACCGTATAAATTGTGTCTTGAATAAATCATGTGCAATTGTAAGATTAATGAATCATGTTATTATCTGAACATTCTCCACGTGTTAGAGAAATTGAGCTGAGGCTTCTATTAAAGATCATATTTAGGCTACGTGCCAATATTTTTAGACCCATGGGGTTGTGTTGTTGTTGAATTAATTGTTCAAAAATATATATTTCACACTCAGTAATAATTCTCCATTGTGAGGATATTTATGGGATTGAGTTGTGCGACGCAGCAGGCCATAATGGCTTTATACGTTATTATTATATGGATCGGGGCTGCCCGCCTGTAGCAGGCCTTATAGGCTTCACTATTTCATGGATCGGGGTTGCTCACTTGTAGCAGGCCTTATAGGCTTTGTTATTATACGGATCGGGACTGCCCGCCTGCAGTAGGCCATATTAGCTTTGTATTATGCTTGGGCTGAAGGAGCCCCTCCGGAGTCTGTACACCCCAAGTGAGCGTAGATGATTATATATATTCGGGATGGACTTCTCAGGGCATGGACTTGCCTTACTTACGATGATTATATATATAGTCGGGATGGATTTGGGATGGATTTTCCCAAGGCATGGACTTGCCTTACTTATTTGTATTGTAACGAGTTTATCTAGACATGGATCTTGTCCGTATCATTTATATTTGGGGGATAAATTATTCTAGGGATGGATTAGCCTTATACGGTACTGGGTGACTGACTGTTAGTCGATGTGTACTTATATACGGGTTGGAACACCCTGGGCTGGATTGGCCATAAACAGTACCGAGTGACCGGATAATTTGTGACCAGTATTTACATGAGATCTTTCTACTGAGATGTCATATTCCTCATATCATGCAGTATTGATCTATTTCACTTGTACTGAGTTTAATTGTTAAATTTGAAAGTATGCCTACATCTTGTACCATTATTTATACTGGATTGTACCTGCGGAGCTCGTCATTGCTTTCAGCCGAAAGGTTAGTCTTGTTACTTATTGAGTTAGTTGTACTCATACTACACTCTGCACCTCGTGTGCAGATCCAGGTGCTCCGGGATACGACGACTGCTAGAATTCGGATTTATTTCTAATGGAGACTATCAAGGTAGCTGCTTGACGACCGCAGACTTGATTCCCTTCCTGTTTAGTTATTGTACTGTTCTATATTTCAGACAGTGATTTTTATCAGTCATATTTTGTATTCATTTAGATGCTCATGTACTCAGTGACACCCGGTTTTGGGAGTGTTATATTTGAAATTGTGAGATTTCTTCCGCTGAATTTAATTATTTTATTTTCAAATTTAAAAGAAATAGTGGTTTATTGAGATTTTCGGCTTGCCTAATATTGAGATAGGCGCCATCACGACAGGTGAGATTTTGGGTCGTAACAACTTTAGATAGCATGCCTATAGGATACGATAATACATGCCTTCACTAATTTAGATATCATGACTATAAGGTTTTAATAATTGATCAGCTACTTTCTGTTACTTTTATACTGCCTCACTTAGATGACATGCATATAGGGATAAAGTGTTATAAAACCAAGTCTAATTGTCATCCTGCCTATAGGATGTTATCATTTGCATAAGAAACTGTTCCTCAACGCTGTTAATCTTGTGTTTTCAAGCGACTTCACTGCCTTATTATGCAACTATTAGAAATCCTGCCTATAGGACACTGTCATATGCCTAAGAAGCATGTCCATTAAATCAGCACTGGTAATTGGGAGTTCTGGGATCGTTTCACTACCTTATTACAAAAATAATTAGAAATCATGCCTATAGGTTTTGCAACGCTTTAATCTGCCTAGACGTTAGTCCAGAAGCTGCAGTACTGCCTGTTTTATGTATAATATTGGAAATCGGAATCATATAGAAATCATGCTAATAGGACCTAATGATTCTAATGCGTCTAAAAATTATCCACTGCATAACCTGAAATCTGTTTGCGTGCCTTTGTTGTTATGTGTAGAGGCTAACATGAGCCACTCATTGCTATTATGTGCAGTCCTATTTGTTTTGAATGTGCGATTAGTTTTACCATTTTTAGCAACCTAAGTAAAGTCTAGAACCACTTAATTGTAGGTCCAAAGCCTTCTGGACCACATGCATGGGACAGGTAGTGCACGCATAGGATACGGTTTAGAATTGAATTAGAGCGCCTTTAAGTAACAACTTCGACATAGTAATTGGGTAGCAGGAGATGATAGTCTGTGCACGCTGAATAATATGAGCAACCCCTACCTCCAGAGAGTTGCGAAGTATTATTTATGTTGCACGGGGTGATTCTTTAGGCTAAAAAACTTAGGACCCCCTTTCTGTATAGGCTTGTTGTTCGCATTTAGTCATCAGTCATAGATCAACGCAATTGTACTCCTTGTGATTTTTTAAAGACTTGTATCAATTAGTCATATAATTCATTCTTATGTTATAATAGAGCTTTCAACTTCTACATATTTATTTGCTTATTTGACCCCCTAGTTTAATTATCTAATCCACATAGTTTTAACTTCAGCCGGGAACCACAGCTGTGGACCTCGAAGAGTGCCTAACACCTTCTCTTTGAGGTAATTTGAGCCCTTACCCGTTCTTTGGTGGCGTTGATTAGTCAAACGAAGTTATTTGTAAATAGGTTCCCTAACGCACCTTAAATATTATTAGGTGGTGACTCTTATCTTTTAATACCTATTTAAAAGAGTTGTCACACGTCGAAACCCGCTTTTGCGAGAAAACATGGCGCGACATACATAACTGCAATTAAGCAAATAAATCAACAACAAGAACGACCACTGTGGGTCCCAATAGCACCAACACATAGCCTAAATATGATTTCTAACATAATTCACATCTCAAGTACTCTAACACATAAGGTACAGTAATAGTATTTAGATAAGATAGCTACACAGTTCCACGGAATTGACTGAATTATAATTACTATGGTGCACGACCACACACCCGTCACCTAGCATGCACGTCACCTCAACACTAATCACATAACACGTAATTTTAGGGATTCATATTCTCAGAACCAAGTTTAGAAGTGTTACTTACCTCAAATCGTACAAATCTCTACTCCGACAAGCCCTTGCCTCGTGAATCGGCCTCCGAATGCCTTGACTCTAGCCACAAACAGTTTGGTACAAACAACGTAAGCTATGGGAAACAATTCCATATGAAAATGCCAAGTTCTAAATCAAAAGTAAAAGTCAACTCAAAAGTCAACCCCTGGGCCCACGTCTCGAAATATGATAAAAGTTACAAAATCCAAATACACATTCACCCACGAGTCCAACCATAGTAAAATTACTCAAATCCGACACCAAAATCCCGCTCAAATCCCCAAAATTCGGCCTAAGAAGTTTTCTCCATTTTTCCCAAATTTTTCAACCCAAATCACTAATTAAATGATGAAATCAATGATATATTTATGTAATTAAACCAAAACCAAGTTAGAATCACTTACCCCAATCACTCCCTTGAAAAACTCTCCAAGAATCGCCTCAATCCGAGCTCCCAAAATCAAATTGTGAAATAAACTCAAACCCTCGTTTTTGAGACTTTAGATTCTGCCAAGAAGTCCCTTCTTCGCGATCCTTCGCGATCACGAAGCACAAGTTAAACTGCCCAAAACTTTACTCTACGTGAATGCATAAATAGCCACGCGAACGCGATACACTGCTTCCTTAGACCTACGCGATCGCGAACTACCTCACGCGTTCGCGATGAACAATGCGCGTGAACCCCAACCTTGCCTTTCCTCTACGCGAACGCGACCTCAGCTACGCGTTCGCGATTCACAACCTCACTAACCTACGTGATTGCAGACCTTAACTCGCGAACATGTAGAACAAAAATCTCAGCTTCCCAAATAAGCCTACGCAATCACGGACCTTTCCATGCGATCGCGTCTAAGAAAACATGACCTGAACACCAGAAAACTACAACAGACTTCAGCCATTTCTCCAAGTCAAATTATACTTCGATAAGCATCCGAAATCCACCCGAGGGACCTCAACCAAATATACCAATAAGTCCTAAAATATTATACGAACCCGCTCGAAGCGTCAAATCCCATCAAACAACGCTAAAACCAAGAATCGTGCATCAATTCAAGCCTAATGAACTTATGCATTTCTAACTTCTACATTCGATGCCGAAACCTATCAAACTAACTCCGATTGACCTCAAATTTTGCACACAAGTCATAAATGATATAGGAGACCTATGTCAACTTTCGAAACCAAAATTCGAGCTCGGTAATCACAAAGTCAACTCTCGATCAAACTTCTCAATTTTCAAAACTTTTAATTTTTCAACTTTCGTCATTTCAAGACAAAATCAAATACGGACCTCCAAATCACTATCCGGACACACTCTTAAGTCCAAAATCACACAACGGAGCTATCAGAACTATCAAAACTCCATTTCGAAGTCGTTTACTCATAAGTCAATATCCGCTCAACCTTTTCAACTTAAGCTTCCAACCTTGAGACTAAGTGTCTCAACTCATTCCGAAACATCCCCGAATCCAAACCAACTACCCCGGCAAGTCACATAACAATAATTGAGCATAGAATAAGCAGCAAAATGGGGGAAAACAGGGTTACAACACTCAAAACGACCGGCCGGGTCATTACATCGACGAGGTTTAAATAAAATAGGGATTTTTTTCTTAAATTTAATGCGCTAAGAATTACCAAAATATGTTGCCTACACATTTTTGTGCTACCAATAAGTCTACTTATTGTTTTTCTAAAAAAAAATGATTTATTATAAATTTTAAATTAGAATTTCAAAAGTAATGTTATATTTTAAACAATAAAATATAAAAATTTGTGTTACAAAAAGTCCCGGGCTTTGGGTCTTATATCTTATTTTCTAAATACAATTTTTGTTAGTGTGAATTGCGAAGAAATTTAGTGATATATAAATAATATATTCATATTCAGAAAAGGCTCATCTAGAAGACACCGCCTTATTCTTAGTACCCTCCTCCTATATCCCAATCGTCAGTCCAAAATTGACTACTCTGTCCAAAACAATGTCAACCTTTCCATTGGATGTTCTGACCGAAATCCTTTGTCGACTACCCGTTGATTGTGTGTTACGTTGTAGGTGCATATCAAGAACTTGGTGGGCTCTCATTGATAGTGAAGAGTTTGCAAAATTGCATGTCAAGTATTCAGTGAAAACCAATTCTAACCTTGGGGTGATGTTGAGAAAGGTCGACTATTTTGAATATGGAAAGCGTTGCTTTTACTCTCTAGACTTTGATTCTCTCAACTCCCGAGTTGTTACTCCCAAAGAATTGACCAACCCTTTGATGTCTTGTGAAATTAACACCAAGATACTTGGTTCTTGTAATGGATTATTGTTGATATCAAATACTGTGGATGAAATTGCCTTATGGAACCCTTCAACGAGAAAATACAAGAAGATACCAGTTGTGGGGATTACTGAAAACCATGTCCATGTGCATGTTAATTTTGGTTTTGGGTATGATGTTACTAATGATGACTATAAGGTTGTTAGAATTGTGCAGTTTCCCGGAACTGAAAAAGATTCTTTTCACTCTGATGTTAAGGTTTTCAGTTTGAGATCAAGTTGTTGGAGACAGGTTGAAGAAGAAGTTTCTTATTACCTCCGATATGAAGATCAACCAGGTACATATCTTAATGGTTCATTGCATTGGATTGCTAGTGCTAAGATGGAGAGACCTGGCAATAAATTAGAACCACTGATTGTTGCTTTTGACCTTGGAACTGAAAAGTGGGGACTTTTCCCGCGTCCCCTTATACTGATACGGGTTTCATTGTGAGGTTGGTCAAATTGCGAGGCTCTCTTTGCACATTGTATACGGGTAAAACCGAGCTCGATATTCGATCGGGCTTCCGAACTCCTTGGTTAGGCAAGGGTCCAAATATCTATAATCAGGTAAAGTCGAGCTCAAAGATCGATCTAACGACTGACACCACTAACCGAGATCGGCACAGGATGATTATGATCGAACCCAAAGAACTATCAAAATTAGCCATCAAAACCATCAGATTTGCCCTCGAGTTTGCCGAAGGCGTGACCGGTCCTGTTTCTAACGGTCTCGAAGAAAGATTTGCCAACTCGTCCGACAAGGGTCCGTGATTCTTGCCATTAACCGATCATTATGGCAAAAATCACGGAATTGGTCAAAAAGGAAACCAATGGTCTTCAAAATCAATGACTTATGTTTTTATAGTGCAATTAAATAATACCCTAAGGGGTAGGTCTCCCTCCATATATAAAGGGGACTTTACAATCCATGAAGCACATTGTAACATACGCTCATAAGCAATATATTTTCCAAGCTCCTACTCTTTTGATATTCTTTCTGTTAATAAAAGTATATTCAACTAAAGGGTGGATGGAATTCTTAAATTGAAATCATCCAATTCCTGTGGTTTGCAGTTTATTTTATCGCTTTGTATCAAGTTAATTCACATGTCCTTATAACAATCCGATTTTGAGGGTAATAACACATAAAACCTACTTTATAGATCATTGGGGAAATGATAGTGGTTATTTGATACAAATCTTCATAACACACACTACTTTACACTTGCTCTTTGAAGTATCTTTGATTTCAGGCAAAAAATGTCAAAATCTCAATTAGTACCCCTACATATCGACAACGAGTCCGGTCACCAGGGTGAAAATAACAACATAGTGCCCGGTAACGTGGGGCCACCCGCTGGTCCCGTAGGAATTACGATCGCAGACCCGATTGATGTTAATTCACATGTGGCGATCGACGCCAACTTGCCTACCGACCCCGAAAATAGCATCCGTGGTGGGGCTCGATCGGCAGCTCAAAACACACAAAACAATGAAGAAGACGGGATCAGCCTACGGATGATCTTCGAGATGATGCAAGCTCAACAGGTGGCAATAGTTCAGTTGCAAAGCCAAAGCCAGACACCGAGCAGGGTTGAATTCGATCCGCCCCATGAAGTCACCCGCAGAAATGAATCGGTCATAGTAAGGTCCAATGAACATGAATCGGGTACTAATCCCAAGATTATAAAGATGCCTGAGGAGCTGACAAAACGGGTAGAATCAGGGGAAAAGAAAATCGAGGTGAACAACAAAAAGGTGGAAACTTACAATTCTCGGGTGGATCAAATCCCAGGAGCACCTCCTGTATTGAATGGACTGGATTCCAGGAAGTTCGTGCAAAAACCTTTTCCTCCGAGCGCGGCTCCAAAGCCAATCACCAAAGAATTTCGTATGCCCGATATACCTAAGTATAACGGAACGACCGATCCAAGCGAGCATGTAACTTCTTATACGTGCTCTATCAAAGGGAACGACTTGGAAGACGACGAGATCGAGTCTGTTCTGCTAAAAACATTCGGGGAGACCCTGTCAAAAGGAGCTCCGACATGGTATCACACTTTACCTCCTAATTCTATTGATTCATTTGCTATGCTTGCAGACCCCTTCATGAAAGCACATGCTGGTGCTATCAAGGTCGAGACCAGGAAATCAGACCTTTTCATTATTAGACAGAAGGATAACGAGATGCTCAGAGAATTCGTGTCCCGTTTCCAAATGGAACGAATGGACCTGCCACCAGTCGCTGATGATTGGGTTGTTCAAGCTTTCACTCAGGGACTCAATATTCGGAGCTCGGTCGCTTTACACCAACGAAAGCAGAATCTGATAGAATACCCTGCAGTTACCTGGACAAATGTACATAACCGGTATCAATAAAAAATCAGAGTCAAAGATGACCAACTCGGGGGCCCCTCGGAATCTGTTTATCCTGTCAGAACCCTTGACAGAGTTAAGAGAGACATCAATCGTGAGCCAAGATCAAACATGGATCGATATCTACCATATAATGGAGATCGAAGGAGCAGTGGGTCAGGCAGAACCCCATAAGAAACGACAGGAGAAATGATCAAGGTTGAAGCAACCGGGTGCACATGATCAAAAATAGCTTCGACAGGTCCATCGGTCCTAAAGAAGCGCCGAGGTTATCAGAATACAACTTTAATGTCGATGCTGCCGCGATCGTTCCTGCTATCGGGTGCATCAGTGATACCAAATGGCCTCGACCTCTGCAATCCGATCCGGCTCAAAGGGACCCTAACTAAATGTGCAAATATCATGGCACTCACGGTCATAGAACGGAAGATTGTCGACAGCTGAGAGAAGAGGTGGACCGTTTGTTCAATAATGGGCACCTTCGAGAATTCTAGAGCGACCGAGCCAAGAACCACTTTACAAACAGGGATTCTAACAAATAGACAGGACAAGAAGATACAGAACCTCAACACATCATAAATATGATCATCGGTGGAGCCGATGTTGAAACGTACCAAAGTATCCATCACTAGGGAGAAACGAACTCGAGACTACATACCGAAAGGAATTTTATCTTTCAGTGATGAGGATGCGGAAGGGATCGAACAACCTCACAATGATGCACTAGTAATATCTGTACTCGTAAATAAAATGTGAATTAAACATGTGTTGATTGATCCAGGTAGATCGGCCAACATCATTCGGTCGAGGGTTATGGAACAACTCGTTCCACGAGACAAAGTCGTGCCGGCAGTCAAAATTCTAAACTGGTTCAACATGGCATGTGAAGCCATTAAGGGGGAGATAGCGTTACCGGTCAATATCACCAGAACCATACAAGAGGCCAAGTTTTATGTGATCGAAGGAGACATGAGGTGCAATGCCCTTTTCGAAAGGCCGTGGATCCACAACATGAGGGCAATACCCTCAACTCTTCACCAAGTGTTAAAATTCACAACTCCGGAAGGTATTAAGACAGTCTACGGGGAACAATCAACCGCAAAAGAGATGTTTGCAGCCAAAGAAGTGATTCCAATATCAGTACTTACAACATCGAAGGAACCAATTCTGGGCACAAACCAAGAGGCCAAACAGCAGTCACCGACACCGGCCACGACACATTCGGATAAGCAGGGGACTTATGAAGACGATGATTATGGGGTCCCCCGATCTTTTATAATCCCCGATGACTCCGACACAACCAAATCAATGATCGAAGAGCTGGCACAGGTTATATTGGTCAAGCATCTACCCGTTCAAAAGGTATACCTAGGCACGGGGTTAACTCTCGAGCTCAGGAAAAAACTTCTTCAATTCCTTGTAACTAATATAAATTATTTCGCTTGGTCCCATCTTGATATGACAAGGATCCCACCGGAGATAGCCACTCACAAAGTAAGCCTGGACCCGAAAATCAATCTGGTCAAGCAAAAAATGAGGCCTTAGTCCGAGGTCAAACATGCTATCATCAAGGACGAGGTATCTAAACTCCTTAAAATAGGGTCCATTCGGGAGGTTAAGTACCCGGATTGGTTAGCAAACGTAGTGGTAGTCCTTAAAAAAGGTAATAAAGTAAGAATGTGTGTAGATTACAAAGATTTGAATAAAGCATGCCCCAAAGACTCTTTTCCTTTGCCCAACATCGACCGTATGATCGATGCCATGGCCGGCCACGAGATCCTCAGTTTTCTCGATGCCTATTTCGGGTACAACCAAATACGGATGGACCCGGGTGATCACGAAAAAACCTCCTTTATCACTAAATATGGCACATACTGTTATAATGTAATGCCGTTTGTGTCGCGCCTCATTTTTTTCGCAAAAAGTGGGCTTCGACACGTGACAAATAGGAAAATTGATGGAAGTTTACATTGACGATATATTGGTTAAGTCCATGCGAGCAGAGGACCATTTAAAACATTTGCAGAAAACCTTCAGCATATTGACAAAATACAATATGAAGCTGAACCCGGAAAAATATGCGTTCGGAGTTGGATCGGGTAAATTCCTCGGGTTCATGGTATCCAACCGAGGAATCGAGATCAACCCCGACAATATCAAAGCCATAGAAAATATCACGGTCGTTGACAACGTAAAGTCTGTGCAAAGGCTAACCGGGCCCATAGTCGCTCTGGGGCGATCTATCTCGATGTCGTCCAACAAGAGCCACAGATTATTTGCACTATTGAAAAAGAAGAATAACTTCTCATGGACTCCTGAATGTCAACGAGCTCTGGAGGAGCTCAAAAGATACTTATCGAGCCCACCGCTACTTCACACAGCAAAGACAGATGGACAACTATACTTGTACTTGGCGGTCTCGGAGATAGCGGTAAGTGGAGTCCTAGTTCGGGAAGAACAAGGTACATAATTTTCGATCTATTATGTTAGTAGGACCATAGGCGAGGCAGAAACTAGGTACCCTCACCTAGAAAAACTGGTGCTCGCCTTGCTAAGCGCCTCCAAGAAACTAAAACCATACTTCCAATGTCACCTCATATGTGTCGTAACAACTTACCCATTAAGGAACATTATGCATAAGCCCGAACTCTCAGGTCGATTGGCCAAATGGGTCGTGGAATTAAGTGGTTACGATATTGAGTACCGGCCCCGGACCGCCATTAAGTCCCAAATTTTGGCAGATTTCGTGGCCAACTTTACGCCGACCTTAATACCCGAGGTCGAAAGAGAGTTATTGATTAACTCGGGGACTTCTTCGGGAATTTGGACCCTCTTCACAGATGGCGCCTCAAACGCAAAAGGGTACGAACTTGGCATCGTACTAAAGCCACCGATATGTAATATAATTAGGCAATCTATTAGGACTGTGAAATTGACTAACAACGAGGCCAAATATGAGGCCATGATTGCAGGCCTTGAATTAGCCAAAATCTTGGGGGCAGGGGTGATCGAAACCAAGTGCGACTCACTCCTTGTGGTAAACCAGGTTAATGGGATATTCGATGTCAGAGAAGAACGAATGCAGAGATACTTGGACAAGTTACAGGTGACATTACATCGATTCAAAAAATGGACTTTGCAACATGTACCTCGGGATCAAAACAGCGAAGCTGATGCCCTCGCTAACTTGGGATCGTCGGTCGAAGACAATGAGATCAACTCGGGAGAAATTGTGCAGCTTATGAGATCAATGGTGGAACAAGGCTACACCGAGATCAATTCAATGAGCCTAACTTGGGACTAGAGGAATAAGTACGTGGAATATCTCAGGACCGGAAAACTGCCCTCGGACCCAAAAGAATAGAGGACCATATGTCAAAGGCAGCCCGATTTAGTTTATCCCAAGGATGGAACCTTAGTCAGAAAAACGTTCGATGGCCCGATGATGATATGTTTGGGACCGAGGGATCGGGGGATACCGAATATGTTTTGAGGGAAATCCACAAAGGTACCTATGGAAATCACTCGGGCACCGAATCATTGGTTTGAAAAATAATCAGAGCCGGTTACTACTGGATCGACATGGAAAAGGATGCAAATGAGTTCGTTCAAAAATGCGATGGATTCCAAAGGCATGCTCCGATGATTCATCGAGCAGGAGAGCCGCTACATTCGGTCTTGTCACCATGACCGTTCATGAAATGGGGGATCGACATCGTCCCCTTCCACGGGCGCCCGGTAAGGCCCAATTTATTTTATTTATGACTAAATATTTTTCTAAATGGGTGGAAGCTCAGGCATATGAAAAGGTCAGAGAAAAAGAAGTCATCGATTTTATCTGGGATCACATTATATGTCGATTTGGAATACCGGCCAAGATTGTATGCGACAATGGAAAACAGATTATTCGCAGCAAAGTAAGCAAGTTTCTTAAAGACCATAAGATCAAAAGGATCTTATCCACTCCTTACCACTCCAGTGGGAACGGACAAGCAGAATCCACCAACAAAACCATAATCCAAAACCTCAGAAAGAGGTTGATCGACGCCAAAGGAAAATTGAAAGAAATGCTACCTGAGGTCTTATGGGCGTACCGTACAACCTCGAAGTCCAGTACCGGATCCACACCGTTTTCTTTGGTTTATGGCACCGAAGCCTTAATATCGGTCGAGGTCGGAGAACCAAGCATCAGATTCCGACATGCAACAAAGGAATCGAATGACGAGGCTATGAGTACGAGCCTAGAACAATTAGATGAAAGGCGCGAAGCCGCCCTTGTCCGGTTTGCCGCCCAAAAACAGCGGATCGAGAGATATTATAATCGAAGGGCCAACTTTCAATATTTCAATACTGGGACTTAGTATTAAGAAAAGTTACACTGAACACCCGAAACTCGAACGAAGGGAAATTGAAGCCAAACTGGGAAGGACGGTACCAAATTATCGAGATCACCCGAAAAGATCCTACAAGCTCGGAACAATGAACGACGAGCAATTACCAAACAATTGGAATATATCTCACTTAAAACTATATTATTGCTAAGGTATGACCACAATTCTTTCTTTTATTTTTCTTTTTACATTTCAAACTGACACTTACAGGCAACTTGCAAAGGATGATACGAGATCCTAGGTCTGAAAGCACGTGTTGCACTTTTTTTCCTTGAATCAGTTTTGTCCCAAATGAGTTTTCCGGCAAGGTTTTTAACGTAACAGCAAGTAAATCGTGCTAACTTATAATCGAAGGCCGGATACGAACCGATGTCAATGATCACAACAGCATTCGAAGCCTCTCTTCGGTCAACCTCGAACACTGGGGGCAATACCCTCGGAGATATCAACTTTAACAAGGAAAGGATTTATTGTAAGGGCCAAACGGTCAAATGAACCGTGCCCACACAGACCGCTCGAGCCCTGGCACAAAACATGTATACATGTACAACTATTATGTACAAGAATATAAAAGAAGATTCTTCCTTGCACATAAACATCGTGTCCTTTAAAGTACATCTTACATCTTTCAAGGAAATTCCTAAAGCTAAAGGCTATCGAGCCCAAGGGCCACCTTAATCCAAGTTTGAACATTCACTCTCGCTCGGGGACTGCCACCTTGGCATTGCCCGAATTAAAAAGCTAAGGCCATTACGAGTTAAAAATACTCGAGGGAACAAAGCTTATTTGGCATGCCTGAATCTAAAGGCTAAGGCCGTTCCGAGTTAACAAAACCCGAGGGCACAAAGCTTATTTGGCATTGCCCGAACTTAAAGGCTAAGGCCGTTCCGGGTTAACGAAACTCGAGGGCATAAAGCTTATTTGGCATTGCCCGAATTAAAAGTCTAAGACCATTTCGAGTTGAAAACACTCGAGGGCATGAAGCTTATTTGGCATTGCCCGAACTTAAAGGCTAAGGCCGTTCCGGGATAACGAAACCTGAGGGCACAAAGCTTATTTGGTATTGCCCGAATTAAAAGTCTAAGGTCATTCCGAGTTAAAAACACTCGAGAGCATGAAGCTTATTTGGCACACCCGAATCTAAAGGTTAAGGCCATTTCGGATTAACAAAACCCGTGGGCACAAAGCTTATTTCGCATTGCCCGAACTTAAAGGCTAAGGCCATTCCGGGTTAATGAACCCGAGGGCACAAAGCTTATTTGGCATTGCCCGAACTTAAAGACTAAGGCCGTTCCGGGTTAACGAAACCCGAGGGCACAAAGCTTATTTGGCATTGCCCAAACTTAAAGGCTAAGGCCGTTCCGAGTTAACGAAACCCAAGGGCACAAAGCTTATTTAGAATTGCCCGAATCTAAAGGCTAAGATCGTTCTGAGTTAAAAACACTCGAGGGCATAAAAGTTTATTTGGCAGCGCCTGAACTAAAAAGGCTGCGTTCACACTAATATGGCTCTGAAATGTCAGAGACTCGTAACGAAAACAAGGCCTTTGAAAATCTCTCATAACCGGTTTTAAAAGCTATCTTTGACAAGCTATAAACCTAAACTATTATTGGGGAAAAGTTTTTGGTAACACCGAATCCCTACAATGCCTTCGAACATTCGAACATAACCTAATCATTTCATTCTAAGGCATTTCGACCTTTGCGAATACAAATAAAGCTAAGGAAAGATTCAAAAACTATGTAAAGGAAAAGCCTTATATATATAACAAAAAAAATTTACAAGGGATGAATAGCCCCAATGAATAATTTTTACAAAAGGCTGAACGGCCTCAACAAAAGATAGTACTAAAGGTAAAAAAAAAACCTAAATGGCCTAATCTTCATCAGGGGCTACATCATTGCCTACAGGGTCTTCGCCACCATCGGACCCACCCGACTCTTCAGACCCCTCGGAATCCTCCTCGGGATAAGCTAACTTCCGGGCCTTGGCTTCGCATATCTTGGCATTCTCGATTTCAGCCAATATGTCGAAACTCTGAGCATGGACTCCCTCGAGGGTCTCCCTTCGGGATTGCCACCTCGCATGCTTCACCATGTTTCTCTCTTGTTCCTGAATGGCCTCGGCATCAGCCTTGAACTGAGCCACTTTATCATCGGCCTCGGTCTTGGTCACAACGACCTCTAACTTGGTCGCCTCAAGCTCCTTGGCCAGGACCTCTTGACCAGAAACAACCGAAGCTAACTGAGAATGGATTCCCTCGATCGTGTTGGCCTGCACCAAATATTTTTCCTTTATAGGCTGAAGCTGAACCTCAGCCGAAGCCAAATGCTCCCGGGCAGTCTCTTTTTCCAAGGCCAGGCGGTCAATATTTTTCTTCCATTCATCGGCCTCAGACTTCACCATGTCCACCTCCACCTGGAGCTGTCCGATCTCGTCAAGTCTCTTTTGAACCTGTGGGTTTAAGTCATTAGCCAATGTGTCTGAATCATCGTCACTAAGTTCGAATATTCATATTACCTGCTCGACAAACCGGCATGTTCCTTCCGAACCGCTTCTAACTCGGCCTGGAGCTTCTCACTAAGAAGCTTGTAATCATCTTTCTTCTCGGCAAGCTCCCGAGTCTCGACCTCGTGACGCTTGAACTCCTCCCAGTATCGGAGAAAAGCCTCGTGATGAAGCACCTAGGCCTGCAAGCACAAAGAAAATTTTAGGATTATTCATTATTGAATCTAAGTACATAATGAAAGGACATTCGAAATTACCCGATTTAGCGCATGTTGAGCTTCGTTGAACAGGCAGGGCGCTTCTACCTCGTTCATTCTAGCTTGATCCTCTTCGGTCACCAAGCACCGAAGGTAACTAGCAATCCCCACTGGGGCAGAGAGAACCCGGGCGTCCTCCGAAATGGACATAAAAATTGCACGTCTTCGAGTAGGATCAACACTCGGAGCGAGGAACTGGTTCACTAATTTTGGGCTTGAAGAAGACCCGCCAGCTCCCAGGAACGGTATCTTCCTTCGTACCGGTAAGTCGCCCAAACCGGTGACGTCCTTCAAAGTAGTAGAATCCAGGTTGTCGAAGAAATTGTGGAAAGAATCGGCTTGTCACGATCCAAAATCTCACCTGTCATGATGGCGCCTATCTCAATACTAGGCAAGCCGAAAATCTCAATAAACCACAATTTCTCTTAAGTTTGAAAATATAATATTTCAATAAAATCCACAAATCTTACAATTACTGATACAACCACTCCCAAAACCTGGTGTCACTGAGTACATGAGCATTTAATCTGAATACAAGTCTGGAAAATACGGTCTATAATAGTCTGAGACCAAATACAATAAACAAGGAGATAGGGAAGAAGAGACAAGGTCTGCGAAATACGGCAGCTACCTCTGAATCTCCAAAAAAAGTCAACTGTGCGAGAGAATCAACACCCGCTATAATCGGGAACACCTGGATCTGCACATGAAGTACAGGGTGTAGTATGAGTACAACCAACTCAGTAAGTAATAATAATAAATAAAGAACTGAAGATAGTGACGAGCCACACAACTACAGTTCATATTCAGTAGTTCCAGCAAAGAATAGATATGCTTTCAAATCTGGTAGTTTAATGTCAAATCAATTTTTATACAGTTCATGTTCATGTAATCCGTATATAAAATCTTTCAGAGATTTCACAACAATGACAGATAGCAACTAGGTGCAACAATAAATGGAAATCAAGTACAACCTCTCAGGACAACAATCACTCACTGGGCTCCCAGCCCTCATCACTCACACTCAATGGGTACCCGCGCTCACTGGGGGTGTACAGACTCCGGAGGGGATTCTACAGCCCAAGCGCTATAATCTGTACAGATAACTCACGTGCTGCACGGACAACTCACGTGCCATAATATAAATATCTGGATCCGCATGGCCAACTCACGTGCTATAGTATAATATAAGGATCCGCACGGCCAACTCACGTGCTATACTAAAATATAAGGATCTGCACGGCCAACTCACGTGTTGCACGGCCAACTCACGTGCTATAGTATAATATAAGGATCTACACGGCCAACTCACGTGCTACACGGACAACTCACGTGCTATAGTATCAATATCTCACAATCAGGCCCTCGGCCTCACTCAGTCATAAATCTCTCCAGTCTCTCGGGCTCTCAATAATCATGAAATCAGCCCAAACAACAATGATATGATGTATCAATAATAATAATATAGACTGAGATAAAATGTGCAAGTAAAAACTGAGACTGAGTACATATAGCATTTAGCAGGCAATTCAACAAGTACGCGACCTATGTGGGTCCCAACAGTACTATCACGTAGCCTAAGCATGATTTCTAACATGATTTACAGTTAAATTTTATCAACACATAGAGAGCATATAGCTAACAACAAATTATTCAACTTTACATTTTCCCGGGACGGACCAAGTCACAATCCCCTCGATGCATGCCCACACGCCCGTCACTTAGCATGTGCGTCACCTCCAAAATAATCACATGATAACAAAATCCAGGGTTTCATACCCTCAGAACCAGATTTATTACTGTTACTTACCTAAACCCGTGTAATTCTTTATTCTTCTATGCCCTTGCCACGAGAATTGGTCTCCGAAAGCCTCGTATCTAGCCATAATTAATTCGATTCAGTCAATACCAATTATTGTAATTAATTCCATAAGGAGATACTAATTTTCTAATAAAATCTGAAATTAACTCAAATATCGCCCGTGGGGCCCACCTATCGAAACCCCGACAAAAGTTATAGAATATGAACGCACATCCAACCACGAGTCCAACCATACAAATTTCACCAAAATTCGACACCAACTCGACCCTCAAATCTTCAATTATCGTCTATGAAGATTTCTACCATTTTCAACCCAATCCTTATCCATTTGAACTTAACAATCTTTCCATAACCTTATTGGTATGTATACATAATACTCTTACACTCAAGAATCATACTATTAATCACCCATTTTTACACCAAACCCGAAATTGAAGGATTGAGGAAAGAAATTCTTACCTCTTTGAAGCCCTAGCAAGATCCTTGTGAAATCTTCAAACCTTGAACAAGAATTGATGGATAAATGACTAAGTCTTCACTTTCTCTCTCTAAATGCTCTCACCTCTCTCTAAAATATCAGATTTTGGCTCAAAAATAAGCTTCAAGGGCTATAAATCGAAGTTTGGTCGGGTCAAAAATTAGAAAGAATGGAAGCTCCGACGCAGTTATGCGATCGCATAACAGGTATGCGGTCCGTATATCTGCCGCATAATTTGGCCTCCAAAGCTGGGTGTTACTGACCCGGTCTGCGGTCATTATGCGGCCCGCATACTTGTTCTGCGGTCGCATAATGCACCGCAAAACAAGTCTACGATCGCATAGTGCACCGCAGATTTTCCTCAAATCTTTCCCCTCTCCTGATCCACTTTGCGACCATTATGCGGTCCGCAGAGTGATTCTGTGACCGCATAGTGGTCGTAGAAATGACCTTTTTCCGACAAAATTTTTCTTTACACATCGGTGCATTGTTCAATCCAAAAAGTCCGAGCACCACCAAACCTTAATTTCCTTAGCAAAATTTCTACGGGGTCATTACACATAAGTCAACATCCGGTCAACCTTTTCAACTTAAATTCTAAACTTTGGAACTAAGCGCTCCAAATCATTTCAAAACCTCACCGAACCCAAACCAATTACCCCGGCAAGTTAAATAACAACTATAATTCACAATTTGAGTAGTAAATGGGGGAACGAGATTGCAATAGTCAAAACGACCGGCCAGGTCATTATACGGCTGCTCCTTGTGCCCCTTCGCCAAGGTTACCTTTCAACGCCTGAGCCTCGTTTATCATAGAATTGGTAAACGAAGGCGACCCAGAGAGATCAATCTCCTCAAGCGCCTCCTTAGGCACATTATCTTCTGATCGGGATGTACCGATCACAGTTTCTTTTTTTGACCTAGCTGGCTCGGGGCAAATCGGTCTGAATCCTACCTGGCTCAGAAACTTCAGCCACTGCTTCTTCTACGGCCTCCATTGCTTGAGGCATTTCAGAACCGCTTCTCACGCGGGCCACCAACTCAGAATCGTCTTCTTCTTCTTCTGACTCATCCCTCAAATGTTGGAGTGAGTCCGATGAGAGTTCTCGGGTGCTGGCATTCTTAGGTTTGCGCGCCAGCCACTTCCTCGGTCTTTTCTTCTCAGGGCCCGGGGAACTCAGAGCCTTTTTTCTTTTCTTTTTTTCTTTATCCTACTTTGGAGTAGGGGGATCAGCGTATATGTCGTAATCGACTGATGGAGGCCTCATTTCAATATCTTTTGGTAGACCTACAAAGAGAAAATAAAACTATTCAGAGATCGATGATGTGAAAGTAAGATCAAATACAACTTAGAGAAGAAATTCTCACCATGATTACGGGCCTCCCATCGGCCCTTCGAGAACTCACGCCATAAGGTCTCTGTGTCACAATGTCCTCGACCCACTCCTTGAGTCGAGGAACGACATCCGACATCTGGGCAGCAGCTGCATCATCACATATCATCGATGAGAAAGGATGAAGAAGAAAAGCAATAAAAGAAATCTTGAAGGCAAAGTTATACTTATGTTTCATATTCCATTTCTCAGCAAATGGCATATTCGCAGCCGGGATCAAGTTCGAGGTCTTCACTCGAACGAATCGGCCTAACCAGCTCCGGTCCCGATCCTCGTCGATGCTTGAGAATATGGCCTTAGTGGCTCGGCGTGCGAGCTTGATTAATCCCCCTTGGTAAAGTCTAGGGTTGTACAGGCGCATTAAATGGTCGATAGTAAATAGACACCCCTCGATTTTGCTCACAAAGAAACGTAGAAAAATTACAATCCTCCAAAACGAGGGGTGAATCTTCCCGAGAGTTACCTCGTACCTTTTGCAAAAGGCTATGATGACTGGGTCTAAGGGTCGAGCGTGAAAGGATAAGTGTAAACACTTAGAAAACCCTTCACGTAGGTCGTGATCGATTCCTCAGGGGTAGGGATCACAATAAGTTTATCTTCCCAGTGGCAGTCCTCTTTGACCTTATCGAGGATGCTAGCAGTAATGGTGCATATATACCTCGAGACCGGCTCGCACCGACCCGGTACCAAGGTGGTGTTCTCGATCTTAAAATCGGCCTCGGCTGGGCACCCCGAAGGGACAATTTCTAAATAGAAGAAAGAAGAAGATGTTGGTAAAAGAGGAGTTATAATTAGCAGGTAACTTATGAAGAAATTTCAATGAACTCACAAGGAAGGAAGTTGTTAAGCTTAAAACCAGAAAACCAGAAGGTGAGGATGATGAAATTCTCTTAAAACGCAAGAGCAAGAGTTGAAATGGAAAAGGTTCTAATGAATGGGTTGGAGGGTATTTATAGTGTTCCCAAACGGCGGTTCACATCACGACGGTTCGTATTCCAAGATGGCTGACTATTGACTGACACACATTTATTGCCTCGAAGACTGGATCGGCGGGATGTTTTCACTGATCTTATCACTAACGTAATGAATTCGTCATCACGTTTTTAAGAAGTGAAAGCTCGAATCGTTTCCCATCATTTGCTCTCCGAAAAATAAGGGGATTTTGACGTCATATTTTTGTCACTTGCGTCATGATATATAGAAGTGAGAATCTGAGGCTCATATCGTTTCTCGTCATCTACTCTCCGAAAAATGAGGGGATTATCTGTATACGGATAAAACTGAGCTCGATATTCGATCGGACTTCCGCACTCCTTGGTTAGGCCAGGGTCGAAATATCTGTAATCAGGTGACGTCGAGCTCAAAGATCGATCTAACGACTGACACCACTAACCGAGATCGGCACAGGATGATTATGATCGAACCCAAAGCACTATCAAAATTAGCCATCGAAACCATCAGATTTGCCCTCGAGTTTGCCGAAGGCGTGACCGGTCTCGTTTCTAACGATCTCGAAGAAAGCTTTGCCAGCTCGTCCGACAAGGGTCCGTGATTCTTTCCATTAACCGATCATTATGGCGGAAATCATGGAATTGGTTAAAAAGGGAACCAATGGTCTTCAAAATCAAGGACTTATGTATTTATAGTGCAATTAAATAATATCCTAAGGAGTAGATCTCCCTCCATATATAAAGGGGACTTTACAATGCATGAAGCACATTATAACATACGCTCATAAGCAATATATTTTCCAAGCTCCTACTCTTTTGATATTCTTTTGTCAATAAAAGTATATTCAACCAAAGGGTGTCTGACATTCTTAAATTGAAATCATCCAATTCCTGTGGTTTGCAGTTTATTTTATCGCTTTGTATCAAGTTAATTCACATGTCCTTATAACAATCCGATTTTGAGGGTAATAACACATAAAACCTACTTTATAGATCATTGGGGAAATGCGGATCTTGTTTTGGACCATGTGGACATATGGGTAATGAAGGAATATGGAATTAGGGATTCGTGGGCTATGGTTATATCACTTGAACAGCCAGATAAGTATATTGGTCATACTGTGGTCCCACTTGCAAATTCTAAGAGTGGAGAGGAAGTTCTTGTTGAACAAGATAATAGGCGATTCCTATGGACTAGTATTGAGGGGGATTCCATAAAGATTGTTGATACTGAAATTGGGAAGTTACGTGGCTTTCTACATTTCAATAGTTATATTTATTTGGGAAGCCTCGTTAAGCTTACTTCCAATAGTGATCTGAAGAAACAGTTAAATCAAGAAAAAGGAGGAAACAAGAAAGCCCGGTTGGTCATTCCGTTAATTTGTGGTTATGTTGTAGCCTTCTTTCTTTTACGTAGAGCTTTTAAGATCACTCGTTTCAACAACAGGGCACTATTGTCAACATTTAGGTGAAGTGGAGGGTCTATATTATTTTCTATGCAACAGGGAGTTGCTTATACAAGTTATGCTTTGTATCTGCTTCCTTTCTTTGCTAAATTTTCTATTTTATCCTTGACTTGATAGGGGAGATGATTTCCTTTCAAGGGGGTTCAAGTTGAAGCTTTGAGCAATGAATGAAGTGAAGATTCAGATGGTCAAGGTACCTTCTTTACCCTCTATAAAAAAAAAATAAGCAGGATGTTCCTGAATATGATTTTTGAGTTTAATGGTTTGGCATTGATTTTCTCGAAACTTAAACAAAGCAGCATTTGATTCCTGGTATTACCTCTTCATTTCTCTTATGAAATTGTTTTGGTGCATTTCCATGTTACTTTTTGATGGTTGTGATGATGGTGTAAGTTACTATTTACTCCCTGGTTCTGTAAGTGTGCAACTTGCAAGTGTGCAACTTAGTCTTAGAAATTGTGATTGACAAGGAACTTAAGTATATAAGAAACTTATTTTGGCAAGGATGGGTTGAAAAAATAATCACACAGGTTATGTAATGAATTGAAGTTACTTAAACTTTAGTAGTCCAAGTGCAACTGAAGAGTCTGACCATATAATTTTCTTTGCTTAACCTGAAGAACTGAAAGTAGCTTTCCACACTGAACTGTACTAATTAAATTGCCTCAATTTTGTTACTTTCTTTATCTTTGTTTGTTCTCTTCAATATTAAGAGTAGTGATATGCTAGTCCTTTCTAAGTTTTCAATGCTTGATCACATCAATAAAATCGGTTGCATGCTTAAGTAAAGTGGAATTTCTAGAACTTGTACTTCGCTCCTTGTCATAATAAGAATTTTGTTGCATTTTAAGTTGGCTGTTGGCTGTTTGCTCTCTCTCTCTCTCTCTCTCTCATGAGTTTTCTCTTAAAATCAATCTGCTTGTGATGTACAGAAGATAAAAAAGAAATATTGATGAGAAACCATCAAATAGTCGCATAACAAAATTGAGCCTTTTCACTATTATAAAAAAGAATGGCCTTTTTTTCATTAGCTCCAATGACTAAATAGTCTTCAGATGGATGAATGGTGAATCAAGAATGGTATATTGAAACCCTTTCACATTAGATCATGATTTCAGCTGATTCTAGCACTTGCAAATATGTAATGTTTAAGGTTGCCCATTTTTATCATTTTGATGTTCTATAGTTAATTGCTCAAGTCATAGAGTTTGCTGCTCCTAGCACATGTATTTGACATTTTTTGGGGGTAAAAGTGACAAGCATTTCTGTGAATGATATAAATTCCATTTGGAGGAACCAGATCTTGATTGGTGAACTTTTTATCTGAAATCAACTACAAGATTGTAGTGTTTACCCGAAAAACAGATAGAGTTAAATTTATACGTAGTTCTAAGGATATGTGGTATGAATTGGTACAAATCGGGAAAGATAAATAAATGTGTGTTGAAATTAGGTATAAAAGAAATGAATACAAACCAGATGAACTAATTAGCTTAACACTTCAAGTTTAATCACCTCCAAATCGGGTGAAGAGCGATTGATAGAAGAAACAATTTGACTAAAATACCAAAAGCCATCAAAAAATAGTATTAGCTCTGTTTTCTGTGTCTATTAGAATGAATGTGTGTATCAATCAATGTCCTCTTACAAATGATAACCACTCTTAATATAGTGGAAGAATTCCATTTTGAGTATAATTAAAAATACATAGTGGAGATCCAATGATGGACTAATTAATTAACTTTTTCTTGATTTCCGATTCTCTCCCCAAATGCGGCTATAATGGCTCTTTTATCCCTTGGCTCGATCTCGGTCTCGGCCTCGGCCGGTCTCGGTATGGGTCGGTCTCTGGGTCTCGAGCTCGATATTGATCGGTTTATGGGTCTCGAGCTCGATATTGACTCGAGCTCGATATTGATCGGTCTCTAGGTCAATCTCGATCTTGACTCACTTGACAACCCAACTTCACATCACAACTCGATATTATAATGACGAATCTCGGTCCATCATGCTCCAATCTTGATTAATCAAACGAAGGGCCAACTCGGTTTTGACCGTATAAAAGTAGGTCTTTCCTCAATTAGAGTTTCTAATTTTGCTCATCCAGCTTCCTGTTATGTTTCTTCTCCATCAATGACCTCATCATCGGGCTGTCTTCTTTTGAGTTATCAGTATGCAACTTAGATTTCTAAACCTTTTGGGTTGGATATGGATATACCTTTGTAGTTTTCTTATTTTAATTCAAAGAGAATTATGTTTTTCCATTGGAGCATATTAAATTTGACTTCTCTCTGCGAGTTGTAAGGTTGACTATGCTATCCAAGCCAAGATGGTTGACTTCTCTGCGAGTTGTAAGGTTGACTTATTTGAGGGGTATTAGGGCATTTTAAATTAAATGTGCACAGCTGAACTAATGGGATTGGGAAGTTGGTGGCAATGCTATATGATTATATAATATGTGACATGTGCTCCAAAGAAAAACAGAAACTGTATAATTGCAGACACATTCAAGAGTACCTGAATTAGTTTCTTTTTTTGGCAGGTTGCGTTTTTTGATGGTTGAACACTGAAGCTGGTCAACGAAGAAGACCACATTGACTTTAACGTCCAATATCCTTACTATCCTTTAATGTAAATAGTAGATACTTATGTTTTGATATATAAGTTTCCAGTCGATAAAGCTGATGAACTGTATGAAATTTACATATATGCATTTGGAATTGTAATGGATTTAGTGAATGGTCCACTTCAGTTGTTGGTTCTATTCTTTTGCTGGGTTTAATTATTGTCAGGACACTGAAATTGTAGACAATGGTCTTACCCCTTGAAAGACATTACTCTTTCTATTTCAAATTAGATGATCTACTTTTCTTTTTAATCTGGTCCAAAATAAATGACACATTTCTAAATTTGAAAATAATTCAACTTTAAACTTTTTATTTTACCCATTTTATCCTTAATAAGAAGTTTTTATAACCACACAAATATCATGGCCCCACAAAACTTTTACCCCTTAAGCTAGTTTAAAGTCTTTGTTTTCTTAAACTCCGTGCTGAGTCAAACTATCTCATCTAAATTGAAACGGAGGGAGTATTATTATTTTTCATGGAGTTACAACGCAATTCTTAAGTATACAGCCGATATCATCTAGTTTCCTCTCCATATATGTTTTGGTTAAACAGAAAGGAAAAAAAAAAGGCATTAGATGGTTTCTCAAAATTTAGAGAAATTGCTATTCAAGCATCAAATTTGGAGGTGGTTGAGACCTTATCAAGTGACAAAGATGGATGGTGGAAATCAAATGTATATGAGATAATCCTTTGTGTAATCTATATTCAGTTCCTGTAAACTATGCTTTCATCTCTTCGTTTACTTTGTTCTGTTACTAAACATTGTGCATGGGATTATGGCAAAGCTTAGCTTTAAAATTCTTCAAGTATTTAAAATTTAAAGGCCAAATACATAGACAACCACCTAAACTGGCACCAATTTTTACTTAAACACTTAAACTGAGACTTGTTCCTATTAGGCACTTAATCTATCTTCAAACTAACCTACTAGACACATTCAGCTTACGTGGCACAATGCGTGTACCACACTTCATATTCGAGCGTGAACAACCAGAATTTTTGCTTTTAGTGTTTTTTCCTCTCTTTTTCTTCTCTCTTCTCCACCGATCTCTCAACCTTCCCCAATTTCTCGATAAACAACCATGAACCTTTTTTGTCCCCTTCAATCTTACTCCAACGCATAGGAGCCATGGTCCCTTTGTTCTTAATCTTATGTCTCTGTCTCCCTAAATTTTTCACTACAAAATACAAATTCCTCTCTTTCTGTTTAACTCTCTCTACAGATCTTTGAGGACCTCATATAATTACAAAAAAGAAAAACTTATAGGCGCCTATTTCCCAATAATTTACTCTTTGTGCAATATGATGGACTTTGGAATAGAGAGCTACAACAACCCCACCGCCACCACTGCAACTGCCGACGACAATTCCGATTATGATATTCCTCAAACGTTGTCGTCTTCCAGTGTTTATCAAACCCTTCTTCTCATTAAATTCAATGACTCACTTTGAAAATTCAGGCGGCTAGGGAAATTGGACACCTCACATATATTTCTAATTGTTATCGCCGTTATTTCTCCAACACCGTTAAACTCCTCTGTGACATCCTTTGTTTCAGTTCCATCGTTGCCTCACCAACACCACCTTCTTCAACTCTCCGCCATCAAACACCGACCGTAAAGGCATTCGCCGTAGCCCTGAAATTTTCAGCACTTGTTTTGTTTCAGAGCAAGATAACTCTGAAATTTGCCAGAAATAAGGGGGGGCTGTTTTATTTGTTTCATTTGCTCAAAATCTTTTTTTAACTGAAAAGACACTTGGCATTTTTTATTCCTTATTCTATTATGTAAGAGCGTGTGAATTTCACGCAATGTATTCTGTGTACAGGTTAGTCACAAAGTGTTTAATAGGTATAGATTGACTTAAGTTAAAGTGTCTAATAGGAACAAGTCTCCGTTGAGATGTTTAAGTGGAAATTGATGCCAAGTTTAGGTGGTTGTCTATGTATTTGGCCAAATTTAAATGATAGAGTTGATTTATGTAGCAGTTGATAATAGCAACGCGACCTATAGGATAGAATCAAGATGAGTGTGACGAGAGATATAAAGCCCCCTCATAAGTCATAAGTATACTTTCAGCAAATTTACCATTTGTAGTTATATTTGAATTTTATAGTAAATTTATGAAACAAGAGATTAATTGCTTTGAACTGAAATAAGAGAGCAACAAGCTCTCGTAGCTCAATTGGTTAGAGCGCTCGCTTAGTTAGCGGTGGTTTTGAGTTCGACGACTCTCAACAAGAGCATTTTATTTTATCGTATTTATGTATTTCGCCTTAGTTATATTCGCTGCGCGAACGAATACAGTCGATACAAGTTGTTTTCTTTGTATACATCCTTGTATACAGTCGATACATGTTGTATCCTTTGTTTACGCCCTTGTATTTCATGTTGGTTACAATTGATACATGTTGTATTCATTGCTCGAACGAATACAATTGTATTCGTTGTGCGAATGATAAATAGACAAACTATAGTTACTAAGCTCTAAATATAGTGCTTTATGAAAATTCCTCTTTATTTAAAAGTTTAGACCCTTTTTATTTTTTATTTATTTTTGGCCGAAGAACATTTGTTTTTATTAAGATTAAAAATCATTTTGGTCGGGGTTTCTTTTGAAATTTTAAAAATTTCTGGGGCAAACTTAAATTCAGCAAATAAATCAGAAACTGAACTTCTCCATTCCACTTCATTTTGTTCAAAAATCTTCTTCTTCAATTTCAGAGCTTCCAAGGAAGTTTTGAAGATTTAAGCTTTTTGCAATAGGTTAACGAGCATAAGTCCGCATAACACATCACATAAGAAGAACAATGCACAATTGTGACAAAAGACCACGTCATTTTTCGTAGTATTTTCTTATATGGGCAGCAGTTATCCCCTTCAATAGATTTCTTTCCATCAGATTCTTCATATCTTTTCCAGTTGCTCGAAATCCATCAATTTTGGTAGTGTTTACCCTTGAAATGGATAACAATTAAATTTATACGCGATTTTAAGGATATGTGGATTGATTCAATACAAGTACATAATTAAGGATGTAAGATAAGCGAATTAAAGATAAAACATACAACCAAACCAGTTGTGATGTTGAGCCCAGGCTCGGATCTCAGCCTAAAAAATGTTCTGCCCTCGATTCGGAGCCAAATGTGTATGGAGAGCTATGATTAAAATAAGAATCTTTCAATAACTAAAAAACAAAGAAACAAGTTTGTATTGCCTTGATATGCGTGTTACAATATGTCGATTGAATAAAACCTACCCCTTTATATAGTATGAGAGTTTCACCTCTAGTACAATTCTAAAAAAGGTAAAAATCTTCTTTTTCGTTAATCACTAATCCGTTGCCGATGGATCTGCGCCGTGATATCCGGTGGGTTGAGGATATCACGGCCCCTTGTTAGTCGTGTGCAACCGTTGTCATATTTTTCGGGGTTTCGGAGCTCATTTCGGGTTCGAGGAACTTTTGTCTTCTCGGGCACTCCGTTTGGGCCCCAGTACGAGAGGTCTCCAGCTCTGAATCCAATCCCATGCGGTCACGTCTTGGTTTTGTTTGACCCACCGGAAAATCGGGATATATGCTACCCCCGGTTTCACCCGTATACATATAGTCCCCTCGTTTTCCAAAGAGTAGGTTTGCCGAAATGATGGGAGACGATAGATGAACCCCGATTCCTTTCTTCGTGCGTTACAACCGAGATGGTGGATAGGCCGAAACATCCCATCAGTCATGTCGTTCTGACTTCGGACACGTGTCACTCATCGGCTGGTTGCCTTCAAATGTGAAACGTCGCATACTTCCCCGATAAAAAGCATCTACCTTTTGTATTTTTCCTACTTTCCGATCCAAGCTTCCCACCTTCGAATTTTCTAGCGGTTATCAACTCTTTTCAACATTCATATCTTCATATTTGATCTTCAAATCTTCATTATTATTCTTAGGTTCTTACCCATATCTTCATCCTACCTTCAAATCTTCATACTCTTTTCTTCAGCCTCCAAACTTGTTCTTTCAAACCTTCATACTTTTTCATTAATTTTTCAAATTTTCTCGGATAGTAATGGCTAAAACTTCCAAATCAGTTCCTCAGTAGGCCGCCTCTTTATCTTCCTACCCGGCCACAGATGCAGAGGTGGTTGCTTCCGAGGTGGTTTCTCCCAAGGTGGCTGCCCCCGAGGCCGCCCTCGAGCCCCCCATGAAAAGCTTTGTACCCGGGGGTTGTTCAATCGCAGATGACTTTAAAGTCGAGAAGGCCTCATCCAAACAGGACCGGGGTGAAGGAGCGTGGAGATACATATGCTCCATTACTGAAGATGTCCTTCCCACAGTCCGAGAGGACTGTGAATTCGAGTGTTTACACTTAACCCTTTACGCTGGGCCCAGTAGACCCGAGGCCTTCTGCAAGAGATACGATGTGTGCCTTGGGCAAATCCACTCATCTCTTTGGAGGATCATGATCCTTCTACGTTACTTCGTAAACAACACCGATTCTTCTCGGTTTACCCTTGACCATCTACTCCGTCTGTACAGTCCGTGAATGTTTTGAGTGGGACTAATCAAGCTTACTCACCAGGCCAGCAAGGCCCCTTTTCAAGCATCGACGAGGATCGAGACCGAGGCTGGCAGTGGCGCTTTGTTCGAGTGAAAATCGAAGATTTGATCCCTCCCGAATTCCTTCCATTTCCCGATAAGTGGAATGCATCTCGTAAGTCTAGCCTTCTATTAGGTGTCAAGTTCCCTTTGTTTCCTTTCTTACCATCAGTATTCATGGTTGTGCAGCCATTGCCCGGGTTCCCAATGCGGTCTCCTGACTCAAGGAATGGATCGAAGGCACCTGCCAGCAAATGTCGTATTTCAAGTGCTCATGGCGCAACTTTCAAAGGGCCGTTGAGAGGCCCGTTCTTACGGTATGGTTCTCCATTGAATAGTTATTACTATGCCCCAAACTCGCATAACACTGATTTTTCTTTTTTCCTTCGCAGGTTTGCCTAAGATCACTGAACTTAGGCCACTAGAAGGGGACAAGGATGTGCCCTCGTTCGTTGATCCCTCCATCACGGGGCAGCCTCGAGTTGCTGCGGAGGAGAAGAAGAGGAAAAGGAAATCCTCGGGATCAGAGGGGCCCGAGGTGAAGATAAAAAAGAGGTCGGCCACTCGGTCCTGCAAGTCCAAGAAGAATACCGGGTCCCGGGTATCGGACTATGATTTGCTTTACTAGCTCAGGGATGAGCCTGAAGAAGATGATATCTTTGTCGCTCACGGATCGTCCCTTGCCGGGGAGCAGGCGGTAGCCGAGGAAGAGAGTCATGAGGTCGATCTCCCTCCGACTCGAGAGGCTAAAATGGAGACCGGGGCTGAGACCTCCCGAGAAGCTTCCTCTGTTCCGAAGGAAGCATCTAGTGTGATAGATATCATGGAGACGCCCTCCTATACTGAGTCTATGCTTGAAGAGGCCCAAGTAGGGAAGGAGAAGTCAAGTGAAGGAGTTCATGGTGCGGACGACCCTCTCCGTTCCTTCTTCGATGGCGTGGACATGTCCACTTTGGACAACTTTACCAGACTGGGTGACCTGGAGATCCCGAAGAAGGACGTGCCTTCTGAAACTGGCGGACCGAACTCGAGCCCAAAACTGGTAAAGTAGTTTCCTACTCTGAGTGTGGGCCCTGACCGCAAGAGAATAGCTGTTCTCACAGTCCCAGAGGATGCTTGGGTTTTATCTGCTTCGGTGGGCATAGCCAGTTACCTCCGATGTTAGGTGACCGAAGAGGACCAGGCAAAGATGAATAAGGTGGGCGCGTCGAGTCTCTGCAACGAGGCTCAGCAGGCGTTGAACCGGGTAAGGCATCAATACTCATTTGTGGATTCCACTTAGGTTTCAATATCTCCTGCTATTTTCGTTGTTTCGTAGGGCTTAGTGTTTCACCATGATAGCTCCCTCAGGTTTCGCTCCGAGATCAACTAGCTCGAGTTTGAGTTCAAGGAGCAGTCTCGAAAGAAGGATACATACAAGCTCCTCAATAAGAAACAAGATGGGGTCATCAAGGACCTTCAAGCTGAGCTGGGCAGGGCTCAGAAGGAAGCTTCGAACCTGAGGCGGGAACATGATGATCTGGTCGAAAAGGTAAAGGTCTTTGAAGTTAAAAACGAGGAGCTAGTCGTGGTGACTAATGAAAAAACCTTGCATATCCAACAGAAGATCGACCAGATCGACCAACTCCGAATCAAGATGAACGAGGTCCAGGCCATGGCCAATGGGTGGAAGAGTAAAATAGACATGTTGGTTTTGGAAAAGGAAACTTCCAAGGCGAAGCTGGCATCGGTAGAGGTCCAACTCTGGGTGGCAAAGGAGAAAGATGACAAGTGGTCTTAACTGAATGACAACCTCCGAGCATAACAGAGCTCGGCTGTCATGGAGTGGGACGCCCTCGGTAAAGAGAATACGCGGCAGTGAAGTCTAATTTGGATACAAGCTCCACCAACGCTGATGAAATGGTGGCCCAATACAAGCACGATGTGGAGGCAGCCGAAGTCCGCCTGAAGGCAAAGGCCGAATATATAAAGCGGCTATCTCGAAGAGAGACCCTCGAAGGGATCCACGCCCGAGGTTTTGACCTATCGGTTGAGATCGAAGAAGCTAAAAAATCCGAGGCCGAGGCAAAGAAGCTTTACGAGCTCGAAGGTGCCGAAGGTTCTGAGGGTTCCGAAGGTTCCGAGGGTTCCGAGGGATCCGATGGTTCCGACGGTTCTGGAGAAGAGTCGGGCCCTGGTGAAGATTAAGCGTAGATGCCTTAGTACTTTTTGTTTTTTGTCTTATGTACATTTTTTGTTTATTTTGAGGCCGTTTGTATTGGGCCTTTATAAGTATATTCCGAAATATAAATAAAAGTTTCCCTTTCTGGCAATTTCAAGTCTTTACTTTTTCAGCATCTCTTCGTAATTTTATTCCTGCAATGTTTCCAATGCCTTATAGAATCGACTGTAGTCATATGGCGTCCGATTTTTCAGAAGTTCGAACAGAGCCTCACTTCGATACAACTTTGTTTGCTCGAGGCTTTGAAAACTCGGTGTGACCAGAAATTTTTTCAAGATGCCTAAGTGATTTTAAACGATGCTTTTACCGAGGGTAACCTTTTAGTAGGTTTTGAATTTTTATAAAGGCCTTATTTTCTAATTACTAACTTCGGATGTCTCCGAGCAATTTTTTTTAGAGTGGCCGTAGACTTATGTATTTAGGCACCTCCTAATAGGTTTGGTACCTCTGGGATTTGCTAGCCCGAGTTGCCCAAACTTACAGTCCTCGAGTAGGACTAGCCCCTGGGCCCGATAGTCCCGAAATAGGGGTAGCCCTTGGGCTCAATAGTCCCCGAATAGGGTAGCCCTTGGGATCTTAGGATCCGGAATTTAAGAGGCAAAAATATGTAATAGCAAGGCAGAACTTTCTTTCATTTCAGTGTGTAAAGTACATGATCGAAGGAGTGTAAAAGCTTGTATCATGGCTAAAGTAGACTATGAGGGTACGGTTCACTCGATCGTTTGGCCCTTACAATAAATCCTAACCACCGAGCCTTAGCTTAATAGAAGATTTTCCTTTTGTTTCCTTGCTAAAAAACCTTAACCCGAGGGTGATGGCCCGGTATTCGAGGTCGAGCTTGAGAGGGCTCGGATACTGTTGATGCGAAATAAATGCCCATTGATTTTGGTTTGAGATCGGCCTTCGAATCTAAGTTAGCACGTTTTACTGTTGCCTTGTTAAAAAACTTACCGAAAAACCCATTTTGGTACAAAACCGGTCTAAGGGAAAAAGAGTGCAATGCGTGCATTCAGACCTAATGTTCACATTCACCCTTGGCCGTTTCCTGTAAGTGTTAGTCTGATTCATAATATTATTAAAGAGTAATTGAGATCGTACCTTAGTAGTAGTACCGCTTTAAGTGTGTCACGTTCCAGTTGTTCGGTAGTTGCACATCGTTTCCTACTTCGAGTTTATATGAGCCTTTGCCGGTAATTACGACGACCCGATATGGTACTTCCCAATTCGGTCCAAGCTTTTCCTCGTTTGGGTTCCAGGTGTGTAATGTTACTTTTCTCACACCAAGTCTCCGATCTTGAAGTGTCGGAGGTTGGTTCTTCAATTGTAGTATCTTTCTATCTGCTGCTTCTGGGCGGCCAACCGGACTAGGGCAGCCTCACGCCTTTCATCCAGTAGTTCCATATTTGTGATCATGGCCTTGCCATTCGACTCTTGGGTCGCATATTGGAACCTGAGGTTCGGTTCTCCCACTTCGACTGGTATTAAGGCTTCGGCACCGTAGACCAATTAAAATGGGGTGGCCCCGGTACTAGACTTCGAGGTTGTATGATACGCCCATAGGACTTCGGGCAAGATTTCTTTCCATTTTCCTATGGCATCGGTCAACCTCTTTTTCAGGTTTTGAAGTATGGTCTTGTTCGTTGATTCCGCCTATCTGTTCCCATTAGGGTGATAGGGTGTTGATTATATCTGTTTAATATTATGATCTCCGAGGAATTTTTTTACCTTGTTGCTGATGAATTGCTTCCAATTATCACACACGACTTCGGCCGGTATCCCAAATTGACATATTATGTGGTCCCAGATGAAGTGAATGACTTCTTTCTCCCAGACCTTTCCGAATGCTTGGGCCTCGACCCATTTGGAAAAATAGTCAGCCATGAATAGTATGAATTAAGCTTTACTTGTTGCCCATGGAAAGGGACCGACGATGTCCATCCCCCATTTCATAAACGGCCATGGGGATAGGATCGAGTGTAGTAGCTCCCCCGATTGATGGATCATCGGTGCGTGTCTCTGGCAGCCGTCGCATTTTCGTGCAAAGTCTTTCGCATCCTTCTCCATTTCGGTCCAATAATAGCCGGCCCTGATTAATTTTTGAACCAAAGACTCTGCCCCCATATGGTTTCCGCAAGTGCCCTCGTGAACATCTCGCAAGGCGTACTCGGTATCTCCCGGACCTAAGCATCTGGCTAATGGACCGTTGAACGTCCTTCTGAACAATGCCCCTTCGACCAAGCTAAATCTGGCAGCCTTGGTATGCAGGGCTCTCGATTCTTTGGGGTTCGAGTGCAATTTCCCAGTTTTTAAGTAGTCTATGTACTTGTTCCTCCAATCCAGGTTAAACTTGTTGAGTTTACTTCGGCATGGCCTTCTACCACCAACTTCATGAGCTATACGACTGTTCCCGAACTGAATTCATTGGCATCAACTAATGACCCTAAGTTAGCCAGAGCATCAGCCTCTCTATTTTGATCTCGGAGCATGTGCTGTAGGGTCCACTCCTTGAATTGATGCAGCGTTACCTGTAACTCTTTTTAAATACCTTAGCATTCGTTCCTCTTTTACTTCAAACGTCCCATTGACTTGATTTACCACAAGGAGGGAATCACACTTAGCTTCGACCACCTCGGCCCCAAGGCTTTTAGCCAACTCAAGACCTGCAATCATGGCCTCATACTCGGCCTCATTGTTAGTCAATTTCACAGTTCTAATAGACTGCCTAATTACATTCCCCGTAGGAGGCTTCAGCATGATGCCGAGCTCAGACCTTTTTGTGTTCGAGGCGTCGTCCGTGAAAAGGGTCCAAATTCCTGAGGTAGTCCTCGAGGCTAACAATAATTCTCTTTCGACTTCGGGGACTAAGGACGGTGTAAAGTTGGCCACGAAGTCGGCCAAAATTTGAGATTTTATGGCAGTTTGGGGTCGATACTCTATATCGTCCCCGCTGATTTCGACGGCCTATTTAGCCAATCGGCCAGAGAGCTCAGGGTTGTGCATGATGTTCCTCAGTGGGTAAGAGGTTACGACACATATGGGGTGACATTGAAAGTACGATTTTAGCTTCCTGGAGGCGCTTAGCAAAGCGAGCGCCAATTTTTTCGGGTGGAGATACCTTGTTTCTGCCTTGCCTAGAGTTCTACTGACATAGTAAATAGGAAATTGCGTACCTTCCCCTTCCTTGACTAAAACTCCACTTACCGTCTCCTCGGACACTGCCAAGTAAAGGTATATTTGGTCATCCGCCTTCGGAGTGTGGAGCAGGGGCGGACTCAAAAAGGTATCGTTTGAGTTCTTCCAAAGCTTGTTAGAATTGCAGGGTCCAGGAAAAGTTATTCTTCTTTTATAACAGTGAGAAGAACCGATGGCGTTTGTCCGAGGACCTCGATATGAACTACCCCAGGGTGGCTATACACCCGGTCAGCCTCTGAGCATCCTTGACAATGTCTACCATGGTGATGCCTTCTATGGACTTGATCTTTTCAGGATTAATCTCGATCCCCTGATTGGATACCATGAATCCGAGGAACCTTCCCGATCCGACCGCGAATGCGCACTTCTCCGGGTTCAGCTTCATATTGTATTTTTTCAATATGTCGAAGGTTTTCTGCAAATGTATTAAATGGTCCTCTGCTCGCAGGGACTTAACTAACATGTCATCAATATAAACTTCCATTTATTTTCCTATCTGTTCTTCGAACATCTGGTTTACTAGGCATTGATAGGTGGCACCGGCGTTCTTTAATCCGAATGACATTACATTATAACAATAGATGCCGAATTTAGTGATAAAGGAAGTCTTTTCTTGGTCGCCCGGGTCCATCCAAATTTGGTTATACCCGGAATAGGCATCGAGAAAGCTGAGTATCTCGTGCCCGGCCATCGCGTCGATCATCTGATCGATGTTAGGCAAAGAAAGAGAATCCTTAGGGCATGCCTTGTTCAAGTCTTTGTAATCTACACACATTCTTAGCTTATTTCCTTTTTTAGGTACTAGCACTACGTTAGCTAGCCAATCCGGGTATTTAACTTCCTGGATGGACCCTATCTTAAGGTGTTTAGATACCTCGTCCTTGATGAATGCATGCTCAACCTCGGACTGAGGTCTCCTCTTCTACTTCACTGGATGGAAATCTGGATCCAAACTCAACTTATGAGTGGTTATCTCTGACGGGATCCCTGTCATATCAAGATGGGATTAGGTAAAACAAGATATGTTAGCTTTAAGAAAATTAATGAGTTCTTTCCTGAGCTCGGGGGTTAACCCCATGCCCAGGTATACCTTTTGATCCGGTAAGTGTTCGGTTAATATGACTTGCTCAAGATCTTCAATCGTTGAGTTGGCGGCGATGGTTTCATCAGGAGCTATGAAGGATCTTGGAATTCCGTAGTCATCTTCCTCGCTAGCTCCTCGATCCTCCGGTCTGACCGGGACTGACATCGGTGGTTGCCATTTGACTTCGGCCTTTTTGGTCGGCTCTTTGTTCCTTAATATCAGGACGGCGGGCACCGGGAGTACTTCATTGATTACGAACATCTCCTTTGCAGCCGGCTGTTCTCCGTATGCCGTCTTAATTCCTCCTGGAGTAGGGAATTTTAACGCCCGAAACACATTCTCGAAGTATAACATAATGTGATAGGAGAATTTGGAACACATATTGAACATATATCTTTTGATACAAAGCTTATTCGGAATAGTCCAATTTATAAGGAATAACTTGGAACATGAGAAATAAGAACTTGGCCCTTCAAACTTTAGGCTTACGAGAACATCGTGAGATTCAATTCTAAGAGAGTAGTTTAGTCGACATACCTCGCTTGAGCTTCTCTTAAATTACTACAATGTTCCGGAAATCCTAGAAATTACAATCTATTAGAGAAATGACAAAATTGAACCGCAATTAGGAAGAGGTTCATGGGTTCAGCTCATTTAAGCATTTCATCAAACACTATGTGTGCAACTTAACTACAAGGTTCTTCTACAAGATTTCCTTCACCCCACAACCAATTCAACACCAAGGGTTCACCCTTATTAGCTCAATGAGTTCCCCATCATCCTTATTGGTACATGCATGCATAAATAACAAATCCCATACCCAAGAATCATACTCTCAATTACCCAAGTTTTGCCCAAACTCAAAATTGGAGACTGGGGTATGGAACCTTACCTCTTAGATGAAGACCTTGTGAGCTTCCCTTGTGAATTCTCTATGGCTTGGGAAAGGGATTGAAGTGGTAGGTGTTGGAGTTGCTCCCTCTCTCTCTAGTTCCTCCCATCTCTCTAAAAATATCAGATTAAACTAGCCAAAATAACCCCATGATCGTTTTTAAAAGGAAATAGGGTCGGGTTATAAAATCAGAAAATGGACCCTCCGAACTCAGTTATGCGGCCGCAGAGTGGACCGTAGAACGGGCATGTGGTTCGCACAATGGACCGCGATATGGTCCTCTAAAACTGGGCTATCTTGGTCCAGTCTACGATAGATCTGCGGTCTGTAGATCAGTTATGCGGTCGCATAATACACTGCAGAATCTTTCTTCGAAGTTTTCTCACGCTGGCTTTACGATGGATGTGCGGCCCGCGAAATGGTTATGCGGCCGCATAATCGACCGCAAAAATTCTCTTCAAAATTTGGCTTGGGCCCTGTTGCATTCTGTGGCAGATCTGCGGTCTGAAAAGTGATTCTGTGGTCGCATAGTGGACCGCAGAAATGCCCTGTTCTGCAAAATTTTTCTTCCAACTCCCCAACGCACTGTACAACCCAAAAAGTCCGTACCGCGGCAATCTTAGAATTTCGTCAAACCTCAAACACATTCGCCTACCTCGGCACCACGAAAACCCGGGTTCTAGGTGAATTTTTACGGGGCCTTACATACTCCCCGCTTAGGATCATTCATCCTCAATTGAGGGTCAAAATTCACCATCGGCATCCAAAGAAACTTAGCTCTTAATTCACATACTAGCAGTTCCAAATTTGACTAACTTCCCAAATTTTTAGAAATTTCGGCAAAGTTTCCTCTATAACTGGTCCTATTCACCTGTCAGAGAATCCCAGAAACCAGTCCTAACAGCATAACCACAACACAACGATGTACCACAACATGAAAACATCATCGACCATGACAGAATAGACCTTATGTTACCAAATAGAACATCCTTAACATAAACTGTACAAGCGAAACATAATTCATAGAAGGTAAACTCTTAACATTTTCATAGAACACAACTTCATAAATACATAGTTATTCAAACAAATGAGGGTACTTCTTCTTAATATCTTCCTCGGCCTCCCAGGTGGCCTCTTCAACCTATTGGTTTTGCCATAGCACTTTTACGGAGGCAATCTCTTTATTTCTCAGCTTTCAGACTTGCCTAGCAAGAATGGTAACTGGAATTTCTTCATAAGTCAATTCTTCACTAACCTCGATAGTCTCAACCGGAACAATGAGTGTCGGGTCTCCAACTACCTTCTTCAACATAGATACATTAAACACTGGGTGCACCAATGACATCTCTGGTGGTAGCTCAAGCCCGTAAGCCACCTGACCAATCCTCGAAATGATTTTGTACTGTCCAACATACTTCGGACTCAATTTCCCTTTCTTACCAAACCGCATTATACCTTTCATGGAGAAAACCTTCAAGAATACCCAATCATCCTCTTTGAACTCCAAATCCCTATGACGTATATCCGAATAGGACTTCTGATGACTCTGGGCAGTTTTCAACCGTTCCTTAATGATCTTAACCTTATCCATAGCCTGATGCACGAGGTCTGGCCCTATCAACTCTGCTTCCCCAACCTCGAACCATCCAATGGGAGATGATCTCCTACCATATAAAGCCTCGAACTATGCCATCTGAATGCTAGCATGGTAACTGTTATTGTAGACGAATTCTATGAGCAGCAAATGATTATCCCAGCTACCCTTGAAGTCAAGAACACAAGAGCACAACATATCCCCAAGCCTCTGTGGATGGAAGGTTATACTAAGATTCACCATAGTACCCAAACCTTGCTGAAATTTCTTCCAACAATTAGCCGTGAATTATGCCCCCGATCACAAAATGATAGAAACTGAAGTGCCATGCAACCTGACTATTTTCTTGATATACAACTGAGCATACTGTTCTGCAGTGTCGGTAGCCTTAACAGGATAAGAAGTGTGTTGATTTCGTGAGTCGATCCACAATCACCCAAATCGAGTCAAACTTATGAGGAGTGCGAGGTAGTCCTACCACAAATTCCATATTGATCATCTCCCACTTCCACATTGGAATCTCTATGTTTTGTTCCAACCCACCGGGCCTTTGGTGTTCGGTCTTCACTTGTTGACAATTTGGACATCTTACCACAAAGTCTGCTATATTCCTCTTCATATCATTCCACTAGTAGACTTCCTTAAGATCATGGTACATCTTTGTAGAGCCTGGGTGGATGGAATACCTAGAAGTGTGAGCCTCGGTCATGATTCTTTGTCGGAGACAATCTACATTTGGAACACATAATCGCCCTTTGTACCTCAGTGCACCATCATCCGTGCCAAGAGAAAAAGGCATGGTCTTATATTTATGAATTCCCTCCTTCAACCGTACCAACAACAGATCGCCGTACTGCTTCTCATTGACTTCCACAACAAGCGATGATTCAACCCTATTTTGCACAATCACCCCTCTTTCATTAGAGTCAGCAAGACAAACTCCCAAACTAGCTAACCGATGAACTTCCTTGCCGAATGGCCTTTGATAGGCCTCCAAGCGATCCAAACTACCCATGGATTTCTGGCTAAGAGCATCTGCCACAACATTAGCCTTCCCTGGTTTATATAGAATAACGATGTTGTAGTCCTTGAGTAACTCAAGTTATCTTCTCTGCCTCAGATTCAATTCCTTCTGTTTAAAAATATATTGAAGGCTCTTATGGTCCGTGAACATATCCACATGGACCCCATACAAATAATGACACCAAATCTTCAATGCAAATACCACCGCCGCGAGCTCTAAGTCATGTGTTGGATAGTTCTTCTCATGATTCTTGATTTGCCTAGAAGCATAAGCGATCACCTTGCCATGTTGCATCAATACACACCCAAGTCCGATCCTTGAAGCCTCACAATACACCACAAACCCATTTGTACCCTATGGTAAGGGCAACACAGGTGTCGTAGTCAATCTTGTCTTCAATTCTTGGAAGCTCTTTTCACAAGCATCCGACCAGTGGAACTTAACTGCCTTCTGTGTCAATTTAGTCAATGGAGAGGCAAGAGTAGAGAACCCCTCCACAAATTTTCTGTAATACCCAGCTAAGCCCAAGAAACTACGAATCTCTATTGGAGTTGTGGGTCTAGGCCAATACTTTATAGCTGTGATCTTTTGAGGATCAACCTTAATTCCATCACTAGAGATGACATGACCCAAGAATGTGGCAGCTTCAAGCCAAAATTTGCATTTCGAAAACTTCGCATACAATTTGTGCTGATAGAGGGTCTACAGAACTGCCCTGAGATGGTCGGCATGGTCCTCCCGACTTCGTGAATATACAAGAACGTCGTCAATCTACACTATCACAAAGGAGTCAAGAAAAGACTTGAAGACTCGACTCATAAGATCCATGAAAGCTGCCGAGGCATTTGTTAGCCCAACAGATATCACCAGAAATTCAAAGTGCCCATACCAGGTCTTGAAAGCTATTTTCAGAACATTCTGCTCCCTGATCTTCAATTGGTGATACCCAGATCTTAAATCAATTTTAGAGAAGTACTTAGCACCCCGTAATTGGTCAAACAAGTCATCTATCCTAGGAAATGGGTACTTATTCTTGATTGTGACCTTGTTGAGGTGCCGATAGTCAATACACATTCTTAGTGACCCATCTTTCTTCCTTACAAAGGGAACCGACACGCTCTAAGGTGACACACTTGGCCGGATAAAACCTTTCTCTAACAAATCCTTCAATTGTTCCTTTAGTTCCTTCAATTCTGCCGGTGCCATTCTGTAGGATGGAATAGATATAGGTTGCGTTCCTGGCATCACATCAATCCCAAAATCAATCTTAAATAGTATTATGAGTAGCTAAACCCGTCATCTAGGATTGATGGAACCAATTGCTAGATGAATTCTTGATTGCGTATTGATATAATTGAGCCGTTTTTACTCTCTAATTCTTCAACTATGTGCTTTTTGTGGTTAATTGAAGGGCCCTTGATTCATCGTGTCTAGACTTCTTGTTTTGCTTGAGAGAGAACACTTGATTAGATTGTGGTTGAACAACGCCACTTTTGAGTAAGTTAAGATATTAATTGCTTGGATTTAAAAGCGGGATTAGAAATAACAAATAATTGCGAGAGAATACTTCTAGTAAATTATCGTAATTAATCGAGAGATATTTGCGATAAACAAGAACTCATCATCTTTAGAGAGTGGTGCAAAGAGATTATAGCTAACGTGATAGGAATTAATCCAGCAATTGAGAAAATCATAAACCCTAGAACTTTTTATCCTTGATTCAACCTCATTCTTGCTAGTTGATAGTTTTTATTGTCCTTTTTTCTTAGTTAAGTAATTTTTGTTAATTCAAAAATCAAATCTTGAACTTTCAAAGTTGTCTAAGCTTATCATTATTGATACTAAAAAGTTATAGCAAATAGGTTAGTTCCCTGTGGGATTTGACTCCAGACTCTTGAACCAGATTATTTTTGCAGAGACCGCTTAGCACTTTTTATAAGGCATAGTTGGGCGTGATCAGGACCCCGAAATGTCAGCAGGCTTTGAGGGAATTGAAAAAGTATTTGTCAAGTACTCTGTTGCTATAAAAACCGGAGGAAGGTGAACAATTGTTGATCTACTTAGCGGTCTCGGAGGTAGCGGTATGTGCCGTGTTAGTCCGTGAGGATAAAGGTATGCAATCTCCTATTTATTACGTAAGTAAAATTTTAACGGGAGCAGAAACTCGCTACCCACATCTGGAAAAATTGGCCTTAGCCCTCGTAGTCGCCGCTCGAAAGCTTAGGCCTTATTTCCAATGTCACCCCATAGTTGTGGTGACCACTTTTCCCCTGTGGAATATTATTCATAAGCATGAACTCTCAGGTAGGCTGGCCAAGTGGGCCATCAAAATGAGCAAATTTGACATAGAATATAAACCCAAGACTTCAATCAAGTCATATGTTTTGACCGACTTTAGTTCGGGATATTTACCTCTGGCTACGAAAGAGGCAGTAATAGTGTCAGAATTGACATCAAGAGTTTGGACCTTGTTCACGGACGAAGCTTCCAACGTGAATGGGTCCATGCTCGACATAATATTAACCACGCCTTCGGGAGAAACCCTAAGGCAAGCCACAAGAACTGTTCCCTTGAGTAACAATGAGGCGGAGTATGAAGCTTTAATTGCAAGGCTCAAATTGGCCCGGGGACTGGACTCCGAGGTCATAGAAATCAAATGTGACTCCTAATTGGTGGTAAATCAGGTCTACAGGATCTTCGAAGCCAAAGAGGAATGCATGTAACAATACATAGTGAAGGTTCAGGCTCTGCTTGCCCGGTTCTGTGAATGGTTAATTATGCACATCTCAAGGGAAGAGAATGCGGAAGCGGACGCACTAGCTAACCTTGGCTCGTCTTCAAAAATTAAAGGGTTGGACTCTGGGACGATCGTACAGCTATGAATTCGATGTTAGGTGCATATAGTTACTACAAGGTAAACACGACCAATTTGGTCTGGGACTAGAGGAATGAGATCATTAATTATCTCGAGAACGAAAAGTTGCATGAAGATCCCAAGGCATCCCGGGCGCTATGTACTAAGGCAGCGCGATATAGTTTCAAAAGAGGTCAATTGTACAGAAAATCTTTCCAAGCCCCGCTGACCTGATGTTTGGGAGCCTCCGAAGCTAATTATGTTATGCGAGAAGTCCATGAAGGTATCTGCAGAAATCATTCAGGCACAGATTCCTTAGTGTTTAAATTAATTAGGGTAGGATACTATTGGCCCCGAATGGAATAAGACGCCAAAGCTTATGTTCGAAAATGTGATAAGTGTTAATGCTATGCACCGTTGGTACATAAACCGACAGAGTCGTTGCACTCAATTTTGTCACCATGGACGTTCATGAAGTGGGGAATGGATATCGTCATACCACTACCACTGTCCCCCGGTAAGGTAAGATGTCTTTTGATTTTAACTCACTACTTTTCTAAGTGGGTTAAAACAGGTCCTTATAAGAAGATCGGTGAACGTGAAGTGGTAGATTTCTTGTGGGAGAACATAATTTCAGATTTGGGATACCAAAAGAGATAGCCTACGACAATGGGCCACAATTTACAGGCGCAAAGGTCACAAGATTCCTTGAAGGCTTAAAAATCAAAAGGATCACATCTTCACCCTATCGTCTGAGCGCAAACGGTCAAGCGGAATCAACGAACAAAGTGATTATACATATCTCAAAAAGAGATTGGAAGCAGCTAAAGGTAAATGTCCTAAAGAATTGCCAGGTGTATTATGGGCATACCGAACAACGACCAAATCAAGCACGGGAGAGATTCCTTTCTCCCTCGTATACGAGGCAGAAGCCCTGATCCCGGTAGAAGTAGAGGAGCCTACCTTGAGATATTTCTGGGGGGATGAAGAAACAAACAATGAAGTAATGTTTGTAAATTTGGGGAGCGTGACCGATGCTCAACCGATATACCCCGATCAAGCAAGCCTACTTGATGCCTTCTACCCAGCCTTGACCGTGAACAATTTAAGAATTAGTCACAAGAAATATACATGAGAAGAGTCAAGTGCTCCACATTCTGTTCCATTACTCAAAGGTTATTCATTTTACAAATTTCAAAATATTACAAGTTCATAATTACGAGGGAAAAACATGTTTGACAAATACCAACACTTCTAATTCATTACCCAACATCAAACTCCACCCATAACATGTCTACGGAGCCTCTAAGTACAACAAAAGAGTAATATGGAAGTACCGACGACAAGGCCTCGGCTATACCTCAAAACATAAAGTACAACTTCAAGTGAAATTAGGCCCAGAACAGAGTAGGGCTTACCAAAACCTGCTGAATAGAGAGTAACTGCTAACGAGGACCAAAGCTACCTGCTGGCGAACCACCTGCATCCATTGAAGATGCAGCGCCCCCGGCAAAAGAGACGTTAGTACATATGGAATAGTACTCATATATAAAGTTAAATGTCCTCTTTTGAAATAGAATGCTAGTATAAGAAGGGGAAAACCATGGAAGCAGCAAGTAACAATCAACAATATCCAAATACCAAGTTAAAACATAACAATTTTCAAAATACGAAAATAATATTATTGTTTTGGTTGGGAGATCATTAGCACCGATATACCACCGTGTTTTTAGCACATAGTACATTCATGCCCGATCGGCTAGGCCATCTCTCCATGAACAATGTGGATTGATACGTGATGCGACAGAAAGGTATTACCAAGAGTAGGAACCACCATGTGCGCTACATGGCGTCTGATCACCATCCGACCGACTGGGTCATCTTCCCACATATGCCATGTGAGTCGACATCAAATCCAGGGCTATCAACAATCTCATCCCAATCAAGGGAAATATTCTCAAAACATCAATCTCATCCCAAATAAGGGGAATAATCATAATCCACTCCTACACCGGCACGTGTAGTTTTGGGTATGGGCCGCTACAACCCACCCTTCCTTGGTTCGGTAATGATACTCCCAAAAATATTTTTGTTTTGCACACAAAGGAAATAGAAATGTAATACATTCACCTCATAACCTTTCACACTATATAAGGCTTCACGAGTACTTTCAACCCCTCAGAACATTATTATCTCATTGGCTCTCTTAGCCATTCATAAGATTCTACTTTCATGGCACGATGGTCGTATCTCATATTCCACCTTTTCATTTCTCTACATTCAAGGATCATCATCATAAACATCAACACATAGAATATTCCGTAAATCATAACCTTAAGTTCATTAGTAATGAAGGCTTTAAACACAATAGTTTTCTTTCCAAAGAATGGAGGAAAATGACTTGCAATCTCAACACATGTTTCAAATGATAAATGAGTAATACACCATTTCGTTTTGAAATACTTGTCTAAAAAGGTAATGTACAGTTTCAACTAATGGGTAAATAACAATTCAAGACACATTGGAAGCTCTTAAAAAGGAGATCATGGTGATTTACAATTGAAACATAAATTCAAAGCATACAATCTAGTTACAATAACCATGGCCACATTTTATATCTCACTCTTACTTCTTTCACTTCCAAACGTTGTCATAGTTTATCAATAATAAAGGCATTTGGAAATAGGGGTTTGATAGGTATATGAGCTATATGAGTCTTAAGCATAATAAAAGCATTGGGTTTTCTTTCCAAGTTAAGCATAATAGACTTTCATTTGAAACACTAATTGAAGTCATAACATTTCAATACATAAACCATACTTGAATACATTCTCGAAGAGGTCATAATAGGATAGGAACAATTGGAACCCGTTTTGAGTATATGCATATTTCAACACAACACTTACTTGGGATAATTGAATTTATTAGGAACAACTCGGAACATGGGAATTAGGAACCTGGGCCAACCATACTTGAAACTTACGGGAACATCATGGAATTCGATTCTAAGAGAGAAGTTTAGCTAACATACCTTGCTTGAGCTTTCCTTAAGTTACTACAATGTCCCAACACCTCTAGCAATATCAATCTATAGGAAGATAGTGAAAATCAGATAATAATTAGAAGGATTCTCATGGTGTAACTCTCTTAGGAATTTTGTCAAACATCTATTATGCAAAAATCAACTACAAGGCTCTACAATGGTAATCCCTTCCTCCCTCAACCAATTTCAACAAGAAACTACCCAAAATAGTTACACAACCCCATATACTACCACCTAATGTCATATGCATGGACTATTTCCAACCCCACAACATACTTAAACCTATAACCTCTTGCATGAAAGCTTAGGAGAAGGACTTACCCGGATAGATGATGGTCTAGTAAGTGGCTTCCATGATGCTTGAAGATTGGGGCAAGAATAGTTGATTAGAATGGCTAGGTCTTCTCTCTCTCTCTCTAAAATACTCACACTTCTCTCTAAAATCATGAGATATATGCTCTAAAATAAGCCCCAAAGGCTTTTAATCAGTGTCGGGTTATAAAAATAGAAAATTGACCCTCCGAACTCAACTCTGCGGTCACAGAATGGACCGTAGAATAGATATGTGGCCCGCAAAATGGATCGCAAAAGTGATACCAAAAATTGGAATGGCCCGGACCAGTCTGCGGCCAGGTCTGCGGTCCGTAGACCAGTTATGCGGCCTCAAAATAGACCGCAAATTCACCCTCCGAAATTCTTTATGCCAATTTTGCGATGGAAGTGACCGCGAAATGGATATGCGATCCCATAATGGACCATGAAACAACCTTCAAAATTCAACAAATTTTGTGCTCAACTCCGCGATGATTATGCGGACCACGAAATAATTCTGCGGATGTGAAATTGACCGCAGAACTGCCTTCTTCTTCCAAAATTTTCCATCAACTCCTAGTGCATTCTTCAACCCAAAAAGTCCGTACCGCAATCGAAGAGCCAACCTCCGTTACTTCAAACTAGGAGACTTGGTTTTAAGGAAAGTGACTCAGAACACCCGGGAGCTCAATACAGGGAAGTTAAGTCCAACATGGGAAGGCCCCTACCGGGTTTCAGCTGTCACCAGGAAAAGATCATATGAGTTAGAGAGTCAAGATGGAGAAAAGTTTCCAAGCAACTAGAACGTGGCACACCTCAAGAGATACTATTGCTAATGAACATCACCTGTACTGAAAGTATGTGCTGCACTCTTTTCCCTTCATCCAAATTTTGTCCCAATTGGATTTTTCTGAAAAGGTTTTTAACGAGACATCAACAGAAAGCATACTATGAAGAAAGCTTCAGCAACAACAAATAAGACCTTTAAATGACAAGGCACATAAGAAAATAACCACTGCGGAGCAGTTACTTAGTCTTTTACTCGATAACAAAGTTCCTACTGGGAAGTTAAGTTTGCTATCGAACTGAGATTACCCGACCGTTCACAAGTGCAAGCCACTGGAGGATTGTTAGATAATCTTTGGCTCGATAGCATAAATTCCTAAGAGGAAGTGAAGTTTGTTGCCGAACTGAAGATTATCTAGCAATTCGCTAGTGGAATCCTCGAAGGTGTAAAACTTCCAGTGTTCAAATTCGCATTCTTCGCATTCGAACACCATGGGGAATGATATGAGGATACGACAACAAACAATAAAAATCACCTTCCACTTCTTCTTCAGTTCCCAAGAACATAGAACCGGAACCAGAAGAATCGGTAGCATCAGGCCGAGCCGGAAGACCCCTTTTTGCAGCTAACTCCAGCTCACGGCCCTTAGCGATTTCGGCATCAAGATCAATGACACTTGTTTTGGCCTCTTCTAAGGTTTTTCTCCTCATGATGTACATAGCATATGTTTTTTCAAAAAAGAGGTAAGCCGCTCGGCGCTGAAGTTATTCTTTAAGATAGTCGATCTCAGCAGAAAGGTTTTCCGGCGCAGATCTGGTAGACCGGAGGCTGACATCAAGTTCATGGACAATAGAGCTAAAAATTCTATTATGCTCAATGGTCCTCTTGTGCTTCTCCTTCAATTGGGCGTACTTCACTCCGAGAGCAGCAAGCTCATTAGCTTTGGAGTTTAAGGCTGCCTCTAAATTATTTAATCTTTCAGCGGAGGCAGCCTCACGATTGGATGCAGCAAGAACGACATTATGGACTTCAACCTATTTGGCATTACTTTCTTCAAATTGAGCCCTCAACGAGGAGAACTCTTGGATAAGGGTTACCACTTCTTGCTCGCTTTTCTGCAACCGAGCCTCCAACTCAATGACCTCAACAGCTCGAACTTCTAGTTCTGAGAGGCAAACAACAATATGGTCCTGCTCGGCCAAATGTTGATCCCGCTCGGAGGTAAGTTGCTTCTTATCATGAATCAACCTTTGGAGGCCCTCAGAAGCAAGGAAGTTTGCCTGCGAAACAAGAATGCAAATTTAAAACCCTGCCATAACATAAATGGGAGAAACAAACAGAAAAAACAAAGATTATAGTATTGTTCAACAAGCATTCTCCCGAGAGAGCTTGTAGTTTTTCCCTATCTTTTTCTGAAGCCAAAGGCTTCAGGTAGTTAGCAAGTTCCACCAGCTCAACAGCAGGTGGCACCAGTAGAAACTGAGAGTGTAACACTCCTCCTCATTTGAGGATCTTCTGAAGGGGCATCATAATTTTTCCCCAGGTTCCTATGAACGGGGGACTTGGAAGAGGGATGTCATTCTCTCGGGCAACTGCGACCGGTGGAGACAATGTAGCAGTTGCTAGTGGTAGAAATGGAGTTGGCAAAGAAGGAGATGAATCTGATGGCATTGAAGGATAGGAAGTGGCTACGGCAAGCGCAATGGTGGTTGTTGGTTTCTCATCAACCGAAGACGGCAGGGACCCAATACTCAGCCTCACGGTACTGGGCACGACAACTGGAATGCGGAAGCGGGAGTTAGCATTTTCTACCATATCATACTCCCCCCAGAGTGCCGAAGCATCGTCCTCAGTTGGTGTAACTAACTCAATAAATTGGGCATTCTATTGAGATGATAAAGGTCATTTGCTTCTATATAGAGAAGCTCCCTTATCACTAGCTTCTCCATCATCGTCGATCTTCACAGTTTCTGGGACCGGCTCGGGCATGACACTCGTCACCATAACATCCGAAGATGTCTCAGGCATGATGTTGTTTGCCTTTTTATTTGTTCTCCCTGCCGTGGATGAGCGTCTTCTTTCTTGTTGCTTATTCTCCGGTCGGGGACTTCGAGAAGAAGCACTTGCACCAGAAGCAGGCTCGAAGACACATGTTCGTGTAAAGGCCTCCTGCAGCAGCCTTGCTGCATCAACAGGATTATCCAGAACATCCTCTACAGGTACGACAACTGAGCCCTGAGGTAGACATGAATTCAACAAAGGAAAAAGGGGTAATCAGATTCCTTATGCGAAAGGGAAAAAGAAAGGAGAGTTTAACCTACCGTGATTTTTGGCCTTCCACCCATATTTGAGGGCTAGTTCTTTCCACGTGCGGGTTTCGGGCGTGGTAAAATCCAAATTTTTCTGGACCCACTGGTCCAAGCCTTCAACCCTAGGTGGTACCCACTGAGTCACTGAGATAAGCGAAAGAAGAAGGGTCAATAATGATATGAGGCGATCTTTAATGGAAGAAAAGACACATGGGGAACTTACGACTGCAGTTCCATAATTTCGAAAAAGATAAAGCCGTGGCCGGAATGATGTCACTGGTGGCATGCAACATGATGCAATATGCTTAAGACTATCCCAAAACTCACACGTACCTCTCGGGACCCTGTCAGATCATCCAAACAAGTTTCTATATCTTATACAAACTTTTTGATAGGCTTGAAACACTAATCTCATCGATCCATCTTTCTTCTTCACAAATAACACAAGTGCACCCCAAGGCGAGACACTAGGTCTAATGAAGTCCTTATCAAGCAAATCTTGCAACTTTTCCTTCAATTTCGGACCCGGACCGTCTAAACTTTATCTGAATAATAGAAAATAACCTAAAAAACATTGGTCACCGACCCGCCATGACCGTTCCTCATTTTATAGCGTTTTAGGGCCATAAAACGAGAACTCGGATCGATTCTCATATTTTCAAGTGTTATAGCCCACGCTTTCCACCTGGGCCCGTGGCGGGTGATTAACGAACCCCAGCGCAGAAAGTGCCAAGGAATACTAAATTGAAAGCCTGCCTCTCGCGCCCCATTCGCGGTGCGCGCGGGGGACTTGTGCTACCCCGGGATTGGTCCAAATCCCAAAAGACTTTGGAGAGCATTATTGGGCAATCGAACACGATTAACGGAAGGCCATAATATCTGTGACTAATCGGGTATCACGGCGCGGATCTCGGCATGTATTGACGAGAATCATACCGTACGACCTCAAAGTCTAGTACCGAGGCCACCCCATTTTCGTTGGTCTACGGTGTCGAAGCATTAATAACGTTTGAGGTAGGAGAATCGAGTTTCAGGTTTCATATTATGTATTATGAATTGCATGTGTGGCCGGGTTCAGTATTCGGATGATTCGGGATCAATTTGGAAGAAGGATTCTTATTTTAGAAGCTTAAGTAGTAAGAGTTGACCGGAGTTTGACTTTTGTGTAGACGACTTCGGAATGGTTTGGTAAGTTTCGGCGTCATTTGTGGAATTTGAAAGTTTAGAAGTTATTTAGGCTTGAATTTGGGTGTAATTAGTGTCCAAAAGTGTAATCTCCATGTCTTTCCTAACTCCTCAACTTTTAAGGATTCAAAATTTTACTAACTCTCTAAGTTCCAAGAATTTTGACAGAGTTCGATTTAGAGTCGGAATTGAGTGAAATTAGTATGGTTGAACTTGTAATTGGATGGGTTGTTGGATTTTGGGAGTTTCATCGGATTTCGAGATGTTGGCCCCACGAGCGTTATGCCATGGCCATGTCCCGCCACGTTCGACGTCGGGCCATGGCCACGCCCTGCCATGTCCTGCGTCGTGCCATGGCCACAACCTGACATGTCCTGTGTCGTGCCACGGTGAGGCAACTAGGTTCTACGTGGGTGTTATTCGTGAATGCGTAGCTGTGTCTGCGATCGTGTACATCTGAGGAGGTAGTGCTTCACGTTCACTTAGAAATTGTCGCGTTCGCATAAGGTTAGTTCTTGGGCATCTGAGTTTGTGCTGACTTTGGAAGCTTATATCTCACAATCTATATCGAATCTGGGGATGATCCAAAAATAAAATTTGTAGATATTGATGTCTATTTTTCAGAAAAGTAAACCATTTGTCATTTGGAATTGTGTACAGAGTGAGGGTTCAAAATGAGTTCACAGATGCATTGGCCACTCTATCTTCCATGTTACAACATCCAGACAAGAATTTCATCGATCCTATTCCAATAGGAATTCATAAGCAGCCAACTTATTGTGCTCATGTTGAAGAAGAGAGCGATGGACTCCTCCAGGAAAGATTTTGGGGGAGTAGAGGTTCATCATATGTTCCAGGATAAGAGACTCCTTTGTATCCAGGCACAACCGCCGCAAACAGGCCCCCGTTCGCCACACCGAAGGGCCCACCTAATCCAAACAGACCTAGTACCGATGGCACAATTTCAAAATCACGGGGTCAAGTTCATGTATTTAATAATATTTTTATTAATAACATTACTTTTTGTTTATTCCATTAATAGCCTTTTTTTACAAGTATAGCAGGTTTTTAAATTTTATGCGTAGATTAAGAAATAAACGGACTCCACAAATTGTGGGATTAGTTGGAATTGTGTGAAGATGACTCCGGAATGGAATTCCGTCAGTTCCGTTAACTCCGTTGGGTAATTTTGGACTTAGGAGCATATTCGGAGTGTGAATCTGAGGTCTGTAGCTGATCCCGCGTGTTCCGACCTCCGAACGGCTCGAAACTAACCAAAAACAACTCAAGTACATCACGCAATGCTAAAGGAACCAATCCCGATAAAAAAAGATCAAATCCTCTCTCATCTCCTGGCACTGGCGCCGAAGACAAGCGACTATCTTCCACACAGAAGGACTTACTTGCGCCAGGCATACCTGATAGTCGATGAAGAATTCCACGATAATGGAGTCAAGCTCTCCACTCAAAGAGAACGGCCCCAAGGTGAAGGAATACGTATAAAAATACGTAAAACCCTTCTTGGGTAAAATTCCGCTCTACCAGATCAGGAGCGATAATATCTAAATCTTGGCAATGGCAATCTTCCTTCACAACAGGAATGTTGGAAGGTCGGATGGAAAAAAGGTATCTGCAAACAGCCCAAGTGCGAGCATTTAAAGATGGGAACTTCTCTTCGAAGTCCTTGGTTGTGATAAGACTTTTTGGGATGATGGTGCTCACTGTAGGAGGAGTGGCCTCATCAGCATTACCTTTGTTTTTTGAGGAACTAAGGTTTTTAGAAGAAGAAGCCATATTTTATCAGAAAGGGAGGAAAGTTTTCTCTCAAGAAGAATGTTAAAGAAAGTTTGAAGACAAAATATGAAGTTGAGTAGAAAGAGTTTGAGAAAGTATGATGAATTAAGAAGTGTATATGAAGAAGTTTGATGTGTATAAGCAAAGGAATTGACGGCTGAAATTGTGGCCATAATTACCTCGATAACCGGCAAAAGTGATGCTGAATCATGGGATGACGCGTGTTCAGGATATTAAATGCGGAGAGACATGCGTCTAATCAACCGTCAGAACCTTTTCGGAGGGGGTCAGGGAGTTTCCCATGAAAAAAAGGTATCTCTATCAACTTCTCGGTAAAACAAGCCACCAGAAAGGAGGGGGACTATTTGTATGGGATAAAATATGTTCATATTTAATGATCGCATGAGAAAGCAACACGTGGAGTCGTTGACAAAAGATATTCGAACCTAAAGGCAATGATCTCGCTTATCATCGAAAATAATGATATTCATAAAGGCCAAATAAATGCCTGCCCTCAGGTTTCATCCAATGAAAATATTTTACAGCATTAAGTGCATTATCCGTTACATAGAATATGGTATTCACTGCCTACCATTACACATTCTTCAATGGACCCCATAATTGTCATTTAAGAGGGGCTTGATCCTAGGACCTTGTTCCCTATGTGTATCTATAAATCGTAAGCTCTACCATCATTGTAAGGGAATAAATTTTCTGACAAACATACACTATATTCTATCTAAAGCTCAATAATATTTTACTTTCTTATTTATTCATACTGTTCTTACTACCCTCGGTAGCTCTACGCTCGGGATCAAGATATCTACTGTTTCATTTTAATTTTAAGGCTAAGTCTTACATTTTTGCCTAAATCATCCACTATTTTAGGATCAAATTAATTCATTTGTATATAAAATACTTATAAGTTCAACTATACCATTTTACGGCTAAACACTTACCAGCACTTGTTTACCTTTATCCAAACATGTAACTGCTTATTTATAAATCCAGCTATAACACTTAAAATCCAAACGGGCTCTTAATCTTGGAAGTGAGGTATTTGAGCTTGTGTCATTTCCTGAGAATTTGGGCAAGCCATTCCAATTGAATGTGGCAATGTTGGGAGAATGCCTTTGTTTGCTTTCAGGCCATGCCACGTCACGTCACTGTTCGTACTAATACAAAGAATCATGTTTTAGATCATGTTGACATATGGATGATGAAGGACTATGGAGTGAAATAGTCTTAGGTTAAGTTGTTATCAGTTGAGCAGTTAGATGGTCATCAACATTTCAGTTATTTGAGGCCAATAGCATATTCGGTGTCCGGCAAGGAAGTTCTTCTGGAATTGGATAATGGAAAGTTCCTTTGGAATAGTCTTGAAAAGAAGTCGCGCAGATTAGTGGTGGGCTGGACTCTTTGTCAGTTTGGGAACCCTTGTCCCCTTATATGGAGGTCGTGAACAACATCATCTTTAACAGAGGGGTCTTATGATCAAATAATTTCAAAGATATGTCGCATGAATATTTGAATTAATGATGCATATCACAGTCTGACTTCGAAAGTTTGGAACTTTAGAATGTCTAATCCTCTTGGTATCTTTTTCTGGTTGTCTAATCCGGCCTTATCAGTTATAGGTCATTGCCATATCTTTGTGGAATTTGTAAATCATCTAAGTGGCTTTGATTCATTGGACTTGGAAGAAAAATGATCTGGTATGTTTCACATTGCATTTCAAAGTTACACGTTTATAGGGATTTGTAGACTATGACACATTGGTTCTCTATTTGTTCTTGTTCTATGTTACTCTCACTAGTCACTACTAATGGTAATACCATCTATACCTTTTTCCCCCAAAATTTATGCATAAAGTTGACATATCCATCTGTTTCCTTGAATAAGGTATTTACACATAAAACGGTATAGTTGAATTTGTAACGTAATTTATAGACGCGTGAATTAATTTGATCGAAGAATATGAAAATAATAAGAACATAAATGAGATTATTAAAATAACTTGAGAAAAATACAAGCCTGGGTGTGGATCTAGCTTTTTCGGAAGCAGTGATAAGAACAGAATTAAGAGCAAAAGAAAGAGAATAATTTTATAAAGTAAGAGCAAATATTATCCTTTGAGTACAAATGATTTTTTGTGTCCAACTATGGATATAAATTCTCCAACTTATAGCTCTATTCAAGGAGACAAGGTCCCCAAATCAAGCTCTTCTTGAATGAGAATAAAACCCATATTGATGGCTGCATAATGGTCGAACGTTAACACTGAGATTCTTTGTAACAGCTGCTCATTGAATGCTTCCTTTTCTAACCGATATCACCCTTTCAAATCTTCGTTCTCTGTTCCAATGCCTTTGTTCAGCACCAGTCACATACTTGTATCCGGTGCCAGCTATTTGCTGATTCATATCTTATTTTCTTCAGTTCCACATGTCATCTCGTCATTCATCCAACTGTCGCTAACCAATTTTACCCCATACATATGATAAATGAAAGCTTAAAATATAGCTGCATAGATTTTTAAAAGCTTTCATGATTCCCTCATAGGTGATATTATTACGAATTTTGTAATGACCCGGCCGGTCATTTTGAGAATATTATCCCCGATACCCTATTTATTGCCCTTCTGTTTTATTTTGTGGTTACTTGACTTGTCGGGGTACTTGGTGTCGGGTTCGGGAGAGTTTCAGAGTGAAACGGGACAAATAGTCCCTAAGTTTGAAGTTTAAGTTGTAAGAGTTGACCTTAGGTTGACTTGTGTGAAGATGACTCCGGAATAGAGTTTTGTTGGTTCCAATAGCTCCGTATGGTGATTTTTCTCTTAGGAGCGTGTCCGGATGTTGATTTAGAGCTCTGTAGGTCATTTCGGCGTTAATTGGCGAAAGTTGGAAAGTTGGAAGATTTTTGGAAAGTTTGACCGGGAGTGGACTTTTGATATCGAGGTTGGATTCCGATTCCGGAAGTTGGAGTAGGCCTGTAATGTCAAATGTGACTTGTGTGAAAAATTTGAGGTCAATCGGACTTGATTTCATAGGCTTCGGCATCGGATGTGGAAGTTAGAAGTTTATAAGTTCATTAAGCTTGAATTGAGGTGCGATTCGTGATTTTAGCATTGTTTGATGTGATTTGAAGGCTCTACTAAGTTTGTATGATGTTTTAGGACTTGTTTGTATTATTGGTTGAGGTCCCAGGAGCCTCGGGGGTGATTCAGACCATGTTCGGCGCATTTCAAAACTTTGAAGAATTGTTGAGGCTACTGAATTTGTTGATGTCTGGTTTCCTTCATCGCGTTCGTGAGTGAGGTCTCGCGTTCACGAAGGGGTACCTGGAAGGCAGGTGAGAAATGTTCTTCACGTTCGCGATATTAGGCCCGCGTTCGTGAAATTTTGTGGGTCTCAGGTCAACGCGGACACGACAGGGTCCACGCGTTCGCGTAGAGGAATGGTCAGTTGGGGCATCAGGCTTAAGCCTACGCAATCGCGTAGTTGTGCATGCGTTCGCGAAGCATCAGGCCGGGTAAGCAATGAGTTTGCATTAGTTGCTTCATGTTTGCGTAGACCATTTTTGGAGGTTGTGATTATTTGTTCTTCGTGATCGCGACGTAGGTCCCACGATCGCGATACATAACGTCTGGGCAACAGTATTGATTTTAAAAAAATGAGGGTTTGAACCCATTTTTCATATTTTGAGCTAGATACCACGGATTTTGGGCTATTCTTGAAGGGATTTTCAAGGAGTTGATTGGGGTAAGTGATTCTAACTCGGTTTTAGTTGTATTACATGAATCCATCGTTATTGTTGTCATTTAAATAGTGATTGGAGTTAGAAATTTTGGGGGAAAATGGTGAAAGTTCTTCGTCCGAATTTTTGGGTTTCGAAAGGCCAAATGAGGTCGGATTTGGATAATTCTTGTATGGTTGGACTCGATATCGAATGGGTGTTCGGTTTTTGTAATTTTGGTCTGGTTCCAAGACGTGGGCCCGGGTTGACTCTTTGGAGTGATTTTTCAATTCTTTGTAAAAGTCATAATTTTATTATTTAGATTAGTTTCCTATAGTTATATTTATAGTATGTAATTACTTTTGGCTAGATTTGAGCCGTTCAGAGTCGGAAAATCATGGGAAAGGCCTTCTTATTGATTGATTGAGTGTGGTTTGAGGTAAGTGACTTGTCTAACCTTGTGTGGGGGAAACTCCCCTTGGGATTTAGTACTGTTATGGTAATTTGCAATATATGAAGGCCTTGTACGCGAGGTAACGAGTGCGTACTCGGGCTAAATATTGAAACTCCAATTTTTTCTAAGTAGTTTCCTTTTGTTTCCTTAATTGAGTTACTCTAGCATGTGTAGTCATCATGTTTAGCCTAATTTCACATGTCTACGTGTCTTACATCTTATTTGCAATTTGTACAACATTCTTAGTTAAATTACCTGCTCCTTGATTCCATATTCATTATTTAACTGTGAGATTCCTTACTTGAATATCATTGTTTAATTTATCATGTTTTGATTTTCGTGGTTATTGTTGAGTTGATTGTTTGGTTGTGGCACAAGGTTTCTGCTGTGCGGGTTGTTATTGTGGCACGAGGTTTCTGCCGTGCGGATTGTTATTGTGGCACGAGATTTCTGTCGTGTGGACTATTATTGTGTCACGAGGTTTCTACCGTGCAGATTGTTATTGTGCCACGAGGTTTCTCTCGTGCGGATTGTTATTGTGGCATGAGGTTTTAGCTGTGCTGATTGTTATCGTGGCACAAGGTTTCTGCCGTGCGGTGGTTATTATAAGGAAAGATTGTGAGATATTTATTTTTGGGACTACGTCGGTACCTCAGGAGTTCCCCTGCTAATTTCCTCTATTTGCAGTATTGTTTGTTGTTGTTGTTGTTTTGCCTTAACTTGTATGATTCTTGATTCCTTACGTGTTGTATTTGTCTTCTTTGATTTCCGTGCTGTTAATTCCCGTACATTCTTATTGTTTCATTTCCTTGCAATTTTATTATATCATTATATCTTCTGCCTTATTTCTTATATTCCAGTAGGGCCCTGACCTGACCTCATCACTACTCTACCGAGATTAGGCTTGGCACTTACTGGGTACCGTTATGGTGTACTCATACTACGCTTCTGCACATGTGTTTGTGTAGACCCAGGTACATCCTATCAGCCTCGATATTAGAGTGTTGTGCTCCTGGTTGGAGACTTCAAGGTACACCTGCCCGTGTCTACAAGCCTCGGAGTCCCCTTCTTTCCTTTTCTTTTTCTTACTTCTTTATATCTTATTAGACAATGATTTATAGGAGCGTTCCACACTATATCTAGAGCTTGTGACTTGTATTTCACTAGGTTTTGGGATTTGTACATGTTGAGCGGTAGGTTTTATTTATATAGCTGTTGATGTTTTATATTTAAGTTATTATTTCAGTTATTCTGCAAATTTGTTAGGCTTACCTAGTCTTAGACACTAGGTGTCGTCACAACATCTTACAGAGGAAATTTGGGTCTTGACAAGTTGGTATCAGAGCTCTAGGTTCATAGGTGTTATGAGTCACAAGTAGCTTTAGTAGAGTCTCGCGAATCGGTATGGAGACGTCTGTACTTATCTTCGGGAGGCTATGGAACTGTTAGGAAAAGTTTCACTTCTTTGATTCCTTGTCGTGCAAAAACTGTTGACTTCAAGATTCTAAACTTCTATCTTTTTATTCTCTCACAGATGGTGAGGACACGTACAGCTGGATCAGATGACAAAACACTCGCGCCCCTTACTAGAGCTGTGAAAGGCCGAGGCCGGGGCCGGTGTGGAGGTCGAGGATGTCCATATGGCACAGCCATAGCACCCGCACGAGCTGCTACATAGGAGCCACCAGTAGCTCCAGTTGGAGCGCAAGCACCTGAGACACCTGATACTGCACTAGCTCTTCAGGAGACCCTCGCCCAGTTTCTGAGCATGTTCAGTACTTTCACTCAGGCAGGGTTGATACCACTTGCTCCTGCCACGTCTCAGGCCAGGGGAGGAGCACATACACCCGCCGCCCGTACCCTAGAGCAGTGGGTTCAGGTTGACCAGGTCCCAGAGGTCATACTAGTGCAGCCGGTAGCTCCAGTTCAACTAGCGGTTAGGTCAGCAGTGTCTGAGGAGGAGCAGCTCAGGCTCGAGAGGTAGAAGAAGTACCACCCTTCTACTTTCAGTGTCTTGGCGTCAGAGGATGCCCAAAGTTTTCTTGAGGAGTACCACTGTATCCTCTGTACTATGGGTGTTGCGGAGTCTAGTGGGGTTGCTTTCATTACATTCTAACTTAGGGGAGCGAATTATCAGTGGTGGCGAGCACATGAGTTGGGTAGTCCGGCCAAGGCAACTACACTCATTTAGACTCAGTTCTCAGATATGTTCTTGAGGGAGTATGTTCCCCAGAGTCTCAGAGATGCATGGCGCGCAGATTTTGAGCAGTTGCACTAGGGTTCTATGACCGTGTCGGAGTATGCGGTCTAGTTCAGTGACTTAGCTAGGCATGCACCAGCCTTGGTTGCTACTGTTAGAGAGCGGGTCCACCATTTTATCGAGGGGCTCTACCCAGTATCAGATTTTGCATGGCCCGAGAGTTGGAGATGGACATCGCTTACCAGCAGGTAATGGGGATTGCTAGGAGATTGGAGGGTATACTGAATCAGGAGAGAGAGAAGAGAGAGGCCAAGAGGTCTTGAGAGTTCGGCACTTATAGTGGTACTCGTGCCCCAACTGCAGCTCGTCAGGGTAGGGGCTATGTGCGTTTCCCTGTTCATTCAGCACTTCTAGCTTTCAGCGGTATTTCGGCCACTCCTCGGCCTCACGCTCCCTATTATGCACCGCCATTATCTAGTACACCTCCAGCACGGGGTGCTTTCAGTGATCAGTCCAGCCGATCAGGCCCGAGCCAGCCACAGCAGCCACGTCCTCTGAGAGCTTGTTTTGAGTGTGGTGACACTCGTCATATGGTGAGGGATTGCCCCAGACTCAGGAGGGGTGCACCTCTACAGACTACTCAGGATCCGCGTGCTCCACTGGGCTCTCACGCTATGGTTACAGCACCAGCTACCACTCCACATGCGCAACCAGCTTGAGGTGGAGGTCGAGAAGGTAGAGGTCGCCCTAGAGGGGGAGGCCAGGCTAGATATTATGCTCTTCCTGCTCGGACGGTGGCAGTTGCATCCGATTTTATCACCATATTTATTGTTCCGATCTGTTATAGTGATGCATCAGTCTTATTTGATCCAGGCTCCACTTATTCATATGTGTCATCTTATTTTGCTCCGTATTTGGGTGTATCCCGTGATTCCTTCAGTTCTCATGTCTATGTGTCTACACCTGTGGGAGATTCTATTGTTGTTAACCGTGTGTATCGGTCGTGTTTGGTTGTTCTTAGTGGTTTTGAGACCAGAGCTGATCTATTATTGCTCAGTATGGTAGACTTTGATGTTATTTTGGGCATGGACTGGTTGTCGCCCTATCATGCTATTCTTGATTTTCACGCCAAGACCGTGACGTTGGCTATGCTAGGATTACCACAGTTAGAGTGGAGAGGTACCTTAGATTATACTCCTAGCAGAGTTATTTCATTTATAAAGGCTCAATGGATTGTTGAGAAGGGGTGTGATGCGTATCTAGCATATGTGAGAGATGTTAGTGTTGATACTCCTACCGTCGAGTCAGTTCCGGTAGTGAGGGATTATCCAAATGTATTTCTGGCGGATCTTCTAGGCATGCCGCCTGACAGGGATATCGACTTTGGTATTGATTTGTTACCGGGCACTCAGCCCATCTCTATTCCTCCATATTGTATGGCCCCACCAGAGTTGAAAGAGTTAAAGGAGAAATTGCAGGAGTTGCTAGATAAGGGCTTCATTCGGCCCAATGTGTCGCCTTGGGGTGCTCCAGTCTTGTTTGTGAAGAAGAAAGATGGTTCTATGCGTATGTGTATTGATTATCGCCAGTTGAACAATGTTACAGTGAAGAACAGGTATCCATTGCCACGTATTGATGACCTATTTGATCAGTTACAGGGTGCCAGAGTGTTCTCCAAGATTGACTTTCCTTCAGGCTATCATCAGTTGAAGATTCGGGAGCAAGATATCCTGAAGACTGCCTTCAGGACTCGGTATGGTCACTACGAGTTCCTTGCGATGTCATTTGGGCTGACCAATTCCCCTGCAACATTCATGCACTCGATGAACAGTGTATTATGGCCCTATCTTGACTCATTCATCATTGTATTTATTGACGACATTCTGGTGTACTCCCGTAGTAGGGAGGATCATGAGCAGCACCTGAGGACTGTGCTTCAGACCTTGATTCAATGGTTAGATTCAGTGTGAATTCTGGCTAGATTCAGTGGCATTTTTGGGTCACGTAGTATCAAGTGAGGGGATCAAGGTAGATCCGAAGAAGATTGAAGCAGTGTAGAGTTGGTCCAGACCGTCCTCAGCTACGGAGATTCAGAGTTTTCTTGGTTTGGCAGGGTATTACCGTCGATTTGTAGAGGGTTTCTCATCTATTGAAGCACCTATGACCAAATTGACCCAGAAGGGTGCTCCGTTCAGGTAGACCGAGGAGTGTGAGGAGAGATTTTAAAAGCTCAAGACTACTTTGACTACAACCCTAATGTTTCTATTGCCTACTGGTTTGGGGTCCTATACTATGTATTATGATGCATCGTGCATTGGTCTCGGCGCAGTATTGATGTAGGATGGTAGGGTAATTGCCTACGCGTCTAGACAGCTAAAGGTGCACGAGAAGAACTATCCTGTCCACGACCTTGAGTTAGCAGCTATTGTTCATTCCTTGAAGATTTGGCGGCACTATTTGTACAGTGTCCCTTATGAGATCTACACCGATCACCAGAGTTTGCAGTATCTGTTCAAACAGAAGGATCTTAACTTGCGTCAGCGGAGGTAGTTAGAGTGGCTTAAGGACTATGATATCACCATTCTATATCATCCCGAGAAGGCCAATGTGGTGGCCGATGCCTTGAGTCGTAGGCCGTAGAATTTGGGCAGTCTAGCATATCTACCAACAGCAGAGAGGCCATTAGCATTGGATGTTCAGGTTTTCTCCAACCAGTTTGTTAGATTGGATATTTTTGAGCCGAGTCGAGTTTTGGCTTGTGTGGTTTCTCAGTTTTCTCTTTATGATCGTATCAGAGAGCGTCAGTATGATGACCCCCACCTGCTTGTCCTTAAGGACACGGTTCAGTATGGTGATGCCAAGGAGGTCACTATTGGGGATGACGGTGCATTGAGGATGTATGGCAGGCTATGTGTGCTTAATGTAGATGGTTTGCATGAGTTGATTCTCTAGGAGTCTCACAGTTCGCGGTACTCCATTCATCCAGGTGCTGCGAAGATATATCAGGACTTGAGGCAGTGAAGAAGTACATAGTGGAGTATGTAGCTCGTTGCCTAAATTGTCAACAGGTGAAGTATGAGTATTATCTGCCAGGTGAATTTCTCTAGAAGCTAGAGATTTAGGAGTGGAAATGGGAGCGGATTACTATAGATTTTGTCGTGGGTCTCCCACTCAGAGGAAGTTCGATGCAGTTTGGGTGATTGTGGATAGGTTGACCAAGTCATCTCATTTCATTCCAGTGGTGACTACTTATTCTTCTGAGCAGCTGGCTCAAGTTTATATCCGCGTGATTGTCAGGCTTCATGGCTTTCCGGTATCCATCATCTCTGACTGAGGTACACAATTTACATTGCTATTCTGGTTGGCCGTACAGCAAGGGTTAGGTACTCTAGTTGAGTTGAGCACAACATTTCACCCTTAGATGGACGGACAGTCCGAGCGCACTATTCAGATATTAGAGGATATGCTCCATGCATATGTGATGGAGTTTGGGGGTTCTTATGATCAGTTCTTGCCACTTGAGGAGTTTGCCTACAACAACAACTACCAGTCAAGTATTCATATGGCCCTATATGAGGCTTTGTATGGTAGACAGTGTCGGTCTCTAGTGGGTTGGTTTTAGTCGGGCAAGGCTAGGCTATTGGGTACGGACTTGGTTCAGGATGCTTTGGAAAAGGTTAGACTGATTCAGGATCAACTTCGTACAGCCCAATCCATATAGAAAAGTTATGCGGATCGGAAGGTTTGCAACGTTGCATTCATGGTTGGGGAGCGGGTCTTGCTCTGGGTTTTGCCCATGAATGGTGTTATGAAGTTCGGGAAGAAGGTCAAGCTGAGCCCAAGGTTTATTGGCCCATTCGAGGTGTTGCGGCGAGTTGGGGAGGTTGCTTATGAGCTTTCCTTGCCTCCCAATCTATCGGGAGTTCACCCAGTGTTCCATGTTTCTATGCTCCGGAAGTATGAGGGTGATCCGTCTCATGTGTCAGATTTCAGCTCAGTCCAGTTAGACAAGGATTTGTCTTATGTGGAGGAGCCGATGGCCATTTTGGACAGGCAGGTTCAAAAGTTGAGGTCGAAGAACATTGCTTCAGTGAAGGTTCAGTGGGGGGGTCAGCCAGTCGAGGAGGCTACTTGGGAGACCGAGCATGATATGCGTAGCCGTTATCCTCATCTTTTCACCACTTCAAGTATGTCTCTATACTCATTTGAGGATGAACATTTGTTTTAAGATGGGGAGGATATAACGACCTAGCCGGTCGTTTTGAGATTATTAGCCCCGATCCCCTATTTATTTCTCCCTTTATTTCATTTTGTGGTTACTTGACTTACCGGGGTGCTTTGTGTCGAGTTCGGGAGAGTTTCGGAGTGAAATGAGACACATAGTCCCTAAGTTTGAAATTTAAATTGTAAGAGTTAACCGTAGGTTAACTTATATGAAGACGACTCCGGAATGGAGTTTCGTCAGTTCCAATAGCTCTGTATCATAATTTTGGTGTTAGGAGCATATACAGATGTTGATTTGGAGGTCCGTAGGTCATTTCAGCGTTAATTGGCGAAAGTTGAAAAGTTGGAAGATTTTTGGAAAGTTTTACCGGGAGTGGACTTTTTGATATCGGGGTTGGATTCCGATTCCGAAAGTTGGGGTATGTCTGTAATGTCAAATGTGAATTGTGTGCAAAATTTGAGGTCAATCGGACTTGATTTGATAGGTTTCGGCATCGGATGTGGAAGTTAGAAGTTTATAAGTTCATTAAGCTTGAATTGGGGTGCGATTCATGGTTTTAGTGTTGTTTGATGTGATTTGAAGGCTCGACTAAGTTCGTATAATGTTTTAGGACCTGTTGCTATTATTGGTTGAGGTCCCGGGGGCCTCGGGGGTGATTCGGACCATGTTTGGCGCATTTCGGAACTTTGAAGAATTGCTGAAGCTACTGAATTTGCTGATGTCTGGTTTCCTTCATCGCGTTTGCGAGTGAGGTCTCGCGTTAGCGAAGGGGTACCTGGGAGGCAGGTGAGAAATGTTCTTTGCGTTCGCGATATTAGGCCCGCGTTCGTGAAGCTTTGTGGGTCTCAGGTCAATGCGGACGAGGGTCCACGCTTTCGCGTAGAGGAATGGTGAGTTGGGGCATCAGGCTTTAAGCCTGCGCGTTCGCGTAGTTGTGCTCCCGTTCACGAAGTGTCAGGTCGGGTAAGCAACACGTTCACATCAGTTGCTTCGCGTTCGCGTTGACCATTTTTGGAGGCTATGATTATTTGTTCTTCGTGATCATGACGTAGGTCCCGCGATTGCGATGCATAACGTCTGGGCAACAATATTAATTTTCAAAAAATGAGGGTTTGAACCCATTTTTCATATTTTGAGCTAGAGACCTCGGATTTGGGCTATTCTTGAAAGTATTTTCAAGGAGTTGATTGGGGTAAGTGATTCTAACTCGGTTTTAGTTGTATTACATGAATCCATCATTATTTTTGTCATTTAATTAGTGATTGGAATTGGAAATTTTGGGGGGAAATGGTGAAAGTTCTTAGACCGAATTGTTGGATTTTGAAAGGTCAAATGAGGTCGGATTTGGATAATTCTTGTTTGGTTGGACTCGATATCGAATGGGTGTTCGATTTTTATAATTTTGGTCAAATTCTGAGACGTGGGCCCGGGTTGATTTTTTGGGGCGATTTTCCAATTCTTTGTTAAAGTCATAAATGCATTATTTAGATAAGATTCTTATAGTTATATTTATAGTATGTAATTGTTTTGGCTAGATGTGAGCCATTCGAAGTCGGAAAATCGAGGGAAAGACCTTCTTATTGATCGATTGATCGTGGTTTGAGGTAAAAGACTTGTCTAACCTTGTGTGGGAAAAATTCCCCTTAGGATTTGGTACTGTTATGGTAATTTTCAATATGTGAAGGCTGTGTACGCAAGGTGACGAGTGCGTACTCGGGCTAAATGTTGAAACTCCGATTTTTGCTAAGTAGTTTCCTTTTGTTTCCTTAATTGAGTTACTCTAGCATGTGTAGTCATCATGTTTAGCCTAATTTAACATGTCTACGTGTCTTACCTCTTATTTGCAATTTGTACGACATGCTTAGTTGAATTACCTGCTCCTTGATTCCGTATTCATTATTTAATTGTGGGATTCCTTACTTGAAATATCATTGTTTCATTTATTATGTTTTGATTTTCGTGGTTATTGTTGAGTTGATTGTTTGGTTGTGGCACGAGGTTTCTACCGTGCGGATTGTTATTGTGGCACGGGATTTATGTCGTGCAGATTGTTATTGTGGAACGAGGTTTCTGCCGCGCGGATTGTTATTGTGGCACGAGGTTTCTGCCATGCGGATTGTTATTATGGCACGAGGTTTCTGCCGTGCGGATTGTTATTGTGGCATGAAGTTTCAGCCGTGCGGATTGTTATCGTGGTACGAGGTTTCTGCCGTGTGGTGGTTATTATAAGGAAAGATTGTGTGATATTTACTTTTGGGACTACGAGGCAGTACCTCGGGAGTGCCCCTGCTGATTTCCTCTATTTGCGGTATTGTTTGTTGTTGTTGTTGTTGTGCCTTAACTTGTAAGATTCTTGCTTCCTTACGTGTTGTATTTGTCTTCTTTGATTTCCGTGATGTTACTTCCCGTAAATTCTTATTGTTTCATTTCCCTGCCATTTTATTATATCATTATAACTTTTGCCTTATTTCTTATATTCTAGTAGGGCCTTGACCTGACTCGTCACTACTCTACCGAGGTTAGGCTTGGCACTTACTGGGTAACATTGTGGTATACTAATACTACGCTTCTGCACATGATTTTGTGCAGACCCAGGTACATCCTATCAGCCTCGATATTAGAGTGTTGTGTTGCTGCTTGGAGACTTCAAGGTACACTTGCCCGCGTTCGTAGGCCTCAGAGTCCCTTTCTTTCCTGTTCTTTTTCTTACTTCTTTATATCTTATTAGATAGTGATGTATAGGAGTATTCCACACTGTATCTAGAGCTTGTGACTTGTATTTCACCGGGTTTTGGGATTTGTACATGTTGAGCGATAGTTTTCATTTATATAGCTGTTGATGTTTGATATTTAAGTTAGTATTTCAGTTATTCCACATATTTATTAGGCTTACCTAGTCTTATAGATTAGGTGCCATCACGATATTTTATGGAGGGAAATTTGGGTCGTGACAAGTTTGCACTGCAATATTAGGAAAAGGGGCAACCGTGTGTGCGGGTAAAATCGAGGATAAAGTTACCCCCGATTTTCCGATAAAGAAACGAGATGACAGCGCGACTCGATATGGCCTCAGGCAATGCCGAGGGCTTCCACAGACCAGAACCCGGGGAGGACGAATGGTGCACAAGGAACCAGATGCGACCAAGCAGTGAGCTCGAGAAAAGTGAAGAACCGAGGCTAAGGGAAAGACGGTTAGACGAAACAAACGGGGGGCTGAAGTATCTACCCTTAAGCGGATATTACGGCACAAGTCTCGCTCGATATCAACTGCATATCAATGTTTACTAAAAGAAGAAGATCTTTACCTTACTTACACTTGTACTAGGATTGAAACTCCCCTACTATATAAAGGGGAGAACATTTTTATTTTGAGGACCACTGTTGGTATGCATACCAAAGCAATAAAGATAATTTTTGTTTTCTAACTATTGTTCAAAGTGTTCTTCAGCTGTTTGTTTGTTGAGTTAACCAAGCCCGTTCCGAGGGTTGGATCGGGAACAATTTCCAGCATCTATCACAAAGATAGACTTAATCATCCATCGCGTCTGCTTTGATCGTTTCGTTTTCCTTTAACTCAATTATTTACTGTTCTTAGATCATTTGTGTTAAATTAAATCACATATCCTATAAACCACGTATAAATTCAATTGTTACTTATTTTAAGGGTAAACAGTTTGGCGCCCACCGTGGGGCTAATAATAATAATGGTGATTTAATACAAATCTCCATAACACAACCTATTTTACACTTGCTCATTGAAGTTTGATTTCAGGTTTATTTAAAATGTTAAATTCTCAGTGTGATCCCATGAACGTTGACGTCGAGTCAGACCACCATGGTGAAAACAATAATGTGGTGCCAAACAATGACGTACCCCTTGTTGATCCTAATGGTGTCCCAATCGCTGACCCGGTCTACGCTAACCCAAATATTTCCATCAACATCAACCTTCCAACTGATCTCGAAAATAGCATTCGCGGGGCACCCCGGCCATGAGCTCGAGAAGCACCCGAAGAAGAAGATGATGGAGTTAGTTTACGATAGATTTTTGAAATGCTGCAAGCTTAGCAAGTGGCAATAGCACAGCTACAGACTAAAAATCATGCCCAGAACATGACCGAACCCGAGCGGGTTAGAGAAGACGCTCGGAGAGATGAATGGATTGTCGCAGAACTGGATGAGTTCTGACCCGGAGAAACTTCTGAGGTGATGAAAATGCTCGAAGTACTAACAAAGATGGTGGAGTCTGGTGAAAAAAAGATAGAGGCAAATGACAAGAAGGTGGAAACTTACATTTCGATGGTCGATTAGATCCTGGGAGCACCTCCAATATTGAAAGGGTTGGATTCCAAAAAGTTCATTCAGAAACCCTTCCCCCCGAGTGTGGCACCAAAGCCAATTCCGAAGAGATTCTGAATGACCGATATTCCCAAATATAACGGGACCACAAATCCAAACGAGTATGTAACCTCCTATACATGCGCAATAAAAGGAAATGACCTACAAGACGAAGAGATCGAGTCGATATTATTGAAGAAATTTGGGGAAACCTTATCCAAATGGACAATGATATGGTACCATAACTTACCTCCAAATTCTATTGATTCATTAGGTATGCTTGTAGATTCCTTCGATAAAGCTCATGCTGGCGTCATCAAGGCCGAGACGAGGAAATCGGACCTATTCAAAGTCAAGCAAAAAGACAACGAGATGCTTAGGGAGTTCATGTTGAGGTTTCAGATGGAGCGGATGGACCTGCCCATGGTCGAAGATGATTGGGCCGTTCAGGCATTCACTCAAGGTGCTACATCTCGCATTTTTCATACGTTAAAGTTTCGTCTTCAGTTAATTGACATAAACTCGGGGATGAGATTATCTTGAGGTTAGCATATTTATGCTATTTATAACAAGCAATAAGTAAGTGCCATGAAGGAAATGGTACACGAATTAAAGAAAATGAGTTTCGTTGAAGGTTGTCGATTTGGGATAAAATACGGGTCGAGCGATAATAACCGAAATTTATGGACTAGTACCATGCAAGGTACTATATGACCGTGATAGTATGATATAGTAAGTGTATTAAAAATAAGTAAAATTTTAAGTAATTTGAGACAATTCTTAATTATGCGGATAATTGATTAATTACCGGGTAGTGAGATATTACCTAATTAGTTAATTAATTATTGCATAAGATCAAAATCCCCACCCCACCCTCCCACGTGGCAGCAAGCCCCTAAATCAAAGAAATGACTCTTAGTCATTGTTGATTAGGTAGCAACTTAGTATGATAGTTAAAAGACAGTTCATTTCTAAAGTCTTGAATACAAGAACACTATAGCAAACGTTAGCAATTCCTAAGCTTTCAACAAACATTTCTTGCAATAATTCCTATAATCTTTCAACATCAGATGTTAACAATTCCTACAAAATAACACTATAATTAGAGGTTGAGAACGTTGGCCATTCTTATACGTTTTCAACTTTTCATTTTCAAACACTGGAATCAGATTCTAAATGTCACATTAAGCAACGTGATTCCTACAAGGTTCAACCATTCCAGCAAGAATTATTTACATATTAGCAACGTAAGATTTTGCGATTATAAGGGAGTACGGTGCTACCTTTTTCAAGAATATCATACGGAATTTTTCCCTACTCCAGGTATGTTAAGGCTAAGCCCTTCCTTCATTTTGGCATGATCTCATAATTACACGAGTTTGCTAACAAGGCATAAAGAGAAATTCATATTCCGAAATTTACGTATATTTTCCTAGTCTTGTAAGTTACAATATTCTCCTTATCGGGACTTCATATTCAATTGAGCATTTCCTTTTTCCAGTCAAGAGAGCAGAGAGTCTATATATACAGTATTATAGTATTTTCATTACCATCGAGCTATAATCAATGGGCAGGCCCCTATTGGGCAACATCTGATCAGATGGTAAGTTATATACTGAGCCTACTGTGGCCGAGCGCCTATGAGAGAGCCTAGTTGACCGAGATACAGAGCCTAGTATGGCCGAGCGCCTATGAGCGAGCCTACTACGGCAGAGCAGTTGTGTGTGTGTGTGTGTGTATGTGTGTGTGTATATATATATATATATATATATATATATATATATATATATCGAGCCTTATAGGGCCGGATAGCTATTTTACTTACTATATTAAGAGAGTTGAGTCAGTATCAGCAGGTGAGCAAAACTTCAGATTATCTTTGACTCCTAGTTACTTTCAGCTATTATTATTATCAGTTCGGTTTCAGCTTTCAGTTATATTATTGCCTTGCATACTCGGTACATTATTTCGTACTGACATCCCTTTCTTTGGGGACGCTGCATTTCATGCGTGCAGGTTCAGATAGACAAACGGGTAGACCTCCTTAGTAGGTGTTGCTCGATTTCAGCTTTATCGGTAAGCTCCCCATCCTTCGGAGTTGCCGGGTCTAGAAGTTTTGTGTATATATGTAGATAGGTTATGGGTAGGTCGGGGCCCTGTTCCGATCACATTACATCTATCAGTAGAGGCTTGTAGACATATCATGTCAGTTAGTGCAGTATGTTGGGCTTGTAGGCCCTGTACGTATATTTTGTTGGCTTGTCAGTTGTAGTAATTATGACGGCCTTGCCGGCCCATCTTTATAATGATATTTAGTCAGCATTAGTCTCTATTCAGTTTTATATTTTGCATCGCACATTATCTTGTAATGTGGCCCATGGCCAAAGTATGACATTACATGTTCAGAGTCTCTTAGTCGCAAGTGGTACGCAAGGATAGGTGAGGCATTGGGTACCGGTCTCCCCCCCAGGCTCGGGGCGTGACACTTGTCTTCAAAATTTCTGTCCTAGGGAGTCTACAAGCCATGTCTAGTAGGGTCTTGTTTATAGATGTGTGGTGCATCACATTATATAAGCAGGGGACTACAGGGCATCTAGGAGTTGGTTACCCTTCTTTCAAATCTAAATCGTGTTGTAGCACTGAGTTATAGGAAATTTGAGTTAAACTTATGTGTTGGCATTTGCATGCACAGATGACGATAACTAGGAAGACTACGGTTGCCAGAGGAGAGAAACAACAGTAGGTGAGGGGACTAGCAGGGTACCCCCAATAGATGTGGCCCAATCGGAGGCCCAGGGAGAGACCCCTACTCAGCCATTACCGACTCCTCTGCCACCTGAGGAGATTCCTAGGGAGACCGCACATCTAGTTCCCCCTCCGCTTCTATCAGATAAGGACTTAAGGAGTGCGGTGCATTTGTTGGCACAGTTGGTAGCTACCCAACAACAGGCTAGGGCATCCGCTAGTGCAGGACCTTCTGAGGGATCTTGGAGTTCATGGGTCTGAGAGTTTATTGCTTTGAGTCCCCCAGAGTTTATGGGGACAAATCATAGGGAGGACCCGCAGGATTTCATAGTACAGCTTCACAACATCTTTCGAGTTATGCATGCCACGGAGAAAGAGGCAGTTGAGCTAACAGTTTTTTGACTCCGTGATATAGCCATCCTTTGGTACGAGGGATGGGAGAGGTCCAGGGGACGTGATGCACCTCCAACTATTTGGGAGAATTTTTCGGATGCCTTCCTTGACCAGTACTTACCGTGGGAGATCCAAAAGGCTCGAGTCGATCAGTTTCTAGCCCTCAAGCAGGGCAATATGAGTGTTCGAGAGTATAGTCTCTATTTTAACTCATTGGCCAGATATGCACCATCCATAGTTGCTACTATGCGGGACAGGATTCACGGGTTTATAGCAGGGTTGGCCCCAGAGTTGACCGAGGCATGTGCCACCGCTACATTGCAGGTTAGTATGAATATCTCCCAGATTCAGGTGTTCGCCCAGAATATAGAAAGGGGTAGGCATCGGCAACAGGGTACAGATAGGACTGAGTCAGGATAGCGTAAGAGGATGAGATTTTCCAGGTCGCAGGAGCAGTCTCAGGGTCGTTATAGGCCCCAGTACTTCAAACGGCCACCTAGGCCTCTGCCACCTTAGTTATAGGGTTACAGGTATGACTATTATACTCAGTCAGGACCAGGTGAGAGCTCACGGGCATTGGGTTTGCAGCGACAGTGAGGTTCAGGGCAGACATGGCCATTTCCGCCACAGTGTGACATCTGTGGTAGAGGACACTTGGGCCAATGCCGAGCCATTTCCGATGCTTGTTATACATGTGGATGTCAGGGGCATATGATGCGAGATTGCCCAAATAGAGATCCTGGGGGTATGGCACAACCAGCGAATTCAACAACAGGATCATCTACGTCTGTGCTTCCTTCAGGGTGCGAGTCTCAGTCCTCGTCTGGTAGAGGTCGAGGCAGAGGTAGAAGTTCTAGTTCAGGTGGTAACCAGAATCGTAGCTATGCTTTAGCGGGTCGACATGACCAGGAGTCTTCACTAGACGTTGTGACAGGTATGTTGACCATTTGCTCTCACAATGCTTATGCCTTGATAGATCCAGGATGTACTTTATCGTGTATTACCCCATTTGTCGCGGGAAAGTTTGGTATAGTGCCTGAAATACTAAGTGATCCTTTAGCGGTATCTACACTGGTCGAAGAATCGATTATCGCTAGACGGATTTACCGAGGTTGTACAGTGTCAGTTTGTGGTCGTCAGACCTCAACCGACGTAGTTGAGCTAAAGATGTTGGATTTTGATGCAATCATGGGCATGGACTGGTTGGCAACTTTCTATGCCACAATTGATTGTCGAGCAAAGATAGCTAGATTTCATTTTCCGGGTGAGCCAGTCCTTGAATGGGTAGGTAATACAGCGACACCCAGATGTAGGCTTATTTCCTATCTGGAGGCGAGGAAAATGATCGTAAAAGGGTGCATTTATCATATTATGCGAGTTAGAGATGTGGATGCAAGAGATTCCTACACTTCAGTCTATTCCAGTAGTAAAAGAGTACGCAGATGTATTCCTAGATGAACTTCCAGGTATTCCTCCAGAGCGAGAGATTGATTTTGGCATCGATTTGCTTCCGGGAATTCAACCAATATCCATTGAAGGAGTTGAAGGAGCAGTTAAAAGGAGTTGAAGGAGCAGTTAAAAGATTTGACTGGAGAAAGGTTTCATCAGACCCAGTACCTCACCTTGGGGTGCACCGGTACTATTTGTACGGAAGAAAGATGGCTCGCTGAGGATGTGTATCGATTATAGGCAACTGAACAAGGTAACTATTAAGAATAAGTATCCACTTCCAAGGATAGACGACTTGTTTGATCAGTTGCAGGGAGCTAGATGCTTTTCAAAGATAGATTTGACGTCGGGGTACCACCAGGTTAGAGTTTGGGAGAGAGATATTCCCAAGACAGCTTTCAGGACCCGATATGGCCACTTCGAGTTTCTTGTCATGTCCTTCGGGTTGACGAATGCACCTGCCATATTTATGGGCTTGATGAACAGCCTATTCCGGCCATATTTAGATCTGTTCATGATAGTCTTTATTGATGATATTTTGGTTTATTCACGTTCAGAGGATGAGCATGCGGACCACTTGCGAGCGGTACTCCAAACCCTCCGTGATAGTAAATTATATGCTAAGTTTTCTAAATGTGAGTTCTGGTTGAAGTCTGTAGCATTCTTGGGGCACATTGTATCCAATGGAGGTATAAATATAGACACTCAGAAGATTGAGGCTGTGAAATCCTAGCCTAGACCTACCACTCCGACAGAGATTCGTAGCTTTCTAGGCTTAGCAGGATACTACCAGAGGTTCATAGAGGGTTTTTCTTCTCTTTCAGCACCATTAACGAAGTTGACGCAGAAAACAACTAAGTTTTAGTAGACGGAGGCTTGTGAGCGGAGTTTCCAGGAGCTTAAAAATAGGTTGACTTCAGCGCCAGTTCTAGCACTTCCAGAGGGTCCAGTTGGTTATGCCATGTATTGTGATGCCTTAGGTGTCGGGTTAGGATGTGTCCTGATGCAACATGGGAAAGTAAAGTGTATGCTTCAAGGCAGTTAAGGAAGCATGAGCGGAATTATCCGACCCCTGACCTCGAATTAGTTGCGGTTGTCCATGCACTTAAGATATGGCGGCATTATTTATATGGTATTCATGTTGATGTATTCAGATCATAAAAGCATGCAATACATCTTCAAGCAAAAAGAGTTGAATTTGTGACAGAGGCGATAGCTTGAGTTATTGAAAGATTACGATGTTAACATTCTCTACCATCCAGGGAAAGCTAATGTTGTAGCAGACGCCTTAAGTCGCCGATCTATGGGTAGCTTAGCACATGTAGAGGCCGGAAAAAGACAATTAACCAGAGAGATTCATCAATTGGCTTGTTTGGGGGTTCAGTTAGTAGACTCTGGCAATGGTGGAGTTGTACTCCAAAATACTGCAAAATTATCTCTCATAGTTGAAGTAAAGAAGAAGCAGTACGAGGACCCATAGTTGGTCGAGTTGAGAGAGCGAGTTCCACAGTAGAAGAAGCCGTTGTTAGAACTCAAGGGAGATGGGGTTCTCAGATATAGGGGTCGTTTGTGTGTTCCAGATGTAGTAGGGCTAAGAGACAGGATTATGTCAGAGGCACATCATTTGTAGTACTCCATTCATCCTAGGTCGACGAAGATGTATCATGACATTAAGGATGTGTATTGGTGGAACGATATGAAGAAGAACATTACTGAGTATGTCGCTCAGTGCCCTAGTTGCAAGCAGGTGAAGATAGAGCACCAGAAGCCCGGATGGCTAATGCAGACTATAAAGATCCCGACATAGAAATGGGAGGCGATAAACATGGAATTTATCACGGGTTTACCTCGTTCTCATCGTAAGTTCAATTCCATATGGGTAATAGTCGATAGGCTCACGAAATCAGCTCATTTCCTACCGGTTAGATTTACATATACAGTAGAAGATTATGCAAAATTATATATTAAGGAGATAATGCGACTACACGGAGTATCAGTATCTATTATATCTGACCGTGGGGCCCAGTTTACATCATATTTTTGGAGGTCATTTCTGAGAGGTCTAGGAACTTAGGTGAATCTCAGCACAACTTTTCATCCACAAACTGATGGACAAGCCGAGCGCATAATTCAAATGCTCGAGGATATGTTACGAGCATGTGTGTTGGATTTTAAAAGAAGTTGGGATTAACATCTACCCCTTATCAAGTTTGCATATAATAACAGTTACCACTCCAGTATCCAGATGGCTCCGTACGAGGCTTTGTATGGGCGTAAGTGCAGATCTCCTATAGGGTGGTTTGATGTTGGAGAATCTGGATTACATGGGCCAGACCTGGTTCAGCAGGCCATAGAAAAAGTAAAGCTTATCCGGGAGCGACTGTTGACAGCACAGAGTCGTCAGAAGTCATATTTTGATGTGCGGCGATGAGATTTAGAGTTCGGGGTTAATGATTGGGTATTCTTAAAGGTGTCACCTATGAAGGGTGTGATGAGGTTTGGCAAGAAAGGCAAACTTAGCCCACGGTATATTGGGCCTTATAGGATCATTCGAAGAGTGGGCCATGTAGTTTATGAGTTAGAATTGCCCACAGAATTAGAGTCAGTCCATCCGGTTTTTCACGTATCCATGCTACGGAAGTGCATTGGCGATCCTACCCGAGTGGTGCCCACAGATGAAGTACAGATTATGGAGAACTTGTCATACGAGGAAATTCCGGTTGCCATCCTAGACCGACAAATCCGCAAGCTTCGAAATAAGGAGGTGGCCTCCGTGAAAGTTTTATGGAGAAGCAAGAATGTGGAAGAGATGACGTGGGAAACGGAGGAAGAAACGAAGTCTAAATATCCCCACCTATTTCAAACTGAAGATATGGCTTGAGGTGGGATACCTCAGCACAGCTCTATTCAGGCCAATAGGTCATCAGGTAAGCTCTCATTTTTTACTCTCAGAATTTATAATGGACAGTTGTGTAAAGCCAAGTGTTGCTATTATAGACAGTGGCCATGTGTGGCATGTATAGCATATTTTCTGGCTGCGTACAGGTTGGTTTTAGTCTAGTGTATGGAAGAGACTTTGGCAAAACATTTCCCAAAGTATCTAAGAGAAGACATTTGAGGACGAATGTTTATAAGGGGGGAAGGATGTTACATCTCGCATTATTCGTACGTTAAAGTTTCGCCTTCAGTTAATTGACATAAACTCAAGGATGAGATTATCTTGAGGTTAGCATATTTATGCTATTTATAACAAGCAATAAGTAAGTGCCATGAGGGAAAGGGTACACGAATTAAAGAAAATGAGTTTCGTTGAAGGTTGTCGATTTGGGATAAAATACGGGCCGAGCGATAATAACCGATAGTTATGGACTAGTACCATCCAAGGTACCATATGACCGTGATAGTATGATGTATTAAGTGTATTAAAAATAAGTAAAATTTTAAGTAATTTGAGACAATTCTAAATTATGCGGGTAATTGGTTAATTACCGGATAGCGGGATATTACCTAATTAGTTAATTAATTATTGCATAAGATCAAAATCCCCACCCCACCCCCTACGTGGCAGCAAGCCCCTAAATCAAACAAATGACTCTTAGTCATTGTTGATTAGGTGGCAACTTAGTATGATAGTTAAAAGACATTTCATTTCTAAAGTCTTGAATACAAGAACACTACAGCAAACGTTAGCAATTCCTATGATTTCAACAAAAAATTCTTGCAACAATTCCTATAATCTTTCAACATCAGACGTTAACAATTCCTACAAAATAACACTATAATCAGAGGTTGAGAATGTTGGCCATTCTTATACGTTTTCAACTTTTCATTTTCAAACAGTGGAATCAGATTCTAAATGTCACATTAACCAACGTGATTCCTACAAGTTTCAACAATTCCAGTGAGAATTATTTACATATTAGCAACGTAAGATTTTGCGATTCTAAGTGAGTACGGTGCTACCTTTTCCAAGAATATCATACAGAATTTTTCTCTACTCTAGGTATGTTAAGGCTAAGACCTTCCTTCATTTTGGCATGATCTCGTAATTACACAAGTTTGATAACGAGGCATAAAGAGAAATTCATATTCTGGAATTTACGTATATTTTCCTAGTCTTGTAAGTTACAATATTCTCCTTATCGGCACTTCATATTCAATTGAGCATTTCCTTTTTCCAGTCAAGAGAGCAGAGAGGCTATATATACAGTATTACAGTATTTTCATTACCATCGAGCTATAATCGATGGGCAGGCCCCTATTGGGCAACCTCTGATTAGATGGTAAGTTATATACTGAGCCTACTGTGGCCGACCGCCTATGAGCGAGCCCAGTTGGCCGAGATACAGAGCCTAGTATGGTCGAGCACCTATGAGCGAGCCTACTACGGCAGAGCAGTTGTATATATATATATACCGAGCCTTATAGGGCCAGACAACTATTTTACTTACTATATTGAGAGAGTTGAGTCAGTATCAGCAGGTGAGCATATCTTCAGATTATCTTTGACTCCCAGTTACTTTCAGCTATTATTATTATCAGTTCAGTTTCAGCTTTCAGTTATATTATTGGCTTGCATACTCGGTACATTATTTCGTACTGACGTCCCTTTCTTTGGGGATGCTGTATTTCATGCATGCAGGTTCAGATAGACAGACGGGTAGACCTCCTCAGTAGGTGTTGCCCGAGTTCAGCTTTATCGGTAAGCTCCCCGTCTTTCGGAGTTGTCGAGTCTAGAAGTTTTGTGTATATATGTAGATAGGTTATGGGTAGGTCAGGGCCCTATTCCGATCACAGTACATCTATCTGTAGAGGCTTGTAGATATATCCTGTCAGTTAGTGCAGTATGTTGGGCTTGTAGGCCCTATACATATATTTTGTTGGCTTGTCAGTTGTAATTATGACGGCCTTGCCGGCCCAACTTTATGTTGACATTTAGTCAGCGTTAGTCTCTATTCAGTTTTATATTTTGCATCGCACATTATCTTGTAATGTGGCCCATGGCCAAAGTATGACATTACATGTTCTGAGTCTCTTAGTCGCAAGTGGTACGCAAGGATAGGTGAGGCACTGGGTGCCGGTCTCCCCCCCCCCCAAGGCTTGGAGCGTGACACAAGGTGTCAACCCCCGAAGTTCCATTGCTTCCTAATAATTGAAGCAAAACTTGGTGGAGTACCCAGCGGTTACTTGGACCGATATTTATAATAGGTATCAGTCAAAGATCAGAGTCGAGGACGACCAGTTGGGGGTCTCCTCGGGGTCTGTTTACTCCAATAGAGCAAACGAAAAATCTAAAAGAATTATGGACCAGGAGCCAAGGTCGGTCCGAGATCGGTATCAGCCGTACAACTCGGATAGAAGGGGAAATGGACCTGGTCGCCACCCATCCAAGAACGACAGGAGAAGCGACCAAGGACCTAGCAACTGAGGTCTGATGAGTAATAACGGTTTCAATAGATCACTTGGGGGCATGGAAGCCCCGAGACTATCGGAATATAACTTCAACGTGGATACTGCGAGTATAGTGTCGGCCATTGGTCGCATCAAGGAAACCAAATGGCCTAGATCACTTTAGTCTGATCCCACACAAATGGATCACAACTTGGTATGTAAATACCACGGTCCTCACGGTCACAAGACCGAAGATTATCGACAACTAAGGGAAGATGTATCACGTCTATTCAACAATGGGCATCTTCGGTAATTCCTAAGTGAGCGGGCCAAAAATCATTTTAAAAATAGGGACGCCAACAAACAAATTGAGCATTAGGAGCCTCAACACGTGATCAACATGATCATTGGGGAAGTGGATGTCCCACAAGGGCCAATGATAAAAGCGCACCAAAGTTTTTATCACAAGGGGAAAATGCACTCGGGATTATGTCCCGAAGGGGTCCATCTCGTTCAGCATGAGGATGCCGAGGGCATCATCCAGACTCACAACAATGCGCTGGTAATATCCATACTTATTAATAAATCTTGAGTTAGGCATGTGTTAATTGATTCGGGTAGTTTGGCCAACATCATGCGATGGCGGGTCGTAGAACAATTGGGAATATTAGACCAAACCGTACCGGTAGTACGAGTATTAAACGGGTTCAACATGTCATGCGAGACGACGAAAGGTGAAATAAACCCACCACTAAACACTGTCGGGACTACCTAGGAAATGATATTTATGTGATCGAGGGGGATATGAGATACAATGCCTTGTTCGGGAGGCCATGGGTCCACAACATGAGAGCGGTGCCTTCGACCCTACATCAAGTGTTGAAGTTTTCCACCCCAGGTGGAATCAAAATGGTCTACAGGGAATAACCGGCCGCAAAGACGATGTTCGCTATCGAGGAAGTAATCCAGATGCCCGCGATCACGACGTCAAAAAGTGGGGGACTGGTCGAAGAGAAAGAAACCAAATAGTAATCAGCGGACCCGATCCCTGACCAGGCCGGGAAACAGGGGGAACACACAGCAAATGATGAGGATGATTTCGGTGTCCCGATATCCTTTATAGCACCCGATAATACCGATGCCACCAAATCGGCAATCGATGAATTGGAGCAGGTCATACTGATAGATTACCAACCAGATAGAAACGTATACATGGGCACGGGGTTAACTCCGGAGCTTAGGAAAAAACTTATTGATTTCCTTAAAGCTAATGCTGATTGTTTGCCTAATCCCACTTAGATATGACGGGGATTCCACCGAAGGTGACAACTCACAAATTAAGCTTGGATCCAAAATTCTGCCTTATCAAACAGAAGAGGAGGCCACAGTCCGAGATCAAACACGCATTCATCAAAGGCGAGGTATCTAAACTTATGAAAATAAGTTCTATTTTGGGAAGTTAAATACCCGGATTGGCTAGCTAATGTAGTGGTTGTTCCTAAAAAAGGAAACAAACTTAGAATGTGTGTAGATTATAAGGACCTAAACAAGGCATGTCCGAAGGATTCATTTCCTTTGCCTAACATCGACCTAATTATCGATGCGACGGTCGGGCACGAGACGCTGAGTTTTCTTGATGCTTATTCCGAGTTCAACCAAATATGGATGGACCTAGGAGACCAAGAAAAAACTTCTTTTATAATTAAATTCGTCACCTATTGTTACAACGTAATGCCATTTGGGTTAAAAAATGCCGGTGCCACATCTCAATGCCTAGTTAACCGAATGTTCAAAGAACAAATAAGAAAATCAATGGAGGTTTATATTGACAATATGTTAGTTAAGTCCATGCAAGCAGAGGACCATTTGAAGCATTTGCAGGAAACCTTCGGCATACTGAGGAAATACAACATGAAGCTAAATCCGGAGAAGTGTGCCTTCGGGGTCGGCTCGGGCAAGTTCCTTGATTTCATGGTATCCAACCACGGAATAGAGATCAACCCGAACAAGATAAAATCTATAGAAGATATCACCGTAGTCGACAACGTCAAGGCAATACAGAGACTAGCCGGGCAGATAGCCGCATTAGGCCGATTTATTTCGAGGTCATCTGACAAAAGCCACCAATTTTTCTCATTGCTAAAGAAGAAGAATGACTTCTCTTAGACCCCGGAATGTCAGTAGGCTCTAGAAGAACTCAAACGCTACCTATCAAGCCCTCCTTTGTTTGGAGGCCTTCTCGACCTTAAAGTCATTATCTGTGGAACAACCTCTGAGGATAAAATCCTTAAGAGGAGGTTCCGGGGCTATTGTCGACAGGGTCATTTTGATATTAGTGGCCGGGGTAGAAGTTGAAGGAGCGATATTTTGAGGAATAGATTTTGAGGTTTTTGCTATCTTTATCTGGGAATATGAAGGTTTGAAGGCGGATATGAAGGTTTGAAGATAGGTATGAAGATTTGAAGTTTTGAAGATTGGAGATGAAGAAATGAAGGCGTGAAGAACAATTTGTGAAGATTAGAGGGAATTATGAACACGGAAAAAATTTGAGGGTAACTCAACAAGATTTGAAATTGGAAAGTAAAAAGTGAAAAAAGGAAATTGGAGCTTTTATAGGAGGGAAATAATTAATGCATGATGTTTCACATTCGATGCTCACCAAGGATGGTCAACCAGCGGTTGACACGTGTCCGAAGTCAGAACAACATGACTGATGGGATGTTTTGCTAACTCGTCAACCCGTTTGTAGCGTACGGAGGAAGGAATCAGGGTCAGTTAATCACTTCTCGTCGTTTCTATAAATCTGCTCTCCAAAAAGTGAGGGAACTATCTGTGTGTGGGTAAAATTGGAGATAAAGTTACCCCTGAATTTTTCGGTAGAGAAACGAGAGGATAACCCGACCCGATATGGCCTCGGGCAATGCCGAGGGCTTCCACAGACCAGAATCCGGGGAGGACGAATGATGCACCGGGAACCGAACGCGGCCAAGCATTGAGCTCGAGCAAAGTGAAGAACCGTGGCTAAGGGAGAGATGGTTAGACGAGTCAAACAGGGGGCCAAAATATCCGCCCTTAACCGGATATTACGGTGCAAGTCTCGCCCGATATCAATTACGTATCAATGTTTACTAGAAGAAGAAGATCCTTACCTTACTTAGACTTGTACTAGGATTGAAACTCCCCTACTATATAAAGGGGAGAATCTTTTTATTTTGAGAACCACTGTTGGCATGCATACCAAAGAAGTAAAGTTAATTTTTTGTTCTCTAGCTATTGTTCAAAGTGTTCTTCAGTAGTTTGTTTGTTGAGTTAACCGAAGTCGTTCCGAGCGCTCGATCGGGACTAATTTCCAGCATCTATCATAAAGCTAGACTTAATCATCCATCGTGTTTGGTTTGATATTTTTATTTTCCTTTAACTCAATTATTTACTGTTCTTAGATCATTCGTGTTAAATTAAATCACATATCTTTTAAACCGCATATAAATTCAATTGTTACTCATTTTAAGGGAAAAAGCCAACAAATGTTCTCGGCTGAATGAGGAGCTCCGGGCACCACTTGACTCGGCCGTTATAGAACAGAAAACTCTTGGCCAAGAGTACACCGCGTTGAGGTCCAAGTTGGAGGCGGCTTTGAATGAGGCTCCCAAAGTTCAGGACATGCTGGCCTAGTACAAGAGCGATGTGGAGGTAGCCGAGGCCCGTGTAATAACGAAAGCTGAGTATGTGAAGTGGCTCTCACGGAGAGAGACTCTCAAGAAGATTCATGCCTGGGAGATTGACCTAGCGGACGAGATCAAAGGGGCTTGAAGCCGAGGCCAAATAGAGATACCAGCCTGATGGTTCGAGCAGCGAGTCAGGCTACGGTGAAGACTAAGCGGGAAATGCCTTAGTTTATTTTTTGTTTTCCCTTGGACCAGTTTTCTCTCGAACTGGGTTTTACGGCAAGGCTTTTAACGAGGCAATAGTAAAATGTGCTACCCTAGTTTTGAAGATCGGGGACTGCGGACCATCCATATCAGATCAATAGTATTCGAGCCCTCAAAAATTTAGTCTCGAATACTAGAGGGCCATCACACCCTAAGTCATGGTCCTGAGCTCGGGAATGTAGAAGAAATTCTTATTTGATATTGAAAGCCGAGGCTTGAATATAAGGATTAAGTTTAAGGGTCAAGTGGTCAAACTAACCGTGCCCACATAGCTCATTCTCTCCATGGAAGATAGCTTCTGTACCATCGATTATTTACACGAAATTCAAAATAATAAAAGAAATTTGCCTTCTATGTTTTATCGGTTCACATTTGTATAAGCAATATTATCGTCAAAAGTTACTTAGAACAAATGTTGGTTTCAAAACCCTTAATCCTACGGGCCTCCCCGAACCGCGGACTACTACCCAGCGATAAGACCAAACAATTCGGGTTACTTAATCTCGGAGGCAGCGAGCCTACTAGGCAGGGCCCAAATGCAAAAGGCCATAGCCAACTTAAACGACTCGAAAATGTCTGAGTCCGTACTTGAAAAGTAAGGTCCTTACATATTTTTAATAATAAAAAAAACTACTTCAGACTCGGTCAAGTTAATCGATCTTGAATTACGGCAAAGAATGATTATGTCCGGCTAAAACGTTCAAAATTTTAACAAAGACTTCATTTTTATCGAGTCCTCCAAAGCCAAAGCAATTCGGAGTCATTACTTAATCCAGGCGTCATCCAGGCTATAGGGGAACGAACAATTTAAACGATGTCAAATCCTGTAGTAAGGCATCGATTACATATTATAAGTTTTGGATACAAGCAAGTACAAAAAAGTAAAAGACACAAAGCATAGCCGAAAAAGAGTTTTTATATACATAAGTACCAAAAAATATTTACAGAGGCACTATGAAACGACCCCAAAATACAGAATATAAGGGGGAAAAAAACTAAGGCATTTCCCGCCTAGTCTTCATCGGAGCCCGACTCGCTGCCCGAACCATCGGGATGGTATCTCTATTTGGCCTCGGCTTCAAGCCTCTTCAATCTCGGCGGCTAGGTCAATCCCCTGAGCATTAACCTCCTCAAGGGTCTCTCTCCGAGACAGCCACTTTACGTACTCAGCCTTCATTATTACACAGGCCTCGGCTACCTCCACATCATTCTTTTACTGGGCCAGCATGTCCTGAACTTCGGAGGCCTCGTTTGAAGCCGCCTCCAACTTGTACCTCAACGCGGTGTACTCTTGGCCAAGAGTGTCCCGTTCTGTAACGGCTGAGTCAAGTTGTGCCCGGAGCTCCTCATTCAACCGAGACCATTTGTCATCTTTTTCCCTCATCACCCGGAGCTGATCTTTGGTGGATGCCAAATCCTCTTTGGTGGCATACCACTTCGAGGCTAGGAGATCCATCTTGCTCCTCAACTCCTCGGCTAAGACTTTAACCTCGTCCATCTCAGCCCTAAGCTGGCGATCGAGTTTATCTTCTCTTGGACCTGCGAGGTTGCGACGTTAGCAGTTGTTCTTATCCTCTCATTATTAATATCAAACACTCTTACATTTTCAACCAGAAGGGCATGTTCCCGTTTCACTTTTGAGGCCTCCTTTTGAGCTCTTTCCAGCTCGGCTTGGAAGACTGAGTGATCCTTGAGGACCTTATCTTTTTGCTCACAAAGAGCTTTGTACATGTCCTTCTGCCAGACCTGCTCCTTGAGCTTGAACTCAAGATGACCTACCTCCATAAGAGACCGGTGGAAGCTCTTATGATGAAGCACCGAGGCCTGAGGAATAAAAAATGTTGTAATCATTAAATTACGCTAAGGCAAAATTGACTCTTTAAAGACGTGAGGAAAGGAAAACATACCATGTTCAGCGCCTGTTGTGCCTCGTTGAAAAGGCTTGGCATATCAACTTCGTTCATCTTAGCTTGGTCCTCTTCGATTACCAAGCAATGAAGGTAGCTGGCCACATCGACCAGCCCAAATAGCATCCTGATATTTGTCCGTGCCGTAAACATGACCGTCGTCTTACGATCAGGGTCCGCACTCGGGGCGGGGAATTGCTTCACAAGCTTTGGGGTCGAACTTGGCCCACCTGAACCCGGTAGCACATCCCTTTTCAAGATCTCCAGGTGGCCAAACTCGGAGTAGTATTCCAGCGCACCGACATCTATACTTTTGAAAAACAGGTTAAGGGCTTCATCTGCGGCTCGTGATGCCTTTATCGGCTTTTATTTAACGGCCTGAGCCTCATTAGAAAGAGGCTCTTTTAGGGATGGTGACTCCATGACGTCAATAACGTCAGCGGCCTCGCTCGAGACTGGAGTAGACTCTTGAGAGGCAACAACCACATGTTTTTCCTCGGGGTCCCGAGCTGAAGAGGGTTCAACCTTACGGTTGCCCCCCTCCGGTGCTGCCAACTCCTGTGTAGTGTCGGCCGGTTCATGGATGACAAACTCCATGTCATCATCCTTGGGGTAGTCCCAGAGCTGGTAGAGAGAATCAGAGTCCGGGACCCTGGCGTGAGTACTTTTCTTGGTACTCTTTCTGACCCTGACCGAAACCCTCTTCTTCTTGGTCTCGGCGGGAGCATCCGAGGAGCCAGAAGACATCCTCTTTCTTCTTGTGTTTTCCTCCTTCTGCATAGCAGCCTCGACGGTAGGTTGTCCTGCAGAGGAGGGTTTTCCAGATAGGGATGAGGCTTCTTCCTCGAAAATGTTCCGAAGCTAGGTGTTCTTGGGCAAAACTGTGAGAAGAAAAAGAGACATAGTCGGATTGTGCCACTCGCGCTCGGAGGGGGAAAAGGATACTTACCATGGGAACGAGCCTCCTATTTGCCTTTAGAAAGTTTGTGCCACTCGCGCTCGGAGTATGTCAATTGTTTGTAGATACCCTCGACCCACTCCTTGAAACAGGGGACTGCATTGGGGAAATGAATAGTAAATTTGAAGTGTTATTTTGACGACTTAACAGGCGATGAACTTACGTGTCTAGTTCCACTTCTCAGGGAACGATAGGAAATTGGAGGGAATGAGATCTTCGGTCTTGACCCGAACAAATCTCCCCTGCTAGCCTCGATCCTTGTCCTCATCGATGCTCGAGAAGGGAGCCTTCTTTGCTCTTCGGGCGAGCTTGATTAACCCCCCTCGGAAGATTCAGAGGCTGTAGATACGGAGCAGATGGTCGATAGTGTACCGGGGCTCCTCTGTGTTGTTGACAAAGTGACGGAGGAGAATCACATAAATTTCGATATCAGCGGTCGGCATAGAAGTTAAAGGAGCAGTAAGAGACACAAATTTTGAGGTTTTGCCATCTTTATCTGGGAATATGAAGGTTTGAAGGCAGATATGAAGCTTTGCTGATGGGTATGAAGATTTGAAGGTCTCACTTGAAGACTCAAAGACAAAATATGAAGATTTGAAGATTGGAGATGAAAAAATGAAGGTGTGAAGAATAATTTGTGAAGATTTGAGGGAATTATGAACACGTAAAAAATTCAAGGGTAGCTCTTGAAGATTTGAAATCGGAAAGTAAAAAAGTGAGGAAAAAAAAAAGAAAACTAGAGCTTTTATAGGAAGGAAATAATTAATGCGTAACATTTCGCATTCGATGCTCACCGAGGATGGTCAACCGGTGGCTGACACGTGTCCGGAGTCAGAACGACAAGACTGATGAGACGTTTTGCTGACTCGTCAACCCGTTTGTAGAGTATGGAGGAAGGAACCGGGGTCAGTTAATCACTTCTCATCGTTTCTATAAATCTACTCTACGAAAAGTAAGGGGACTATCTTTGTGCGGGTAAAATCGGATATCAAGTTACCCCCAATTTTTCGGTAGAGAAACGAGAGGATAACCCGACCCGATATGGCCTCGGGCAATGCCGAGGGCTTCCACAGACCAGAATCCGGGGAGGACGAATGATGCACCGGGAACCGAACGCGGCCAAGCATTGAGCTCGAGCAAAGTGAAGAACCGTGGCTAAGGGAAAGATGGTTAGACGACACAAAAAGGGGGCGAAAATATCCGTCCTTAACCAGATATTACGGTGCAAGTCTCTCCCGATATCAACTACGTATCAATGCTTACTGGAAGAAGAAGATCTTTACCTTACTTAGACTTGTACTAGGATTAAAACTGCCCTACTATATAAATGGGAGAACTTTTTTATTTTGAGGGCCGATGTTGGCACGCATACCAATGCAATAAAGTTAATTTTTGTTCTCTAGCTATTGTTCAAAGTGTTCTTCAGCTGTTTGTTTGTTGAGTTAACCGAGCACATTTCGAGGGCTGGATCGGGACCAATTTCCAGCATCTATTATAAAGCTAGACTTAATCATCTATCGTGTTTGGTTTGATCGTTTCGTTTTCTTTTAACTCAATTATTTACTATTCTTTGATCATTCGTGTTAAATTAAATCACATATCCTTTAAACCGCGTATAAATTCAATTGATATCCGCAATATTCAGCAAAAGGGGCAACCGATCCTACTTTTGCTTGTTTGTCAATTGAAAAAACTGATGGCATGATGGTTGGTTGATTGGTGGCCTTTTATAAATATATTCGTTCTAATGGTTTTCAAAAGCATGGTTATAATATGACATGAATACTTGTTATTCGTGTTGCACATCATCTTATTACTAGGGAAAAACGACATCATCATCCTAATCTTGTTCCTTTCTCATTTCTCTTCTCAAGCTGATTTCTAAACTAATTTTGAAGCCCTGTCAGTTGTTGCAGGAGTTACTTCGCTCACTGCTTTTGTTCACATTGAGAACCCACAATAGCTGTTTTGTCATATGTCTACCATTTAGCTACAGTTGTGATAGATGCTTTTACCATTCACCCATGTTTTATTTAAAACTTTAAATAATTGTGGCACACTATGTTTTCGAAAAACTTTTTGACGTTGAATATAATTGCGACAATTGTAAAGTCAAAAAATTATTTTAAGAAAAAATTCATGGAATTATGTAAAAAAGTTATATAGGAGCAAAGACTAGGAACTTTGAGACGAAATAGAAGGCCATTTTAACCTTGCCCCCTTTTAAAAATCAGTGATTCGAACATAGGCACATATTTGTGTTGACACTAAATGCATGATCAAGGTAGTTTTGACAGAACCAGTTCCTCTTGGTTCTGTGATTTAATTAAGATTGCAGATGTAAACATGAGATAAAGAAAGTTGATAGCTGACGGATCATTTGAGTAGGTGCTATAGCAAAATATTAGTAGCTAGTGGGCGGACTATAGCTGAAATGGTTTGCCTTTGCACATAAAACTGATCAGAATGAATTATGCCCAATATACAGTAGTATATGTTGGATATTCTGGTTCTTTCCAAGTTAAAAGATGCCGGTAAGTAGTAGGTCTTTTTCACTTTTACTGGATCCTTACCAATTCCCATAAAAATAGAAAATGCTATGTTTGAGGGGAAGTAACAAAGTGAAAGGGGTTGCTTTCTGCCTCTTCCTGTATGGTTCTTTTGATGTTTGAGCTCCAGCAGTCATCTATGTCTAATGTTGTTAACTTGCTTTATGCTTTAGCTTGTGTCTTCAATTTTTATCGGCGAAATGACCTCGTGGCCACTTAAACTTGTACGAGATTTAAAAGACCGATATATAAACTTTGAATTTTTTCATTTTAGCACTTCAACTCAATCAATTGAGTATAAATCCCTTCGTCGTTGCGGTGTGACTCAAGTGCCCGACAAGAAGAACACATCAAATGCTAAGATCATTTATTATTTTACATGTGTCATCTGTGGGTCCCTTTTTTACTAATTTATCATAATTTCTTTTTTTATTTTACTTCTTTCACCGTTTCTTCTACATATTTTAGCGCCGCCATTGGGGAAAAATCCCAGCCATCACCTGACTGCCTCAATCAACCATGATCTTCCATAAAATTCATTCCATCTTTCACTTCTAACAAAATCCATAAAATTCATACTCTAAGTCAAAGAGTCGATGGGCCACTCCTAAAATACTGTCAAGGCAAAAAAGAGTCGGCGAAGCTATGTCAATGAAGGACACGAATGGTGAAATCCAAAAGAGAGAAGAAGTCAAACTGTGTAAGTAGAATTTTCCACCCAAAATTCGTCAATTTTTTTATGGTCTTTCTCTTTTCTCTATCTGTCTTCCAGCTTGAGATAGATACAAAAAGGAGAAAGGAAATTAATGTGAGAGAAAAGATTGACAGAAAATTTTTGACGAAATTTATTGCTTTTCTCACTACTGCTACCTGGGTTTGGAACAAAAAGAGGAAGAAGCGGGGAAAGATTGGAGTGGGTGAGAAAGAAAACGAGGGGGGCAGACGACGATGGAGAAAAGGGAAAAGAAACAGAAAGGGGTGAGGGGAATAATGATTTTGGAGGGGGGGGGGCTTATTTTCTTTCTTTTTCTTTGTAATTTTTTTAATCAAAATTATTGTAGTGAGCTTAGTTTATGTGACTTGCACACACATTGTGATGACACGATAGGTCATCTAGAATTAAACCTTAATTCTATGTTTCGAAACTTCAAATATATTATTTTAGCCTTTCTCGATTTTGCGTGCACAGTCCGTGTCTTTTTCCGAAAGGCTTTTATGTTAAAAATTGATAAAATGTGAAATTTTGCCTTAAAAATCTATTTGAATTTGGCTTCGGTCAACGTTTTGAGCAAACAGATCTGGATTCGTAATTTGACGGTATCGGTGGGTCTGTATCGTAATTTAGGACCTTGGCGTATGCCCGAATCGAATTCGAAAGTCCCTAACTCGAGTTATCGCATTTTGTCGAAAGTTTAAAGTTTAAAGGTTTAATGAATTCAAAGATTTGACCAAGGTTTGACTTTATTCCGACCGGGTCCGAATTTTGGTTCCGGAGCTTGGTATATCTTCATTACTATATTTATGACTTGTCTGTAATTTTTGGTGAAAAACGGAGTTAGTTTGACATGATTCGGACGTCCGGTTGTTAAAATAGAAATTCTTAAGTTTCATTGAAAAATTCATATGATTTGGTGTCCGATTCATAGTTTTGGGTGTTATTTTGGCGATTTGATCGCGCGAGCAAGTTCGTATGAGGTGTTTGGACTTGTGTGCATATTTGGTTTGAAGATCCGAGAGCTCGGGTGAGTTTCGAATAGGCTACAGAATGAGTATGGACTTAGAAAAATAGCTGGTGCTCTACTGTTTCTGGTGCAGGCCACAGACCTCTGGCTTCGCATTTACGATAAGGCAGTCAACCTATCAGGTTCACAAATTGCGAGCAACTCCCTCGCAATTGCGAAGAGTAGCTGGGCACCATGGGTTCGCATTTGCGAAGTAGTACTGGGGATGGAATGCTTCACAATTGCGATCAAGGGGTCGCAATTGCGGAAGTCCCAAGTTCGCAATTGCGAACAAAACCATCGCATTTGCGATGGTAGCAGAGATGGGGGCCTTTGCAATTGCAAAGGATTTCTCGCATTTGTGAGGTTCGCAATTGCGAACCCCAGGTCGCAATTGTGACATCTGCGCCTCGACTTGAGATTGAAAAATAGGATTTTAGTTCATTCTTTCAAATTTTCAAACCTAGAAACCTTAGAAGCGATTTTTCCAAGAGCTCTTCTTCCCCAATTCGTTGGTAAGTGATTCTAACCTACTTTCTTTCAATTGACTATTGTATTTCATAAGATTTCAACCTAAAATCTAGGATTTTCATGATAGAAATTGGGGATTTGGGTAGAATTAGAGATTTTTATAAAATTAAAATTTAGACCTCAAATTGAGGTCAGATTTCGAAACAAATTATATAACCGGGCTCGGGGTGAATGGGTAATCGGATTTTGATCCGAATTTCGGGTTTGGATCAAGCGGGCCAGGGAGTTGACTTTTTCAATAATGACCTAAATTGAACCTCTTTCATTCATGGGTAGTTCCTAAGGCTTATGTTGAATCATTTGGTTGATAATTTGCTAGATTTGGTTGGTTCGAAGGCTTGTTCGAAAGGCAAAGCCGTGGTTGAACTTTGAGTCGGTTTTGGAGCGAGGTAAGTGTCGTGGTTAACCTTGACTTGAGAAATTAGGACGTGTTTGCCTATTTGCTACATGTTTAAATGTTGGGTGCAACGTATATGTGAGGTGACGAGTACTTATGCGTTATTGTTGGGTTAAAGCATGCGGGTGGGACTTGTTTCTTGTAATTTACTCCCTTCTTTGATTATGATATCCATACTTAGACTAGTTTGTTACTAAATTGATCGTTCTTTCCGCATTTATGGGTTATTTGTGATAATTGAGTATTGTTTTTGAAGTTAAGGTTGGTATTATGGAACCGTTGATGACGTAAGGTTTATTCTTGCCTATTCTATCTCCCAATTGTTATATATTCATTTTTACATGGTAAGGGACAATGTAAAAGCACGAAGGGTGATGTTGTGCCAATTGTTGTTACAATTATTGATTAATACATAGTGAGGAAGAGAGTTGAAGCACGAAGAGTGATGTCGTGCCGTATTTATTGTTTCATGATGAAATTGAGAGTAAAAGCACGAAGGGTGATGTCGTGCCGTATTTATCATTTTATGAAGAGGTTGAGAGTAAAATCATGAAGGATGATGACGTGCCATTATTACTGTTTCATGGTGAGGTTGAGAGTAAAAGCACGAAGGGTGATGTCGTACAGGTTTTATTCATTATGTTTATCTGTATCATTGGCTGAAGGTTTATTGACTGTTTCATATTGTCATTCCCTATTGTAGTTACCGTATCTTGTACCCCTTTCTCATGTCTCCTCCCAATAGTACATGTTTAATCTTTATTTGTTGTTATGTTGTACGTATATTTTGTCTGTACAGGTTTAATTACGTGGGTGTCCTGTCAATAGCCTCGTCACTACCTCGTCGAGGTTAGGCTCGACACTTACGGAGTACATTAGGTTGGTTGTACTCATACTACACTCTGCACTTCTTGGGCAGATTTTAGTACTATCCCCAGTTGTCCGTGAGGCGCATCAGCTCGGCTTAGCTTATTTGGAAACTCGAGGTAGATCTGCTGGCGTCCGCAGACCTTGAAGTCCCCTTTCCTTTTTCCCTATTTACTGTTCATTTCACTCGAGACAGTTATACTTATTTCAAACCCTATTTGTAGACTCTAGAAGCTCGTGTACTTGTGATTCCAGATCCGGGTTGTACTATATGATTATGTTATTATGCTACTTGTTCTTCATTTCTGTTTCATTTCTGTCGGATTAGGTAAATTGTTTAAAGTGTTTAAAATTGGTAAAAGATTTACTCTAGCATTGGCTTGCCTAGCAAGTAAAATGTTAGGCGTCATCACGATCCCGAAGGTGGGAATTTCGGGTCGTGATAAGTGGTATCAAAGCACTAGGTTGCCAAGGTCTCATAAGTCACGAGCAGGCTTAGTAGAGTCTGGAGGATCGGTACGGAGACATCTGTACTTATCTTCCAGAGGCTATGGAGTTTAGGAACAAATTTCACTTCTATTCTTCTCTATCATGAGATTTTATTCTCTCATTTATAATTGAACTCTTCTACTCTTGTTCTCTCACAGATGGCGAGAACATGTACTGCATCTTCAGCTGGACAGCAGCCGGAGCCCCCAGTGGCAGCTCCTACTAGGGGTACAGGACGAGGTCGCGCCAGAGGCCGAGGCAGAGCTCAGCCTAGAGCTCGAGCAGCAGCACCAGTAGTGGGGCCTTAGGAGGATTTTGACAAGGAGGTTCCAGCTCAGACTGTACCTGTTGGACCAGCTCAGGTCCTAGAGGGGTTCATCGCCACCCGAGTGCTTCAGGACGCTCTAGTCCATTTGGTGGGCCTTATGAAGAGTGTGGCCCAGGCCAGTACATTTCCTGTGGCACCAACCGTCTCTCAGGTTGAGGGAGGAACATAGACTCTCGCTACTCATACTCCGGAGTAGATGGCTCCCTAGTATCAGACTCCAGCAGTCCCGCCAGCTGGGGTAGTTCAGTTGGTTGTTACGGCACAGACCGGTGATAGGAACATCATGTCTTCTGAGGGCTTATTGAGATTGGACAATTTTACAAAGCTCTTCCCAGTTCACTTCAGTGGTGTACCTTCTGAGGACCCACAGGATTATCTTGACCACTTCCATGAGGTGCTGCAGAACATGGGTATAGTTGAGACCAATGGGGTCGATTTTGCTATGTTTTAGATGAAGGGTTCCGCCAAGAGGTGGTGGAAGGATTTTTTATCAACCAGGCCAGCTAGGTCGCCTGCTCTTACTTGGGACCAGTTCTCTTAGCTATTTTGTAGAGAAGTTCCTTCCTATCACACTAAGAGAGGATTACCGCAGGCAGTTTGAGTGTCTCCAGCAGGGCAGTATGACTGCTACTCAATATGAGACCCGTTTTGTGGATCTAGCCCGTCATGCTCTTCCTTTGCTTCCTACTGAGAGAGAGAGAGAGGGTGAGGAGGTTTATTGATGGACTCACTCACCCTATCAGGCTGCAGATGGCCAAGGAGACCGGAGGTGAGATTTTCTTTCAGACGGCTAATAATGTTGCTAGGAGGATCGAGATGGTTCTTGCACAGGAAAGAGGGCAGGGGTCTGATAAGAGTCCTCGTCATTTCGGTGGGTTCAGTGGTGCCTCGTCTGGAGGCAAGGGTATTTTTGGTAGAGGCCATCCTCCCAGGCCGTTTTACTCAGCACTCCAGGCATTCCACAGTGCTTCAGGTGGTCGCGGCCCTCATATGTCTTATTCCGACCAGCTAGCCTATAGTGCACCACTAGATCCTATAAGTGCACCTACGCTCCAGAGTTTTCAGGGTGGTTATTCAGGTCGACAGGGTCAGTTTCAGGGTCAGCAGTCACAGTAGCCGAGGTCCTGTTATACTTGTGGTGATCTAAGGCACATTGCTAAATTTTTCCCTCGGGCACCGGGCAGCTCACAACAGCAGGGTACTCGTGCCATGGTCCCGGTACCGGTTACTTCACCTCCCGCTCAGCCAGCTAGAGGTAGGGTTCAGGCAGCTAGAGGTGGAGTTCAGACCATTAGAGGTGGAGGCCAGCCAGCTAGGGCCCATCCCAGAGACGTAGTTCAGAGTGGAGGGGCCCCGCCCCGATTCTATGCTTTCCCAGCTAGGTCTGAGGCTGAGTTATCTGATGTTGTTATCACATGTATTCTTCCAGTTTTTCATAGAGATGCTTTAGTTCTATTTGATTCGGGCTCTACTTATTCCTATGTGTCATCCTATTTTGCTTCATATCTGGTTGTGCCTCGTGATTCTTTAAGTGCTCCTATGTATATGTCCATACCTATGGGAGATTCTATTGTTGTAGATCGTGTCTATCATTCATGTGTGGTTACCATCGGGAGTCTCGAGACTAGCGTAAATCTCCTACTTCTCGATATGGTAGATTTTGATGTCATCTTGGCTATGGATTGACTATCATCTTATCATGTTATATTAGATTGTCACGCCAAGACGATGACCTTAGCCTTGCCAGGGTCGCCCCAATTAGAGTGGAGGGGGACTCCTGGCCATTCTACCAGCAGGGTTATCTCTTATGTGAAGGCTCGGCATATGGTTGAGAAGGGGTGTCTAGCTTATTTGGCTTATGTCCGCGATTCTAGTGAGGAATTTCCTTCCATAGATTCAGTACCAGTTTTTCGTGAGTTTCCAGAGGTGTTTCCTGCAGATCTGATGGGGATGCCACTCGAATAGATATTGACTTCTGTATTGATTTGGCTCCGGGCACTCAACTCATTTCTATTCCGCCATACCGTATGGCCCCGCCAGAGTTGAAAGAATTGAAGGTGCAGTTGCAAGATTTACTTGATAAGGGCTTCATTATACCTAGTGTCTCGCCCTGGGGTGCGCCTGTGTTGTTCGTGAAGAAGAAAGATGGATCGATGAGGATGTGCATAGATTGCTGGCAGTTGAACAAAGTCACCATCAAGAACAAGTATCTAGTTCCGAGGATTGATGACTTATTTGATCCGCTTCAGGGTGCCAAGGTGTTTTCGAGATTGATTTGAGGTCTGGCTACCATCAGTTGAAGATTAGGGCATGCGATGTCCCTAAGACAGCTTTTCGAACTTGCTATGGGCATTATGCATTCCTAGTGATGTCATTTGGGCTGACAAATGCCCCAACAACATTTATGGATTTGATGAACTGGGTGTTCAAGCCCTATTTGGATTCCTTTGTAATTGTGTTTATTGATGATATCTTGATCTACTCCTGCAATCGAGAGGAGCATGAGCAGCATCTTCGAATCGTACTTCAGACTCTGAGGGACAGCCAGTTATATGCCAAGTTTTCAAAGTGCGAGTTTTGGTTGGACTCGGTCGCTTTCTTGGGGCACGTCGTATCGGCAGAGGGCATACATATGGATCCTAAGAAGATTGAGGTAGTTCAGAACTGGCCTAGACCCACTTCAGCTATGGAGATCCGGAGTTTCTTGGGTTTGGTGGGTTATTACCATCGGTTTGTGGAGGGGTTTTCATCTATAGCAGTCCCACTGACCAGGTTGACCCAGAAGGGTGCCTCGTTTATATGGTCGGACGAGTGTGAGGCGAGCTTTCAGAAGCTCAAGACTGCTTTGACTACGGCGCTAGTGTTGGTGTTACCCACAGATTCATAATCTTACACGGTGTATTATGATGCATCTCGTAATGGGCTTGGTGCAGTATTGATACAGGATGGCAGGGTGATTGCATATGCGTCGCGGCAATTGAAGGTTCATGAGAAGAATTACCATGTTCATGACTTAGAGTTAGCAACCATTGTTCATGCAATGAAGATTTGGAGGCACTATCTTTACGGCGTGTTATGCGAGGTATTCACGGATCATCGGAGTCTACAGTATTTGTCCAAACAAAAGGATCTCAATTTGAGGCAGAGGAGGTGGTTGGAGTTATTGAAAGACTATGATATCACCATCTTGTATCATTCGGGGAAGGCTAATGTGGTGGCCGATGCCTTGAGTAGAAAGGCAGTGAGTATGGGCAGCCTTGCATACATTCCAGTCGGTGAGAGACCGCTTGTATCGGATGTTCAGGCCTTGGCCAATCAGTTTGTGAGGTTAGATGTTTCAGAGCCCAGTCGTGTTCTAGCGTGCACAGTTGCTCAGTCTTCCTTGTATGAACGCATCAGAGAGCGGCAATATGATGACCCTCATTTTCTTATCCTTAGGGACATAGTGCGGCACGGTGGTGCCAGGCAGGTTACTGTTGGAGATGATGGAGTTTTGAGGATGCACGGTCGTATTTGTGTGCCCAATATAGATGGACTTCGTGAGTTGATTCTTGAGGAGGCCCAAATTTTCGGTATTCTATTTATCCGGGTGCCGCCAAGATGTATCAGGACTTGCGACAACATTATTGATGGAGAAGGATGAAGAAGGACATAGTTTCATATGTAGCTCGGTGTCTAAATTATCAACAAATAAAGTATGAGCATCAGAGACCTGGTGGTTTGCTTCAAAAGTTAGATATTCCTGAGTAGAAGTGGGAGCGTATCACTGTGAATTTTGTTGTTGGACTCCCACGGACTTAGAGGAAGTTCGACATGGTATGGGTTATTATGGACAGGCTGACCAAGTCAGCGCATTTCATTCCTATGGCAGTTACCTATTCTTCAGAGCAGTTGGATGAGGTCTACGTCCGCGAGATCGTCCGTCTTCACGGTGTACCCGTGTCTATCATTTCTAATCGAGGTACGCAGTTCACCTCGCACTTATGGAGGACAGTACAGCGTGATTTAGGCACGCAGGTTGAGTTGAGCACAACATTTCATCCTCGGACGGACGGACATTCCGAACGCACTATTAAGATATTAGAGAGGATATCCTCCGCGCTTGTGCTATAGATTTTGAGGGTTCTTGGGATCAGTTCTTGCCACTTGCGGAGTTTACCTACAACAATAGCTACCAGTCGAGCATTCAGATGGCTCCCTATGAGGCATTATACGGGAGTCGGTGCTGATCGCCAATTGGATGGTTCGAGCCGGGGGAGGCTCGGTTGTTGGGTACATATTTGGTACACGATGCCTTGGATAAGGTCAAGATTATTCAGGGTCGACTTCACACAGCTCAGTCTAGGCAAAAGAGTTATGCCGACCGTAGGGTTCATGATGTTGCATTCATGGTCGGAGAGAGTGTATTGCTCCAGGTTTCACCCATGAAGGGTGTGATGAGGTTCGAGAAGAAGGGAAAGTTGAGCCCTAGGTATATCGGACCCTTTGAGATTCTTGAGAGAGTGGGTGAGGTGGCTTACAGGCTCGCATTGCCACCTAGTTTATCAACAGTCCATTCGGTGTTCCATGTGTCTAAGCTTCGGAAGTATCACGGTGATTCGTCTCATGTGTTAGATTTCAGCTCAGTCCAGTTGGACAAGGATTTGACTTATGAGGAAGAGCCGGTGGCTATTCTAGCCCGGCAAGTTCGACAGTTGAGGTCAAAAAGTTATCCTTCAGTTCGAGTGCAGTGGAGAGGTTAGTCGGAGTAGATATCCACACCTTTTCACCAATCCAGGTACTTTTCTATGTCCGTTCGAGGACGAACGATTATTTTAGTGGTGGACAATGTGATGACCCGATAGGTCATCTAGAGTTTTAAACCTCAATTCTATGTTTCGAAACCTCAAATATCTCATTTTAGCTTTCCTTGATTTGCATGCGCAGTCCGTCTCTTTTTTCTAAAGGCTTTTATGTTAAAAATTGATAAAATGTGAAATTTTGACTTAAAATCCATTTGAGTTATCTTCGGTCAAAGTTTTGAGTAAACGGACCCGGATCCATTTTTTGACGGTCCTGTGGGTCTGTATCGTAATGTGGGACCTGAGTGTATGCCCAGAATCGAATTCGGAGGTCCCTAGCTCGAGTTATCCCATTTTGTCAAAAATTTGAAGTTTAAAGGTTTAATGAATTCAAAGATTTGACTAAGGTTTGACTTTATTGCTATCGGGTCCGAATTTTGGTTTCGGAGCTTGGTATATGTTCATTACTATATTTATGACTTGTCTGCAAAATTTGGTGAAAAACGGAGTTAGTTTGACGTGATTCGGACGTTGGGTTATTAAAATAGAAATTCTTAAGTTTCATTGAAAATTTCATTTGATTTGGTGTCTGATTCGTAGTTTTAGATATTATTTTGGCGATTTGATCGCGCGAGCGAGTTCGTATGAGGTTTTTGGACTTGTGTGCATGTCTGGTTGAGAGCCCCGAGGGCTCGGGTGAGTTTCGGATAGGCTACGAAGTGAATTTGGACTTAGAAAAATAGTTGATGCTCTACTGTTTCTGGTGCAGGCCTCAGACCTCGCAAGTGCGAGGTCTGGCTTCACATTTGCGATAAGGAAATCAACCTGTCAAGTTTGCAATTACGAGCTACTCCCTCACAATTGTGCAGAGTAGCTGGGCACCATGGGTTCACATTTGCGAACAATTGATTAACATTTGCGAACAATTGGTTCACATTTGCAAAGTATTAGTGGGGAGGGAATGCTTCGTAATTGCGATCAAGGGGTCATAATTGCGGAAGTCCCAAGTTCGGTATTGCGAACAAAATCATCGCATTTGCGATGGTAGCAGAGATAGGGGACCTTCGCAATTGCGAAGGATTTATCGCATTTGCGGGGTTCGCAATTGCGAACCCCAGGTCACAATTGCGACATTTCCGCCTGGACTTAAGATGGAAAAACGGGATTTTAGTTCATTCTTTCAAATTTTCAAACCTAGAAACCTTAAAGGCGATTTTTCCAAGAGCACTTCTTCCCCAATTCGTTGGTAAGTTATTCTAACCTACTTTCTTTCAATTGCCCATTGCATTTCATAAGATTTCAACCTAAAATCTAGGATTTTCATGGTAGAAATTGGGGATTTGGGTAGAATTAGAAATTTTTGTAAAATTGGAATTTAGACCTCAAATTGAGGTCGGATTTCGAAATAAATTACATAACCGGGCTCGGGGGTAAATGGGTAATCGGGTTTTGGTCCGAATTTTGGTTTAAACCAAGCGAGCCCGGAAGTTGACTTTTGTTGACTTTTTCAATAATGACCTAAATTGAACCTCTTTCATTCGTGGGTAGTTCCTAAGGCTTATTTTGAATCGTTTGGTTGATAATTTTCTAGATTTGGTTGGTTCGGAGGTTTGTTCGAAAGGCAAAGCCGTGGTTGAACTTTCAGTCGATTTTGGAGCGAGGTAAGTGTCGTGGTTATCCTTGACTCGAGGGATTAGGACTTGTTTGCCTATTTTCTACATGTTTAAATGTTGGGTACAAAGTATATGTGAGGTGACGAGTACTTATGCGTTGTTGTTGGGTTAAAGCATGCAGGTGGGACTTGTTTCTTGTAATTTACTCCCTTCTTTGATAATGATATCCATGCTTAAACTAGTTTGTTACTAAATTGATCATTCTTTCCGCATTTATGGGTTATTTGTGATAATTGAGTTTTGTTTTTGAAGTTGAGGTTGTTATTGTGGAACCGTTATTGACGTAAGGTTTATTCTTGCCTATTCTATCTCCCAATTATTATATGTTCATTGTTACATGGTAAGGGGGAGTGTAAAAGCACGAAGGGTGATGTCATGTCGATTGTTGTTGCAATTATTGATTAATACACAGTGAGGAAGAGAGTTGAAGCACGAAGGGTGATGCCGTGCCGTATTTATTGTTTCATGATGAAATTGAGAGTAAAAACACGAAGGGTGATGCCGTGTCGTATTTATCATTTTATGAAGAGATTGAGAGTAAAAGCACGAAAGGGTGATGGCGTACCATTATTATTGTTTCATGGTGAAGTTGAGAGTAAAAGCACGAAGGGTGATGCCATGCAGTTTTTATTCATTATGTATATCTGTATCATTGGCTGAAGGTTTATTGACTATTTCATATTGTCATTCCCTGTTGTAGTTACCGTATCTTGTACCCCTTTCGCATGTCCCCTCCAAATAATACATGTTTAATCTTTATTTGTTGTTATATTGTACGTATATTTTCGTCTGTACAAGTTTAATTACGTGGGTATCCTGTCATAGCCTCGTCACTACCTCGTCGAGGTTAGGCTCGACACTTACGGAGTACATTAGGTCGGTTGTACTCATACTACACTCTGCACTTCTTGTGCAAATTTTGGTACTGGCCCCAGCTGTCGGTGAGGCGCATCAGCTCGGCTTAGCTTATTTGAAGACTTGAGGTAGATCTGCTGGCGTCCGCAGACCTTGAAGTCCCCTTTCCTTTTTCCCTATTTACTGTTCATTTCACTCGAGACAGTTGTACTTATTTTAAACCCTATTTGTAGAAACTCTAGAAGCTCGTGTACTTGTGACTCCAGATCCGGATTGTACTAGATAATTGAGTTATTATGCTACTTGTTCTTCATTTTAGTTTCATTTCTGTTTGATTGGGTAAATTGTTCAAAGTGTTTAAAATTGGTAAAAGAATTATTCTAACGTTGGCTTGCCTAGCAAGTGAAATGTTAGGCACCATCACGATCCCGAAGGTGGAAATTTCGGGTCGTGACACACTTTCACTACAAGAAATCTGACTTATTGCGGCGACCAATGTCGAGCGACCTTGGACTCGCTGCATGTACTCCCGTTACTAAAGGTTATTTGTGACGACTTTTGATAGTCGCCACAAAAAACCACAATTTGTGGCGACTACACTCGCCACAACAAGTAAATACTCATGGAGAATGGCTTTTAGTGGCGACATTAGTCGCTACAAAACAATCGTACATTCGGCAACAAGTAAATACTCATGGAGAATGGCTTTTAGTGGCTTTTAGTGGCGACATTAGTCGCTACAAAACAATCGTACATTCGGCAGCAAGCCTCCGTCGCCACAATAGCTTGCTGATTAGTGACGACTTTAGTCGCCACAAATAGTTTTTTCTTATTATGATGCTGCAATATTTTTACAAATGTTGCCCAAATGTATTAGAATAATCCATAACGTTAGAAGAGACACCAATAAATATATTTCTCAAACAAAGTTAAATCGGAACTTTTTATTAACAAATTCATAACATATAGTAGTTGTACATAAACATGAAATGTACAAAAGAACAAAGATAAATATAATGTTTTGGAGCTCCTCCTTGGCTAGAACCATTCCCTCCTCCCCTAAAGAACATGATTTTGTAATTCAACTAACAAACTTTGATGTCCTAAATGCTGCCAAATGTGAGAGAAAAGGCCTGACCAAAACCAAGATAGGATAATATTGGCAGATCCCATTGTTCCGCTCCTTGGTACTGCCTATAAGAAGGTGCATCATTATACTTTGCACACACTTTGGATAGATTGGTTACTACCTACAAAGATTCAAGGAGATTTATTAGACAACACATTCAGATACCATTAATATGGAATGATGCAACCATGTGAATATGTTCTTTAAAAAGTCGCGATCGGAATGATGACTAAAATTACTTTCATTCATTTGTAAATCCCCAAACTTTAAACTAATCAACTGAAAAAGAACAAACTTCCTAATTGAGTATTACAATGTGTTGTGATGCAAGTATAGTTTGACAATGTTAACATTTGAAATAATTCACAAGCGATAGAAATAAATGTTATGTATGGAGAGTTTAACATCTCCACTGCCTTCATGTTTTAATCTCATTGAAATAAGATGTGCACTTCAAGAAAATGTTAAATCCTATGAGATAAAATTTTGATAGTGCAATATCAATCCTATCTCTTTCTCCGTGGACAGTAAGGTCAACCATGAAACTTAAACATCCCCAAGCTCTTATTCGCATATATCACAAACCAAAACAACTCAAATGAACATACAATATTTATACATAAACTGTTCTAGCTATTCTATTTAAAATGAGATATTTGCATGCATGAGAATAGCTTGAGTTCAACCTTTTACTAGTTTCCAGTAGCCTTCAACATTTTTTTACAACTTAAATCTATTCTTTAAATTTTAATTTCCATCATCCTATAGACATACCATGAAAGTGTGGGAGAGGGTGGTTGAAGCGAAGGTGAGGATGACGGTTTCCGTATCCGACAACCAGTTCGGGTTCATGCCGGGTCGTTCGACTACAGAAGCTATACACCTTGTTAGAAGGTTGGTAGAATTGTACACAGAGAGGAAGAAGGATCTGCACATGGTGTTTATTGACCTAGAGAAAGCGTATGACAAGGTTCCTAAAGAAGTTCTCTGGAGATGCTTGGAGGCAAAAAGTGTGTCGATTCCCTACATTATGGCGATTAAGGACATGTATGATGGGGATAAGACTCGGGTTAGGACAGTAGGAGGCGACTCTGAGCATTTTCCAGTTGTAATGGGGTTACACCAAGGTTCTGCGCTCAATCCGTTCTTATTCGCTCTGGTGATGGACGCGTTAACACACCATATTCAAGGGGATGTGCCATGGTGCATGCTATTCGCCAATGACATAGTTCTGATTGATGAGTCGCAAGCCGGTGCTAACGAAAGGCTGGAGGTTTGGAGACAGGCTCTTGAGTCTAAGGGCTTCAAGCTGAGCAAGACGAAGACGGAATACCTGGAGTGTAAGTTCAGCGTTGAGCCAGGGGAAGTGGGCGTGGATGTGAGGCTTGATTCGCAGGTCATCCCGAGTAGAAGCAGCTTTAAGTACCTTGGTTCGGTTATCCAGGGGGAGGGAGATCGACGAGGATGTCACACACCGTATTGGGGTAGGATGAATGAAGTGGAGGTTAGCATCTGGAGTCCTGTGTGATAAGAGAGTGCCACCGATACTCAAAGGTAAGTTATATAAAGCGGTGGTTAGACCGGCCATGATGTATGGGGCTGAGTGTTGGCCCGTTAAGAAGTCACATATCCAGAAGATGAAAGTAGCAGAAATGAGGATGTTGTGGTGGATGTGCGGGCACACTAAGATAGATAAGATTAGGAGTGACGATATTCGAGAGAAGGTGCATGTGGCTCTCATTGATGACAAGATGCGGGAAGCGAGGCTTTAGATGGTTCGGACATGTTCAGAGGAGAAGCCCAGATGCTCTGGTACGGAAGTGTGAGCGACTGGTTGTGGAGGGCACGAGAAGAGGTAGAGGGCGGCCAAAGAAGTATTGGGGAGAGGTGATCAGGCAAGATATGGCGAGACTCCAGATTTCCGAGGACATGACACTTGATAGGAAGATGTGGAAGTCGAGTATTAGGGTTGTAGGTTAGGAGGTAATTGAGTTGTGCCTTACTTCGTACCATTGTGGGACTAGCCATGTAGGGTTTTTGTCTAAGATAACTAGTGGCAATGTTGTGTCTTACTATTTCGCTTTTCATTGCAGGTCCTATTTACTAGCTATCGCTTTTGCTTTGCATCTTTCTTCTGAATTTCATGGTGTTCTTATTTTTTTTATGATTGCTGTGGTGATATTAATATTGTCTCCCTTTGCTTTGCATCTTTCTTCTGGATTTCATGGTGTTCCTATTTTTCCTATGATTGTTGTGGTGTTACTAACATTGTCTCCTTTTTGTCCTTTTGTCTTTTTATTTTCTTGAACCGATGGTCTTTCGGAAACACCTCTCTACTCTTTCGGGGTAGGGGTAAGATTTGCGTGCACACTACCCTTCTCAGACCCCATTAGTGGGATTTTACTGGGTTGTTGTTGTATCCTATAGACATAATGGAATTACTAAATAAACAAGCAAAAAAACAATGATTGTCAATAGGAATATCAAAGATTTACTAACTCGTTTATCCGTCATCTTTCCGAGACCAGTTTCTTTGTCCATGTGGTTTAAGTCTTCTCAGCAAAAGACAGAACCACATATTTTACATGAAAGATAATAACATCTTGACACATGATAATAACGCCGGATAATAAACTTATACACGAAGAAACATGAGAATTATCAGTTGGTTCTCCGCGACAGCAGAAGAAATGCAGCTATAAAATTAGCAAATCAGACCACAAATTAGCCACGCCAAAGGGGTAAAATTCAAACATAGCTTACTTTCCCTTGGTTTTACCAATTTGTAGCCACTAATTCACCGATCTCCCTGAACAAATATGATAGAACTGCTAACCTACAACCATTTAGACATATGACTAAGAAAGTAGTGTATAATGCACAAGATTATAACTTTAGGACCAACTATAAATGTATAAGTTGAACAGGCGTGTAATAGTATTATCATGAAACTAGAACACTTGACTACTACTATTCTAACATGAGCTTAACACTAATATTTAAGACACTTGGCTCTTATCATAACTCATTAACCACAATGCATCCTACCAAAAGTTACTGTACCTTAAAGTTGCTAATAAGCTGAAATATCAATCTCTTCCGGAACAAACTTCCCAAAAGCACTTTCCAAAGAAACACTTTTGAGAAAAATATACTAAGAAGCAATTTTCAAAAGCTTGGCCAAACACTAATTACTGATCAAAAATGCTTTTCAACTTAATTAGCCAAACACAAACCGATTCTCACCAAAAATACTTTTTTGAAAAGCGCTTTTAAAAATAAATACTTCTCAAAATAAGCAGGCACCCTTCAATGATACACCTAATACAAAGGTGATTAATAAGAATATAAACTTGAAAAAAGTTCATCAGGTAGTTTCCATAAGGAGGCTACTAAAAGATTAAACATGAGAAGAAAATTGTATCAGATTTTCTAATGCAGATCATTGACAAGTACAAATCTCCAAAAATAATATGTTTATAATATTAGGATGGTAAAAATAACCTGTTCGGAGCATTGGATTAACAAGGAAATAAATAGAAGTTGATAACAATAAGAGCACTTAGTTTCAATTTGGCAAATTAACTAGCGACCAATCTGATTAGATGGGCATCCCAAATACATAATAAATCAACTATCCAAATATATGTGAATCACATATTCTCTTTTCTATGAAAAATCACAAGATGGAATAAATCCCCAATTCTATTTTTCTTTCTAATCTAAAATAATATATCATCAAGGGAACATATGAAGCAAATTAATACAAGTTCTCATTCAAAGACCTAATTTCTAGGCTATCATAACCAATAACTACGGAAAATGGGAATTGAATCTTTCCAAAATTACCTAAAACTTAGCACTCCAAAGCATTGAGCAGTATTCAAGTATAAAAACCCTAAATTGCAAAAATTTAATCAAACCCAGTAGTTTTAAAGCTTAAGAGAACAAAGATACCATAAAAAAGAGTTAAAATCCACATAATCGGGACTTAATTTTACACTTCTAGAGAAAGGAAACAACACTAAATAACCAAAAAACCCTAAAGACCGTGCTTACCATGAGCCTTGCGCTGCACAAACACACCAGTCGCCATCAGGTATAATAGCTTCTTTTGAATATGATGATAATTCGTAAACCATCACATTAGAGAAAAAGAGATTAGGTTTTTTCGCCCTGTGAAAACAGAGAGCACAAAATCAAGATAGAGGAAGAAATGAGGACGGAAATCAGCGCTCGATTCGCCAGATAATGAGACAAGAAGGAGCATGTTCACCACCGACGGTGTGTGGTCCTCTTCACTGAGAAGCAAGTCGTAGAAGAAAGGTGATTTGGGGTTGAGAAGCTGGAGCGTTAGCTCCTTTATGAGGAGGAGATTTGTTACTTTAGGGTTTGTTTTTTAATTTTTTCGTCTTTATATAAAAATAGGACTATCTAGGGCGATTTAATTATATTACAACTAGTGAATTTGTGTGGCTAAATAGTTATTGTTAAAAATTTAATTAGAAAAAATTAATCTTTACTCTTCAATCAATTTTAGCTTCTGTATGCTCCAACTTTAAATAGTAAGAATAGTACTCAACAATTCAACATCGACCAAATGAGACATAACACATTCTTAAGATATAAGAGAAGCCATGGATTCCTTATTAGTATTTAAAAAATAAAGCAAACATGTGAAATAAAAAGAAAAATAAATTAAAAAATAACTAAATCTGCACTTTTTAACCATTCCGCATTAACAATGATATCTTAACAATGAAATAAAAGGTCAAAGCCTCGAAATTGGGAAATATATCAGTTTAGTTTCTCAATTTCATCACACAAACCTATCTTTAATTGGCAGCACCTCGATCGGTTGTCTTCTCTCTCAAACCTCTATGATTATGCACCCTCTAGTGCAGATTTGCCTTTCTCTATATTTCTATCTTTTGATTTTATTTTTTCATTCACATCACATAATGTTAGAGAGAATTCCTCTCATAGAATCTTCTTTTCTTTCCAATTCATATCACCGTATCTCGTATAATTTTTCGAATGATGTATTTTTATTGAGACAACTTTTCACCTAGATAAAGGATACAGGAAAAGCGAAAATAAACATACAATCCAATCTCTCAGTTTCAGAAAATAACTTTATAGAAAAAGCATGTTCAATTTCGAAGAAGGATACTATGCTACATCGACGATTTGATATCGTACTTAAAAAAACATGTCTGCATTATTCTTTTACTTGCATTATACATATTGCACAATACTCAAAAAGTTTCTCTTACCTCCAATTGCTAGTTACAAAACAAAAAATATATATGTTCATTCGATTATGTAATCCCATTATATTACAAAGAGGAAATGATCTCATATATACACACATTTACAATTTGAATAACAAAATAACATTATTAATGGACTATAAAAGGGCAAACTTCTCCGCTCTTGAAAAATAAACTTATCCGCTCCAAAATGGATGTTCAGCCTCTCAAAATAGGAGCTAATCAACGACTCAATCAATATCTTCCTTGCAGGTTAGACCAGTCCAAATCAATAGCAGGTGCAAAAAGGTTGTGGCTGGACATCTTTTTTTCCCCAAATTTTATTGTCTAAAGAGTGTGATAACAACTGAGTAGAAGCGTCGGTACACTCCTCACTCAGAACATCTTAAAGAACACTAAAGGCTTCATCTGGATTAAAATAGTATCAGAATTCTAAAGCAAATCATGCCAAAAGTTAATTATCAGTTGGAAGCAACATGGAATCTCTCAATAAAACTTATTTATAGCAATCAATTAATAAATGATCTTCTTGTCGAAATAACTTACTGTTGGAAATTCAAAAATTGTTATACTGGCTAGCGAAGTGGTTGTTTCTAGATCATAAAAACCAATTCTCATATTTTATCCTCCCAGTAAACCCAAACTAAATCATTCTATACTCCATGAAAATATCTTAAGTTGAGGGACATTAGAAGTTAAGAAACACCTTCAACCCATTGCATCGCCCATAATTGATCAAAGTATAAGAAAGATCAAAACTTTAAAAACTTGACTTGCGTCATTATTCAAAACTTAAACCACCCTACCCTGGCACCCAATAAAAAAAGGGATCAAATAAAATAAGAACTTCATTATTTAGTTTCTGCAGCTGCCTTGACTTCCTAATTATGGAAGCAATTAATAAGCATCCGTGACCACTTAAGTATATAAGAATTCATGTATTTAAAGACGAATTCAACAGTAATTGTGTTTACATTACCAAAAATAATATCCATCTCAACAAAACACAAGTTTAAACATTTTCTTCGTTCTTATTCTTTTTCCTAACAACAACTGAGAAAGCCTCTTAGAGTCGTATTTAGCTAAAGCAAAATAAAAGATGGATGACATACAGAGATAGAGCAGAAGAAATGCTATTTTTACGGAGAAAGAGAAAAAAAAAGAATGTCACTTTCATTGACGCAAGAAAATATGGTTGCTATAATCCATCCATCAAAATGCAGTTGCTCACTTTTCTTTTAAAACTTACTTTCTTCCCGATTTATTTGGACCTTGAGGTGGAGACACATACCAATTTAAAACAACTACTACGACCACCTTAATAGTCCAATATCTATTGAACATTTGATTCATCAGATGAAGCAATGACACACAAACTGAACATAGAGCAAATAGCCAGTAAAAATCAAGATAAGCCTATAATACCAAGTTTCAGGCTCTATACTACCCTCAATGTAATTAAAAATAATAAAAAGAGAAACCCAGAGGTGCTAAATTTTATAAAATTGACATCTTAGTTGAACATGAAATTGCATACAAACTGAATTATTATATCAGTGCTAGTCACACTAAGTGTACTTTCAGCACATTTATAGAACCTATAAATGCTGTAAATACCAATTGCAAACACTATTCTCAGTTTTTCTTTTTGCACTCTTCTTTTTTCTTAATATAAATCTCACTCTCCAGACTAACAATGTGAAGGCCAAAAAGGAAAGGAAGAAGAAGCAAAGGAGAAAAAAGTTTCAAAGAATTCCCATGGTTGGTTAGCTTGCCGCTCCGATAATTGTAACATGAGTCTATTAAAGCAATTATTTTAATTACGTGAGGTGCAAACCTGAGCTGGATGTTGTCTAGGACCATCTCCTGCATTAATAATTGAAATATTTGTAGTGCAACTGCTCTTTAGCACCACCACAAGTGTCTCAAACAATAATATCAGAAAAATCTTTACCATTCGAATGATACCTGCAAAACAAACTCAGTTATAATAACCCACAATAGCTTGATTATGTTTCCTCAACCATACTACTATAAATTGAGAAATATTTAAGAGAAAATCAGAAATTTTCTTGGATGCTGGAAGTGAATGTAATCACAATACTGCACAATCCAAAAGAGTAACAAACAATATTTAATTCATTAGTTTCAATTATCATAAGTATATAACCAAGAAAATTTTAAAGGAACAAAATAAGAGGGGATTAGGGTTAGGTAGTGAAAAGAATTACCCATGTTAAACAGTAAGGGGTTTGTAATCATCAGTGTGTATCCGAGCTTGAGATATAATTCATTGGAAATCAGGGATCGGTAGTTGCTGATTAAGAAGGTAATGGAAATAATAAAGCACCATTGAAATTGAATCCGCTTTGTTGTTTCATTTTTTGCTTTAAGTGCTTGCAATTGAAGCGGTGGAATAATTGCTCTGAAACGTGCTGGTTTGAAACGGTTTGGGAAATTTGCTCTAAAACGTGTTGGTTTGAAAGGCTCAGGAAATTGTGAATGCTCCGCCTTTTCGGGATGGATGAATCCTAAAATAAGAAGAAAAAGCTCAAAAAATTGAGAAATTAGATAAATATCATTCTTGTTCAATGATAGATGCCGCGTCAGTGGTCTAAAGCCCTGCTTTATAATTATATATAGATTAGTGGCGACACCGAGAGTCACCACATAATCCCTTGTGTTATGTGGCGTTCACCCCGGCCGCAGCGAAATACATTATATTTTGTAACGACTCGTTCTTAGTCGCCACTAATATTAAGCTTTCAGAGCTTTCAGCGGCAATAATATTTGTCGCCACTAAACACTTATCTTTTGTGGCGCCACAAATAGTCGCCACTAAATATCAGATTTCTTATAGTGTTTGTCCACACCACCTGTCACTGTTATGGTCAACCGTCAAATAAGTTTATTAGTTACCAAATACGTGAGTTTGAATGTTCAAATGGGAACGATGTAAGTTTATATATCGGTTTTAAAATTTAATACAAGTTTAAGTGGTCACGAGGCCATTCCGTCATTTTTATTCTCCAAATTTACAATTTAAGGTGGCCCCTATTGGGTGTTGTGTGTGATCATTCCATGGTACATCTCATTAAAAGGTATGGAACTTTGATGTCGATGAGTAGTGCACTGTGAGGTCGTTTGGTAGGATGTATAAGAATTGTATCGAATATGATGTATTAGTAATGTTGAGATTAGTAATACTGAATTAATTATGCTGAGATTAGTTATGATATAATTATTTTTTATCGATTGTTTGGTTTGGTATATTAAATATAACATGCATTGCATAATTTCTTTAAAATTTGGTTATTTACAAATATACCCTCCACATTCATTAGAAAGGATATGAAAAAAGTTTTAAAAGAGCAGTTCTGTCTTTATATATACTTATTCATATTAAAAATAATGGCATTACTAATGTCATGGTTTACTATGTATAAGAATAGTGTTGAATAAGATGTAAAACTAATACATGTATTAGTTAATCATATGTTAAAAAACACTACCAAATAAGGAATTAATAATAGCAAAATTAATACATATTTTATTTTCATCTTCTTGCATTACTAATATTTAGAAAAGGGTGTTGTAGGGGACGAACACGGTTATAATTTGTTGTTCAAATAGTTTTCGAAATTGTACTAATATAAAGTGTGGGACCTATTTGGTTGGCTCTTGCCACTTTTGGGCCTGACTTTTAACACGTGTAGGCTTCATTCAATAAGGACATTTTGGAGTTTAAAAACTGGACGTGTGTCTTTTAACCTAAAGGAAACTGCCACGTCTGTCCAACTTTTGTCTATCTTCTCTATGCTTGCTTCATCTAGAGCTTTCTCTATGCATCCACGCCTAATGGCCATTGGTATTTCAGGTAATCTCCTACCTTTTTAGAATTAATAAATTTTCTTTTACTGTAAGTTGATTTAGTAATCAAGTAAATCAGTTGGAGAAACCCATAAGTAATAAAACTATGACCCTATGCGATGGTGTGCCTTTGCCTCTTTCGAGAATTTTCTTTAGGTGTTATTATGTATCTTCATTAGCTTTTATTTGTGATTAGTTGCATTAGTTTAATATTTTCTTCTTTTTCTTCGCTATCTTTTAAACACCATTATGCAATAAAAGCTAATGGTTGCTGTAGTTGTCGTTTGACTTTTTTCTGTATCTTCTAATTGCCTACTTTGGTCATCTGTTTGACCTATCGGTCATAGTTTTATTTCCTTTTCTACCATTGTTATTTGCTGCTCTTGTCTAAGTTTTGTCATTGTTTTATTAATTCTGCAACTTCCATATATATCCTCTATTGGTTTAATTTCTTCTATGGGCACCTGAAAGTTGTATTAAGAACAAAATTTGTTTTAGATTCTATGTACATGCCAAAAGAGGGGATAAGAAAGGGATGGTCATCTCAGATTATAGAACATTCCTCCGTTCAAATTTATTTGATGTATTTAGGATTTTGAGAGTTAAACGACTATTCTTTGATCGCGATTGTTTTATGTTTTTAAGTATTTTGAATTATTAATTATTATGACTTATAATACTTTTGATGTAGTTTTCAAATATGTAATTTTTATTTAAAAAATTAAAAGTTTTATGTGTGAATTCGCAGTCAAAATTGAGAATTTTGACTCTCAAAATCGGAAATGCATCAAATTAATTGGGACAAAGGGAGTATTTAGATTCTCCCAATATGCTTTGCGATGGTAAAGTTGCGACATGTTAGATGTGTTCTGCATTTGTTTTCGACTGTTGTTCTGGTGCCAATCATGATAAGAGTTTCTAAAAAATATTTATGGAACTGTACTTCAATCTTAGGAATGTATTGAAGCTTCTCAAAAATGAAAGGAAATAAATTCTCATCTTCATTCTCTTCTTTTAAGCGTATTATGCTTTTGCTAATACACATGTTTTATTCATTCATCCTCCGCTCTTGCACCAGATAATAAGGCAAATAGTTAGATGCAATAGAAGCCGCAGAAAAGTTTAATTTATTTCTTTCTTTCCATTATATCATTATATTATATATTATATATGCTAATTCTGTAAAAGATTGTTAAGAGAATAGTGATTGCATGGTGTAGTAGACTAATTTCAATTAAAATGGTATTGATACTTCGCTCTTTATAATTAACCGTTTAATGCAGTTTTCTGAAATAAACAGCATTCATTGAAAGAGTCCTAAAGTAGAAGTAAAAACTCCAAAATAAATTTTAGAGACATAATTCTCCCATATGTTCTCTGGTGAAGAAAATACTCTTAACGTAGAAAGAGATTATAAAAATTGAAAATGCACCTGATGGATAAACAAGGATGAGTTCATCCTAGGTAAATGGGAAAAATGAATGATATGCACTTTCTTACTAATTTATGGTTGAAAACTCTCTTTCCTGTTTTTGTTTGCAATAACAAACTCATATGAGAGTCCAGACAGTGAAAGAAGGAATATTTACATTTTGTTTTATCAATACATAAAGGAGATGCTGAAGTACGTAGTATGTTCACTTTTTAAATGTATGTTTGACCTTATTGTCTTAAAATTTCTGTATGCTCAATTTAATGTATGTTTTCCTCTCATTTGGCCTTGCTCCACTCTGCAACTTATTCCTGCTTAATTTTATGTTTTCTATTGGTGGAAATTGTCGCGTTCCATCTTTTGCTTGTTTAGTCATCGGTCACCTTTGTTTACCCGAAAAACGGATGGAGTTGAATTTGTACGTAGTTCTAAGGATATGTGGCACAACTTAATACAAATTGTAAGGATAAATAGAAATATAAGTATGGATTGCAAAGAATGCAAAATAGATAAGGTTGTAAGGAAGATGAATTTTAGGACTAAACAAGTGGAATCAATTTAAGAAGCTTGAAAGAACAACTCTTTACTATGGGAGAATATAGTGTTTTGATTACAATGTAAGCATGAAAACTTGCCTTTACAGAAATGATAACCATGCCCTTTATAGTAGAGGGATCTTGCTTTAAACATAATTAAAAATACTCAGTGGGAGACCCAACGATAAATCAGCTTTTTCACAATTCCTGCCAAGATTCTCTCCTCTAGTGGGATTGCAACGGCTTTTGTCTGTGAGCTCGATCTTGACTCGAGCTCTCGATCTTGGCTCGAGCTCGATTCTGACTTGAGCTCTCGAATTGCTTCGGGGTCAATGTTGGTCGGTCTCTGGATCATAAGCTTGATAGCTTTACTTTGCATCATAGTTCGATTTGGATCCGAGCTTGATAATGATATCGAACTCGACATTGATCGGCCCCTCGGATTCGAAGCTTGTTTGTACCATCTTCGGAACCCATCTCGAGGTCTCACTTCGATCGATTATCTTTCGAACTCGATCAAACGTACGAAAACCGAAATCTATTTCGACCGTATACAACCTTAATAGAAATTCCAATTCAAATTTCTTATTTTAACAGTTGAATATGCGGTGAAACCTTGTGCGAATAGGGACTTTAAGGCAGATGCCGAGCTAGCGCATGGAAGTGTAAATCACAGCCAGAAGATTTTTTCTAAAATGGGTTCTAATAGCTTGGCTTAAAGTTTCAACAAAAATGCTACTATTCACCAGGAAATTCAACCTACCCAAGAGTGACAATGGTGATCCTGCTGAGAAGTTGTGTTGCTCCCAAACGCACACGTAAGTATACGTGGTCATACAAGTAATATAGGATTGTAAGTCCAGATATCGTACCTATAGGGACTTGTGATTAACTATTTACTAAATTAAACTAAGACAATTAATCTATTCAAGCACTTTTCTAACGATTATTAACTACAACTAATCTAGAGTCAAAAATCAAGAAACTAAAGAAAACAAGTCGGCAATATTAGAGACGAATTCAATGAGACGATATTCTAGAGTTATGGGTTAGCTAACAATCCCGTTGAGTCTTCCACTTAAATTGTCTAATTAATTTATCTTGTATATTAATTGACAGGGTTAATATTACTCGTAGTATTCTCCCGAAGTATTACTCGCCTATTCAAGCTAACCTAGCACATATATTCCTATCGAATTACGGTTAACAAGAACGCATTAATAATTCCCGTATAATAACCAAGCAAGGAAATTAAGTATATCCCTATCCTAACCGCAAATCCGTTCTCCGTAATTCAGGTTCAAGATCTTGCTCTACTCAATCTTATATGCAATCTAGAATTCCCTCTGCCGAGTTCAATCCTAGAATCGTAGATAGTATTCAATTGGTGATCAAACAATCAAATAATTAAGCACAAGATTGAATTAATAAACCAATATGATAATATAATAAGAACAATTCAAGTTTCAAACTATAACGTTCGTGTTGCACCCAAAACTTTAAAACTAATAAAAGTTAAAGGAAGAGAAGATGAAGAAAACTAGTTAGAAGGCTCCTCCAAGCGTGGTGTGTGTTCTCTGCCTCCAAAATATGTTAGGTAGCCTCCATATTAGGTTTAGAACTCCTTTTAAATGAGTTGGGACTGTGTAGGGCCGAAATAACTGTCCTAAGCGAAATAGGAAAAATTCCGCAACACAGCGTTTCCGCCTAACTTTGCCATTCTACTCGTTCCTTTTCTCTTTCTTTCCAATTGTTGTTTTCTTTTCTTATTTTAATCATTACCCCTTTATTATGTCTTCAATCATCACCCAATCATGATATCATAATATTTTCAATCATTAAATAATCATGAGCCATTCTTGTAGGATATAAAATACACATAAAATTTCTACTTTGCTCCCAATTTCATCTCCACGGTACCTACACATAAAATAAACTTAATTAAGCACAAATATAGTACAATTTAGTATTAAAGCACCAAAATGTAAGGTAAGTAATGCACTAAAAATATATAATTATAGCCAAACAACATGGCCAATTACTACCTTATCTACTAGCTCCTCCTATGAACTTGAGGGCAGTTGCAACTGTTCTATTACTGAAAATGTTGTTGGGAACTTTGTGATTTTCTTATTACTTGATTTACTCTATTGGGAGATAGATATGAATTGCTTGATTTACTGTTTTTGCTATCCAATGCAGTGAAAGTACTGTTAGGGTCATTAGTAAAGCAAAAAATAATAATCTCTCTTTGATATGGGCTGCTTTTCCAGGTACATGAGAAAATCTTGAGAAATAATAGCGTTGATGTGTTCATATGTAGCAACTAGATTAGATTCCTCATCTATCGCAAGTTAATTTTAGTTGGGTAAGGCGTTCTTGGCTGTTCATTTCAGCATTGTGAAATATTCACTCTTTTAGATGGCAAATGTGGACTCTGTTGGATGAAAAATGTGATAATGGAATTGAGGCAGGGTGTGTTTGAATGAGAAAGACATGTCGACATCTCATTTGTACTTTTTGAATGCAATACAGGCATTTGTACTTCTTTTTGTGCTAAATCATACTATCGAAATTGTTAATTTGAAGGACTGAATTTCAAGTCTCACATCTTCCATGGCACGTTAACATCTTCATGTCGGGCCCGTGCACAGCACGGGTAACGATATCTAGTAGTACTTAGAAGTGAATTAAGCAATAGAAAGTGTCCATACCTGTGGATCAGGAAGATGCACTTTCAAATACTAGACCTAATGCTATTGATAAAGGTTGATCTCATGTACAAAGGCCCCTCCTTCTCCCCTCTCCCCCAAATAAATTTTTAAAAAAACCTCTTGTATGAAATTATGTTTTCCATTATTGATTTCCAAAACAAGAATTCATCTATTTGTGGAGTTGTAAAAACAGAGTTGAAGAAAGAAAGAAAGAATGCTGGAGGAAAAAGGCAAGATAAAGGAGACAGATATGGCAATGAGGATGCAGATGGCTTCTGCATCTGAAGCTCTTGATGTTTATGATGTCTATGACTATACCTCTATAGTTGTGAAGGTACTCTAATTTTACTTAGCTACTCTGGTTTAGTTTTCTTGGGTTTAATCTTGATGCTTTTTGTTGCGTTGATTTGATCTCAGGAATTTGATAAGTTATATGGGAGTGGATGGCAATGTGTGGTGGGCTCAACTCAAACTTTGGCTGTTTCATCACTCAACTCAAACAGTTGCTTTTAAGGGAGCAACTGTCTGAAGTTCTTTTAGCATTTTATATTAGTGCTTTCCGCTTCGTGTACAAACATCAACACGAAAAGTATAGGAATGAAGCAGAATGGACGTTTTTTTTTTTTTTTTGCAGGTGTACAAACTTGAAGTACAATATAACTAAAACAGACGGTGCATCCTTCTAAACAACTTTTGACAGAAACCTCAATTTTTCATAAACAACGGTGCACATGCTGCCTCTACGAAGCTGATCAAGCTTCAAAATGATATCTGGATTTGTAAAACTATATCAGAAATATATGAATAAATTCAAGATCAACTCAGCATTAAAATGTAATTTGAGCTAGTAAACTTCATGTTATTCCGAAACCCCAGCTTCTTAAAAACCTATTTCAACTCGTCTATCTTATTTACAGATTATATAAGTCAAGCTACTAAATCGCCAACGTGAATATGTACTGGTGCTATAGCATGAAGTCAGTCAACACATCATCGATAAATCCAGTTAAAAGATACTTCTCAATATCAGTCACTACTTGTTCAACTTCATTATTAGTTAATCCACTTCTCCAACCCAAATCCCATGCACTGCTGACCACTCCCTTACACCATAAATCTCTTTCTAGCAGTGGATGAAGAGCATCTGCTGAAAGGTTCTTCCCAGCAACCTTATGGTAACTTCGCAAAACTTCAATCCCGTCACAAATTTCATTCACCAACTTGTCAAAAGATATAGGAATTTTTTGCATCTTCAGTGAAAACGGATCAACTGCCAGTGCACATTGAGACCTTCTATTTTCTAACAACTCATTTGCACAATCAAGTAAGAGTCCGCTATCAGCGATTTCATGATCTACACTTGTTATATGCCTTACAGTTGGTTCCCATGCATCTGTTTCAAATAGCTCCTCGGACTGACAGAGGAATGATTCACTGCTTAACAGTAAATACCTTGTAGTGGCTCCGGAGTTGAAGTTTTCATTCTCAGTGAAGTCTAGATCGATGTTACAGTTAGTGTGCTCCACTAATCTGATGTCACTGACACAATGGATTGATTGCACGCTAGATTCACAAGGGAAACGTTCACCATTGGCAATATTATCTGCAATAGAAGAAGTATTATATTTTATTAGAATTTTTTCACAAAGCCAACAGATAAATCTCACTAAAGGAAAATTGGAGCCTGACTGATGACAGCTTTTCAGATTGTCATCTGTCTATCATGGTTCTTGAACGGATGGAATAACAAAGAGGTATATATGCACATGGCAAGCAGTGGCTACCATTGGCCAAAGCTTTTTCTTCAGGAACTATAATTATTACAACCTTTTGTGTGTCTGGCTGTAAAAGGTTGAAGTGCATTAGACTACTTCAATTACTGCTTGCAGATTTTCCAACCCTTGATCTCTTTACAAGTTTTGGAACTTTCACCCACAAAGACAGTAATCAAGATACAAAAATCCATATGTTTTACTAGAAAACAACTTTATATAGTTTCTCAAGAATATCGGATATATATATAGATTTTATGGAAGCTTTTGAGTCCACCAGATTTTTCGTTTAAGTTTTTGGTTATATGCAGCTGCTGCGTGTCTACTAAACAGTATACAGTATTGTCGCATATATTAGTTCGCCGAAAAGAAGAAAATAGATATTCTAAGCTGCACAGGAAGAATATAAATACTCTGTATGTTTGGTCTCTTAGATACTATATGTAGGTAATATCATCATTCTTGTTTGTTTTGATTTGGAGATATATATATATATATATATATATATATATATATATATATATATATATATATCGGGAAGGGGCCAAATATACCCCTCTACTTTCATATATTGTCTGCTATTTAACCTCCGTTATACTATCGGGCCAAATTTACCCCTACAATCAACAAACTTTTAAAAATACCCCTTGATCTGTTAAGTAATCCAAAATCTCCCAAATTCCTTTTATTTAAATCACTTGTTGTTCTTCTTGGTCCACTATTTTAATTTCAAAAATTACTATTGATGTGAATGCTAAAGTTACTAGACTATACAAATTATTCATAATTTTTTTTTATTACCAATGCGCCCATTTCTCTTTTTGTAATAAATAAAATTGGTTTAATTTTTTATTTTATTTTTCAATCATATACACACCGTAGAATTTAGTGGGTCTATTTATTGTGTATTATATGCAGCTGATCATCATGTATGTACATGTATATTCAAATATATTTTGTCATTGCCTGGTTAGTATAGAGTTCGATCGACTAACTTAAGAGTGCAAAATGTGTAGGTATTTAATTAAAGCAAAGTTGAATTAGACAATGTAAAGTCTCCGAGGAACTTCAACTTCAATCACTAATACTTGCAAAGTCTCCATACATTTGGTGCAACGAATTCATTAAAATTGGGATGTTGTAAATACTTTTAGAATTTAGAAAAGCTACCTAATTTAGATTTTTCAATTTACTATACTTTGTTTATTCGGTTGTATTATTTAATATTTTTTTCTCTTATTTATTTTTTCTCTAATTCAGAAAGCAGGTAAATGCCAATTATTTCAGAAATAGTGGACGAAGAAGAACAACAAGTAATTTAAATAAAAGAAATTTGGGAGATTTTGGATTATTTAACAGATCAAGAGGTATTTTTAAAAGTTTGTTGATTATAGGGGTAAATTTGGCCCGATAGTATAACGAAGGTTAAATGTAGACAATATATGAAAGTAGAGGGGTATATTTGGCCCTTTTCTCTATATATATCTAACTACATTGCAACACTTAAGGTAATTCCCTGGAAATAGTTACTTGAAAGCCTATGTATGATGAACAATTGCAAACAACATGTTCTAATATAACCTGAACAATTGCATGAAACTGGCAAAATAATGAAATAAGTGTCTTACCGATGACAAGATTCTCAAAGATATCAGCCATTTCTTCTAACTGAAGCTCTTCTGAGGATGTAACTTTGGTTATGGCTATATCTGTGTCTTTCTCCGCTTCTACATTTTCATCCTTGTGTTCCGTGTTGTCAACCTGTATCAATACATTTCATTAGTCTGGGCCCATACTAGAAAAATCCTCCTAAGTTAATTTCCACAGAAGGACCAACACCTACAGAACAGTGTCCCCTAATTCTGTGTTAGAAAAAGGAAATTGGACAATAAATAATAACACGTGAGATGAGAACCATAGCTTCCAGAAGAAGGAAGACTCGAAAATATCAGTTATAACTATGTACTCACTGTAGCAATGGGGGTACTCTTGACAGACTTGTCAGCTTTAACATTCTTCTTCCTCTTACTGGAGTTATCAGATGCAGTGGTTGTTATGCGCTTCGAGGTGGGATCTGATATAGTATTTTTACCTTGTGCAACCAGTGGATTTCTCTCGGGTTTTCTCACTTTCATAGTGCTCATCTTGCTTTGGTCCTGAAATTTAGCACTGTCGTTGATTTTGACATTTTTCATTTCTTTAGATTTTCTCAAAGCAGGAGCTACTCGTTGAGTCCCGTCCTCTCTTTTTTCAATTGCTTCTTTCTTTGGTTGCAGGGTCTTTCCAGGAGAAGAAGCTCTAGTCCTTGTATTAGGCTCTTTTTCCTGAATCACAACTTCAAGAGTCTTTGAATTTGCAGGTACTTCACCACGATCCTTGCCTGGAGAAGAAGCTCTGAACTTTGTATTAGGCTGTTTTTCTTGACACCGAACATCAAGAGTCTTTGATTTTGCACCACGATACTTGCCAGGAGAAGAAGCTCTAATCTTTGTATTATTAGGCTGTTTTCCGTGAACCAGAACATCAAGAGTCTTTGATTTTGCACCACGATACTGTCCAGGAGAAGAAGCTCTAATCTTTGTATAATTAGGCTGTTTTCCATGAACCAGAACATCAAGAGTCTTTGATTTTGCAGGTGCTTCACCATGATCATTGCGCCCTTTTCCTTTACTGAATCTATTATTTTGATATTTTCCTGTCTCCAATTTCCTATATATGGTGGAATTCAATGCTCCCTTCTTATCATCAGAGTTTTCAGGTGAAGTTTCTTCTTTTACATCCCATTTTCCAGTTGTGTTTCTATTGCCTGATGGATTTTCTTCATGGTTACAGGGAGGAAACCTTTCAGCCTGCGAGTCTAGCGCATACAGAGGTTTCATGATCACAATGGGTGGAGAATCATCAACAAACCTATTTAATAATTGAGGAGTTCCATGATTAGACTTTCTTCTCAAAAGCCCCTTGAAATGCATGGTTTCAATAATTTCATCCAATGTTCTTCTTTTTGCATCCACCTTCTGAGCGATGGATGTTGGCTTCTTTGCCTTTGGCAAATCTATTTCAAATATAGGTCTGCTCTGCTTGATAACCCTTTCGTTCTCCAAGTGCTGAGGCTTTCTAGGAATCTCTTCAAGACCCATCAGTCTGGCAATTAAATTCGGCCCGTCTTGGGATTGAACCTTGGGTGGAGAATAACCAAAAGAGCTAACCTCTTGGGATTGAACCATGGAGGACTGGCTTGAGCTAGTTGATGGGACATCCGATGATGTAATCATTTTACTTCTACCAACACTAGCCTTTTCAAAGGAGGAGTCACTTGAGCTATTGAAGCTGGTAAAGGGGAGATCTGGAGATAATTCCACTTTCCTTCTATCATTTTCTGAAGCACAAGTTGGTGGCAACAGATTTTGTCTAGCAAAGCTGTCTCTTATCATTTCCCTCAGCTCATCAAAACAATCTTGAGAAGCCCCATCAACAGAAAATCTCTGTTTCTGAAACTCAAGCCTATTAAACCTGTGATCTGAAATCCTCTCGGACTTGGTCCTTCCAATGCATATTCCATCTTTCTGATTTTTCTTCAACTTAGCCATATGTTGTGAAGCTTCTTGCAGCTTTCCTAGCATCACTAGCGACTCCTGTAAATCAAGAGCTCCTTTCAACAAATCTTTGGCGATATCTTTAGAATGCGTTTCAAAGGTCATACCCTTAGACCATGAGTCAATCACTTGATTCAGCTTTTGAGCTTCTCTGGACACCTCCATTAGCTGGATGGAAGATGAGGAATATAACTCATCTGCCGCCATTCCTTTGCAGACTGACGATGATGAAGACACATTCAAATGGCTGCATGTTCTTTGTGTTCCTTCCATCTTTGGATGGTCAATCTTGGATTTTCTAATTGTCTTACATTCCACAACACCTTTCGGGTCATCACATGTCACAAAGGATCTGTATACAGCTGATCTCAGACTGTCTTGAGGCATATTCTATTAATCAAAAAAAATTCACAAGAACAAGTCAGCAACTTAAACAAGCTTATACTAGTAGAATTTGCCGAATGTACTCACATAAACTAGTAGTATATCTCCACCAAGCTTTTCAGAGAGTGATGTAGACAGACACAAGTCTTTCTTAGCTTGAAGTCACTGAAAGCAAAGAATTAGTTGCCGTCTACAACTAATTAACAAATATCAAATGTACCAAATTTTGAACAAATTCATCTCCTCTTGAAATATTCAAATTAAAAAGGCAATGGATCTGAACATTTGAATAACAAATCTACAAGACACAAAAAGCACTAAAAACAACTCTCCAAATGTTAGTACATATGAAGTACCTGAGTTATTGCCTCTTCTGGTAAATGGAAAATGATCAAAAATTGATTCTTTCACCTTCAGACCTCTAAAAGAGCAAACCCAAATGAAAATGTTGAGCTAAGACAAGAACCCCAAATGATGAAACCAAGCCTCAGATAGACACATTCAAGAACCTAATTAAACAACCCATGAACTCATTAACTGCTCTCCACCTACATTATCAGCTAAGCCTCCTTATCTTTAGTCAAAAAAAGAAAGAAGCCCAGATCCCACATAGTACAAAATAGCTGGTGAATCTTGACTTTCTTCACTCTATACTACAATGCCAATTACTTTAACAGAAAACAAAGATCCCAAGGTCCCTGTATTTTCAAGAAATAGGTTTTTTTTTTCCTATTCAAACTAAAAATTCAGGAGAGGTTTAAATGTGAATTGTTGGAGGTGGTTGAGAAAGATGGTGTATACATGTGAATTGCAGTGTGTTAAGGGCTAATTGGAAAGAAAAGGTGAAGGGGCATTGGATCACAGACTTTGGAAAGAGACACCTACCCTACGTAGTCCTAAGTTGTGTGCAGTTACTTACAAAGAGAAACTACCTGTGAAAAATGAAAATGCCCGTGAATTTATTAAATATATGGGTGCCTAACTGTTTGCTTGTGCTTGGAAAACCTTATTCTGTGCCAAGGAACTGTTTTTGAGGTGGATTATCTAGATTCTCTGCTCCCGTTAACATTATTTAAAACTAGTCTTAGTCCGAAACCTAATATTATATTTTTTTTTTCTGGAAATAACTTTGGCATGTGAGATTTTTTCTACATACTAAAGATGAAGTACAAAAAGGTCCATGTAAACAACAGTGACAATAAAACCGTGAAGTGCGATATGAATTGTGCACTAAATTGCAAAAAGATTTTTTTTACGATTGCCTTGTAACAATGATAAAGTTGTCTATATATGACTTATAGTTTACGGGTTCAAGCCGTGAAATCAGCTATTAATGCTTGCGTTAGGATAGGTTGTTTACATCACATCCCTTGGGGTACAACTCTTTTCCAAAATCTGCGTGAATGCGAAATGTTATGTGCGTCAGACTGACCTTTAAGCATCTAGTCTTTAGTAACCTGCTAGCTAACTAACTCGGTTCAGCCCTGTTGAGCGAGGGATGCACTCTCTTTCCGGACCTTATTATTATTATTATTATTATAGAGTTATATAATTGGAGTTATATTTTAGTAATTTTAACTTCACATCACACTCAAAGTGGGTGTGCTCAAAGATCACTCTCATGCGAACAATTTTTTTTATTTTTAAATTCCCTTTTAATATTTTGATTGTGGAGACTGTAGCATGTTTTCTCTTTCTATATACAACACTAGTGCTACCTTAACATAAAAGATAGAGTGGCTGATGAGACTTAATTAGAATGATTGTGAACTATAAAACGCTTTAACCCAAGGTATTCAACTCTATTTAATACTCCCAATTAGTGGTGGCAAAATGGTTAAAAGAAAATAACTAACCACTCATATTATCCACTAAAAAATGGGTTGGATAATAAACTTTTTAAAAACGGGTCAAATATGGATAAGAATCATATTATCCATTTAGAAAATGGATAATTAATGGGTAATCAATAGATAACTAATAGGTTTAACTTTTATATTTGTAAAGTCTCAAATTGGGGGTTCCTCAAGTCTGAAAGATTAGGAATTCTCCCAAAAGTGATCATATTCAAGAAGTCATGGATAATATTGTTTACCCAAAAAATGAATAACAATTGAATTTATATGCGGTTTTAAGGATACGTGATATAACTTGGCACAAATTGAGAGAATATATATATTAATATTGAAATTGACTGAAAGAAATAATCCAAACCAAACGAATCGAATAGTCTTGGCCCTCGAATTCGGTCACCCTCAAACCAAGTGAAGGTTCAACTGATATAAGAACAGAGTAACAAGATATTGAAAGATAGAAGAAGGCAGTATAATTGCTTTGTATTGCGTGAATATGATGTCCCTTACAAATGATCAGACCCACTTTATATAGTAGGGGAGTCCTACTCTTGATACAATTCTAAATACAGTAAGGAATCTCATGACAGGCTGATTAATCGGCCTCTTCTTGATACGTGCCGAAATTTCCGCCGCAATCCTCGCCCGATTGTTGATATTTCGGATTTCCGTTATTTGGCTCAGTAAGCTTCCCTTGGTCTCACTCGATCTCTATCTTGCTCAGTTTCGATCTTGCTCGGTCTTGATCTTGACCGGTCTCGATCTCGATCGGTCTCTAGGTCACGAGCTTGGCAACCTAACTTTGCACCATGGTTAGATATAACACGAGGTTGAACCTTGGCCTACCATATTCTAGTCTCGATTAGTCATACGAAGGGCAAGCCCGGTTTTGACCGTATACAGATAGTCCCCTCGTTTCTAGGAAAGAAGATGACAAAAAATGATACGAATTTTTGAGCTCCATCTCAATGGGTAATGACGTAGGCGACGAACCTCATTGATACACCCGATCATGGCGTAAGAAACAACTCGAAACGTCTCGTCGGTCTAGTTATCAAGGTATTAAATGCCTGTCAGTCGCAGGTCGGCCACTACCAGTTCTGAATCGTCACCAGCAAGCCATAAATACCCTAGCTTTTTCTCATTCAAACTTTTACGTTCAAAGATCTTACTACTCTTGCTCTTTCTTCAAAAAATCCCTTTGCTTTACAACTTTTGCACCCAAATTTCTTGAATTTTCATCAATCCGCATACTATCTTAATTCTCTTTTCTCCTGTTCTTCAATGGCGAAAATTTCTAAGACCGTACCATAAAAGGAGGTTGCTTCTTCATCACGGCCCACCGGCAGTGAGGTTGCGGCGGAACCTCACCATGTTCATTTCGGTAGGGTGCCAGACTGCACTGATTTTAGGATCGAAAGGACCTCCTCGGTACCGGGCCGATGTGAGTCGGTCTCGAGGTACATGTGCGCAATTACCGAAGACCTCCTCACTAGGGTTAAACAGGACTGCAACTGGGTCAATAAGCATGTGGTGGTTCCTTCGTCCGAGGAGTCGATTACTACCCATGTGGAGGGGTTTCTAAGTGTTTACACTTACCCCTTCATGTTGGGCCCATTAGACCCCATCATTATTGCTTTTTGCAAGAGTTATGATGTGACCCTCGGCCAGATCCACCCCTCCTTTTGGAGAATAGTGAGTCTCCTCCGATTTTTTGTAAGCAAAAATCGAGGGATGTCCCTTTACCCTCGACCACCTTATGCGCCTCTACAGTCCCTGACTCTATCGAGGGGGGCTGATCAAGCTTGCTCGCCGAGCCAGTAAGGCTCCGTTCTCGAGCATAGATGAAACTAGGGACCGAGGTTGGATGGGCTGATTTGTTCGAGTAAGGACTTCAGACCTGATCCCTGCCAAAGACATGCCATTTCTCGAGAAATGGAACATGAAACGTAAGTAGTACTTCGCTTTGAAGGTTTAATCTCGTTACTTTTCTTCTCATTTCTTTCTTCATTGATGTTTTCTGGTGTCGCAGCTGTGGCCCAGATGCCGGACCCAATTTCGGAACTTAAGGAATGGGTCGAAGGCATTGTATTATAGAGGCTGTATTCAAAGTGTGCTTGGATGGAGTTACCAAAGGGTCGATGGGAGGCCCGTAATCATAGTAAGTTTCTTTCTTAGAACGGTGATCGCTCGGGATTCTTCTCGATCTTACTTATATTTTTTCCTCTGTAGGCCTCGAGAAGGATATTGCAATGAGGCCCCCATCTGGTAACGAAGAAGTCCTTCCCCACCCGCCTGCTCCGAAGCAGGCCAAAGAGAAGAAGAGGAAAGAGGCTCCGATTTCCCCGGGCTCGAAAAAGAAGAGACCGGCGAGGAGGTCTCGCAAGCCTAGGGGGACACCGATGCTATGTCTTCAGACTCAATCCGCCGATTAAGGGATGAGTCCGAAGAAGAAGAGGAAGATAATTCCAAACTGGTGGACCGCGTGCGGGCCGGTGTCACCGTACAAGAAGTTCTCAAATCAGCGAGCGCTGAGGTTGAAGCATCCCGACATGAGGAGGTCGGTGAGAGAGCTCTAGCTGAAGCTTCCGAGCTAGAAAGGGTTGAGCCCATTCCGCCCCAAGCTAGGGGGGTCGAGAGAGAGACCGAGAACGATGGTTCTCAAGCTGCGGAAAGTGCCCCATTAGATGAACTTGGAGCGATCGACATCAGCGGGTCTCCTCAGATTTCGGATGCCATGATCCGTAAGGCCGGTATGTTGAGTCCTCAGGGGGTGACTGATATCCACGACTTCTTGTATGGGGTTGAGTCTGCTGCTTTGGAAAACGTCATCGGGCTCGGTGACCTACCGATACCAAGGAAGGAACCGTCATCGGGTGCCACCGGGTCTTCATTGGGCTCAAAACTGGTGGATCGATTACCGGTCCCATGTGTTAATCATGTCCGAAGACGGTCAATAGCTTTTTCTATCCCGGAGGATGCCCGGGTTTTCTCTAACCCTGTGGGGGTCGCTAGTCACCTTCGGTGTTTGGTGACCGAAGAAGATCAGGCAGTGATGGACGAGGTGGAAAGCCCCTGCCTATTCAATGAATCCCAACAAGCATTAAATCGGGTAAATTCGCGTGTCTTTTCTTTCTCATATATTTTAACTTTTAAAGTAATAAATTACTATAATATCTTCCTTTATGCTTGCAGGCTTCAGTGCTGCATCACGAGGCTTTCCTCTGATATTGGGAGGAATTAACTCATCATGAAGCCGAGGTTCGGGACCTCACTGAGAAAAGTGACACCTACAAGCTTCTCAGTGAGAAGCTTCAGGCTGATTTAGTAACAACTCGGGATGAGCATGCCGAGACGACCGAGCAGGTATTCTGGGTGCTTCACGATAGTGAAGATGAATTGAAAATAGTAACTAATGATCCAAGCCTGCAGGTCCGGCAGAGGCTCAAACAGACGGGGAGCTTCAGAAACAAGTAGATACAATACAAGCCGAGGCTGAAGAATTCAAGAAGAATACGGACATCTTAGCCTCAAAAAGGAAACCGTCCAAGCACAACTGGAGTCGGCCGAGACCCAGCTCCAAGCTGCAAAAGAGAAGGCCTCGGTGCAGGTTGAGAAATCAAAGAGCTTCAATCTCAGTTGGACTTGGCTATTTCTGATAAGGTAAACTTAGCTAATAAACTCAAAGTGGCCAGATCTGAGGTGGTCGTGGCCGACACCAAAGTTGATGCTAAAGTGTCCCAATTTAAGGTCGATGTCGAGGCCACCCAGGCGAAGGCCAAGAGCATGGTGGATCATGCAAAATGGCAAGCTCGGAGGGAAGCCCTCGAGGGAGTCCATGCTCAGGGCTTAGATATTATGTCCAAAATCGAGAATGCCAAAGCAGAGGAAACCAGGGCTCGGAAGCTGGCCTTTCCTGAGGATGACTCCGACAGCTTAAGCGAGTTTGAAGAAGGGGAATATCCCGAGGATGTAGATGCTATTCCCGATGAAGTCCAGGCCACTTAGGCCTTTATATTTTTGCTTTCTTTGCATCTTTTTTGAGGCCGTTTTGGCCGTTGTAAATTTTTGTATTAGGCCGATCTGGCCTTTATTATATATAAGGCTTTTCTTCCTCTTCTGGCTCTCAAATATTTCCTTTGCTTTGTTACTTGTATTCACAAAGGCCGAAATACCTTAGCATGAAACAATGAGGTTGTGTTTGAGGATTCGAATTTATGACTTTGCCGAGGGAAGCCTTTAGAACCGATTGTGAAATTTTTTCTCTTTTTAGAAGGCCTATTTTTTTTTACTGGTTTCGGACATCTCCGAGTCGTGTTAAATTGGCCGTAGCCTTTTAGTTCGGGAACTGCCCACTGAGCTTATTTTTTCGAGTCATCCGGGCTTGCCCAAGATGACAGTCCCCGAGTAGGTTGGCCATGGCCTTTAGAAATCGCGGAGTTGCCTAATAGGTCTTTTACCACCGAGGCCCGATGACTTGGGCTGTTTGAGTTGGACGGCAGTCCCCGAGTACGAAGCTCTTTAAGGGGATGTAAAGAGGAAAAATTTTAAAATATAAGATGATTGCAAGGAAAGTACTTCTCTTTATTCTCGATCGAAACAATCATACATGCGTACATATTTTATGCCAAGGCTCGAGCAATCTACATGGGCACGGTTTGTTTTGACTGTTTGCCCCTTACAATAAATCCTATCTATCGAGACCCTCCCTTTATGGAGTAGTTTCCTCGCTAGAGTTTGATATTCGAAGACAATGCATATCCGAGGGTATCCCCCCAGTATTCGAGGTTGATTGCAAAGGAACCTCGGATATTGTTGAATTGATCTTTGGTGCCGATTTGTAATCGGGCTTGATTCTATATTAGTACGATTCATTGTTGCCTCGTTAAAAACCTCGCCGAAAAACCCATTTGGGATAAAACCGGTCTAGGAAAAAAGAGTGCAATACGTGCTTTCAGACCTAAAGACTTCGTGCCGTTTGCTGAAAAATCCATCGTCGTTTCTTGTTGGCCACCTGCGAGTGTTAGTCTGAAATAAAAAAGGGAAATGGAAAGGGGTCGTACCTTAACAGTAATACCGTTTTAGGTGAGATATGTTCTAATTTCTTGGTAGTTGTTCTTCATTTATCGTTCCGAGCTTGTAGGACCCTTTTCCGGTGACCTCGAGAATTTGGTACAGTCCTTCCCAATTCGGACCCAATTTCCCTTCATTCGTATTTTGGGTGCTGAGGGTGACTTTCCTTAGCACTAAGTCCCCGACGTTAAAATATCGAAGATTGTCTCTTCGATTGTAGTATGTCTCGATCCGTTGCTTTTGGGTAGCTAATCGGACGAGGGCGGCTTCACGCCTTTCATCCAATAGCTCTAGACTCGTATTCATGGCCTCGTCATTTGATTCCTTTGTTGTATATCGGAACCTGATACTCGGCTCTCCGACCTCGACCGGTATTAGAGCCTCGGTCCCATAAACTAATGAGAATGGGGTAGCCCCGGTACTGGACTTCGAGGTCGTACGGTATGCCCAAAGAACTTCGGGCAGAATTTCCTTCCACTTTCCTTTGGCGTCGGTTAACCTCTTCTTAAGATTTTGGATGGTGGTTTTGTTGGTCAATTCGGCTTGCCCGTTCCTGCTAGGATGATAAGGTGTTGATTGGATTCTTTTGATCTTATGATCTTCGAGAAATTTGGTTACTTTGCTGGCGATGAACTGTTTCCCATTATCATACACAATTTCGGATGGCATCCCGAATTGACATATGATGTGATCCCAAATGTCATCGATGACTTCCTTCTCCCTAAATTTCTCGAAGGCATGTGCTTCAACCCACTTAGAAAAATAGACAGTCATAAATAAAATAAATTGAGCTTTACCCGGTGCCCATGGAAGAGGGCCAACGATGTCCATTCCCCACTTCATGAATGGCTATGGTGACAAAACCGAATGGAGTAGATCCCTGGGTTGGTGAATCATTGGTGCATGTCTTTGGCATTTGTCACATTTTTGAATAAACTCTTTCGCATCTTTTTCCATGTCGATCCAGTAATAGCCGGCTCTGATTACCTTTTGAACCAATTATTCGGCACCAGAATGATTTCTGTAAGTGCCCTCGTGAACTTTCCTTAGAACATACTCAGTGTCTCCCGGTCCCATACATATCGCTAATGGACCATCGAACATTCTTCTGAACAAGGTTCCGTCTTCGGACAAGGTGAATCGTGCTGCCTTCGTGCGCAGGTCCCTCGATTCTTTTGGATCTGAGGCAAGCTTTCCAGTTTTCAAATACTCTATGTATTTATTTCTCCAATCCCAGGTCAAGCTTGTGGGGTTTATCTCGGTGTGGCCTTCTTCGACTACTGACCTCATAAGTTGCACGACGGCCCCCGAATTGAGCTTGTTGTCTTCGACCGATGACCCTAAATTTGCGAGGGCATCAGCCTCACTATTCTAATATCGAGACATGTTGCAAATTCCACTCCTTAAATCGGTGTAAAGTTACTTGTAACTTATCTAAGTATCTGTGCATTTGTTCTTCCCTAACCTCGAAAGTTCCGTTAACTTGATTAACCACGAGGAGGGAGTCGCATTTGGCTTCGATCACCACTGCTCCTAAGCCTTTGGCTAGTTCGAGACTTGCAATCATGGCCTCTTATTCGGCCTCGTTGTTAGTCAATTTCACAGTTCTAATAGATTGTCTAACCATGTTACATGCGGGTAATTTCAGTACGATGCTGAGTCCAGACCCTTGTGCATTCGAAGCACCATTCGTAAAAAGGGTCCAGATTCTTGAGGATGTACCCGAGTTTACCAATAGCTCTCTTTCAACATCGGGTACTGGGGCCGGTGTGAAGTCACCCACCAAGTCTGCCAAAATTTGAGACTTAATGGCTGTTCGGGGTCGATATTCGATATCATACCCGCTGATTTCTACGGCCCATTTCGATATCATAAATGTACACTTCCATAGATTTCCCTATTTGTTCTTCGAACATCCGGTTTACTAGGCGTTGGTACGTGGCACTAGCATTTTTTAATCCAAATGGCATTACGTTATAGCAGTAGGTTCCATATTTAGTGATGAACGAGGTATTTTACTGATCATCCGGGTTCATTTGTATTTGGTTGTACCCGAAATAGGCATCGAGAAAACTGAGGATCTCGTGGCCGGCCGTGGCATCGATCATGCGATCGATATTAGGCAAAGGAAAAGAATCCTTGGGGCATGCTTTATTTAGATCTTTGTAATCTACACACATTCTAAGTTTGTTTCCTTTTTAGGGACTACCACTACGTTTGCTAACCATTCGGGGTATTTGACTTCCCAGATAGACCCTATTTTAAGAAGCTTCGTTACCTTGTCTTTGATGAAGGCATGCTTGATCTCTGACTGGGGTCTTCTTTTCATCTTCACCGGATGGAACTTCGGGTTCAAGCTTAGTTTATGGGTGGTGATTTCTGGTGGGATCCCTATCATGTCGAGATGGGACCAAGCGAAACAATCCATGTTAGCTATAAGAAATGGAATAAGTTGTATCCTGAGTTCGGGAGTTAACCTCGTTGCCCAGGTATACCTTTCGTTCGGGCAGATGTTCGATTAGTATGACTTACTCTAGCTCTTCGACCGTTGATTTGGTAGCGTCAGAGTCATCGGGGATTATGAAGGATCGAGGGACCCCATAATCATCATCTTCGTCAGTCCCCTGCTTCTCTAGTTGGGTTGAGGGCGGCGTTTGTGGTTGCTATTTGGCCTCCTATTTTCCCTCCGAATTTGACTCTTTTGTTGATGAGAGTGCCGATACCAGAATCACTACGTCAACGGCAAACATTTCCTTTGCGGCGGGTTGTTCCCCGTAGATGATTTTGATTCCCTCTGGTGTCGGAAATTTTAGAACCCGGTGAAGGGTTGAGGGCACTGCCCTCATGTTGTGAATCCATGGTCTCCGAACAGGGCGTTGTACCTCATGTAGCCCTCCATCACATGGAACTTCATCTCCTGGATGGTCCCGGCCATGCTCACTGGCAAAGTTATCTCGCCCTTAGTAGTTTCACATGTCATGTTGAATCCGTTAGCACTCGGGCCGCGGGCACAACTTGATCCTGTAGGCCGAGTTGTGCTACGACCCTCGACCAAATGATGTTGGCCAAACTACCTGGATCAATTAACACACGTTTAACTTGAGTCTTATTCATGAGTACAAATATTACCAGTGCATCATTATGGGGCTGCATGATCCCTTATGCGTCCTCGTCGTTGAAGGACAAGGTTCCTTCTGGTGTGTAATCCCGAGTTCGCTTCTCCCTTGTGATCGACACCATGGTACGTTTTAACTGTCACGCCCCAAAACCGAGGAGCGCGACCGACGCTCAACCGAGTGAAGCCGACCGAGAAAGCCTATTAGATTTCCTTCTACCCAAACTCATCCACGAATGAATATAATACATAATTTCATTAATTAGACAAAAGCGTGATCATGTCTACAATACCAATTCATTACCAATAGTTTTCATCATTTTTAAAGTCTCAAAATGGGACAAGTAATATAACCACATCATAACATAGTTTGTCTTTTCCAGCACCAATACACAACCCACACTATGTCCACGGATCCTCTATAGATAAAGAAGAGTACAATGATAATGCCGGCAACAAGGCCCCGGCTATACCTCAAACAGAATACAGAAAGAGCAAAAGATACATGACCCCGGGATGAAGTGGGGCTCACCAATTCAGCTGGGAAGAAGGTATACTGCTATCACTGATCAATATCTTGTGCTGTGGAACCACCTGCATCAATTTAAAGATGCAGCGCCCCCGACAAAAGGGGCGTTAGTACCGTCGAATAGTACTAGTATGAAAACCAAACACCAATTTAAGAATTTAGAAATACAATATGAATATGATAAATCAGAGCGGGAATAGAATAATATAGATAACTATTTAAACTAGAGCAAGCTTATTAAGAGATATCAATAATATTTGTAGGATTTAAGATGAAATCCTCTGTAACCATCTTCACACAAAGCGGCCCCGCTGCCTCACCCGATGTATGCAGGTGGAGGTGTAAGTACAATACCACAACTCTACTCAAGCGGCCCTGCCGCCTCACCCCAATGTATGCGGGTGGATGTATAACCACAGTACCAAGAACCTACTCAAAGCGACTATGCCATCTCACCCCAATGTATGCGGGTGGATGTATAACCACAGTACCAAGAACCTACTCAAAGCGGCTATGCCACCTCACCCCAATGTATGTGGGTGGAAATGCATCAACGATACCAATACCAATACAAAGCGGCTATGCCGCCTCACCCCAATGTATATATGTGGGTGGTGGTGCCACATCAATACCAAAACTATACACAAAGCGGTCGTACCGCCTCACCCCAATGTATGCGGGTGGAGGTGCAGTCCCACAATACCATAATTCCTACACAAAGCGGTCATGCCGCCTCACCCCAATATATGAAGGTGGAGGTGTATCACAATCCCAATCTCTACACAACTTGGCATAATAACTTTCATATAAATCACAACTTGAAATTATAACATGTGGATACACAATCCATAGTTTGGAACACATCCTCAATTTATAATGCAATATGATAAGAGCATTTGAAATACGAATTGAACATATATCTTTATCACAAAACTTATCGGAATACTCGATTTGTAATCAACATCTTGGAACTTACAAGGATAATGGGAATTCCAATTCTTAAAGAAGAGTTTAGCCAACATACCTCACTTGAGCTTCCTTACACTCTAAATGTTCCGGAATTCTTAGCAACTTTAATCTATTTTAGAAATATAATAAATTGAATCAAAATTAGGAACTTGATCATGGTTCTAGCTCATTTGAGAATTTTATCAAATACTAGGTGTGCATAAGGTTTCAAGGTCCTTTTATGGAGGATTCCATCATCCCACAACCCAATATTTACCATGTTTAGTTCAACAATCTTCCTACACCCCTTGATATCACATGTATGTAAAATAAACAACTCCCATGCTCAAATATTATCTTGCTAATTACCCATTTTCAGATAATTTCGAAATTGGGGGGGTTAAGGTATAGAATCTTACCTCCAGGATGAAGACCTAGTGAGTTTCCCTTCTTAATCTTCCAAAATTTGAGCAAGAATTGAAGAACGATTATTGAAGAACACCTTCTCACTCTAGGGCACTCTCTCTCACTCTAAAATATCAGATTTTAGCTCAAAAATGTCCCAAAGTGTGTATTTAACGAAGTAGGGTCGGGTTTTAAAAACCCAAAAATGGAGCTCCAGAACAGGGTCTGCGATCACATAATCGATATGCGGACCGCATATTGGTCGCATAATTGGTGTCCAACACTGGCAAACATCTGTCTATGTCTGCGGTCACTATGCAGCCTGCAGACCTGTTCTACGGTCACATAATGAACCGCAGAACAGTTATGCGGTCGCATAGTCGACCTCAAAATTGCATCCAAACTGGCCTTCTCCTACCTCACTTGTGCGGCCATTATGCGGCCCGCAGAGTTATTCTGTGGTCGCATAATGGACTGCAAGAACGAATTTTTCTGCCAAAAGTTTTCCTTTACTTTACGGTGCATTGTTCAACCCAAAAAGTGTGAGCTGCGGTGAGCCCAATCCTCAAACATGTAAGCCCAGTCAGGCACCATGAAACATTATTATTATTTTCCTTTGAAAATTTTTAGGGGTCCTTACATTTTCCCCCACTTAGGATCATTCGTCCTCGAATGAGGGTCAAAATCTGTTATTAGCATCTTACCACACACCAGCAGCCCAAAATTTGACTAACACCCTAAATTTCCAAAACTTTCGCTAGAATTTCCCTTGTAACTAGGCCTATCCACTTGTCAGAGAGCCCCAGAAACACATCCTAACAGCATATACATAATCCAACGACGTAACATAATACAAAACAGCACCAACTGTGGCCTCATAAGCAATATATTTCCAGAAAGGAACACCCTTAACGCCAATTGTTCAAATGATACAAAATTCATAGAAAGTAAGTCTTATAATTTTTCTAGATCACAATTTTATAAATACATGGTCATTCAAACAAATAAGGATACTTTTTCTTCATTTCTTCCCCGGCCTCCCTAGTAGCCTCTTCAACCTGTTGGTTTCGCTATAACACTTTCACGGAGGCAATTTCCTTGTCTCTCAACTTTTGGACTTGCCGATCAATAATAGAAACTGGAATCTCTTCATAAGTCAATTCCTCATTAACCTCAATGGTCTCAACCGGAACAATGAGTGTCGGATCTCCAACTAATTTCTTCAACATAGACACATGAAACACCGGGTGTACTAATGATATCTCAGGTAGTAGCTCAAGCTTGTACGCCACCTCACCGATCCTCTGAATTATTTTGTACGGTCTGACATACCTCGGACTCAATTTCCCTTTCTTACCAAATCGCATTACACCTTTTATGGGGAAAACTTTCAGGAAAACCCAATCATCTTCTCTGAACTCCAAATCCCTACAACGAACATCCGAATAGGATTTCTGATGACTCTGAGCAGTCTTCAACTGCTCCTTAATGATTTTAACTTTTTCCATGGCCTGATGCACGAGGTCTGGCCCTATCAACTCTGCCTCACTAATTTTGAACCACCCAATGGAAGATCTACATCTCCTACCATATAAAGCCTCGAACGGTGCCATTTGAATGCTAACATGATAGCTATTGTTGTATGCAAATTCTATGAGTGGTAAATGATCATCCCACCTACCTTTGAAGTCTGGAACACAAGCGCGCAATATATCCTCAAGCGTTTAAATAGTCCGCTCTGCCTGCCCGTAAGTCTGCGGGTGAAAGGTTGTACTAAGATTCACCTGGGTACCCAAACCTTGCTAAAATTTCTTCCAAAAATTAGCATTGAATTGTGCCCCCCCCGATCAGATATGATAGAAACTGGAGTGCCATGCAGCCTGACTATTTCTTTGATATACAATTAAGCATACTGTTCCACCACATCAGTAGCCTTAACTGGCAAAAAGTGTGCTGATTTTGTGAGTCGATCCACAATCACCCAAATTGAGTCAAATTTGCGCGGAGCGCGCAGTAATCCTACCACAAAAATCCATATTAATCATTTCTCACTTTCACATTGGAATTTCTATGTTCTGTGCCAACCCATCGGGCCGTTGGTGTTCAGCCTTCACTTGCTAACAGTTTGTACACTTTGCCACAAATTCCGCTACATTCCTCTTTATATCATTCCACCAATATACTTCCTTAAGATCATGATACATTTTTGTAGAACCTGGGTGCACGGAATACCTAGAAGTGTGAGCTTCAGTCATAATTCTTTCACGGAGACCATCCACGTTTGGAACACATAGTCGCCCTTGGTACCTTACTGTACCATCATCCATGCCAAGAGAAAAGTCCATGGTCTTATGTTTATGAATCCCCTCTTGCAATTGCACCAATAATGGATCGTTGTATTGTTTCTCTTTGACTTCCACAACAAGCGATGATTCAGCCTTATTTTGCACAATTACCCCTCCTTCACTAGAGTCCACCAGACGAACTCCCAAACTAGCCAATCGGTGAACTTCCTTGGCTAATGGCATTTAATATGCCTCCAAGTGATCCAAACTACCGATGGATTTCCGGATAAGAGCATCTGCCATAACATTGGCCTTTTCCGGATGATATAGAATATCAATGTCATAGTCCTTGAGTAACTCAAGCCATCTTCTCTGCCTCAGATTCAATTCTTCTTGCTTGAAAATATATTGAAGGCTCTTATGGTCCGTGAATATATCAACATGGACCCCATATAAATAATGACGCCAAATTTTCAATGCAAATACCACTGCCGCAAGTTCTAAATTATGTGTTGGATAGTTCTTTTCATGATTCTTTAGTTGCCTAGAAGCATAAGTTATCACCTTCCCATGTTGCATTAATACATACCCAAGCAAAATTCTTGAAGCATCACAATATACCACAAATCCATCTATACCCTCTGGTAGAGTTGCTTTCAACTCTTAGAAACTCTTTTTACAAACATCTGACCATTGAAACTTAATTGCCTTCTACGTAAATTTAGTCAATGGAGAGGCAAGAGTAGAAAACCCCTCCACAAACTTTCTATAATATCCAGCTAAGCCTAAGAAACTATGAATCTCTGTTGGAGTTGTAGGCCTCGACCAATTCTTCACAGCTGAAATTTTCTAAGGGTCAACCTTAATTCCCTCACTAGAGACTACATGACCCAAGAATATGACCGATTCAAGCCAAAATTCACACTTTGAAAACTTTGCATATAACTTGTGCTGATATAGGGTTTGTAGAACTACCCTGAGATGATCGGCATGGTCTTCTCGACTTCGTGAATATATAAGAATATAGTCAATAAACACTATCACAAAAGAGTTGAGGAATGGCTTAAAAACTAGATTCATAAGATCCATGAAAGTTGTTGGGGCATTTGTTAGCCCAAAAGACATTACCAAAAATTCAAAGTGCCCATATCGGGTTCTAAAAGCTGTTTTCAGAATATCCCGCTCCCTAATTTTCAATTGGTGATACCCGGATCTTAAATCAATCTTGGAGAAGTACCTGGCACCTTGCAATTGATCAAACAAGTCGTCTATCCTTGGTAGTGGGTACTTATTCTTGATTGTGACCTTATTAAGCTGTCGATAGTCAATACAGATTCTCAGTGACCCATCTTTCTTTCTTAGAAAAAGGACCGGTGTGCCCCAAGGCGACACACTTGGCCGGATAAAACCCTTTTCTAATAAATCTCTAAATTATTCCTTTTAGCTCCTTCAATTCTGCCGGTGCCATTCTATAGGGTGGAATAGATATAGGATGCATGTCTGGCATCACATCAATCCCAAAATCAATCTCCCTGTCTGGTGGGATCCCAGGGAGTTCATCCGGAAAGACTCCTGAAAATTCATTCACAACAGGCACAGACTCAAGTATAGGTGCCTCAGCATCGGTGTCCGTAACCCGGACCAAATGGTAAATACATCCTTGTTGATCTTCTTTGTGGCCTTAAGGTAGTAAATAAACCTACCCTTTGGCACCACATAATCACCCTTCCACTCAATAACTGGCTCATTTGGAAATTCGAACCTAACAGTCCTGGTTCGCCAATCAAGCTTGGCAAAGCAAGAATAAAGCCAATCCATCCCCATTATCACATCAAAATCGACCATTCTCAATTCAATAAGATCGGCCATGGTATCCCGACCACGCAATGTGACAACACAATCCCTATAAACTCTCACGACCAAAATAGACTCACCAACCGGAGTAGATACAGAGAATGGATCATGAAGCTGTTCTGGTTCTATCCCAAATTCCATAGCAACATAAGGAGTGACATATGACAAAGTGGAACCGGGATCAATAAGAGCATATACATCATGGGATTGGACAGTTTAATATACCTATGACAACATCTGGAGAAGCCTCTAATTCCCGACGTCTCCGCATAGCATAAAATCTTCTGGGTCCTCCCAAATTCTGTGCACCACCCCTAGCTGCACCACGCCCTGTGGGTGCTGGGGTGCCTCGAGCTGGAGGTGTTGTGGATGTAATAACTGTAGAATTAGCTGGCTGCGCCGCACCTATACCCATAATTTGGCGGGACGAGCGGCAATCTCTCTGAATGTGACCCCTCACACAACACCCATACCATACTGGTAGGTCCATGAAGCAGGACCCAAAGTGCATCCTCCCACACTTAGGGCATGGAAGCCTCCACTGCTGAAACCTTCTATCGGGCCAACCCTGCTGGTGGGGTCCCTTGTTTCCCTAACTCGGTCCAGATGACTGTGCACCCATCGAAGACTGGGCGAATGATTGGGATGGTCCTAATGACCCTCCCCTAAATGCCGACCTACCACTACCACCACCGAAAGAACCACTAAAGTTGCCTGCGGACCGGGCCTTGCTGCTACTCTGATGTTCTATTCTATTCTTCAATTTACGGGTTTCTATGGCTTGAGCAAATGCCACCATCTTACCATAGTTCATATCAGAATTTAAGGCAGTTTTAGAGGCCTCATTTATAACCAAGGGGCTAAGGCCCTGTACAAACCGGCGCACTCTTGCCTCCATAGTGGGCAACATGTGAATAGCATACTTGAACAGGCGCACAAACTCTATATGGTACTCCCACACATTCATACTACCCTGCTACAGGCTTTCAAATTCAGCGGCACGAGCTGCCTTAGTTTCGGCAGGCAAGAAATGAGCCATAAAGGCATCTGTGAATTCACCCCACCTTGCCGGAGGGCTTCCCTCCTCACGGGATTCCTCTCACAACTCAAACCAAGAATAGGCCACCCCTTTCAGGCGGTAGGAGGCCAACTCCACTCCCTCCGTCTCTGTAGCATGCATAACCCGAAGAGTTTTGTGTATCTCATCAATTGTGTCCTGGGGGTCCTCCTCGGGATCAGAACTCGTAAACACTGGAGGATCTAACTGAAGAAACTAGTTCACCCTGGAACGAGCAGATTCTTCTGGATGACTGGAAGAAGTAGGCCCAACACTCGATCTCTAGCCCTGAGAAGCCACTATCTGTGTCAACATTTGTATGGCTCCCCTAAGATCAACATCAGACACACCAGAATCGGAAGCTGGAGCTGGAGGTGGAACTGGAATATCAGTTGGAGGAACTGTTGCACCTTTAATAGGTGTAGGGATAAGTGCGGTCTGAATAGCTGTGGTAGAATCAGGCAGTGTAGTAACTGGGGGAATATCCTCACCCCTCGGGTGCTCACCCGCATCATCAAATATAGAATCGACTGCCACTCCTGGGTGACATTGGCTCTTTGGCCAGTTCTTGCCTTCTTTTTAGGTGCCATCTACTGAAAATTAGAGCAACTCAGGAGTTAAAGGAGGAACAATCTTACAACCAGCTTTATCGCACGATCAAGAACATGATAGAATGGTATTATTTCTAAATGCCAATGTAGCATCCTAATTATAGATGTGGTCGACAACACACCGATAATAAGGACTCTACTAGACATGGCTCCGAGACATCCTATGACACTTTAAAACCTTAGGCTCTGATACCAAGTTTGTCATGCCCCAAAACCGAGGAGCGCGACCGGCGCTCAACCGAGTGAACCCGACAGAGCAAGCCCATTAGATTTCCTTCTACCCAAACTCATCCATGAATGAAGATAATACATAATTTTATTAATTAGAAAAAAACGTGATCATGTCTACAATACCAATTCATTACCAATAGTTTTCATTATTTTAAAGTCTCAAATGGGACAAGTAATACAACTACAACATAACATAGTTTGTCTTTTCCAGCACCAATACACAACCCACACTATGTCTACGGAGCCTTTATAGGTAAAGAAGAGTACAAGGATAATGCCGGCAATAAGGCCCTGACTATACCTCAAACAGAATACACAAAGAATAAAAGATACATGACCCCGGGATGAAGTGGGGCTCACAAATTCAGCTGGGAAGAAGGTGTACTACTATCACTGATCAATATCTCCTGCTGTGGAACCACCTGCATCTATTTAAAGATGCAGCGCCCCCAGTAAAAGGGACGTTAGTAACGTCGAATAGTACTAGTATAAAAACCAAACACCAATTTAACAATTTAGAAATACAATATGAATATGATGAATCAGGGCGGCAATAGAATAATATAGATAACCATTTAAACCAGAGCAAGCTTATTAAGAGCTATCACTAATATTTATAGGATTTAAGATGAGATCCTCTGTAACCATCTTCACACAAAGTGGCTTCGCCACCTCACCAGATGTATGCAGGTGGAGGTATAAGTATAATACCACAACTTTATTCAAGCGGCCCTACCGCCTCACCCCAATGTATGCGGGTGGATGTATAACCACAATACCAAGAACCTACTCAAAGCGGCTATGCCGCCTCACCCCAATGTATGCGGGTTGAAATGCATCAACGATACCAATACCAACACAAAGCGGCTATGCCGCCTCACCCTAATATATATATGTGGGTGGTGGTGCCACATCAATACCAAAACTATACACAAAGCGGTCGTACCGCCTCACCCCAATATATGCGGGTGGAGGTGTAGTCCCACAATACCATAATTCCTACACAAAGCGGTCATGCCGCCTCACCCCAATATATGAAGGTGGAGGTGTATCACAATCCTAATCTCTACACAACTTGGCATAATAACTTTTATATAAATCACAACTTGAAATTATAACATGTGGATACACAATCCATAGTTTGGAACACATCCTCAATTTATAATGCAATATGATAAGAGCATTTGAAATACGAATTGAACATATATCTTTATCACAAAACTTATCGGAATACTCGATTTGTAATCAACATCTTGAAACTTACAAGGATAATGGGAATTCCAATTCTTAAAGAAGAGTTTAGCCAACATACCTCACTTGAGCTTTCTTACACTCTAAATATTTCGGAATTCTTAGCAACTTCAATCTATTTTAGAAATATAACAAATTGAACCCAAATTAGGAAGATGATCATGGTTCTTGCTCATTTGAGAATTTTATCCAACACTAGGTGTGCATAAGGTTTTAAGGTCCTTTTATGGAGGATTCCATCATCCCACAACCCAATCTTTACCATGCTTAGTTCAACAATCTTCCTACACCTCTTGATATCACATGCATGTAAAATAAACAACTCTCATACCGAAAATTTATCTTGCTAATTACCCATTTTCTAGAAAATTTCGAAATTGGGGGTTAGGGTGTGGAATCTTACCTCTAGGATGAAGACCTAGTGAGTTTCCCTTCTTAATCTTCCAAAATTTTAGCAAGAATTGAAGAACAAATATTGAAGAATATCTCCTCACTCTAGGGCACTCTCTCTCACTCTAAAATGTCAGATTTTAGCTCAAAAATGACCCAAAGCGTGTATTTAATGAAGTAGGGTCGGGTTTTAAAAACCCAAAAATGGAGCTCTGGAACAAGGTCTGCGATCGCATAATCCATATGCGAACCGCATATCGGTCGCATAATCGGTGTCCAGTACTGGCAAATATCTGTCTGTGTCTGCGGTCACTATGCGGCCCGCAGACCTGTTCTGCGGTCGCATAATGAACCGCAGAACAGTTATGCAGTCGCATAGTCGACTGCAGAATTGCATCCAAACTGGCCTTCTCCTGCCTCATTTCTGCGGCCATTGTGCGGCCCGCAGAGTGCTTCTGCGGTCGCATAATGGACCACTGCCAAATATTTTCCTTTCCTCAAACACGTAAGCCCAGTCCGGCACCATGAAACATTATTATTATTTTCCTTTGCCATATTGCAAACCAAATGAATCGAATAGCCTTGGCCCTCGAATTCGGTCACCCTCAAACCAAGTGAAGGTTCAACTGATATAAGAACAGAGTAACAAGATATTGAAAGATAAAAGAAGGCAGTATAATTGCTTTGTATTGCGTGAATATGAATATCCCTTACAAATGATCAGACCCCTTTATATAGTAGGAGGTCCTACTCTTGATACAATTCTCAATACAGTAAGGAATCTCATGACAGGCTTATTAATTGGCCTCTTCTTGATTCGTGCCGTGATTTTCGCCGCAATCCTCGTCCAATTGCTGATATTTCAGCTTTCCATTATTTGGTTCGGTAAGCTTCCCTCGGTCTCGCTCGATCTCTATCTTCCTCGGTCTCGATCTTGCTTGGTCTTGATCTTGACCGGTCTCGATCTCAATCGGTCTCTGGTCACGAGCTCAACAATCTAACTTCGCACCATGGTTAGATATAACACGAGGTTGAACCTTAGCCTACCATGTTCTAGTCTCGATTAGTCATACGAAGGGCAAGCCCGATTTTGACCGTATACAAATATGGTTTTCCATATTATCCGCCGGTTAACCCATTTTTTATCAGTATTAAATATTGATCGGGTCGGATAAATTATCCATTTTTTTATTACCTATTTTTTACCTGAACCATAACCGACCCGACCTACCCGTTTGCCACTCGTACTCCCTGTTGTAGTCCTGTTCTTTGGTACACTTCATCCAATTCCCACCGATATGTAAGAGTCGGATTAAATGCCTTAGTTGGTAAAACAAAAGTGTTAATGCCATTAAGTGTCACGATCCAAAATCCATTATAGGTCGTGATGGTGCCTAACACCGCTGTCAGGCAAGCCAACAATAATTAATTAATATTCTTAAATTCTTTTTCAAAAATATGAAATTCAATGAAAACTTTCAAGTCTCGAAATCCTCAATTTCAACTCTTTTCAAGGAATTTAATAAGCATACTCGATCTCAATTCTTTTCAAGGAAAATAATAAACACAATCAAATAACGGTATCAACAAGGCATGGCGTAAACCTAAAACTACTCGGATATAGGCATAACTAGTAGCTACGTACGGACTCTCGTCACCTCGTGCGTACTAGCCCCTCACAAATGGATGCACATATTAATTCAATTCACCTATGGGGTTAATTCCCTCTTACAAGGTTAGAAAAGAGATTTATCTCGCTCCGAAGTTTCATAGCTGGCTCCCAAGCCTTTCAAACGACTCAATTCGATGCTCAACGCTCCAAAACTAGTCAATAAATGAGTAAATCCATAAATATATATACTCTAATACTCATTATAATCCTATTTACAATAATTTTCAACTCCGTTCGAAAAGTTGATAAAATCACCCTCAGGCCCACATGCCCGGATTCCGAAAATTTTCAAAAATAAACTTTACCCATGACACTACGAAATCAATTATGTAATTTATCCCAAATCCCATGTCCAATCTCGTGGTCAAAATTCAAGAATACCAATTTCTAGGTTTTTCTTCAAAATTCCAAATTTCTATAAATTTTCATGCTTGAATCCATATAAAAATCAGGTATTTAACTTACAATGGTTGGGAATAACTTACCTTAGCATAGATGAAGGAAACCCCCACTTGAAGCTGTCCAAAAATCGCCCAACCAAGAGAGAAGAAGAAAAATGGGCCAAGTCCCGTTTTTATAAAAATCTTCTCTGCCCATCGATCCCTCGCATCTGTGGTCCTTAGTCGCTTTTGCGGCTCCGCAGATGCGATGCTCCTCTTCGCTTCTGCGACTTCCCTCGCTTATGCGGTCAAAGAGTCCGCTTTTGCGGACTCGTTTCTGCGGCTGCATTGCCGCTTCTGCGAATAAGCCCTCTCTCCTTCTTTTTGCTTCTGCGACCCTTTTGGCTGCTTCTGCTGCTCCGCACCTGCGGCCAAAACCTCGCAGGTGCGGTTACACCAGAAGACAACAGCCCCAACATTTTCCCCAAACACAAATTTGATTCGCTAACCATCCGGAACCCACCTGAGGCCCCCGGGACCCCATCCAATCACACTAACTAATTCCAAAACATAATATGGACCTGCTCGAGGCCTTAAATCATATTAAACAACATAGAAATCACGAATCGCAACCCAATTCAAGCTTAATGAACTTTAGAACTTCAAACTTCTACATTCGATGCCGAAACCTATCAAATCACGTCCGTTCGACCTCAAATTTTGCGCACAAGTCACATTTGACATTACGGACTTACTCCAACTTTCGGAATCGGAATCCGACCCCGATATAAAAAAGTCCACTCCCGGTCAAACTTCTCAAAAACCTTCAAATTTTTAACTTTCGCCAAATGATCCCGAAGTGACCTACAGTCCTCCAAATCCATATCCAGACGCGCTCCTAAGATCGGAATCACCATACGGAGCTATTCCGAGGCTCGAAATCTTAAACGGATCGACAACATTGAAATACACCTCAACCCAAATTCATGAAATTCTTTCAAAATGCCAACTTTCCACAATAGGCGTCGAACGATCCAGAGTCATCCAGAACCTGATCCGGACATACGCCCAAGTCTAAAATCATCATACGAACCTGTTGGAACCTTCCAATCTCGATTCCGAGGTCTTTTACTCAAGAATCTAACCCTTAGTCAATTCCTCCAACTTAAAGCTTTTGAAATTAGAGTATTCTTTCCAAATCAACTCCGAACTTCCCGAAATCCAATTCCGACCACACGTACAAGTCATAATACCTGAAGTGAAGCTACTCATGGCCTCAAACTACCGAACGACGCGCTAGGGCTCAAAACGACTGGTCGGATCGTTATATTAAGTTTGTAGCCGCGTAATATCTGAGGAATTATCGGATTAAAGTGACATTAAACATAGTGAAATTAACAAAAACTATGAAGAGCATGATATAAATCGCAATTTGATAACTACAAACACTAAAAGTACTGTAAAACTATCACTGAATTTTACCTCAATCTTTTCTACCTTGATGAGAAAACATTTTTAGACCTCATTTGACTTTTTGAAAGATTTATTAACATTTCATGCTTCATATGAAGTACAACCAAGGTTTAGATGGAAGGATTAAATGGAGGACCCCCAAAAAGTTATCATACTCTTTCCGGCTCTAAATATTTATGTGTTGCCAAATTGAATTTCTTCCAAAATATCGATATTTTAAAAAAGTAATATTTTACTTATTTTTCAAAATTACCATTACTGCTCTAATTACTGATATTGAATTAATTGAGATATTTAAAAGAGAAATAACTGATACTCTGTATTACTTCCTCTGTCTCATATTATGTGTCGTGTTTCTCTTTTACACGTCCTTATTAATTAGGAAAGGGATTGGACTATTCTATTCTTATTTATGTCTTAAGATATAATCTCTCTGCATTGAATATTTATTTTATTTATGTGTTATCTCTATCTTCAAGAACAATTATTACTAAGGATAAAAAAGAAAAAAAATAATCAATTTTGTCTTGAACTTCTAAAATGACAAATAATTTGAGACAACTATTTTTAGTAATCACGATATTAATATGAGACGGAGGGAATAACAAAAACTCTTAAACTTAAGGCTATTTAATGTCCTTAAACTATATATAGAAATCATAAATAAACACTGATCAAGCAATCCAAAAGTCAAAACTCAAAAGCCCTTTCTAGCTCGACAAAAACATTCTTACCAACCAAAATTTACTCACACCAAACATACAATATACATAATTATTTCGAAAGGGAAAAAAATTGAACATGTTATTATTTGAATTGCTGTACCATGTGTCTTCTTTAATGTAAGGGCAACCGCCCCTTGGGTGGCCTACCTACAAATTATTTAAATCAAGATGAAATGTACCGCCATCGCTTTCATAATTACTTAGAAAAACAATGGAAATTCCTTCTACTTCAATTACTTTAAAATTGCAAAACCATTTTCATTTTTGGCCCCACTGTTAATAGCTCTGACAACCTTTAATCGCAACAAGTATGAGAAGGGAGTTCCTCTTATTGGGTGAATAAATTGACCATATTCTTATTACATGAGGACAATAAGAAACACATTATGAGCAGGACATTCAACCTTGTAACATAACTAATTTTAAGATAGAGGGAAACAATGACACTTTTATAGTCCCGGACACAGAGCTACCGAAGGTAGTAAGAACAATATAAATAAGCAAGAAAGTAAAATATTATTGAGCTTTTAATAGAATATAATGTATGTTTGTCAGAAAAATCCTCCTCCTTACAATGGTTATGGGGTTTACTATTTATAGTACAACGAGGTCCTAAGATCAAGCCCTTCTTTAATAACAATTATGAGGGCCGCTGAATAATATATAACGCTAAGCAATGAATGCTATATTCTCTGTAACAGACCGTGCACTTAATACTGTGGAATATTCCTCATTAAATGCTACCATATGGTGGGCATTTACTTCGCTTTTATGTATATCATTCTCTCTGATACCAAGCGAGATCATTGCCCTCAGGCCCTTCTGTTTTCGGCTCCACGTGTCACTCTTTCATGCTAACATTAAATATGAATATATTTTATCCCATACATATAGTCCCCTTGCTTTCCAGTGGCATAACTTTGTGTCACCGAGAAGTTGGTAGAGATACCTTTCTTGGCGAAAAATTCTCTGCCTCCCTCTGAAAAGTTTCTCACGGTTGATTAGACGCACGTCTCTCCGCATTTAATGCCCCGAACATGCGTCATCCCACGATTCAGCATCACTTTTGCCGGTTATCGAGGTAATTATGGCCACGATTTTAGCCGCCTATTCCTTTACTTATACACATCAAACTTCTTTATTTACACTTTCTAATTCTCCAAACTTTCTCAAACTCTCTTTACTCAACACGTACTTTGTCTTCAACCTTTCTTTAATCTTCTTCTTCAGAGAAACCCTTACTTCCTATTTGATAAAAATGGCTTCTTCTTCCAGAAACCCTAGTTTCTTAAATAACAAAGGTAAAGCTGATGATGCTGATCCTCCTATGGTGAGCACCATCATCCCAAAAAGTCTTATCATTACTAAAGACTTCGAGGAGAAGTATCCTTCTGCTAACCTTCGTACGTGGGCCATTGGCGTGTACCCTTTTTCCATCCGTCCTTCCAGTATTCTTGCTGTGAAGGAAGACTGCCATTACCATGATTTAGACATTATCACTCCTAATATGGCGGAGCGGGTAACTTTGCCCAAGAAGGGTTTTACGTATCTTTATACGTATCCCTTCACTTTGGGGCTGTTCTCTTTGAGTGGGGAGCTTGATTCCGTTGTTGTGGAGTTCTGCATCTGTTACCAGGTGTGCCTGGCACAAACTAAGTCCTTCTGTGTGAAGGACAGTTACTTGCCTTCAGTGTCTATGCCAGGAGACGGGAGAGGAGCTAACCCTAGTTCGATTAATAAACCTTTATTCCCCCAAGATTTTCCGAGGGGGAATGATAAACTTCAGCAAAAGTGGCCACCATGCTCTGCTAACTAGCATGGATGATTACAACGACTGTGAGTGGATGGAACGGTTCGTTGCAGTTGCCACCAATGATATCATTCCGGCCACGGCTTCATCCTTTTCAGAATTGTGAAACTGTACGCGTAAGTTCATCGCTTGCTTCTTCTTCTAGCTAAAGATCATCCCATGCTGTTATTGATTCTTCTTCTTTCACTTGTTTCAGCAACTCGATGGGTTCCACCGAGGGTCAAAGGCTTGGACCAGAGGGTCCAAAAAATTTTGGATATTACTATGCCCGAGACATGTACGTGGAAGGAACTAACCCTTAAATATGGGTGGAAGGCCAAAAATCATGGTAGGTTAGACTTATCTTGTTTTCCCCTTTCGTACAAGAAAAACGGATTAACCCTTTTTCTCTTATTGAATTTAGGTCTACCCAGGGCTCACTTGTCATCCCCGAGGAGGGCATTTTGGCTAATCTTGATGATGCAACGAGGCTGCTGCAGGAGGCCTTTACCCAAACAGGTGTCTCCGGGCCTGCTTCTGGTGCAAGTGCTTCTTCTCGGAGTCCCCAGCCGGAGAACAAGCAACCAAAAAGAAGACGTTCCTCCGTGGCCGGGGGAAAAAATAAAAAGACAAATAATTCCGCACCTGATTCGTCCTCGGAAGTTGTGGTAATGAGCCCCGTGCCGGAGCCGGCCATAAACACTGTGGTGATCGACGATGATGGAGAAGCCAACGAGGAGGGGGCTTCCCTACATAGAACACGATGACCTTCCTCAGCTCAACAGAATGCTCAATCTGTTGAGTCAGTTACACCAACCGAGGAATATGCCTCGGCCCTCTTGGGGGGCGGGGGAGTTTGATATAGTAGAAATTTCCATCTCCCATTTTCGAGTCCTATTACCGCGCCCGATACTATGAGGCTGAGTACCGGGTCCCTGTCGTCTTTGGTTGATGAGTAACTAATAATCAGCACTGCATTTGCCTTAGCTGCTTCGCCATCAGCTTCATCTCCTTCTTCACCAACTCTGCCTTCGCCACCAGCAACTGTTACATCATATCCACCGGCCGCGGTTGTTCGAGAGGATGATGTCCCTCTTTCCCAGTCCCCAGATCATGGGAATTTGGTGCAAAATTATGATGTCCCTTTCGAAGATCCCCAAAGGAGGAGGAGTTTTACCCTCTTGGTCTCTACCGGATGCCATCTGTTGTCCCAACCAGTGGAACTTGCAAACTATCTGAAGCCTTTGGCTTCAGAAAAAGATAGGGAAAAAAATACAAACTTTCTCGGGAGAGTGTTTGTTGAACAATGCCATGCACAATGCAGCGGGCGATATAATCTTTGTTTCCTTTATTTCTTCTATCTTTTTTATGGCATGGTTATGAATTTGTATTTTTTCGTTTTGCAATCCAACTTTCTTTCTTTCGAGGGCCTTCAAAGGCTGATTCATAATAAGGAGGCACTTACCTCCGAGCGAGGTCAAGTTTTGGTCGAGCGAGAGCAAACTGGTACTCGACTCTCAGAGCTGGAAGCACGAGCTTTTGAGGCCGTTGAGTTGGAGGCTCGGTTGCCGCAAAGCAAGCAAGAAGTGGTAACCCTTAGTCACGCCCCGTTAAGGGCACAATTTGAAGAAACTAAGGCCAAATGGGTTGAAGTCCACAATGTCATTCTTGCTGCATCCGTTGGTGAGGCTGCCTCCGTTAAACGGTTGAGAAATTTGGAGATAGCCTTAAACTCCAAAACTGAAGAAGTTACTGCTGTCGAGGCAAAGTATTCCCGTTTGGTGGAGAAGCATAAAAAGACCATTGAGCACAATAGGGTTTTCAGTTCCACTATCCGTGTCCTTGATGTCAGCCTTCGGGCCACTAGATCCACGTGGGATAACCTTTCTGCTGAGGTTGGCCAGCTTAAAGAAGAACTTCAACGCCAAGTAGCTTCCATCATTATTGAAACAACATATGCTATGTACAACATGAGGAGAAAAACTTTGGAAGAGACCAAAACGGGTGTTATTGACTTTGATGCCGAAATCGCTAAGGCTTGGGAGTTGGAGTCAAGTGCCAAAAGGGGTCTTCCGGTCCAGCCTAATGCTACCGATTCTTCTGGTTCCGGTTCTTAGTTCTCGGGAACTGAGAAAGAACCGGAAGGTGATGATGTTGAAGGCAAAAATGATGAAGGCTAAGATATCGAACTGATGGCAGATCTACCCACTTCTTCTGGGGGCGTAGATACTTCTCTTCTTCCGGGTTCTCGAAATATAGCAACTTAGTTTTTGCTTTCTTTTTTACACTTTTTTACTTGTGTTGTTTGGCACATTCATTGTGAATAGAAGTATCTTTTTGTTCTAGTATTGTGCAAGTTTTTCTCTTTGCGTCCTTTTTGTTTAAGTATTTGCGCAAGTTTGCTATTTGCATCTTTTGTTTTGTTTAAGTATTTGCGCAAGTTTTACTTTTCTGTCGAATTGTAAAAGGCTTCGGGTGTATTGCCCCCCCGAAAGCACTTGGATTTCGGGCATAAGTTCTTCCGAAATCAACCCTATAACGTGAGGGTTTTCATAAGAGAGGGCCCTCTTATGTTTACATTACTCTTGAAGAGGACGTCTCCTATTCATTACGGCACTAACATTTAAAGTACTTGTTTAACTTTCAAATGATAAAATCAATTCATCATTCAAAGAAGAAACAAGATAGAAATAAAAGGACTTTACTTTATTCCTTCCATTTTCAAAAGTACATAAGCATTCGTTGTGCTAAAAAGAAGTTGCCATTACTTGTGGCTAGCTTGTACAACTTATTTCTATGAGACTGGTCACGCAGTCCCCGGTCCTGATGATACAATTATATTTCCGGATTTCATATTCCGGTTGATGTGGCAGTCAATTCATGTCGTATCCTCGTATCAATCCCCCCCAGTGTTCGAATGTAAAGAATCCGAATTTGAACACTGGAAGTTTTTCACCTTTGAGGATTCCACTAGTGAATTGCTAGATAATCTTCAGTTCGATAACAAACTTCACTTCCCCTTAGGAATTTATGCTATCGACCCAAAGATTATCTAACAATCCCCTAGTGGCTTGCACTTGTGAATGGTCGGGTAATCTCTGTTTGGCAACAAACTTAACTTCCCGGTAGGAACTTTACTATCGAGCAAAAGACTATCTAACCTCTTTGTAGTGGTTCTTTGCTTGTGTGCCTTGTCATTTAAAGGTCTTATTGTTGCTACTGAAGCTTCCTTCATAGAATGCTTTCTGTTGCTGCCTCGTTTAAAACCTTGCCAAAAAAACTCAATTGGGACAAAAACTGGATAAAGGAAAAAAGAGTGCAACACATATTTTCAGTACAGGCGATGTTTATTAGCAATAGTATCTCTTTAAGTGTTCCACGTTCCAGTTGCTTGGTAACTTTTCTGCATCTTGATTTTATAACTCGTATGACCCTTTTCCGGCGACAGCTGAAACCCAGTAAGGGCCTTCCCATGTTGGACCTAGCTTCCCCGCATTGAGATCCCGTTTGTTCTAAGTTACTTTCCTTAAAACCAAGTCTCCTACTTTGAAATAATGGAGGTTGGCTCTTCAATTGTAATATCTCTCTATTCTCTGATTTTGGGCTGCCATCCTTATATGCGCCAAGTCCTTGCATTCATCGAGCAGCTCTAAATTGACTAACATTGCTTCATTGTTTTCTTCTTTGTTTGCCCGAAAATATCTTAGGGTAGGTTCTCCTACTTCCACCAGGATCAGGGCTTCTGCCCCGTGCACGAGAGAGAAAGGCGTCTCCCTCATGCTCGATTTGGCCATACACCCATAGTACACCTGGCAGCTCTTCGGGCCATTTACCTTTAGCTGCTTCTAATCTCTTTTTGAGATTTTGTATAATCACTTTGTTCATTGATTCGGCTTGGCCGTTTGCACTCGGATGATAGGCTGAAGATGTGATCCTCTTGATTTTCAAGTCTTCAAGGAACTTTGTGACCTTTGCGCCTATAAATTGTGGCACGTTGTCGCAGGCTATCTCTTTTGGTATACCAAATCTGCAAATTATGTTCTCCCATAAGAAATCTACCACTTCATGTTTGCCGATCTACTGATAAGGACCTGCTTCAACCCATTTAGAAAAATAGTTAATTAAAATCAAAAGAAATCTTATCTTACTGGGGGTCGGTGGTAGTGGTCCGACGATATCCATTCCCCACTTCATGAATGGGCATGGTGACAAAACTGAGTGCAATGGATCTGCCGGTTGATATACCAACGGTGTGTAGCATTGACATTTATTACAATTTTGAGCATAATCTTTGGCATCTTGTTCCATCCGAGGCCAATAGTATCCTGCCCTAATCAATTTTAATACTAAGGAATCTGCTCCTGAATGATTTCGTAGATCCCTTCATGGACTTCTCGCTTAACATAATTAGCTTCGGAGGTTCCCAAATATTGGGCCAACAGGCCTTGGAAAGATCTTTTATACAATTGACCCCCCTTGAAGCTTTATCAAGCTAATCTAGTGCGTAGTGCCCGAGATGCCTTAGGATCTTCGGGAAATTTTCCCGTGCTCGATATAGTCAATAATCTCGTTTCTCCAGTCCCAGACCAAATTAGTCGCGTTTACCTCACAATAGCTATCCGCGTTGAATACCAAATGTATAAGTTGTACTACCGTACCAGAGTCTAATCCATTCATCTCTATTGATGATCCAAGGTTAACTAGTGCATCTACTTCTGCATTCTCTTCCCTCAGGATATATGTAATTGACCACTCCCGAAACTAAGCAAGAAAGGCCTGGACCTTCATTACGTATTGTTGCATGAGTTCCTCTTTGGCTTCAAAGATCCGTAGATCTAATTTACTACCAACTGGGAGTCACATTTGATTTCTATGACTAGTCTAGTTCCTCGGACAATTCGAGTCCTGCAATCAAAACATCATACTCCGCTTTATTGTTAGTTAGAGGAACAATTCTTATGGTCGGCCTTAGGGTTTCTCCTGAAGGCGTGGTTAATACTATGTCAAGCCTGGACTCTTTCACATTGGAAGCTCCGTCTGTGAACAAGGTCCAAACTCCTGATGTCGATTCCGGCACCATTACTACTTCTTTGGTAGCCAGAGATAAAAGTCCCGGACTGAAATTGGCCACAAAGTCGGCCAAAACTTGTGACTTAATTGCAGTCCTAGGTTTATATTTTATGTCAAATTCGCTCATTTTGATGGCCCACTTGGCCAGTCTACCTGAGAGTTCAGGTTTATGAAGAATATTCCGTAGGGTAAAAGTGGTCACCACAGCTATCAAGTGACATTGGAAATAAGGCCTTAGCTTTCGAGCGGCTACTACGAGGGCTAAGGCCAATTTTTCCAGATGTGGGTAGCGTGTTTCTGCTCCCGTAAAAAATTTACTTACATAATAAATAGGAGATTGCGTACCTTCATTTTCGCGGGCTAAAACAACACTTACTGCTACCTCCGAGACCGCTAAGTAGATCAGTAGTTATTCGCCTTCCTCCGATTTTGACAGTAACAAAGGACTTGACAAATACCTTTTGAGATCCTTCAAAGCCTACTGGCATTCCGGTGTCCACTTAAAGTTATTCTTCTTTTTTAGAAGTGCGAAAAAATGATGGCATTTTTTCGAAGATTGGGAAATGAATCTGCTCAAAGGGGACAGTCTCCCCGTTAGCCTCTGAACCTCTTTTACGCTTGATAGCTGGTCCGGGATATCTTCGATGGCTTTAATTTTATTAGGGTTAACCTTGATCCCCCTTTGTGACATGAGGAATCCCAGGAACTTACCAGATCTGACCCCGAATGCACACTTCTCGGGGTTAATCTTCATGTTGTGTTTCCTCAAGATGTCAAAGGTCTCTTGTAGGTGATTCAGATGGTTACCTATGTTCAAAGACTTAACCAGCATGTCATCTATGTAAACTTCCATAGTTTTTCCTATTTGCTTCTCAAACATTTTGTTTACAAGCCGTTGATAAGTGGCTCTGGCATTCTTTAGCCCGAAAGGCATCACATTGTAACAATATGTGCCAAAGTTCGTTATGAACGAAGTTTATTCCTGATCCTCCAGGTTCATATTGATTTGGTTATACCCGGAGAAAGCATCGAGGAGACTCATCAACTCGTGCCCGGCCGTCGCATCAATAATTTGATCAATGTTTGGCAATGGGAATGAGTCTTTTGGGCACGCCTTATTAAAATCCTTATAGTCTACGCACATGCGAAACTTATTCTTCTTCTTTGGAACTACTACTGCGTTAGCTAGCCAGTTAGGATACTTTACATGGCCACTTCTGGTGGGGTACCTGTCATATCCATATATGACCATGCAAAACAATTTTCATTTAATTTAAGAAATTCAAAAAATCCAGACCTGAGTTCGGGGTGCAGTCCTGTCCCCAAGTGGAAGTTCCTCTCCAAGAACTTTTCGAATAATACGACTTGTTCAAGTTCTTCTACTGTGGACTTTGTTGCATCCGTCTCTTCTTGTACCTAGAAATACCTTAGCACCTGATAGGATTACGATGACTCTTCCCCCTGGTTGACTTTGCTCGGCTCGGGAGCAGGCGCCGGTTCCTATAATTTCTATACTGCATGCTCCTTCCCTTTGCTACTGGAGACTGAGATTGCATTCATCTCTCTTGCTGCTGGTTGGTCACCTCTTATTTGTTTAATTCCCTCGGGAGTTGGGAATTTTAGCAACTGATGGTATATTGATGGGATGACCTTCATCTCGTGCAACCATGGTCTCCCCAGGATGATATTGTAACCCATATCGCCGTCTACTACCTCGGAAAGGGTCATCTTCATAACCCCTTCGGCATTCTTGGGCAGTAGGATATCTCCCCGGGTTGTCGCGCTTGCCAGATTTAACCCGACAAGAAGTTTCATGGCCGGAATGATACTTCCGGTGAGATTAGATTGCTCGAACACTCTCCATTGGATAATATTGGCCAAACTTCCAGGGTCCACCAGAACATGTTTAATTTTAAAATCTAAGACATTTAGAGAGATTACCAGGGCGTCATTATGCGGTAGTAGGAGTCCATCTGCGTCCTCCTCTGTGAAGGTGATGTCATCCTCGGTGACTTCCCGGAGTCTCTTGCTATGGGTCACTGATACCTTTGTCTTTTTTGTCGCTGAAAATATCACACCATTAATCTCGTTCCCCCCAAAAATCATATTGATCGTCAAACGTGGAGGATCCTCTCCTACTTTTGAAGGCTCCATGTTATCGTGACTGCGGCCGTAATTGTTTTTAGCTCGATCACTCAAAAATTCCCTGAGATGGCCATTTTTCAGCAATGTTGCCACCTCTTCGTGCAGATGCCGACAGTCGCCAGTCTGGTGACCGATTGTCCCGTGGTATTTGCACCACAAATTAGGATCCCTTTGGATGGGATCGAATCTCATTGACTTCGGGAACCATGCTTCTTTAATGTTTTTGTTAGCCGACACCAGCTCCACTACGCTGACGTTAAAGTTGTATTCGAAAAGCCTGGGGTAGGAAGAATCTCGAGAACCAGACGTTTCCTTATCCTGCAACGACCTGTTATTTCGGTCGCGATCAGTTCTCCTATCGATAGTGAATCTAATCCGCCGACCGCAAACCTTTGCCGCCAACTATGTCAAAATCATCATTTGATTTTTCTTTATTCCTTTCCCGGTCCTGACCCTTGTCCAACGCCGGGAAACCGAGCTGATCATCCTCAATCCTTATATTTGACTCGTACCAGTTGTGAATATCCGCCCAAGTTGTTGCCTGGAACTCGAGCAAACTTTCTTTCAACTTCTGGGAAGCGTCAGAACTTCTCGGATTCAAACCTTTGGTGAATTCTTCAGCTGCTCATTCCTCCGGTACAGTTGGTACCAACATCCTTTCCTTCTGAAATCTGGTCACAAACTTCCGTAGCAACTCATATTCTCCTTGTGCAATCCTGAATATGTCTGCCTTTCGGTCCTGTACCTTTCGGGCCCCGACATGGGCCTTGATGAAAGAGTCCGCGAGCATATCAAGGAGTCTATAGAGTGCTTGGGCAAAAGCGAATACCATGTCAAGGCTCCCTTCGTAAGAGTCTCCCCAAACTTTTCAGTAAGACTGTCGCAATCTAGTGGGGAGCTAAATCGTTTTCATTCACCACCATTATATAGGTGGTGATGTGCTCTTGAGGATCTGAAGTCCTATCATACTTTGGCACGTCTGGCATTTTAAACTGCTTCGGGATCAATTCTGGTACCGCGCTTGGTTTGAACAACAATTGTGTGTACTTCTTTGAGTTCGGCCCTTTCAGCACTGGTGGTGCGCCCGAAATTTGATCCAGAAGCCAACCTCGCCCCTCAGGGTGTTGTTGTCGACCCTCTGCATTATTTGATTTGCGGGAGCATTGGGAGGAACTGGACCTCATCCATTTGTGCTGTTGGAAGCACCCGACAACGCCTGCTTTAATTTTTTTATGACCTAATCATGCCGCGAGAGATGGCCCATAATGGACCTTTGTTATTCCCTCAGGATCCTTACTATTTGTATGACGTGCTCATCTTCAGCAACGTCATGGGTTGCCACTCGAACATATAGTGGATATTGCCCGCCATGAACTGGCGTGGCCTCATTCCCCTCGTTGTGGGTATCACTGATGGAATCTTCGTGCTGGGGCTGATTTCCTTGGGCCTCAACATTGTATGTGGTATTGAACCCGTTATCTGCCATTTTTAATGATTTTTTATAAGAACAAAGAATCAAACAAGTTAGTAATAGATGCAGGGATCAATTCAATTACACAATTGTCTATGCCCCACGGTGTGCACCAAACTGTTTACTCGTAAAACGGTACAGTTAAATTTATACGTAGTTTATAAACAAGATAATTGAATTGATCCAAAAATAATAGATGAATTAGACAAAAATATAAGGCTTAGCCTTGAAATTGAAATAAAAGGACACATATCTTAGTCCCGGACGCAGAGTTACTGAAAGCAGTAAGAAAAATATAAATAAGCAAGAAAATAAAATGTTATTGAGCTTTTGATAGAATATAGTATTTGCTTGTCAGAAAAATCCTCCCCCTTACAATGGTTATGGGGATCACTATTTATAATGGAATATTGTCCTAGGATCAAGCCCTTCTTTAATGATAATTATGAGGGCCATTGAAAAATGTATAACGGTAAGCAATGAATACCATATTCTCTGTAACAGACCGTGCATTTAATATTGTGAAACCCTCATTAAATGCTACCAGGTGGTGGGCATTTACTTCGCCTTTATGGATATCATTCTCTACGGTACCAAGCGAGATCACTACCCTCGGGCCCTTCTGTTTTCCGCTCCACATGTCACTCTCTCATGCTAACATCAAATATGAACATATTTTATTGCTAAGGACAAAGAATCAAACAAGTTAGTAATAGATGCAGGGATCAATTCAATTACACGACTGTCTATGCCCCACGGTGGGTGCCAAACTGTTTACCCGTAAAATGGTACAGTTAAATTTATACGTGGTTAATAGGCAAGCGAATCGATTTGATCCAAAAATAATAGATGAATTAGACCAAAATGTAAGACATAACTTTGAAATTGAATAAAACGATATATATCTTAGTCCCGGGCGCAGAGCTACTGGAGGCGGTAAGAATAGTATAAATAAGCAAGAAAGTAAAATATTATTAAGCTTTTGATAGAATATAGAGTATGCTTGTCAGAACAATCCTCCCACATACAATGATTATGGGGATCACTATTTATAGTGAAATGAGGTCCTAGGATCAAGCCCTTCTTTAATGACAATTATGAGGGCCATTAAAGAATGTATAATAGTGAGCAATGAATGTTATATTCCCTATAACAAACCATGCACTTAACACTATGGAATATTTTTCATTAAATGCTACCAGGTGGTTGGTATTTACTTCGCCTTTATGGATATTATTCTCTCTGATACTACTGATTTGAATAATTGACACTGATTGATAAAAAATGATTGGTCGCAGTTTGCCACGGGCAGTTGTACCAACAAAGAATGGCTCGTGTCTACAACAAGAAAGTGCGGCCCAAGAAATTTGAAAAAGGACAACTCATTCTAAGACGTATCCTCCCACCTCATGAAGAAGCTAAAGGAAAATTGGCTCCAAATTGGAAAGGTGCATATATTGTAACGAGAGTACTGCAAAAGGGAGCATTGTACCTGGAAAGAATCGAAGGAAATGACCCCGAGACAACTATCAATGCAGACGCGGTCAAAAGGTATTATGTTTGACCCTTTTACGCAACTTTAATGCTCTCTGATTGGGATGACGAAGGCTTTCATTCTTGATACCCAAACACTATAAACCCCTTGCAAACCCTTTGAGCCGGTTACCTTTTTTTTGATTACCCTCTTTGGAACCTGAAAGCTTATTGCAAAAAAAAAAAAAAGAAAAAAGAAAAGAAAGACAAAAAAAAGAGAGAAAGAAAATGAAATGAAAAATGAGAAAAAAAGGAAAGGAAAAAGAAAGAGAAGAAACCAAAACAGAAAAGAAAACCAAAACAAAAGAAAATCATAAACAAAATTCTTTGAACTATGTTTGACTTGATTTCGAAAGGATACGTAGGTAGTCTCTCTCTGGGGTTCAGTCACACCAAAATAAAAATTCACACTCCCCAAAAGTTAAATCTAGGGCAGAATTTATAATGGTTCGGCGATGGTTTCGCCCGAAGGGTTCCAAAGTTGTAAGTGAGTCCAAATCTTTTTCACCCAAACCTTTTTCAAAGTCCTTCCGATCAATCAATGAGAATGTTCAAGAATTGGAGAATACAGTCACATGATCTGATGCAACCAAAATGAGAGAAATGAAATGAGAGATTCTTGTTGGTGAAAACCCTCACGGGCACCATAAGGCGATGGTAAGTAAAGAAATTAGAATGAGAGTCTTGTTAGTGAAAACTCGCAAAGAGCACTATAAGGCAATGGTGAGAATAGAAATGAGAGAGGTCAGTTGGTGAAAACCCGCAAAGGGCGCCACTGATCGAAAAGAGGAACTTCATAGCCATTGGCATTGACACAGTCCTAGGCAAGGTTTCTCGGTTTCAAGGCAAAACTTGTGATGAATTTTTGAGAGTCGGACAGTTTACATAGATCAGGCATCCAGTCCAAAAGGTATGTCATGTTCATTGAAGTCCGCATGCACTCCAGATAAGTCCTTCTTTCCTTTCCCGAAAGGGACACTTCTTGCCTAAATTCATTCTCTATTCTACTGTTTGTTTTTCTTTGAATCCCTTTCGGTCTAACTTTGTTCCGAAATTAAGACAAAGAAAGGATGGTAAGACTAATTTATAGGACTCTCGTTTGTTACAAGATAATATGCAAAAAAAGGCACCCACAGCCTTGGTGGGGGCATCAAGTCAACCTCGACTGGCCATGGCAGCCGATGCTCCAAAATTAAAAGATCTTAGAAGGAGAAAATAAAATTGAAGTGCCTACAAAGGCAAAATGAAGTTGAAAAGATTAAGTCCCACTTGGCTAACTGTCTTGGCAAAGTTCGAAAAGCCAAAGGTTCCCCAATGCTCTGAAGTTAAATTTAGAGGAAAGAAGTCAAAAGCCTACAAAGGCAAAATGAAGCTGAAAAAGGTTGAGGGCCATTGAAGAATATATAACGGTGAGCAAATGTATGTTATATTCTCTGTAACGGACCGTACACTTAATACTGCGGAATATGCCTCATTAAATGCTACCAGGTGATAGGCATTTACTTCGCCTTTATGGATATCACTCTCCGATACCAAGCGAGATCATTGCCCTCGGGCCCTTCTGTCTTCGGCTCCACGTGTCACTCTTTCTTGCTAACATTAAATATGAACATATTTTACCCCATACAATACGCGGAATAAATAATTTAAACTACGTCCTTAAGGATATCTGGGAAGAAGTTCAAAACAACCTTATAAAAAAATAAATTCTACACCAAATAAGAATAATTGTACTTATCGTTATAGTACTGCAAAGTAATATCTCCCTTATTTTTTCTTATTCAAAATGAACCAATATGCTGATAAATACTGCAATAACACAAACTGAGAAGCTTAATCCTTGTATCAGCAGAATTAATGAAATCAACGTCTTATTTAGTGTCTCTCACAAAATAGGTATTAGTTAAATTCTCACTATCTCATTCTCTGCCTTTTCTCCTATCCTCTATTTAATATAGGGCTGCTTATCGGGCAGATCGGAAGGTTATTTACTCTTAATAATTTCGCTTATCGGTTATCAGCTTTTAAATATATTAATCCACTAGCCACCTGATAAGATATCGGGCGGATTGGTATCGGTTTAGCTATTATCGGGCGGTTATCAGGCGATTTATCGGTCTTGTTGAATCTGTATTACAGAGGCCTATTTTGGTCCTTCGTGTTATACCGTTACTAATAAATACCAGCAAAAAGTTAGTTTACTTTGCATGTATTCCCATCATTTTTTACCGTTACCTCCAATGATCGTAAAACACAAGCCATTGCATGTTACTATCTTCTTTTCGTCAACAATCTGGTCCATCTAGTGGCATTATGATCTCATTTACCTATATATTTATAACATACAAAGAAGGAGATTGTTGGCATGTTATAGGTTTGAGAAACATAAAAAAATGGAAATTCTTCAACAGTAATGCAGTCTGCACATTCTTCAGCTAACATAACAGTTAACACTTCCTAACATGGGAATTATATCTGTCAAAATGAGTTCAGAATACAACTAGAGATAAAATGGAAATTTAGAATAAAATCTAGAACAATTGGAGACATTCAAAATACAACTGCTACAGCAAACAATGCTTCAATTTCTACAGCTTCAAAGTTCAAACAACTTGCAAAGATGAGAGGAGGAATGAGTTGAGGAGCAGTAGATTCAACTGATGCAGCAGCAGATTCAGTCAAGAGCATCAATATTCTTGATAACAATAAGCAGATTCAGTTAGCAACAACAATAAGCAGATTCAAGCTTATGTTCTTGTTGACCAACAAAAGGAACAACAATATACAACAAAAGCCTACAATTAGAGCAACAGAAAAAAAGGATTCTATTTTCTCATCAAGAAGGGACAGAACAGAGCCACAAAAACTTGAGAAAATACAAAATGTGAACATGCATTATAGAAATGATGCATGGGACAAACTGTGTTCCTACATGCCCAAGGATTACAACTTGTAGACAAAATGTAATTTAGAAGGCCATACTGTTCTAGAAAGTATGCTCGAATATCCAACTTGTAGAAAAAAATATAATTCGAGCGTAGCCAACTAGACAAAATATAATTTACAAGTCCATACATTTCCAGAAAAGAGGCAATCACAGTATAAATCCAGACAACCTCATAAACTAGTTTCGCTAGAATATTAAACTAAGCACTAACACACATGAGTCATGCGATAAATATATTAATAGATTTATTACCACTATATTACAATTTGAATTCTTACCAGATATATTAACACTACACGTCAATTACGAAAGGATCTTTTCCATCGCTAGCAAAATCTGAAGAAAAGAATTATAATAATAAGTCGTGCGATAAATATAAGCATATCCATAACACTAATATACAACAAATATAGAAACAGTATTATTACCTTCTTCAAGCTGCTCGATTTTATCAAGTATCTTCCTCAACACTAATAGGTTATTTTAATTTTTTATTTCGAAGCCAATCTTGAAGACACACTAGAGCTTGCACCAATTTATGAGTTAATGAACTCCTAAATGAATCAAGAAGACGTCCTCTCATACTAAATGCACATTCGAATGCCACACTTAAAATTGGAATAGCTAATACATCACGAGCTATCTCTGCAAGAATAAGAAATCTAGTTGAGTTCAATTTCCACCAAAGAAGAACATCAAATTCTTTAGTGTCATCCTCAGTTTCTTCACCAAAATATTTATCTAATTCTGTTCTAGTATCCACACCTCCACTCACAGTTTTATATTTTTTTAGATCTTGCATGAGTGATTCTAAAAGTCCTGTATTTTGGGTGCTTACTTGACAGCCAGAAAGCCCAGAAGTAGAAGTGTCCAATAAAGAACAATCTGAAAATAAAGCAAGCGCGACACCTTTTGAGCTGGACTTTACATACTTACTAAATAATAAAATCATGTACTTTTTCACTTCTGCTTGTATAGTTGCCCCCGGATCTTCACAAAACATCTTTACAAGTACATAGCCAACTGATTCGAGCTTCTAACATGGATCCAAAATACATGAGATGAAAATTATCTTGTTCATTTTTCCTGGATCACCCCAATACTTATCAAACTTTTCTTTCATCTTCTTTGCCATTTCACTTAAAATAGTATATTCATTTGCTATCAATTGCTTCAAATAAATAACAACCGCATAAATTTCAAGAAAATAAATATTTGATATAACATAACGTGATCCATATATTTTCAAAGTAAGAAGATAGAAGATTTCAAGAAAGTTTGCAATTCTTTTTACATTCGCCCAATCACTACTCAAACGTTCACCTGTAGGAATTCGAACTTCAATATAAGAATGCTCAAGATAATGTTTTAGGCCAATTTCACTAGAAGCATAATGTTAAAATACACTTTCAAATTCAATAGCCCTACGCAACATCAAGCAGGTGAAATTTTGCCTAGTTGGAACATCCAAGCATAAAGTTTTTTTACAATTGAGTTGTTCATCATCAAAACATTCTTGAAACCTCTTCAACCTCACAGGAGACTGCCTAACATATCTCACAGCATGCCTAACACATTCAATAGACACTGAAGATTCTTTTAAACCATCCTGGACCATAAGATTCGTGATGTGAGCCATACATCTCACGTGAAGGTGATTACTGTTCAACAAATTAGTTCCCAGTTTTGTTAATTGCTTAGACAATTCTTTTACCGTCACATCATTTGAGCTTGCATTATCAACTATAACAATAAAGATCTTATTTATCCCCCACTCACGTAAGCACCTACCAATACCATTTGCCATATCTTCGCCTTTATGGCTAACAATAGGACAAATATTATTTATTCTCTTAAGCATATTCCATTCACTATCAATCCAATGGGCAGTGATACACATGTAATTTATTCTTTGTATAGAAGTCCAGGTATCAGTGGTAATACATACTCTTTGTTTTGTTTCTATAAAAGACTACTTCAACTTTTACTTTTCTTCATTAAAATGATCAAAACAATCCCTATTTACAATACTACAGGAAGGGATTCGAAACTAAGGTTGCGCCACTTTCATAAAGTCTCTAAAACCTTCTTTATCAACAAAGTTGAAAGGAAGCTCATCAACTATTACCATACGACATAACGCCTTCCTACACTCTTCTTGATCAAATTTCTAAGTAACAACATCTACGTCACCCTGACTACTCCCCGGAACAGATTGAAAGCCTAAATTTGATTATTTTTATCAACAATAGCAGGGTGTTTAGGACATTTAAACATATGAGAAAGAAGTGTCGAGGTACCGTCTTTTGTCTAAAATAATACTCAATAAAGTAATAGTCACATTTTGCTTTTGTACTCCCTTCGGAAGAAATAATTTATGTAAAATGATCCCACACAACACAACTTTTTTTCTTTTTTTTGGGGTTATATTTGACTCCGTTGTTTTACTTTGACTTATTGTATTTGAATTCGAAGTCCCACTTTCACCCATCACCTTATCACTTTGTATATTTTCAGCCATGCTATGAGTCACTGCAACAAGAAAAGAAAAGGAATGAATACGAATGATAAAAAAGCTACAATCTTTTTGATGATGAAGAAGTATTTTTCATTTAGAACTGAATCAAAATCGAATTAGAAAGTAAATTTATTTCTAGACAAAGTATGACGAGGAAAATGACATTCTTCTGTCACGAAATTCCTCTTTTAATCTCCAGAATAATTTTGATATTTTCCCACATTTTTGACATAGATTTAGTTTATTTTATCAATAAGAGAACTAAAGATTCGACCATCAAGTAAAGATTAAAAAAGGAGAAGAAAGAAACATACCGTCTGCAGCTCTGGCTATGGCCGTAACTGAGGTTCTGAGATTAGAGGTGATGTATGGAGGAAACAAGGAAAATATTAGAGAAGAGAATGGGAGGCGAGAGGCAGCGGCTGGGTTGTTGTTGTTGTTGTGTTGACTGTAGTGTTGCCTCAACCTTTAGACTTCAGAGAGTAGAGAGTCTGAGAGTGAGAGACGACGCGAGAGGGAGAGGCGAGAGGGTTGGGTTCTGACTTCTGAGATCTGAGGGAAATTAGAAATTCGGAATTTTTGATTTTAGGGTTTTTAATACAGTAATAGTGGATAAGTGGAACTGTGGAAGGGATATTCTTAACGGGTTAACGGTTTATCCGATAAGAAAATTGAATAATTTGCCTCCAAACTGATAAGCCGTTAATAATAAAATTTCAATCTGTTTCCCATCCGTTAAACCGATAATCCAATACCAATAAGCCATTAAGCTACTTTTGAGGTTCGATTTTCGTTTTCGATTCGATTTTGAACACCCCTAATTTAATAGAAAAAAATTAATGATATGAAACTTTACGGCTTTGAAACTTAATCTTTAGTATTTAAATTCACAAACATGAAAAAATCTCCCTTTTTCCTTATATTAAACTAGTCAATGTGCCTGTGCTCGCGCGGTAGTCAAAGAAAATAAAAACATAGGTCCTCTTTTTTCCTTTGTAATAATCATTCTCAATTACAGCTGATTAAAATAGTCAGAGTGTGACATTGGCAAATGCTATAAATTAATGATTTAGTATTGTATCATTCCCATTGTTGTATATTGATTCAATATAAAATTTTAGAAAGAAACAGTGTTTGTTAAAAGAATATAAGAACACTTGTACAATTTAAAGTCTACAATAAACAAAAAAGAAGAGCTACGTTGCAGAAAAACACTATAAGGAGAATGTAAGAGATTTTTGTAGAAATTTCAAATGAATTCTAAAAGAACATTGGGATCTAGGAGTGGGATTTAAATAGCTTCGCCAATCTATCATTAGAAATAAAATAAAAATAATAAACCAATAAATTTGAAAGAAATAAGAATAAACCAGCAGATATGTCTCAATATAGTAATTCCATATTATAGCTTATTCAGAGTTTCAAAAGGGTGTAGGCATGGAAGAAAAATACTCATTCTTCAGGCAGAAACCATCCCCAAATCTCCTTTTCATTTGCTTCCATTTCATAGCAAAACCATTTATAGATATCAGTTTTGTAATATTAATCCGTAGTCCTCATTCCTATCATCCAAGTAATCAGAGCTCCAAATATATTTACTCAAAAAAGTAGTTAGATAAGAGCGAGCTGTAACGAACCTTGCATCTCAGTTCATGTCAATCTGTCACCCCTAATCTTGTCAACTCTTTTGACTTTTTCAACTTTCCAATTGAAATATTTTAAAAACTTAAAACTTTAATTCTTTTGAGCAAGCTATCATTGCATTCACACTCATTTTTCTTCTTGTCATTATCGATCCCAATAATTCGCAGGCACCAGTAGCAGTTTTACACCCTCCACAACCTGTAAGCAAATCTTAAATAAATGTTTATTAGGTAATCACACAAGAGTGTTTAATTTATCAACTCATTTTGATTGCCAAAAACTAGCAACAATGAAACCTGGTTCAACTTTTGCAGTATTCTAAACAACTCCAACACCTAAATAGAAAATACATAGTGTAAGCTAAAGAGGGGGTGGGGGTGAAATAATTAGGTCATAGATAAACAAAAAAAACATAGAAGAAAGAGAAAAAGGAAATATTGGACACAACAGTGGCATTCTATGAGAAACGACTTTCTTCCTATGTGTTTCCTCCGGCGGAATAACTAACACGGACTTGTACGATGATTTTTCGGGTTTGCACGTATGTTTCGAAATTGGCAATTTAAAGAATTTAAGAGCTCATTAGTTTGACCAATAATTAACTTTGAGTGCATAAGACAGATACGTGGAATAACCATCAGAAGGCACTCTCTGGTAACTCATAGATTAAGAATATAAGGAGTTTAGAAACGGATTGGACTCGACTTTACATCAGAAATAATACAATCCATGATTCAGGAATCACTTTGAATGTATATATATCACCATAGGCATTGTTTTGAAGAATCGCATGTAGTGCAATCCATATTTCAAATATGAAGCACCTACAGGATCATTAACAGCAAAACGTAAATTCAATCAAGGATTACAAGTTGAAAGGAAGTCACCAGTTGGGAAACTAATACCCAGGAGGCATTCTTTCTGCAGAAGAGCTACATGGAAAATACCTTGCAGCTCATGACCAAAGAAAACATGGGAAGAGACTGTCACGATCCAAAATTCGCCTAGTCGTGATGATACCTGACTCAACCCGCTACGTAAGTCTCAACACAACTCAAATAATAATAATATGAAATCAATAGGAGAAATAACTGAATTTTTATACAATAACCCAAGGATTGGTGGTACAAGTCATGAGCCACTAAGATTTAGATTTACAAAGCTGGAATGAAAATAATATAACATCTATTTGAAATGTACATAAATAGAATTATAATCTAAAACTACCAAAAACAAGTGATAGCTCTGTCCGGACAACATGTACAATTTCAATGCTAGCTCCCGTCACACATAACAACATCAGCTCTAGTATCTGCACGCAAGGTGCAGAAGTGTAGTATGAGTACAACCAACCCCATGTACTCAATAAGTAACAAACCTAACCTCAGGTTGAAAGCGGTGACGAGCTTGGAAGAAGGTCAGTGTCCAACACCAATGATCAGTAGCAACACAAGATATGATGATGACAGTAATAGTAAGTAAATCAAAAGAAATCATGTTCGGTTCGTTCACAAATACAGAAAATTTGACATGCTTTACAAGTATAACAGTTAAAGTCCAAATATTTCACTAACATCACTAAAAATATGAGTTTATTAGAAAACTATAATTTTTCCAAACTTTCAACAACAAATAAGACATTTCATCTACCAATTAGCATGAGATAAATATATCTCTATGCCTACATGTCAAGTCAATAACACCATACTGCCATCTAGCATGAGAAAAATACATCTCTATGCCTAAATATCAAATATACATGTCAAGTCAACAATATCACATTGAAATCATCAAGTACGCTCACCCTCAGCACACTCAAGGTGCTTGGCTCAAATTAATGCCCCTCACCATCACTCACACAATCACTCAGCACTGTACAGGCGCCTGACATAAATGCCCCTCACCAAAGCACATATATCTCTGTGCTTACGCTCGCCGTAATATCAGACTCCATAGGGTGGATCCTGGCCCAAGTGTTAATCAATAGTGAATATGACATGTTGCAGTGTGAAACCTGATCCAAATAACAATCAGTTGCGACGTGCAACCCGATCCAAATATCTCTCCGTTGCGACATGCAATCCGATCCAAATATCAATCCATTGCAACATGCAACCCATCCAATATAACTCACAATATGGCCATATGGCCCACATCAATCATGAGTTCACTCAAATCTCCATATACCAACATCTCACAAAAATATAATAAAATTATACAACAGGGAATATCACAATGTGCCATAAATTCAGCTCAAACGCATATCACATACAAGGACACTAATAACAAGTGAGACAACATATCAAAAGTGCACAGAGACAGAGATTTAACATGCAGATATAACTATCATGAATGAACAGTATGACTAAGGCTAAGGCAAATAGTTCAATATGGTGACATAGCCCTATCATATCTCAAACAATAAAGCAGATAGCAGGTAGTCATTCAAATGGAGAAAACGTGATATCCAAGAAGCTTGATAGCAAAACAAGGCACATAATAGCCTGAAAACTATACAGATAATGAATACCTTGGTGCACGTACACGCGCCCGTCACATAACACGTGCGTCACTCCAACACATCTCAAATCTCATAGTTCTCAAGGATAATTGCCCACAAATCCAAGTTTAGATATGTTACTTACCTCGAACGAGCCAAATTAATTTTGGAGCTAGCCAAAACAATACTCTAGAAATGCCACTCAAAGTCAACCAAAAAATAAACTCGGGAACGCACCTCGGAATCGGATGAAACTCACAAATTCCAACAACCTATTCGAATAGGAGTCCAACCATACTAATTTCACTCAAAACTGACTCCTAATCAATGTTCAAAACTTAATTATTCACTTTAGAAATGTTTAGACAAAATCCCCAATTTCTCTTTTAGATTCATCAATCAAATGCCAAAATCAAAGATAGAATCATGTAATATAATCAAATCCAAGTAAAACATACTTATTCCAATCCAAATCGTAAAAATCGCATCCAAAATCGCGCAAAGACGAGCTCTAGATCTCAAAATGTGATAAAATAACTCAACCCTCGAAATATATAGAATATGCCCAGGGATGTCACATTTGCGACAAAATTATCCGCTTCTGCGGAACCGCATATGTGGCCAGGAACCCGCTTCTGCGAGATGCCTCAACTCAGCACCTGTCGCTTCGGCGACAACCAATCTGCTTCTGCACTTGCGCTTTTGCGCTCAGGGGATTGCTTTTGCGGACGCGCAGATACGCCCAGGACTCTGCATCTGCGATCTTCTCGTCCTCCAGTCCAATTTGCTTTTGCGATAACAAGTCCGCATCTGCGTCTAATCCTCTGCAGATGCGGCAGCACTAGTACGAGAAAATCCTTCAGCAATGAAACATGAGACAAAAATTATCTGAAACCACCCCGAAGCTCACCCAAGCCCCTCGGGACCCCGTTCAAGCATACCAACAAGTCCCAAAATATAACACGAACCTACTCGAGGCCTCCAATCACACAAAATAACATCAAAATCACGAATCATCGATCAAGATCAATCTCTTAAGTTCATAAACTTCAAACCTCGAACCAAGTGTCCGATTCAAGCCTAACCAATCCAGAATCCAACTAAATTTTGAACACAAGTCCCAAATGACAAAACAAATATATTCCAACTTCCGAAACAACAATCCGAACCCGATAATATCGAAGTTAACTCCCGGTCAAACATATGAACTTCCAAATCTTCAAATTGATAACTTTCGCCAATTCAAGCTAAAACATTCTAGAAACACCCAAATGCAAATTCGGGAACACACGCAAGCTCAAAATTACCATCCGGACCTAATGAAACCATCAAAACTTTGATCCGAAGTGAAATACACAAAAGTCAAACTCCGTTCAACTCTTCCAACTTATAACTTCTAAAATGGGAATCATTCTTCCAAATCAATCTCGAGCCACTCAAAAATCAAAACTAACCATACACGCTAGTTATAACACATTATATAAAGCTACTCAAGATCAAACCACCGAATGGAATGCAAATGCTCAAAACGACCGGTCAGAGTCATTCCAAAACCATCAAATCACTATATAAACTCATTATACACATATCCATGGGTGATCTCACATCCCGCTAATCCATATAAACCCGACAACACAACCTAACCGAAGATACTTAATTTAACCTCAGTTTATAAACCTTAGAACCCAATCCCAACATCCAGAATCCATTATAAAACCTGAATCTCGCATCTATGTACTGTGTAAGTGTGAACAAGCTGTATCAAGTTATAACCATAACCCAAGATATAATCACATGATATACCGCATAGCTCAGATACTCATAGCAATAACTCTCGACCATAATAGCTGCTCAATACAAATCCGGTGCCGGTAATAACCTCATATCAAATAAAACTTTGTTCTAAACCTTCGCATACTGCCAATGATGAAAGAAACACATAGTAACTCATAACCATTCATCAGATTAACAAGTCGAGGAGCTCTCTCTCCTGCCAAGAACCATAGACAAATTCTGAGCTGACCAATGACGTTATTCCTCCAAACATACTTTAATCAAATCCAATAGCACTCATTCCAGATCCGATAACCTGATCTCATACAGTTCAAGCTGCTCGACCAACATGCCATACTAATACCATCTAGAGCCACATACCATGCAATCTGTGCACTAACGAAACAACAACTCGAATGTACCCAATGATATGGAAAGAGAATTAAATGAGAGAACCGTCTCGCAAGATCAACCAATACCATGAAAAAGCGCAATGCTATGAATCCATCACACAAAGGAAAAGCAAAACACATGAAATAAGCACAAGGATCATATCTGAACATAACTTCGCTGCGATGCGTGACCCAAAACAAACACCGGTCCGCATGGAATATGTCACGCCCCGAACCTAGGAGCGAGACAAGCACCCGGTGCCTCACCTAACCTGGCGTACCAAATTGCGACTAAGGGACTCTGAACACATAATGTCATACTTTGGCCATGGGGCCACCTTGCACGACAATTTGCGAAGCAAAATATAAAACTGAATGGAAACTAGCGCTAACTAAACATTAATATAAAGCTAGGCCGACAAGGCCGTCATAGCTACTACAGCTGACAAACCATCAAATATACATACCAGGCCTACAAACCCAACATACTGCACTAACCAACAGGATATGTATACAAGCCTCTACTGATAGATGTACTATGATCGGAACAGGGCCCCGACCTACCCATAACATATATACAGATATACATAAGATGTACACAACACTCTAGACCTGGCAACTCCGAAAGGCGTGGAGCTTACCGATCAGGCTGAACTCGGGAAACACCTACTGAGGAGATCTACTCGTCTGTCTATCTGAACCTGCATGCATGAAATGCAGCGTCAACGGAAAAGGGACATCAGTATGAAATAATGTACCGAGTATGTAAGGCAATAACATAACTGAAAATCGAAACTGAACTGATAATATAATAACTGGAAGTAACTAGGAGTCAAAGATGATCTGGAGATATACTTACCTGCTGATACTGACTCAACTCCTTCAATGTAGTGAGTAAAATAATTGTACGGCCTTATAAGGCTCGGTATATATATAACTGCTCTGCCATAGTAGGCTCGCTCATAGGCGCTCGGCCATACTAGGCTATGTATCTCGGCCATGCTGGGCTCGCTCATAGGCGCTCGGCCACAGTAGGCTTGGTATATAACTTTCCATCTGATCAGTGGTTGCCCAATAGGGGCCTGCCCATCGATTATAGCTCGATGGTAATGAAAATACTGTAATACTGTATATATAGGCTTGTTGCTCTCTTGACTGGAAGAAGACAATACTAAATTGAATATAGAATCTCGATAAGGAATAATATTGTAACTTATGAGACTAGAATAGTGTGAATAAATTCATGAATATGAACTTCTCTTTTGTCTCATTACTAACACATGTAGCTACGAGATCATGCCAAAATGAAGGAAGGCTTAGCCTTAACATACCTTATCACAATCTTTCCAATCACCAAGTTGAACTCATCTCTTTGCACCTTAATCTACAAGAACGATAATAATACTATCATTAAGTTACGAAAGTTACAACTATCGCACAACGAACGACAAACTTATTTTGTATTAAAACGGGCAACATCTCCCCTATAATCCTTACTTCCTCCAAATTCAAGATAACACCAACAATACAAGAACAGAACAATAACAACATATATACATCATTTTCCAGCCCTATATACACCATCAAATACTACAAAACAGCCCAACACACCCCAATCTCTTCGTACACAAAACGACCACCGTAGTAGTGTCAAACGACCCGAAAATGTTATGACGAACGACCAGCCAACCACCCTACATTTATATGGTGTTTATAAACCCCCTTCCTCCTCCAAAACTCCACAAAATAGTAGTAAAACACGCAGCCCAACAGCAACACAAAATAGTCCACAAAACAGTCCGCTACAAGTGAATAACTCGAACTCACGGCTTCCGATCACCGTCCCGTGAGTTCTTACAAGTATAGAACGACTTACCATGAATTTACAGAAGAAAAATTGGATGAAAGAGAGCAGTAAACTCACCTTATTTGTTGGATAACTCAGCTCTTATCTTGGTTCTTCAAACTCTAGGTTTTACCTCCAATTAGAACTTGAAAGGGAGAGAAAATCAATTAGGGTTTGTGGGAAATTTTTGGGAGGATTCTTTGCAGAGCTTATGTCTGGTTATTATGCTCTATTTTAAGTCTAATATATGAAGAAAATAGGCCCTTAAAAGGCCTCTTTGGACGACCCGAAATGGCCCATTTTTGGGCTTTCATTTAAGCAAGTAGGTGACACACCTACTTGTCACCTAGCAGCTTGCGCAGTATCGCACAAATGCCCATATCTTTCTACTCCAATGTCGTATTGACAAACGGTTTAATGAGTTAGAAAATAGACTCATAGATATTTAATTTGATGGGTGGAACACCCCATAACTCTAAGTATATTGGGAGAAAATCGCAGTTACATTTGACCCAAAGTTTCAGTAAAACTTATGAATGTAACTTGTGATGACTTTCATCGACTTTTGTTCCACAACTCGCTTGACTTCAAAACATAACACACGGATGTCATACGATTAATATAAATCATAACATAATCTCCTTATCATGTTAATCACCATAGTCTCACCCCAAAGGTACTTGTTATAACATTTCCAACTTGTCGACTTTCGACGAAACATTGTTTTATTTAATTGCTGGTCCTACATTGTTTTCCAACCCTCTTTGTACTTGTTGTTCATGATCTTCAATATTTGTAACCTCAGAGGTAACATGATTAACTTACTTTATATACTTTTAAATATTATCTCATTTTTGGTCCTACATTAGTTTGCTTACGATGCATTTTTACGTACGAAAATATAGGCTGTAACATCACTCCCCCTTGGGAACATTCGTCCTCGAATGTTTACTCTTAGAGACTTTGGAAAATTTTTCCAAAGTATCCTTCGTACACTAGGTTAAAACCAACCTGCACGTAGCCAGAAACATACTATACATGCCACACATGGCCAATCTTTATAAATAGCAGCAATTTGCCTCACCGACCATAAATCATAAATATTGAAAGTGAAAAATAAAAGCTTACCTGATGACCTGCTAGCCTACATAGAGCTATGTTGTAGCATCCCATCTCGAACCATATCTTCAGTTTGAAATAGGTGGGGGTATTTAGACTTCATTTCTTCCTCCGATTCCCACGTCATCTCTTCTACATTCTTGCTCCTCCATAAAACCTTTACGGAAGCTACCTCCTTATTTCGTAGATTGCGGATTTGTCGGTCTAGGATGGCAACTGGAATTTCCTCGTATGACAAGTCCTCTGTAATCTGTACATCATCCGTGGGCACCACTCGGGTAGGATCGCCAATGCACTTCCGTAGCATAGATACGTGAAAAACCGGATGGACAGACTCTAATTCTGAGGGCAACTCTAACTCATAAGCTACTTGGCCCACTCTCCGAATGATCCTATAAGGCCCAATATACCGTGGGCTAAGCTTGCCTTTCTTGCCAAACCTCATCACGCCCTTCATAGGTGATACCTTTAAGAATACCCAGTCATTAATCCTGAACTCTAAGTCTCGTCGCCGCACGTCAGAATATGACTTCTGACGACTCTGAGCTGTCAACAGTCGCTCTCGGATAACCTTTACTTTCTCTATGGCCTGCTGAACCAGGTCTGGCCCATGTAACCCAGATTCTCCAACATCAAACCACCCTATAGGAGATCTGCACTTACGCCCATACAAAGCCTCGTACGGAGCCATCTGAATACTGGAGTGGTAACTGTTATTATATGCAAACTCGATAAGAGGTAGATGTTCATCCCAACTTCTTTTAAAATCCAACACACATACTCATAACATATCCTCGAGCGTCTGAATTGTGCGCTCGGCTTGTCCATCAGTCTGTGGATGAAAAGCTGTGCTGAGATTCACCTGAGTCCCTAGACCTCTCTGAAATGACCTCCAAAAATGTGCTATAAACTGAGCCCCACGGTCAGATATAATAGAAACTGGTACTCCGTGTAGCCGCACTATCTCCTTAATATATAACTTTGCATAATCTTCTGCTATATATGTAGATCTGACCGGTAGGAAGTGAGCTAATTTCGTGAGCCTATCGACTATCGCCCATATGGAATCGAACTTACGATTAGAACGAGGTAAACCCGTGATAAAGTCCATGTTTATCGCCTCCCATTTCCATGTCGGGATCTCTATAGTCTGCATTAGCCTTCCAGGCTTCTGGTGCTCTACCTTCACTTGCTGGCAACTAGTACACTGGGCGACAAACTCAGCAATGTTCTTCTTCATATCGTTCCACCAGTACACATCCTTAATGTCATGATACATCTTCGTCGACCCAGGATGGATGGAATACCATGAATAATGTGCCTCTGACATAATCCTGTCTCTTAGCCCTGCTACATCTGGAACACACAAATGACCCATATATCTGAGAACCCCATCTCCCTTTAGCTCTAACAGTGGCTTCTTCTACTGCGGAACTCGCTCTCTCAGCTCGACCAACTCTGGGTCCTCGTACTGCCTTTCCTTGACTTCCGCAATGAGGGATGATTTTGTAGTGTTTTGGAGTACAACTCCACCATCCTCAGAATCTACTAACGGAACCCCCAATGAAGACAATTGATGAATCTCTCTAGCTAATTTTCTTTTCTTGGGCTCTACATGTGCTAAGCTACCCATAGATCGGCGACTTAAGGCATCTGCTACAACATTAGCTTTCCCTGGATGGTAGAGAATGTTAACATCGTAATCTTTCAATAACTCAAGCCATCGCCTCTGTCGCAAATTCAACTCTTTCTGCTTGAAGATATATTGTAGGCTTTTATGATCAGTAAATACATCAACATGAACACCATATAAATAATGCCGCCATATCTTAAGTGCATGGACAACCGTAGCTAACTCGAGGTCGTGGGTCGGGTAATTCCTCTCGTGCTTCCTCAACTGCCTTGAAGCATACGCAATTACCTTCCCATGTTGCATCAGGACACATCCTAACCCGACACCTGATGCATCACAATACACGGCATAACCCTCTAGACCCTCTGGAAGTGTTAGAACTGGAGCTGAGGTCAACCTGTTCTTAAGCTCTTGGAAACTCCGCTTACAAGCCTCTGTCCATTGAAACTTAGTTTCTTTCTGTGTCAACTTCGTCAATGGTGCCGAAAGGGAAGAAAAACCCTCTACGAACCTCCGATAGTATCCTGCTAAACCTAGAAAGCTACGAACCTCTATCGGAGTGGTAGGTCTAGGCCAATATTTCACAGCCTCAATCTTCTGAGTGTCCACCTTTATCCCTTCATCTGATACAATATGCCCCAAGAATGCTACAGACTTCAACCAGAACTCACATTTAGAAAACTTAGCATACAACTTACGATCACGGAGGGTTTGGAGTACCGCTCGCAGGTGGTCCGCATGCTCATCCTCTGAACGGGAATAAACCAGAATATCATCAATAAATACTATCACGAACAGATCTAAAAATGGCCGGAATAGGCTATTCATCAAGTCCATAAATACAGCGGGTGCATTAGTCAACCCGAAGGACATGACAAGGAACTCGAAGTGGCCATATCGGGTCCTGAAGGCTGTCTTCGGAATATCTTTTTCCCGAACTCTGACCTGGTGGTACCCCGACCTCAAATCTATCTTTGAAAAGCATCTAGCCCCCTGCAACTGATTAAAGAAGTCATCGATCCTTGGAAGTGGATACTTATTCTTAATAGTTACCTTGTTCAGCTGCCTATAATCGATACACATCCTCAGCGAGCCGTCTTTCTTCCGCACAAATAGTACTGGTGCACCCCAAGGTGAGGTACTGGGCCTGATGTAACCTTTCTCCAGCAAATCTTTTAACTGCTCCTTCAACTCCTTCAATTCGCCAGGTGCCATTCTATACGGAGGGACGGATATTGGTTGAGTTCCTGGAAGCAAATCGATGCTAAAGTCAATCTCTCGCTCTGGAGGAATACCTGGAAGCTCATCTGGAAACACATCTGCATACTCTTTGACTACGGGAATAGACTGAAGTGTAGGTATCTCAGCATCTGCATCTCTAACTCGCACAATATGATAAATGCACCCTTTTGCGATCATTTTCCTCGCCTTCAGATAGGAAATAAACCTACCTCTGGGTGTTGGTGTATTACCTACCCATTCAAGGACTGGCTCACCCGGAAAATGAAATCTGGCTGCCTTTGCTCGGCAATCAACTGTGGCATAGCAAGCTGCCAACCAGTCCATGCCCATGATAGCATCAAAATCCATCATCTCTAGCTCAACTAGGTCAGCTGAGGTCTGACGACTACAAATTATCACCGTACAACCTCGGTAAACCCGTCTAGCAATAATCGATTCTCCGATCGGTGTAGATACCGCAAAAGGATCACTTAGTATTTCAGGCACTATACCAAAATTCCTCGCGACAAATGGGGTAATATACGATAAAGTAGATCCTGGGTCTATCAAAGCATAAGCATCGTGAGAGCAAATGGTTAATATACCTGTCACAACGTCTGGTGAAGACTCCTGGTCCTGTCGACCCGCTAAAGAATAGATACGGTTCTGATTACCACTTGAACTGGAACCTCTACCTCTGCCCCGACCTCTACCAGCCGAAGACTGAGACTCGCGCCCTGAAGGATGCACTGACATAGATGATCCTGTTGCTGAACTCGCTGGTTGTGCCATTCCCCCCGAATATCTATTTGGGCAATCTGGCATCATATGCCCTGGACGCCCACATGTATAACAAGCATCAGAACTTGCTCGGCATTGGCCCAAGTGTCCTCTACCACAGATGTCACACCGTGGAGGAAATGACCATGTCTGCGCAGATCCTCGCTGTCGCTACAAACCCGATGCCCGTGAGCTCTCACCTGGTCCTGACTGAGTATAGCGGTCATACCTGTAACCCTGTAACTGAGGTGGCGGAGGCCTAGGTGGCCGTCCGAAGTACTGGGTCCTATAACTACCCTGATATTGCTCCTGAGACCTGGGAAATCTCATCCTCTTACGTTGCCCTTGCTCAACCCTCTCTGTACCCTGCTGCCGACGCCTACCCCTTTCTATATTCTGGGCGAATGCCTGAATCCGGGAGATATCCATACTATCCTGCAATGCAGCGGTGGCACATGCCTCGGTTAACTCTGGGGCTAACCCTGCTATAAACCTGTGAATCCTGTCCCGCATAGTAGCAACTATGGATGGTGCATATCTGGCCAATGAGCCAAAACGGAGACTATACTCTCGAACACTCATATTACCATGCTTGAGGGCTAGAAACTGATCGACTCGAGCCTGTCGGATCTCCCGTGGTAAGTATTGGTCAAGGAAGGCATCTGAAAAATTCTCCAAAATAGCTGGAGGTGCATCACGTCCCCTGGACCTCTCCCATCCCTCATACCAAAGGATGGCTATATCTCGGAGTCGAAAAGCTGCTAGCTCAACTGCCTCTTTCTCCGTGGCATGCATAACACGAAAGATCCTGTGAAACTGATCTATGAAATCCTGCGGGTCCTCCCTCTGATCTGTCCCCATGAACTCTGGGGGACTTAAAGCAATAAACTCTCGGACCCTTGAACTCCCAGACCCCTCAGAAGTTCCTGCACTAGCTGATGCCCTAGCCTGTTGCTGGGTAGCTACCAACTGTGTCAACAAATGGACCGCACTCCTTAAGTCCCGATCTGATGGAAGTGGAGGGGGAACTGGATGTGCGGTTTCCCTAGGAATCTCCGTAGTTGGTGGAGGAGCTGGTAATGGCTGAGTAGGGGTCTCACCTTGAGCCTCAGACTGGGCCCCATCTACTGGGGGTACCCTGCTGGTCCCCTCACCTACTGCTGTATCTCTCCTCTGGCTAGTCGTAGTCTTCCTAGTCACCGTCATCTGTGCATGCAAACACCAACACATAAGTTTAATTCAAATTTCCTATAACTCAGTTCTATAGCATGATTTAGATTTCAAAGAAGGGTAACCAACTCCTAAATGCCCTGTAGTGCCCTGCTTATATAATGTGGTGCACAACACATCTATAAACAAGACTCTACTAGACACGGCTTGTAGACTCCCTAGGATAGAACTGCTCTGATACCAAGTTTGTCACGCCCCGAACCTAGGAGCGAGACAAGCACCCGGTGCCTCACCTAACCTGGCATACCAAATTGCGACTAAGGGACTCTGAACACATAATGTCATACTTTGGCCATGGGGCCACCTTGCACGACAATTTGCGAAGCAAAATATAAAACTGAATGGAAACTAGCGCTAACTAAACATCAATATAAAGCTAGGCCGACAAGGCCGTCATAGCTACTACAGCTGACAAACCATCAAATATACATACCAGGCCTACAAACCCAACATACTGCACTAACCAACAGGATATGTCTACAAGCCTCTACTGATAGATGTACTATGATCGGAATAGGGCCCCGACCTACCCATAACATATATACAGATATACATAAGATGTACACAACACTCTAGACCTGGCAACTCCAAAAGGCGTGGAGCTTACCGATCAAGCTGAACTCGGGAAACACCTACTGAAGAGATCTACTCGTCTGTCTATCTGAACCTGCATGCATGAAATGCAGCGTCCCCGGAAAAGGGACGTCAGTACAAAATAATGTACCGAGTATGTAAGGCAATAACATAACTGAAAATTGAAACTGAACTGATAATATAATAACTGGAAGTAACTGGGAGTCAAAGATGATCTAGAGATATACTTACCTGCTGATACTGACTCAACTCCTTCAATGTAGTAAGTAAAATAATTGTACGGCCTTATAAGGCTCGGTATATATATAACTGCTCTGCCATAGTAGGCTCGCTCATAGGCGCTCGGCCATACTAGGCTATGTATCTCGACCATGCTGGGCTCGCTCATAGGCGCTCGGCCACAGTAGGCTCGGTATATAACTTTCCATCTGATCAGTGGTTGCCCAATAGGGGCCTGCCCATCGATTATAGCTCGATGGTAATGAAAATACTGTAATACTGTATATATAGGCTTGTTGCTCTCTTGACTGGAAGAAGACAATACTAAATTGAATATAGAATCTCGATAAGGAATAATATTGTAACTTATGAGACTAGAATAGTGTGAATAAATTCATGAATATGAACTTCTCTTTTTGTCTCATTACTAACACATGTAGCTACGAGATCATGCCAAAATGAAGGAAGGCTTAGCCTTAACATACCTTATCACAATCTTTCCAATCACCAAGTTGAACTCATCTCTTTGCACCTTAATCTACAAGAACGATAATAATACTATCATTAAGTTACGAAAGTTACAACTATCGCACAACGAACGACAAACTTATTTTGTATTAAAATGGGCAGCATCTCCCCTATAATCCTTACTTCCTCCAAATTCAAGATAACACCAACAATACAAGAACAGAACAATAACAACATATATACATCATTTTCCAGCCCTATATACACCATCAAATACTACAAAATAGCCCAACACACCCCAATCTCTTCGTACACAAAACGACCACCGTAGTAGTGTCAAACGACCCGAAAATGTTATGACGAACGACCAGCCAACCACCCTACATTTATATGGTGTTTATAAACCCCCTTCCTCCTCCAAAACTCCACAAAATAGTAGTAAAACACGCAGCCCAACAGCAACACAAAACAGTCCACAAAACAGTCCGCTACAAGTGAATAACTCGAACTCACGGCTTCCGATCACCGTCCCGTGAGTTCTTACAAGTATAGAACGACTTACCATGAATTTACAGAAGAAAAATTGGATGAAAGAGAGCAGTAAACTCACCTTATTTGTTGGATAACTCAGCTCTTATCTTGGTTCTTCAAACTCTAGGTTTTACCTCCAATTAGAACTTGAAAGGGAGAGAAAATCAATTAGGGTTTGTGGGAAATTTTTGGGAGGATTCTTTGCAGAGCTTATGTCTGGTTATTATGCTCTATTTTAAGTCTAATATATGAAGAAAATAGGCCCTTAAAAGGCCTCTTTGGACGACCCGAAATGGCCCATTTTTGGGCTTTCATTTAAGCAAGTAGGTGACACACCTACTTGTCACCTAGCAGCTTGCGCAGTATCGCACAAATGCCCATATCTTTCTACTCCAATGTCGTATTGACAAACGGTTTAATGAGTTAGAAAATAGACTCATAGATATTTAATTTGATGGGTGGAACACCCCATAACTCTAAGTATATTGGGAGAAAATCGCAGTTACATTTGACCCAAAGTTTCAGTAAAACTTATGAATGTAACTTGTGATGACTTTCATCGACTTTTGTTCCACAACTCGCTTGACTTCAAAACATGACACACGGATGTCATACGATTAATATAAATCATAACATAATCTCCTTATCATGTTAATCACCATAGTCTCACCCCAAAGGTACTTGTTATAACATTTCCAACTTGTCGACTTTCGACGAAATATTATTTTATTTAATTGCTGGTCCTACATTGTTTTCCAACCCTCTTTGTACTTGTTGTTCATGATCTTCAATATTTGTAACCTCAGAGGTAACATGATTAACTTACTTTATATACTTTTAAATATTATCTCATTTTTGGTCCTACATTAGTTTGCTTACGACGCATTTTTACGTACGAAAATATAGGGTGTAACAGAATACCCTGGAGCCATGATGCTCACAACCAATAACCATATGCATATCAACAACAACACGTGAGTGCATGACCCTAACAATGGAGTAACACAGAGAATAATATACCACAAATAGGAAGACCATAACCAAGGCGCAATCATCAATTCAACACCCCAAGAGCCATCTCGCTCGAATTCTGCCATAAGGCCAAAACAGAACCGCATCATGTGTGTAAATAGTCTCACAACCCATCACAACATATGAGGGTAGCACACGAAACATATCAGAACACGAATAAGATCAACTCTAGCCGATGACGCACCCCTCAAAAATTGTTGTGCTGAGTAAATAAAGCCGACCCGATGTCGAATGCACATCCTCATTAGGCCTACTCGTGGCCTCCAAATTAATTTCCGATCCTCTATAAATACGTATATAAACTTTGAAAAGTTCATAATAACCTATTCATAGCATATATAATCTGCCATCAACCTCTCCACATACCTTCATCGTCCGCAACCAAGGCACAATCTGCCTTTGAGAACTCTTCTAGTCTTCAAATCCCTAGAATACAAGAATCTCATGCCCGATCCCAACTCCACTATTCAAATGACTAACATATCCCTCATACACAATCATGTCACGAGAAATACTTTCATAATTCTTCCGTACCACATAGCAATATCTGAACATCAGTAGTTGATCAATTAGGCGATTACCGTGATACATCAAGCATCTGCAAGTCAAAACATAGTGCGCCTTCTGAAATGCACACCCTTATCAGGTGATACCAAATAGTGCCAACATTCTTCTAAACATCCGAAACCGTCCATGCTGTCTAGAACTCATAACCTTCCCCATCGAATAGAACTCCAACCTCGTACATGGAAACCTCAATCCCACGCGTCGTATCATATCTATCATGCCATCATATGAAAATACAAGAACCCTATCATCGACTCTAAATCGCAAGCAGGATATATATTCCATCAGCCAAAAAACTTCCACTTGACCACATCCAGGAGAAAATCACCACACGCAACAAAACTCTTTTATGCCTGCAGAAATCATCCGCCCCAAGCCATGGTCTAAACCATAGAGAATTCTTCAAAACCCATTTGCACATAACCAAGCCATCACAACTGAATCCCTCTAACTCAGCCAAGTCATGCAGGTATCCAAGCCCAAGGGTATTGCCAAAACATACCTAGAAAGCCTCGCCACACCAACTAACCAAAAGAACTGATCATTTCTATTACCATGCTGTCTCGAACCACTACCAAGCTGACCTATTTCTTCGAGTCTCTCTCGACTTTCCTTCAAGTTAACAGTTCTCCTTGCCAGTAACACTACTGTCCTTAATCAAAGCTCACCCCAAATATCCTAATATGAAACCACGTCATCTTAAGGCCTATAAACCACTGTATTCCTTCTTAATCACCCAATAGTACCGCAACCGAGATACTCACTTTGAAGAGGCCTTCTATGAATTAAAGCTATTTCCTTAACCTACCTCGTACTAAAGTGTAGAGTCCATACAATAACAATAACAACCCAGTAAAATCCCACTAATGGGGTCTGGGGAGGGTAGTGTGTACGCAGACCTTACCCCTACCTGAAGGAGTAGAGAGGCTGTTTCCGAAAGACCCTCGGCTCAAAAAACAAAAAGACAAAAGGACAAAAGGGAGACAATATTAGTATCACAACAACAATCATAGGATAAATAGGAACACCATGAAATCCAGAAGAAAGATGCAAAGCAAAGGGAGACAATATTAGTAAATATTAGTATCACCACAACAGTCATAAGAAAAATAGGAACACCATGAAATCTAGAAGAAAGATGCAAAGCAAAAGCGATAGCTAGTAAATAGGACATGCACTGAAAAGCGAAATAGTAAGCCACAACATTCCCACTAGCTATCTTAGACAAAAACCCTACATGGCTAGTCCCACCATGATACAAAGTAAGGCACGACTCAACTACCTCCTAACCTACAACCCTAATACTTGACCTCCACATCTTCCTATCAAGTGTCATGTCCTCAGAAATCTAGAGCCTCGCCATATCCTGCCTGATCACCTCTCCCCAATACTTCTTAGGCCGCCCTCTACCTCTTCTCGTGCCCTCTACAACCAGCTGCTCACACCTCCGTACCGGAGCATCTGGGCTTCTCTTCTAAACATGTCCGAACCATCTAAGCCTCGCTTCCCGCATCTTGTCATCAATGGGAGCCACATGCACCTTATTCCGAATATCATCATTCCTAATCTTATCTATCCTATTGTGCACGCACATCCACCGCAACATCCTCATTTTTGCTACTTTCATCTTCTAGATATGTGAGTTTTTAATGGGCCAACACTCAGCCCCATACATCATGGCCGGTCAAACCACCGCTTTATAAAACTTAACTTTGAGTATCAGTGGCACTCTCTTGTCACACAGGACTCCAGATGCTAACCTCCACATCATCCATCCTACCCCAATACGGTGTGTGACATCCTCGTCGATCTCCCCTCCCCCCTGGATAACCGAACCAAGGTACTTAAAGTTGCCTCTACTCTGGATGACCTACGAATCAAGCCTCACATCCACGCCCACTTCCCCTGGATCAGCGCTGAACTTACACTCTAGGTATTCCGTCTTCCGTAAAGATACATAAATACCGCAAGCTCTGACACCATCAAATGAAAGTCTTAGATCTTAGCCATTTACAAATTTGAGAAATCCTCAAATACCACATGTGATTCTTGAACTCATTAGAACTTTCTTTGGAGTTATCCACTCTGCTCTAATATCCAATGCACTGCCAAAACAAGACGAATGACTTGTTCCCCATTAGCACACAACCACCGAAATAAGTAACCCCCACTTTTAAGCGACTGAGCAAATCCCTTCTCCTTGCACACTACGTACACCACAAATAACCGACCCCAATCACTCCAAGGTTTCCATATATCCATAAAGTGTAATACATCATACATCCAGAAATTTCCCTTACTCGAGTCATTCTCGAAAGCAACCTTTCCAAGATAAAATCGATCAACAAATAAGCCTGAGACCGAAACTAATATCATGCATGATCATGCAACTTGATCGTCGATAGTAGACTCCCCCACTTGGCTCAAATATATAGAACATAACATCTGATAACCCACGATACCCTTATTCCATAATTGCCATAATCCCGTACTGTAATTTAACTAAATCCTTCATACGCTCATGTAGCTCCATCCATAGAATACCTCAAATCTTATGCTAAGCACATACCCATCCTCATGACGGTTGTGCGAACTTCCTCAAGCGATCCAAACTCAAATTGCAGCACATGCGCATTCCACTAGCAGTAAGAAAACTCTTCATAGAAACCTCATAGGTGTCACAACCCAAACTGATGGGCCGCGATGAGCACCCGGTACCTTACTCAACCGAGTACCAACGTAACGTATCTTTCTTATTACATTGTTATATACACGTGACATACGGGCCTAATAGGCCAACATGATCATTTATAAACTCTAAATATAGACCGACAAGGCCATACAAGTATTCGTACACATGACATCTGTCTATAAGTCTCTAAGATATAAGTGTCATAAAGGTCGGGACTGAGCCCCGCCATACCAATCAATATATGTCCTAATTATACTGACCAAATAAGCAACTCCGGAGCAAATGGAGCGCACCAACATCTTCTGCTGAGCTGATAGCCTACTTGGAGGATTCTCGACCTGTCTATCGGGACCTGCGGGTATGAAACGCAGCGTTCCCAGGCAAAAGGGACGTCAATACAAATAATGTACCGAGTACGTAAGGAATGAAAATCAGTAAATAATAGACATGAGAGAAACATGGAGTAAAAGACTCGACATGTACGTCTGCATAGATCTGTGAATCATTTCATTTTTATAATGTCATGCATATGCGTATAAATGTAATAGCATGCATAGGTATATGTGTTCATAACATCATCAAGCCACTGAAGACATCCCATCATATCATTTCAGCCACTATGGGCAAATCATCAACGTATACCAACTGATCAGGTGGTGGTGCGTATATAACACCGTAACCTTTTTCATATCCCATATACATATATATATATATATATATATGTAACCTTTTCCCATATACCATATACATATAAATACATACATATATATATATATATACGCGTATATAATGCCATCTGGTCATGGGTCAATGTGCATGTATAAATGCATGAAATGCATATGAAACACGTTATTAAGATTTCTTGAATTGTCATAAAATCAATATGCCTGGCGGATAAATTTTATGAAAAATGAAGGAAGAGCTTAGCCTTAATATACCTGGAGTAGGGAAAAATTCGTATGATATTCTTGAGAAAGATTGCACCGTGCTCCTTAAGAATCGCAAAATCTTACGCTTCGAAGTTTTGATCACTTTGCAAATCTTAGCATCTCACTCTAAAATTTATGAACCATGTTACTAATTAAGAATGAGTTGTTTCTCTACAAGAATGGAAAATGACCGTACCCTTTTGTGGCTTTCTTGATAACACTTCTCCATCCAAATGATATAATGTAGTTATCACTTCAAATATTGCCACCTTTACAAAATGAATTAAGAGTCATCAAATATAAGATGTATTGCTGCCACGTTAAACTTCAAGACTTATCCAAAATGTCTTAGAGATTTTCTTGGAATTTTAGAGCTTCCTCCGTAAGCTCTCTTAGCAAACTTATGTAATTCCTTCTTTGTTTACGTATAGTAATCCTTGTGGCCACTAGTTCTCCTAAAAATATGCCATATAGCATATATAAAGGAAGAGTCATCCCTTGGGCTTTACATGGCTGCCACATAATGTTCAAGGTTCAAGAGTTATCCAAAATCTTAAATAAATTACCACTTTCTTAATTAACTTGGTAATTTTTTACTAATCCAATAATTAATCAATTATCTACATGATTAAGAATTATCCCAAATTACTTAAAATATTGCTTATTTTTAGCATACTTTATACACCTCACTATCATGGCCATGTGGTACCTTGTATGGTACTAGTCCATAAATACCGGTATTTTAGCTCGGGCCATATTTTATTCCAAAATGTCAAACTTCGATGAAATTCATTTGCTTCGATTTGCTTACCCTCTCACCTTTACGAATTTACTCATCACTTGTTTAAAATAGCATAATACTTGTAACCTCAAACTAATCTCATTCCCGTGCTTTCATCAATTCACTTATGGCATACTTTCATGTACGAAAACATGGGGTGTAACATCATTCCCCCCTTTGGAACATTCGTCCTCGAATGTTGACTGATGCACTTATCATTTTTATAACTTATGCCTTTCGAATACTTTAGTACTGTCCTTGCCATCTAGGCAGCCGTTCTGTGAATAATTCCAAAGTCTAGGGCTTTCCCCCCTTTAGTCCTCTTTCTCATACCACGACTTGTGGTCAAAATCTTTCCAATCTCGTAACTGTTGCTACCTTCTATGATAGATCTGTTTATCCATCCGTATGAGTTTACTGCCATAACTCTTACTTTGATTTATCGTTACTGAGGGCTGCTACCGAACTCCAGGTTACTTTCGTTGCTTATCCCATATGTATAAATCTAAGTCATTTAATGCTTTCTCGTTACTGTTCATCTTAAGAATGGCTGCCTAATCTCATCTCATACTTTGTGACTTTTGTCCATCAATTGTTAATTTACCTCAATAATTAATTTACAATATACCACTGATAACTTGAAACTTCTTACATCATACCTTGCCACTAGGGCTTACGTTGCATCGAGGAATATTTGAAGTGATTTTCCTAATCCACTTAGGGGTGATACTGTACTTCAATGACCATATTTTATAGTATCCCAATGTGATTTACTTATATGGGTATTTTAATCTCATACAATCCATTAAATCCTCTTCAAATCATTACTCACTCGAAGGCCTAATCATCATCCTTTATCTATCGCAATCACACCCTTATTTCACTACCAGGGCAGCATTCCATCTCTTCTAAATGCTACTAGTCATAGACTCCTTTGAGCTTATTCAGGCACCCATCAGTTCTCTCTCATTTTCGTGGGTTTAATCCTGAGGGCTTATCCATTCTTGTCACCTTCTCACTCGCCCTTTCTTATCCCTACTCCTGTCTTCCTACAATCTTGTCACTCTACCATATTTTAGCTTGCGATTTACACATATCCATTTATACTACTCGCAACCTTCCTTCAACTTGCTTGCTCTCTAGATTTCCTTGTATTATTCTGGAACATCAAGAGAGACATCACATCGTCTCTAATTCTTCTTTAATCTCTTAACCAGACCTCTCAATACCTAGCAACCATGGGCTGGAAGGTATGCCACTAACGACGCCGCTATTATTCCTGGATACTGAATCCCAATGCTTCTAGCCTTCTATCTGAAGTATGGACTATACACAACCTTCCGCATGTGAATATCTTGTACGTTGTTCACCTTTACCTTACTTACCTTAAAATCTCGCATTACATATTCTATCTCATTCATGCCCCCCTTTCCACATAGGTATAATTCATATTCACAACTTGAAGCTCTATTATAATACTTGCACCTCTGGTGTATACATAATCCGGTGAGATCTTCATACTGACTTCTTATAAGGCTGGTACTTTTCTAACTGGCTTCCTTATAAAGCCATTATAGAATATGGTTGTTGCATTATCTCTCTTACACCTCTGATATTAAGAGTGATTCTGCCATGTTCTCAAGCACAATTTCTATAATTTTCTAGGTCCAATAATCAGACTCCTGATTTACTTTCTTGTTGTAACTCTTTAGTTTTCTCTTCCTTCTGATCAACCTTTATATAGGCTTAAGCTATCTTGCGATTCGCGGCTCATGACAGTAGTTATTACTTTAGCCCTTCATGGACGCTATGGAATATCCATGATACAATCTTATAACAATTCAATCTTTTGTCTATGACCTGGTCTCAATTCTTTCTTTTAACCTATACCAGAATCTTCTATGGCTGTATGATTGTCAACATATATGCCACATGGATAATACTCTGAAATCTTAGGTATATTCATTATGTAATTATCTCTGGATCATTGATCGAATAATTCCTTTCATTCCTTCTCAACTTTCTTTAAATGCAAGCAATTGCTTTTCCTGGTCGTTCTGCCTCCTTGTTGCGTGTATACTTAGCTTATTTTAGTGCCCACACATATTGGAATTCCATACAACCCATATGATCTTGAATATCACCTTTTGATTTTGATATATATATATATTTATATATATATATATATATATATATATTTTTTTTTTCTTCTTCCCGTTCATTAGCCACGATAGGTGCCACCTGCTGATGGAGTGCATACAATGTTGTTGTGAAACTGTTGTTACATGACCATTTCCTCTTTAGGTGACTGTGCTTGGTTAAAGCCTTCTTCTTTATTTCCTCCGCTAGTCTTTTATTGTAGTACTTAGGGAGGACCCTCTGATTCTTGCAAGGTTGCGAGCTTATTACATTGTATACTCGACGAAATGTTTGATGTTCGTACTCACATATACAATTCCTTAGTTACTTACCTCCATACTTATATGCTTGTACGATTGCTCCCGAACTGAAGTTTTGACCGTCTTCCCTTAACACTCATACGGTATCTTTAACTACCCCAACTCCTATCCGAATATTTCTCAAGGTCACGATGTCATATTTGCGAGACTGAATTCCCCATGTTGGGGTTCACTCCGTTTATCTTGCACGATTTATTGATTTGTCTGTATCCTCTTGTCTAGCCATAACTAGGCTCTTCCTGAATCAACTACTAACTACTTATTGGCTCATTCTCATATCAATATTCTGCGTAATCTTTCATGGGTCATTTCCTTTATCTTAACTTACGTCCCGCACTTGCTCCTTATCAATCAATAACATCTCAGGCAGGAACCCTTGCCTCCTCTCCTTGACGTCATGTTTGCATAATGTTCTGGAATCGTAGCGTATCTGCAGGACTTGAATAAGTGCAATCTTATCCCTTTCTCATTCTTATCACATTCTTCCTTTACCATTTCCATTGTTACTAGAACCACTTAATTTTGACCTAATGCCACATCACACCATATTCCCCCCTTTTGGGGAGCACTAAGATTTAGTGCTACGATGATCTACATATAGATGTTTTACCCTCTCATCTTTGGCATCTTTTCACATTATCGATGATCCTTACTCGCCTCGCGGTAATCCTTCAGTACCAAAGATAATGAAATTCCTCACTCGCGAGGGTGACACTTAGTATAACTGGCACATACAGTCCCTTAAGCTTAACTTTACTCACCTTGCTTGCTTTAGGGAAGCGTCTTCCTGAATGACCATTCTCTGAATTTCTCATGAATCTTCTTCTGTTGCCCACTCTATTATCGCCGGAACGAAATCTGAAATTTGCATGATGCTGACTATTATCCAATCGCTCAGTCCCTAATTCATGTTTAGTTTATCTTGTTCACCAACCCATACTGATTTCTATTGTTCTGGAGTCTAACTTTTCCTTCCGGTAGTCGCGTTGTAGCTACGAACTTATTTCTTGAAATGAGGATATGACTTTATGGCCTATACTCTTTTGTTGTCTCAAGACCTGTCATCTCTCGTCTTTTCCTTCAATTGACTATAGACTCTGTAATACTGTCATCTTTTTAATCCACCGTTGTCATCTATGTATCATATCTTACTCATAATTCTTCATTAACTCTTTTCTTATTTCCCACTAATATTTATGTCTATCACTTATTCTGAAAACTCGAACAAGACATTCTTTTGCTTTTAGCCCCTCTTGCTCCATCCACTAGCTCCTCGAATTGCCTAACATTCTCTTTCTACCAGGTATGGGATCCACACTAAGGTAATAGTTATCCCTTCCAGGCTTCCAGTGCTTATCTTTGTAGAACCCATATCTAGCTGTACTATTTTAGGGTGCACCATCAAGGTGTCTCATGAGGAGATCCATCACCACGTTTGCACTATCTATCGGAAATGTCAACAAACTCTACCAATCTATCCACTATTTTGGGTTACTCTATCCCTAGCCGGATCCTAATAACTCGTCCTTCTCCTTTCTTCCATTGTCCTGTTTTATTGCCCGGACCAGCTGCCCTAACCTAGGCAGTTTGTGATTTTTGTCATATATCTTGGACAGGGCGGGAGAGGCAATTTTAGCCAAGTTTAAGCACACGGGTTCGGGAGGCAGCAACATTCAGCGGATTGGGAAGTGCGTCCGGACATCCCCGACTGTAATCCAGGTTCCATCTTTCTTGAATTGTATTTGTGCACATCTATTTACTGTTGCCTTGCCAACAATTATTATTTGTGTACACATCTATTAGTTTTGGTTTCCTTACCGGTAACCCATAGTTGGATTGATTGCTTTTTCTATCTTTTCTACTAGTGTTTTAAGCTTAAGGTTTCATCTATCCCTTTTAATTCTGTGTTTGCATAGGGGTAGTTTCTTAGACATGGTAGATTCATTGTTCTAGCGCCTGCTCGCGTTACTGTTCTCGTAGTAGTGCCTTTGAGTAATTTTTAGCTCTCGCGTTCGTAGCTTGTAGGCCTTCGTTCCCACTACTTGTTCTTAGTGGTAGTGTTTACCTAATACCTTTTGCTTATAGTGGCGGTAGTGAACGATGTGAGAGTAAGGTCATGTCCTCGGATGGGGCTGGGGGTGGGGTCTAGGGGTGGGAAGGGGGGTAAGAAAGCCTCTAAGCTGAGAGTTGGGTCTTGGAACATTGGGACGTTGACAGGGAAGTTTATAGAGTTAGGTAAGATTCTTCAGAAGAGTAAGATCAACATAGCATGTGTTCAAGAGACTAGATGGAAGGGTACTAGGGCACGAGATGTAGACGGGTTTAAACTATGGTACTCAGGAAGCGCTGGGGTAAGAATGGGGCAGGTATTTTAGTTGACAGGGACCCCAGGGAGCTCGTGGTCGAGGTTAGGAGGGTAAATGATAGGTTGATGAGTATTAAGCTTGTAGTTGGTGGGTTTACTGTAAACGTGATTAGTGCATACGCTCCTCAGGTAGGTTTTGACCAAGAGGTTAAGAAGCAATCCTGGGAGGATTTGGACGAGATGGTGCATAGTATCCCGCACACAGAGAAGCAGTTCATTGGCGGAGATTTCAATGGCCATATTGGGGCTAGTGCTAGGGGTTATGATGATGTACATGGCAGGTTCGGTTTTGGGGATAAGAATGAGGGAGGTAATTCACAGTTGGATTTTGCTAGAGCTTTTGATTTAGTTATAGCTAACTCGAGTTTTCCGAAGAGGGAAGAGCACCTGGTCACTTTCCAGAATTCAATGGGAAATACTCAGATTGATTATCTTCTCTGCAGGAAATGCGATAAAGGTCTGTGCACTGATTGCAAGGTCATCCCAAGTGAGCACCTCACGACCCTACATAGGCTCCTAGTTGTGGACCTGGAGATCAAGAGGAGTAGGAGGAAGAGGGCGGGGTGTAGGCAACCTAGGTCAAGTTGTTCTTTATTCTTGGTCAAGTTAGGTGGGGTAACTTGACCAAGAACAAAGCTCAGGAGTTAGGGAGAAGTTGTTGGCTATGAGGGCCTGGATGAGTAGGGGGGACGCATCTAGTATGTGGTTCATGACTGTGAATTGCATTAGGGTAGCTGTTAGAGAGGTCTTAGGGGTCACGAAGGGCTCTCCTGGGGGTCATAAAGGGGACTGGTGGTGGAATGAAGAGGTCCAAGGTAAAGTGGAAACTAAGAAAGCTGCTTATTTGAAGCTAGTGGAGAGTACAAACAAGGAGGAAAAAAATACTTATCGGGAGTGTTATAGAAAGGCACTGAAAGAGGCAAAGTTAGCAGTTACGACGGCTAAGAACGCGACGTTTGTTAGTTTATACGAGGAGCTCGGGGGCAAAGGCGGGGACAAGAAGTTGTACTGGTTGGCCAAGGTAAGGGAGAGGAAAGCCCGTGACTTAGACCAAGTCAAGTGCATCAAGGACGAGAATGGCAAAGTATTGATGGACGAGGCACTTATTAGGAGAAGATGGCAGACATACTTCCATAAACTGTTGAACGAGGAGGGGGATAAACGCATTGTGCTGGGTGAGTTAGAGCACTCTGAGAGTCGGCGGGATTTTGGGTACTGTAGGTGGATTACGGTAGAGGAGGTGGAAGGGGCGATGCGTAAGATATGCAGGGACAGAGCGACGGGGCCAGACGAAATCCCGGTGGAATTTTGGAAGAGCATGGGGAGAGCAGGTTTAGAGTGGCTCACTGGGTTGTTTAATGTTATTTTTAAGACAAAAAAGATGCTCGAAGAATGGAGGTGGAGTACGATGGTTCCGCTTTACAAGAACAAGGGTGATATACAAAATTATAACAATTATAGGGGTATCAAGCTGTTGAGTCATACTATGAAGGTTTGGGAGAGGGTGGTGGAGGCCAGGGTGAGGAGGTGCGTGTCTATTTCCGAGAATCAGTTTGGATTCATGCCGGGGCATTCGACTACGGAAGAGATTCATCTAGTAAGGATATTAGTGGAGTAGTATAGGGAGAGGAAGAAGGAATTGCATATGATGTTTATTGACCTTGAGAAAGCATACGATAAAGTCCCGAGGGAGGTCCTGTGGAGGTGTTTGGAGGTTAGCCGCATTCCGGTAGCGTACATCAGGGTGATTAAGGATATGTATGATGATGCTAAGACTTGGGTGAGGACTATGGGTGGTGACTCAGAGAATTTCCCTGTGGTAATGGGGTTGTACTAGGGATCGGCTCTTAGCCCATTTTTATTTGCCTTGGTGATGGATGTATTGTCGCGACACATCCAAGGGGAGGTGCCTTGGTGCATGCTATTTGCCGATGATATAGTATTAATTGACGAGACGCGAAGCGGAGTTAACGCGAGGTTGGAGGTTTGGAGACAAACCTTGGAGTCTAAAGGTTTCAAACTGAGTAGAACCAAGACAGAATACTTGGAGTGCAGATTCTATGATAGGACCCATAAAGCAGACGTAGAGGTAAAGCTTGATGCTCAAGTTATCCCCAAGAGAGAGAGAGTTTTAAGTATCTCGGGTCTATTATCCAAGTTAACCGGGAGATTAACGAAGATGTCACACATCGCATCGGAGAAGGATGGATGAAGTGGAGGCTCACTTCCGGTATTTTATGTGATAAGAATGTGCCGCCAAGACTTAAGGGTAAGCTTTATAGAGTGGTGGTTCGACCGGCTATGTTGTATGGGGCTGAGTGTTGGCCAGTCAAGAACTCCCACTTGCAGAAGATGAAAGTAGCAGAGATGAGGATGTTGAGATGGATGTGTAGGTGTACCAGGAGAGATAAGATTAAGAATGAAGTTATCCAGGATAGAGTGGGAGTAGCCTCCGTGGAGGAAAAGATGCGGGAGTCGAGGCTGAGATGGTTCAGACATGTTAAGAGAAGAAGCATTGATGCTCCTGTTAGGAGGTGTGAGAGGTTGGCCATGGAGAGTTTGAGAAGAGGTCGCGGTAGGCCTAAGAAGTACTGGGGAGAGATGATTAGACAGGACATGGCGCTGCTTCAACTCACTGAGGACATGACTCTTGATAGGAGGGTGTGGAGGTCGAGGATTAAGGTAGAAGGTTAGTGGGTAGTTTTTAGTTGTTCACCGATAGTTTTAGTAGCACGCATGTCCCTTCATATTCTTATATTTTTATTATGTTATGTGATTTTTTTCGCCTCATGTATTGTATTCCTTGTTGCTATTATTTGGTACTACTTATCCTTTATCTCTCCCTTTTTCTTTTCTCTTCCATCTTTCTTCCTTCCTTGCTTTCCTCCTCTTCTTCTTACCCTTCCTGAGTCGAGGGTCTATTGGAAACAGCCTCTCTACCTGCATTAGGTAGAGGTAAGGTCTGCGTATAGACTACCATCCCCAGACCCCACCTATTGGGAACATACTGGGTTTTTTGTTGTTGTTGTTGTTGTATAATATAGGCCTAATAAGAAGTTGTTGACAACTAGGGACATTGAGAAAACTAAGGAGTAATGGAGAACCATAATGGTATACATGTTTCATATAAGACAACTTATAACTAGAATAAAAAGAGCGGAATCAAGATTGTAATGGATGCGTTTAGTCGTAAGTCACAAGTGGTTTGATAAATGAGCAAGCCCAAAAGGAAAAAGGGTTGACTAGAGGTCTTCACCAATTAACACGTTCGGAATACGCTTGGCATACTCAGATTATAAAGGTATAATGGCCTGGAATATGGCAATGTCATCTCTTGTAGATATGGAAGATTTCCGTTTTAGGGAAAGTTAAAAGAGGTATTTGATAAGAGAAAACTACAAATTTGAGTCTATTGAAGGAGGGATCTTGAAATATCATGGCCGATTGCGTATTAGGACAAATGTTCATTATTCCCGCTATTCTATTCATCTCGGAACATCGAAGATATACCATGATTCAAAGGATTACATTGATAGGACGACATGAAGAAAACCATTATAGGGTTCGTGGTTTAATATTCTAGTGTCCAATTGGACAAAATAGAACATAAGGAACCAATTGGATTGACACGAAATAAAGTAACCCAATATGGAAATAATAAGTGATTGGCATAAGATTCATTAAAAATATAGCAAGTTCGATTCCACATGGACGAGTGTGGTTAGTTTGACAAAAATCAGTTTACTTTTACTGGAAAAATTTCTAAAGGTTATGTGAAACATAAGGGTGTAGAAGGTAGATCGGGTACATAATGTTTCAGCCTCGATTACGGTTAATAGAGGTTCTCAGTTGTAGATAACTTCTGAAAGTCCTCTCAAAGAAACTTGGGTACATAAGATAATTCTAGCAAGTTAAGCGTACAATTCAGATGCTCAAAGACATGTTACAAGCTAAGATGCCAAATTTTACGGAAGGGTGGGATAATCACGACTATTGAGTAGTGCACAACAATAACTATAGTAGTATATATACATGCAGGAGGATCATAAGGGTACATTTTAAACTGCACGGAGTAACTCCTTATAAATCATGATGCAGAAGGAAATGTAGATTTCCCACACGATAATTTGAAAGACATAATTGTTTGACCTGATTTAATACATCAAGTTATAAAAAGTCAGCCTCATTCAAGAGTGTTTGTGTTTATAAGCGTCATAAATCGAACCCCAACACACGACGACGAGACTTAAGGAAATAACTTGATAAGGTCTTCTTGAAAATTCCGCTCATGAAGAGCATAATAACATAATGGGACAAGCTAATCAAGACATATGTAATTCCCTCAGAATTAGGATCCGTTCACCCAACTATCATGTTTCTATATTGAAGAAATTCATTGAATGATATACAAGTAATAGAGGGTCAATCTTATGAGAAGACTCCAGTAGCTATTAATGAATCAAAAATCTATGCTGCAGAAGTACATGATGTTCAGATTATAAAGAACCTATCTTACGAAGAGGTTCTAGTTGCTATTTTAGATCAGTAGGTGCACAAGTTGGGGACCAAGAAAATGACTTCTGTAAAGACATTGTGTAGGAATAAGAACGTTGAAGGAAAGATGAGGGAAGCCGAAGAAGAAATGAATTCTAAGTACCCTCAGTTATTTCATATAGAATACCCTTAACGACTGTAGCTCGATCATGTATTTTCTTAGCCCATGTTATTTGATTCTGATTAACACTCATTCTATGATTAAATAATATTTAGAATAGAAGCGTTGCAATATTTTTAGGAGCAGAATTATTTGGACACAAGGTATGGGATATTCTTGTTTGCAGAGGAGACTCTATCAAAATTTTTGTAAAATCCGCAAGGGCTAATTTCTCCTCTATGAGTCCTTTATATTCAACGACGAATGTTTCAAAGAGGGGAAGGATGTTACATCCCGTAATTTTATGTTATAATTCATCTTTAGTGAATCAATATGAGCGAGAGAGTTGAAGGACCTTTACAAAGATAATGATGGGTTAAAATAAGTTTTAAGGAAGTATCGTGAGGGTTTGAAGGTTTAGAGCTAAGCGAATCGATGAAAATAAGTTTCGTCGAAAGTTGGCAAGCTGGAAAAATTATAACCAGTACTTTTGGGGTGAGATTAGGGTGCTTAACATGATAATAAGGTGATGTTATGAGGTATTTTAATCATATTATAGTCGTGTGATAAGTTTTGAAGTCAAGGAAATTGTGAAACAAAAGTCGACCAAAGTTGTCACAAGTTACGTTCATAAGTTTTAATGAAATTTAGGTCTAATGTCACTGAGATTTTATCCCAATGTACTTGAAGTTATGGGGTGCTCCACCTATCAAATTAAAGGTATACGAGTCTAGTTTCTAACACATTAAACCATTCATCGATACTATCACACCCCGACCTCAGGGAGTGCAACCGACGCTTAACCAAGACAACCTGGTCAAGCAAGCCTGCTAGATTCTTTCTACCCGACCTTTCCCATGAAAAGAGTGGAGATGTAATTCATTAATTAAACATTGAAAGGATTTCATAAACAACACCCATTTCATTACCATTGGCAACTTCATTTATAATTCCCAAAATATTACAAGTTTATAGATATAATGAAAAATATGTTTGCCAAATATCAACACTTCTAGTTCAATTCCCAATATCAAACACCATCCACAACATGTCTACGGAGCTTCTAAGTACAACAGAAGAGTAGTATGGAAGTGCCGGCAATAAGGCCCCGGCTATACCTCAAAACACAAAGTACAACATCAAGTGATATCAGACCCGTAATTGAGTAGGGCTCACCAAAACCTGCTGAAAAGGAAGCAACTTCTAACGAGAGTCCGATCACGCCCGATCGGCTAGGCCATCTCCCCACGAACAATGTGGTTTGACATGTGATGCGAAAAAAGGTGTTTCCAAGATTAGTATCACACTGTGCGCAACATGGCATCCGATCTCCACCCGATCGGCTAGGCCGCCTTCTCACATATGCCGTGTGGGCCGACTTCATTATTTCTAATTCACAACTATCATCAATCTCATCCCAATAAACGGGAATAGTCACAATCATATCAATATTTAAATATAATCCCAAATAAGGGGAATAATCATAACCCACTCCTACACTGGCACATGTAGTTTGGGATGTGGGCCTTACGACACACCCTTTCTCGGTTTGCTAATGATACTCCCAAAAATATTTTTTACTTATTTTTGCACACAAAAGACATAGAAGTACAAATACATTCACCTCATAACCTTTCACACTATATATAGTTTTATTAATACTTTTACCACACTCGTATGATTCTCCATTCAAGGCACGGTGGCCGTAATTCATATCCCACACTTTCATTTTCTTACTTTCTAGGATCATTATCTCAGCATCAACATATAGAATATTCCGGAATCATAACTTCAAATTCATTAGTAATGGCACTTTAAACACAAAAGGTTTCTTCCCAAAGAATGAAGCAAACTGACTAGCAATTGAAGCGCAAGTAAAGATTCATAGACGAGCAATACACAATATATTCTTTGAAATACTTTTTTCCAAAAAGGTCAATACATAATTTCAACTCGCGAGTATGTAAGAACTCATATCACACAATTTCAAGGAGAGCATGGTGATATACGATTGAAATACGGCCTCAAATCAAGTACACTAGTTACAACAACCATAGGTACATTATATATATATTACCCTTACTTCTTTCACTTCCGAACATAGTCATAATTTTATTAACAATAAGGGCATTTGGAAATCGAGTTCTGATATGTATATGAATAATAAGAGTCTTAAGCGCATTGAGGTTTCTTCCACGACTTAGCAGGATAAATTTCGTTCAAAACACGATTGAAATCATAATATTTTAACACCTTAGTCACGTTTGAATACATTCCCGATGGAGAACACAATATGGTAGGAGAATTCAACACATGTTTCTAGTACATATGTTTCAACACAATATTACCCGAAATAGTAAAATTTATAAGGGATAACTCAAAATGTGGGAATAGGAACTTGGGACATACATACTTGAAACTTATGGGGGACATCATGGAATTCGATTCTAAAAGAGAAGTTTAGACAACATACCTTTCTTTGAGCTTTCCTTAATTTACTACAACGTCCTAAAACTTCTAACAATATTAATCTATAGGAAGATAGCGAAAATCATATAATAATTAGAGGGATTCTCATGGCGTAAATCTCTTAGGAATTTTGTCAAACACTTAGTATGAAAAATGGACTACAAAGCTCTACAATGGTAATCCCTTCCTCCCTCAACCAATTTCAACAAGAAACTACCCAAAATGGTTCATTAACCCCACACACTACAATCTATTGTCACATGCATGGCCTATTTCCATCCCCACAATATACTTGAACTCATAACCTCTAGCATGAAAGCTTAGGAGTAGGACTTACCCGGATAGATGATAATCTAGTGATTGGCTTCCTTGATTCTTGAAGGTTGGTGTAAGAATGGGTGATTAGAATGCTATATTTCCTCCTTCTCTCTCTAAAATACTCTTAACTCTCTCTAGAATCATCAGAAATTCTCTTCAAAATGAGCCCTTAAGGTTATTTATAAAAAAGGGTCGGGTTATAAAAATAAAAAAATGGACCTACCAAACTCAGGTCTGCGATCACAGAATGGACCACAGAACAGGTATGCATCCCGTAAAATGGATCGCGAAAAGTGATGCCAAGAACTAGAATGGTCTGGATCGGTCTACGACAGGTTTGCAGTCCGCAAACCACTTATGCGGCTGCAGAATGGACTGCAGAATCGCCCAACAAAATTCCTCATACTAACTCTGCGATAGAAGCACAGACCGTGGAATGGATGTGTGATAATGACCGCAACATGCCGTTCAAATTTCAACAAATTTTCTGCCCCACTCCACGATGGATATGCGGCCCCCGAAGTGGTTATGGGGTCACGAACTTGACCACAACACTGCCTTCTTCTGCCAAAAATTTCCATCAACTCCTCAATGCATTCTTCAACCTAAAATGTCTATACATAAGTCGACCTCGGCACCACAAAAACCTGAATTCCTTGGTAAAATTTTACGGGGCCTTACAGATACGACATCGTAGTAGAGAGATATTCGCATGTTTGCGAGATTGCACAAGCATCTCCCTTTGGGACTCATAAGGTCGGTTGATAATTATCTTGATATATAAAGTTGTGGCCTTCGTCTCCAAGCCTCATTTTCGACCCAAATCAGACCTAAAACTCTCTATAGACCTCCTAAAAATATCCTTAGAGTTTGAAATCCAAATCAAAGGGGGAAAAGGTGAAACAAGTGGATTGAAGCCTTAGGAACCTGAACTAGTTTATAATTTGCTGCTTTCTCTCTCCGTGGCTAATTGAGGAAGATATATCAACGAACTAATCTATGAAAATTGAGAATTTGTGTGCTATAAGATATGTTATTCACCCCTCTAGGTGGTTTTTAGTCGTGTTTAGGCCATAGAAAGCTTAGATGTTGAAGTCAAACATGTTTTACTCAAGGTTGGAGGTATGTTTGAGTTGTTGTGCGTATGAGGCTGTTTTTGAAGATATTATGTGGATGTTTTGAACTAGGAATCATAAGGTACATATAAGTATGATGTTCTAAAGGCTGTAAACTAATTTATGAAATAAGAGTTGGATTCAATTTATATTTTGTTATTAGTAAAAACGAGGTTGCTGCTCAACATGATTGTTAAGATAATCGGAGAAACTCATATTTGATTATATTATTGTTGTTACTATTCTTGGTTATTGTTGCTATTGTTGAGCTATTGATGAGTCTTAGTGGTCTTTGGGATGTATTAAAAATAGGGGAGTTGCTGCCTAAATTTTTGTAAGTTATACGACTAGCCAAATACGATGATGAGGCATTATATGTTGACGGCAATATTATTTCACTTGTTGTAGACACAAAAAGTTGTGTTGAGATTGGTCGAGGAATAAGGAAGAGATCATACGGGTATAATAAGGCACATTCTTTCTTTCTTTTAGCATGATTTCGAATGGACGTAACATAAACGAATGCCCTCCCAATAAGATTCTATTCTTGGTAGCTAGAAAACGTGCAAGCTCTTCATTCAAATGAAAAGTATATGATCATGTTTATGTTCCGATTCTTGGAATATCATATAAGGCTATGTTGATGGTATTTTCTGCTTCTTATGACATCATATGTTGACGAGTTAGCTCAATTACATATTTAGAGGTTTAATGACCTTACGTCACTCTGAAAGGTTTAGAATGTCATTCCATGAGTCCAACATGCAATATATATATATATATATATATATATATATATATATATATATATATATATATATATATATATATATATATATATGTTCCTATTTTACTTTACCAGCCGCGCTATAGTCAACTGGGTATGACACTTATTGTGCAACCACTGATCAATCGAATTTTACCGAGCTCCATGTGGCCGAGTACGATTCTACCGAGCCTTATGATGGTTGAGTACATTTTTGCCTAACCTATTACGGTCGGGTACAATATGATGATCATGTTTCCCACAAAGGCGTATGTTTTTAAAAGTATATGTATATATATGTATCATGCATTTCATGTCAGTCGCCCTCAAAGCCACTCAGATGTTACAGGTTGTATCTTCTCTATCTCTCTTTACATTACTGTATTTGTTTATGCTTTCCTGCCTTACATTGTCACAACCCAAAACTTAACCCGTCGTGATGGCACCTATCGTGATACTAGGCAAGCCAACCTTCCCAAAACACTTTCAAAATTTAACAGAAATGAATTAAGACATTTACAATAACCAGACTTTTTCATAATAACGGGGGTAAAACCCAAATAAAACACAAGTGCGGAAACAAATAGCCCGACATTGGGGTGTCACTAAGTCATGAGCATCTAATAACCAATCTAGAAACAGAGTCTACTACAGTCTATGCCAAATGCCAATACAAGAGATAAAAGATAATAAGAAAGGAGAAACAAGGACTACGGACGCCGGCAGCTACCTCGTAAGTCTCCGATAATCAGTCCGCGCACGAACTCAGCGACCGCCAGAACCGTACATACCTGGATCTGCACATGAAGTGCAGGGTGTAGCATGAGTACAACCAACTCAGCAATTAACAAAATTAAATAAGGAACTAAGGAGCAGTGACGAACTATAATAATATAGATCATTTCAAAAGTTTTCAATAAAGAGTGAACATGCTTTCAAATCCGATGGTATAAGTCAAATCAATTCGAGCCCAAGTAAAACAGATATGAATCTTCTAGAAATTTCACAACAACATCAGATAGCAACTAAATGCAACAATAAATAAAAGCAAGTACATCCTCTCAAGGCAGCAGTCACTCAACTCATCTCATCGGCTCATATTCTCGGCTCTCAGCCCTCAATACACACTCTCAATAGGTACTTGCGTTCACTGGGGGTGTACAGACTCCGGAGGGACTCCTTCCAGCCCAAGCGCTATATCGCTGCGGTGTGCAGGCCGACCCAATCATATAAGTAGCCATAAGGCTCGTTGCGGCGTGCAACCCGATCCACAGTCCATAAATAGCCATAAGACTCGTTGCGGCGTGCAACCCGATCCATATACCCTCACATAGTTCACAGCTCGGCACTCAAGCCCTATCTTAATCACTAACCTCTCCAGCCCCTCGGGCTCACTGAATATCATAATAATCGTCCCTAACAGAGAATACAACAAGTATCAACAAGAAATGAGAGGGAACGGAGATATAACACACAAGTAAGACTGTGACTGAATACAAGACAGGAATTAGCAGTCAATTCAACAAGTATACGATCGCTGCGGGTCCCAACAATGATATCATAAGGCCTAAGCATGGTTTCTAACATAAAAGGCAGTCAATTGCTCAAAGGCAAGGAAAAACAAGTAATAACAATGGCTATTCGACTTTACTATCTCACGGGACGGACTAAGTCACAATCCCTCATGGTGAACGCTCGCACGCCCGTCACCTAGCATGTGTGTCACCTCCAAACACTCACATCATACCAATCCTCGGGGTTTCATGCCCTCAAAACCAGATTTAAAACTGTTACTTAGCTCAAACGCGCAAAAATCCTACTCCGCAATGCCTTTGCCCCTCGAATCAATATCCAAATGCTCCGAATCTAGCCATAAGCAGTACGAGATAATCAACATTGGTTAAAAGGATCAATTCCACAAGAAAACTACTAAAATGTAGCCCAAAATCTAAAATCGGCTCAACCCGGCCTCCCGGGCCCACGTCTCGAAACCCGACGAAAGTCACAAAACCCGAAAGCCCATTCCCTCACGAGTCTAACCATACCAAATTTATAAAAATATCTGACCTCAATTTCCCCTCCAAAACCCCAAAGTTCACTATCCAATTCCCAAGCCCTAAATCCCCAAATTTCCAACTCAAATCCCTAATTAGGTGATGAAAAAAGCCATAGATTCACGAAATTTAGACAAATCCGGGTTAGAATTGCTTACCCTAATGTTTTCCTTGAAAATCCTCAAAAAATTGCCTCTCTCTCGAGCTTCTCAAGTCCAAAAATCAAAAATGAAAGTCCAACCCTCGAGCTGGTGTTTTTCTACCCAGAAATACCGCACCTACGGTCCTCTTGTTGCTTCTGCAACGCCGCACCTACGGAAATTCCATCGCAGATGTGGATTTCACTTAAAAATCCTGACCTCGCTCCTGCGGCCCCAAGACCGCATCTGCGCCTATCGCAGGTGCGGGAATCCATCGCACCTGCGGTCATCCTTCGCACCTATGCCCAGCTACCCGCATCTGCGACCCTCGCAGGTGCAAGAATATCTTCGCACCTGCGGCTCCTGCCCAGCTCCTTCTTGGCCGCATCTGCGGCTCCTTCTTTGCTTCTGCGGACTCGCACCTGCGGTTCCCACTCTGCAGGTGCGGTTGCACCAGTAGCAGTAGCTTCAACTGCATTTCTTAACTCCCATCAAGCCGTTAACCACCCGAAATCATCCCGTGGCCTCTGGGACCTCAACTGATCATACCAACAAGTCATGAAACCCTATGCAAACTTAGTCGAACCTTCGAATCACTCAAGACAACATCAAAACACCAATTACACCCGGATTCAAGCCTAAAGAACTTCTAAACTTTTAAATTTCACAAACGACAACGAAACCTAGCAAACCACGTCCAATTGACCTCAGATTTTACCCACAAGTCAAAAATGACACCACGAACCATTCCAACTTTCGAAAATCCAATCCGACCCCGATATCAAAATTTTCATTACCGGCCAAAATTGCCAAAATTTCAACTTTTGCCAATTTAAGCCTAATTCTACTACGGACCTCCAAATCACATTCCGGATGCACTCCTAAGTCCAAAATCATCTAACGGAACCATAAAAATTCAAATCCAAGGTCGTTTTCCCACAAGTCGATATTAGGTTGACTTTTCCAACTTAAGCTTCCAATTAAGAGACTAGGTGTCTCAATTCGTTCCAAAACTACTGTGGACTCGAACCAACCAACCCGGTAAGACATAATACAACTGTAAAGCACAAAAGAAGCAGAATTGGGGGAAATGGGGCTATAACTCTCGAAACGACCGGCCGGGTCATTACATACATACTTGGTATGTTATTCGTACTGATATCCCTTTTACTTGGGGACACTGTGTTTCATGCCCGCAGGTCCCGATAGACAGAATGACGGTCCTCCTAATAGGCTATCAGCTCAGCAGAAGGTGTTGGTGCACTCCACTTTCTATGGAATTGCCTTTTTGGTCAGTATGCTTTGAACATGTATTGATTGGTATGACGGGGCATTGTCCCGACCTTTATGGCATTTATGTACTCTTAGAGTCTTGTAGACAGATGTCATGTATATGGATGCTTGTAAGGAATTTTCGGCCTATGTTTTGAGTGTACAAATGGTCATGTCGGCCTTATAGGCCAGTATGTCACATGTATAATTTGTATATTACGTTGGGTCGTCCTATGTCTAGTATTCCCTTATGTTTTATTCTGGTTATCTCATGACAGGTTTTCTGGCTCATTTACTCATGATAGTATGATAAGAAAGATATGTTATGTTGGTACTCGGTTGAGTAAGGCACCGGGTGCTCGTCGCGGCCCATCGGTTTGGGTCGTGACATAATCACTACCAGACATGCAAGTCCAAAAGCACATACCCATACAACCAAAATTACCGAGCCCAAGCTACGGTTTGAACCCGACCTTAAGTCCTCCGGACTGGCCCATCCCCAAAATATAAAAAACACATCTCGCACCTCATCCATGACATCATAAGCCATCGATGTACAACTGATATCGAGTACTCAACATAACACACGAGTGGATGGAAGGAAATCAAAGATATACGCTTCAAGCTGAATAAGAGCTGCACAATATGAAGGAAAGATGAAATGTTTTCCTAGATGTCATGTAGCCTCTCGAAGATAGGTATGGAAGTTATCGTACCAATCCGCAAGACTCTACTATACACTTGCTCATGACTCGTAGAACCTATGAACCTAGAGTTGAGATACCAACTTGTCACGACCCAAAAATCTGCCTAGTCGTGATGGCACCTAACTCAACCTGCTAGGTAAGCCAAACGACAGTAAACACAACTCAAATATGAATAATAAAAAATCAATAGGTGAAATAACTGAATTTCTATACAATAACCCAAGAACTGGTGGTAAGCTATGAGCCACGAATACTTAGATTTACAAAGCTGGTATAAAAATAATACAACATCTGTTTGAAATGTACATAAAGAGAATTCGAATCTAAAACTGCCAAGAACAAGTGGTAGCTATGCCCGGACAACAGGTATAACTTCAATGGCAGCTCCTTCCATACACAGCAGCATCGTCTCCAATATCTCCATGCAAGGTGCAAAAGTGTAGTATGAGTATAACTAATCCCATGTACTCAACAAGTAACAAACCTAACCTCAGATTGAAAGCAGTGTCGAGCTCAGAAGAAGAGTCAGTGTCCAACACCAATGATCAGTAGAAACACATGATATGATGATGACAATAACAGTAAGTAACTCAAAAGAAATCATGTTCAGCTCGTTCACAAATACGGGAAATATGAGATGCTTTACAAGTATAACAATTAAAGCCCAAATCTTTCACCGAAGTCACTAAAAATATTAGTTTATCAGAAAATTGAGATTTTTCCGAGCATTCAGCAGCAACTAATACTTTTCATCTACCAATTAGCATGGAAAAAATACATCTCTATGCCTACATGTCAAGCCAATAACACCATATTTCCATCTAGCATGAGAAAAATACATCTCTATGCCTACATGTCAAATATACATGTCAAATCAACAATATCATAGTAAAATCATCAAGTATTCTCACTCTCAGCACATTCAAGGTGCCTGGCTCAAATTCCCCTCACCATCACACACTCAATCACTTAACACTATACGGGTGCCTGGTATAAATGCCCCTCACCAAAGTATATATATCTATGTGCCCGCACTCCCTATAATATCAGATTTCGGAGGGGCAAATCCTGGCCCAATCGCTAATCAATAGTCAATATGACCTATTCCGGTGTACAACCTGATCCAAATAAAAATCCGTTGTAGCGTGCAACCCGATCCAAATATTTATTCGTTTCGGCATGCAACCTGATATGATATAACTCATAACACGGTCTTATAGCCCACATCAGTCATCAATTCACTCAAGTCTCCATATGCCAAAATCTCACATAAATGTAATCAAATTATACAACACGAAATATCACAATGTGCGACAAATTCAGCTCAAACTCATATAACGTACAAGGACACCAACAACAAGTGAGACAACACATCAAAAGTGCACAGAGATAGAGATTTAACATGCGGATATAACTATCATGACTAAACAATATGACTACCGCTAAGGCAAATAGCTCAACATGGCGACATAGCCCTATCATATCTCAAACAATAAAGCAGATAGCCTAGACATGATTTTTAGCATGAATAATAACTCACATAGGCATACAAATGGAGAAAACATGATATCTAAGAAGTATGATAGCAAAACAAGGCACATAATTACCTAAGAACTATACGGATCATGAATACTTCGGTGCACGCACATGCGTCCACCAACTAACACATGCGTCAACCCAACACATCTCAAATCTCATAGTTCTTACGGATAATAACCCGCAAATCCAACTTTAGACATGTTACTTACCTCGAACGAGCCAAATCAATTTTGGAGCAAGCCAAAATAAAACTCTAGAAATGCCAACCCGCGCGAAACGACCTCAAAACGACTCAAAACTGGACAAAAGTAAGTCAAAAACATCAAATAATGCCATAGGAGACAAACCTAAATGATAAAGGTCGAATCTTTGATCAAATACTCAAATTCAACCAAAACGTCAAGCCGGGCTTGCACCTTAGAACCCAATAAAACTCACAAATTCTGATAATCCATTTGAATACGAGTCTAACCATACTAATTTCTCTCAAAATCGACTCTGAATCGATGTTCAAAACTTAATTATTAACTTTAAAATTTTTTAGACAAAACCCCTCAGTTACTCTTTTAGATTCATCAATCAAATGCTAAAATCGAAGATAGATTCATGTAATATAATCAAATCAGAGTAAAAAAATATTTACCCAATCCACATCGTGAAAATCGCTTCCAAAATTATCCAAAGCCGAGCTCTGGATTTCATAATGTGATAAAATAACTCAACCCTCAAAATATATTGAATCTGCCTAGGCATGTCGCATCTGGGACCAAATTATCCGCTTTTGCGGAACCACATATGCGGCCAAGAACCCACTTCTGCGAGATGCCTCAATCAATACCTGCCGCTTTTGCGACAACTAATATGCTTCTACGCTTCTGCGCTCAGGTGACCGCTCATGCGGACACGCAGATACATCCAGGACTCCGCATCTGTGGCCTTCTCGTCCTCCAGTCCAATTCGCTTATGTGATAACAAGTCTGCATCTACGGACGCGCATCTGCATCCAATCCTCCGCATATGCAGAAGCACCAGTACCAGAAAATCCTTCAACAATGCAACATGAGACAAAAAAGATCTAAAATCACCCCGAAACTCACCCGAGCCCCCCGGGACCCCGTCCAAATATACCAACAAGTCCTAAAATATAATATGGACCTACTAAAGGACTCCAATCATACAAAATAATATCTAAATTATGAATCATCGATCAAGATCAATCTTTTTAGTTCATAAACTTCAAACCTCGAACTAAGCGACCGATTCAATCTTAACCAATCCGGAATCCAACCAAACTTTGCACACAAGTCCCAAATAACAAAGCGAACATATTTCAACTTCTGAAACAACAATACGAATACGATAATATCGAAGTCAACTCCCGGTCAAATCTATGAACTTCCAAACCTTCAAATTGATAACTTTCGCCAATTCAAGCTAAAACATTCTAGAAACACCCAAATACAAATTCGGGCACACGCCCAAGTCCAAAATCACCATCGGACCTAATAAAACCATCAAAACTCTAATCTGAGGTCAAATATACAAAAGTCAAACTCCGGTCAATTCTTCCAACTTATAACTTCAAAAATGAGAATTATTCTTCCAAATAAATCCCGAACCACTTGAAAATCAAAACCGACTATACAAACATGTCATAACATCATATGAAGCTACTTAAGACCTCATACCATCGAACATAATGCAAATGCTTAAAATGATTGGTCGGATCGTTACAGAGACCTTTGGGTTCCTTCAAGAAGCTAGAAAGACCAATATTTCAGATTACGCTCAATAACACTATATAACAAACATATAATATTTATCTAAACCTAAGTTAAATACATATTAATAGACATTGATTATAGGGAATGTGAAGAAGACCGTTCCATGTATTAATAAAGACTTTTAGGTTTTTAAACGTATGTTGAATGAAATATTATATAATGGCAGTGGATGTCTATAACGCCTAAAGAAGTTACTCTCATTACATTCATCATATAGTTAACCCCCTCCCCCCTCCCCCACTTCTCACTATCGTGATTGTAACTCCCACACCTCCATAACCTCCTCCATGATCTTCCCCAAGATCTCAATAGTAAATATCATGTTCATGACATCCCTTTATATTACCTTAATGTCATCCTATAAATAGAGGATTTGAACATCACATTATACACACTTGGAAAATACTTGATGAAATAAGATAGTTTTCTCTTTCTTCTCTACATCTCTTGTCTATTTTCTTATTTTATGTTATAACTTTGAGCTTAGTTTCTTAATATGTTATCAACACGAATATTATTTTATTTCCTCTAATACTTTCTAAAAGAAGTGAAAACCTTCCATGAAAGCTAAAACTGCTTTTGCTGCTTTGCCAAAGAAAGCTTTCATTACATCTCGATAAAGATTTTGTGGTAAGAACTAAAGATGACACTGTCGTGTCATTAATTTAGTCTTATATGCATAAAGATGATAAAGATAAGATTTTGTACTGCAATAGCATAATTAACCTCATATTGATCTCAAGCCAGTCTCATTTGATGATAATATTCAAATTAAGACTAAAATTAACCCCAAAAGGATTGTATTTTGAACCATGCAACAATGACACTTTTGCATATACATGTGATAAATTATAAATTTAATTAGATTTTTTAATCACGATCATTTTTACTTAGAAGCAACCCTATTCACATTTATAGAAATGGTACCAGTAAACATTTAAAGCCAAACCATGCATATTTGTGATGCAAAGGAGTTGCTTATTTATGTAACACCTGAAAAACAATATATTTTTCAGTAGCATACGTAAACCAGTGCCTAAGTTTTAGCCACGCAAACTTTCATTTTACATATGTATGCATAATACAAGTAATTAGTTTTTCTTTAGCAAACATTTAATTGACTTTGGGCATGCCAATTGTTTGGTTTGCTAACTTACTGTCACGATCCCATTTTTTCCACCTTAAGATATCGGGATGGCATCTAGTCTCTAAGACTAGGTAAGCCTAACATTCATTGATAGCTTAACATAATTAACAACTAAGATAATAAAATAATTCTATAAAACTCATAATAACTCAAAACAGAACATTTGTATCAAAATTCCCAAAACCGGTGAAGATGAGTAATAAGCTCTACAAAGATAGTCTAAAAACCTCTAATACAACACTGTATGAGTAGAAGATAAACAATAGTAAAAGTAATGACCGAAGGTGACTCTGAGGCATGCGAGCGCCGAGCAGGTATACCTTGATGTATCCGAAATGTAAAGCCCAATCACTGATGCATAGCCTGAGATGAAGTACCTGGATGTGCGCAAAAATGTGCAGAGGCGTAGTATGAGTATACCACAACGGTACCCAGTAAGTATTGTACCCTATTTTGCATGAGTCAAAATAAGATCCAACATGTGATTTCTCTGTTGTTGATGAAAGATAGTTTCCACTTAATATTTAAAGGTATACTAGGGTACCTATTTAACCACTAAAGTCATATTCTCTATTAGTCTGCTAACCGGTTAGATTTTAAGTAAGGGTTCTTATTTTTCTAAGGAGAAGGTATTAGACACCACTTAAAATCTACCTGAGGTAGCTCCATAGGACTTGGACTAGGTTTAAAGGGTTAGTTGTTTGTATTCTACTTAGCTAGTATTAGAGAGGCGACATACCATGTATGTATTTTTAAGACTTAATACTTGAAAAGAGGGTGTGTAGTTTTAAAGGACATAGGTTTAGGAAAGCTTTGAAGATAATGTTTGTATATACATGTGATTGAAAAGGTTTAAGATATTCTACATAATATTTGTGTTTATAATAATATGGGATGGGGTTAAGTTATAAACACTTTGTATTTAAATGATTATGGCTATTTGTGTAACTCTAATGAAGTAAAAATATTGTAAAGCGACAGGTTTAAGATATACTTTGGTTCTCAAACTTTATCAATTTTTGAAGAAATCATTGGAAGCCCCTTTTAACTGGGCGATGGCATTTTAATGTTGTAGAAAAGCGCAATTTAGAAGACCAATTTTAGATTCCACTTACGATTTTGAAAAGAGAGGATTATTGCCTTTTGCTAAATCTGTTTTGATCCCAAAGGACTTCATAAAATCGTTAGCAGAAATTAGTATAAACATTGTTTAATTAATGAATTAAGATTATCTATTACTAAGTCTAATACTTCTTTTAATCCTATATCCTTTTAGGGCTTGCCTAGATTGTCTACATGATTCAAAGAGGTAAAGTAAAGCATTCAATATAATATGATAAATGTTTTATACATATGAGAAATAAGGATAGCAAAAATGCAATAAAGCAGTAAAGGGAAAGGATGGATTCTAGTTTTGGGCCTAAAAGAGGCAGGCCTAGCAGACAGCGGAACAGACATCAGCAAGCTTCAGACGTCCCAAATGCGCAGGTACATGACTTGGCCCTGAGTTCTTTGGGAACTCAGCAGGCCCAATTATAATACATGTTAAAAAAAAAGAAGGTCATTAGATATGCTACTCTATGCATATAATTATATATGAAACAAACTAGTAAGGGCCTAAACAAATTATAACAATCAATGATAATTTAGATTATAAGAATTACACTAATGTGGGGGTCACATATGGCAAAGTGATTCATATTGAGAACCTTTCATTGTCATTTAACACTAAACCTAAAGGGAGTAATATATGTCAATAGATAAAAGGCTAAGGGTAGAGCTCCATTCATAGCCAAAGCTCTCTTTGGACCCCTAACACTTCAAAGTTCCCAAGGGTCTCAAGGCCCAGGGCAGTGCTTGTATCAAGGAGAGTAGCTCAACCAACTACTAAACTCTACTCCCAAATACCTCTAACTACTCACATTCATTCTTTCCTACGGGTTTAAATTCCAATGAGTTACTTCAATATAAATTCAAATGTCACAATGATACCACACAACAGAAGTGTATGTACATTTTTCTTAATAGTTAATACAAAGTACTATAGGATCATAAGACAACCATTCATCATAATGTAGCCACAATCTAACAAGGTACATGATCCAATGTGAATGATATGTTAGGCATGAAAAAAAATCAACTTCAAACACACATAGAGACAAAGACATTATCAGGTTGATGTTGGGAACCCAAAATCTTAGGTCCTATATCTTAAGAATAGAGTAGATGCATGGTTTGAACCTATGAAGTTCCTGGGCATAGACATATTCCCTTTATAGCCTAAGTCTTAACTTCTGGGATGTATACTAGTTAGCAGTTCCAATTGAAACCCCTAAGGATATTAGCAGAGATGTAGGTTAACCACTTCAATTGAATTCTTTAATAGGTGCTGAAAGAGATACCATTAACAATTAAGATTATAACGTCTAAAGAGTATTAATAGAATTTGTAGATTAACAACTACAGTTAGAACTTCTAAAAGGTATTAACAAAGTTACAAATTCATAACTTCTACTAGAATTGCTAATAATATCGACAAGAAAAAAGATTAGCAAACTTCAGTTAGAATTTCTAAATATATTAACAGAGATACAAACTAATAACTATAGCTGGGACTTCCAAAAGGTATTAGCAAAGTTACAGATTCATAACTCAGATTAAAATCTCTAAAAGAGTATTAACAGAATCTTAAGCTAACAATCTTGCTTTACTCTAAAGTCCATGACATCATTACTTCTTTCTAGGAGTTTTCAACTTCATACTAATCCTTTTGGAGAACAAAGCATGCTGTTATACTCAAATAGTAGCAAATGAAGGTTCACAAGTTGGGTTTGGTTTATTCATGTAAGCTTGATGAAGTTCTAAGGACAACATAATCATGCACATGGTTATGAAAAGCAAGCAGAAGTATTGAAGAACTAATATGAGTGCAGAATGATGAGAACATATACATGGGACATTTAGCATGGAGTCATATTATTTCAAAAATAAAAGTGTTATCATCATCAAGCTAACAGTGTAACTACATGAGTTTCAAGAAAGGGGTAGGGGTATCATCATATTGGGAAAATCTGTCAAGAATGTGAAGTATAGGATTTCAGGTATAGTGGAATTTGGTTTTAGCATCTTAGCTTAATAAAATAGAATACCAGAACTTACACAAACCTCATGACTTAAGACAAGTATGTGGTAACCTTCAATATACACACAATGATGGTAGAGGAATCTAGTTTGGTCAAAACATGCTTATATAATGTGATCAAACAACCATAAGCTTATCAGAGAGTCAATGACCTTTTAAGACTTAACAAAATTACAGAAGCATGCTAGAAAGAGAGGATAAGTTCAGATATCATAAAATGGCATCCCCAAACCAAGATGACAATCTTATCTTATCACTAAACATATTCATATTTGTTTAAGTCTAATTTGTCAGGTAAGCTACTACAAATAGAGGTGATACTTAAGGCAAATTTACTTCATGACAATACTTAACAGAACATCAAGGAAATCCAAAAGAAACTAAATATCAGGATAGTTCGAAAGTTATTAGGTTGTTCTTAAGACTTAACAATAGAGATATGTCATCAAATGTTCATTGGAATCATTACATAACTCTAATTTCAATAACTAAAGGAAATTCGTGATCTCAGAACCTACTTAAGAACCATATGTTATTAACAAGCATATAAAACAGTAAACTATTAATACATTATTAACATCATCATTCAATAACAGAATAATTCATACTTAGTAATTTAAACGAACAAAGAAGAATATGGTTGAGGTTTTATTGACCTCCTTTAGGGCAGCAAACCAAACGAGTATTCAAATTAGCCGTTTAGGAAGCCAAAAGCTAAAGATTTCCATCAGTAACAAACTCAGAGCCATAAAAGAAAGAGAGAAGCAGAGATTGAGTAAAACTCGAACTTCAAATAAAAATTCCTAAGAAATACTCTATTGTGCCTTAATTTCTCAGAATGTTAGGTGTAGTTGGTATCTTTTTGGTGAGAGTATTTAAGACTGCTATTTATAATGGTCATTGAGCCTTAGGGTTTCAGCAAATTCAAACTTGTGAGTGGAGGGTGATGATGAATTGATGATGTGAACATAGTCGGGTAAAATGAGAAAGAATAGAGGGAGAATCGTTGAAGATTTTTACTTGGGCTTGTGAAGATCAGGAATGACGATTGATGAACCAATCTGTCGGCTAAGACCTCCAATGTTCAGAGGTCACTGCGTTTGACCTCTGGACATCGAATAACATGATGAAGCTTCTGAAAAATCCTCATGCATACTCTAATTTGATGGAGCATAAGAGAAATCAGGGGATTTAAAGTTGCATTCTTTGGTCCAGGGTTCTAGATTTGTGGCATTTTGAATTTTATTGGTTAAACGGGAAAGGCTTAGTAGGAATCAAGTATACAAGAGGCAGGAAGGATGAATCTTTGTATGGATTCATGACCTTGCACGAATGTGTGCAAGGTCTTTGATTGATTTGAGCTATGAGGTTGAGAGAAAAGGGAAAAGGGATACATCCGGGCTTGTGGGGGAAATGATTAGGGTTTCTGAGAGAGGGGTGGTTGTCTCTTAGGTTAAGCTTTGGGGATAGGATCTGTAATGACCCGACCGGTCTTTTTGAGCTCTAGAATATCGTTCAGTAGTTTGAGGCCTTGAGAAACTTCACTTTATGTATTATGACTTGCACGTATGATCGGAATTTAATTTCGGGAAGTTCAGAGTTGATTTGGAAAGAAAATTCTTATATCAGAAGCATTAAGTTGGAAGAATTGACTAAGATTGGACTTTTGAGTAAAAGACCTCAGAATCGGGATTTTAAGGTTTCAATATGTTCGTGTGATGATTCTGGTCTTAGGAGAGCATCCAGATGTGGATTTGGAGGTCTGTAGGTCGTTTCGGGGTAATTTGGCAAAAGTTGGAAGTTGGAGGTTTTTGAAAGTTTGACCGGGAGTGGACTTTTTGATATCGGGGTCAGATTCTGATTCAGGAAGTTGGAGTAGGACCGTAATATTAATTATGACTTGTATGCAAAATTTGAGGTCGATAGGACTTGATTTGATGCGTTTCGGTACAAGTTATAGAATTTGGAAATTTTAAGTTTGATTCGAGGTGCGATTCATGATTTTGATATTGTTTGACATGGTTTAAGGCTTTGACTAAGTTTTTATTGTAATTTGGGACATGTTGGTATATTTGGTTAAGGTCCCGAGGGCCTCGGGTAGATTCCGGATGGTTAACGGATTGAATTTGGCCTTATAAAAATGCTGAAGCTGCGGTCATCTGGTGTAACCGCACCTGCGAGGTGTTAGCCATAGGTGTGGGGCTGGAGAAGCGGCCCATGGGTCGTATAAGTGGAGCAAGTCGGCCAGGGGAAGGACCGCAGGTGCGGAGTTTTGGTCACATCTGCGCAAGCGCAGAAGCGAAGCGTGGGGCGCAGAAGCGGTAGAAGGCGCATGAACTGAAGGGAGTTCACACTTGCGATGTCGCAGAAGCGGGGAATGTTTCCGCAGGTGCGAGGCATCATGTCTGGGTGATTTATGCAGAAGTGGTGGTGTGGTCACAGAAGCGACGCCGGAGGTGCGACTACTGTCCCGTAGGTGCGATAATATCGCCAGGCAAAAGCATTTTAAGAGCAGGATTTGGCTCTTCTTCTCTCATTTTTTACTTGGTTGGGGCGATTTTAGAGAGCTTCAAGGAGGGATTTTCATCATCTATGTCAAAGTAAGTGATTCTCGCATATTGTGAGTTAAATACAAGATTTATATATGCATTTAGACATGAAAATTTGTAGAAATTTTAAATTTTGTAGGAAACCTAGAAATTTGTATTTTTGGATTTTGACCATGAATTTTGGCATGAAATTTGGAATAAATTATATATTTGAGCAATGTTATGGGTAATTTTTATCTTCGAACAAATTTCGGAATCAGGGCACATGGGCCAGAGGGTTGACTTTATTGACTTTTTGATCGGAGTGGGAAATTGTTATAAATTGATTTATTATGAGTATTAGAGTATATATTTTTGGATTTGCACAATGATTGACTAGTTTTGGAGCGATGTGCATCGGTTTGGGGTGTTAGAGTGGTGTTGGAGCTGGATTATGGAACTTCGGAGCGAGGTAAGTCTCCTGTCTAACTGTATGAGGGAAAAACTACCCCTAGGTGTTGTAATTGATAATTGCTACTTGTTGCGGGGGCTACGTATGCACGAGGTGACGAGAGTCTGTATGTAGCTACATTTATGTTATTGTCCGGGTAGATTCAGGTTCGTGCCATGCTATAACTGTACTATTTGAGTTATCTCTTGCCTATTAAATTCTTTTACTATACGTTAGAATTAGAGATTAGATTTGTGTAGAGTGGTAGATTCGTTATTGTAGAGATTCGAATGAACTTCATGATTTGCCATGGAATAATTGTACTCCTCTTATGAATTTCTCCCGCATTATGCGTTCTCATCGAAAGGTTTCCCCAAAGCTTCTTATAGATCACATGTCCCTTTGTGAGTGGGGTTAAGAACCTGTCAAAGCTTCTTATTTTAATGGGATCGGGCCGTTCGCCTCGGCAGGATAGATACATCTATGGTTCGTGTCGTTCGACCCTCGACAATGCACACATCTTATGGGATCGGGCCGTTCGCCTCTACAGGATTATGTACCACATCTTATGGGATCAGGCCGTTCGCCTCGGCAGGATTATGTACCACACTCTCATGGGAGCGGGCCGTTCGCCCGGCAATAAATAATAGATGTGTCTATGGTTATATACCAGATTATGATGGGATCGGGCTGTACACCACGACATTTCAATAAAATACTTCTATGGGAATGTGCATATAATTTGTCAAAAAGCCAGTGTATCTGGGAGTTTTCCTGATTTGAATTATGACGACCTATCTGGTGAGGTCCTTTTTATATATATATTCACACTCCGGTGGAGGAGGTATCTGCTAATCGATTATTGAGAGAAGGATTGCACCACATACTTATACTTGTTTATTTCGTTTCTTTACACTACTCCATATCTGTTTACTTCTTATTATAACTGTCTTATTGGACCACTAGTAAGTGTCGATGTCGACCCCTCGTCACTACTTCTCTAAGGTTAGGCTAGATACTTACTGGGTACGCGTTGATTTACGTACTCATGCTAAACTTGCTGCACATTTTTTTACGTGCAGGTACATATATGTCTGGTGGTCTTCTGGGCACAGAGGCGAGGATGTTTCGGGGACTTACCATGAGCTGCATTCCATGTTACGATCCACGGCCTGCAGAGTCTCCATCAGAGTTATTTATGTTTTCCTGTCTAAATTGTATTCTAGACAAATGTCGAATTTTATTATATTTCCTAGTTGATACTCATGCACTTGTGACACTAGGTTTTGGGGGTGCTTACGGGTTATTCATTATTGAAGTTAGCAAAAATATTATCATTACCCTGCGAATTCTATTTCTAACTACTTAATTGATGAAAATTATGATTTCAGAAGTACTAAAATGAGTAATTAAGTTAAACATTCACTAATGGTTTTCCTGACGGCAGTGTTAGGCGCCATCACTACCTTTAGTGGATTTTGAGTTGTGACAACTTCGTATCAGAGTGTTAGGTTCACTTAGGTCTCACGAGTCATGAGCAAGTCTAGTAGAGTCTTGCGGATCGGTACGGAGACGTCTGTACTTATCTTCAAGAGGCTACAGGGCTGTTAGGAGCACTTCCTCTCTTGATTCCTCATCGTGCGATTTGATTTCTTTGAGGCTCGTGACTTTATATCCTTCCTACTCATTCATATAAGATGTTCAGCTCTCGTATCAATTGGGCATCGAGGAGTTGCAGTGGTACTATAGACGGGGAGCAGGGTGTTTCTCCCTGCGCATTCAAGCAAGTTATTATCGTCTTCTTGCAGAAGGATGTTCTGTCATTTCAGCTTAGTAGCTATATTTCGGATGGTTTGAGGCTATGCACAAGTTGCTATGATGTTCATGAGTTATTATCTCACGGTATGGATATAATGGTGGGTGCTCGTTTATGTGCCGACGTAGTGAATGACTTGAAAGAAGGATTTCTAAGCGCATGATGTTGAGATTCAACATTTAATTCTAGCAAAGGAAAGAAAATCGTACTATGAATGTTCAGGTTTGGGTTGATGGAGTAACGAGACTTGATATTTTTGAGTGTGGTAGAGTTCTCAATTGTGATGTGGTGTCATCGTCCTTGTTGAAGGCGTTAAGGTTCACCGGTGTTATGGTCTTCTTCAATTTGCCTTCGGGGCAATGTATAACGAAATGGTGCATGAGAAGCGGTTGTCAGAGATAATAGAGTATAGCGATTTCGGAATCGAATTGGTATTCCTAGTATTGATGGCTCGAGAAATATGATCTTCTAAGAGGTTTAGAGTTGGTAGTGACTCATTTCTTCAGGTTCTACAGGTATGGATTTGATTTGGGGTAATATTCGGGTAGCGAAGTATGAGGAAGGGCATGGCAGAAGGCGTCTCACAGTGGTTGAATTACTAGCGAGTCGAGTATGAAAAGCGGAAGCCGGGTAGTTGCTTAAAGGAGAGGGTTTAACCAAAGTAGGATAGTGGCAGAGTAGCATATGGGTTATGTGGTAGAATGGCCACACACCTTGAGGAAAGTTTGGATCCATTTGGGAATTCATGGTGGACGGCGACTAGGTCCACATAATTTATTTGGATGAAACATGACTTCGAGTTTGGAATGTATTGTTGGACTTACAGTTGCTGTCAATGGGGAAGAAGGAATCTTAGTGGGTTCCAGAGTTCTATAATTGTAGCTTCAAGCTAAGTGGGGGGAGTCCCACCGTCTGCGATTGGATCGCGTGGTTGTCTGCTTGTGCGGTTTCTGGTTATCAGTGTATTGGTGGGGTATCATGACTAAGGAAAGAAAATGATAGTGGTAATTCGATCAAAGGAATTGATGATGGTGTGCTATATTCGGCCTTATCGATTCATGTAAAGGTTTTGGGAGGACTCGTAGTCTATGCTTCGTAGGGATGTGATGTACAGGGAAAGGAATTCAGCCGGTTGCTTCTTTGAGAGGGTGTTCATATACTAGTAGGGCCTTGGAGTTTGATTATATTCGGGAACAAGTCAGAGTGGGTGACTCTCAACAACGGTCCTAGTGGGTTCAAAAATTAAAGTGCGGTGCCTAAGGATTCCGAGTCCATGATATAGTTAAGTATCGAACTTTTGTAGTGGATTGTGAAAGGGGGTTGGAGTGTTCTATATTATCATTGGTCTGTGGTGTAGCATTGGATAAATAGGAGAAAATAACTTCGGATTCATAGAGGAATTATCAGAATGGGTATACTAGTTGAAGATGCGAATGTGCGCACAAGGAGGGTATGAGATGGTTCGTGGGTTTTGAGACAACGTGGTCTCATGAAATGGGGTCACTCAGGATGAGTGCAGATTGATCTTGTTATATTTTGAATGAAGCTATTATTATTTCTAAGGCAAGCCAAGAGTAAATTGGAAGAAGTTGGGAATAACGACCCGACCGGTCGTTTCGAGAGTTATAGCCCCGTTTCCCTAATTTCTGCTTCTTTTTGAGTCCTTCAGCTATATTTTGCTATACCGGGTTAGTTGGTTCGACACCGGAGTGGTTTCGGAGTGGATTGAGATACTTAGTCTCTAAAGTAGAAGCTTAAGTTGAAAAAAGTCAACCGGACATTGACTTATATGTAAACGATCTCAGAATTTAATTTTGATGGTTTCGTTAGCTCCGTTAGGTGATTTTGGACTTGGGAGCGCGTTCGGAATGAGATTTGGAGGCCCGTGGTAGAATTAGGCTTGAATTGGAGAAAGTTAGAATTTTGGCGATTTTGGTCGGTAGTGGAAATTTTGATATTGGGGTCGCAATGGAATTCTGGAAGTTGGAATGGGTTCGTGGTATTATTTTTGATTTGTGTGTAAAATGTGAGGTCATTCGGACATTGTTTGGTAGGATTCGGCATCGTTTATGGAATTCGGAAGTTTAGAAGTCCTTAGGCTTGAATCCGAGTGTAATTTGGTGTTTTGATGTTGTTTTGAGTTATTTGATGATTTGACTAAGTTTGTATGATATTGTGGGATATGTTGGTATGTTTGGTTGAGGTCCCGAGGGCCTCGGGGTGATTAACGGAACAAGTTTGGAAATTGGAGGAATTGTTGTTGAAGTTGAACTCAGGTGTCATAATCGCACCTGCTGATGTCTCATCGCAGGTGCGAGCCCACAGAAGCGAGTGGGTGATCGCAGATGCGAGATTGGAGGAGGTGGGCAGAAGGCGCAGGTGCGAGACCAGGGGCGCAAGTGTGGAAGGGAGGAAAATGACTGGCTTCGCAGATGCGGAGAGTTATGAGCAGGTGCGCAAGCACAGGCACGAGAGATTGGCCGCAGATGCGGAACCTGGGATCTTAAGTGAGTTCCGCACCTGCGATGGAAATTCCGCAGATGCGGTGTAACAGAAGCGGAAAAAGGACCGCAAGTGCGGCTTCGTTGGGCAGAATGTATAAATTGAGGGCTTCGTAATCTTTGCTCATTTCCACCATTTTTAACTCGGATTTTGGAGCTTTTGAGGGGATGTTTGAAGGGGATTCAAGGTTATTCACTGAGGTAAGTTGTTTAAGCTCTATTATCATTAGCAATGGTGTTTTCCCGTTGATTTCTCACCTAATTAGTAGGATTTTTGAAGTGAAATAAGGGGTTAGGGCTTGGGATTTGTGAGAGAGTAATTTGAGGATTTGAAGGACCAAATGATGTCGTATTTTGATGAATTTCATATGGTTAGACTCGTGAGTGAATGAGCTTTCGAGTTTTGTGACTTTTGTCGTATTTCGAGACGTGAGCCCAGGGTTCGGATTTGAGTCAATTTCGGGTTTTGAGTCTAATTTAGTAGCTTTCTTGTGGAATTGATTCCTTTAGCATATATTAATGGTATTGTACTGCTTGTACCTAGATTCGGAACGTTCGGAGACCGATTCGAGAGGCAAGGGCATTGCGGAGTAGTGATTTGCTCGGATTGAGGTAAGTAACAGTTTTAAATCTGGTCTTGAGGGTATGAAACCCCGGATTTTTGTGTCAAGCAATTAATTTGGAAGTGACGCACATGCTAGGTGACAGGCATGTGGGCGTGCACCGAGGGAATTATGACTTGGTCTGTCCCGTAAAACTGTAAAGTTAAATAACTTGTTGTTAGCCATATGCTCTCTATGTGTTGTAGAAATTTAACTGTAAATCATGTTTAGATTATGTGTTGGCACTGTAGGGACCCATAGAGGTCATGTACATGTTGAATTATCTGCTAAATTGTTGTTTTGTACTTAGTTACAGTTTTCTTGTTATTTTATCTTAGTCTCTATTGTTCATTATTTGATACATCATATCATTGTTGTCTGGGCTGATTTCATGATTATTGAGAGCCCGAGAGACTGGAGAGATTTATGACTGAGTGAGGCCGAGGGCCTGATTGTGAGATATTATACTATAGCATGTGAGTTGTCCGTGCAGCACGTGAGTTGTCCGTGAGGATCCAGATATTTATACTATGGCACGCGAGTTGTCTGTGCAACATGCGAGTTGTCCGTATTTATGGCGCTTGTGCTGTTGGAGCCCCTCCGGAGTTTGAATACCCACAGTGAGCATGGGTACCCATTGAGTGTGAGTGCTGAGGGCTGAGAGCTGAGTGGTTGAGTTATTGTGACGAGTGGAGTGACTGCCCTGAGAGGCTGTACTTGCTTTTCATTTGTTGTTGCACTTAGTTGCTATCTGTCATTGTTATGAAAATCTGTGAAAGATATTATATCCAGATTACATGAACTTGAATTGTATAAAATTGATTTGACTTAAACTGCTGGATTTGAAAGCATGTATATTCTTTGCTGGAATTGCTGAAAATGAACTATAACTGTGTAGCTCGTCACTATCTTCAGTTCCTTATTTATTATTATTACTTGTTAAGTTAGTTGTGCTCATACTACACCCTGCACTTCGTGTGCAGATCCAGGTGTTTCTGGGCATAGCGGCTGTTGATTCTCTTATGCGGTTGATCTTCCGGAGATTCAGAGGTAGCTGCCGTGTTTCACAGACCTTGTCTCTCCTTCCCTACCTCCTTGTTTACTGTATTTGGTCTCAGACTATTTTAGACCATATTTTCCAGACTTCTATTTCTAATAGATGCTCATGTACTCAGTGACACCAGGTTTTGGGGAGTGTTTATATATGTATTTGTGAGTTTTTCTTCCGTTAAATTTAGATATTATATTTTCAAACTTAAAGGAAATCGGGGGATATTGATATTTTCAGCTTGCCTAGTATTGAGATAGGCGCCATCACGACATGTCAGATTTTGGGTCGTGACAAGTTGGTATCAGAGCTCAAGGTTACATAGGTCTCACGAGTCATGAGCAGGTTTAGTAGAGTCTTGCGGATCGGTACGGAGATTTCTGTACTTATCTTCGAGAGGCTGCAAGAACCCTTAGGAAAATTTCACTTTCTTGTATTCTATCATGCGGAATTGATTCAGCTTGAAACATAACTCTTTGAATTCCTTCCACGCATTTCGTATGCGCATATGAGTGCTTAGTATCAGTTGTGCATCGCTGGCTTGTGATTCTATGAACGAGGTCCAAGATGTGTATTCTGTGTTTTCATGATGGTCCAGTTTGGACCGCAGCTTAGGCTCGGTAGTTTCGGTTGTGAGAACTTGTACATATGGACCCCTATATCAGGTAATATCCCCATGAGTAGGATTTGTGGCTCGATGAGCGAGTGAATGGCTATATGGTAAGTATGATGTGACTGCGGGATGTGTTCAGATGGGTTGAATGTGATGAATAAAGTTTGCTTATGACTCAAGAGTTTGCTATTGGGTATTTGATTTCTGTGTTGATTTGACATACAGTCTCGAGTTGTGAGTGTATTGAAGAATCTTTCACGTTGTTAAATTATGGGGCAAATTAAATTCTCATGTCTTGTCAATGATTTTGGACTCAAGAAGAGTAAGTGATTGTGTAGTAATTGTGGTTGCGAATGGGCATTTATAATGTTGATGGCTCGAGAAAGATGATCTTCGAAGAGGCTTAGAGTCGGTAACATTGTATTGGTTCAGGTGCAACATAGATGCATTTTGATTTGATGCAACAATGGGGCGGCAAAGTATGAGGGAAGACATGACGGGAAGTGTTTCGCGGTGGTTAAAGTACTAGCAGGTCAAGTAGGAGAAGTAGAGGTTGAGAATTTTCTTAAAGGAGATGATTTAACCGAAGTAAAAGTGGTAGATTAGCATATGGATTATATGGTGGGTAGTCGCGTGTCTTGAGAAAATGTAGAACGGTTTGGAATTGTGATAGAAGGTGATTTGGCCTACAGACTTTATTTGGAGTGATAGTTACTGTACGGAGAAAGATTGAATATGGCAGAAATGGGTTTGTTTGAAATGAAGAGTGATGTAATGATCTGATTATCATTTCATGTGCAATATGACTTGAGTTCGGAAAGTATTGTTGAACTTTCAGTTGATGTCAATAGGGAAAGTGCAGACTTATACAAATGGTGGACGAGCATGAGCTTAGGAGAATTTACTGTTTACGTAGTTGTTGCACCCAGTGCAGTGTCATTGGAAGATGTCGGTAAGAAATTCCACAGGTGGGTTATCTCCTGTGAGCAGTTAGCGGTGGCGTGATGTTGATGAAGCTTTTGCGAGGAATATTACTTGCTACGACTATGGATGGTGATTCAGAATGTTCATGAAAAGCTTAACAAAAGACTTCGAAAAGTCTGGCAGGTTAACGGTGCGAGATCTTAGTAACTGAGAAAGGGAAATCCTTGCGGGTTCTGATTTTATATAATGGCAGCTTAAGGTTAAGTAGGGGATCCTTCTATGGACAATTTGATTTAATGGTTATGTGTTAAATTTTAGTTTTGGTCTGAGGCATACTTGTGGTTTAATTATGACTTACAGAGGTGGAGATTGAGGATAACTTGGGTAAGTAAATTCCTGAATGCAGGTTATATTGCACTTTATGAGTATATGAAAATCATGGGATGATCGAGTTGTTATTATTGGATGTAGTACGCATGAAGTATGAATTTGATTGGTGACGTTAAGGCAGGGTTACTTCTTTAAGTGTGGTCAAGCTAAGGGAGCACGTGTCTTTCGGCCTGTTCGGGCACGTGTCTAATGGATTCAAGATTTATATATAACAATTGAGAATTTCTTCGGACTTGTGCACCGCCCGGGCTTACGGAAATTCTGTATGACTATGGATTCTACACTTTAGTATAAGGAAGGTAAGAAGAACAATTTTAAATTCACATAAGGTATTTTCAGAGTGAGTATTACAGTTGGGGTATTTATGAAGGTGCTTAAGAAGAATACAATTGCTTAAGGGCCGTAGGGCATTGTGGTTTTATGCTAAGGTTTGTGGGGTGAGTTGTGGCTAAAGATCGTGGCGATTTAGCAAGGAGAAGTATCAATCTGAAGACAAATTCGAAAGGGACTCGGAGAAATAGGACAACATGGTAATAGATATGATTGGTTCTTTTAGGTGTTTATGATGTGGGGGTTTTCTATAGGTATGTTGTGGCAATACTCTTGGATTTGGCGACCTATGTGGCTGTAGAGAGATTCAGTTTTAATAGCTTAGTTGTGTGCAAATGGGTCTCGAAGAGTTCTCAATGGTTTTTTCCACGGCTCTAAGAGTATATTTCCTGTCGCTATGAGGAATATGTTGCGTATTGGGATTTTCTCTGGGAGGAGATCAAATGGAAGGTTTCTGATTGATCGGGTATGTGTTTTGCTTGTGACTCAGAGTGATTATGAGATTCTTGTACTCTTCACAGGATGGCATGTTAGACGGGGTGCATTGTGTGGGATTGAGATTTGCAGGTGCAAGGTCACGATTCAGTTTTGAAGGGAAGGACATAAATTCGTAGGCAGCATGGACGGTTTCAGATGACTAGGTAAATGATATTATTAATCGGTATGGCCTGATGAGAGTATACATTTCAGAAGGGGCAATGTGTTTAGATTCATCGATGCTTAATTGGTATTGCGACATTCTCCTGGTTGATCGGCTGCTGATATTCAAATTTTACTATATCGCACGGGAGAATTATAGAAGCATTTCTCGTGGGATGATCGTGTATGAAAGATATGTTAGACATTCGGCAGTGGAGTTGGGATCAAATATGGTGATTCGTGTGTTCTATGGATTTGGAGACTGGGAGTCCTCAGGAGCAGATTGTTTCATAGTTGTGGACTGTGAAGTCATGGCAGAAGCTAGCCAGATAATAGTATGTGTTATGATTCAGTCATTGTTGGCTTTCAGGGGATTAATTATCTATTTATGGTTGACCAGCATTGATTTGGGGCCCATTGGTAGGACCAATTAGGATGTGTATTCTACACTGAGTCTGACTGGTTTGCTTCCTACTGCTATTGTTAAGTGATGTGCCATTCGGTTGATGTTAAACTGATTCGTGGTCTGAAATGATCTGTGAGTTACTCTTCTATGCTACGAGAAGTTGTGTTTCATTGGTTATATGCACACATGGTGCGGATCTATTGGGGGCCTTATGGCAGAATTTGAGCGAGATAAGTATTTGGGTATTGCATGCTCGATTGCGTATTGGTTATGTTCTTTCAGGTTTTGTGTGGCATTTTTGTCATTTGCCTCTCCGTCGTTATTGATTTTGAGTAGGGTGGCTTGAGGTAGATATTATGGACCAGCATTTGGATGGGGGCACGTATTGCAACGGAGTTATGTAAAGGTATGAACCTTGCGTTAGAATCGTATGATGGTTCTTCAGTGTGTGATGGATTTTCAGCATTTCTTTGTGGCGGTACTTGTTATTCTGGCGGGACAGCTCTCTCATTTGAGTCATTTTCCATGAATGAATGCATTTGAATTGTTGCGTATTGGCGCATGGATGGCACAGTTTGTGGCTCTGAGCTATATTGGTATGGCATGTTTGTGGGATAGTTGTTTTTAATAATATAAGGTCATTGGACCCAGAATGGGCACTGTCATGTTTGATTACAGTATATTTGGACGTGCTGATCTGATAAGAGATTACGAGATTCTGCGTGTTTCTTTTATTATCGACAGTGTACGAAGTTCTGGGGTAATGATTGGTTTGATATGGGGTCTAATACTAGTACTTGGTTGGTTTTGGAGTAGTTACTGTGATCAGGAATGGTTCCACGAGCATGAGAGTTGTGTAAAATATTAGTTAATTATATCTGTGGTTATAGTTATGGCTCGATGCAGCTCGTTCAGTCTTATACAGTGTGTGGATGTGAGATTCGGGTCTTGAAATGAATTCTGGATGTTAGAAATTTGGCTCCAAGATTTTTGGGCTAAGGTTAAATAAATGATTTTCAGTTATGTTGTGTGGTCAGGCCTATATAGAATAGGGTGACGTGAGATCACCCCCGGTTACGTGCATGGTAAGATGGAATAGTGATTTGATGGCCTGGAAACAACTACTGGCAAGTTCGAGGACGAACGTATGTTTAAGTGGGGGAGGATGTAACAACCCTACTGGTCGCTTCAAGAGTTATAGCCCCGTTTCCCCCATTTTTGCTTCTTTTTGTGTCCTTCAGCTATATTGTGTTATACGGGTTAGTTGGTTTGTCACCGGAGTAGTTTCGGAGTGGATTGAGACACTTAGTCTCTAAAGTAGAAGCTTAAGTTGGAAAAAGTCAACTGGATATTGACATATATGTAAACGATCTCGGAATTTAATTTTGATGGTTCCGTTAGCTCCGTTAGGAGATTTTGGACTTGAGAGCGCATTCGTAATGAGATTTGGAGGCCCGTGGTAGAATTAGGCTTGAATTGGCAAAAGTTAGAATTTTGGCGATTTTGGTCGATAGTAGAAATTTTGATATCGGGGTCGTAATGGAATTCCGGAAGTTGGAATGGGTTCCTGGTATTATTTTTGACTTGTGTGTAAAATTTGAGGTCATTCGGGCGTGGTTTGGTAGGATTCGGCATCGTTTGTGGAATTCGGAAGTTTAGAAGTCCTTAGGCTTGAATCCGAGTGTAATTTAGTATTTTGATGTTGTTTTGAGTGATTTGATGATTTGTCTAAGTTCGTATGATGTTGTGGGATATGTTGGTATGTTTGGTTGAGGTCCCGAGGGCCTCGGGGTGATTCCGGGTGATTAACGGAACAAGTTTGGAAATTGGAGGAATTGTTGAAGTTGAACTCAGCTGTCATAATCGCACCTGCGGATGTCTCATCGGAGGTGCAAGCCCGCAGAAGCGAGCGGGTGATCGCAGATGCAAGATTAGAGGAGCTGGGTAGAAGGCGCAGGTGCGAGAAGGTTGTCGCATTTGCGAGCCCGCAGGTGTGAGTCCTAGGGCACATATGCGGAAGGGAGAAAAATGACTGGCTTCGCAGATGCAGAGAGTTATGCGCAGGTGCGCAAGCGCAGGCGCGAGAAATTGGCCGCAGATGCGGAACCTGGGATCTTAAGTGAGTACCACATATGCGATGGAAATTCTACAGGTGCAGTGTCACAGAAGCGGAAAAAGGACTGCAGGTGCGGCTTCACTGGGCAGAATGTATAGATTGAGGACTTCGTGATTTTTGCTCATTTCCACCATTTTTAACTCGGACTTTGGAGCTTCTGAGGGGAGTTTTGAAGGGGATTCAAGGTTATTCACTGAGGTAAGTTTCTTGAGCTCTATTATCATTAGCTATGGTGTTTTCCTGTTGATTTCTTACCTAATTAGTAGGATTTATGAAGTGAAATAAGGGGTTAGGGCTTGGGATTTTGGAGAGAGTAATTTGAGGATTTGAACAACCAAATGATGTCGGATTTTGATAAATTTCATATGGTTAGACTCATGAGTGAATGGGCTTTCGTGTTTTATGACTTTTGTCGGATTTTGAGACTTGGGCCCAGGGTTCGGATTTGAGTCGATTTCCCTTTTTGAGTTTAATTTAGTAGCTTTCTTGTGGAATTGATTCCTTTAGCGTATATTAATGGTATTTTACTGCTTGTGGCTAGATTCGGAATGCTCGGAGGCCGATTCGAGAGGCAAGGGCATTATGGAGTAGTGATTTGCTCGGATTGAGGTAAGTAACAGTTTTAAATCTGGTCCTGAGGGTATGAAACCCCGAATTTTTGTGTCATGCGATTAATTTAGAAGTGACGCACATGCTAAGTGACAGGCGTGTGGGCGTGCATCGAGGGGATTGTGACTTAGTCCGTCCCGTAAAACTGTAAAGTTGAATAACTTGTTGTTAGCCATATGCTCTCTATGTGTTGTATAAATTTGACTGTAATCATGTTTAAATTATGTATTGGCACTGTAGGGACCCACAAAGGTCGTGTACATGTTGCATTATCTGCTAAATTATTATTTTGTACTCAGTCACAGTTTACTTGTTATTTTATCTCAGTCTCTATTGTTCATTATTTGATGCATCATATCATTGCTGTCTGGGCTAATTTCATGATTATTCAGAGCCCGAGAGACTGGAGAGAATTATGACTGAGTGAGGCCGAGGGCCTGATTGTGAGATATTATACTATAGTACGTGAGTTGTCCGCGCAGCATGTGAGTGGTCCGTGCGGATCCTTATATTATACTATAGCACATGAGTTGTCCGTGCAACACGTGAGTTATCCGTGCAGATCCAAATATTTATACTATGGAATGTGAGTTGTCCGTGTAGCACCTGAGTTTTTTGTGCTTATAACGCTTGGGCTGTAGGAGCCCCTCCGGAGTCTGAACACCCCCAGTGAGTACGGGTACCCATTGAGTGTGAGTGCTGAGGGCTGAGAGCCGAGTGATTGAGTTGTTGTGACGAGTGGAGTGACTGTTGCCCTGAGAGGCTGTACTTGCTTTTCATTTAATGTTGCACTTAGTTGCTATCTTTCATTGTTGTGAAATTCTCTGAACAATATTATATCCGAATTACATGAACTTGAACTGTATAAAATTGATTTGACTTAAACTGCTAGATTTGAAAGCATGTCTATTCTTTGCTGGAATTGCTGAAAATGAACTATAACTTTGTAGATCAGAACTATCTTCAGTTCCTTATTTATTATTGTTACTTGCTGAGTTGGTTGTACTCATACTACACTCTGCACTTCTGTGCAGATCCAGGTATTTCTAGGCATAACATGTGTTGATTCTCTCGTGCGGTTGATCTTCTAGAGATTCAAAGGTAGCTGTCGTATTTCGCAGACCTTGTCTCTCCTTCCCTATCTCCTTGTTTACTATATTTGGTCTCAGACTATTATAGACCGTATTTTCCAGACTTGTATTTCTAATAGATGCTCATGTACTCAGTGACACCGGGTTTTGGGGAGTGTTTATATATGTATTTGTGAGTTTTTCTTCCGCTAAATTTAGATATTATATTTTCAAACTTAAAGGAAATCAGGGGATATTATTGTTTTTGGCTTGCCTATTATTGCGATAGGCGCCATCACGACAGGTCAGATTTTGGGTCGTGACATTGGGTTGGTTAGTAATGGTTGAATCAACATGATTGTGGCAGTGATCAGTTTCTTCAACGTGAAGTTATACATGTAGTTTGAGGTTGTACACTTGGGCTTGAGAGCCACCACTACTTGGTTGATTTGGGAGGAATTTGACCCGAATGGCCTGTTTTGTGTAGATGGATCCCGGAAGAGTTATTGTGATTTAGATCACTACTTGAGGATTGTATTTTCTGCGGTTATGGGAATTCAGTCGCGTGTTGCAATGATTCTCGTGAAATGAGTTAAGTGAAAGGTTTGTATGTGATGGAGTGTTTATTCTATTGGTGGTTTGGGAGTTATTATGGAATTCTTATACTTTTGCGTATTTTGTCACGTATTTCGTCGCGTATTTCAGTCGCGTGTTGCAATGATACTCCTGATGTTATTTTCATCGTCAGCTATTTCGTGTAATACTCTGTTGTGCCATGTGGGTTTTGAGATGGCTTGATTATTCGCACATGTGTTGAGGTCCCGCATAACGGTGGTGTTATGTGAGCAGGATGGCTCTCGATATGCAGGTCATATATCACACCTTAGTTGTGCTTGAGTTTCGTAGCGTATGGCACTACCCGTCTCCCCAGGATTTGTATTATGCACTTAGCGTGCTTGTGGTTGATATTCGGACATTTCATGAGTATAAGCATTACGACTGGATGTGGGTTTCCTTTAGATTATTATTTGTGGATCGGGTGGCACGCCGCCACGAGTATGTTGTTTGGATCGGGTGGCATGCCGCCATGGGTATCATGGTTGGATCGGGTTCCACGCCACAATGGTATCATGTGTGGATCGGGTTGCAAGCCGTAACAATGTGATGTGGAGTACAGTATCCCTATATCTATTCTTGTGTGTTTTGTTCTTCATTTTCTGAGGAAGGTTCGTAACATCTTTTCGGTTGTTAATTAGTTTTGTGGGTTGAGTAGTTCTTTCCAGAGTTCATTTTTCTTATGTATCACATTCGAGTTTGTGGCTTGCTGGTGCATTGTGGCATCATATGAGACCTTGGTCAATGTTTGAGGTGGCTTATTGCCGAGCAGCTTGTACTAGGTGATACAAGATTTTTGGACCTGAAATCAGTGCAATCAGATTTATATAAGGTATATTAAAGAGCAAATGTCGCTATTCATTTCAGAATGAGTTAATGGTGCTTACCAGGAGGAGAGGCTCCATTATTTGTTGATTCGGCAGGTGATTATGAGTTTCTACAGATCTCCTCCATCGTGGCAGTAGTGCCAGAGTTGAAACAAAGCTTATATATCTTATGAGGTATACTACGGGATTCAGGTCAGTGGAAATTTCAGCTGTTATACTTGGGGGGAGATTGCCTTGAGCAAATGAGCTATGTGGTACATGGTGTGATTTCAGCGGAGGAGCATGATCATGTTGGGTTCAGTGTCTGGTGATTGATACGGTGTTTGTGTGTTAGAATGTGGTATCGTGGAGAATTATGGATGTTGGAATTTGGTTCTAAAGCTTATTAGCTAAGGTAGCAGGAAGGATCTTCAGTCTGGCTCGAGCTAATATGCTCAAGTGGGTTGTGGTGGCACGGGTAGGTGCACGAGGTGTTTAACAACATTTTGGATAACTGTGGTGCAGTTCTTAACACGTTTGAGGACGAACGTATGTTTAAGTGTGAGAGAATATAACGACCCGACCGGTCATTTTGAGCTTTAGCGTGGCGTTCAGCGGTCTGAGGCCTTGAGAAACTTCACTTCATGTATTGTGACTTGCACGTGTGATCAAAATTTAGTTTCGGGAAGTTCAGAGTTGATTTGGAAAGAAAATTCTCATCTCGGAAGCTTTAAGTTGGAAGAATTGACTAAGGTTGGACTTTTGTGTAAACGACCTCGGAATTGGATTTTTAAGGTTCCAATAGGTTCGTGTGACAATTTTGGTCTTAGGAGCGCATCCAGATATGGATTTGGAGGTTTGTAGGTCGTTTCGGGTCATTTGGCGATAGTTGGAGGTCTTTGGAAGTTTGACCGGGAGTGGACTTTTTGATATCGGGGTCACATTCCGATTCCAGAAGTTGGAGTAGGAGCGTAATGTCAATTATGACTTGTGTGCAAAATTTGAGGTCAGTCGGATATGATTTGATGCGTTCCGGTACAAGTTATAGAATTTGGAAATTTGGAAATTTTAAGTTTGATTCGAGGCGTGATTCATGATTTTGATGTTGTTTGACGTGGTTTAAGGCTTCGACTAAGTTCGTATTGCAATTTGGGACATGTTGGTATATTTGGTTAAGGTCTCGAGGGCCTCAGGTGGATTCCAGATAGTTAACGGATTGAATTTGGCCGTATGAAAATGCTGAAGCTGTTGTCATCTGGTGTAACCGCACCTGCGAGGTTTTTCCTGTGGACTAGGGGTCGCAAAAGTGGAGCAGGTCAGCCAGAGGAAGGACCACATGTGCGGAGTTTTGCCGCATCTGTGCAAGCACAGAAGCGAAGCGTGGGGCGCAGAAGCGGAAGAAGGCGCAGGAGCGGAAGGGAGCTCGCACCTGTGATGTCGCAGAAGCGGGGAATATTTCTACAGGTGCGAGGCATCGTATTTGGGTGATTTCCACAAACCGGTGGCGTGGTCGCAGAAGCGACGCCGCAGGTGCGGCTACTCTCCCGCAGGTGCGAAAATATCGCTAGGCATAATTGTTTTAAGAGCGGGATTTGGCTCTTCTTCTCTCATTTTTCACTTGGTTGGGGGAGACTTTAGAGAGATTCAAGGAGGGATTTTCATCATCTATGCCAAGGTAAGTGATTCCCGCGTATTGTGAGTTAAATACAAGATTTATATATGGATTTAGACATAAACATTTGTAGAAATTTGGGATTTTGTAAGAAAACCTAGAAATTTGTATTTTTGAATTTTGACCACGCATTTGGGCATGGAATTTGGAATAAATTATATATTTGAGTTATCAATGTTATGTGTAATGTTTATCTTCGAAACATTTTTCAATCCGGGTACGTGGGCCCGAGGGTTGACTTTATCGACTTTTCGAGCGGAGTGGGAAATTGTTAAAAATTGATTTATTATGAGTATTAGAGTATATATTTATGGATTTGCACATTGATTGACTTGTTTTGGAGTGACGGACATCGGTTTGGGGTGTTAGAGTGGCGTTGGAGCCGGATTATGGAACTTTAGCGTGAGGTAAGTCTCCTGTCTAACTCTATGAGGGGGAAACAACCCCTAGGTGTTGTATTCGATAATTTCTATTTGTTGCGGGGGCTACGTACGCACGAGATGACGAGAGTCCGTACGTAGCTATATTCACGTTATTGTGTAGACTCAAGTTCATGCCATGCTATAACTGTACTTTTTGAGTTATCTCTGGCCTATTAAATTCTTTTACTATACGTTACAATTTGAGAATAGATTTGTGTAGAGTGGTAGATTCGCTATTGTAGAGATTCAGACGAACTTCATGATTTGCCACGGAATAATTGTACTCATCTTACGAATTTCTCCAGCATTATGCATTCTCATCCAAAGGTTTCCCCAAAGCTTCTTATAATTCACATGTCCCTTCATGAGTGGGGTTAAGAACCCATCAAAGCTTTTTATTCTAATGGGATCGGGCCGTTCGCCTCGGCAGGATAGATACATCTATGATTCGTGCCGTTCGACCCTCGACAATGTGCACATCTTATAAGATCGGGTTGTTCGCCTCGGCAGGATTATGTACCACACATCTTATGGGATTGGGTCATTCGCCTAGGCAGGATTATGTACCACACTCTCATGGGAGCGGGCTGTTCGCGTGGGCGCAGAGGCGCGGATGTTGCGGGTACTTACAGTGATCTGCATTCCATGTTACGATCCGAAACCTGCAGAGTCTCCATCAGAGTTATTTATGTTCTCCTGTCTAAATTGTATTCCATACAGATGTCGAATTTTATTATATTTCCTAGTTGATGCTTATGCACTTTTGACACCGGGATTTGGAGGTGCTTACGAGTTGTTCATTATTGAAGTTGCAAAAATATTATCATTACCCTGCAAATTCTATTTCTTACTACTTAATTGATGAAAATTATGATTTCAGAAGTACTAAAATGAGTAATTAAGTTAAACATTCACTAATGGCTTGCCTGACGGCGGTGTTGGGTGCCATCACGACCTTTAGTGGATTTGGTGTCGTGAACGGGATCTAGGCCGTTGACCTTTTAGATAGACGGTCCTAGTATTTTGGTGTTCAAATATTTTTGTGGGAAACTTTTGTGGCCATTGAATCCTTGTGATCCAACAGTTAAGATTAAATCTCTGGGCGTTAAACATTAAAGAGGAAATAGAGTAAACAATTGTGGGCCATTGATCTAAGAAACAGACGACCTAGATTTGTTGTATTTGTTTTGTGAGTGTGAGAGTCAGGTGATGTGGCAGGAGCTGATTGGTCCAATGGGAGTGGCATGGGTTGCCAAAGTGGAGAGTGAGGGTGGACGTGGACTGGGTTAATTACGAATCAGGCCTATGTATTGGGCTAGAATTAATTTAAATGGTAGCCTTTTGTGTTTTAATTATGAATTGCAATTATAGCCTTTTAGATTTTTAACCCTTTTTGAAAATTAAATTAAATAAACTTAATTATTTCCAATAAAGTGTAGTAAAAATTGTAATTATCAATATATACTACTAATTATTATAATTAATTATTTATAAAATACTTTATTTTCTAAATTATAATACTAATTTTGAATTATTAGCATATTAATCAAATTAATTAGAAATTAAGGAGTAATTTGTTAAATTAATTATAGAGCATATATGGTGTATATAAACGTTACTCTAATAATAAGCATATTTGTAGTTGCATAATACTAATATTAAATTATTAATTTGAAACTTAATACTTAGTTAATTTTGTAAAATATGTATTATTGATTGACAATATTTTCAAAATATTCATTGCAAATTATTAAGTAATAAATTAATTTTTAAAGGGAGGATCAAAATTGGCCTTCAACAGCTGCCCCTCTTTGACCGGAGACGATGAAAGAGTTTTCGGGCAAAGAAATTGAACTAAAGCCAATTTTTTCCCAATTGTAGACATGCATTGCAAGAATGGCACGAAGATTATGAGTTTGTAGGACTAGGGAGATTCTAGGAGAATTTTGGGGAGTTGGGGGCTGAATTCTGGCTTTGAACTGCTTACATACCTCAGGCTTAACGAGAATCAGTCCTCATATAGTTCTGGAGCGATAACCTTGAGGAAGTGACGTTCGCAGGAATTGCCCCAGTATCATAGTGTGACGATACTGCAAGACAGAGGATTGGGCACTCATGATATCTTTGAATTTGTGGTTTGACTTGAAAGATTTGAAGAATTTAGAATTCTACTGATTGCTTTAAATTTAAGCTTGGCTCGTTGGCCCGCTAATGAGTTTGTTGTCCCTCATACGTTGTAGTTTGGTCTGCTTCTTAGAAGGAGTTTCGTGTTGCAATGTTTGTTCCTGAAAAAAAAATTAAATACACACATACCCATATATTGCAATGCAGAATATGTCAAGATGTGATGTAAATGATGCAGGAATGATAATGCTTGGCTGCCGGCGAGCAGTTATTTGGGATCGGATTGGTTGAGAAACGATTTGTTATATACAATACTCCAATTAGTGAAGCCAGCGGCTCGTTTTGTACAAGGTTCTCCGATTGATTGAGCAAACTGTAAGGCCCCGTAAAATTTTCGCAAAGGAAATTAAGGTTTCGTGGTACTGAACTAGGCTTTCGTGGTGCCGAACTCCAATTAGGCTTACGTGCCGAACTAGGCTTACGGACCGCATACTGGTCGCAGAGTGAATCGGAGGCGGGGCAAGATTGGAGGAAGGTCTGCGGTACACTATGCGACCCCAGACCAGTTATGCAGTGCATTATGCGACCGCAGAACAGGTCTGCAGGCCGCATAATCACCGCAGACCCAACCAGAAGACCCCAATTTTGGAGCGTCAATTATGCTACCGATATGCGGGCCACATAATGGTTCTGCGGTACAATCTGCGATCGCAGACCCGATTTCGGCAAGTTTAAGTTTTGGAAATTTTACCCGATCCTATTTTGATAAATAGCCTTTGGGGCTTATTTTGGGGCATCCATATGGTGATTTTAGAGAGAGGTAAGAGTATTTTAGAGAGATAAAGAGGAAACCTAACATTCTAATCATCCATTCTTGTCCCAATCTTCAAGAATCAAGGAAGCCTATCACAAGATCTTCATCTAAGAGGTAAGATTCAAACCCTAGTCTTCAATTTTGAGTTTGGGTATGAGATGGGTAATTTGGGAGTATGATTTTTGGATATGGGAATTTTTATTTATCACATGCATGGGCTAGTAGGGATTGTGGGGAAGTTGTTGAACAATCTTGGGTGGTTTTGGTGTTGAATTAGTTGTGGAGTAAAGGAAATCTTGTGGATAAACCTTGTAGTGTAATTTGCACACCTAGTATTTGATATGATGCTCAAGTGAGCTGGAACTATGAATTCCTTCCTAATTTGTGTTCAATTATTCTATATCTCTAAATAGATCGAAGTGGCTAAGATTTCCAGAACGTCGTAGTAAATTAAAAGGCTCGAAGCAAGATATGTTGGCTAAACTCCTCTCTTAGAATTGAATCCCACGGTATTCATGTAATTTATGTAAGTCCCGAGTTGTTCATTATAAAGTTGGCTATTCCGAATAAGCTTGGGTTGAAAGATATATGTTCAATATGTATACCAAATATTTTTATCAGGTTATATCATCATTTGAGAACGTGTTCAAAGTATGGGCTGTGCATTTAAGATGTTTCGACTTCAAGTCAAGTTCAAACGAAGGCTATTATGCCAAATTTTGTGAAAAGTCTCTATGTGTCTAAGATTCTTAATTGCTCACATGTGTGCTAGAAACCTTGATTTGTAATGCTTTGTTGTTCTTGATGATGGTTATGTTTGAAAGTGAAAAAGGTGAGCATGAAATACTAAATACGACCGATGTGCCTAGAATGATTTTATAATTGTGGCCACTTGTGCCAATCAAATGAAAAGATGTGAAAGAGGTATAAAACAAAATGATTGGTATTAAAGGATGATGTCTCAAATGAGACAGCCTAGCCGATTGGGTGTCGTGATCGGATGCCATGCCGCACATATGGTGGTGATTGTGCTGGAAATTATGATTGCGGTTGATGCCTCGAATGAGACGGCCTAGCCGACCGGGTCGTGATTGGACACCATGCCGCACACATGGTGGTGATTGTTCTTGAAATTATGATTGTGGTTGATGTCTCGAATGAGACGGCCTAGCTGATCGGGTCGTGATCGGACTCCGTGCTAAAAGTACGGTGGTATTGGTATTGTGAAATGTGGCATTATTGGTACTAAAAATTTCCCAACGTACGGTATGGAAATTAATTTGAACACTATCTTGATACTAATTTGAGGTTTGATGTTGTTTGAGGCTTCCATTGATATTATCATTATTCTTGCTCGTATTATTTATCATTCTATTAAGAGGGTGTTTTGTCATTCATACTAGTACTATTCCATATGTACTAACGTCCTTTTTGCCGGAGGCGCTGCATCTTCAATGGATGCGGGTGGTTCCACCGCAGGAGACACTGATCAGTGATAGCGGTACACCCTCTTCCCAGCAGACATGGTGAGCCCCACTTCATTTTGGGGTCATGTATCTTTTGTTCCTTTTGTATTGTGTTTGAGGTATAGCCGGGGCCTTGTTGCCGACATTATCATAATACTCTTCTGTATCTATTAGAGGCTCCGTAGACATAGTGTGGGTTGTATATTAGTGCTGGGAAAGTCAAACAAGTTATGTTGTCTTTGAATTGCTTGTTCCACTTTAGACCATGGAAAATGTGTGCATTTTGAGACATTAAAATGAAGTAACTAATGGGAATTGGTATTGTATACACTCCTTATCGTATATTTAACAAAAATATGTATTCTCTGTATTCATAAGTGAGTTTGGGTAGAAAGTATCTAACATGCTTGCTTGACCGGGTTCAATCGGTTGAGCGTCGATCGCGCTCCCCGAGTTCGGGGCATGACACGAACGATTTTCTATGTACAATATACCTCGCTTGCGCCAATGGTCTTATTCCAAAATACCTGCAAATGATTCAAAGTTAGTTTTATTTATACCGAGAAAAATTTAAAATAAAGAAGGAGAGGGATGATAGTCCTGGCAGATCCTGGCAGATCCGTATTTCCAGTATTTCCTTGCATCCTATTGGCCTTGCGCTCAAAGAAAATTCTTAGCGGGGGAGGGAGTTGGTTTGTGTCGACCATAGTACTGGCTTTGCCCCGGTCCTGGTATGGTTACGCAATGAAGCTCAGTAGATGGAACAAATTATGATATATTTTTTAGAAAACATTTTTGAAAATATTTGTTTTGTGGAAAATGACATCGTTCCGTACTATGACATGTTTCGAAGGTTACTTAAATATGAGCATTGTTCCTTGAACACTCTTTCATGTTGACGTCGATCCTCCATGATGATTTTGATGACGCGGCTGCTTACTGTTGCAACTGCATCCTAATATAAACTAATGCATTACAAAGTTTCCTAGGGTTATGACCGAACCCTTTCAGGTTGTATACATATCCAAACAGAATCAAGTTTGAACGTAGTTTGTGATAATGATAAAGAAAGTATGATAAGTATGATCGAGCCTGACTCAGGAGCCTACGTATCAAAATAGAATCAGGTCAAGACGCAGCTCAATTATAACAGATGGAAAATGATGAGATTAAGAATGGAATGGTTGAGTCTGACTCAGACTGCCTACGTATCCAAATGGAATCGGGTTAGAATGTAGTTCAATTACAAAAGATGATTAAATCCGATGAGGATTGCCTATGTATTTCTTCCAGAGGAAATCAAGTCGTGGCGTAGTTTCGAGCAACATACAAAATGATATTTGGATTTTCTATTGCAAAAGAAAGGGGAGAGAGAAATTGAACCCTGCGTGGGTTACCAACGCATCCCTCCGTGGAAAGTCAGGTTGAACGTAGTTCTATTACAGCCAAATTCTAACTCTATTGCCTTCAAATGTAGTATCTCTTGATTGCATCTGGGTTGATGGGCTTCATGCTAACTATTACGTCCATTTTTTCCAAGATTAGAGCTCCACCCGTAAGGACCTTGCCAATTCAGTGCAAACTTTCCTTTTGCTTCTTCCCGGTAGGGGAAAATCTTCTTCAGAACCAATTGCCCGGGTGTAAACTGGAGATGCTTCACCCTTTTGTTAAATGCACCTGACATCCTATTCTGATACAGTTGACCGTGGCATACCACATCCATTCTCCTTTCATCAATGACCATGATCTGCTCCTGCCTAACCAGTATCCACTCTAAATCGTCTAACTTGGCTTTTTGGATGACTCTTAAGGATAGTATCTCGACTTCTGCAGGTATCACAACTTTGGTACCATATACCAACATGTATGGCGTTGCCTCAATGGATGTTCTCATGGTGTTCTGATAACCCAGTAAGGCGAAAGATAACTTGTCGTGCCACTTCCTGTGACTGTCCACTATCTTTCGCATAAGTCTCTTGCTATTCTTGTTGGCTTCCTCGGCTACTCCATTCATTTGTGGTTTGTAGGCTGTGGAGTTGCGGTGGACAATTCTGAACTTCTTGCAGATTTCCCTCATGAGATCACTATTGAGGTTAGCTGCATTGTTAGTGATAATTGACTCGGGTATCCCAAATCGGCAGACGATGTTGTTTCGGATGAAATCCGCTACCACCTTCTTTGTGAGGGCCTTGTAGGTAGATTTTTAGACATATTTAGTGAAGTAGTCGATGGCTACCAAAACGAAGCGGTGCTCGTTTGATGTAGCGGGCTCTATTGGTCAAATCACATCAATGCCCCAAGCAGCGAACGTCCAAGGCGAACCCATCACATTGAACTCATTAGGTGGGACCCGAATGAAATCTCCAAGGATTTGGCACTGGTGACACTTCTGCACGTAGTGGATACTATCGCTTTCCATGGTCATCCAAAAGTATCCGGCTCTCAAGATCATCTTGGCTAATGTGAAACCGTTCATGTGAGGTCCGTACGTTCCAGCATGTATCTCCTCTAATAGTATGGTTGCCTCAGCGGCATCTACATATCTCAACAAACCCAAGTTCGGGGTCCTCATATACAAGACTTCTTCGTTAAGGAAAACGTTATTTGCCAAACTTCGGAGCACTCACTTCTGACTATTAGGAGCATTCTCCGGTATTCTCTTATTTCGAGGAATCTTTTGATGTCGTGATACCACGATTTACCGTCCGGCTCTTCGTCTACATGAAAATAGTATGGATGTTGATCACTCATCTCTACCTCGATAGGGTCAATATAATTCTCATTTAGATGCTGAATCATGGATGATAAGGTTGCAAGAGTTTCAGTAAACTCGTTCTGGGTCATGGGAATGTGCTTGAACTCAATCTTTGTGAACTTCTAGCATTCTTTTACACAGTGCAGGTATGGAAGGATCTTGACGTTCTTGGTAAACAACTCCCCTTGACTTGATGTATCAATAGATCAAAACCTCATATGACCAAAAGCTCTTTGACATTCATGTCAACTTCCATCCTTAAATGAGGACTAACCCAATTTTCACTCCTTTGAAATTCTCCGTTCCGTTGAAAAACATTCTCCATCTAGGGTATGATTCTGCGATATCTTCTCTGACGAATAATACCTCATCATCGGGAAAGTACATAGTGAGCGTTTCATAATCCTTTTCTACTGGATTCTCTGCAAAGTGGTCAGCTAGAGCTTTTCCTTTGATAGCCTTTTGGGTTATGTACACAATGTCAAATTCGCAGAGGAGAATCTGCCATTTATCTAGCTTTCAAGTGGGCATCAGCTTCTGAAAGATTACTTGAGCGGGTCGAGCAGAGATATCAAATTCGTGGTATACACTGACATGTAGTGCCTAATTTCTAGGCGATCCAAGTCAAAGCACGGCAAGTGCGCTCTATCAAAGTGTGTTTGGCCTTGCATGGTGTGAACTTCTTACTTAAGTAGTAGATGGACTTCTCCTTTCTTCCGATTTCATCGTGTTATCCCAACATATATCCGAAGGTATTATCCAAGACTGACAGGTACACCAATAGTAGTTTCCCGGGCTCGGGGAGAACAAACACTCGTGGATTTGAGAAATATTCCTTAATTTGGTTAAAGGCTTTCTGACACTCTTCTGTCCACTTTGTGGAAGCATGCTTTTTTAGCAGCTTGAAGATAGGTTCATAAATTCCTATAGACTGGGCTATGAAGTGACAAATATAATTCAATTTACCCAGGAAACTCATCACATCTTTCTTACTCTTAGGTGGTGGCAACTCTTGAATGGCTTTGATTTTTGAAGGATCCAGTTTTATCCCTTTTCTGTTTATAATGAAACCTAATAATTTTGTAGCAGGGACTCTGACCGCGCATTTTGCAGGGTTCAAATTCAAGCTATATCTCCGCAAGCGTTCGAAAAATTTCCTCAAGTTGTCCAAATGTTCTGAACTTTCTCGAGATTTGATGATGATGTCATCCACATATACCTCGATCTCTTTGTGAATCATTTTGTGAAAAAGCGTTGTCATGGCCTTCATGTAAGTAGCACCAGCATTTTTAAGGCTGAATGGCATGACTCTGTAGCATTAAACTCCCATGGTATAGTGAAGGCTGTCTTTTCTGCATCTTCTTCGTGCATTAGGATCTGGTGGTATCCGGTGAAACAATCCACAAACGGCTGTCGTTCGTGCTTCCTGTAATTGTGGATGAGGATATGAATATTTGGCAAATGAAAATTGTCCTTCAGGCTGGCTTTGTTGAGATCTTGGTAATCAACAAATATCTTGATCGTCGCCAGCTTTCTTGGGAACTGGGACGATATTTGCTAACCTAGTGGGATAACTAGTGACCCTTACAACACTTGCCTCTATCTGCTTGATTACTTCTTCTTTTATCCTCAAACTCTGGTCAAGCTTGAATTTTCTAGGTTTTGGTTTGACTGGTGGTCTAGCGGGATCGGTAGGCTATCGATGCGAGACGATATTAGTACTTAATTCAGTCATGTCATCATATGGCCATGCAAACGCATCGATGTATTTTAGGAGGAGCTCAACCAGTTCTTCCTTCTGCTCATGGATGCTGATTCGAGTTACTTTTACGTCTTCATGGCTTCCGAGATTGACCGCTTCTGTCTCTTCAAGATTGGGCTTTTTCTGGCTTTCCAGTTGTTCTATCTCTTGTGGGAGATTGTCCGGCATCATAGTCTCATCGTATTTCTCGTAATCTAGATCGTTTTGCTCGAGGGTTTCGCTATATGTCACAATCGCAGAACGCAAATTTTTATCATTTTGATTACTGAAAAGAAAAACTAAGTATAAATGAAGCGATAAATAACATTGCAAAATTTTAAGAAAGCAATTCTTTTTATTTCATCAAAAGAAGAACGTCTAAGCGTTCAAAGAGGCAAATGACAAAAAGGTACAGACACAGTTCAGGCCTCAATTGATTGTGCGCTTTTTAAACATTTTTACAATTCCACACTAGCAAGACTCCCGGTGAACCAAAGACGGGCTGGTGGTCCAATTCCGTAGATCCTCTCCTGGTTCGGCAGTCCGAATGGTCGGTTTCTTGATATCAACTCATTCATAGCATTCCTCAATCATGGTCACGAACAACTTTCCCATCCCATCTCAAAACACCCATCCTATTGTTGTGGCTGCTGAAGCTGAAACTGCCCCGAACGGGTAGGATAACTACGGTGGTAGCTCTAGATTGGAGGCGCACTAATAGATGCTGATGGTGCACTATAGGCTGGCTGCCCATAATGAGATACATAAGGACCACGACTTCCCATAGCACTGCGAGATGCCTGAAGCACTGACTGAAAGTGCCTAGGAGGATGGCCTCTGCCAAAAGTACTCCTGCCTCCAGATAAGGCACCACGGAAACTACCGGAATGACGAGGCCTCTTATCAGATACCGGCCCCCTCTCCTGACCACGAACCATATTGATCCGTCTAGCAATATCTACGACCCTATAGAAAGAAATATCATCTCCAATCTCCTTGGCCATCTGTAGCCCGATACAGAAAGAGATCCCATCAATGAATCACCTCACTCTCTCCCTCTCAATAGGGAGTAAAACAATGGCATGGCGAGCTAGGTACATAAATCGAGTCTCATACCGGGTAACAATCATAATACCATGCTAAAGACTCTCAAACTGCCTGCGGTAATCCTCTCTCAGAGTGAAAAGAATGAACTTCTCTAGAAATATCTGTGAAAATTGATCCCAAATAAGTGTAGGCGAACCAGCTGGTCTAGTAAACATAGAGTCTCCCCACTATCTCTTGGCAGAACCGGTCATCTGGAACAACGCAAAGTTGACCCCATTTGTCTCAACAATACCCATATTGCGCAATACCTCATGGCAACGGTCCAAGTAATCATGTGGGTCCTCAGAAGGTGCACCACTGAAATGAGCAGGGAAGATCTTGGTAAAGTTATCCAGCCTCAACAAGGCCTTAAAAGACATAGCGGGCCTATCACCGACCTGTGCCGCAACAACCGGCTAAACCATACCAATTGGCTGAGCTACTGGAGTCTGATATAGGGCAGCCACCTGCTCCGGGGTGTGAGTAGATGGAGTCTATGCTCCTCCCCCATCCTGAGAGGCGGCTGGTGCCACTGGAAATGCACCGGTCTGGGCCACACTCTCCATAAGGCTCACTAAGCAGACTAGAGCGTCCTAAAGCACTGGAGTCTCTATGAAACCCTCCGGGACCTGAGCTGGTCCGACGGGTACGGTCTGAGCTTGGACCTCCTCCTCATGATCAACCTGAGGCTCCACTGCGGGGTGCTGCTGCCCGAGCACTAGGTTGAGCTCTACTTCTGCCTCAGACTCTAGCTTGACCTCGGCCTCGGCTTTTGCCCCTGGTAGTAGCTACCACAGGGGGGCTCTGGCTTCTGTCCGGCTACAGATATTATGCATGTTATCGCCATCTGTGAGAGAACAAGAATAGAATGGTTCAATCATCAACGATAGAATCAAATCGCATGATAGAGAAGTAAAGAAGTGAAATTTTCCCTAAATTCCATAGCCTTTGGAAGATAAGTACAGACGTCTCCATACCAATCCTTCAGACTCTACTAAGCTTGCTCATAACTCGTGAGACCTAGGAAACCTAGTGCTCTGATACCAACTTGTCACGGCCCAAAATTCACAGCCTCGGGACCGTGATGGCGTCTAACATTTCACTTGCTAAGAAAGCCACCGTTAGATATAGTTATTAACCATTTTTAACACTTCAAGTTAAATGAAACCAATAAGCTGAGTAAACCGAAATAGAGTAAATAAATTAATAAACGACGATATCCAAATACAATCCCAAAAGGGGTGTCACGAATACACGAGCATCTAGAGTACTACAAATAATAGACTGAGTAAAAGCATAAATGTCTGAATCGAAATAAATAGCTATGGTAAGGTGGAAGTGAACTCCAGGGCTGCGAACGTTGTGCAGTTGTACCTCAAGCCTCCGTCAAGATCAGGATCTGAGCAAATCTACTGTACGCCGCTAGGACCCACTTCGAAATCTGCACAAGAAGTGCAGAGTGCAGTATGAGTACAACCGACCCCATGAACTCTGTAAGTGCCGAGCCTAACCTCAATGAAATAGTGATGAGGCTAAGGCAGGTCACTTACAATAGAATGTACGCATAATAATAATAATAACAGGGAAGGAAAACAAGAAATGAAAATAAGGTCATTTATTTATTAAAAAGAACTTAATCCTTGCAATCAGAGATCCTAGAATAGCCGATCTCATAATTTCATGTACCAATGTACCAATGCTGGAAACCAACACAATAACAACAACGAATACAACATACACAATCCGTTGTGGTACGCAACCTGATCTCACTATACACACACAATCTACCCTTTTTCACCATAGCATCATTTATCAATATCAAGAATCACATATAAAATGTGTTGCGACGCGCAACCCAATATCACCATATCATCATAATCAATATTAGAATCCCCCCTTATCTCACCATGTCATAACTTATCAATATCAAGTATTACATAAGCAACTGTTGCGACGCGCAACCTGATCCCACCATATCATCATAATCAATGTCATAATCCTCTCTTATCTCACCATGTCATAACATATCAATATCGAGTATTACGTACGAAACCGTGTCGGCACGTAACCCGATCCTACGATATCATTATAATCAATATCAAAATCCTCCCTTATTCCACCATATCACAACTGTTGCGGCATGCAACCCGATCCATGAACATTGTCAACAGAAGCAATCAATGCAATAACTCAATTTAGAAGAATCTCTACAGTTAAGGAATATGAAAGCAAAGCAATAAAGGAACCACGTACTAATCAAAGGAATGATACAAATAATACAAAAGCAACAAGACAAGCCTAGTGCGTGACAGTTAAGCTGTGCAAGTAAGACAATTAAGGCAAGTAGCAATTAATCAATGAGTCATGGAAGAAATGAACAATTCAATACAAGAATAATTAGTGACAAGTAACAAGTTACGGCATAGAAAGCAATTAAAGCATGTAACAATTAGGGCACAGAGTGAGATAATTCATGAAATACTAGAAGACATGAAAACAATTATTTTTATGGTGTATATACACTCATCACCTCGCATATACGCCATTTCATACGTAATTCACATGACATATAATTCAAGGGTTCCTAATTCCCTCAAATCAAGGTTAGACCCAACACTTAACTCGCTATGCAACCCAATCAAAGCTCAAGCGGGGCCTTTCCTCTAAATATTCGCCTCCAGACCAATCGAATCTAACCAAAATCGCCTTAATATCATCAACCAGTGCTAGAGAAATTAATGACAATAGATAAAGCAAAGAGCTTTACACTTTTTTCAAAAAGTCAACAAAAGTCAACCCTGGGCTCGCTTGATCAAAACCCGAGATTCGGACCAAAATCCAATTACCCATTCACCCTCGAGCCTGATTCTGTGATTAGTTTTGAAATCCGATCTCAGTTTGAGGTTTAAATCTCAATTTTATAAAAATTCCCAATTCTATCCAAATCACTAATTTCTACCATAAAAGAACATAGATTAAAGGTTAGAAATCAATGGGTATTGATGGAAATGGAAGAAAACGAGTTAAATATACTAACCTTTGAAGTGGGGATGAAATTTCTCTTCAAAATCGCCTCTAGGCCGAGTTCAAATGTGGAGATGGTGAAAAATGAAGAAAATCCCGTCTTTGGGATATTTTAAATCACTGGCGTCAGGTCTTCATCGCGTTCGTGAAGGATATGACGCGATCGTGAAGCACTGCGGCCCAACTAGCCTTCGCGATCGCGAGATGTTCTACGCGTTCGCGATGACTCTTACCCCCTGTCCTTCGCGTTCGCGACTCTTTGATCGCGTTCGCGTAGAACACAAAGTCGATCCCCTCCCAAGTCCATACCTATCGTGTTCGCATAGTTTTTATCGCGTTCACAAAGGGTTATCCCACCACTGCTTCGTCTACGCGACCTTAACCTCACGTTCGCATAGAGGAAATCCCACCCCATCCCAAGTTACTCTTCGCGATCATGGGAGAGGCTTCGCGATCCCGAAGAACAAAGCACCAGACACCAGAATCTCTGAAACTAGCAATCCTCCTAAGTTCAAAATCAATCCGTAGACTATCCGGAACTTACCCGAGCCCCTCGGGCTCCAAACCAAACATGCACCCAAGTGTAATAACATCATACGAACTGGCTTGCATGATCAAAATACCAAAATAATACCTAGAACTATGAATCCAACATCAAAAGGTATGAAATTTTCAAAGAAACTTAAATACATTCAAATTTTACAACCGGACGTCCGAATCACGTCAAATCAACTTAGTTTTGCACTAGATTTTGCAGACAAGTCATAAATAGTGAAATGAACATATACCAAGTTCCAGAACCAAAATCTGAAGCCGGTAGCAACAAAGTCAACCTATGGTCAAACTTAGGTATTCTTTAAGCCTTCAATTTACTAGTTTTCAACAAATCACGTTAAATCAAGTTAGGGACTTTCAAATTCGATTATGGGCATATGTCCAAGTCCCAAATCACGATACGGACCTACCAGGACCATCAAAATACTGATCCAGGTCCGTTTACCTAAAGTGTTGACCATAGTCAACTCAAATCATTTTTAAGGTTAAAATTCATATTTTCTTCAATTCTTCACATGAAAATTTTCGAGAAAAGACACGGAATGTGCATGCAAATCGAGGAACACTAAACGAAGCTAGTCAAGGTCTCAAAACACGGAAATGAAGGTTAAAACTCAAAATGATCTATCAGGTCATTACATGAGTCATGCGGTGGTGAATTGTAAAGGAATAGCTATTTTTGAATGTTGATTTGGCCTAATTGAGGTAAGTATCTTGCCTAACTTTATGTGGGGAAAAATATCCTTTAGGATTGGGTTTGATTGTACTATTTAATTTATGTGAAAGGCGTGTACATGATGTGACGAGTGTGCACACGGGCTTATATATGGTATTTGACCGATTTAAACTATTAGGCTACTTATAAGCATTTAATTGAAGTTGTTATCATTTTTTCTATCTTTCGCTGTCAAGTTTAGTCTTGAATTCCATAATTGAAGTTGTTATTACATGTACTAATTTTCATTGTCAAGGTTACTCTTATATGTATTTATTTGTAGTTGTTGTTTCATGCTATTCTCTCCATTGTTGAGATATTCTCATGCATTTAGTCATAGTTACTATTTCATGCTATCTCTTTCATTGTTAAACTTATGTTATGTACCTTAATTGGAAGTTGCCATTCCATGGGAATACCTTCATTGTTGAGTTATGAGGTTGTAGTTATGAAAGCTATTAACACTTTGTGGTTGAAGTTGTTGATTATTGGGATATCTTTCCTTGTTGAGTTGTTTCTATTCATTTTATTTTTATTGCGATTCCTCTACATATTGCGGTTGAGCCGTGGGCTATGTGTTGCGGTAACATTAGTATTATTGATTTTGGCAATGTTATGGCATATGGACACGTGTAATGCGAGTTGTTTATTGTGTTGTGAGATTGATACGCATGCAGTGGTATAAGGGTGGGTATTGAAACACATGCGGTGAGATAAGGTGGTGTTTATATGCGTGTTGCTAGTAGGGGAATTACTTGAAGCCACGCGGTGAGATAAGGGGGCTAAAACGCGTGTAGCTATTTCGGAAAAAATATTTTTAAAATAAATGCAAGGCTCATGCAGTGATATAAGGAAGATTGAGATTGTGATTTGTGAAATGGGAACATGAGGTGTGGTACGTCAGTGTGATTTTTGTTGTACATTCTAAATTGAAAGGGTTCATTTATTTGAACGATTGTTGTTTTTTCTTAAATCATTTCACTTGTATTTTGATTGTATTTGGTCATTTGTTGTTATTCTTGTATTGGAACAATTGTGACTTGTTGTGTGAGTCATGCATTTTATATGATTTCTTGTGTTGCTTTAATGGGCCAATTTGTGCCTCTGCTGTTACTTGGTTTATTTATTGTCAAGATAAATTTACTTGTGTGGGGCCATTATCTCATATCATGTTGAGTTTTTGGTAATATAATGGATTTAAATAAAAGAATTATTAACATGCTTTATTTTATGTGACTCATAAGATATGACTCGTCACCTCACTCGGTACTTTACTATATTTAAATTGTTATCACACTTTACTTTAAATGATTTTACATTTAGGTCGTTAACCTATCCGATGTTTTACTTTATTTAAAAATGTTATTTTACTTTATTTTTATTGTCTTCTCAACTAAACTCATTTTCTTATTTGCTACTCTACTTTGTATAATTTGTACTTTATTTTACTTTATTGACTTCTAAAATAAACTCATTATCTCATTTGATGCTTTACATTATTCAAAATTGTTATTTTGCCTTATTTTATTTAAATAAATTTCTCGAACATTTTATTTGGCAATTGATACGGATACAATGTACATGGTAGCACGTGGACTTTACCGTGCGAAGGTGATCGATAATGTGAGCACGAAGTGCCACATGTGTAAGATTCGGTATTGTAGCTTTTGATATTTGATTACGAGGTGTGGTGCCTCGGGGAAACTTTTGTTGTAAGTCATGCTTTAGGAACGATTGGATTACTTGAATTGTCATTTGTTTCCATAATTGAGTTTATTCATATTTCATCTGTGTTCTGATTATGTTGTTGTTGTATTACCCGTTTGCTTCTTGTTGTTATTTGTGTTTATATTATATCGATGATATTTCCGTTGTTAGCCTTACATTGATGTTCTTTCTATTTCTAGTTTTATGTTAATATCTTACATAAGTTTTATATCTAGTGAGTGTCTCAACTTACCTCGTTACTACTCCACCGAGGTTAGTCTTGATACTTACTGGGTACCGCTGTGGTGTACTCATGCAACGCTTCTGTACATTTTTGTGTATATTCAGGTACTTCGGACCGTGTTGGTTTTGAGAGTTATGTCTGCGTGGCTGGAGACTTCAAGGTATACCTGCTTGACGCTCGTGAGCCTCGGATTCATCTCCTGATATTACCTTTACTATTGTTTATCTTCATTTCAAAGCAGCATTGTACTTAGAGATTCTACTGTATTTTAGTAGAGCTTATGACTCTATACTACCAGTTCTTAATTTTAGTTACGTTATTTCCCTTATCAGTTTAATTTTTATAGTTGAATTGATCTTTTGTATTAGATCTCTTTATGTATTAGGCTTACCTAGTCTTAAAGAGTAGATGTCATTACGATTCCTAAGGCAGGATTTTGGGGTCGTGACAGTGCAAAATACTACATTTTATTATTTTTTGACTAGGAAGCTTGCAAAAGTTAATTTTTAAATACGAAGGGTCAAAATTGAGTGTCAACAGGTAGAATTTAGGGATTTTGTAAAGTTGAGATTTAGACCTCAAATTGAGGTCAGGTTTCAAAAAAAATCACATAACCCGGCTCGGGGGTTAATGTGGTAATCAAGATTTGGTCTGAATCTCATATTTCGACCAAGCGAGCCCGGGGTTCACTTTTGTTGACTTTTTTAAAAATGATCAAAATTGAACCCTTTTCATTCGTGGATAATTTCTAAATCTTATTTTGAATTGTTAGAACGGTAATTGGCTAGATTTGGTTGGTTTAGAGGTTTGTTCCAAATGAAAGGCCGTGGTTGATCATTGATTTGGTTGTGGAAAGATGTAAGTATCGTGGCTAACCTTGACTTGAGGGAATTAGGACTTGATTGGTCTATTTACTACTTAATTTATGAGTGGGGACGGCGTATATGCAAGGTGACGAGTGTATGAACATTATCATGACTTAAGCATGCGTGGTGGGCTTCTTAGTTATTTGTCTTCAATTACTTCATGCCATCATTTATTCCATGTTACTACGTGTTAAATGCTTTAATTGTTACTTTCCCTAGCTTGTTAAATTCAAGTTTTGTTCGTTACATGCCTTAATTTGCTATATGTTTCCACGTATCCGTGTATTTATTTATTTATTTCCTTTACTTGCCTTATGTTTTGTATGTTGTTAGATAATCGCTTTTATCTGTCTTATGATTTTATTTGTTTAATTCCCTTATTGCATTTTATGGTGAAATATGCCATAGTTGGTTATATTTTTATACATATATGTTATATATTTAGGATCAGGTTACATGCCATAACAGATATTAGAATGATGTTTGAGATCGGGTTGCACGCCACAACAGATATTGCAATTGTATTTGGGATCGGGTTGCATGCCGCAACAGATATTGATATGTTATATGGGATCAGGTTGCACGCTGCAATGGTATTTGTATTATTATGATATGTGTGGATCGAGTTGCGCGCTGCAATGGAGAATATATATTATGATTGTTCTTGACTGTTGGTTCAGTATCCGTGTTGTGTTGTGAATTTGAGCATAGATGATATACTGGGGCTTTCTGTTATGTATTTTCCGTTCCGATTTTCATGTTAATTCCTTCTTCTCTATTATGCTATTAATGTTACTTATACTCATACATGTTTGTAGTGAATGTCTTGTTATAGTCTCATCACTACTTCGTCAAGGCTAGGCTCGGGACTTACAGAGTACATGGGATAAGTTGTACTCATACTACAGTTCTACACTTCTTGTGCAAATTCTGGTGTTGGTCCCAGTGGAGTTTAATGGAGGCTTGCTCGGATTATAATTACTCGAAGACTTGAGGTGGAGTTGCACGACGCTTGTTGATACCCAATTTTGTCCTCATGTATTTATAAATGTCATGTATACTACCAAAATATTATATTTTGCATTATTACCTAATTTACAGGGTTCATATAAGTACTTTCTATAATTTTCCATAATTTTAAAGCTTTAAAATTAATTTTCTTACATTTTAATTACTTGAATATGTATTAATTACCCCTTTAAATCATTTTGTGAGGACTTAATCATCCAAATTTATTATTTGAACCCACATATACATTTCATAATATTTTATTTTATTTTATATAATTATATTTGTATTTTAAGGCTATTTTACACAGCTTGCAACAATAGCCTATATTGTATACATAATTGTATTTATTATATTACTTATACTAAAATTGCATTTCTTATATTGTTATAATGTTAAGTTGTTATTTTCAAGCATTTTACTACACATATTATTATTTATTAGTCTTTTTTTAAAATTTATTTTTTAATGAATTTCGTTTATTTAAATTATAGCCCAATTCTAAGCCAATTTTGTTTTGGACCAAAATCTGGTCCAAACCAAGCTAGCCCAATAACCCCAAGCCCAAAACCAGACAACCCTTTTAGCCAACCCGGTCATGACCCGTTTATGACCCGCCACATCTCCCTTTTAATCTTGGCTGTTGATCTCAGAGATCAACGACCCATAAACCATCTCCCCTTTTTTAACCATCAAACCCCTTACCCTAAAGATCGTTCCCCCATTCCGTTGCCCTTGAATCCTCTCTACTCCCTTCTTCACTGAAAAAAACTTAGCCGCCGTGCCTCCAAATCCTTTTCAAATCCGGCCCCAAGATGGAATCAATCTGTGATTCCCTTATCTTATATGTTCTGTCGCCTTGTTACTTACACAATTTAGGTATCACCTAGTACTTGCCTATTTTTGGCAGTACTAGGCCCTGATTTATGTACAATCATCTTCAATCTTCAAGATCTAAACGGTATTCTGTCTGTATACATTTGTGGCAAGGTGATATGAGGCCGATTCCCCAAGATCATTGGTCGATTCTTGGATTTCTGTCGAACCAGGGTTTGAAATTTCACTTTTCCTTTTACCAGTTTCATTATTGATTACATGTGATATTTTCTCTCCTTATTTGCGTTTGATTAATTGTTTTCCATGTGTGCTTGTTCGATTTCTACCACTATATAACCCCTCCCCAATTTTCCCTTTTGGATGGACATTAATCACTATTACTCTCTTACTCCTTCACTCTATATTGTTCTAAACTTTGGCTCTTGGCTGGCTGAAAGCCAAGGCGATTGGAATTCAACTTATTGACCTTTCTTGGTGCGAGCACTGCCTGGGGTTCATCCGAAACTCGTGGGAACTATGACGCACCGAGATTTTGGGTTCTACTGCTCTTTGTTGACGTTTGAAGTATTGTTGAGACTGTTCTTCTTGTTTATTTGTTTGTCAATTCGTAACTGGTAAGTTCTTTGGCCTTCGCAATTTCATCCTTTTTCATTTGTGTTCATATTTTATACTCATGCCACTGAAACTTATGTGAATCAATATGTTTCTATGCCATCTCTGTTTGCAGCCTTATTGGCTCTGAAGTTGTTTTGTGACTCTGAACTTTTTTAGAATTTGAACTTGCCTAAAATTCCCAACTTTGAGATATATCTATTACATGTGTTCAATATGAATGGTTTTTGGCTCTCTTAGGCTCGTTTAGCTTAGTGTGTTTGTGCCTGAATGCTTATATTTGTTGCCTGGCATGAGTTTACTAATCCCTATGGAATCATTCATGTGCAACTTGACATTTCCTAAGACTGATACTTGATCATATTGCCATCCCAAGCATGCTTTCCTACTACTTAATGTGTTCTCTCTAAATTTTTGTCTTCAATCATATGTTCTCTAATACTGCCTAAGACTTTAGGATGAAATAACTAGCCTCTCCTCCTACATGTGGCAAACTAGAACCACATCTAATGTTTGGTTATCTTGCTTCTACAAAATTGACATGCCTCTCATATTTTGATTGATTCTCAGCATGCTAATGTTTTTCCCTACTTAATTAAGTAATTGCTTTGATCATGAACCTATTCTGTTATGATGATCCTTTCATTAGGCTTTTCATGATGAACACTTTCATGTGAAGGTTGTACTTTGCTTGTTTCTTGTCTGTGATTCTGCTAGACACTCATCTAAGGTGCTATAGGTTGATTCTAAATCGTGCTTCATTTTGAAACTTTTTGGAGTGATTTACTACTCTATGGTGGTCAATCCTTTCACTCTTAAACTTTATTTCTGGAACTACAAGCATAAACTTGCCTCATATGTGTCTCGTGTGCCTTTCAATTTAGCCTAATCATGTTTAGAGCTGTTGTTGGCTATAGCTTTAAGAACTAATTGTTTAAGTTGTTTAGTTAATTCCTACAAGTATTTTTATAACCTATATGGCTGAATTTGGCATCCATTTGGGTAAGTAAGTTATTCGTGTGGTCCTAGTGTTGGGCCACATATGTTGTTAGGCTTGAGCATTGAACTCAGGCTGCTCTAATTCCTTGGTGAGCCTGGGACTCTGGGTCTATTGTTGCGCGACGAGTAAGACTATCAAAGGCCCTAGGATTCCTGGGTTTTTTTCGTATTGGGCTTGTAATTACTTCATTGGGCTTATATTGGTTCAGTCGGTAATCTGTCACCTTGTATTGTTTCTTCCCGGGCCTGTAATAACTTGTAAACAGACAGTTGGGGATTGGTGAAAATGGGGGAAACTGGGATATTTTATCTCTTGCATGAATGGGTAGAGGATATGCCTATAGGACCTTAATTGTTTTGTTTGCCATGCCTCAATCTTTGAAATTATATGTGTATACGCCACTCACTTAGGAAACATGACTTAGGGCTAATATAATGACTTATAACATTAGAGAGCATGCCTATAGGATTTGAATTGGACTTTTCGCACTTAGAAGTTATGCCTATAGGAGTTCAAAACAAATAACTGAAAATGCATACTTTGGGTTACTTCTTTAAACTATGTGACTCATCTAGATGCCATGGCTATAGGCTCTCAGCTTGAGTAACCAAAGTTGTTATTGTTGTTACCTCTTCTTATTACCCAAATCACCTAGAAAGCATGCCTATAGGGATAAATGAATAGTTCTGCATTCTCAACTACTTTACTGCCAGACGCCAATCGCGTAGAGATCATGTCTATAGGATGCTACTAGCTTAAAAAGCATGAGTATAGGATTCTTTAATAGAACTGTATATTAAAAATAGCCTATTCGTCAAAACTAGTCACCTAGAAATCATGTCTATAGGAATTTACGCTAATTGCTGAGTGGTTCAAATCACATAGAAAACATGCCTATAGGTCTTAAACAATTTAACATGCCTTAACTCAAAACCTGCCTATCTATAACTATCCGTTTAAATAATCTGAACATCGCTAGTATAAGCTATAATTGTCTGCTTAACTGACAGTGTGCATTCGTGTCTATATGATGAGGTGAATTTGAGCATTTGGTGTTGATTATATGTAGTCCTATTTGTTTTGAATACATGCCTAGTTTTCTCATTTTGAGCAGCCTAAGGAAAGTCTAGAATTACCAAAGTAGTAAGTCCAAAACCTCCTGGACCATAGGCATGGGGTGGCTAAAGCACGCATAGGGCACGATTTAGAATTGAATTAGAGCGCGTTAAATAACAACTTCAACATAGTAATTGGTTAGCTGGAGATGATAGTCTGTGTCTGCTAAATAATATGAGCAACCCCTACCTTAAGGGAGTTGCGAAGTATTATTTATGTTGCATGGGGTGATCTTTTAGGCTAAAAAACCTTAGGATCCCCCCCTCTCTTTATATGATTGATATTTACACTTAGTCATTAATATAGACAACGCAGTTGTACACTTGTAATCATTAAAGGTTTGTACTTATTATTATGTGCTATGATAAGATTCTTCGACTTCTATATTTTCCTTTGCTTATTTGATCACCTAGCCTAATTATATAATCCACATTATTTAAAATTCAGATGGGAACCACAGTTGTGGATCTCAAAGAGTGCCTAACACCTCCTCTTTGAGGTAATTTGAACCCTTACCCGATCTTTGGTGGTGTTGACTAGTCAAAAAGAGTTATTCGCAAATAGGTGTCCTAACGCACCATAAAATCGTTAGGTGGCGACTCTTCTCTTTTAATACCCATTTAAAAGAGTTGTCATACATCGAAACCCGCTTTCGCGAAAAAGCGGGGTGCGACAGTATGGCGACTCTGCTGGGGATACTTAGGCACTTACCATAACGAAATTGACTTATGTGGCTTATTTCTCTTATTTTCTAAATTGTTGTGACATGTACATCCCTTCCCGTATTTTCTGTTATTTGTTTAAAATGCTATGACATGTACATCCCTTCCCTTATTTTCCGTTATTTGTTTAAATTGTTATGACATGAACGTCCCTTCCCTTACTTTCCTTTATTTGTTTAAATTGTTATGACATGAACATCCCTTCCCTTACTTTCCTTTATTTGTTTAAATTATTATGACATGAACATCCCTTTCCTTACTTTCCTTTATTTGCTTAAATTGCTATGACATGCACATCCCCTTCCTTATTTTCCTGTATTGCTATGACATGCGTGACCTCTTTCTGTTTCTTTCATCTTGCCTAAGAACTGCTTTATCATGATTCTCCCGTCCCTATTTCCCTACTTGCTCAATTACGTCCTCGCTCATTTTCATGAGCTAAACTGACTTCTATTTTTTGTCTTTCTTTTCTTTTTTCTTTTGTTCCTACTCATGTTCATCTTTATCATATTGTTTACTATTTTAATGCACTTTTATCATGCAAATACTTGGCAACGTGTTACTATTTCTACATAAATTATGCTCCATATCATACTCCACTCGTGCCTATTATCAACATAGCGGCGCTTGATGAGTATCCGCGCTTTCCTGAAATCACCTTTTTAAACCGAAAAGGCTTATTTGCGGTAGACTAGTCGATCAGCGGTGCAGTCGACGGTCCCGTGCCTTTTACTCTCAAATTGTCCACTTGGGAGTACCAGGCTAAACCCTTCTAGAAACCCCACTCTAATTTGAAATGTACATGCATCATGCTAAACCTAGTATGGATTGAAGAATTATAGTCGTAACAACCCGCTTAGATAAACCTTGTCCAAAGACCGAGGGGATTTTCATAATCCCAAAGGACACTATCATGTTTGTCATGCCCCGAACTTGGGGGAGGGGGGGGGGGGCGAGACCGGCACCCGGTGCCTCACTTAACCTAGCGTACCAACTTGCGACTGAGGGACTCTAAACATACAATGTCATACTTTGGCCATGGTGCTACATTGCAAGACAATTTGCGAAACAAAATCTAAAACTAAACAGAAACTAGCTCTGACTAAACATCAATATAAAGCTGGGCCGACAAGGCGGTCATAACTACTACAATTGACAAACCAACAAAATATACCTACAAGGCCTACAAGCCCAACGTACTGCACTAACTAACAGGATATATCTACAAGCCTCTACTAATGGATGTACTTCGGTCAGAACAGGGATCCGACCTACCCATAATATATATACATATATACACAATATGTACTTAAAACCCTAGACCCAACAACTCTGAAGGACGTAGAGCTTACCGATCAAGCTGATCATGGACATCACCTACGGAGGAGGTCTACCAAGCTGTCTATTGAACCTGCATGCGTGAAATGCAGCGTCCCCAGGAATGGGACGTCAGTACAAAATAATGTACTGAGCATGTAAGACAATAGAATAACTGAAAGCTGAAACTAAACTGATAATATAATAACTGAAAGTAACTGGGATTCAAAGATGATCTGGAGATATACTTACCTTCTGATACTGACTAAACTCTCTCAATATAGTAAGTAAAATAGTTGTCCGGCCCTATAAGGCTCGGAATGCTCTACCATAGTAGGCTAGCTCATAGGTGCTCGACCATACTAGGCTCTGTATCTCGGCCATTATGGGCTCGCTCATAGGTGCTCGGCCACAGTAGGCTGGGTATATAACTTACCATCTGATCAGAGGTTGCACAATAAGGGCCTGCCCATGGATTATAGCTCGATGGTGGTGAAAGTACTGTAATACTGTATATATGCTCTCTTGACTAGAAGAAAACAATACTTAACTGAATATAAAGTCCCGATAAGGGAGAATACTGTAACTTATGAGATTAGGATAATGTACATAAGTTGAGGAATATGAACTTCTCTTTATGTCTCGTTATCAAACTAATGTAGTTACGGGATCATGCCAAAATGAAGGAAAGGTTTAGCCTTAACATACCTTATCACAATCTTTCCAATCACCAAGTTGAACTCACCTCTTCGCACCTTAATCTACAATAACGATAATAATACTATCATTAAGTTACGAAAGGTACAACAATCGCACAATGAACGACAAGCTTATTTTGTATTAAAACAGGCAACATCTCCCAAATAATCCTTACTCCCTCCAAATTCAAGATAACACCAACAACACAAGAACACAACAATAACAACATATATACATTATTTTTCAACCTTATATACACCACAAAATACTACAAAACACCCCAAAATACCCCAATCTCTTCATAAACAAAACGACCACGGTAGTAGTGTCAAACATCCCAAAAATATTACGACGAACGACCAGCCCACCACCCTGAATTTATGTGGTGTTTATCCACACACTTTCTCCTCCAAAACTCCATAAAACAGTAGCAAAACACGCAGTCCAACAGCAATACAAAACAGCCTACAAAATAGTCTGCTACAAGTGAATAACTCGAACTCACGGCTTCCGATCACCGTTCCGTGATTTTTTACAATTATAGAACGATATTCCATACATATCCAGTAGAAAAATGGATGCAAGAGAGCACTAAACTTACCTTATTTTTTGAATAACTCATCTCCTATCTTGGTTCTTCAAACTCTAGGTTTTACCTCCAACTAGAACTTGAAAAGGAGAGAAAATCAATTAGGGTTTGTATGCAATTTTTGGGAGGATTTTTGCAGAGGTTTATGTCTGGTTATTATGACCTATTATCAGTGTAGTATATGAAGGATATAATCCTTTAAAATGTCTCTTTGGCCGACCCGAACTAGCCCATTTTCAGACATATATAATCTCTAATTTAAGCAAGTAGGTGACATACCTACTTGTCACCTAGTAGTCTACGTAGTCTCTCAAAAATGTATCTACTCCGATGTTGTATTGATAAACGGTTTAATGATTGAGAAAATTGACTCATAGATCTTCAATCTTATGGGTGGAATACCCCGTAACTCTAAGTATATTGGGAGAAAATCGTAGTTACATTTGGCCCAAATTTCATTAAAACTTATGAACGTAACTTGTGATGACTTTCATGGACTTTTGTTCCTCAACTCGCCTAACTTCAAAACTTAACACACGACTATCATACAGCTAACATAACTCATAACATAACCTTCTTATCATGTTAATAATTTTAGTCTTACCCCAAAGGTACGGGTTATAACATTCCTAACTTGTCGACTTTCGATGAAACATTATTTTCTTCAATTCCTTAGCTTTTGAACCTTCCAACCCTCTTTATACTTGTTGTTCATGATCTTCAATATTTGTAACCTACGAGGTAACATGATAACTTACTTTACATACAAAAATATGGGGTGTAACATGATTCCCCCCTTAGGAACATTCGTCCTCGAATGTATACTCTTAGAGACTTGGGAAAAGTTTTCCAGAGTCTCCTCCGTACTCTAGACTAAAACCAACCTACACGCAGCCAGAAAACATACTATACATGCCACACATGGCCAATGTCTATAAATAGCAATACTTGGCCTCACACAGCCATCAATTATAAATACCGAAAGTAAAAAATAAGAGCTTACCTGATGACCTACTGGCCTGAATAGAGTTGTGCTGAAGTATCCCATCTCGAGCAATATCTTTAGTTTGAAATAGGTCGGGATATTTAGACTTCATTTCATCCTCCACTTCCCCCGTCATCCCTTCCACGTTCTTGCTTCCCCATAAAACTTTCACGTTGCCTCTTTATTTTGTAGTTTGTGGATTTGTCGGTCTAGGATGGAAACCGAAACTTCCTCGTATGTTAAGTCCTCTGTGATCTGTACATCATCAGTGGGCAGCACTCGGGTAGGATCCCCAATGCACATCCATAACATAGATACGTGAAAAACTGGATGGACAGACTCCAATTTCGAGGTCAAATCTAACTCATAAGTTACTCGGCCCACTCCTAAGTTTGCCTTTCTTGCCAACCCTCATCACGCCCTTCATAAGAGACACCTTTAAGAATACCCATTCATGAACCTCCAACTCTAAGTCTCGTCGCCGCATGTCAGAATATGACTTCTGACGACTCTGAGCTGTCAACAGTCGCTCCTGGTTAAACTTTACTTTCTCTACAGCCTGTTAAACCAGGTATGGCACATGTAACCCAGATTCTCCAACATCAAACCACCCTATAGGAGACCTCCAATATCAAAGCTTCATACGGAGCCATCTGGATACTAGAGTGGTAACTGTTATTATATGCAAACTCGATAAGAGGTAGATGTTTATCCCAACTTCTTTTAAAATCTACACATATGCTCGTAACATATCCCCGAGCGTCTGAATTGTGCGCTTGACTTGTCCATCAATCTATGGATGAAAAGCTTTGCTGAGATTCACCTGAGTCCCTAGACCTCTCTGAAATGACCTCTAGAAATAGGTTGTAAACTGGGCCCCACGGTCCGATATAATAGATACTGGTACTCCGTATAGCCGCACTATCTCCTTAATATATAACTTCGCATAATCTTCGGCTGTATATGTAGATCTGACTGGTAGGAAATGGGCTGATTTTGTGAGCCTATCGACTATCACCATAAAGAATTGAACTTACGATGAGAACAAGGCAAACCCGTGACAAAGTCCATGTTTATCGCCTCCCATTTCCACGTAGGGATCTATATAGTCTACATTAGCCCTCTGGGCTTCTGTTGCTCTACCTTCACCTGCTGGCAACTAGGACACTGGGCGACAAACGCTGCAATGTTCTTCTTCATATCGTTCCACCAGTACACATCCTTAATGTCATAATACATCTTCATCGACCTAGAATGAATGGAGTACCACAAATAATGTGACTCTGACATAATCCTATCTCGTAGCCCTGCTACATCTGGGACACACAAATGACCCCTGTATCTAAGAACCCCATCTTCCTTGAGATCTAACAATGGCTTCTTCTGCTGCGGAACTCGCTCTCTCAACTTGACCAACTCTGGGTCCTCGTACTGCCTTTCCTTGACTTCAGCTATGGGAGATGATTTTGCAGTGTTTTGGAGTACAACTCCACCATCGTAAGAATTTACTAACCGAACCCACAAACAAGCCAATTGATGAATCTCTCTAGCTAATTCTATTTTCTCAGCCTCTACATGTGCTAAGTTACCCATATCGGCAACTTAAGGCACCTGCTACAATATTAGCTTTCCCTGGATGGTAGAGAATGTTAACATCATAATCTTTCAATAACTCTAGCCATCGCCTCTATCGCAAATTCAACTCTTTTTGCTTGAAGATATATTGCAGGATTTTATGATCTGTAAATACATCAACATGAACACCATATAAATAATGCTGCCATATCTTAAGTGCATGGACAACCCAGCTAACTCGAGGTCGTGTGTCAGATAATTCCTCTCGTGCTTCCTCAACTACCTTGAAGCATACGCAATTATCTTCCCATGCTATATTAGGACACATCCTAACCTGACACCTAAGGCATCACAATACACGGCATAACCCTCTGGACCCTCTAGAAGTGTTAGAACTGGTGTCGAGGTCAACCTGTTCTTAAGCTTTTGGAAACTCCACTCGCAAGCCTTCATCAACTGAAACTTAGTTGCTTTCTACGTCAACTTTGTCAACGGTGCCGAAAGGGAAGAAAAACCCTATACCAACCTCCGGTAGTATCCTGCTAAGCCTAGAAAGCTACGAACCTCTGTCGGAGTGGTAGGTCTAGGCCAAGATTTCATGGCTTTAATCTTCTGAATGTCTACCTTTATACCTTCATCGGATACAATATGCCCCAAGAATGCTACAAACTTCAACCAGAACTCACATTTAGAAAACTTAGCATACAACTTACGATCAATGAGGGTTTGGAGTACCGCTCGCAGGTGGTCTGCGTGCTCCTCCTCTAAACGTGAATAAACCAGAATATCATCAATAAATACTATCACAAACAGATCTAAAAATGGACGGAATAGGCTATTCATCAGGTCCATAAATATGAAAGGTGCATTTGTCATCCCGAAGGACATGACAAGGAACGCGAAGTGGCCATATCAGGTCCTAAAGGCTATCTTCAGAATATCTTTCTCCCGAACTCTGACCTGGTGGTACCCCGACCACAAATCTATCTTTTAAAAGCATCTAGCCCCTGCAACTGATCAAACGGGTAATCGATCCATGGAAGTGGATACTTATTCTTAATAGTTACCTTGTTCAGCTGCCTATAATCGATACATATCCTTAGTGAGCCATCTTTCTTCCGCACAAACAGTACTCGTGCACCCCAAAGTGAGGTGCTGGGCCTGATGAAACCTTTCTCCAGCAAATCTTTTAACTACTCCTTCAACTCCTTCAATTCGGCAAGTGCCATTCTATATGGAGGGATGGATATTGGCTAAGTTTCCGAAAACAAATCAATGCTAAAATCAATATCTCGCTCTGGAGGAATACTTGAAAGATCATTTGGAAACACATCTGTGTACTCTTTGACTACTGGAATAGACTGAAGTGTAGGTATCTCAACATCTGCATCTCTAACTCGCATATTATGACAAATGCACCCTTTTGCGATCATTTTCCTCGCCTTCAAATAAGAAATAAACTAGCTCTGGGTGTCGCTGTATTACCTACCCATTCAAGCTCTAGCTCACTCGAAAAATGAAATATGGCTGCCTTTGCTCGGCAATCAACTGTGGCATAGCAAGCTGCCAACCAGTACATGCCCATGATAGCATCAAAATCCATCATCTCTAGCTCAACTAGGTCGGCTGAGATCTGACGACTACAAACTGTCACCGTACAACCTCAGTAAACCCGTCTAGCAATAATCAATTGTCCGATCGGTGTAGATACCGCAAAAGAATCACTTAATATTTCAGGCACTATACCAAACTTCCCTGCATAAATGGGGTAATATACGATAACGTAGATCCTGGATCTATCAAGGCATAAGCATCGTGAGAGAAAATGGTAAATATACCTATCACAACGTCTGGTGAATATTCCTGGTCCGGTCAACCCGCTAAAGCATGGATACGGTTCTGATTTCCACCTTAATTGGAACCTCTACCTCTGCATCGACCTCTATCAGCCGAAAACTGAGAATCGCACCCTGAAGGATGCACGATCATAGATGATCCTGCTATTGAACTTGTTGGTTGTGCCATACCCCTAGAATCTTTATTTGGGAAATCGCGCATCATATGCTCCGGACGTCCACATGTATAACAAGCATCAGAACCTGCTCGGCATTGGCCCAAGTGTCCTCTACCACAGATGTCGCACCGTGACAGAAATGACCATGTTTGCCATGCACCTCATTGTCGCTGCAAACCTGATGTCCGTGAGCTCTCACTTGGTCCTAACTGAGTATAGAGGTCATACCTATAACCCTGTAACTGAGGCGGTGGAGGCCTAGGTGGCCGTCCAAAGTACTGGGGCTTATAACTACCCTGAGACTGCTCCTGAGACCTGACAAATCCCATCCTCTTACGCTACCCTTGCTCAGTCCTCTCCGTACCCTATTGTCGATGCCTACCCCTTTCTATATTCTGGGCGAATGCCTGAATCCAGGAGATACCCATACTATCCTGCAATACAGCAGTAGAACATGCCTCGGTCAACTCTGGGGCCAATCCTGCTATAAACCGGTGGATCCTGTCCCGCATAGTAGCAACTATGGATGAAGCATATCTAGCCAATGAGTCAAAACGGAGACTATACTCTCAAACACTCATATTTCCCAGCTTGAGGGATAGAAACTGACCGACTCGAGCCTATCGGATCTCCCGCAGTAAGTACGGCTCAAGGAAGGCATCTGAAAAATTCTCCCAAATAGCTGGAGGTGCATCACGTCCCCTGGACCTCTCCCATCACTCGTACCAAAGGACGACTATATCTCGGAGTTGAAAAGCTGCCAGCTCAGCTGCCTCTTTCTCAGTGGTATGCATAAGTCAAAAAATCCTATGAAGCTGATCTATGAAATTCTGCGGGTCCTCCTTCTGATCTGTCCTCGTGATTTCTGGGGGACTCAAAGCAATAAACTCTTGGACCCTTGAACTCCTAGACCCCTCAGAAGATCCTGCACTAGCCGATGCTCTAGCTTGTTGTTGGGTAGCTACCAACTGTGTCAACAAATGCACCGCACTCATCAAGTCCCTATCTGATGGAAGAGGAGGGGGAACTGGAGGTGCGGTATCCTTAGGAATCTCCTCAGGTGGTGGAGGAGCCGGTAATGGCTGAGTAGGGGTCTCGCCCTGGACCTCAGACTGGGCACCATCTACTGGGGGTACTCTGCTAATCCCCTCACCCGCTGCTATGTCTCTTCTATGACTAGCCGTACTCTTCATATTCATCGTCATCTTTGTATGCAAACACCAAAATGTAAGTTTAACTCAAATTTCTTATAACTCAGTTCTATAGCACGATTTAGATTTGAAAGAAGGGTAACCAACTCCTAAATGCCCTGTAGTTCCCTGCTTATATAATGTGGTGCACAACACATCTATAAACAAGACCCTACTAGACACGACTTGTAGACTCCCTAGGACAGAACTACTCTAATACCAAGTTTGTCATGCCCCGAACCTAGGAGCGAGACCAGCACCCGGTGCCTCCACCCGGTGCCTCACTTAACCTAGCATACCAACTTGCGATTGAGGGACTCTGAACATACAATGTCATACTTTGGCCATGGTGCCACATTGCAAGATAATTTGTGAAACAAAATATAAAACTGAACGGAAACTAGCTCTGACTAAACATCAATATAAATTTGGGCCGACAAGGCCGTCATAACTGCTACAACTGACAAACTAGCAAGATATACATACAAGGCCTAAAAGCCCAACATACTGCACTAACTGACAGCATATGTCTACAAGCCTCTACTGATGGATGTACTATGGTCGGAACAGGGCCCCGACCTACCCTAGACCCGGCAACTCTGAATGACGTGGATCTTACCGATCAAGCTGATCACGGACAGCACCTACGGAGGAGGTCTACTAGGCTGTCTATCTGAACCTGCATGCATGAAATGCAGTGTCCCCATAAATGGGACGTCAGCACAAAATAATTACCGAGTATGTAAGGCAATAGAATAACTGAAAGCTGAAACTAAATTGATAATATAGTAGCTGAAAGTAACAGGGAGTCAAAGATGATCTGGAGATATACTTACCTGCTGATACTGACTCTACTCTCTCAATATAGTAAGTAAAATAGTTGTCCAACCCTATAAGGCTCGAAACGTGTAACCGCTCTACCAGTAAAGGCTCGCTCATAGGTGCTCGGCCACACTAGGCTCTATATCTCGACCATTCTGGGCTCGCTCATAGGAGCTCGGCCACAGTAGGCTCGGTATATAACTTACCATCTGATCAGAGGTTGCCCAATAGGGGCCTGCCCATCGATTATAGCTCGATGGTGGTGAAAGTACTGTAATACTGTATATATATAGACCCTCTGCTCTCTTGACTGGAAGAAAACAATACTTAACTGAATATTACTGGAAGAAAATAATACTTAACTGAATATAAAGTCCCGATAAGGGAGAATACTGCAACTTATGAGACTAGGATAATGTACATAAGTTCAGAAATACGAACTTCTCTTTATGTCTCGTTATCAAACTCATGTAGTTACGGGATCATACCAAAATGAAGGAAAGGTTTAGCCTTAACATACCTTATCACAATATTTCCAATCACCAAGTTGAACTCGCCTCTTCGCACCTTAATCTACAACAACGATAATAATACTAACATTAAGTTACGAAAGGTACAACCATCGCACAATGAACGACAAGCTTATTTTGTATTAAAACGGGTAACATCTCCCCTATAATCCTTACTCCCTCCAAATTCAAGATAACACTAACAACAAAAGAACACAACAATAACAACATATATACATTATTTTCCAACCTTATATACACCACAAAATACTACAAAACAACCCAAAATACCCCATTCTCTTCATACACAAAACAATCGCCGTTGTAGTGTCAAACATCCCGAAAATATTACGACGAACGACCAGACCACTAACCTGAATTTATGTGGTGTTTCTCCACACAATTTCTCCTCCAAAACTCCATAAAATAGTAGCAGAACACGCAGTGCAACCGCAACACAAAATAGTCCAATAACAGTCTGCTACAAGTGAATAACTCGAACTCACGGCTTTCGATGACCGTCCTGCGATTTTTTACAATTATAGAAAGACTTTCCATACATCTATAGCAGAAAAAATGGATGAAAGAGAGTAGTTAACTTACCTTATTTGTTGAATAACTCAGCTCCTAACTTCGTTCTTCAAACTCTAGGTTTTACCTCCAACTAGAACTTGAAAAAGAGAGAATTTATTAGGGTTTTTGTGCAATATTTGGGAGGAGTTTTGCAGGGGTTTATGTCTGGTTATTATGACCTATTATCAGTGTACTATATGAAGGAAATAATACTTTAAAAATTTTCTTTTGACGACCCGAACTGGCCCATTTTCGGACATATATAATCCTCTCATTTAAGCAAGTAGGTGACACACCTACTTGTCACCTAGCAGTCTGCGCAGTCTCGCAAAAATATATATCTCTCTCTACTCTGATGTCGTATTGACAAACGGTTTATTGATCTAGAAAATATACTCATAGATATACAATTTTACGGGTGGAATACCCCGTAACTCTAAGTATATTGGGAGAAAATCGCAGTTACATTTGACTCAAATCTCATTAAAACTTATGAACGTAACTTGTGATGACTTTTATCGACTTTTGTTCCTCAACTTGCCTGACTTCAAAACATAACACACGACTATCATACGGCTAACACAACTCATAACATAACCTTCTTATCATGTTAAGAACCCTAGTCTCACCCCAAAGGTATGGGTTATAACATTCCTAACTTGTCGACTTTCGACGAAATATTATTTTCTTCAATTCCTTAGCTTCTGAACCTTCCAACCCTCTTTATGCTTGTTGTTCATGATCTTCAATATTTGTAACCTCCAAGGTAACATGATAACTTACTTTATATACTTCCAAATATGATCTCATTTTTGGTCTTACATTAGTTTGCTTAAGACGCACTTTTACATACAAAAATATGGGGTGTAACAATATTTAATACAGAACTAAGAGTAAAAAACCGTAGTAACATAAAGCATCAATAATCGAATCTGGAGGGGGAAAGGGATAACTTTTATTTGTTTGCAGAAAATTAAGCACGAAATCCCCAGGTTCGGTATGGTCCAGAATATCCCGCCTCCGCTAATTGACTGGTAGAACGACCTTGCACCCTGTGATAAAAATCATATAATGAGAGTACTTGGTGACTTGCCATCTTTGCTGAACATTCGACCAAATAGGGAACTGATCGAGGCCGCTACCATGTTCTGGGACGAGAAAAGATCAATTTGGCAACACAAAAATGACTCCTCTCCTGGAAGAAATAAGGGGTTTCGCCAAATTACCATGGGATAGTCCGGGACTGCTCGTACCAGAAAATCGTACTCCCCGCGGTTTTCTAAAAATGTTAGGTTTTAAGAAAAATGATCAACTCCTATGTTTAAATAAATCATACACCCCTTTTGAGTTCCTTTACAAGCGTTATGGGCATAGCAAATAATATCGTCTTCATCATGATGAACTAGCCATTACTTCTTTGGGATGGGTGCATCGCCGGGTTTATGTTTTCATTAACTGCTTCTTGGGTTTGTTGATCTTTCCGATACAAGGAGGAAGGATTCATACTCGCTTAGCCATGGTTGCCAGGACCTTAATGGATGGAATCGAAGGACAAACTTATACTATCATCTCCGTGATCTTAGCTGAGATGTACCGTTCTCTAGATCGGTGCAAGCATGGGTTCAGACACTTTGAGGGTTGCAATCTATTGCTACAAGTCTGGCTGCTTAAACACTTTCAGATGGGTGAGTATAGTCAACAGCTTCTGCGAAGACCACTGAATGACTACATAGCCAACCATCACCTAAAGAAAATGGCGTTTATTCCAGACAGGTTTGCAAAGCCTGGAAATGCTGTAGGTTGGGTGCGTTTCTTCAGCAATCTGACAGACAAGCAAGTGCATTGGATGTTTGAATAGTTTCCTAGTAGTGAGTTCATCATCAGATCAAAAGGGACAACCCACTTGGTACTGATCGGGCTGCAAGGCATTTAACCTTACGCTCCTATAAGGGTAATGAGGCAAGCTAGAAGAAAACAAGTCATACCTCGGATTTCTAATATGGTCAAGTACAAGGTAGATTTCAAGGGAGATGTCATTCCATTCAAGTTCGAAGCGCAACACATGTGGAACCAAAAGATCATTGTGGAAGGAGAAACTATTGAGCCAGACAGGTATCACGCTGGTCATATGTACTATTATCTATCATGGCTGGAAGATGACGTATCTAAGGACGTCAAACCAGGAGTCAATCGGATAGGATCATAGACGAAGTGGTTGAGGCACAGGTGAAGTACAAGAGGCTACGCAAAAGGGTGTTCGAATCCGAAGCTAAGCATCTGGAGCAACATAAAGTAAACATGGAGGCGATAAGGGAATGGAAAGAGATTGCCACTAAGTCGAGGGAGATATTGGAATACTTGGAGCAAGGACTGATGGAGCTGGAAAGGAAGATGAGAAAGAGACTTTGGGATTGTCTGGGCATGGATGACGATGAAGGAGGGAAACTGGCAAAGGCTTACTTGTTGCTGGACATGCGAAATCTGGGAAACATAATTGATGGGGGTCAAGAGAGACAAGAATGGAGAAGGTCCTTCAGGGACCAAGTATATTAGGAGATAATGTTCTTTACTGCTTTCTAGCTTAGATTAGATTTCGATGTAATAAGGCTTAATATCGTTAGTGACTTTATTATTATTGTCGATTTAGTGAAAGTTTGTTTTGGCTTATTTTTGCATTAATGAAATGAAGCAAAAGTTGGCATCAATTTTCTCCAAGTCTATGTGTCGCTTAGGCCTACCTCAGGCGCAATGAGGTCCCCAAATTAGGACGTGAACTATTGCATGGCTTTGTGAAACATGTTTAAATATTGCAAACACACTTTTATTTCACCCTACTGACTTGGTTACCTTTTGCTTTTCTTTATTTTGATTATTCCCATTCCCAAAGGTTGGTCCGTGCATACTGGCATCATGAGCATACCACACAAGATCCAGAGGTCCTCTACCTCCTCCTCCACCTAGCGACCCAAAAAGCAAAGGCAAGGGCTAAGGGAAAATGGATGATTTAAGTCGTATCCAGAAAGATAATGCTGTTGTGGCGGAAAATGTTGAAACTTCAGATGGTAGAAGCACCCCGAGGCAGAGTGAGTTGGTCTTACGTTTAGAGAAAAAAATCCTGAAACTACAGGGCAAGCTTGAACAGGTCTGAAATGTACCAAACCTTTCCCTTACTCTCAATGTTCCCGACATCAACCAGCAAAACCCGACTACCTAGAAACAAACACCGCCACAAAACACACAAAACTAGAATCCACCACCCATAGCTGCAAATCTCCCGCGCCACACCAGTATCATAATCCCGCGCCACACCAGTATCATAATCCCGCACCTCCCCAGAACCTTAACCTACCACCAGTGCAAACCCCTCAATAACATCACCATCATCCAACTCAATACCCACAAACCACTACTTACCACACTCCCCAAAATGCACCACAACCTACTCCCGATCCCTAAAACTCAACCAACAACCACCCATATACCCAAGTTCTAGGAACGCATCAAAGTAAACTGATATATGTGGAAACCTTACCCCATACCCCGCAGCAAACCCTATACATACCTGAACCGACTGAGAAGGACCTGCTCATTAGAAACATGGCAGAGGAACTCAAGAAACTTACAAGGAGAGTCCAGAGTGCTGAAGGTGGGAAAGGTGTTGAAGGTCTGAATTACGAAGATCTACGTATTTAGCCAGATGCCATAGGGTTACAAACCTCCAAAGTTTGAAATGTTCGATGGCACTGGTGATCCGAAGGTGCATCTAAGAACATATTGCGACAAGCTTGCGGGAGTAGGTAAGAATGAACAAATCCGCATGAAGTTGTTCATGCGAAGTCTTACAGGAGACGCCTTGTCTTGGTATATCAGTCAAAACCTGAAGAAGTGGGCCAATTGGGTAAGTATGGCATACGATTTCTTGGACAGATTCAGGTTCAACCTAGAAAATGCGCCAGACATTTTCTATATTCAAAACCTCAAGAAAAATCCGACAGAAACCTTTCGTGAATATGCTACTCGTTGGAGATCAGAGGCCGCAAAGGTAAGACTAACGCTTGAAGAAGAATAAATGAACAAGTTCTTTGTTACAGCTCAAGATCCGCAGTATTATGAAAGGTTGATAGTCATCGAGAATCACAAGTTCTCATATATCATAAAGATGGGAGAGAGGATAGAAGAAGGAATTAAGAATGGGATGGTGACTAATTTCGAGGTGCTGCAAGCCACAAATAAAGCCTTGCAATCAGGAGGTATTTCAAAGAAGAAAGAAGTGGGTGTCTTGATGGTAGCCCAGGGTCCTAAGTCTCCCCTCACATACCAAACACCTCCACCCACATATCAACCCTCACCCCCAAAATACCAATACCCTACCATAACCTACCATACCTACAACACTCAACCTGAATATTACCATTCACCTCCACCCGCCCGCCAAAACTACCCAAAGCCACATCCAAATGTCGATCGTAGAACTCCTAGACAATACACACCAATTGCTGAACCCATAGCCCAACTGTATGAGAGACTGAGGCCGCTGGTTACGTCACCCTTATTCTTACTGTTGTTGAGAATCCTTCCCAGTGGATCAACCCCAACAAAATATGTGCCTATCATTCAGGTATGAGGGGTCATACTATTGAAAAGTGCCACACGTTGAAAGACAAGATTCAGACGTTGATCGACACTAAGGTTATACAAGCAAAGAATGTCATACCGAATGTTCGCAATAACCCTCTCCTGGATCACATAGGTGAGGGAGTGAACGTGATAGAAACTGATGAGGAATGGGACCAGGAAGGGTCCATCAGACTCATTCGAGATGGGGACACTCCTAAAATATCTCCGGTCACCCTCACGCCAGTTGTGGTACAAACCCAGGCACCATTTGAAGTTGAGGTAGCTACACCATTCACTGTAATGGTAGCTCCTACACCATTTTACAAGTCTGATATTGTCCCATAGGATTAGGTTACGGAAGCAAGAAGAAAGGGAAAAGTCAAGATGGAAGAAATAGGTGTCGTGCAAGGTATGACTAGAACTGGCAGAGTTTACACACCTGAAAATCTGGGAGGAATGAGCAAAGAAGTTGCACCTAAGCAGCATGTTGTTGAGACTGGCACTGAAGATCATTGGAGGAAGATACAAGCAAGGGAAGACTTTGTTTTTGACCACCTGAACAAGATTCCTGCTCAAATATCCATCTTTTTATTGTTGCAAAATTCAGACGCACATAAAAATGCCTTGATGAAAGTGTTGAGTAAAGCTTATGTACCCGCCGGCATCACTAGTGGAGAAATGGCTAACACGGTTGGACAGGTATTAGAAAGTCACAAAATCACATTCCACAACTATGAGTTACCTCCAGAAGGATTGAGTCACACCAAGGCATTACACATCACAGTGCAATTTGAGGATACGTTCATTGCAGGGTCCTGATAGATGGAGATTCAAGTCTGAACATATGACATTGACCACTCTAAAAGGAATAGGTAAGGGCCTGCACGAGATACGGACGGGAAGCATAAATTTGAAAGTATTCGATGGATCTCAAAGAGCCACTATCGGAGAAATGAACCTGGATCTACAGATGGTTCCGACTTGGTTTGATGTTGAGTTCCAAGTGTTAGATATATCGGCCACTTACAATCTACTGTTGGGAAGACCATGGATACATACAGCTGGGGCAGTGGCCTCTACTCCACACCAGGCTGTGAAGTTCGAGTGGAATCATCAGGAGGTAATCATTCATGGAGATGGAAGCAGACCTATCTACACCAATCAGACCGTTCCAATCATCAAAAATAGGAGGAAGTTGGGTGGAGAAACATATCACCGCATTGAGCGGGTTAATGCAATCGAAAAGGATCGATGGTGGAGCAATAAGACAGAAAGCATATTGTTGTGGACGGGATATGAACCAGGCAAGGGTCTTGGTAAAAAGCTTCAGGGATCACTAAACCCATACAACCACAGTATCATGGCATGACCTTTGGACTCGGATATAAATACACCGTGCAAGAATATCATAATTGGACATCGCCTTGGCACACCGATTACTATCCGCTGGAACAACCTGTACCACCTTTGCACCAGACATTCCATCAGGCTGGCATAATGAGGGGATCTGAGGAAGATGAGATTTTGGCTGGCATGAGAAAGTTGTTTCTTGATAAAGAAGACATAGACTACAGTGCAATTGTTGAAGAGGAGGAGGAGGAGGAAGACCTTACCATTCTGACAATGGAAGAAGGAGTTGTTCTCAAGAACTGGACCGCTGCACCATCCCGAGCTCGCCGAGTTCCTCGGTAGCCTCGCAAATTAGCATGACTTGTTTTCAAATTGTTTTGAGCATTTAAGACATTTTCAGTATTTTATTTTGAAATAATTACTCAAGCCATCGAGTCGTACTTGTTGACATTTTAAAGTTTTATTAATGCATTATTGCTTTTCATATTTATTATTATCTTTCTACATTCTTTTCAGCATAATTATTACATATCCCGATGAACCTACGATTGTGACATGCAATGAGACAATGCACATAAGGACAGTAATTCGGAAGATATAGAAGATGATGTAATACCTTAGGAAATTATCAAAGAAGTAGAAGATTTTGAAAACAAACCAAAGTCTAATTTGGAGGAAACTGAGGCCGTTAACTTAGGGGATTCTAAAACAGTCAAGGAAACTCGTATAGGCATTCATCTATGACTGTTAGAGAAAGAAGAGTATATCAAGTTCCTAAAGGAATATGAGGACATTTTTGTATGGTCCTACGATGATATGACTAGGTTAAGCACATCCATAGTAGCTCACAAGCTACCCACCAATCTTATGTGTCCACTAGTAAAGCAGAAGCTCAGAAAGTTCAAGCCGGATATGAGTTTAAAGATAAAAGAGGAGGTCACCAAGTAAATCAAAGCCAAAGTTCTCTGAGTGGTTGAATATCCGACCTGGTTAGCAAATATTGTGCTGGTCCCAAAGAAAGATGGGAAAGTTAGAGTATGTGTTGATTACTGAGATTTGAACAGAGTGAGTCCTAAGGATAATTTCTCGCTGCCTAACATACACATACTGATTGACAAATGTGCCAAGCATGAAATCCAATCCTTTGTGGATTGCTTCGCAGGATACCATCATATTTGGATGGATGAAGAGGATGTCGAAAAGACTACTTTTATCACACCATTAGGAATATATTGTTACAAAATGATGCCGTTCGGTTTGAAAAATGCTAGGGCCACCTACATGAGAGCTATGAAGACTATCTTACATGACATGATACACAGGGAAATAGAGGTGTACATGGAGTATGTTATCATCAAACCTGAAGAAATTTTTTGATCGGCTTCGAAAATACAACCTAAAGTTGAACCCTGCAAAATGTGCCTTCGATGTCCCTGTTGGAAAGTTGTTAGGTTTCATCGTCTGCCATCGAGGTATTGAGTTAGACCTGTCAAAAATAAAAGTTATCCAGGACTTGCCACCGCCAAGGAATAAGAAAGATATGATGAGTTTTCTAGGACACCTTAATTATACAAGCCGTTTTATAGCACAATCAATAGTGATATGTGAGCCAATCTTCAAAATGCTAAGGAAAGATGTTGCAACAAGTTGGATTGAAGAATGCCAGAAAGCCTTCAACAAGATCAACAAGTATTTATCTAAACCACCCGTTTTGGTCCCACTAGAACCAGGAAGACCTCTGATGCTTTGTCTATCTATGTTGGATGGGGCCCTTGGCTGCGTTCTAGGACAACTTGCTGAAACTGGGAGGAAAGAGCAGACGATATATTATCTGAGCAAGAAGTTCACGCCTTACGAAGCCCAGTACTCTTTGTTGGAATGCACCTGCTGTGCTTTGACATGGATAGCCCAAAAGTTGAGACATTATTTCTGTGCATACACTACATATCTCATATCAAGGATGGATCCACTAAAATACATCTTTCAGAAACCCATGCCTACGGGTAAGTTAGCAAAGTGGCATATATTGCTGAGTGAGTTCGACATCATCTATGTAACTCAGAAGGCAGTCAAAGGGAAAGCATTGGTTGACCACTTGGTAAAAAATCTCGTAGACGGAGAATACAAATCATTGAAGGCATATTTTCCCGATGAAGAGGTATCATTTGTAGGAGAAGCTACTACCAAAGCATACGAGGGTTGGAGGATGTTCTTCGACGGAGCAGCAAACTTCAAGGGAGTGGGCATCAGAGCTGTCTTAGTATCAGAAACCAGTCAACATTACCCGGTATCCGCAAAACTCAGGTTCACATGCACCAACAATATGGTGGAATATGAGGCTTGCATCTTGGGACTCAGGTTGGCCATTGACATGAACATTCGGGAGTTGTTGGTAATCGGAGATTCTGATCTATTGGTGCACTAGGTTCTGGGAGAATGGGCTACTAAGAACACCAAAATATTGCCATACTTACATTGTGTACAAGAGTTGATCAAGAGGTTCACAAAGATAGAATTTAATCATGTTCCAAAGGTCCAGAATGAGTTTGCAGATGCATTAGACACCTTGTCTTCCATGATGCACACATCCGGACAAGAATTTCATCGACCCTATCCCAATAGGAATTCATAAGCAGCCAGCTTATTATGCCTACGTTGAAGAAGAGTTTGACGAAAATCCATGGTTCCACGACATCAAGGAATACTTGGAAAGGGGAGAATATCCAGAGAACGCTACACACAATCAGAAACGCACGCTTCGAAGATTGGCCAACCATTTCTTTCAAAGTAGAGGAATTCTGTATAGAAGGACTCCTGATTTGGGATTATTGCAATGTGTCGAGGCCAAGAAGGCATATAGATTGCTCGAAGAAATACATGCTGGAACTTGCGGACCTCACATGAACGGTTTCATTTTGGACAAGAAGATATTAAGAGCAGGGTATTTCTGGAGGACTATGGAAACAGACTATATCAAATATGTTCAAAAGTGTCACCAATGCCAGATACATGCTGATATGATACGAGTACCGCCCAACGAACTCAATGCAACAAGTTCGCCCTAACCTTTCTCTGCTTGGGGAATGTATGTCATCGGACCAATTGAACCTGCTGCTTCAAACGGACATAGGTTCATTTTGGTGGCTATAGACTACTTCACAAAATGGGTTGAAGTCGCGTCCTATAAGGCTGTGACTAAGAAGGTTGTAGCGCATTTTGTCCGGGATTGCATTATCTATCGATTTGGAGTACCTGAGTGAATCATCACTAACAATGCCGCCAATCTCAACAGTGACTTGATGAAAGCTATGTGTGAAACATTCAAGATCAAGCATCGGAACTCTACAGCATACAGGCGGCAAATAAACGGAGTCGTACAAGCCTCCAACAAGAACATCAAGAAGACATTGAGGAAAATGGTGGACAACTACAAGAAATGGCACGAAAAGCTATCATTTTCTTTGCTCGGGTATCGCACTACAATTCGAACGTCCGCTGGGGAAACCCCCTACCTAATGGTCTATGGTACCGAGGCCGTTATCCCTGCCGAAGTGGAGATTCCTTCCTTAAGGATCATATAAGAGGCCGAGCTCAACGATGCAGAATGGGTACGGGACTAGTATGAACAACTAGATCTCATTGATGGTAAAAGAATGAACGCAGTCTGTCATAGTCAACTCTACCAAAACAGAATGCAAGAGCTTTCAATAAAAAGGTTAGGTACAGGCAATTCACACCGGGGCAATTGGTGCTAAAACGAATCATCCCACATAAGGGATAAAGCAAAAGGGAAATTCTCACCCAACTGGCAAGGCCCTTATATGGTTCACCGAGTGCTTACAGGAGGAGCCCTTATACTTGCAAATATGGACGGAGGGATTTGGCCAAAACCTATCAATTCGGACGCAGTCAAGAGATATTATGTTTAAGGCTATGTTTGCACTTTCTATTTTATGTAACCTGAACTACGCTTGACCTGATTCCCGTTTAAGAGGGGATACAAAGGCAGCCCTGTGAGTTAGGTCACATCATAATAAGATCTTTATTCCCCCCCTATGGTCAGAAACTGGGGCAAGATCTCGAGTTTGCCTGATCTCGTATTTAGAATCATCAAGGAATGTATCGCCAGAAGTATGCATTTAAATTGGGGCAGAAATTTTGAGTTAAGGAGGTTGCTATGTCTCAAAAGCTTGTCACAGTCATCAATTCAACAAAATTATTTTCTCTCATGCATTATCACATATTTCAAATGACTACATTTTATATAAACAATTTATCACAAATGCATATTTTTTGAAAATTTCATTCTTTCTATTGTAGCCAGACGTTACCCGGGGAAACTCAAATAGGACCTCAAGATAGGAACAAAGGCAAAGCAAGGAATCGGGAGCACGAACCAACCTTTCCCCATACAAACTCACAATTTTCCTTTGGATACAGGCACAATGGATATAACTAGAACGTTCGCAAATATATGCACACAACAAGATCACTATCTTCATACCAACAGAAGTCGCCAAACGCAAACGCGTCAAGCTAAGAAATACTTTGCCCTCTCGCATTTGAACATTGTCTCCATTCTTTGCATGAGGCTAAGCATTGCCTTCATTATTGCATAAGGCTAAGAATTGCCTTTCTTTGCATGAGACTAAGCACCGTCTCTATTCTCTGCATGAGGCTAAGCACTACCTCCATTATCGCATAAGGCTAAGCACTGCCTTTCTTTGCATGAGACTAAGCATTGTCTCCACTCTTTGCATGAGGCTATACACTGCGTCCATTATTGCATAAGGCCAAACATTACCTTTCTTTGCATGAGACTAAGCATTGTCTCTGCTCCTTGCATAGGGTCAAACACTGCCCTCACCATAGCATGAGGCTAAGTACTTCCTCCATTATTGCATAAGGCTAAACACAGCTTTTCTCTGCATGAGACTAAGCATTTTCTCCATTCCTTGCATGAGGCTAAGCACTGCCTACATTATTGCACAAGGCTAAGCACTGCTTTTCTTTGCATGAGACTAAGCATTGTCTCCATTCCTTGCATGAGGCTAAGCATTGCCTCCATTATTGCATAAGACTAAGCACTACTTCTCTTTGCATGAGACTAAGCATTGTCTCCACTATTTGCATCGGGCTAAGCACTGCCCTCATCTCATACAAGGCTGAGTTTTGTCTCGCCTCGTTCCCGCATATGACTAAGCATTACATGTGTCCTCTATCAAACGATTGATATCACTGCATACTCGCATTTCATGGGTTGAAACATCGCCACATTGTCCGAAGGCGTCATAGTTCGAAGGTACCATCTTCATAGCTTGAAGACACCATGCCATGGCCTGAGGGTCTCTCGAAATTGCATATCATTATTCAAAGGCGTCATAGTCTGGAGGCACCATCCTCATGGCCCGAGGACACCATTTCATGGTCTGCAAATCCCTTATCATACGCTTCATGGCCGGGGACGTCATAGTCTGAGGACATCATCCGCATCGTCCAAAGACAACTCTAATAGTCTGAAGGGAATCTGCATCATGTTAAATATTTTGAAAAAATCCATATATATTCGCGTGCATCGTGTTTTAAGTTTTGCAGGTAACTCGCGAGGTAACCGTTCTACAAACAGGAGCAATTATCGCTCCGGTTTTCGTTCACAACATTCACATCCTTTGATCATCTCAAACGTTACTAATAACCAGGGATTGATTATTTCTATTCCATAACCACTCAAACATTTGTCTTGTACATCCGTAATAATCAAATTCGGATTCATAGCTCCGCCTGAAATCATCTGTTACTCACGATAATATCACATTAAAAGATCCTTTTTCACACGACCAATCTTATAACAATTCCATCAGTTTCGTTCGTCGTTGGATCCAGAACTACACACGGCCTGATTCCCGTAACAACAGGGATATCTAGGCAACTCATGAACCAGGTTTCGGCCCCCATTTTTTCAAAAACACATCATCGTCACTCAATTCGGACAAAATTGGTCATCAATTTCTTTACCCGACAACTCTTTCATTATTCTCGGGTAAAGAGGGGGAGTTGTTGGTACCCAATTTTGCCCTCATGTTTTTATAAGTGTCATGTATACTTTCAAAATATCATATTTTGCATTATTACCAAATTTACAAGGTTCATATAAGTATTTTACATAATATTCCATAATTTTAAAGCTTTAAAATTAATTTTCTTGTATTTTAATTACTTGAATATGTATTAATCACCCCCTTAAATCATTATGTGAGGACTTAATCATCCAAATTTATTATTTGCACCCACATATACATTTCATAATATTTTTCTTTGTTTTATATAATTATATTTGTATTTTAAGGCTATTTTACACAGCTTGCAACAATAGCCTATATTCTATACATAATTGTATTTGTTATATTACCTATACTAAAATAGCATTTCTTATATTGTTATAATGTTAAGTTGTTATTTTAACGCATTTTACTACACATCTTATTATTTATTAGTCATTTTTGTAATTTATTTTTTAATGAATTTCGTGTATTTAAATTGTAGCCCAATGCTAAGACAATTTTATTTTGGACCAAAATCTAGTCAAAACCAAGCTAGCCTAATAACCCTAAGCCCAAACAAGACAACCCTTTTAGCCAACCCGGTCGCGACCCGTTTATGACCCGCCCTAACTCTTTGTTGACGTTTGGAGTACTGTTGAGACTGTTCTTCTTGTTTATTTATTTGTCAGTTGGTAACTGGTAAGTTCCTTGGCCTTCGCAATTTCATCCTCTTTCGTTTGTGTTCATATTCTATATACTAATACCACTGAAACTTATGTGAATCAATATGTTTCTATGCCATATCTGTGTGCAGCCTTATTGGCTCTGAAGTTGTTTTGTGACTCTGAACTTTTCTAGCATTTGAACTTGCCTAAAATTCCCAACTCTGAGATATATCTATTACATATGTTCAATATGAATGATTTTTGGCTATCTTAGGCTCGTTTAGCCTAGTGTGTTTGTGCCTGAATGCTTAAATCTGCTGCCTGGCATGCGTTTACTTCCCTATGGAATCATTCATGTGCAACTTGACATTTCCTAAAACTAATATTTGATCGCATTGCCATGCCAAGCATGCATTCCTGCTACTTAACATGTGCTATCTTAATTTTTGTCTTCAATCCTGTGTTCTCTAATACTGCCTAAGACTTTAGGATGAAATAACTAGCCTCTCCTCTTATATGTGGCCAACTAGCACCAGGTCTAATGCTTGGTTGTCTTGCTTCTACAAAATTGACATGCCTCTCATATTTTGATTGATTTTCAGCATGCTAATATTTTCCCTTACTTAATTAAGTAATTGCTTTGATCATGAACCTGTTCTTTTATGTTATTCCTTTCATTATGCTTTTCATGATGAACACTTTCATGTGAAGGTTGTACTTTGCTTGTTTCTTGTCTATGATTCTACTAGACACTCATCTAAGGTTCTATAGGTTGGTTCTGAATCGTGCTTCATTTTAAAACTTTTTGGAGTTATTTTCTATTCTATTGTCACGACCCAAAATCCATAAAGTTCGTGATGGCGCCGGACACCACTGTCAGGCAAGCCAACAATAATTACATAATTGGGTTCTCATTTTATTATTTTTGAAATCATATTTCCATAAATTAAATAGTAAAGGATGGGGTTTACAAAATAAATAATAATATTTTAAAAAATTCCAATACAGTGCAACACATAATCACCCAAAACCCGGTGTCACAAGTGCACGAGCATTAACTAGGAATATAAAATAAAAATACAACAGCTGTCCGGAATACAATTTGGACAGGAAAAATGTAAATACTCTTAAGGAGACTCTACTGGCTGTGGACTCGTAACGTGGAATGCAGCTCACCTAAGTCCCCGCAATAACCGCTCCTCTGCACCCACATGGCCACTAGACATATATGCACCTGCACAAAAATATGCATCAAATATAGCATGAGTACATAAATAGTAACGAGGGGTCAACTTCGACACTTACTAAGGGCCAACAATATGATAATATGAAATTATAATTAAGCATGATATATATAACAATAAAACTCAGAACAAGAAATAACTGAATAATTCATCACCATATTTAAGAACCCAAATCACTTCCTTCATTTAAAACAAATAATCTTTCAAATAATGAGTTTATACCAATTATAAAAGGGACTTCCAATTCTATTATCATGCACAAAATTCCACCGAGGATGTTCGACTCGATCCAACATAAATGTAAATTGTGCACTACCGAGGGTCGAACGGCACGAACCATCGATGCATCTATTAACCTGCTGAGGCGAACAACCCGCTCCCATGAGAGTAGTAGAAAGAAATGCCCCGCTCATGGATCATACATGCGACGCGGTCAAATATAAATTATCAATAAATCATAACTCTTTCTTGATTCTTTTCAAAATAAAGACAATTCAACTTGAAGCTTTTAAATCCTTAAACTCCTTGACTTAGTTCCATTTGATACAATTAACAAATATAATCAAATAACAGTGTCCACAAAGCATGGTGTAAACCTAAAACTACCCGGACATAAACAGGAATAGTAGCTACGTGTCACGACCCAAAATCCAACTAGTCGTGATGGCACCTAACCCAACCCGTTAGGTAAGACAATTACCAACTATCCAATTCCAATAATAATTATTAAAATAATTTAAGAGAATAAAGATCTTAATCTTATGCATCCCCCCAAGAACTAGTAGTACAAATCATGAGCTTCTAAGAATAAAGTATACAAAGCGGAAATGAAATAAATACATAGTCTGTTTGAATAATACATAAACAGAGCTTTTATAAATCTAAGGCTACCCTGAACAAGAGGCAGCTACAACAGGAACGCAGGTACATCTTCAAGTCCCGCAACCATCGAGCACAGCAACAACAACAGCCAACATCTGCACGCAATGTGCAGAAGTGTAGTATCAGTACAACCGACCCCATGTACTGAGTAAGTAACAAACCTAGCCGTAAGTTGAAAGTAGTGACGAACTTTCACCAAGGTCGGGTCCAAAACCAATAGTCCACAACAATCCATAAAAACAATAAGCAAATAATACCAGAATAACTCAGAGATAAAATGCTCTGCCAAATCATGAATTCAAAAATAATAGTTCTTCCTTTCAAATCCATCAGTGAAAACTCAAATCTTTTGCCGGAGTAGCCAAAAATATGAATAGTTTGAAAACAATAAATTTCTCCCAAAATCTTGTCAATAATAAATAATATGTTTCATTTTCCTTCCGGATAACCCGTGTAAAAACAAATGCATCACTATTCCCATCTGTCAAAAATGTGTGAAAATTCATGAATGGTGTGATGTAGTACATCACGAGGAAAAACATCTTTATGCCTGTATGTCATGTGTGCATGACAATGCGATGCAACTCAATGATAAAATCATAAACAGCCCCTCGGGCAGAACATCACTCATATACAGCCCCTCGAGCAAACCTCACAGTCACTCATGCCACTCGGGCATACCTCACAATCACTCTTGCCACTCGGGCATACCTCACAATCACTCTTGCCACTCGGGCATACCTCACAATCAATCATGCCGCATAGTCACTCAGCACTCGACGCTCGCACTCAGTAGGTACCTACGCTCACTGGGGGTGTGTACAGACTCCGAAGGGGCTCCTACAGCCCAAGCGCTATAATCTGGACGGGCAACTCACATGCTGCACAGACAACTCACGTGCTATAATATCATATCAGAATTCGCACGGACAACTCACATGCCATAATAAGCCAATAAGGCCTGCTAAAGGCATGTAGCTCGATCCCATAATAATCCTCACAATTAGGCCCTCGGCCTCACTCAGTCATCAATCTCTCCAGTCTCTCGGGCTTACAATGTCATGAAAATAGCCCAAAATGATGATATGATGTATTAATAAATAACAACAGAGACTGAGATATGATATGCAATGAAATGAATATGACTGAGTATGAAGTTTTAACTTAAAACAACTAATTCACAGCAATATGACCTCTGTGGATCCCAATAATACTGGCACATAGCCTCAACATGATTTTTAATATGCTTTTCAGCTTAATTTCTTTAACTCACAAAACGCATGGAAAATGCCAAGATCATTTAACTACAAAATTCCACAAAAACAATTACGTCACAATTTCTATAGTACGCGCCCATACGTCTGTCACCTAGCATGTGCGTTACCTCCCAGCAATTCACGAAATACATATATCCAGGATTCATACCCTCAACTCCAAGATTAAAAGAGTTACTTACCTCGAACAAGCCGAATCCAATGTCGAGCAAGCTAAACAATGCTCCAAAAATCCCATTATTCGTGTATCAACTCCTGAATGGCTCGAATCTACCACAATTAATTTGATTCAGTCCACACAATTTATAGGAATTAATTCCATATCAAAATACTAATATTTCCACAAAAATCCGAAATTACGCCGCAAAAATACCCTTGGGGTCCACGTCTCGGAATCCGACGAAACTCACAAAATACGACAACCCATCCAATTACAAGTTCAACCATACTAATTTCACTCAAATCTGACTCCAAATCGGTATTCAAACTTGAAAAATTCATTTTGTGACATTATAGAAATTTTCTTCTATTTCTCTTGAAGATTCACTAATCTTACACCAAAAATGAAGATTAATTCATGGAATATAATCACAAGGGAGTTAAGAACACTTACCCCAAGTTGTGTGGAAAATTTCCTCTCCAAAATCGCCTAAACCGAGCTCCAAAATGTCCAAAATGAGAAAAAATCTCAGAACCCTCGTTTTAAACACTGCCCAGGCATTTCCGCACCTGCGGTGCCTGGGCTCGCACCTATGCATCCGCATTTGCGGAACAAATTGCGTGCCTGCGGACATTGCCAACCTTTCAAAACCTTACATATGCGGCGCCCTTCTCGCATTTGCGGGCTCGCAGATGCGCAAACCCTTTGCACCTACGTTCGCCCCAGGCCAGCCCCAGTCCACATCTGCGCCAACACCTTCGCACTTGCGGCCTCGCAGATGCGGCAAATTCCTCGCACCTGCGAGCACTGCCCAGTCCCACTCTTGGCCGCTTTTGTGTCTTATTTCACGCACATGCGGCTTCGCACCTACGATCAAAATCTTCGCAGGTGCGATCGCACAAGTAGGCAGCAGTTCCAGCATTTCCTTAAGTCCAAATTTGATCCGTTAATCTTCCGAAACTCACCCGAGGCCCCCGGGACCTCAACCAATTGTATCAACAAGTCCCATAACATAACACAGACCTACTCGAGGCCTCAAATCACACCTAACCACATCGAAACGACGAATTACTCCTCAATTCAAAATCAACGAACTTTGAACTTTCAAATTCTATATCTTGTGCCGAAACACATCAAATCAATTCGGAATGACTTCAAATTTTTGCGCACAAGTCACATTTCACATTACGGACCTATTCTAATTTCCAGAATCGGATTCCGACCTCAATATTAAAAATCAAAAGTCAACCCCCCGGTCAAACTTCCTAAGAATTCGACTTTCGCCATTTCAAACCTAATTCCACTACGGACCTCCAAATAATTTTCCAGACACGCTCCCAAGTCCAAAATCACCATACGGAGCTATTGGAATCATCAGAATTTAATTCTGATGTCGTTTACACATAAATTGATATCTGGTCACTATTTTAACTTAAGCTTTAAACCTTGGAACTAAGTGTTTCAATTCCTTCCAAAACCTCACCGGACCCGAACCAATTGCCCTGGGAAGTCACACAACAACTGTAAAGCCCAATTTGAGCAGTAAATGGGGAAACGGGGTTGTAATACTCAAAACGACTGGTCGGGTCGTTACATTCTCCCCCACTTAAACATACGTTCGTCCTCGAACGTGCCAAGAGTTGTTTCCAAGCCATCAAATCACTGTTCCATCTTACCACACACGTACTCGGGGTGATATCACGTCACCCTATTCTATATAGGCCTAACCACACAATATAATTGAAAATCGTTAATTTAACCTTAGCCCAAAACCCATGAAGCCAAATTTTTAACATCCAAAATTCTTTTCAAGACCTGAATCTTACATCTACACATTGTATAAATCCAAACAAGCTGCATCGAGCTATAACTATAACCCCGGATATAATCACCCAGCATATTAGACAACTCGCCCTCTCGTAGCGCCATTCCTGATCACAATAACTACTTCAAACCAACAAAATATTAGCATTAAACTCCATATAGAAAATAACCTCATCCCAACACCTTTGTACGTTGTTAATAATAAAAGAAGCACGCGGAAAGCTCATGACCCCTTATCAGATCAATAAGTCATGGAGCTCTCTCTCCCCAACTATAACAATAATCCTCTCCTAAGCTGACTTTCAATATTATCCTCCCGAATATATCATAATCAAGCCCGATAGTACCCCTTCTAGGTCCAATGACCTTATATTATTAAACAAAACTATCTCACAAATATGTCACACCAATATAACTCAGAGCCACAACCCGTGCCATCCATGCACCAATACGCAACAATTCAAATGTACCCACGCATAAAAAATGACTCAAATGAGAGAACTGCCCCGCCAGATTAACAAGTACCGCCACAACAAAATGCTGAAAATTCATCATGCACCGTAGAACCATCACCTGATTCTAACACAAGGTTCATACCTTAACATAACTCTGCTGCAATGCGTGACCCCATCCAAACACTGGTCGATAATATATACCTCGAGCCACCCGCTCAAAATCAATAACCACAGAGAGGCGAAGGACAAAATGCCACACAAAACCTAAAAGAACATAACCATTACGCAATCGCTCTACCCAAATACTCTCAAATTCCGTTATAAAGCTTAAATAGAACCACACCATCTGTGCACATAACCAATGAATCACAACTCCTCATAGCATAAAGGAGTAACTCACAGATCATTTCAAAACACGAATAAGCTCAACATCAACCGAATGACACATCCCTCAACAATAGCAGTATGGAGCCAACCATTCCGGTTCGGTGTAGAATACACATCTTAATTGGGCCTACCAATGGACCCCCAAATCAACTCTGGTCACCCATAGTAGATAAATAACCCTCCAAAAATTCATCGCGACTGATTCATAATACATCATATCATCTGACTCGCTTCGGTCACGACTTCACAGTCCACAACCACAAAACAATCTGCTCATGAGAACTCCCAGTCTCCAAATCCATAGAACATACGGATCACTATTTCTGATTCCATCAAATTTAAATCTCTCAAACTCAACCAAGCCATGCAGGTCGCCAAACCTAAGAGTATTGTCACAAAGAACCTATAGAAAATCCCAACATCATTAGCACCCAAAGAACCGATCATATCCATTACCATACTGATCCTACCAACTACCAAGCTGTCCTATTTCTCCAAGTTCCTTCCGAATTTATCTTAAAATTGATACTTCTCCTTGCTAAAACACCACTATCTTTAACCACAACTCACCCCACAAACCTTAGCATAGAACCATAACTCCCCACGGCCCATAAGCAACTGTATTCTTCTTAAGCACCTTCAAAAATTCCATGATTGTAACACTCACTCTGAAAATACCTTATGTGAATTTAAAATTGTTCTTCTCACCCTCCTTATAATAAAACATAGAATCCATAATCATACAGAATTTCTGCAAGTCCAGGCACCATCTAGTGTAAATCTCAGGTTTTATCCATAAACAAGTCCGGAGAAATTCTCAATTGCTATATAAAATTCTCAAACCCACTAAAATTTTCTCGGGAGTCACCCACTTTACTCAAATCTAATTGCACAACCCAAATGGGCCAAAAGACACGTGCCCCCTTAGCATAATAGCTCTCAAAGAAGTAACTCTACTTTAATACCACCTATCAAATTCATACTCCATGCGCACCACATCATTCACAAATAATAACTCACTCATCCCACGATTTTCATATACTCATAAGTGCAATATAATCCGTATCCAGGAATTTCGTTATTCGAGCCATCATCGATCTCAACTTTTGCAAGTCATAACTAACCCACCAGTATGCCTCAGTCCAAAACTAAACCTTTACATATAATCATGAAATTGAATTATCAATACCAGGCTCCCCCACTTGGCTCAAAGCCATAGATTAAAACATTCCATAACTCACAACACCAATACTCTATTACTGTCATAATGCCACAGTCAGTTCAACAAAACTTCTTCTCAAACTCATGCAACGCCAACCATAAAAATACCCCAAATCATCCGCTAAGCTCGCAATTATTCTCTTGACACTCAAGCCAACTTTCTCAGCCAGAGAGTAGTAGAAAGAAATACCCCGCTCGTGGATCATGCATGCGACGCAGTCAAATATAAATTATCAATAAATCATAACTCTTTCTTGATTCTTTTCAAAATAAAGACAATTCAACTTGAAGCTTTTAAATCCTTAAAATCCTTGACTTATTTTCATTTGATACAATTAACAAATATAATCAAATAATGGTGTCCACAAAGCATGGTGTAAACCTAAATCTACTCGGACATAAACAGGAATAGTAGCTACGTACGGACTCTCGTTACTTCGTGCGTACGTAGCCCCCACAAATAACAACACATATTAATTAAGTTCACATGTGGGGTAAATTCCCTCTTACAAGGTTAGAAAAGAGACTTACTCGCTCTGAAGTTCCATCACTGTCTCCCAAGCCCTTCCGATAACTCAAACCGATGTCCAACGCTCTAAAACTAGTCAATAAACGTGCAAATCCATAAATATACACTATAATACTTATTATAGTCCAATTTATAACAATTCCTAACTCCACTTGAAAAGTCGATAAAATCACCCTCGGGCCCACGTGCCCGGATTCCGAAAATTTTCAAAGATAAACCTTACCCATATCACCATGAACTCAAATATACAATTTATTCCAAATTCCATATCCAATTTCGTGGTCAAATTCCAAAAATACCAATTTTTAGGTTATTCTTCAAAATCCCAAATTTCTAAAACTTTTCATGTAAAAATACATATATAATCCAAGTATTTAACTTGAAATAGGTGGGAATCACCTACCTTGACATAGATTATGAATATGGAGCTCCAAAATCGCTCCAAGACCGGCTCCCATGGAGGAAATGAAGTAAAAATGGCCAAAATCCCGTTTTAAAACAACTCACTGCCCAGAAATCTATCTTCGCGTTCGCGACCCTTTGATCGCATTCGCGATGGCCAGCTGACCCTCCCCTTCACGTTCGCGCACCCCTCTATGCATTCACATAGGCCAAATGGCCTTAGGCCCAGCTCCCTCCTTTCCTCTTCGCGTTCGCGTCGCCTTGGCCGCGTTCACGAAGGCTTGTCCAGATCTTGCCTCGCGTTTGCGTCCAATGGCTCGCGTTTGCGAAGGCCAAACCCAGCAGCCCCATATATTCCTCTTCGCGAATGCGGGACTTCCTTCGCGTTCGCGAAGAAGGAAACCAGACACCGGCAACATCATTCCAAAACAGCTCCAATTTGGTCCGAAACTACCCCAAAACACACTCGAGGCCCCCGGGACCCCATCCAATTATACAAACTAGTCCCAAAACATAACACGGACCTGCTCGAGGCCTCAAATCACATCAAAAAAAATCTAAATCATAAATCGCACCCCAATTCAAGCTTAATAAACTTTAGAACTTCAAACTTCTACGTTTGATGCCGAAACATATCAAATCACGTCCGATTGACCTCAAACTTTGCACACAATTCACATTCGACATTACGGACCTATTCCAACTTTCGGAATCGGAATCGGAATCCGACCCCGATACCAAAAAGTCCACTCCTGGTTAAACTTCTCAAATACCTTCAAATTTCTAACTTCTGCCAAATGACCTACGGACCTCCGAATCCACGCGTACAAGTCATAATACCTAAAGTGAAGATGCTTATGGCCCCAAACTACCGAACGATGCGCTGGAGCTCAAAATGACCGGTCGGTTCATTACATCTATGGTGGTCAATCCTGTCACTTTTAAACTTTCTTTCTCGAACTACAATCATAAATTTGCCTCATAAGTGTCTTGTGTGCCTTTCAATTTAGCCTAATCCTGTTTAGAGTTGTTGTTGGCTATAACTTTAAGAACTAATTGTTTAAACTATTTAGTTAATTCCTTCAAGTATTTTTATCACCTGTATAGCTGAACTTGGCATCCATTTGGGTAAGTAAGTTATTCGTGTGGTCCTATTATTGGGCCACATATTTTGTTAGGTTTGAGTATTAAACTCAGGCTGCTCTAATTCCTTGGTGAGCCTGGGACTCTGGGTCTGCTGTTGCGCGACGAGTAAGACTATCAAAGGCCCTAGAATTCCTGGGTTATTTTCGTATTGGGCTTGTAATTACTTCATTGGGCTTGTATTGGTTCAGTCTGCAATCTGTCACCTTGTATTGTTTCTTCTCGGGTCTATAATAACTTGTAAACAGACAGTTGGGGATTAGTGAAAATGGGGGAAACTGGGATATTTTATCTCTTGCATGAATGGGTAGAGAACGTGCCTATAGGACCTTAATTGTTTTGTTTGCCATGCCTCACTCTTTGAAATTATCTGTGTATATGCCACTCACTTAGGAAACATGACTTAGGGCTAATATAATGACTTATAATGTTAGAGAGCATGCCTATAGGATCTAAATTGGACTTGTCGCACTTAGATGTTATGTCTATAGGAGTTCAAAACAAATAACTGAAAATGCATACTTTGGGTTACTTCTTTAAACTATGTGACGCATCTAGATGCCATGGCTATAGACTCTCAGCTTAAGTAACCAAAGTTGTTATTGTTGTTACTCTCTTCTTATAACACAACTCGCCTAGAAAGCATGCCTATAGGGATAAATAAATAATTCTTCATTCTCAACTACTTCACTGCCAGATGTTAATCGCGTAGAGATCATGTCTATAGGATGCTACTACTCGCCTATAAAGCATGGCTATAGGATTCTTTAATAGAACTTTGTATTAAAAATAGCCTCTTCGTCAAAACTAGTCATCTAGAAATCCTGCCTATAAGAATTTACGCTAATTGCAGAGTGGTTCGAATAACATAGAAATCATGGCTATAGGTCTTAAACAATTTAACATGCCTTAAGTCCAAACCTGCCTATCTATAGCTGTCTGTTTAAATAATTTGAACATCGCTAGTATAAGCTATAATTGTCTGCCTAACTGACAACGTGCATTCATGTCTATATGAGGATGTGAATTTGAGCCTTTGGTGTTGATTACGTGTAGTCCTATTTGTTTTGAATGCGCGCAGAGTTTTCTCATTTTGAGCATCCTAAGGAAAGTCTAGAACTACCAAAGTAGTAAGTCCAAAACCTCCTGGACCATAGGCATGGGGCGGATAAAGCACACATAGGGCACGATTTAGAATTGAGTTAGAGTGCCTTTAAGTAACAACTTCAACATAGTAATTGGGTAGCAGGAGATGATAGTCTGTGCCCACTGAATAATATGAGCAACCCCTACCTTAAAGGAGTTACGAAGTATTATTTATATTGCACGGGGTAATCCTTTAGGCTAAAAAACTTAGGACCCCCCCCCCCTCTTTATATGCTTAATATTTACACTTAGTCATTAATATAGACTAACGTAGTTGTACACTTGTAATCATTAAAGATTTGTACCGATTATTATGTGCTATGATATGACTCTTAGACTTTTATATTTTCCTTTGCTTATTTAATCACCTAGCCTAATTACATATTCCATATAGTTTAAAATTCGACCGGGAACCACAGTTGTGGACCTCGAAGAGTGCTGAACACCTTCTCTTTGAGGTAATTTGAGCCCTTACCCGATCTTTGGTGGTGTTGACTAGTCAAATAGAGTTATTCGAAAATAGGTGCCCTAACGCACCTTAAAATTATTAGTTGGCGACTCTTCTCTTTTAATACTCATTTAAAAGAGTTGTCACACGTCGAAACCCGCTTTCGCGAGAAAATGGGGCGCGATAGCATGGCGACTCTGCTGGGGATTTACAATTAGGCTCTTAGCATAATGAACTTGACTTATGTGGATACTTTCTTTTTTACATGCACATCCCTATTCACCTTTATTTGTTTAAATTTGCTATGACATGCACATCCCTTCGACTAGACAACATATTTAGAATTTATTATATATATTTTGAAGATCTACAGCTTTACCCTCTTAATAATCTGCTTTTAAAATTGTTAAAAATGAATATTGGGTAGCTAATGCTGGCTTGCCAAGCAAGTAGACATTAGGCATCATCACGGGGCCGTGGTTGGGATTTCAGGTCATGACACCAACTAAACACTTCCTCTTCAAGTACCTAATAAGCTATACGTTCAGAGCACACTACACCTATGACCATTATTGATAGAAACAATTAAGTTCTAGCATATGCGGTCAACAAACACTTCCCGTACTTATGCCCAATGTCAAAATATCCAACACATGAATAAATGCTCATAACAATTGATATTTGGCTTAATGTATGCATATTTTGATGTATATCACCTCACATTTTGCTCATGTCTCGAAGATATGAGATGTATAATATAATGATTTGTGCTAATTTGTGGTATTTCTATGTGTAGGAATCATTCGGATGCAATTTGGGATGAAAGTGCACGAATTGGAGTGAAAATGGAAAGAAAGGGCAAAAGTAAAATTTTGAGGGCCACAGGCAGCGTGGGGCGCTGCCTGTGGCGCACTTTACAGTGTTGCTGGGAAGTTGAGCGCCAGGGCCAGCGCCCTACGCTGCCCTGGACGCTCAAAACGCAAGCATGTCCTAATTCAACTATAACTCGGTTATTTCGACCCCAAGACTCCCCCAACTCATATAAAAGCCAACCTAAACCTATTTTGAGGGGGGGGGGGCGTGACTTGGAGAGAAAAACAAAAGTACGAAACACTCGGGAGCACGGATTAGAGCAAATTTTCCATTCTTCTTCTAGTATTCATTGATTTTATGTTGAAAAATATTAATTTTGATGATTGTATGAACATGAGTGGCTAAGAATCCTATTGTTCTGGGGTCATGGGTGCTACATGAATGTTGACGTTTGAAGTTTGAATTGACGAATTTGATTTTATCATATTGGGTTATTTATTTAATTCTGTTTTTAATTATTTTACTGAGTAGCTAATAGTGAAATACTATCTATGAATCTAGAGTTGAACTCGAAAGTGGGAATTCTAGATTGCATATAGAATTAAATAGAGTAAGTTCTTGAACCCGGGGAACGGATTTGCAATTAGGATAGAAATATATCTAATTGCCTTGCTTGATTGAAATACAGGACGTGTAAATGCATTCTTGTTAATCTTAATTACGTAGACATATAGGAATTAAGTTATCTTGAATAGGCGAGTAAGAACTCGATAGATTGTTATGAGTAATATTGACCCTATCAAACAACAATCCAGATAAATCAATTAGTCATTTTAAGCCAAGAATGCAACATGATTGTTAGCTAGCCTATGATCCTGGAATACCCTCTCCAACTGATTGTTATCCGAAATTGCTTCAATGTTGTGGTTGATTTCTAGTTATTTTATTGCTTGATATTTTTAGGTAGTAAATTAGACACTTATATATTTTTTGAGAAATCTCTTGAATTAATAATTTGTTTGAGTTTAAATTAGTCAAAATTTAATCATAAGTCTTCGTGGGAACGATACTCTACTCACTACTCTATTACTTTATGACCACGTATACTTGCGTGAGTGTTTTTGGTCGCAACAACAATCCTAGGCTCGAAAACTAATTCAATAACACAATGCACTCAAGACTTGTATACATAATCTAATAGAGAAGTCTAATAATGTTACCTATCCATTGTGGAAACATGAGCCCTCACAATAAAATCAAGGGAGTAAGTAGTCTACACATCAAAATCAAATGATCGAATATATTTTAAGGACTCGGACATATAACGAAAATCACTCACTCTCTCAAAGAAGTCACATGCACGCAAAAGGTACTATAGGCTTGCCCATTATGTAAACCTCTACTAATGTAGGCACACTCGATCCAAAATCAACTAGGACTTTATTATGGTGTTAATGTGAGCTAAGGGGTGGGTAGGATATATTTAGAAGTTAGTGGCTAACCCTCCTAAGCATTTTAACTGTAATGACTCGGCCGGTTGTTTTGAGTTTTGTAGCCTCATTCCCCCATTCACTGCTTATTTTGTGTTCAATTGTTGTTATATAACTTGCCGGGGTGGTTGGTTTGGTTCCGGGTGTTCAGAATGGGTTGGACACTTAGTCCCAAGGTTGGAAGCCCAAGTTGAAAGAGTTGACTGAATGTTGAATTATGTGTAAACAGCTCTGGAATAGAGTTTTGATGGTTCTGATAGCTTCGTAGGGTGATTTCGGACTTAGGAGTGTGCCCGGATATTAATTTGGAGGTCCGTAGTCGATTTTGACTTAAATTGGCGAAAGTTGAAAGAATCGAAGTTTGGAGAGTTAAGAGGTTTGACCGAGAGTTGACTTTATGGTTACTGGGCTCGTATTTTGGTTCCGTAAGTTGGAATAGGTCTGTTGTGTCATTTATGACTTGTGTGCAAATTTTGAAGTCAATCGACGTTGATTTGATAGGTTTCGGCATCGATTGTTGAAGTTGGAAGTTCATTAATTTTAATAGGCTTGAATTGGGGTACGATTCATATTTTTGATATTGTTTGACATAATTTGAGGCCTCGACTAAGGTTGTATCGTGTTTCGGGATGTGTTAGTATGTTTCGATGAGGTTCCGGGGGCCTTGGGAGTGATTAAGATCGAAATCAGATTGGATTTTGGATGTTTGGAAGAGCTGGTGTGATCAGGTGTGGAGCAATCGCACCTGCGAGGGTTAGGCCGCAGGTGTTGAGTCGTAGAAGCAGCTAAGGATTCGCAGGTGTGGTCTAGCATGTACTGGGCAGTGGTCGCATGTGCGATGGATTTTTCACATCTGCGAGCCCGCAGATGCGGATTTTGGCAGAAGTGGCCGGCTTCACAGAAGCACGCGATTGGGCGTAGAAGCACTTCCGCAGATGCGAGGAATAGGTCACAGGTGCAGAGTAGGAGGGCTTAAGTGAATTCCACAGGTGCAGAGTTTTCACCACAAAAGCATCTCCGCAGATGCGGATTTTTGGCCGCATAAGCGAAATGGCTAGGCAGTGTATATAATTGAAGGGTTCCGAGATTTTATTCATTTTTGGACTTTGGGAGCTCGGATTAAGGCTATTTTCAAAGGGATTTCACTAGATTTCAAGAGGTAAGTCACTTTTGATCAGTTTTATTGATTAATATTGAATATCCATTGAACTTCCCACCTAGTTTATGTGTTTTTAAGGTGGAATTTTAGGAGTTTTGGGCTAGGTATTGGAGAGTAAGAATTGAGGATTTGAGTGGCGATTTGGTGTCCAATTTGAGTAATTTTTGTATGGTTGGACTCGTGATTGAATGGGTGTTCGGATTTTATAACTTTTGTTGGATTTCGAGACGTGGACCTAGGGTTGATCTTTTGAGTTGACTTTTTGACTTTTGTTAAAGAACTTAGTTTTGTCTTATGGAATTGATTCCTATAGCTTGTGTTTATTGTATCGAGTTGTTTGTGACTAAATTTGAGGCGTTCAGAAGTCGATTCACGAGGCAAGGGCTTATTGGAGTAGCGATTTGCACGGTTTGATGTAAGTAACAATTTTAAACTTGGTTCTGAGGGTATGAATCCCTGAATTACGTGTTATGTGGTGGTGTTGAGGTGACGCACATATTAGGTGACGGGCGTGTGGGTGTACACCATAGAAATTGTGACTCAGTCGATTCTGTGAAACTATGTAATCATCTTATCTGAATATTGTTAGTGTACCCTATGTGTTAAAGAATTTGAGCTGTGATTTATGTTAGAAATCATATTTAGGCTATGTGCTCGTACTATTGTGACCCACATCGGTCATTCTTTTGTTGTTGAGTTATTTTCTTAAATTGCAGTTATTTACTCAGTCGCATTCATCATTGCATATCATATCTCAGTATTTATCACCATTTATTATCACATCATGTATCATTGTTTTGGGCTGATTGGCATGAGTGTTGTGAACCCGAGAGAGTGGAGAGATTAATGACTGTGTGAGGCCAAGGGCCTGTTTGTGAGTAATATTGATGGGATTGGGCTGCATGTCGCAGAATGTATTATTGACTCATGATGGTATAGGGTTGCATGCCACAGCATGTATTATTGATTCATGATGGGATCGAATTGCGCGCCGCAGCAGGTTTTATTAGTGCTTGGGCAGGATCCGCCCCTCCAGAGTCTGACATACCAGCAGTGAGCATAGGTACCGTACAATGCTGAGTGACTGAGTGTGATGAGCGAGAATTGAGATAGTTAGATTGAGTACTCTGAGAGTGTGAGTACGTGCGGTTTTCATTATGTTGAATCACATGTGGCATGCACATTGACATGTAGATATAGAGATGCAATATTCCTCATATCAGTCATACTTGGCATATTTTATCTATATTGAGCTTAACTATTAAACCTGGAAGCATGTCTACATTCCTGTACTGTGTACCAGTGGATTATGAGTTACTCTGAGATATTATTATCATATTTCATGTCATTTTTGTATTGTTAAATTTTGTATTTGGACGGTATTGGTTAAGCTTGTCACTGCTTTCAGCTCAAGGTTAGTCTTGCTACTTATTGAGTACATTGGTTGGTTGTACTCATGCTACACTCTGCACTTCATGTGCAGATCCAGGTATTTCCGGGCATGACAGTTGCTGATTTGGAGCTTTATAAGTTCGGATACTATCGAGGTAGCTGCTTTGGCGTCTGTAGACCTCGACCCTCCTCCTTTTTTTTAGTTTTATTTATATTATTCTATCTTCCTAGACAGTGTTTCAGAAGTCACACCATGTTATTTTATAGATGCTCATGTACTTAGTGACAACCGGATTTTGGGGAATTCTATATTGAGTTGCGGTGTTTTCTTCCAATTATTATGAGATTTTATTTACTTAAAGCCTATTTCAGTATGTTTTTAAATTAAAGATGCATGTATTTGTGAGATGTCGCCTTTCGTAGTATCGCGATGGGCGCCATCACGGCACATGTGATTTTGGGTCATGACATTAACACATCACGCAGTCAACTTTAAGCACATTATTTCTTCAATCCACTTCAATCATCATAAGATAGATCACCCTAAAATATGTTCCCTCTATCTTTAACCACTACTATAACTCACACTCTCTAGCAAGAACAAGATACCTTTATTTTTTTTATTTTTTTTCAAATATGTTTTCTACTATTTTTTTTTTGTTTTTGTATTTTTTTCCTTACTTTTAGTGGAGTTTTCTTTAAGATACAAGTGCACCTTTCTTCCTTATATTAGTTCCACTCAAACACTACCCCAAGTTTTCTCGTTACTTCTTTCTAGCACTCTCTTTAAAATTCAAGTGCTTTAAGAGGTATAAGGATCAAACCGATTCAACTAAGAACAAAAGGGTATAGGCTTGTAATGCGAGTGCCAAAAAAAGACTTATAGGCTCAAAATGGTAAACTAGGGATGATTTTATTTATGATAAGCAATAAAGCTCTAAAGGATCAAAGAAATCCTAATATCATTTTTCAAATCGAGCAACACCCAGGATTTCGCTTCAACTCACATTCCGGGGAAGTTCTACACTTAAATGCGATAATATGGAGAAACTAAGAAATCGCTACACACATGGCACATGACTCACTAACGATGGTCCCATTCTGACTCTCAATCAAACAAATATTCATAAAGCCAAGAGATATATTAAGCATTAAGCATAAAGTGAACACAAGTCAAGCAAATGAGATATAGGAGTCATGACACATGCTATTCATTTTTATCAAGGAATCATCATATATTTAAAACCAAGGGAAGGTGAAACACATGCCTGAAACTAAGTATGCAACCATCAAACAAGTCAATCACATCATTCCTTCTCTTTTATTTCCTAAGTACTACTTTGCTAAAAAAACAACTACTACTACCTAGTTCTAGTTATTTTTCATGAAAAAGAACCGAGGCACAAAAACAAATCATGGGAGATTATTACTATCTAAGGAAAATAAGAAGACGTGGTGTAACGACTTCACCGGTTATTTTGCTTTCTAGATCCTTGTTGCCCTTAATACGACTCCCCTTATGTGCTTTTACTATTTTATGACCTGTGGGGACGGTTGGTTCGAGTTAAAATCGGGACACTTGGTTCCTTAGTTTCGCTTTTAAAAGGCTAAGTTTGACCTTGATCAATATTCTAAGTAAATGACCTCTGAAATGGGATTTGATGGTTCCAATAGGTTTGTATGATGATTTTGGGCTTGGGCGTATGTTCGGCTCAAGTTTTGGATGCCCCGAGAGCATTTCGGCGCTTAATGTTGAAAATTGGCTTATTGAAGGTTTAAAAGTTCTTTAAATTTGTATTGGAGTAGGTTTTGGTGTTATCGAGGTCTATTTGGGCTTTTGAGCCTCGGAATAATTCTGTATGGTAATTTAAGACTTTCACACAAAATTTGGTGTCATTCCGAGTAATCTAAGTATGATTCTGCTCATTCGGAGCGAATAGGAAATGTGAAGTTCATAATTTGATTCAATTTGGTATTGGCATGCGATTCTTAGTTTTGTTATTATTTTACGTGTTTCAAGAGTTCGAACAGGTCCGTATTATGTTTATGGACTTGTTGGTATATTTGGACGGGGTCCCAAGTGGCTCGGGTGTGTTTCGGACCACCGGGAGCTAAGTTGGAAACACCAGATTTTCCAGTTCGGGTTTCCTTCTTCGCGAACGCGGAAGGACCTTCGCGTTCGCGATGAAGGAATTAGAATGGGTTGGGTATTTTTCTTCGCATTCGCGAAGTCAAGGCCGCATTCACGAAGGCTTGGGACCAGTGGTCTTTGCGTTCACGTAGAGTCGAGGGCCTGGGCAACCCAGTTGCCTTACATGATCGCGAGTGAGGGTACGCGTTCGCGATGAGGAGGCGGCCCAGTGCATTGCGTTTGTGAGTGTCCTCTCACGATCGTGAAGAGGAATTTTCCTGGGTTCTTCAGTTTTTCCTTCGCGATCGCGAGGGCTTGACCGCGATCGCAATGAAGGCACAGACCTGGGTAGAATGTTTTAAAACGGGACATAGGCCATTTTTCTCTCATTTTTCATTCCTTGGCCGATTTTGGATCTTCTTGGAGAAGGGTTTCTACCTAGATATTAAAGGTAAGTAATTCCTACCCAATGTGAGTTTAATACATAGATTATGGGTAGATTTTAACATGTAAAATTGTGAATATTATGGGTTTAGTTGAAAAACCTAGGTTATGATAAAAATGGGATTTAACCACGAAAATAATTATGGAATGGGATGAAAATTATATATTTGAGTTCGTAAGGTTATGGGTAACAATTTGCTTTGAAAATTTTCGGAATCTAGGCACGTGGGCCCGGGGTGAATTTTAGGAATCTTCTAATTTGGGTTGGGTAATTACTCAATTAATTAAATTATGAACTTTTGAGTATGTATTGATTAAATTATTCAACATTTGGCTAGTTTCGGATTTTTCGGCACCGAGTTGAGGCTTTAGAGTGAATTTGAGGCCGGGAAGCGAGCTTTAAGACAAGGTAAGTCTCTTGCCTAACCTTGTAACAGGGAAGTTACCCCATAGGTGATTTAAATTAATAATTGCTTCTAATTGTGGGGGCTACGTATACACGAAGTGATGAGAGTCCGTGCATAGCTACTAATTATGCTTATGTCCGGGTAGTTTAGGACCCAAATCATGAATTACTTGTAATGTTTGCACCCTACTTGTTAATTAAAGTGCCTAAATCATATTGGAACTTGTTAGAGGAATTGTAAAAGACCGAAATTCATTTACTTGAATATTGAGTGGATTACTTGACCGTTAATGAGAATTTGTGTCTCATTATGTATTTTCCTTGAATTAACTTTTAAGCCAAGTGTTTATAAAGTTTCATCTCTTCTTATGGAGCGGGCTGAATGCCTTGGCAGTAGATAGATAAATCTATGGTTCATGTCGCATGACCCTCGGTAGTGTACACGTTATTCTGGATCGAATTGTATGTCCTCGGCATAAATGTGCGTGATAATACTTGGATTTTAATTATTTATTTGATATCAGACAGAAAGCTATTTGAGATTCACCATGTGTAAAGGAATTATTTATTTCCTGGTTGTTATTGAATTATTGTAGTTATATACATAACCCATGCTTATTTGGAGCTTCTTTATTTTTATTATTAGCCCATAGTAAGTGTCGATGTCGACCCCTCATTACTTTTTCTTCGAGGTTAGACTTGATACTTATTGGGTACATGTTGTTTATGTACTCACGCTATACTTCTGCACTAGCCGTGCAGGATCTAAGGTAGGTGTATTTGGTGATCACACCGGCGCGCATCCCCTTTACCCAGAGGCCTAGTGGTGAGCTGCTTCCTGAGTCGTTCCGCAACACCCAGAGTCTCTCCCTTGCATTCATTTCTGTCTATTTTCATTTCAGACAGTTGCTAGAGTTTTGTATAATCTATTAGTACTCATACACTTGTGACACCAGGTCTTGGCACACACTAGCAGACTTTGTGGTTTTGGATTATTACTATAGTTTTGATTGCACTCAGCTGCTTTTGTTTTATTTATTTAAATCTGTTGTTTCTTAATCTTTTAATTAAGGAAAATTGAATTATTTGGAAATTTATTAAAAAGAGAAATCACGTGGTTAGCTTATTGTTGGCTTGCCTAGCGGCGGCGCTGGGCGCCATCACGGCGCATAAGAGAATTGGGTCGTGACAATATGGTATCAGAGCAATAGGTTCATGTCGGTCTCACAAGTTATGAGCAGGCCTAATAGAGTCTTGTGGATCGGTGCGGAGACGTTCGTACATATATTTGAGAGGCTATAAGGTGTTAGAAAACTACTCTTTCTTCATTTCCTATCGTGTAGTTGATGTGGTACTAAGTATTTTTCTATTATTCTCTTACAGATGGTTAGAACGCACGCAGCGGATGTTCCAGGCCATGGAGGATCTGCTCCCCCTATTGCTAGAGGCCGACGTAGAGGCCGAGGGAGGGCTCCAACTCATGGTAGAGGACGAGGGAGTCCTAGAGTTGCTCCAGTTATGCCACCAGCGGATCCAGTAGAGAATCCTATTATCGAGGAGCAGGGCGAGGTGCCTGCAGCAGAGCCAGCCTCGGTCGATTTCATGTTCGCACAAGGATTCAAGGAGGTCATGGGCCATATGCTACGGTTCATGGATTCTATGACTCATGCTGGTTTATTTCCAGCAGACCCAGCCATATCTCAGGCGGGAAGGGGAGCACAGACCCATACCGCCCAGGCTCCAGGACATGCAGCTACCATATATCAGACCCCGGGCGCACTACCCATGGGCGGTGCTCAGCCAGTTACGGCAGCTATACCTGAGCCCGGACCAACTGCGGTCGGTGATCCATAGAAGCTATTGGATAGATGGACCAAGCTTCACCCTCCTGTCTTTGGAGGTGAGCAACATGAGGACCCCCAGGATTTTATTGATCGGTACAGGGACAGACTACACAACATGAGGATATTGGAGTCCCATGGGGTAGATTTTACTACTTTCTAGCTGGAGGGCAAGGCCTGTAGGTGGTGCAATCATATCTTCCCGGCAGACCAGCAGATTCTCCTCCCATGACTTGGGACCGGTTCACCCGTATTTTTCTGGATAGGTATATCCCACCCTCTCAGAGGGAAGAGTTACGGTTTCAGTTCGAGCAGCTCCAGCAGGGTCAGATGTCAGTGACCGACTATGAGGCGAGATTCTCTAAGTTGTCTCGCCATGCACTTATGATACTTCCTATTGATGCATAGAGAGTGCGGAGGTTTGTTGTGGGTTTGCATTCAGGTGTTTAGGCCACTATGGCCCGAGAGGTTGAGATGGGGACTTCTTACGAGCTAGTTATAAAGATAGCTCTGATAATCAAGGGTGTACGTCAGCACAACCGAGAGCAGGCGACGACGAGGGATAAGCGATTTCTATATTCTAAAGAGTTCAGATGTGCCCCGGCTGGGGGCAGAGGTAGTTTGTCAGGGGTCAGTCTAGCAGGCCCACATATCCAGCATCGCCGCCTCCTTAGGGTGCTCCAGTGAGACCTTATTTCAGCGCCATGCCAGAGAGTTCCTACCGCCCACCAACTATTCAGGGTTCCTCTAGTGGGTATTCAGGCCATCACAGTCAGACTTTAGGTCAGCAGTCCACCGTACCGAGAGGTTATTTAGAGTGCGAGGATCTTAGTCATGTGCGGAGGTTCTGCCCCATGCTTCGGGGCAAGGCAGTGCAGCAGGGTCAGCAGCCTATGATTACAGCTCCAACTGCCCCACCAGCCGTCCAGCCTCCTAGAGGCGGAGGGCAGGTGGGTAGGGGTCGTCCTAGAGGTGGAGGCCAGTCAGGTGGTGCTCCAACTAGGTTCTATGCTTTTCTGGCCAGACCAGATGCAGTGGCCTCAGATACCGTGATCACAGGTATTATTTCTGTCTGCGGTAGGGATGCTTCAATACTATTTGATCCAGGGTCTATGTATTCATATGTTTCATCCATGTTTGCTCATTTCTTGGGTATTTCTCATGAGTCCTAGGGTACTCTTGTTTAAGCATCCACTCCTGTGGGCGATTCCGTTGTTGTGGATCGGATATATCAGTCCTGCGTTGTTAATTTCTGTGGTTATGATATTAGAGCAGATCTTTTGTTGATCGATATGACCGACTTTGAGGCCATCCTGGGAATGGACCGGTTATCTCCATATCATGTCATCCTTGATTGCCATGCCAAGATTGTTACCTTGGTAATGCCAGAGTTTTCTTGATTTGAGTGGAAGGGTTCGTCTGTCAGTGCATCCAGTCGGGTTATCTCTTTTCTTTGGATTATCTAGCTTATATTCGAGATACTACTGCAGAGACTCCGGTGATTGATTCAGTGCCCGTGGCCTGGGAGTTCTCTGATGTGTTTCCTTATGATCTACCAGGCATGACACCAGACCGTGATATTGATTTCTGTATTGATTTGGCTCCAAGAACCCAGCCTATCTCTATCCCATCGTACCGCATGGCTCCGAAAGAGTTGAAGGAATTGAAGGAACAGCTTGAGGAGTTTCTATAAAAGGGGTTTGTCAGACCGAGTGTATCGCCTTGGGATGCACCAGTGTTATTTGTGAAGAATAAAGATGGGACTATGCGAATGTGCATTGATTACCGCCAGTTGAGCAAAGTTACCATCAAGAACAAGTACACGTTACCGTGTATTGATGATTTGTTTGACCAATTGTAGGGTGCCAAGTTGTTCTCTAAGATTGACTTGAGATCGGGGTACCATCAGTTGAAGATTCGTGATTCAGACGTTTCGAAGACAGATTTCTGGACTATATATGGCCATTATGAGTTTCAAGTGATGTCTTTTGGTTTGACTAACGCCCTGGAGGCGTTTATGGATTTGATTAACCGAGTGTTTAGGCCGTATATTGATTTCTTTATCATTGTCTTCATTGATGACATTTTGATCTACTCGCGTAGTATAGAGGAGCACGAGCAGCATTTGAGAGTGATGCTTCAGACCTTGCGGGAATAGAAGTTATATGCTAAGTTCTCCAAGTATGAGTTTTGGCTAGATTCTGTAGCATTCTTGGGGAATGTTATATCAGGTGAGGGTATTAAGGTAGATCCCAAGAAGATTGAGGCAGTTCAGAGTTGGCCTTGTCCTACCACACCGACTGAGATCAGGAGCTTCTTGGGGTTAGCGGGTTATTATCGTCGGTTTGTGGAGGGCTTCTCATCTATTGTGGCACCTTTAACTAGATTGACTCAGTAGGGTGCTCTGTTCTGATGGTCCGATGATTCGGAGGCGAGCTTTCAGAAGCTTAAGAACGCATTGACTTCAACACCGGTGTTAGTGTTGCCTTACGGTTCAAAGATGTATATTGTGTATTGCGACACTTCACGTGTTGGTTTGGGTTGTGTATTGATGCAGGAGGGGCGAGTTATTGCATATGCTTCATGTCAGCTGAAGCCCCATGAGAAGAATTACCCTGTACATGATTTGGAGTTGGCTGCGATCGTTTATGCTCTTAAGATCTGGAGGCATTATCTTTAGGGGGTGTCCTGTGAGGTTTACACCAACCATCACAACTTGCAGCATTTGTTCAAGCAGAGGGATCTCAATTTGAGGCAATGCAGGTAGCTTGAGTTATTGAAGGATTATGATGTTACCATCCTTTATCATCCGAGGAAGGCGAATGTAGTTGCGGATGCCTTGAGCAAAAAGGTAAAGAGTATGGGTAGTTGGGCATTCATTTACGTAGAGTAGAGGCCATTATCTTTGTACATTCAATCCTTGGCTAACAGACTTGTGAGGTTGGACATTTCAGAGCCCAACCGAGTTCTTGCATGCATCGTCGCCCAGTCTTCACTACTCGAGCAGATCAAGGCTTGCCAGTTTGATGATCTGCACTTGTTGGTTCTCAGAGAGACGGTACTGTAGGGTGGTGCCAAGGAGGCTACTATTGGTGAGGATGGTGTTCTGCGACTCCAGGGTTGTCTATGTGTTCCTAATATTGATGGGCTGAGGGAAAATATTCTAGAATAGGTACATAATTCTCGGTATACAATTCATCCAGGTGCTACGAAGATGTATCGCAACCTGAGGCAGTATTATTGGTGGTGGCGGATGAAGAAGGACATAGTTGAGTATGTATGAGCATCAGAGGCCAAGTGGCCTACTCCAGCAGATGACTATACCTAAGTGGAAATGGGAGCGCATTACTATGGACTTCATAGTTGGGTTGCCGCAGACCTTGCAAAAGTTTGATGCAGTTTGGGTCATTTTCGACAGGTTGACCAAGTCGGCGCACTTCATTCTGGTGGTGACCACATATTCTTCAGAGAGGTTTGCCCAGATTTACATTCAGGAGATTGTTTGGTTGCATGGTGTGCATGTTTCCATCATATCTGATAGAGACCCTCAGTTTACTTCGCATTTCTGGAGGGCAGTACAGAGTGAGTTGGGGACCTGGGTGGAGCTCCGCATGGCCTTTCATCTACAGATCGACGGGCAGTCAAAGCGGACAGTTCAGATCTTAGAGGATATGCTCAGAGCATTGACTTCGGAGGGCAGTGAGATCGATTCTTACCTATGGCTGAGTTTGCTTACAACAATTATCAGTCCAGCATCGAGATGGATCCATTTGAGGCTTTATATGGTCGGCGATGTCGTTCGCCCATCGGATGGTTTGAGCCAGGTGAGGCTAAGTTTTATGGTACTGATTTGGTGAAGGATGCCTTGGAAAATGTAATGTTGATTCAGGAGCGACTTCGCATAGCACAGTCCAGACAAAAGAGTTACGCGGATCAGAAGGCACGTGATTTATCATTTATGGTGGGCGAGAAAGTTCTCTTGAAGGTCTCACCGATGAAGGGAATCATGAGGTTCGGGAAGAAGGGTAAGTTGAGCCCAAGGTTTATAGGTCCATTTGAGGTGTTGAGTCGAGTTGGGGAGGTTACTTATGAGCTTGCTTTGCCTCCCAGTCTATTGGGAGTTCATCCGATTTTCCACGTGTCTATGCTCCGGAGGTATCATGCCGACATGTCGCACGTGTTAGACTTCATCACGGTTCAGCTAGATGAGAGTTGGGTTATAAGGAGGATCCAGTTGCCATTTTGATAGGCAGGTTCGCCAATTGAGGTCCAAAAAGCTTTCTGCGGTAAAGGTTCAGTGGAGTGGCCAACCAGTTGAGTAGGCCAATTGGGAGGCCAAGGAGGACATGTGGAGCAGATATCCACACTTATTCGGCACTCCAGGTATGATTCTAGACCCGTTTGAGGACGAATGTTTGTTTTAGAGGTGGAAAATGTAACGACCCGACCGGTCGTTTTGCTTTCTAGATCCCTATTCCCCTAAATAAGACTCCTCGTATGTGCTTTTACTATTTTATGACCTGCGGGGATGGTTGGTTCGGGTTTGAAAGGGTTCGGGTTTGGAAGGATTCGGGTTGAAATCGGAACAATTGGTTCCTTAATTTGGCTTTTAAAAGGCTAAGTTTTATCTTGGTCAACATTTTGATTAAACGACCTCAGAACTAGGATTTAACGGTTCCAATAGGTTCGTATGATGATTTTGGACTCGGGCGTATGTTCGGCTCGGGTTTTGGATGACTTGGGAGCGTTTCGGCGCTTAATGTTGAAAATTGGCTTATTGAAAATTTAAATGTTATTTAAATTTGGATTGGAGTAGGTTTTGGTGTTATCGAGGTCCATTTGGGATTTCGAGCCTAAGAATAGTTCCGTATGGTGATTTAAGTCTTGCACGCAAAATTTAGTGTCATTTCGAGTAGTCTAAGTACGATTCGGCGTTGCACAATGTCACCTGCAGCATTCACTCCTAAGACTGCCAGAGATAGAGTAATTACAGAAAATCCGTCTGCATCTACTTCAAATGTAGCTCGATCTGGGACACATGTAACTACCATAAATCTGGCCATGGAGGTAGGACCTGATCCATCTGTAACACCAGCACCAAACTCTGCAATAGTAGGTGCAATGGTACATGATACACCTTCACTTATGCCTGGGGTAGCACATACAGTGGAACTTTCAACACCATTGCCTCTGATGAAACTATGTCAATTCAACAAGATCTCCACTTCTGCTCTTGAGGAACATGAATTTCTAACCATGCATTCTGAGGATAAGGTTCACTTACATCTTGAACCTGAAGATAACCATATTGTTGACTCGGAGGGAGATGAAGTTCGAACCAACATGATGCATTCGACAGTAGGTGATTTGGAGCAGCAACTTGAGGTGATTGAAGAGCAGGCTATTGCAATAAAGACTGCTTCAGCTATAGACTCAATGCAAATTGCTTGTACTTCAGTCATAGAGCAGAGTATGCAGCTGCATCTCAATGTTTCTTTGAAATCACCAATGCAGACAGTGAATGATCTAGTTACTCACAATGTGGCAATTGTGGAGTTAGACTTGATGGAGTAACACCAAATTGAGGAGGAAGGAGATGATGAGTCAACTGCGGGGAATTTTAAACAAGTAGCAAAAGAGGCTGATTTATTTCCTAGAAACAATGCAAAGGGAGGGATAAAAACAAAGAAGCATACTCAAAACAAAGTTGCACACCAACCAACAAGAATCTTGCCAAGAAGGGCAGCCTCGCATTCTAAATGATGGTTAAGACATTAATTTGGAATATTAGGTCCGTTAACACACAACAGGCCTTTCCCAGGGTGATCAACATGCAAAGAGAGCACAATTTCTTCATCATAGCCTTAATGGAACCTTTTCAGAATGCAAGGCATATACAAAGGTACAGAAGAAGGCTAGATATGGAAACTGCTTTTTCAAATCTGAATGGAAAAATATGGTTATTCTTCAGTTCTGAAACAGAGTGGGAATTGATTATGGAGACTGATCAACAAGTTACAGTAAAACTATTTCACCATGACATCGGGCAGCATATCATGATGACTTTTGTATATGCAAATTATTCATCAACAGATAGAATAGAACTATGGGATATTCTGTATTACATGGCAAGTGATATGGAACTACTGTGGCTAGTAGGAGGAGATTTCAATGTGGTTTTACATAAAAGTGAGAAGATAGGGTGCCTTACTGTTCATCCTTTTGAATATGAGGATTTCGCAGCAAGTATTAACTCATGTGGACTATTTGATCAAGATTACAAGAGAGTCCATACACTTGGTGGAATGGGAGAACTAATAGTGAGTGTATATTCAAAAGATTGGACAGGATCTTTGTGAATTTACCGTTTCAAAATATTCTTCCATCAATTCAAGTGGAACACTTTGTTAGAACTGGTTTAGATCATGCCCCACTCCTGATGACCTGTGGAGAGCACACTACTACCTTTGTCAAACCGTTCAGATTCCTGAATTTCTGGACAAAACATGCTACATTCATGGACGTAGTGAGACAGAACTGGAATGCTGATTTCATTAGAGATCCTTTCCTTATGTTCAAGCACAAACTAAAGAAGGTCAAGGCGGCACTATCTAAGTGGAGCAGAGATACTTTTGGAGACATTTTCAAACAAATAGCAATACTAGAGGATATCATCAAAATTAAGGAGCAGTTGTTTGAAGATGAGCCTAAAATTAAGAATAGAATTATCCTTCAGAAATGTCAATTAGAAATGAAGAAGTACCTCAGTATAGAGGAGCAATACTGGAAGCAGAAAGGGGGAATGACATGGTTTACTGAAGGTGATAGGAATACTCGTTTCTTTCAAAATCATGTCAATGGAAAGAGAAAGAAATTACAAATGAAAAGAATCCAGAATGAAGATGGAACCCGGTTAGAAAATCAAGAACAAATGGCCAATGTTGCAGTTCAATTCTTCCAAAAATAGTTCACAAATGACGAGGATCCTACAGACTTCTCTATGCCGGAACATGTTCCTGAAATGGTTTCGATGGAGGAGAACATGGAGTTATGTAGGTACCCAACTTTGGATGAAGTTAAGGCTACAGTTTTTGACCTGAGTGGTGATAGTGCAAGTAGTCCAGATGGATTCACGGGCATATTTTATCAAGCCACATGAGAGGTGATATGTCATGACATTCACAATATGGTCCTAAATTTCTATGGAGGTGTAACTTTGCCAAAGTCCATTACCCATGCAAATTTGGTCCTACTGCCAAAAAAACCACAAGTTCAGACATTTTCCGACCTAAGGCCTATAAGTTTGAGAAATTTCATCAATAAAGTGATCTCTAAGATCATACATGATAGACTGGAAAAGTTCCTGCCTACTTACATCTCCCCTAATCAATCTGGTTTTGTGAAAGGAAGGGGCATCTACGAGAACATCCTACTCACACAAGAAATTATCATTGACATAAGGATGAGAGGCAAGTCTGCCAATGTGGTGCTAAAACTGGACATGACAAAGGCATATGATAGGGTTTCCTGGAAATATCTGATGCATGTTCTCAGAAAAATAGGTTTTGCAGAACACTTCATCATCATGGTGGGGAACCTATTAGCCAACAACTGGTATTCAGTTTTAGTTAATGGGAATTCCTCAGGTTTTTTCAAGTCAACAAGGGGAGTGAAACAAGGAGATCCTCTGTCTCCGGCTTTACTTACTATGTTAGCTGAAGTATTGTCTAGAACTTTGAACAAACTATTTGAAGATAAGTCTTTTGTTGGCTTTGGTATGCCCAAGTAGTCAGATTTGTTAAACCACTTGACATATGCCAATGATACTATTATTTTCTCATCAGCTAATCCTTACTCCCTGAGGAAGATAATGACAGTGTTAAGAGGTTATGAGCAGATGTCGGGACAGCAAATCAATAAATCCAAGAGTTTCTATTACATGCATGCCAATGTTGCACATGCCCTATTCCATGAAGTGGCTGATATTACAGGTTTCACTAGAGGACAATTTCCTTTCACATACCTAGGGTGCCCCATATTCTACACTAGGAGAAGGAAAGACTATTATGATGATCTTGTTAAAAAAGTGAAGGCCAAGCTACACTCTTGGAAAGGCAAACTCTTATCCTTTGGAGGAAAGGCCACTCTCGTTACAAGCGTACTACAAATTATGCCTCTATATCTTCTTTCAGTTCTTGACCCTCCCAACAATATACTAGAACATTTACAGAAAATCTTTGCAAGATTCTTTTGGAGCACCAAGGAGGAAGGGAGGAGTAGGCATTGGGCATCTTGGCAAAACCTATGTCTTCCCAAAGAAGATGTGTCACGCCCCAAAACTGAGGAGCGCGACCGGTGCTCAACCGAGTGAGCCCGACCGAGCAAGCCTGTTAGATACCTTCTACCCAAATTAATTCGTGAATAAAGAGGAGTTGTACTCCGTTAATCAAATACTGAAGAGATTTCATTAACCGCTTCCATTTCATTCACATTAACAACATCATTCAATATTTTCAAAATAGTACGACTTTATAGATTTAATGAAAAACAAGTTTCCAAATACCAACAGTTCTAATCCAATTCCCAACATTAATTACCACCCACAACCTGTCTATGGAGCCTCTAAGTACAACTGAAGAGTAATATGGAAATGACTGCAACAAGGCCCCGACTATACCTCAACCACAAAGTACATAAGAAACAAAAGATACATGATCCCGAAATGAAGTGGGGCTCACCAAATCGACTGAAAGGAGTGTACTGCTATCACTGATCAATGCCACCTGCTGTAGAACCACCTACATCTATTAAAGATGCAGTGCCCCCGGCAAAAGGGACGTTAGTACTGTCGAATAGCACTAGTATGTATAGCTAGAAATCCTCTTTCAAAATAGAATGCCCATATGATCTATACGTGAAACACATAATATAATGTAATTGAAACAACCTGTACAAACAAGGAAAATAAAAGGGGCACCTATTGTCTGCATTAATAATGTGTCTCATTAGACCGTCCTTAGTATTCACATATCATATTATACACTTATGCGTTTCATAGACCGTCCACGGTGTTTATTCATACCATATATCTATACCTCTTATACACAATGCACCTATGCATTTCATAGACCGTCCACAGGATTTCACAACACAATGTACTTATGCGTTTCATAGACCGTCCATAGGATTTCATAATATAATGTACCTATGCGTTCATAGACCGTTCATAGGATTTCATAACACAATGTACCTATGCGTTCATAGACCGTCCATAGGGTTTCATAACACAATATACCTATGCGTTTCATAGACCGTCCATAGGGTTTCATAACACAATATACCTATGCATTTCAAAGACCGTCCATAGGGTTTCATAACACAATATACCTATGCGTTTCAAAGGCCATCCATAGGGTTTCATAACACAATATACCTATGCGTTTCAAAGACCGTCCATAGGGTTTCATAACACAATATACCTATACGTTTCAAAGACCGTCCATAGGGTTTCATAACACATTGGAAGCAAAAGTACAAATACGTACATCTTATAACCTTTAACATCACATATCACCTAATCCGTACTTTCAACCACTTACAACATTATTATTTCATTGGCTCTCTTGGCCAAACATATGATTCTTTATTTATGGCGCAATTGCCATATTTTATATTCCACACTTTCATTTCTTCCCTTTCATAGATCATCATCATAATTATCAACAAGTAGAATATTTCGAAAATCACAACTTTAAGTTCATTAGTAATGAAGGCTTTAAACATAATCGATTCCTTTCCAATAAATGGAGCAAAATGATTGGCAATCGAAGCACAAATTAAAATCATACACAATTTCCACTCACGAATATGTAAGAATGCAAAGCACATTGAAAATTACTTACAAAGCATAGCATTAGCTAAAACAGCCACAAATGGGCATCACTTGAGTTCATAAACTTTTAGCCGATTATATTGTCGAAGTCAATTTTTTGGAATAGTTGAGTCAAAGCTCATTTCATAATCTTTCTCACATTATTTCATTACATCGGCACCATTGGCCACAAGTATACCTTTCACTATTGGTACGTTGGCCACACTTTATATCCCCAATTCACTGATTTCACTTCCAAACATCTTTATAGGTTATAAATAATAAGGCATTCCCAATCAAGACTTTAGGTACGCATATGAGCAATTAAGAGTCTTAAGAATATTGAGATTTTCTCACACAATTTGGAATACTAGCTTTCATTTGAAATACAATTCAAGCCACCACATTTTAATACGTAACCCATACTTTGAAACTCACGGAAACATTATGGAATTCAATTCCAAGAGAGAAAGTTTAGCCAACATACCTCAATTGAGCTTTCCTTAAATTACTACAACGTTCCGAAAATTCTAGCAATCCCAATCTCTTAGATGAAGAACTTGTGGGTTTCCCTTGTTAATCTTCCAAGATTTGAGCAAGACTTGATGAATAATTAGCCTAGGTTTTTCTCTCTCTCTAAAACATTAGCATATTTGCTCAAAAATGACAATATCTGCTCAAATATGATCCTTTGCGTGTATTTAACGAAATAGGGTCGGGTTTTAAAAACCCAAAAATGAAGTTCCGGAACAGGTTTTGCGGTCGCATATGCAGACCGCATAATGGTTATGCGGACCGCATATCGGTCGCATAATTGGTGTCCAAAATGACCAAAATTTTGCCTGAGTCTGCGGTCACTATGCGGTCTGCATAACTATTCTGCGGTCGCATAGTACACCGCATAACAGTTATGCGGTCGCATAGTCAACCGCATAATTGCTTCCAACTGACCCAAATAACTACATCACTCTGCGGCCATTATGCGGTCCGCAGAGTGATTCTGCGGTCGCATAGCGGACAGCAGAAATGCACAGTCCGCCAAAACTATTCCTTTACATTCCCGTGCATTGTTCAACCCAAAAGGTCCGAGCCTTTCTAAAATCCTCAAACACGTAATCTTAGTCCGGCACCATGAAACATTATTTTCTTTGCAAATTTTACCGGGCTTTACACTTAAGTTCTTCAAAATTTTTTGGGGTGTTACAACATGGGGGACTAGGATTCAGATCTTTAAAAGATGTATCAAAAGCTCTATTCAGTAAGCTATGGTGGAGGTTTAGGACTAATAAATCCTTGTGGTCAAACTTTATGTGAAATAAGTATTGCAAAAAGGAGTTACCTATTATGGTACAGTTTAGAAAGGGATCTCATGTGTGGAGGCAAATGTTGCATGCTAGGGAAGAAGTCGAGCATGAAATCTTGTGGGAGATGAAGAGCGGAACAACAAGTGTATGGCATAAAACTGGACTGGTTTGGGGGCACTCTATGATGTACTACCTCATGAATTCCCTATTAATGAGAACTTGGAAGAAGTAACACAACTGAGACACGGAGGAGAATGGAATGTTCAACTACTTGACCAGACTGTCCCAACAGATATTGCTAACCATATCAAACCCAATATGCATTATAATGATAATCACGAAGCCTAGGACATACCCCACTGGATTCCAAAAGCTTCATGAAAGTTTTCTATCAAGAGCGCATGGGAAATTCAAAGACGTAAGGCAAATATTTGTCAAGAATTCAAACAAATGTGGATTAAAGGTCTACCATTCAAGATCTCTTTCCTTTATGTGGAGACTTTGGAGGCACAAGCTGTCTACATATGACTTGTGGAGAAGGCAAGGATATATAATTGTTTCAAGATGTTGGTGTTGTAAACATCCAACTGATGAAACATTTGAGCTCATTTTCTTGACGAGCCATACAGTATCAAAGGTATGGCAACACTTTCTAGGATATGCAGGGAATTCTATACAATTAATCCAAGTAAAGCAAGTGATAAGGGCATGGTGGAACATAGATTGCTGTCCAAAGTTAAAACCATTGTTTCAGGAAGCTCCATCAATCAATACTTGGGAACTATGGAAAAAGGGGAATACATGCAGGAATAGAGTAACAGTTTCTACAAACAGAGTCATTCATGAAGTAAACAAAACACTCCACAACTTGGCAAGGATTAAGTTTCCATGGCTATCTCATATACCTGTGTTATGGCCAGAAATGATCCAATTTTTTGAAGCATACAAGCCAATTTTAATCACCAGGAAATTTACTTGGCAGCTCCCTCGTGAAAGGTGGTATAAGTGTAACACTGGTGGTGCTTCAAAAGGGAACCCTGGACCTAGTTCACTTGGCTTTTGTGTAAGAGATAATGCAGGTGATCTAATATATGCAAGATCAGTGAACCTAGATGAAACCACCAATGTGGTAGCTGAAGCAAAAGCTATACTACAGGGGCTGGAATATTGTTATGCCAACAGCCTTCATCCACTGATATTAGAGACAGACTGCTTGCTGTTGAAGAAGATTATTGAAAGAGAATGGGAGCCACATTGGTGTGTAATGGCAGAAGTGCAGAAGATTCAGGAGTTGAGGGATCATTTCAATGTGATCTTTCAACATGTTTACAGAGAAGGAAACACTTTAGCAGATTATATAGCTAACATTGCTTTCTCTTTTGCAAGGACAACTCATTTTTACTCCTTCACATAACTTCCTACAGCAGGGAGGAGATTAATAAACATGGACAAGTCAAAAATACCAAATCTAAGGGTTAAAATTGCTAAAAGAAAATTTCGAGATTGATGTGCAAAAGTTTCTGTTAGTACACTAGGATGGTATGTTGCTGCTGTTAGTTTGTAATAAGGAAGGATACTTCTAAGTGATATTAACATAAAATGACAACATGAGGGTGCTCTGATGGTGAATGGATAACCAAACACAAGAATAACATAACCTCGACACATAGTTGTAATGATGGTAAAGATGACAGGGATTAATGCAAACAATGCACTCTTCAAATGTGCAGTTCTTGCTGTCTTTTACTTGCAGAATAGGTAATAGAAAAAGGTCCATAGTAATGATAGCGAGTTGGCAAGTGAATTGCCAATGCAATATCTGCCAACAATGCTTATCAAAGGTAATGTACTGCTGCTATTCAGGAGGACTCAAATTGTAAAATCTCTGCATCTTACTCAACAAGTAACACATCGGTCTATTTATTGATGCTGGTAATCTGCACACAGTTAGACTTTCTCCCAGTAGTATTAGCATGTTACCATGCTCAGTCTGGGGATGGTCTAACGGTGTGAGGAGAATCACATGAAAGCAAGGGTGGACAAATTGTTGCACTGCTAGTAAAACTGTACTGTTTACAGTGTACACATCAAATTGAGTGGTGCATAGAGCAAATGCTATATCAGGTTACAATTCAAAGTGTAACTCATCTGGAAGTTACATGTTTTCTGCTGTAATTACATAACTTACATGCATTAGCCTGGAAGTTATATGTTTTCTAATCAGTTAAAAAATAGTTCTGCACAGCTTACTAGCGATGTGGAGATGCACCATCTCTTAGTGGTATTTGCATGGTTATACTGTGGAAAAATGTTCAATCTGCAACAGTTGGTGTATTATACATCATTTTGTTGCTTCTGTTCAACTATCTAATCGCGATGGTTATTTCAAAAATGCAAAGGATTATAGAGATGGAAACCTTCAGTGCTTCATCAATTTCAGCACAAACACATAATTATTCAATGGGGATACAACTGATACTATGCTTGTACAAATACATCATCAGCAAATCAGTTCACATGAAGGTCAAAGTGTATTGTTTTAGCAAATCAGTTCTCTATGAAGGTATCAAGTGTTTGTGTGTTATCGTATCACATCGATCCCATTGGTATTAGCTTGTCTTCATGCTCAACCTGGGGGTGGTTTGATGGCATACAACAATAATATACCAACCAGACGTCATCCACAGATTTCCTCCTTCAATCACTACGCAATCTTCTTCACTGCTCCCAGAACACACAAGAACCTGAGAGCAGAATCTCTCCTCCTAATTTGTTTGCTACATTGTGCAGGTTCCACAGACAGGCTCAGCTTATTGAGGTGTCAGCATGGATTGCTATTAGAATCCCAAGTGCTCGATCACCTGCAGTTGTATCAATTGTCACGCGCCACTAACACCATTATGCTAAGTGGACACAACTACAGTTAATCCTCAGTTGCAAGATCCCAAGGACATTTGATACGCTCTATGGATTCTTCAAGATAGAATCATGAGTATTCATTGGCGCTACAAGTGCAACTGTGCTTCTAAGAATACATCAACATAACATCATTTCACAGCAATATAATGCAGTACTGGTTGGCACAACTATTTACTTTTGCTGCGATAATTTTGAACATACTGTTTGGTGTCGTATCAATTCCCGGTGGTATTAGCATGTTACCATGCTCATTCTGGGGGTTGTTCGACAACTTACAAATTCAATACTTCAATAAGGCAGGTTTCAGTTTCCAATAGACTCATTTGAAGTTTGAAGATGAATGCATCACAACAGGTTCGACGCTAGAATTCCAGTTCTTCAGCACCATACTGAGGATATTCGACAACCAATTCTTCACGGCATGTGGATTAATACATACCTACTCCATTGGATTACAACAAATGGCACCTGGTGAGAGCATTGTTAGTGCTACATGGAATTGTTTGCAATTGGTGTGTGGATTTATTGTCGTCGGCAGCAATTGGATGTTTTAAATTATTTGCTTTGTAGTTTCCATTAATCATTACGCTACTGCTCTACTGTATTTGGTAGCAATAGCCATTGGTTTTGTTTTATTCTTTGTACTTGGACAGTTTGTACCTTTGACCCAGTTTGGGAATTATTATATATAACAACTACTAGGTGAATAACCTAGTGGTATATTTGCTAAAAATAAGTACGATTCGGCGCGTTCGGAGTGAATTGGAAACTTGAAGTTCATAATTTGATTCAATTTGGTTTTGGAGTGCGATTCTTAGTTCCGTTGTTGTTTTACACGTTTCGAGAGTTCGAGTAGGTCCGTATTATATTTATGGACTTGTAAGTGCATTTGGATGGGGTCCCGAGTGGCTCGGGTATGTTTCGGACCACCCGAAGCTAAGTTGAAAACACCAGATTTTCCAGTTCTAGTTTCCTTCTTTGCGAACACGGAAGGACCCTCACATTCGCGATGAAGGAATTAGACTAGGGTGGGTTTTGTGCTTCGCGTTTGTGGAGTCAAGGCTGCATTCACGGAGGCTTGGGACCAGTGGTCTTCACGTTCGTGTAGAGTTGAGGGTCTGGTCCTGGGCAACCCTGCTGCCTTACGCGTTCGCGATGAGGAGGCAGCCCAGTGCATTGCGTTTGCGAGTGTCCTCTCACGATTGCGAAGGGGAATTTTCCTGGTTTCTTCAATTTTTCCTTCGCGATCGCGAGGGCTTGACTGCGATCGCAATGAAGGCACAGACCTGGGCAGAATGTTTTAAAACGGGACTTAGGCCATTTTTCTCTCATTTTTCATTCCTTGGCGGATTTTGGAGCTTCTTGGAGAAGGGTTTCTACCTAGATATTGAAGGTAAGTAATTCCTACCCAATATGAGTTTAATACATAGATTATGGGTAGATTTTAACATGTAAAATTGTGAATATTATGGGTTTAGTTGAAAAATCTAGGTTTTGATAAAAATGGGATTTAACCACGAAAATGATTATAGAATGGGATAAAAATTATATATTTGAGTTCGTAAGGTTATGGGTAACAAATTTCTTCGAACATTTTCGGAATCCGGGCACGTGGGCCCGGGGGTAAATTTTAGAAATCTTCTAATTTGGGTTGGGTAATTACTCAATTAGTTAAATTATAAACTTTTGAACATGTATTGATTAAATTATTCAACATTTGGCTAGTTTTAGATTTTTCGGCACCGAGTTGAGGCTTTAGAGTGAATTTGAAGCCGGGAAGCGAGCTTTGAGATAAGGTAAGTCTCTTGTCTAACCTTGTAAGCGAGAAGTTACCATATAGGTGATTTAAATTAATGATTGCTTCTAATTGTGGGGCTACATATGCATGAGGTGATGAGAGTCCGTGTGTAGCTACTAATTATGCTTATGTCTGGGTAGTTTAGGACCCAAATCATGAATTACTAGTAATGTTTGTACCCTACTTGTTAATTAAGGTGCCTAAATCATATTGAAACTTGTTAGAGGAATTGTAAAAGGCCGAATTTCATTTATTTTAATTTTGAGTGGATTACTTGACCGTTAATGAGAATTTGTGTTTCATTATGTATTTGCCTTGTAATAACTTTTAAGCCAAGTGTCTATAAAGTATCCTCTCTTCTTATGGAGCAGGTTGAACGCCTCGGCAGTATATAGATGCATTTATGGTTCATGTCGCACGACCCTCGATAGTCTACTCGTTATTCAGGATCGGGCCGTACGTCCTCGGCATAATTGTGCGTGATAATACTTGGATTTTAATTATTTATTTGATATCATTTCATGGCTTGAGAGGTTAAAATAATATCAAACAGAAAGCTATTTGAGATTCAGTATGTGTAAAGGAATTATTTATTTCCTTGTTGTTGTTGAATTGCTGTAGTTATATACATAACTCATGCTTATTTGGAGCTTTTGTTAGCCTATAGTAAGTGTCGATGTCGACCCCTCGTCACTACTTCTTCGAGGTTAGACTTGATATTTACTGGGTACATGTTGTTTATGTACTCACGCTACACTTTTGCACTAACTGTGCAGGATCTGAGGCAGGTGCATCTGGCGATCACACCGGCGCGCATCCCCGTTACCCGGAGGCCTAGTGGTGAGCTGATTCCTGAGCCGTTCCGCAGCACCTAGAGTCTCTCCCTTGCATTCATTTCTGTCTATTTTCATTTCAGACAGTTGCTAGAGTTTTGTATAATCTATTAGTGCTCATACACTTGTGACACCGGGTCTTGGCACACACTAGTAGACATTGTGGTTTTGAATTATTACTATAGTTTTGATTGCACTCTGCTCCTTTCATTTTATTTATTTAAATCTATTGTTTCTTAATATTTTAATTAAGGAAAATTAAATTACTTGGAAATTGATTAAAAAGAGAAATCATGTGGTTAGTTCATTGTTGGCTTGCCTAGCGGCGGCGCTGGGCGCCATCACTGCCTATAAGAGAATTGGGCCGTGACACGTGTTCTTGTAAACTATCTAGGAGATCCATCATCGGGAAAAGTCCAATCTTTTTCTATTTTTCTACAGAAAATTCATCAATTAAACTAACACAACTAAAATAGCATAAAAAGTCACCCAAACAATCTCTTCAACCCATACTTAAAATTGTGCATTGTCCCCAGTGCACATCAAAACTAATAAGAGGGTAAAAAAAATTCTCTGGTAGGCCAAACGCTGAAGCACTAGCAGCTCATGGGATACTGAGACTTCTCTCAGGCATTTTCCTTTATACGGGCACCCCACACTTAGTTCTAATTATCTGGCTTGTTGTTGCATCCTTCCAATAGTTTTTCTTTCCATTCTCCTACAAAATAAAAAAAACTACACTACAAAAATAACACAATAAAAAGGTAAACAAATAAATAAATAAACGAAATCAGTAAAGTTGGGTTGCTTCCCAACAAGCGCCTTAATTAACGTCGTGGCACGATGTGAAATACTTTTTGCCTTCACCTCGAGCTTATGAATTGAATATCCAGTTTGGTTTCAAGTTTCAGTTATGCTCTAGGGATGGCGGAACAAATCTAACTGGCCCAAGGAAATAAGGTAATATTCTATAATTCTTGGCTTTTACATGAGGTGTGTAATCCTGACTTTCTGGCAAGAAATATTCCAAAATATAGGCACCTTGTTTCTCATTCTTTGACTCCTCAATTAGCTCGAATGACTTTATTTCCATATCCTCATCCAAATACAATATGGAAAAGTGCTTGGAGCGAGGATAAATGCACTCAAACTGAAAATTTGTTGTATTATTCACATCATGTTCATGACACAAACTAGAGTCAACTAAACTTACATCTTTAAGGTCCTTGGTTGACTCAAATGTCACTTCTTCAATATCGACATTATCAAATTCCAGTTGGTTAGTTTGTACCTTAACTCCTACATTATAATATCAATTTGTGCCGCTAATTCACGCTCTTTTTGGTTTCTATCCGCAATTTCAGTTCGTTGTGATTTATAAGGTTCAACTAGTTGACTCACTTGAGACTCCAATTTGTGAATAGTTGCCTCTTGTCTTTGTATATTCAGTGATTTCTCATCATATTGTTCCACAAGGAACTTTAACATACCAATAATCTCCTTCAGGTTAGCATCCTCGGGTTCTTTATCCCTATTAACTTCACAAGAAAAAGTAGACCCATCATAATAAGGAGCTTGGGGAGGATATGAAATATAATCACAATCATAAACGTGACCATATTGACCACCACAAATATCACACACATTCCATATACAAGATTGAGTTGGTGCACATAACTCCCTCTCGGGAATATTTTGATAATTTTGCCATGGATGATTTCCTCCACAATAAGCATTAGGAAGATCAAAAGCTGAACTACCAACATCCAAACTCCCATAATTCCAAGATTTCATGCTTATCAAATCACAAATAAAATGAATAAAATAAAATAAAATTAATGCCAAACTTGAACCCTATCAATATTTACACATACAGCTACACTGTTAGTTCATAGATAACGGCGCAAAAAATTGATCACCCCCAACTATGCCTTATAAAAAGGATTAAGTGGTCGTTACAAATATAATCCGGTCTAAGAGTCCTGAATTAAATCACACAGAGAACAAAGGCTTAGCTACAGTTGTTCGCAATCACTAAGAAGACAAGTTTGAACAATTTTCTAAATTATAAAGATTGAGATTTTTATTCTAACTAAGAAACTAACAATACTAGAAAGCTGTAAGATTATTAACTAAAGATACTAAAGGTTGGAAACAAAATTAAGGAGACCTAGAGTTATGGTTTCCCCGGTTGTCGAAATCCTTCCCGCTACGTCTCCTATAATTTTGTCTAAGTATTTTATACTGATCGTGAACACTTCAGGTGTCGTAATTCTCTTCCGATCAATTACAATAATTTACTAGACATATTCTCCCGAACTACGCTAGCTGACACTATTTTACCGCTCACTATGACAACGTCAAGGCTTTGTTATTCGTAAACCTACCTTTAAAAATGTTGTATTGATTTCTCACATACATTAAGAGTAACATTGTTTAACAACCACCTAAATATGTACTCTTTTACAAGAAGTACATAATAAATAGGTACGGTCAATCGACGTCCATTCAATCAACTAAAATAAGCACGTAGTTAAACAAGTAGAGAAATCCAACGAAAAAATTATATTAAACGTAATAAAAAGTCATCCTCCAAGAGGTTCCATCAAACTTTAGATAAAGGTTTAGCTACACATGGAATACTAACTATCACATTAAAAATTGAAAGCACTAATCTACAAACTAAGGAAGAACTAAAGAAGAACTCGTGTGATCCGCTGCTTGCAATCGTTCCAGTCGTCTTTTGCCTCCCAAATAATGTCTCCTCCTCCAAAAACTCACTTAGAGGGTATTTATAAGGTAGGGTTAAAGTGTACACATCCAAAATTGAGGAGGAAATAAAAGTGGCTCGGATAGACATCGTCAGCGAGGAGGCATCATCAGGGGCGCCAAAATAATAGGGCAATGCGCCATTAGAGGTGCTAAAAAATACAGCATGCATCATTGAGGGTACCAAAGCTAGTGCTCTGGAAAGTGCCTTGTACTGTTTAAGGCTATGAGTTTTTATGGCCTTGCATTGTCAAGGGCTGTGAGTTTTTATGACCTTGCATTATCTAAGGTTGTGAGTTTTTATGGTCTTGCAATGTCTTTTTTTTGTTCTCTATTTCATAGCTTCTAGGTACCATTTCGTGTAACTTTTCGTCACTTCATGTCCAAGTGTTCCTACACGTAAAATAAATTCAATTAAGCTTAAATGTCAAACGAATGGCATCAAAACAACAAACAAATAAGGTGAATAACGATAAAATATATGGAATTATAGCCCGACATCAGAACCCTTCATATAATTCTTGACTTTCATCTCTAATCAACTCAAAAAAGTTTCTATTATATGAAGCATGCATATTATTTAATATTTCTTCTTCTTACCACTACTTGTGATGGATCAACATTGACGCCATCATGCCTTAAGCCGCCTAATGCTTCATTAATTAATAATTCTACAAAATTTTCAGGAAGTAGTATATCCTGAGTAAACTGTATATTTCTAAAATTTTGCATCACATTTATTTCCCCATGCATGACCCAAGGGATATAATATAGAGGGAATGACTTGCAAACCAAATGCTATTTTTTCACTTTACAAAATCATAATTAGGACAATGATATTTTATTCTATCTTCTATAGCTCTATTCTTAAATGCAAATTCAAAAAACTTATTCGAACCAAGCAAATATTCGGATGTGTTCTTCTCCATTTTAATCCTAGATTTATCCATTAGAAAAACTTGTTAGTATGCAACAATATCACCTGCAAGCTCTTCAAACTTATAAGATTAGAAAAATAGGTTATTGTACAACAATATTTAACAAGTTCATCACATACTCAAATTATACACACCAACATGTATTAGGTATATGTTAATAAACATGCATGTCAGGTGTAAAATTAAGCACACAAATGCAACAATCAAAGAAATAATTGAGAAAAAGCATACCAAAACTGAGAATAAAGAGACACCAGAGACTAATCAATTTGTTAGAGAAAATTTATAGTACAGAACATCACTCCACTACATATGAGTAAAGTTAATAGAAAAAGTTAGTAATGGGAGATTGCATACTCGAAAATCCTAGGGTTTATTGAGAAATCAAGCTAATAAAGTGTATAAAGTCAACATAAAAATCCCAAATTAGAAAACAAAATCAAATACACAGAGAAAATCCAAATCCATCATAGAATACCCAAAATAACACAAAAACAAAGTAAAACCCCACATACAAATCAAAAACAGACAAATATCAGATTACACAAAACAAAAAATAGAAAAGATGAAAGAAACGATTGTAGATAAATCGAAGAAGAAATTACTAAGATTGGAAGAACTTCAATTGCTACGCTTTTTTCACTTTCTAATTTTCCTCAAACAACTTGCGGAGAAATTAGAAAGATTTGGGAGAGAAAGGCGGGAGACTAGAGAAAGAGAGAGGAGGGAGAAAAAGAGAGAGAAAGAAAAATAGGTTGATCTAAAAGATTTGGGAGAGACAATGACGAAGGAAACCAAAACGAAATTGAGGGAAAAATTAGAAGGTGTTATGAAAATAATTATATTGTGGATGTCCATTATTGCTCCGCTATAGATAATCTTCCTGAAGAAGATTGCCCGTTTGGTACTCTATTGAAGTTTATCTACAAGCAGCTGACGCAGGCAGGTTGCAAGCAACTCAATAAAATGATTTGAGCAGCTTCTTATTAAACAGGCAGGTTGCAAGCAGCTCATGCAGGAAACTTACAAGCAGCTCAAGAAACGCCTCGCAGTTGCTTCCTTTCTTCTATAAATAGAGGAGTTTTCAGTTCATTATGTACATGAATTTGAAGTTGAATAATATATCAGTTTCTCTCTATACTTGTCTTCAGTTTATCTACTTTATAGTCTTTATTTTATAATACGTGTTGCGGCAACTTCTTATTAAACAGGCAGGTTGCAAGCAGCTCATGCAGACAGCTTACAAGCAGCTCAAGAAAAGCCTCACAGCTGCTTCCTTTCTTCTATAAAGAGAAGAGTTTTCAGTTTATTATGTACATGAATTTAAAGTTGAATAATATATCAGTTTCTCTCTACACTTGTCTTCAGTTTATCTACTTTATAGTCTTTATTTTATAACACGTTATCAGCACGAGACTCTGCCATTTTAAGCGCAAGTAAGTAAAAAGAATTGTTATGTGGCTCCAAAATTTTGGGAATTTGAAATTGGGTCCTTGTATTATGTTGAAGAAATTCCAGAGAAACTTGAATTTCAAGAAATTGAAAACGGGAAAAAGACTGAGGAAGAAAGAGATGTAGAAATAGAAAGAGATTCCGAAATGAAGGGGAGTTATTAGAAGATTGGGAAGGTATAGAAGAACAGATTTGGAAAAGCTATTCGGTGCAGCGGTGGTATTTGTGGATTCCAAAAAAGAATGATGATATTCTTAACAATGAGTTGAAGATGCAGCTTTATGGGCTTCACAAGATTGCCACTGAGGGGCCGTGTTATGGACTGCAGTCGATGTCATTCAAGCTTTCAGCTCGTGCAAAATGAGTTCATCTTCGATGCAAGGCGAATCATAAGACAGATTATATTCTTGAGGTGGTGAGTTTTTATTCTTAAAAGTAGTGATGTAGATATCACTTACATCTGGAGTGGCCAAATTTGCGTAATTTAATTTAAGCCTTTTACTTATATTTTAATATCTTTATTATCGCTTTCTTGGTTATATGTTACGTATACAATACCTATTTTGGTATTTATTTTTTCATCCTAATTATCTTAATAAAGTATTACAAAGTGGATAACATTATTAGATCCACTTAAACTTCAGCAGAGTTTACAAGAAATATACAACCACCGAAAGTGGTTATGTTTCATATATCTCATTGTAACTAAATTTTGTTAACCACCAGAAGTGGCATATGCCTATGACCACCAGAAGTGATAGTTTAGGCTTACAATTAATTTATTAATGCAATAATATTAATAAAGCTTATAAATCTGAACGCGCTTTTAATGTAAATATATTACAATTCACCTCCAGAAGAGGTAATATGATTGAGAGAATATATATTTAATATTTCATATTTTAAATTTGCTCCTGAAGTAGTAAAACAATTGAATTTTTCTCCTGAAGCAGAAAAACATTATGAAACTGTGTCTTTCTGTGCTTAAACAAAATAATGAGCTATTCAAAATTATTTTTGGAGCACATTTTCATTCCCTGGAGTGAATGAAAAAGAAATACCACAACTCACCTCCTGAAGAGCTAGAATAGCATATGATATAAATATTATTTTTTGTCGCATAAAGATCATTGTTGCATATACCTGTTGTACGTAAAACATCTTGGATAATTTTATTAAGTATCATTCTAAGGTAAAAGCATTCTTGTAGAATGTTTTCTACTACAACCACGTTAATATATTATGGTTAGTTATTGAGTTCTCCGAAGGAAATAACAACTCGTGTATCTTTCCTTAAAGGATGCAATGACTATGTAGTTGCCGTAATGATACAAAATATTCAGATGTTAATGGTATTTCTCCTTTAAGGGATATTTGTCACAAAGTTAGTGGTAGAAATATTAAAATTCCTAATTTTCATCATTTATAAATTTAGAATTGGCTTTATATTGTTCATTTGATTATGATTTTTTCTCATGATACCAGAAGTGTCTGAGCAATATTTGATAGTATAAAATGTATCATCAACTCCTAAAGAGCTAGCTGTTTGTCTAGAAGACACATGATACCACTAGTATCCGATAAATATTAGATTGTGGATAATAAATGAAGGCTCTCGAAGAGCTTATATACAAATATGTCATTCGTATTATATGATTATGGTCAAAAGATATGTTGTAGTAAACATGAAGTTTACTAATACAAATGGATATCATATTGAGACTACAAATGACTGGAAGATTAAAAATCTTCATATTTTCATAATCATAGGGGATAAAATAATATGTATGTGAGAAGTTACCCGCTTTATTCTTCAATTTGTACTATATCATATATCATAGTAAACCAGAAGTTTACTAATGAAAAAGCAGTCACAGTAAATCAGAAGTTTTACTGAGGAAAAAGTAGCTACAGTAAATCAGAAATTCGCTAATACAAAAGTAGCTACAATAAATCAGAAATTTACTAATGCAAAAGTTTATGCCATAGTAAAATAGAAGCTTACTAAGAGATAGCACATGCCATGATAAACTTGAAATTTTCATTTGCCATTTTTAAATAGCTATTTGAGAATTCAAATAATCATATACTGAAGAACTAGAAGATTATTCAAGAATTCTCTAGTGTTGCTTGTTCTCATAATAAAATGATTATACCAGCTAAAGTTGGGACTAAGACCCTTAATTCTGAAATATATAAAAGATGAATATGGGCCCATTCGCCTATCATGTGAACCACTTATAGATGCATATATGAGATGGTTACATGTGTGTTTATTGTCAACCTGTAATTTGGCATTTGAAATTATTTTTCTCAATTAAGAGCATAATTTTCAGATTATGAAATCAAGATATATAGTTCATTTTGATATGCTGGTTTATATCCAAGCTAGTTTAGCATTGAATTCTATTAATGGCTAAACTGTTGATCATTAGAACAAAGCCTCATGTGTTGGTCTAAGATTTTCTAAATTGCATACAACAACACTTGTATGCATCAGACCAACAAAATATGATAAGTCCTCCCCTCACAATTGATTTAGGATCAGAAACCAAATATTTTTACTATCTAATAACTTTTGATGTGTGGTATATGATTAATTTCTCTACCACAATGCACAAAGATAGGTTTCCCAAAGAAGATTGGGGATATGAGTTAGTTTTTCTAACATTTGGAGGATGGAATAAACAGCTGGAAAATATGCTATTTGAATCGAATTATCATTAATATGATCCTCACTTAGAAGATAATTCAAGTCAAATGCCAGAAGCATTTGCCGATCCAAAATTAAATATCATATTTCAGCTGGAAATGCTCCTATTAAAATTAAAGTCCCTGAAGGATAATGTTTACTGCACGCATGAAGCGTAGTAAACCGATCAGTTCCAAAGGTAACAATCCTTGAAAAATGATAGGAGCAAATGATCAAAATGATCATAATGAGGAGGAAATGATCTCTAGAAGAGCCTACGACATAACATTTCATGAAACTCCAGAAGAAGTTGAGATATCTTAAAATAAAGAAAGTGATGAGATCTCAACAAGTTATGTCGCTTAGGAACCGATACAAAATGATCATCGACGATATATTTGATACAATATGGTGCACAATATTGTAAACGATTGTGAGAATCGGACATGTAGTCCAGACACCTGAAGATGTCATGCCATTTAAGTGCAAGTCATAACCTATATGACTCATTTGATTAAATCTATATAAAGATCCCTGAACGGTTTAAAATGCTTGAAGTCGAGAAATGCACTAGATCAAATTACAAAGATATTTATACGGTTTAAAATCAATCTGGGCGCATGTGATATAATCGCCTCAGTGAATATTTGCTGAAAGAAGATTACATAAATGATGTTATTTGTCCATATATTTTTATAAAGAAAATGACATCAGAATTTGTTATACTTGTTGTTTATGTTGATGACATAAATCTTGTTGGAACTCCAGAAGAGCTCCAAAAGGCAATTGAATATCTTAAGAAAGAATTTGAGATTAAAGATCTTGGAAAAATATAATTTTGTCTTGGTCTGTAAATTGAATATTTAGCAGATGATATTTTTATCCATCAATCTGCCTATACAGAAAGGGTCTTTAAACATTTTTACATGGACAAAGCATACACATTAAGTACACCAATAGGTGTTCGGTCACTTGAAGTGAATAATATGAGGAACTCCTTGGTCCTGAAACACCCTATCTCACTGCAATTGGTACACTTATGTATCTTGCTAATGCTACAAGGCCTGACATAGCATTTTCTGTTAATTTACTAGCAAGATATAACTCTTCTCCTACACGATGATATTGAAACGGGATTAAGCATATTTTGCGATATTTAAAGGGAACTCTTGATATGGGTTTGTTTTATACTAACAAAGGTAGTGCAGATCTTGTTAGTTATGCGGATGCAGGTTATTTATCTCATCCCCTTAAATCTCGATCTCAAATCGGGTACGTGTTTACATGTGAAGATATTGTCATATCATGGCGCTCCACAAAGCAATCTATTGTTGCTACTTCTTCAAATCATGCTGAGATAATAGCTATTCATGAAGCAAGTAGGGAATGCGTATGGTTGAGATTGATTCATTTTATTCAAGAAAAATATGATTTGGAATGTGATAAAAGATCCATAATTTTATACGAAGACAATATTGCATGCATAGCCCAATCAAAGGGAGGATTTATGAAAGGAGATAGAACGAAGCACATTTCACCAAAATTATTCTACACACATGATCTTCAGAAAAATAGTGATATCGGTGTGCAATAAATCTGTTCAACTGACAATCCAGCAGATTTGTTCAATAAATCTTTACCAACTTCAACTTTTGAAAGGATGGTATACAAGATTGGAATGCAGAGACTCAAATATTTGAAACAAGATTTTCATCAGGGGGAGTGAAATACGTATTTTACTCTTTTTTCCTTACTAAGGTTTTTCTCACAGGGTTTTCCTTATAAAGTTTTTAATGAGGCAGCTCGAAATGCGTATTACTAAATATGTGTACTCTTTTTCCTTCACTAGAATTTTTTTCACTGGATTTTTTCTAGTAAGGTTTTAACGAGGCACAATATCTTTTAATGAACATCCAAGGGGGAGTGTTATGAAAATAATTATATTGTGGATGTCCATTATTACTCCGCTATAGATAATCTTCCTGAAGAAGATTATACGTTTGGTACTCTATTGAAGTTTATCTACAAGCAGCTGATGCAGGTAGGTTGCAAGCAACTCAATGAAATGATTTGCAGCAACTTCTTATTAAATAGGCAGGTTGCAGGCAGCTTAGAAGCAGCTCAAGAAAAACCTCGCAACTGCTTCATTTCTTCTATAAATAGAGGAGTTTTCAGTTCATTATATACATGAATTTAAAGTTGAATAATATATCAATTTCTCTCTATACTTGTCTTCAGTTTATCTACTTTATAGTCTTTATTTTATAACACGTTATCAGCACGAGACTCTGCCATTTTATGTAGCAGAGAAAACCCTGCAAATTGTTAGTAATTTCGTCGGTTAAAGAAAGTCCTATAATTTGATACAAATTGTGGAGGTTAGCGGTGGCCGCCGCAACTTGACCGCTGTAGTTTGAGAGATTTTTTGTAGTGAATTATCCATTAGAACCATATCCATACTGATAAGTTCATTTTTGGGGGATTCAGCGATTCCCACCTCCTATAGACCTTAACAATAATTGTCACATCCCCACAGAAAAAAGGATAAATCAGTGATAATGTAGTACTCCACGATTGAACACAATGTTTATTAAGAAAGTATAAGGGGAGTACACATTCACGCAGCACAAGTTTATTCTCCATACTAGTTTTTGGGCATGCACCTAGCGCGTATAACCCACTGATGAGTGTAGAATTAAAAAATTATATAACTAAAAGAATATTTGAGTTAGAAAATTAAAATTAAAAATAAAAGTTTAAATTATTAAAAAATTATAAATATGATCCTATTTAGCTCACTCAAACAATAATTGAATAGGAAAATTTAAAAATTAAAGACGCAAAAAGTAAATTTTGCATTCGACTTCCAACCGAGAGTGAGGAAGTGTATTAGATTTGTAAAGTCCACGTCTTCATTCTAACATTGAAGAGGGACCAAAATGCCTCCGGTCGCGCTCCTAATGCTTCCTTTTAGGGAGGCGCACAGTGATTTTGATAAACTAAAAAAAAAAGATAAAATATCTTAAAGCTTTTACTAGTAATATAATCATTCATAAAGACATATATTTTCTAGGAGTTCAAGTTATCTTACTTAGAAATAATCCTCCCAATTTATTGAGAAACTTTCTGTATTATATCTTGAAAAAATTAATGGAATAATCAACGTAAAAAGATAACTCGTGATGCACTGCAAGAATTAAATTTGCATCTCAAAACATGAAACTCATTTTTACCTTTTGCATAATAGTATGAATTGCTTACAAATAGTTAAATTTCTTACAATTCACTATAGAAATATATTTTTGAGTGTTTGACGTTTCTGCTTGGTGTTGGAGCTAAATACTTTGGCTCGTCTTTTACTCAATGCTTCTATAGAAGTAGGGAAACAAAATTAAGAAAAATAATATCACACAATTTCAAATAAAAATTTGATAATAGAAATAAGAGGAAGAGAAGAAAAGAGTGAGAAATTTGTATCAAAACTTGAACCAAAAATCATCTTGAATGAATGGAATTTAGAAAGAAAATGAGAGTAGTGCAAAGGAGTAAGTTGGAGAACTGTGATGACTCAAAAGGTCATCTTATGTTTTAGAACTCGAATCTGCACTCTTAAACCTTAAAAATCTCATTTTTACCCTTCTCGATTTGTATGCGCAGTCCGGACAGGTTTTCGGAAAGCTTTTATGTTGAAAACTAATGAAAATAAGAATTTTTGCCTTAAAAGTTGATTTTCGTTGACTTGATTAATATTTTTGGTAAACGGGCCCGAAACTGTACTTTGACGGTCCCGGTAGGTCCGTATCGAATTATGGGACCTGGGCGTATGCCCGTAATCGAATTCGGAGGTCCCTAACTTGAGTTATGAATTTTTGATGAAAATTAAAAGTTTGAAAATTATTTATTTTTAAGAATTGATTGATATTTGGTATTATTAGTATCAGGTCCGTATTTTGGTTTCGGAGCCCGGTACAGGTTCGTTATGATATTTAAGACATATCTGTGAAATTTGGTGAGAAACGGAGTTGATTTGACGTGATTCGGATGTCCAGTTAAGAAAATAAAAATTTTAAAGTTTTCTTGAGAATTTCATTTGATTTGGTGCTAAATTCGTAGTTCTAGGTAATGTGCAAACTTTGATACCGGCTCAGGTTGATCGAGATTTTGCTATTAGTCCGCTGTCCGGAGACTTAAGGAAGATCTGTTGGCGTTCACAGACCTTGAAGTCCCCGTTTACTTTTTATGTCACTGTTATTTTCTTTCATTCAGACAGTTAAATTTTATTCAGACTATTACTTGTAGTAAATTTTAGAATGCTCGTGAATTGTGACTCCAGATCCGGGTGGTAGTAATTAATACAGTTTTATAATATTTCGTACTTATTATATTTCATCTTAGTTAATTATTGTTATTTACTGAATGGAAATAAGGAATTGATTTAACGATTTTCTAATGTTGGCTTGCCTAGCAAGTGAAATGTTAGGCGCCATCACGGTCCCGTTGGTGGAAAATTTTGGGTTGTGACAGTTGGTATCAGAATACTAGGTTGCCTAGGTCTCACGATTCATGAGCAAGCTTAGTAGAGTCTGGAGGATTGGTACAGAGACGTCTGTGCTTATCTTGCAGAGGCTATGAAGTTTAGGAACAAGTTTCACTTCTATTCTTCTCCGTCGTGCGATTTTGCTTTCTCAATACTGATTGAACTCTTCTACTCATATTCTCTCGCAGATGGTGAGAACACGTACTGCTTCCTTAGCTGAGCAGCAGCCAGAGCCTCCAGTGGCAACTCCTACACGGGACAGAGGTCGAGGTCGAGGCCGTGCCAAAGGCCAAGGCAGGGGCAGGGCTCAGCCTAGAGCCCGAGCAGCAGCCCCAGTAGTGGAGCCTCAGGTAGAACTTGACGAGGAGGTTCCAGCCCAGACTGTTCCTTTCGGACCATCTCAGGTTGCGGAGGGGTTCATTGCTACCCTAGTACTTCAGGACGCTTTGGTCCGTTTGGTGGGCCTTATGGAGAGTTTGGCCCAGACTGGCGCATTTCCCATGGAACCAGCAGTCTCTCAGGCTGAAGGAGGAGCCCAGAATCCTACCACTCCCGCTCTAGAGCAGATAGCTCCCCAGTATCAGGCTCCAGCAGCTCAGCCAGTCGGATTAGTTTAGTCGGTTATTGCGGCACAGGTCGGAGATGGGCCAGCTATGTCTTCTGAGGCTTTATGGAGATTAGACAGGTTTATCAAGCTCTTTCCTGTTCACTTCAGTAGTGCTCCTTCAGAGGATCCCCAGGAGTATCTTGACAGCTGTCTCGAGGTTTTACGAAACATGGGTATAGTGGAGACCAATGGGGTCGATTTTGCTGCATTTCAGATGACTGGTTCCGCCAAGAAATGGTGGAGAGATTACTTGTTGACCAGACCAGCTGGGTCGCCTGCTCTTACTTGGGACCAGTTCGCTCAGCTCTTCATAGAGAAGTTTCTGCCTATCACATTGAGAGAGGAGCGTCGCCGTCAGTTTGAGCGTCTCCAGCAGGGCAGTATGACTGTTACTCAGTATGAGACAAGTTTTGTGGATTTGGCCCGTCATGCCATTCTTCTGCTTCCCACCGAGAGAGAGAGGGTGAGGAGGTTTATTGATGGACTTGCTCAGCCTATCAGGTTGCAGATGGCTAAGGAGACTGGGAGTGAGATTTCTTTTCAGGCGGCTGCTAATGTCGCCAGATGAGTCAAAATGGTTCTTACTCAGGGAGGTTAGGGGTCTGACAAGAGACCTCGTCATTTCGGTGAGTTCAGCAGTGCCTCATCTAGAGGCAGGAGTACGTTTGGTAGAGGCCATCCTCCCAGGCCATTTCATTCAACACTCCAGGCATCTCACGGTGCCTCAGGTGGTCATGGACCTCAGATGCATTATTCCGACCAGCTAGCCTACAGTGCACCACCAGCTCCTATTAGTGCACCTCCACTCCAGAGTTATCAGGGTGGTTATTCAGGTCGACATGGTCAGTTTCAGGGCCAGCAGTCACAGCAGCTGAGGTTATGTTATACTTGTGGTGATCCGAGGCACATTGCTAGATTTTGCCCTCGGGTAACGGGCAGCACACAGCATCAGAGTTCTCATGCCATGGTTACGGCACCAGTTGCTGCACCACCTGCTCAGCCAGCCAGGGGTAGGGGTCAGGCAGCCAGAGGTAGGGGCCAGACAGTTAGAGGTGGAGGGTCAGGCCGTTAGAGGTGGACACCAGCCAGCTAGAGGTCATCCCAGGGACATAGTTTAGGGTGGTGGGGCCTAGCCTCGGTGTTATGCTTTCTCAACCAGGCCTGAGGCTGAGTCATCTGACGCTGTTATCACATGTACTGTTTCAATTTGCAGTAGATGTTACAACCCAAATTCGCGTACCTTAGATCACGCTGTAAGTTAGTCTACGTAAATCCAAGAAGAGATTATCTTTTAGATGATAAGAAGTTAATCGTATTGGTCTTAAACGATACAAGGGTGTATAAGAGTGGTTAACAAGTATTAGAAGTTAAAGGAATCAAGGATGTTGTAACCCGTATTTTCGGGTAACACTAGAGGTGATTAATTGTCCCAAGAGGTCATGTTTTAATGTATTTAAATCATATAATATCCGTATCATAAGTCTTGAAGTCAAGCGAGTTATGAAACAATGTCGATAAAAGTTGTCGCAACTTACGTTTATAATTTTACTTAAACTTTAGGTCAAATGTTACTACATTTTTCTCCCAATATACTTGGAATTACGGGGTGATCTATCTATAAAATTGAAGATCTATGAGTCTAGTTTCCAACGCATTAAACCGTTTGTCGATACGATCTCGGAATAGAGAGATATTCGTGTTTTCGGGAGAGTGCGCCAAGCAGCTCTCTATGGGGCCCACATAGGCGGTTTAAGACATATGGATATATATAAGATAACTCAACCCCGTTTTAAGTCATTATTTTTCAGTATATTCAGACCTTAGAACCCTAAAAACACTCTCTCAAGGTTCTCTCATGATCCAAGACCCAAACAAAGGGCAAACAACACAAATCAAGTGTCGAGAATCCCGTGGAGCTAGTAAGTTTCTTGTTCTTCTTGTTGTTGCTGATTTTTGTATTGTTCCAGCTCGTGTGGGAGGTTGTTTTAAGTGTTTTATGTTCTGTAAATACACCTTCAAGTTTTTAATATCAACCCTAGGTGATTTCAAGTCTTCCAAAGTAATTCTAGTGCCGAAAAATCTAAATTAATTGCTAGTTTCGCTTCCTTGTTCTCGTGGCAGAATTGAAGGGATATTTCGTGGAAAATTAAGGTCAAATTTGAGTTGTTCTTTCTGTTTAAAGGTAAGTAACCTCTTACTCTATATATATTTAAGATTATCCAAGTTGCGGCTAAGTCGTTGAAGCTAGAACTTGTGAAATATATATCGAAAGGCTTGGTAGTAATATTGTTGGTTGGTGGACTATTTTGGAGGCTCAATATGATTATTAATGATGTTGTTTGGGCTGTTTGGTGATTATATTGACTTGTGGGAAGTCATATAAATAGGGGAGGTGCTGTCCGTTTCATCGTAAAATAGGTTGCGGTCGATACATAATAGTTACGACGCTTAAACGATAATGATAGTGTCATTTCTCTTATTATAGACTAAGGAGTCGTGACATTTGCATAGCTTGAGGTTGGGAAATATATACAAGGTATGTGAGGATATCCCCTTCATTCTTTTGCACGACTCCGGTTGTACATAATGTAATGAACGAGCTCCCAAAGATACTCTACTCTTAGAAGCTAGCAGTACTTACATTATTGCCCTTCTTATGAAACGATTGATATTGATGTTACTTCTCTTATTCTTATATTATCAATGTTGTTGGTAGTTCCTGATTCTTATAAGATTCTTGATGAAGAGTTAATCCTAATAACGTGTACGAAGGATACCAACCTTATGTCACTCCGAAAGGTTCAAAATGTGATTCCAATGAGTCCAGCATACATCATATATATGTATCTATTTTACTCTACCGAGCCGCGCTATAGTCGGCCGGGTACGGCACCTATTGTGCAACCACTGATCAGTTGGGTTTTACCGAGCTCCACGTGGCCGGGTATGATTCTACCGAGCCCTATGATGGCCGGGTACGTTTTACCGAGCCTATTACGGCCGGGTACGATATGATGATGGTGATGCCCCCAAAGGCGTATGTTTTAAAAGTTTATGTATATATATGTATGTATCATGTGTTTCATGTCAGTAGCCCTCAGAGGTACCCAGATGTCACAGGTTGTATATTCCCTATCCCTGTTTACATTACTGTTCTTACTTATGCTTTCCTGCCTTACATACTCAGTACTTTATTCGTACTGATGTCCCTTTTATTTGTGGACGCTGCATGTCGTGCTGTAGGTCCTGATAGACGGGTAGACGCAGCTCCCCCACCACAGTAGGCTGTCCAGTTCAGCGGTTATTGACGAGATCCCTTCTCCGGACTTGCCGTGGTTTTAGTATGCATTTTTGTTATAGACATTATGGGTATGTCGGGGCCCTGTTCCGGCAATGTTATAGAACTTATGTTCCTTTAGAGGCTCATAGACAGGTGTCGACTCATGGTAGCTCGTACCTTATATATAGTTTCTTGACAATCTTGTCGTCCCATGTTATGTATGTTTATGACATTATCTTTCATTGTTGGATGTTCATGATCCATGTCTACCATTTATATTGATCTTGTCGGCCCTTAAAGATAGTAAGGAAGGTTAGATAAAATGTACGTTGGTTCTCGGCAAGTATGGCCCGGGTGCTAGTCATGACCCTCCAGTTGGGTCGTGACAAACTTGGTATCAGAGCAAGTCTGTCCTAGGGGTTGTCTATGAGCCGTGTCTAGTAGAATTTTGATTATGGATGTGTAGCACGCCACATTTATAATCAGGAGGCTACATGACATCTAGGGTTGTTACCTTCTTCCTGAATCTAGATCGTGCGTAGAGTTGAGTCGTAAGTGTTCATATCTAATATTCACCTTGTTTTCTTTTAGCGATGCCTTCGACTAGGAAGCAAGCGATTAGTAAATGGCTTGATACAGCTGTAGGAGAGGGTAACATTCAGGTGCCTCCAGCCATAGCAGGCCAAAGTGAGCCTCAGAGTGAGATGCCGTCTCATACCTCTCTGTCTCCTCCAGAGGATATTAGGAGGCACCCAGTACATCCAGTTCCTCCGTCTGGCACTACAGACCATGATATGCGCAGTGCGGTGCAGTTGTTGAGTAGCTTAGTAGCTGCTCAGGCTCAGAGGCAGAATACCGGTGCTGCTGATAAACTGGTTAGTGCGAGAGTTCGTGATTTTATTAATCTAGACCCTCCAGTGTTTATCGGATCAAACCCCAAGGAGGACCCGCAAACATTTATTGATCAGGTTCATTGTACATTGTGGGTTATGCTTGCTAGTGATACAGAGGCAGTAGAGTTGGCTTCTTATCGGTTATGGGATTTAGCGATTTTATGGTATGATAGTTGGGAGAGATCTAGGGGTCCGAACGCTCCTCCAGCCGTGTGGAAGGAATTTTCTGAGGCCTTTCTTCGTCACTACTTGCCAGCTGAGATACGACGAGCTAGAGCTGATAAGTTCTTGAACCTTCAACAGGGTAATATGAGTGCATGAGAGTCTAGTATATAGTTTGATTCTTTAGCAAGGTATACTCCCCATATGGTGGCCGAGATGAGTGATAGGGTGCACCTGTTCGTGAACGGGTTGGGACCACATCTGATAAATGAGTGCACAACAGCCTCCTTGGTAGAGGGCATGGATATTTCCCGTATTCAGGCTTATGCCCAGACCCTTCAGGATCATAAGTTATATGCTAAGCTCTCTAAATGTGAATTCTTGCTGAACTCAGTAGCATTCCTTGGCCATGTGATATCTGATGAGGGTATTAGTGTCGACACTCAGAAGATCGATGCAGTGAAGAATTGGCCGAGACCTACAACACCGTCAGAAGTCCGCAGCTTCCTGGGGCTAGCAAGATATTATAGGCGGTTTGTAGAAGGGTTTTCCTCTATATCAGCACCATTGACTAAGTTAACATAGAAAACTACCAAGTTCCAGTGGTCTGATGCTTGTGAACATAGTTTTCAGGAGCTAAAGAATCGATTGACATCCGCGCCAGTGCTCACTCTCCCAGAAGGAATAGAAGGTTATGTGGTATATTGTGATGCCTCAGGTATAGGTTTGGGGTGCGTATTGATGCAACGTGGGAAGGTGATTGCTTATGCATCAAGATAATTAAAGAAGCATGAAAAGAATTACCCGACTCATGATTTGGAATTGGCTGCAGTAATATATGCTTTGAAGATATGGCGACACTACTTATACGGCATCCATGTTGACATCTACATAGATCACAAGAGTTTACAATACATCTTCAAGCAGAAGGAGTTGAATTTGAGGCAGCGTAGGTGGCTTGAATTACTGAAAAACTACGACATCGAGATATTGTACCATCCCGGTAAAGCCAATGTTGTGGCAGATGCTCTCAGCCGTAAGTCAATGGGAAGCTTAATACATATTGAGGCAGATAGACAAGGGTTGACCAAAGAGCTTCACCAGCTGGCCAATATGAGAATCAGATTGTTGGACTCTGATGACGGAGGTGTTACTGTACAGAATACAGCAGAATCATCTTTGGTAGCCGAGGTAAAAGCACGACAATATGAAGATCCTACCTTAGTAAGATTGAGAGAGGGAATTCAGCAGTGTAAGATTACAGCTTTCAAGATCGGAGAAGATGGGACACTGAAATACCAGGGCCGATTATGTGTGCCTAGTGTGGCAGGGTTGCGAGAGAAGATTATGATTGAGATTCATCAGTCCCGATATTCTATCCATCCCGGCTCGACAAAGATGTATCATGACGTTAAGGAGCAGTATTTGTGAGATAACATGAAGGAGTCTATTGCAGAATTTGTAGCTCAGTGTCCTAATTGTCAACAAGTAAAGATCGAGCATCAGAAACCCAGTGGATTGATTCAGAATATAGAGATTCCGACCTGGAAATAGGAGGTGATTAATATGGACTTCATTATTGGATTACCTCGCTCTTATCATAAGTTTGACTCCATCTGGGTGATAGTTCATCGACTTACAAAATCTGCCCATTTTTTGCCAGTTAAGACAACTTACACGGCTGAAGATTATGCGAAGTTGTATATGAAGGAGATTGTTAGGCTTCATGGTGTGCCGGTATCTATTATATCAGACCGAGGAGCTCAATTTACGGCTAACTTTTGGAGGTCTTTTCAGAAGGGTTTAGGCACACAAGTAAATCTCAACACTGCATTCCATCCACAGACTGACGGACAGGCTGAACGTACCATTCAGACGCTTGAAGATATGCTACGAGCATATGTTCTAGATTTCAAGGGGAATTGGGATGACCATCTGGCACTTATAGAATTCGCCTACAATAATAGCTACCATTCCAGTATTAAAATGGCCCCGTATGAGGTACTGTATGTAAGGAGATGTAGATCACCAGTTGGATGGTTCGAAGTCGGTGAGACAGAATTATATGGGCAAGATTTGATTCACCAAGCCATTGAGAAGGTGAAAGTGATACAACAGTGACTGAGGACGGCACAAAGCAGGCAAAAGTCTTATTCCGATGTCCGACGTCGTGATCTGGAATTTGAGGTTGGTGATTGGGTTTTCCTGAAGATCTCGCCGATGAAGGGTGTTATGCGTTTTGGGAAAAAGGGTAAGTTGAGTCTGCGGTATATTGGGCCGTACACAATTCTTCGACGAATTGGACAGGTTGCTTATGAGTTAGAATTGCCATCCGAATTGGAATTTGTACACCCGGTATTCCATGTATCTATGTTGAGGAAATGTATTGGAGACCCTTCTCGGGTCGTCCCTATCAAAGATGTACAAGTTACAGAGGATCTATCATATGATGAAGTGCCAGTGGCTATATTAGATCGACAAGTCCGCAAGCTGAGAATAAAGGATGTAGCTTCCGTCAAAGTATTATGGAGGAACAAGAATATAGAAGAAATGACATGGGAAGCAGAAGAGGAGATGAAGTCTAAATACCCTTACCTATTCCAGAGTGAAGATAACGAGGATGCCGGGGGAAAGAAGGATGCATTATAAGGTGGAACGGCTCTATGAGGTAAGCAATAGCTTGTGAATACTTTTTTTTAATACAAAATGGTGATATGCAGATAATGTACATATCCATAATGCTTTGTATAGTCTTGTAAGGCCATAGGTTGGGTTTAACTGCTTGCAAGTTTGGCTAGTGTCCATTTTATAGGGGAAGCTCAGCCGGAAATTTCCGTCGGAATCCACAATGAGTTAGACACCCCATAAACCCTTACATTCGAGGACGAATGTTCCTAAGGGGGAGAGGGTGTTACAACCCAAATTCACGTACCTTAGATCACGCCGTAAGTTAGTCTACGTAAATCCAAGAAGAGATTATCTTTTAGATGATAAGAAGTTAATCGTATTGGTCTTAAACGATACAAGGGTGTATAAGAGTGGTTAACAAGTATTAGAAGTTAAACGAATCAAGGATGTTGTAACCCGTATTTTCGGGTAACACTAGAGGTGATTAATTGTCCCAAGAGGTCATGTTTTAATGTATTTAAATCATATAATATCCGTATCATAAGTCTTGAAGTCAAGCGAGTTATGAAACAATGTCGATAAAAGTTGTCGCAACTTACGTTTATAATTTTACTTAAACTTTAGGTCAAATGTTACTACATGTTTCTCCCAATATACTTGGAATTATGGGGTGATCTACCTATAAAATTGAAGATCTATGAGTCTAGTTTCCAACGCATTAAACCGTTTGTCGATACAATCTCGGAATAGAGAGATATTCGTATTTTCGGGAGAGTGCGCCAAGCAGCTCTCTATGGGGCCCACATAGGCGGTTTAAGACATATGGATATATATAAGATACCTCAACCCCGTTTTAAGTCATTATTTTTCAGTATATTCAGACCTTAGAACCCTAAAAACACTCTCTCAAGGTTCTCTCATGATCCAAGACCCAAACAAAGGGCAAACAACACAAATCAAGTGTTGAGAATCCCGTGGCGCTAGTAAGTTTCTTGTTCTTCTTGTTGTTGCTGATTTTTGTATTGTTCCAGCTCGTGTGGGAGGTTGTTTTAAGTGTTTTATGTTCTGTAAATACACCTTCAAGTTTTTAATATCAACCCTAGGTGATTTCAAGTTTTCTAAAGTAATTCTAGTGCCGAAAAACCCAAATTAATTGCTAGTTTCGCTTCCTTGTTCTCGTGGCAGAATTGAAGGGATATTTCGTGGAAAATTAAGGTCAAATTTGAGTTGTTCTTTCTGTTTAAAGGTAAGTAACCTCTTACTCTATATATATTTAAGATTATCCAAGTTGCGGCTAAGTCGTTGAAGCTAGAACTTGTGAAATATATATCGAAAGGCTTGGTAGTAATGTTGTTGGTTGGTGGACTGTTTTGGAGGCTCAATATGATTATTAATGATGTTGTTTGGGCTGTTTGGTGATTGTATTGACTTGTGGGAAGTCATATAAATAGGGGAGGTGCTGTCCGTTTCATCGTAAAATAGGTTGCAGTCGATACATAATAGTTACGACGCTTAAACGATAATGATAGTGTCATTTCTCTTATTGTAGACTAAGGAGTCATGACATTTGCATAGCTTGAGGTTGGGAAATATATACAAGGTATGTGAGGATATCCCCTTCATTCTTTTGCACGACTCCGGTTGTACATAATGTAATGAACGAGCTCCCAAAGATACTCTACTCTTAGAATCTAGCAGTACTTACATTACTGCCCTTCTTATGAAACGATTGATATTGATGTTACTTCTCTTATTCTTATATTATCAATGTTGTTGGTAGTTCCTGATTCTTATAAGATTCTTGATGAAGAGTTAATCCTAATAACGTGTACGAAGGATACCAACCTTATGTCACTCCGAAAGGTTCAAAATGTGATTCCAATGAGTCCAGCATGCATCATATATATGTATCTATTTTACTCTACCGAGCCGTGCTATAGTCGGCCGGGTACGGCACCTATTGTGCAACCACTGATCAGTTGGGTTTTACTGAGCTCCACGTGACCGGGTATGATTCTACCGAGCCCTATGATGGCCGGGTATGTTTTACCGAGCCTATTACGGCCGGGTACGATATGATGATGGTGATGCCCCCAAAGGCGTATGTTTTAAAAGTTTATGTATATATATGTATGTATCATGTGTTTCATGTCAGTAGCCCTCAGAGGTACCCAGATGTCACAGGTTGTATATTCCTTATCCCTGTTTACATTACTGTTCTTACTTATGCTTTCCTGCCTTACATACTCAGTACTTTATTCGCACTGACGTCCCTTTTATTTGTGGACGCTGCATGTCGTGCTGCAGGTCCTGATAGACGGGTAGACACAGCTCCCCCACCACAGTAGGCTGTCCAGTTCAGCAGTTATTGATGAGATCCCTTCTCCGGACTTGCCGTGGTTTTAGTATGCATTTTTGTTATAGACATTATGGGTATGTCGGGGCCCTGTTCCGGCAATGTTATAGAACTTATGTTCCTTTAGAGGCTCATAGACAGGTGTCGACTCATGGTAGCTCGTACCTTATATATAGTTTCTTGACAGTCTTGTTGTCCCATGTTATGTATGTTCATGACATTATCTTTCATTGTTGGATGTTCATGATCCATGTCTACCATTTATATTGATCTTGTCGGCCCTTAAAGATAATAAGGAAGGTTAGATAAAATGTACGTTGGTTCTCGGCAAGTATGGCCCGGGTGCTAGTCATGACCCTCCAGTTGGGTCGTGACAGTAGAGATGCTTCAGTTCTATTTGATCTGGGATCTACTTACTCCTATGTGTCATCCTATTTTGCTTCCTATTTGGTTGTGCCCCGTGATTCTTTGAGTGCTCCTGTATATGTGTCCACACCAGTGGGAGATGCTATTATTGTAGATCGTGTTTATCGTTCATGTGTGGTCACTATTGGGAGTCTTGAGACTCGTGTAGATCTCCTACTTATCGACATGGTTGATTTTGATGTCATACTGGGTATGGTTTGGCTGTCACCTTATCATGCTATATTAGATTGGCGCGCCAAGGCGGTGACCTTAGCCTTGTAGGGGTTGCCTCAATTAGAGTGTAGAGGGAATCTTGGCCATTCTGCCAGCAGGGTTATCTCTTATGTGAAGGCTCGGCATATGGTCGAGAAGGGGTGTCTAGCTTATTTGGCTTATGTCCGCAATTCTAGAGCGGGGGTTCCTTCCATAGATTCTGTGCCAGTTGTTCATGAGTTTCCAGAGGTGTTTCCTGCAGACTTGCTGGGGATGCCACCCGACAAGGATATTGATTTCTACATTGATTTGGCTCCGGGCACTCAGCCTATTTCCATTCTGCCATACCGCATGGCCCCGCCAGAGTTGAAAGAATTGAAGGAGCAGTTGCAAGATTTGCTTGATAAGGGCTTCATTAGACCTAGTGTCTCACACTGGGGTGCACCTGTGTTGTTTGTGAAGAAGAAAGATGAATCGATGAGGATGTGTATAGATTATCGGCAGTTGAACAAAGTCACCATCAAGAACAAGTATCCATTGCCGAGGATTGATGATTTATTTGATCAGCTTCAGGGTGCCATGGTGTTTTCAAAGATTGATTTGAGATCTGGCTACTATCAGTTGAGGATTAGGGCATCCGATGTTCCTAAGACGGCTTTTCGGACTTGGTATGGGCATTATGAGTTTCTAGTGATGTCATTTGGGCTGACAAATGCCCCAGCAGCATTCATGGATTTGATGAACCGGGTGTTCAAACCCTACTTGGATTCCTTTATGGTTGTGTTTATTGATGATATCTTAATCTACTCCCGCAGTCGAGAGGAGCATGAGCAGCACTTTCGGATCGTTCTTTAGATTCTGAAAGACAGCCAGTTATATGCTAAGTTCTCAAAATGCGAGTTTTGGTTGAGTTCAGTTGCTTTCTTGGGTCACGTTGCATCAGCAGAGGGTATTTAGGTTGATCCTAAAAAGATTGAGGCCGTCCAGAACTGGCCTAGACCCACATCAGCTACATAGATCCGTAGTTTCCTGGGTTTGGCGGGCTATTATCATCGATTTGTCGAGGGGTTTTCATCCATAACAGCCCCGTTGACCAGATTGACCCAGAAGGATGCCCCGTTCAGGTGGTCAGACGAATGTGAAGTGAGCTTTCAGAAGCTCAAGACAGCTTTGACTACGGCACCAGTATTGGTGTTACCCACAGGTTCAGGATCTTATACAGTATATTGTGACGCATCTCGTATTGGTCTGGGTGCGGTTTTGATGCAGGGTGGCAAGGTTATTGCATATGCTTCACGGCAGCTGAAGGTTCACGAGAAGAATTACCTTGTTCATGATCTAGAGCTAGCAGCCATTGTTCACGCGCTGAAGATTTGGAGGCACTATCTCTATGGCGTGCCATATGAGGTATTCACTGATCATCGGAGCTTGCAGTATTTGTTCAAGCAGAAGGAACTCAATTTGAGGCAGAGGAGGTGGCTGGAGCTATTGAAAGACTATGATATCACCATATTGTATCATCCCGGGAAGGCCAATGTGGTGGCCGATGCTTTGAGTAGAAAGTCAGTCAGTATGGGTAGCCTTGCATATATGCCAGTTGGTGAGAGACCGCTTGCATTGGATGTTCAGGCCTTGGACAACCAGTTCGTGAGGTTAGATATTTCTGAGCCCAGCCGTGTTCTAGCTTGTACAGTTGCTCGGTCTTCTTTGTTTGAGCGCATTAGAGATCGGCAGGATGACGATCCTCATTTACTTGTCCTTAGAGACACAATGCATCACGGTGGTGCCAAGTCGGTTACTGTTAGAGATGACAGAGTTTTGAGGATGCAGGGTCGTATTTATGTTCCTAATATGGATGGACTTTGTGAGTTGATCCTTGAGGAGGCTCACAATTTTCGGTATTCTATTCACCCGGGCGCTGCCAAGATGTACCAGGACTTGAGGCAGCATTATTGGTGGAGGTGAATGAAGAAGGACATAGTTGCCTATGTAGCTCGGTGCCTAAATTTCTAGCAGGTGAAGTGTGAGCATCAGAGACCTGGTGGTTTACTTCAGAGGTTAGAGATTCCTGAGTGGAAGTGGGAGCGTATCACTATAGATTTTGTTGTTGGACTCCCACGGACTCAAAGGAAGTTCAATGCAGTTTGGGTCATTATGGATAGGCTGACTAAGTCAGCGCACTTCATTCTTGTGGCAGTTACCTATTCCTCAGAGCGGTTAGCAGAGATTTATATTCGTGAGATTGTCCGTCTTCACGGTGTGCCCGTGTCTATCATTTCTGATCGAGGTACGCAGTTTACCTCGCACTTTTGGAGGGCAGTTCAGCGTGAGTTGGGTACGCAAGTTGAGTTGAGCATAGCATTTCATCCTCAGACGGACGGGCAGTCCGAGCGTACTATTCAGATCTTGGAGGATATGCTCCGCGCTTGTGTTATAGATTTCAGAGGAACGTGGAATCAGTTCTTGCCCCTTGCAGAGTTCGCCTACAACAACAGCTACCAGTCGAGCATTTAGATGGCTCCCTATGAGGCATTATATGGTAGGCGGTATTGGTCGCCAGTTGGGTGGTTCGAGCCAGGAGAGGCTCGGTTGTTGGGCACAGACTTAGTACAGGATGCCTTGGATAAGGTCAAGATTAATCAGGATTGACTTCGCACAGCTTAGTCCAGGCAGAAGAGTTATGCCGACCGTAGAGTTCGTGATGTTGCATTCATGGTCGGAGAGAGAGTGTTACTTCGGGTATCACCCATGAAGGGTGTAATGAACTTCGGAAAGAAGGGCAAGTTGTGCCCTAGGTATATCGGACCTTTTGAGATTCTGGAGAGGTGGCTTACAGGCTTGCGTTGCCATCTAGTTTAGCAGCTGTTCATCCGGTATTCCATGTGTCCATGCTTCGAAAGTATCACGGCGATCCGTCCCGTGTGTTAGATTTCAGCTCTGTCCAGTTGGACAAGGATTTGACTTACGAGGAGGAGCCGGTGGCAATTCTAGCTCGGCAAGTTCGCCAGTTGAGATCAAAGAGTTACCCTTCAGTTCGAGTGCAATGGAGAGGTCAGCCTATTGAGGCAGCTACTTGGGAGTCCGAGTCCGATATGCGGAGTAGATATCCCCACCTTTTCACCAGCCCAGGTACTTTTCTATATCCGTCCGAGGACGAACAATTTTTTAGAGGTGGAGAATGTGATGACCCAAAAGGTCATCTTATGTTTAAGAACTCGAAGCTGCACTCTTAAGCCTTAAAAATCTCATTTTTACCCTCCTCAATTTGCGTGCACAGTCCGGGCAAGTTTCCGGAAAGCTTTTATGTTGAAAATAAGAATTTTTGCCTTAAAAGTTGATTTTAGTTGACTTCGGTCAACATTTTTGCTAAACGAGCCCGGATCCGTATTTTGACGGTCCCGGTAGGTCCGTATCGAATTATGGGACCAGGGCGTATGCCCGGAATCGAATTCGGAGGTCCCTAGCTTGAGTTATGAATTTTTGATGAAAATTAAAAGTTTGAAAATTATTTGCTTTTAAGAATTGATTGATATTTGGCATTGTTAGTATCAGGTCCGTATTTTGGTTCCGAAATCCGGTACAGGTTCGTTATGATATTTAAGACCTGTCTGTGAAATTTGGTGAGAAACAGAGTTGATTTGATGTAATTCAGACGTCCAGTTGAGAAAATAGAAATTTTAAAGTGTTCTTGAGAATTGCATTTGATTTGGTGCTAAATTCATAGTCTAGGTGATTTTTGGCGATTTGATCGCGCAAGCAAGTTTGTATGATATTTTTAGACTTGTGTGCATGTTTGGGTTGGAGCCCTGAGGGCTCGGGTGAGTTTCGGATAGGCCACGGGATGCTTTGGACTTGGAAAAAAACTGGTTTTCTGAAGATTCTGGTGTCTGACATATCCTTCTTCGCGTTCGCAAAGGTCCTCTCGCGAACGTGAAGAGTAAACTGATGAGGTAGGGATTTCTTCTTCACGAACGTGAAGGCTTGGTCGCGAACGCGAAGCGATGGGGGGCATTATCCTTCGCGAATACGACAAGCCCATCGCAAACGCGTAGTTTTAGGCATTGGGGAGGGGGAGTCAGTCGTTCCTTCATCGCGAACGCGAGCAATGCCTCACGAATGCGAAGGCCAGGGGGGAGTAACCATCGCGAACGCGAGCTGGTTCTCGCGAACGCGAAGGTTTGGCAGCCAGTACCCTTCGCGAACGCGATACTGCTCTCGCGAACGCGATGAACACTATCGTCCAGCACTTAACAGAATCCAAAAACAGGATTTTAGCCAAAAGTTTATTTTTCTCAAAAACCAAACGGTGAGAGGCGATTTTTCAAGAGCCATTTCTTTCCCAAATTGTTGGTAAGTTATTCTAAACCATTTTCTTTCAATTACCCATTATATTTTATGAATTATCAACCTAAAATCTAGAGTTTTCATGGTAGAATTAGGGGTTAGGGTAGAAACTAGGGATTTCGAAAATTTGAGGATTTAGACCCCAATTTGAGATTGGATTCCAAAACTAATTGCATATCCGGGCTTGGGGGTAAATGGGTAAATGGATTTTGGTCCGAACCTCGAGTTTTGACCAAGCGAGCCCGGGGTCGCTTTTCGACTTTTTGGAGGAAAAATTTGGGAAATCTGTAATTATTCATTAAACTTGATTCCTTTAGCAATGTTTGATATTATTGAGTCATTTTTGAATAGATACGAGTGATTTGGAGGTGAATTCCAAAGGAAAAACTGTGATTGAGAATCAAGTAGCCTTCAGAGCGAGGTAAGTGTCGTGTCTAACTTTGGCTTGAGGGAATAGGTATTATGTGTGCATTTGCTACGTGTTTGGTTATTAAATATGATGTATAGGTAAGGTGACAAGCATCTATGCGTCATTGTCGAGTCATAGCATGCGAGTAAAATTATATTCTGTCTATTTTGTAGCCTTAAATTCTACTATCCATGCTTAGCGGGTTATTTGAAATGTTGGGTGACTCACATCTGGTTTCACTGAGATTTGGTAACTTTCGAATATTGATTCAAGGTTGAGATTACATTGTGCTATTGATTATGGGTACAATACTGGTTTCTTTGTGATACTCATATCTATCCGTTGTTATTGATTCTGTGATTGGTGAGGAGGAGTGTAAAGCACGAAGGGTGATGTCGTGCATGCATTATTTATATTGTGAGGAAGAGTGTAAAGCACGAAGGGTGATGCCGTGTATATTATGAGAGGTTTAAAGCACGAAGGGCGATGCCGTGTATATTATGAGAGGTTTAATGTACGAAGGGTGATGCCGTGCCATTCTATTTATTTATTTGGTGAGGTTGAGAGTAAAAGTACGAAGGGTGATGCCGTGCGGTTTTCCTTGATGTTTTAATTGCTCAATTCATTTAAGGATTTTCGGTTTAATTCTATCTTTTTATTATTCTCACTCTTTATGTTGTATTCCCCCACTGTATGTTCCCTTCCCATTATTTATGCGTTATTTCTTTATTTACTGTTGTTGCCACTAGTATGATTATACTGTTCAGGTTATATGTGGGTGTCTTGTCTTAGCCTCGTCACTATTTTACCGAGGTTAGGCTCGACACTTATCAGTACATGGGGTCGGTTGTACTGATGCTGCACTCTGCACTTTCTGTGCAGACTTTGATACCGGCTCAGGTTGATCGAGATTTTGCTATTGGTCCACTGTCCGAATACTCAAGGTAGATCTGTCGGCGTTCACAGACCTTGAAGTCCCCGTCTACTTTTTATGTCACTGTTGTTTTCTTTCATTCAGACAGTTATATTTCTTTTAGACTATTACTTGTAGTAAATTCTAGAATGCTCGTGAATTGTGACTCCAAATCCTAGTGGTAGTAATTAATACAGTTTTATAATATTTCGTACTTATTATATTTTATCTTAGTTAATTATTGTTATTTACTGATTGGAAATAAGGAATTGGTTTAACGATTTTCTAACGTTGACTTGCCTAGCAAGTGAAATGTTAGGCGCCATCATGGTCCCGTCGGTGAGAAATTTTGGATCGTGACAAGAACGAAATTAGGCAAATAAAATATTCAAAGCAACTCCTCAAATTCTCTAAATATTTAATAGCAATGAAGAGAACATTAGTTTATGTAATTATGTTTGCAAATATGCTTTTTTGTAAACCAGTTATGGAATTGTAAAATCTAGCTCTTAAATGGTGATACATGCATAGAAGGTTAGAAGAAATTATTTTTTGACAAATGAAAGCTAACTAACAAACCAGCAAATGATATAAATGATTCTTATTAGCTCATTATTTAGCAGCAAAAACAAATAGAAATTACAAGGGAATTAACGTTTAAACTCTATGCATGATTAACAAAATAAATAATAAATTAATGTGTAGTTATAATTCATCATTTAATAGGAGGATTATTTTTAATGGTGAAGGTCAAAGGGTTGTCTTTATTTCAATTTAAATATTTTCTTTTTATTAATTTTCTTAGAATGTATCTTTACCTCTTTGTACAAATTTATATCTGAAATAATATTATATTAAAGGGTATTACAATCATTCACCTTTATAAGGTTATGTCGATCTTTTAAATTTTAGTTTGGGTCTTCATACTTATAATATAGTATGATATAAAAAAAAACATACATGTATTGAATTAAAGAAATGGCTGAATTAAATATACAACCGATCTTATACATACATAAATTTGAGATAACAAACCAAATATATTCATGCATCTTACATCACTAAACAACCACTTTATTGTTCACATTCATTGATTAAATCATTCTGATAATTAAACTAATTAAATACACTCCCTAACACTAAATAATGTCATATGAAACAACTAACTAATACGAACACGTTTATGATACATATTACACTTGCTCAATATATATATACTAGTAAGGTATAGCTCGTGCAAAAGCACGGGCCCAACATAGATAATCATAAACTAAACTTCTAACAACTCTTGTACTCTGTTACTTTCTCAAACAACTTTAAAATTATGAAATCCAACAAATTCATTGTATCATCAAGAACAATGGGAAATAGTACTGAGAAAAAGAAACAACTCCTTTAATATGTGATGAAATATCGTAGGAAATAATCAAAACTTAGATGTGTATTGAGGAGCCTTAACCAAAGTTACAACCTATCGCTCTAAAAGGTGTGCTCAACTCCTATCCAAATCAAGAATGCAAGTCGCTTTACCGAAAGAGAAAAAAACTAATGTATTCATTGTTCAGACAGAGGCACAATCCAATATAGCAATTCCCACGATTTTTGCATGCTCACCGCCATTTAAACATAAGAGGCACAATTCTCGTTCCTGTCTTCGCTATAGGAAATATTCTCAAACCTTTGGCAGTTGCAGGTTTTACTCCCTACAACAGAGTTAACTTCATTAAAATATGCTATAGAGAAAAAACATAAAGAAATCAATAAGGATTTCCAGTAGCAGTGCAACTCACCGAAAAATGGGACCTTAGGCAACCTAAATCTTGGGAACCTCTACTTCCGTACTCTCTTCAGCCAAGATCATAGTTGTCTTGTGCAGCAGACTAGTGTTACTGAAAGTAGAATTTATTTAAGGAATATAGAAAAAAAGCTTTGAAACATCTAGCACTTTAATGTTACATATTTTGATTTCTATAAAAGATACTTCTTTTTATAAGGTGAAACGTATAAAGGAACTCTTTCTCAATATTAAATATCTTAAAAGAAAGGCACAATAAAAGATTATAATACCAATAGAGGTACCACTGCATAATCAACAAATACAAAGAGCTTCTCCAATGAAACAGTGAAGAGCTTTTTGGCCAATTCCCCCCTTTAAAAGCTTGTTTACCAGGCAAATGTTGGCGAAAGTACCCAACCATAATGTCATCATTGCCATGACAACTACCATATGAGTTGGCAATAGTTAAAATCACTTTAAGTTATTTCATAATAAGTTTCGACAAAAAAATAACAATTCATATAGGTGCCTCATACTATAAGATTCTTATAGGCATTTTCTGTGATAACATGCCCTTTTGAATAGCATACTTACTGTTACGCGGTGCCTTTCTGAATTTCCTTGTAAGGGTGACGTAAGGCTAATCAACCGATGTCAGTGCGGTTGCTATGCGTTAACTGAGGTCCTCGCCGTACGCTAGACTAGATTGTCAGTGTCGTACGGAAAAACCAATGTCGTGAGCAATTGAGCAGCGAAAAATGAGCAATTGATGATGAAAGCTGATGATTATATTGATGATGATGAAAGCTATTACAAGATGCAATACGGTGTCGGGGGGAGAGACACCAGTACAAAGAATTGTTTGAATGCTTGATTGTTTGAATACTTTGATCCCCCTTAATAATGCTTAAAACAAATAAACCAAAGTTACATGAGTTGACCTAAGAAAGCTGTAGAAGCACACTGAAAATGAATGAAGTAAAACTACTATATAATTACAATGAAAAGGACTTAATATTCTATGGAAGTAAGTCTGATGGCAGCAACTTTGTCTTGAGCATCAGGGTCTGCGCGCGCATTGTTGTTGGCGCGCGCGGCACTATTTGAATATGCCAGCAGCTGGGCGCTAGTGCTTGGCATTGGATCTGTGTGCGGAGCACTGTCTGTGCGGGCGGCGCTATTGTCAACATGATGGTTTGTGCGCGTGGCATTGATTGTGCGCGCGGCACTAATGGCATTCGCCAGTCGCTGAGTGCTGGCACTGATTATCGGTGGGGCGACAGAGGCGCATGCGCGCTTGTGACTTAGCGCTGCCGAGACCACGGGGCCGACCGTGGCACTAGGCATTGGGAGGCTTGCCGGGATGCCACGGGGCGCATTCAAGGGGTCATAGGTCGATGATGGAAAGCAGCCTATGACATTCTCCCCCACCTAATTTGGCGACGTCCTCGGAGCCTTACCTGCAGGATGATGATGATTGGTCAGGCTCTTGATGGTTGGGAGGTCTGTTCCCCTCGGTGTTGTGAGGTGGCTTTCTAAATGATTTTCCATATTTTTCTGAAATGGCCTGAGGCGGCTGACATGGAAGACTGGATGGATTTTCCACCAGGCTGGTGAGTTCAGCTGGTATGTGGATTTCCCGATGCGCCTTTCAATGGAAAAAGGTTCGATGTAGCTTTGCAATAGGCGAGGATCTTGGGTCCTCTTTGCAAATAAGTTCCGCCTCGGGGTTCTTACCATCACTTTGTCCCCTGTTTGATGTTGGGCAAAGTGAAGATTTTGTTCGGCATACCTCGTTGCCCTGTCTTGGGCTTTGACAAGATGGCTCCACACTATCTTCAAAGTTTTCTCCCATTCTGTCGAGAAACTGGCAGCTCGGTGAGATGTTGGCATGTTTGGTGCATTCACATTCTGTGGGAGTAACGGTTGCTATCCGGTAATAATTTCAAAAGCGCTTTTGTTTGTATGGGTGCACTTTTGTGAATTGAAACACAGGTGAGCAGCATGCAGAAGCTTCACCCAATATTTTTGTGACCCGGTTGTAAATTGGCAGAGATATTCCTCCAGCATGTCATTGAACCAGTGTATTTGATCATATGTTTGCTGATGATGATGGCTTGAGTTGTAACTCAATTTGGATCCGAGGCAACTGAAGAGTTGGGTCCAAAATTTGCTAGTGAAGCGTGGGTCATAGTCACTAATGATGTTGCTGGGAATACCCCAATGTTTGACAACATGAGAGAAGAAGAGTCGAACTGTATCTTCTACCAATATGTTCTGTGGGGCTGCGATGAAGGTAGCATACTTGGAAAATTGGTCTACTACCACCATGATGGTTGCATGATTTCCGTCCTTGGGTAATCGTGTGATGAAATTTAGGGAAATGCTTTCCCAAGGTCTCTGTGGGACAGGCAGTGGCTCCAAGAGTCCCGCTTGTGCTGAGTGATCCGACTTGTGCTTTTGGAATGCTTGACAGGTCTTCACACAATGAGGGGCGCCATGAGCTGTTGGACGCCGATGATCTGATGTTTGATTGATGATATTGAGGGCAGCCGGAACCGTAGGTTCAGGTCTATTGGTTCCCTTCTTTGACTGCATGGCCGAGATGTTTCCAGTGGTCATATTTATGGGTATGCACGGTATGGTACGGGGTTTGGCCCCGTTGTCTCCCATCATTAGGAGCATGTTGGCATATGGTATCGGGATGGTGTTTGTTTGCTTGAGAAAGTCCAATCCCACTATCAGTTCGAAGTTATCGATGATAGCTATGCGTAGGTCGAATATTCCCTTGAATGTGCCAAGCTTCATTGGCACTTCTTTGGCTATTCCACTCACTAGCTGAGATGGAGAGTTGATAGCCTTGACACGACCCTTGCATTTTTGCACTGCTAGACCGAGGCATTGCACCTGAGTTGAGGCCAGGTAGTTGTGGCTAGCACTCATGTCTATCAATGCCCGAATAGGTCTGCCGTTTACTTTCATGTCAACGAACATTAAGGTCCTCTTTTGTGATGTGGGAGGCCTCTCGTCCGCCTTTCCTTTCCCTTTCTTGTCGATTGGGAATGTGTTCTTCTTGGGGTTGCCAGCACTGGTTCCCGCCAAGGTATCATGAATGGAGCCAACAAATGCGTTGAAGGCCCTACTTGTTCTGCGCCGACTGAGCCGTCCTGATCTGACTCATCATCGTCAACAGTTTGTTGAGCATTGATTTGGGTATTAGGGCATTGATTGTTCCAATGTTTCCCACCGCAATGACGGCATTCTGATGGGGGCTTTCTCCCCTGATTGTTGTTGACTGACGCAGCACTGTTGCTGCTTGAGGAAGGAGTCTTAGATTTGGATGCAGCTCGATCTCCTCCATTTCTGTTGGGGCCACCGTTGCTAGGTTGGCTCCCGTTGTATCCCTATCGGACAGGCGGCTGGGGCCTATCCTTCTGAGTTTCCAACTTATAATCCCCAAGGCACTCTGCAGCTTGAATGGCCTTGGGCAGGGTATCTACCTGTTGTCTTTGCAGCTCTATACGAGCATGAGGTTTTAAACCTTCTATGAATGCGAACAGTTTGTCTTTGCCCCCATATCCCGTATGTTTAGCATGAGTGCGGAGAATTCACGCACGTAGTCCCGCACTGACCTGGTGTGGCAGAGTTCACGCAACTTTCTCCGTGCATTGTATTCCACATTTTTGGGGAAGAACAGGAAGCGTATGGCGACCTTCAGTTCTACCCATGTCTGGAGAGTATCTTCACCGGCCCTGATGGCTTCGTATTTGACTCGCCACCAGAGTTTTGCATCACCCTGAAGATACATGGCAGCAGTTGCTACTTTTTTGTATGTTTCCAATTTTCCCACGGCATCGAAGTATTGTTCGATGTCGAAGATGAAGTTTTCCACTTCTTTAGCATCCCGGGCTCCGTTGTATGGCTTGGGATCCGGAATTTTCAGCTTTTGTGGCATGGGGGCGATGTTCATGGCACCTCTGATTTGGTTTTCGCCTCCTTTGAGCAGGCTTTGAAGGGCAGCATTGACAACATTGAGCTGGCCTGTCAAGTTGTCTATGGTTTGATGCATGACGCTCAGTCTGTCTGCCTCTAGTTCCCGATGGGCTAAATCCTCGGCACGCTCCTGTTGGAGGTCCTCGAATTTGCCATGAATTTCGGTTGCCTCGACGGCAGCCGTTTGCCGGTCTTCCTCAGAGTCGCGACTGATGTTTGCTATGTTAATTTTTGCCTGCCGCATTCTGCGGTCCAGGTCATCCAAGCTTTGCACTAGGCTGGCTTTTAGATCAGGCAACGTATCCACGATGGGCCGTAATGCGTCAACCATCTCTTCTAGGGTCGTGATGCGATCCCCGTAATTCACCATGGTCAGAAATGGTGATGATGATGGCAATGGGTTCCCTCGTCCGATGTCGAGCCTAGGCTCTGATACCAACTGTTACGCGGTGCCTTCCTGAAGTTCCTTGGAAGGGCTACGTAAGGCTAAGCAACCGATGTCAGTCATTGCGGTTGCTATGCGCTAACTGAGGTCCTCGCCTTACGCTAGACTAGATTGTCAGTGCCGTACGGGAAAACCAATGTCATGAGCAATTGAGCAGCAAAAAATGAGCAATTGATGATGAAAGTTGATGATTGTAATGATGATGATGAAATTTATTGCAAGATGCAATGCAGTATCGGGGCGGTGTCGGGGGGAGAGACACCAGTACAGAGAATTGTTTGAATGCTTAAATGTTTGAATGCTTTGGTCCCCCTTAATAATGCTTAAAAAAATAAACCAAAGTTATATGAGTTGACCTAAGAAAGTTGTAGAAGCACACTGAAAATGAATGAAGTAAAACTACTATATAATTATAATGAAAAAGACTTAGTCTTCTATGGAAGCAAGTCCGATGGCAGCAACTTTGTCTTGAGCATCAGGGTCTGCGCGCGCATTGCTGTTGGCGCGCGCGGCACTATTTGGATCTGCCAGCGGCTGGGCGCTGGTGTTTGGCATTGGGTCTGCGCGCGGGGCACTGTCTGTGCGGGCGGCGCTGTTGGCAACATGATGGTTTGTGTGCGCGGCATTGTCGGTGCGCGCAGTACTAATGGCATTCGCCAGTCACTGGGTACTAACACTGATTATCGGTGGGGCGACAGAGGCGCATGCGCGCTTGTTATTTGGCGCTGCCGAGACCACGGGGCCGACCGTGGCGCTAGGCATTGAGAGGCTTGCCGGGACGCCACAGGGTGTGTCCAAGGGGTCATGGGTTGATGATGGAAAGCAGCCCATGACATTCTCCCCCACCTGAGTTGGCGACGTCCTCGGAGCCTTACCTGCAGGATGATGATGATTGGTCAGGCTCTTGATGGTTGGGAGGTCTGTTCCCCTCGGTATTGTGAGGTGGCTTTCTGAATGATCTTCCATGTATTTTTTGAAATAGCCTGAGGCGGCTGACATGGAAGACTAGATGGATTTTTCACCAGGCTGGTGTGTTCCGCTGGTATGTGGATTTTTCGATGCGCCTTTCAATTGAAAAAGGCCCGATGTAACTTTGCAAAAGGCCCGATGTAGCTTTGCAAGGGAATTAACGTTTAAACTCTATGCATGATTAACAAAATAAATAATAAATTAATGTGTAGTTATAATTCATCATATAATAGGAGGATTATTTTTAAGGGTGAATGTCTGTCATTATTTCAATTTAAATATTTTCTTTTTATTAATTTTCTTAGAATGTATCTTTACCTCTTTGTACAAATTTAAATCTGAAATAATATTATATTGAAGGGTATTACAATCATTCACCTTTATAAGGTTATTTCGATCTTTTAAATTTTAGTTTGGGTCTTCATACTTATAATATAGTATGATATAAGAAAAAATATACATGTATTGAATTAAAGAGATGGCTGAATTAAATATACAACCGATCTTATACATACATACATTTGAGATAACAAACCAAATATATTCATGCATCTTACATCACTAAACAACCACTTTATTGTTCACATTTATTGATTAAATTATTCTGATAACTAAACTGATTAAATTATTCTGATAACTAAACTGATTAAATACACTCCCGAATACTAAATAATGTCATATGAAACAACTAACTAATACGAACACGTTTATTATACATATTACACTTGCTCAATATATATATACTAGTAAGGTATAGTCCGTGCAAAAGCACGGGCCCAACATAGACAATCATAAACTAAACTTCTAACAATTCTTGTACTCTGTTACTTTCTCAAACAACTTTAAAATTATGAAATCCAACAAATTCATTGTATCATCAAGAACAATGGAAAATAGTACTGAGAAAAAGAAAAAACTCCTTTAATATGTGATGAAATATCGTAGGAAATAATCAAAACTTAGATGTGTATTGAGGAGCCTTAACCAAAGTTACAACCTATCGCTCTAAAATGTGTGCTCAACTCCTATCCAAATCTGGAATGCAAGTCGCTTTACCGAAAGAGAAAAAAATTAATGCATTCATTATTCAGACAGTGGCACAATCCAATATAGCAATTCCCACGATTTTTGCATGCTCACCGCCATTTAAACATAAGAGGCACAATTCTCGTTCCTGCCTTCGCTATAGGGAATATTTTCAAAGCTTTTGCAGTTGCAGGTTTCACTCCCTACAACAGAGTTAACTTCATTAAAATATGCTACAGAGCAAAAACATAAAGAAATCAATAAGGATTTCCAGTAGCAGTGCAACTCACCGAAAAATGGGACCTTAGGCAACCTAAATCTTGGGAACCTCCACTTCCATACTCTCTTCAGCCAAGATCATAGTTGTCTTGTGCAGCAGACTAGTATTACTGAAAGTAGAATTTATTTAAGGAATATAGAAAAAAAGCTTTGAAACATCTAGCACTTTAATGTTACATATTTTGATTTCTATAAAAGATACTTCTTTTTATAAGGTGAAACGTATAAAGGAACTCTTTCTCAATGTTAAATATCTTAAAAGAAAGGCACAATAGAAGATTATAATACCAATAGAGGTACCACTGCAGAATCAACAAATACAAAGAGCTTATCTAATGAAACAGTGAAGTGCTTTTTGGCCAATTCCCCCTTTAAAAGCTTGTTTACCAGGCAAATATTGGCGAAAGTACCCAACCATAATGTCATCATTGCCATGACAACTACCATATGAGTTGGGAATAGTTAAAATCACTTTGAGTTATTTCATAATAAGTTTCGACAAAAAGATAACAATTCATATAGGTGCCTCATACTATAAGATTCTTATAGGCATTTTCTGTGATAACATGCCCTTTTGAATAGCATACTTACTCTTACACCACAGTCATGTATAACAAATTATTACAATGCATTGCCTATCTATGCATTTAACAACTTAGTCATCTTATATTTGCAGAATGATTGTTTTTGGTGTATGTACTAATCAAATTTTTTCTTTCATTAATATAAAAATAAACCAAAGTACCGTATAGTCTAAAATTAAACATCATTTTGAAAGACAGCCAAATATCACCGCAAAATTCTTCCCTTAGCATTAAGAATCAAAAGTACACATGATCAAATACAATGCATTCACCTTTCAATGTGTTCTTCTTTTCCTTGGTAGACTGAATCAAACATTATCATCGCTGCGGCAATTTCAGAAGATCTGAGCTTCAAGATACGTACACCTACATTCGATTAAATATTTATATTGTCCTATCACAGGATTAATTAAACACTTAAAAGATTTTTGGACCAAATGTTGCTATAGAAATCGACTCAACATATCCCAAGACTCAATGTAAGGTGAGACATTTTATTATATGATACATAGTAAAGTTGCATCGCATAGATCATGAAACATGCATGTAGAAAGTAAATTGAGACAGATGCATCCTCCTTATCAACTTGTCAACTAGAGAAAAGCTAGTTGTTTGGGTCAGATCATCAAGCACCTTGGCTGCATCAGTGTGCCAAAGGAATCGAGTTACTCTAAAAATCAGAGTTTGTTCATCAATTATACAAAATTATACATCTAGGCATATATTCCAAGCAAGTCTACGTAGATATGCAAAAATTAATACGAAAAATATTATGGCTAAATTTTCTCTTTCACCTTTTAAATGCCAGATTAAGATTGAATAAGAGCAAAACTTTTTACAAAAAGAATTAGTTGCAGAGAAGATATAAAGATGCAAGTGAGAGAGAAAGGAAGAGTAATAGAAAGAACAGAGATTGAAGAAGAACCAGAAATAAAAGTGATGTTAAACTTAAACTTGTTCACAAATATAAAGCTGCTAAACACGTGGCCACTGGCCCATAATGAAAGTCAAATACCGAAATGCCCATGATAAACAATTATAATACCACATTTACCCTTGTTCGTATAGCTTTAACTCCCGTTTCTATATATTAGTAATATACATTATAAATATACACCGCTAAATTACAAACCGAATACGTTTCAGAATTATTGATACGGGTTTTTTCCATAGAAAAAGGGAATCTTGTGTTCCAATAGAAGCAGAAGTGATGTGGATTATTCAAGAATCGAAATCGATTTGCTTTATAAAAAGATGATATCAATGAATTTCTATGAAATAGTTTCACGGGAGTCAGTCAAAAACCTGAAAAAACATCTTCCACCAATACTTAGCCGCAAAACCAACCCAATCTTGTCCAAACACTCTTAAAACTTTAAAGCCTAATTAACTACAAAATAGAATCCCTCAAGAGGTGCTTAATGCCACTTCAAAAATGCCCATGTGCATTCTTTTATTATATATAAAAGAAGTGCAAAAAATGTAAGAAATCTGTCAGGATCTTACTAATGATCGTTGGCGAACTTCTTCATGTACAAAGCTTAGAGGCACACCTGCTTTGTTGATCTGCGACACTTCAAAAGTAAAACCAAAATAACTATTAAAAAATGTACAATGAGTAATACGAAAATGTGAAAACTAAGACACTACAATATTATTATAACTTTAATGAATAGCAAAGATAAATAAATGTGTTATGACAAGTGTTGACTAGAGTGTTGCGTGGAGAGACCATTTTAAGACGACAGTTAGTTGTCCATCGTATGCTTTCCCGGGCTTTTTGCTATAGGTGAAAATTCAACCACATATATTCTACTAAAACAGACCAAGAACAACATGTGTTATTTATTATTCTTTCCCTTGTTTTCACTAACCCCTTTCATCAGGAAAATAAGAAACCCTTCACTCATTCATCACCATCATTGGCTTCTCATTTTATACCAAAAAAGAAAAGGAGGGGTTTTCTTCATTTTCCGTTTCTCACATTCCTTGAGGAGAAAGAACATATGTACAAAAAAGTCTATCTTCATGCAGTTCACGAATATTACTACGTCTTCTTGCAACATTGTTGGGGGTATACAAACTAGTTTTCATAGTTAGGGGCAGGGACAGAGCGTCATGGTTCAAAGGGATTTAATTAATCCCCTTCAACGAAAAATTATATTGTACAAATAGGGTGAAAAGAATTTTTATATCCTCTTGATATAGGGGAAGTTTATACAGTAACATTAATGGTTGTTAAAAGTTGCTTAAGGTTTCAGGTTCAGATCTTTGGTGTGGATTCTTATATTGTTTCTTAATCCCCTGGTTATATAGATACCCTCTGATTCGGGAATTGGCACAAAATGGTTAACGAAGAAAATAAGATTCAGAAGTCGAGGTCTTTCAATTTTAGGAAGATATTTGAGATTCCAAGTAGATTGGCACAGAGCATTGGGGGGGAGAGTGATAGTGATGAAGAGGACATGGATAACAACATTGGAAACGTCCAATTTATTAGCCAAGGCGGAACAACGTCTGTACCTTTAGAAAATCATCAGATGGATAATGAACCTGTTTCAAGCTTAACCCAGGATGCAGCTAAGGCAGGAAATACCCAAAAAGATAAAGAACCTACAGGTATTATTCTTGACATTGATAGATAATTATATAATTGTGCTGTATGTATGCACAATTTGAACCGTATTAATGTGTCATGACACATTAATTTGATGTAAATGTTATGGATTCAGACATGGAGTTGATGAAAGAAAGATTTGCAAAGCTGCTTTTAGGGGAGGATATGTCAGGAGGAGGAAAAGGTGTTTCATCAGCTCTGGCTTTATCAAACGCCATTACCAATCTAGCTGGTAACTCTCAAATAATGCCCTGGTCTTCGACGTCCATGTATAGTTCTGCTATGCAATTGTTAATCAATGTTCGATTTATGTTCTTTCCTTGTATTCTTCAAGGGAGAAAAAAAAATGTTTCTGACATCTGTTTGTAACATGTTATAGCTTCTGTTTTTGGAGAACAATCGAAATTGGAGCCTATGTCTCAAAAGAGAAAAGAGAGGTGGAGAAAAGAAATCGACTGGCTATTATCTGTGACAGATTACATTGTTGAGTTTATCCCCGCGCAACAAAAATCAAAAGATGGAACAAACATGGAGGTACTATTTCAGTCTCGTCCTCCTTACATTTCTGCTTCAAGATTTAAAGTAAGAAATGTAATCCCTGTTTTGACAGATAATGGTTACTCAACAAAGAAGAGATCTGCTCATGAACATCCCTGCTCTGAAGAAGCTTGATGCAATGCTCATTGTGAGAAACCTGAAGTGCACTCTATTACTTACTTAAATTGTATCAACTTCCCCAATAACTGAATCAACATTTACAGGACTGCTTAGATAACTTCAAAGATGCAAAAGAATTCTGGTATGTCTCGAGAGATGCTGAAGAATCTGAGAAAGGTGTCCAGAGGACTGATAAATGGTGGCTACCTACAATCAAGGTTCCACCTGAGGGACTCTCAGATGCTTCCCGGAGATGGCTACAATATCAGAAGGATTGTGTGAACCAAGTACTCAAAGCATCCATGGCGATTAACGCTCAAATACTAGCAGAAATGGAAGTCCCTGAAAACTACATTGAATCTCTCCCCAAGGTGAGAAGCACAAGTACACACTCACAAGTTAGATTTTAACATACTGCTTCTTTCTGACTCCTGCTCTTCTACTGCTAGAATGGTAGATCAAGTCTTGGTGATTCAATCTACAAGAACATCACGGTCGAATTCTTTGATCCAGAACTATTCCTTTCAACCATGGATATGTCATCAGAACACAAAGTTCTTGACCTTAAAAACAGAATTGAAGCATCTATTGTGATTTGGAAGAGGAAGATGCACCAAAAAGATGGAAAATCTTCCTGGGTTCCAGCTGTGAGTTTGGAGAAGAGGGAGCTCTTTGAAGAGAGAGCAGAGACTATCTTACTCCTGCTAAAACACAGATTTCCTGGAATTCCTCAATCTTCCCTCGAGATCAGTAAAATCCAATATAACAGAGTAAGAACTATCCTGCTGGCTCTCTACACAACTGATATATTCATTGAACAAATTATCAACTGTTTCACCTGCAGGATGTGGGACATGCTGTTCTGGAGAGCTACTCAAGGGTGCTAGAAAGCCTAGCCAACACAGTTATGTCGCGTATTGAGGATGTCCTATACGCAGATTCTGTCACACAAGATCCATCACTTGCGATAGCAAAGTGGAACCCTTCAGCTGAATCTTCACCTCAGCAACCACTAAGTGGAATGTCAACTCCCAGGGGAGAGTCAGAGATGTTAAGTTCTGCAGCAGAAACACCAACCTCAATGACCTTGTCCGATTTCATGGGGTGGAATATGGAGCAGGGAGAGGGAGACATAAGAATCAGGAAACTTTTTGCCCAAGATGATAATGAAAAATCCATGCAACGATAAGTTCTCTTACATTGAAAGTGGCCTAACAAGTCCCTACTGCTCGGCATTAAACACTAAAGTGATCAAAGTCTGATTCATATAGTAGAGAACCAGATCAGTGTCTAATTTCTCTTACCAGTGTATGCAAGACTGTAACTGCTCTTCTTCTGAAGCGAATAGGTAATTTCAAGATGTAATCCATTTTTTGGTTAGATGTTCTTTTCCTTTTAATAGCATTCTTGGCTTTTTGCTTTTGGAAAGTGTTCCTCACGAATTACTCCATGTCCATCTCAAAGCATAAGTCAGTGCAGGGTTTGAAGTATAAACTTTGATGCTAAGCACTCAGGAGAAGTGACTCCTTCCATCGAGCAACCTAGGTTTTTTTTAATCTTTTTTCTTTTCTATTTTCCTTTTCAAGTTCATGTCAGTTTCTGTAGATGTGCAATACATGAAGAACATCTGTTGATGTGCAATATTGCTAATTCATCCATGATACTTAAAATGTTACTGCACATAAGTAAAATTCCCAAGAAATTTACGAATTCATAACATTCAGCCTAACTTAATAATTTGACAGAAGGTGATTTGCATTCATCAAATCCCTTTATAATGGGATTTCAAAATCTGACATCCAAATACTATGTCTATATAGTCATACAAGTTTTTATTTAACATCAAAGGACAAGGAAGCGATCAAGGAAAAACAGACTTAGTTTCTCAATAAGACCGCTCTCGAATGCAACTGAACTCATTTAGGCCGCTTTGGTAACAGCAGCATGTATGGCATCGGCAAGATGAGGAATTGTGCGAGAACTAAGGCCTGCCATGCTAATTCTCCTGCAAATGAGAAAGGAGAAAATCATTCCTTCTAAAAATGGAAAGTAGAAAATGTCACTAGAGATGATGATCTTTTTAACCAAAATCTTAACTTCAACAAAGAGATGTTTCAACTGATACCAGATTACTAAATGTGCCATAGATTGAAGGTAAGTTCTTTTGAGAATCAATATAATTTGGGAGGGGGGAAAAACAGAACTGCACTTTCTTCTGTAAATTTTAAGTATGAATGACAGAGCTGGACTTGTTTATGCTTCCTCTCAAAACTGAAGCTATAAGTCTGAAATTCTCCTTATTAAAGAATTCAAGCCGAAATAATCAATGATAAGGGCTTCTAAGTTCCAATTATTTAAGTTTCTACTGAGAAAAAAGCAACCCAAAGTAACAAACTAAACAAATAAAAAAAAATATCAACAGTCAGATGTCCTTACCCATCAGATGTCATGTAAATGTGATGCTCTCTAGTCATGAATGAAACTTGCTCAGTATTCAATCCTGTGAAAGTAAACATGCCAATTTGTTTGATGATATGACTCCAATCACCTGCTGTACCTGCATAACAGAATAAAACTTACATTAGCACTAAACTGAACAATGAAGTCAGAAGATTTAGTTGCCGTGGTTCTTTCACCCTGGCACTTTTCCAGAAAAAGTTCCTATTGCAGTAGCAGTCAAACCCATCATACAGAATACAGTATGCTTCCCCAGAAAGAACAAATATGAAGATCAAATACCTCGAGCTTGCAAGGCATCAAAGAGTTGTTGGCGCATGCTAATAATCCTGTCGGCCATTGCTTTCAGCTCAATTGTCCATTCATCGTACATTTGTCTATCACCATTAGATGAGAAACCACATCAAAATGTAGAAGGTATAGCATCTACTAACAGCAAAACAGAATCTTGTAAATAGTTGCACAAACCTGTCCTTGAGTATAGTAGCAACAATAGACGCACCATGAATTGGTGGATTAGAGTACATTGGCCTGATAACCAGCTTTAGCTGGCTTTCGACTCTGCTTGCAACATCTGCATCTTTGCAAACCTATAACACAACACAAAATTTTATTGTAGTGTTAGTCAGCTTTTAGTACCTGTCTGATAAAACTCAAAAAAAACGACACTTTTTCCTAAACATACAATCCGGTACTAATTCCACTTTGTCCTTCTCTTTCTTTTCCAATTACAATCTAAGTGGAAGCCATCTTCAAAAAATTGGCTTTCAATATCTCTAGAGACTGTGTTCATTGTACCAACAGAACAACCTCTTTTTAGCCTTTTAGGGAATATAACCTGAATTATGCTTCCAAAGAAAAAATCATCTTTAGACATAAATAGCATGATATAGCCATGGATATCATGCTATATTGCTTATTAAAAAGGGAAAGCAATTTTATTGCTTATTAAAAAGGGAAAGCAATTACAACCGACAAAAGGACTTACAATGCTAAGGGCACCAACACGCTCCCCATACAGTCCCATGTTTTTGGCATAACTCTGAGCTGCAAGACATTCACCACCATCAGCCACAAACATGCGAACAGATTGTGCATCTGCATCTAGGTTGCCAGTGGCAAAACCCTGCAATATCAAAAATATTCATTATAGTAGGGGTCCATTGAGCAGCCCATTAATACATAGTTTGGGGCTTCAAATTATTTGGTAATCATTCTTAACGAAGTATCACTTGAATTCAAAATCCCATCATAAGCTTTACCTGGTAAGCACTGTCAAAGAAAGGTAACAGCCCCTTGGACCTCATCAACTGCCTGATTTTCTCCCACTGGTCATTTGTTGGATCAACGCCAGTTGGGTTATGAGCACATGCATGGAGAAGAACTATTACTCCAGCGGGTGCAGCAGCAAGATCATCCAAAAGTCCTACAGGGTTCATGATTAAATTTGATACGCAACACCCAAATACAGGAGAAGCCACAGATAAACTATGCTTATATCTTTACCAACAGAATACAAAATTAAATAAATAAAGATCCTGTGCTAGCTACACATAATATATAGATCTTTCTAGACACGACCAGGAGCAAGTTCACTTGTCCATGAAAAAGAGAAATCGGTTCTTACTTACAACTGTAGAACTTTAAGAACATTGATTACAGTAGTACCTTGGAAATCCAGGCCTCGTGTTGCTGGGTCGTAGTAACGATAATATTTTACTGAAAGCCCAGCTAAAGTGAAAACCTTCGGATGGTTTCCCCATGTTGGCTGTGGTATATATATAGTATGCTGGCAACAAAACAAACAGTAGAAGCTTATAGAAGTGTCCATTTGATTTAGACATATAAAGGGAAAGAGAGCAAGGAATACTAACTTCATGATAATGCTTAGCCAGAAACTCAGCCCCAACCCTCAAAGAACCTGTGCCCGACAAGCACTGAACAGTAGTCACCCTGTTCTCTTGAATGGCAGGGCTGTATCAGCAACAAAACAGCACAAAAAGCATTTAAACTACATCTAAAGATAAGTAAATCTGCTGATATCTTACATATGACTTAACAAGGAGTAATAGTGATAGAAGACACATATTTCCTGATATCACGTTCACCTTACACAGAAAGTCAGTACAACAAAGAGGAGAGAAAGTTAACTCTAGAACAATTTTCTTCTGATGCAAGGCATCATAATAAGATGAAATACGGAGGAATATGTTTTAACAGGTATTCAGTTACTCTACTTTGTAGAGATAAAGCATTCCCTTTTAGCAACAATCTCTCATTCAAATATCAAACTAGATGGAAGGAAGAATATTGAAGGCTCATTTTCTTTTATACAAGTGGTTTGGCAAGATAGGTTTAACTGGAGCGACATGGATAGTGAGCATTTTTTTATATTTTTGATTCAAGCATTTATCAAGAGCAACTGCACCAAAAATTCTCCAAACCTGTCAGATCCAAATATAAGCTTTGCACTCAGTTTGTTAAAATCCGCTAGTCCAGTAATTGAGAGATACTCCTTCACCCGAGACCTGCATCATATCAGCCTTAGATTCCAATCATGGCATCAGGTGATCATATCTCAAAAGAAAATCTGTAAGCTAGTTTCTAATTTGGCAAGTTACGTGTCATTGACGAGCATTTGTTCAGCTCGTCTCACCACATTAAGAACAAGGGGCTTTCCTTCCTGCAAGTTGTCATCGGACTATGCATTAGTAGAACATAATTTTCAAGCTTAACACTAACATCCAACTCAAGATTGAAGAAAAAAACAACCACTTATAAAATCAAGTGGTTTCACTTCATTATGCATCAGGGAAAAAAAATATTAATGTGTATGCATCAGTGTCTACAATTTTGTATCCTTGTGAAGGAGCCTATTAAAGAAAAACTTAACCAAGGATTCAACAAAACATAGCAGGACCAAATCCATTCAAGGGGCAACTTATTTTGGTTATAATAAAAAATAAAAAATAAAGAATAACGAGACAAAGTAGAAGTGGCAGACCTCAGTGCGATATGCGCCAACACCCAAATTCAACTTCACCGGGCTGGTATCTTTGTTATAAGCAACTGTGACCTGTTTTAATGAAGTAGCACAACAGGAAAAAAACCATTACTAAACACTTGAGAAGAACAAATTATCTTCTCAATAGAGCAAGTTAAAGAATCAAATCTACACCCTTCCATCAACCACACCAGGAATAAAATAAGGAATTGCCAGATCACAGTAAAAAGAAAGAGGTATTAAATAATTAGTAAACACATCCATGATCCAATGCATACAATAGGTAACCCTATAGCGATCATTCCAATCAACTTATTTATGCCGATCTCCAAGATATCATTTTTAACCTAATCATCTGATCATTAATTAATGTTCATTCTAATCTAACCCAAAATAAGAAAATTTAACCAAATCATCTGATCATTAATTAATGTTCATTTTAATCTAACCCAAAATAAGAAAATAAAAGAGAGAGGGAGAGAGAAGTAGCTTATCAAATCCACTAATAGTATATTTACGGAAGATTATTAAAGGAGCCACAGAAGAAACATATTCAGTGGAAATGTAAAATAGAAAGAGTGGAAAGGGACGTACTCCTAATATGGATCTTCAGGAGCACGAACAACATGGGCAAAAACAGAATTGGAGGAATTTGCCATTTTGAAAAAATGAATGGGATTTCTTCAGAGAAAAACTTCAAAGATGTAATGGAAGTGTGATCTTTCTTGAGGAATTTATGGAGTGACGCCCTTCGCCAAAAAGACGACTCCTACTAATCTATAGAATATTGTTTGGCTACTTTGGTGCTGCGTGGAACACACCACCTGTAAGTATAACACAGTGGGCGGTTTAAAACAAGGGACTGCGCCACCTGTAGACTTTTCTTTCTTGCTCTCCAATACAAGTTTTAATTTTTTATTTTTTTATTAATTATGAGAAACAAAAGAAACATAAATACACACTTGTATTTCTTCTTCCCGATTTGTTTGAGATCATTTTTTTTCCCTCCTAAAATAACTGAGAGAAAATTACACATAGATATAGACCACAAATTGTAATTTGGTAGTGTTTTAACCAAAAAATAGTTTTTATGATCAAAGCAAATAAAAAAATAATCCGGACTTCTAACAATCAATTTTACTTCACTTTTCCTAATATAAAAGAATAATAATAAAGGAAAATAAGACTGAGAATAAGAAAATAGAAATTTATTGATGATTGTTGCTTTCTTCCAATAAGAAAGAACAAGATCTTCCAATGGCAGAGAATAACAAGAAAATTGACAATTGATAAATTACTTTGTAGTTTTCTCGATGGGTTATAAGATATGGAAAGGGGATTTATATAAGAGAATAATTCATAAATGCTTGCCCTATATAATTCTTACCCTATTTAATTCTTGCCCATTACCAGTATTTATTACCCATTACGTGGGTGATTTATAACGGTTGAAGTGATAATAGCACATCGCACATAATCAGGGATTCAACTGATTTCTTGCCATATTTGTGGCTATTAATGATCTTTCCATATCTATGGCTTCCAATGTCCTTAATTATCAGCCCCGTAGCTATTTTCTCTTTTTCAGCTAATAGGTACGGTATCTTCATAGACGATCACGTGGGTATTACTCATATCTTCTCTACACATAATTTTTATTGCTTCGACTCTCATGCCACATGTCATCATAATATTGGTCCACACTGTGAGTTTATTTTTCACCAATACAATAGTCCCTCCCACTTTCTGAATATTCTCAACTTAGTATTCGGGAAGTGGAGAGTTTATTTATGGCAGGGATGTTTTGCCGCCTCTTTCCAAGATTATTATGATGCGCATCAGAAGTAAAGAGACTTATGTCTCTTCCATTTAATTTTGAGATGAGTATCTTATTATGATTGGCTCTACGGTTTGCATCGGTATTTTAGGCTCATACGGTTCTGTCAGTTTGATGTAATGGTGACAAGCGCAAAACACAATACAAAATTATTGCTCGCTAGTCAAAGATAGTATAGTTTAATTATCGTCTCCATATTGATTAGATTTAAATAGTGTTCGAGTAATCTTCAATTGATTACTATCCAGGAAAATTAACACTTGATTTGATGATTATCAACTATGATTTACTACTAAAAATTGAGCACTTAACAATTGATCACAAAAGACAGTAGATGAGCAACAAAGAAATATCAATGAGAGAAATAAGGGTAATTGACTAGACAGGTGCAAGATAATTGACTTGCGATCCAATTCTTGAGTTAGTTCACTCTATAATACTGTTGATTCTCATGAATTCAACAGATAATTGGATTACACTTGAAGTTAATGTTCCTCTTTCGTTTAAATATTAATTTCAGTAATTAATCTAATTGAAGTATGGTAAACAATTGCAACGAATAAAATGATGGATATGGTCTAAAGGGAAACTTCTCACGAATATTTTCCTATTTTCTAATTCAATTAACAATTCAAGAGACTCTTTCGATTACCTATTGGAATCACGAATTTAAAGTAGAGCATAAGATGTAAAGAAATTCAATATAACGTTCCTCTTTTGATTAAGCAAAATAAAAAATAACTTTATAATACGAATTAAAACTACATTAATTAATTTCAACAATTATCAAGAATTGAATCCCTAATCAAGTTATCAAAACACCGTATCTGTCAATACCCTAATGAAAATTACTCCATAACAATGGAAAAAGTCGTCTCAATAAGGTTTAAAAATATAGAAAACATCAATGCTAGTGATTCGATATAAACTCCCGTATTGCACCGATCATTGGTTAAAATCTTGACGAATTCTTGTGTCTTCTTGCCTTAGTTGCTTCTCAAATCTTTCATAGGTCAAAAGTCCCCTCAAAATAGCGTTTTTACATCTATTTATACCAAGTAGGCTCGGGCCCAGACGAAACATCTTTTTCTGTGCGAAATAGGACTCTGGCTCTATAAAATTTGTACAGGCGCGCCACGCCCCGTGCCGCACCATGCGGCGCGCTTGTGGAGTTTATCAGCGAGCATCAACTTTTCTTCTCAAGCCAGTTTTTACACTGATGCGGTCCCCCAAGCGGCGCGGCAATGTAAATCTCTCAGAGTGAAATTATTTCATCCTCTTTTGACATCCAGACTTGGTACACGACCTCCGAACACGATCCCAGCTTAATGTATTAGGCTTTTACTCAGACTTTCAAAGTTTCAACTTGTTCGATTTAGCTCCAAATTAACTTTTTAACTTGGAATCACTTCCTGCAAGGCATAAACATGTAATAAGTATAATTCACTATCATTTAAGCTCAAATACACGTAATTAGAGTGCAATACTACGGCTAAAATACGGGTTTCTAGCCTACCATCAACACCCCACACTTAGACTATTGCTCGTCCTCGAGCAATCAAACTACACTTCACATATGGACGACCTTTTCATCAAACAACTTCTCTAACACATCAGCCCAAGAATTTTTAAAGCATACTAAACACCCTATCATAACATCCAAGCCTGAAAACTCGACTCAAAAGCACCACGTATTTTTTCACAACATGCTCACTTACTCTAACACAGAGGTCAGTGTCATTATCTTTCCTTCACAAGTCATATGCCCTCACACTAACAAAAAATAGAGTGTAGTTCCACACAAAATAAAATTTACGAACAAATAAGAATTCAAGATAGACAGAATTCACTCACTCTCAGAATCAAAATTCATGTGCAACAAAAGACATACCATAGGCTTGCCCGTAGTATAATACTCTATCAATTGAGCTCATTCAGTCAAAGATCAAGTAGGACTTAATTTTGGTTGCAATGTGGGCTACGGGACGGGTAGGATACAATTTGGATAATATTGGCTACACCTCCCTGAGCACTTTAATACATACAATTCACAAATCCAAACCCCTCATTTATGTTGAACTAAACCCCAACCTTCACATCATATTGATACCAAACTCCCAATTTCTTTAAGTAGAGAAAAAGCAATATTTACCACTAGTAAGGAATAATTTTCTTTATAATATATACAAACACCAACATTTTTTTCTTTCTCTTTTTTTTTCCAATTCCCTACAAGTGGATCTCCCAATTATTTTTTCAAACAGTGTACCTTTCTCCTTTTCTATAGTTCTACTCAAAACCCCAACCATACCTCCACTTAGCTTTTAACAAGTTTAAAAATATATCAAGTGCTCAAGAGAGGTAAAACAGTTCAATCAGATAGTCAATTCAATCAAAGGGGTCAGGCTTGTAGTGTGGTTGCCAAAGAAAATAGGGTTACATGCTCAAAAGGGCTAACTAGGATATACAACAATTCGGCGGGTCACAGACATATAATTGGCTCAACAAAGAAATGCACATATCACTTCCTAGACTGAACAAGACTGCTATTTTCCTTTGCAAACACATAAGGCAAGTTCTAGACATCAACTAATATGCACAGAATATCAACACAAGCCTCACTCACACATTGGCACATAACTCACTTAGAATCGGATCTATCCCAGCTCTCTAGTCAAAACAATTAAGCAAAGTTACAATCAACCAATTTAAGGCACTTATCTAAGAGTTAAGAACTGAGCCTAGATGTCACAACTAAGGCACTCACCACTCTCAAAGAATATGCAGTCAAGGGAAATTGCTTCAAATTATCACTGTGACTCAAGATTCTTTATTCCTATAAAACTAAAAAACTAACTATGCCCGATTCAAGTAAAACCCTTGGAAAAGAACTGCAACACAAAGAAAAATCAAGGGAAAATTATTACACAACCTAAGAAAGTAAAATAAAATATAATAAAATAAAAGACATATTTTTGGATTTTCAAAATTTTGGATTTTTTTTGTATTTTTCTCGTTCGACTTCAAATCCCTTAAGAATCAAGTCGACGAAATCCATCGTTCAGAAGAGTCGAAACTAAACAATTATGATTACTAACTATTACAAGACGATATAATTTAGAGTTATAATTACAGACCATATTGTCTAAGAAAGCAAGAAACAAATCAAACAAAGAAAATAGGCAAATAGAAAACAAACAAATACAACCAAATAGGAGCACCACACCCCCACACTTAAGAATTTGCATTATCCCCAATGCAAAACAATATAAACAAAAGTGAAAAGGTAACTCCCTGAGGCCCTTGGCCTACTCCTCATCAACACCCTCAAAGGTGCACAGGTAATCCTCATCATCGGAGGGAACAGAGTTTATGTCCTTATCTGGTGGCATCTGTGCTCCATCTTCCAAGCCCAACCACTACTGAGTGACCGCAGAGGGGAGGGGTGTAAGGCCCCGTTAAAATATTCTAATAATTTAAGATTTTAAAGTGCGCTAGCGGTATTTGGGAATAATGTTTTGAGTATTAAAGGAGACCTATGGGATAGAACCATATCATTTTGAAATGAAAATATATGTTTAAGGTGTGTTGGAACATATTAAGGAGGTTTGTGAGTGAGAATAATTTGTGTGGGATAAGTTGGATACATTAAGTGGTAAAGATGTCTCAATTTGCACAACACCTTACTATAAGCGGGAATTACTCTTATAGGAAAATGATATTTTCCATGAATTTTGTCCCTAAAGCATGGCCCTTCGAGTCTTGTTTTGAAAGCATCAAATCATTTGTCATTTGGATATTTCTACAAGAAGTTATGATCAAATTACTAAAATGAGGTAGGTGGAACAAAAAACGTTTTGCTAATGGTTTAAGGCGTTATATCGTGCCTCGAGATCTCCACTTTTCGCTTCTGTACCCCAGATGACTATGGATGAGGGTAACATCGTGTAATCATGGTTTCATACTTTTATGAAAGTTTGGAAGTGAATTGGGGTCTACATCATAGCAAGGTATCAATAAAGGGTAAGTTGGAAAACAAGAAATATAGAAAGGATGCAACTGGGGAGCTCGTCTGAACTCGTGCGCCGCGCGGGTTTGAACGATCCATGACCCCCAGCCATTTCAATAAAACAATGAAGTATTGCCCCAACATGCAAACATGAACGAGAGCTCGTCCATGTCTGCGCGATGCACGAGATGGACAAGCTAGGCCTGAAGCCTTTATAAAGAGCATTTCGGTAGCTCACTTCCCCCACTCCTCTTGGCCGAATCTTGGAGCTCCTCTCCACTCTATCAAGACCCCCAACTCCCCCCATCTTCAATGTGAGTAATGTCTACTAATTTTGTATTTCATTCCATTAATTCCACCCTTATGGTATGGTGATTGGAAGCCATAAGTTCCCAATTTAAACACATAACCATTGTAGAGATTGAAAGGTGATTATTTGATGGAATTTTTGTTGGTTGGGTGTGGATGGATGGTCATGCATATGATGTTGGAAGTTATAAATTATTTAAGAATGATGGTGGGATAAACTGCTGGTAAATGGTAGTAGTTGGATGAACTAATTCTATGGTTAAGAGATGTAGAGATTCATGCCTACTAGGTGTTTGATAAAATGCCTAAGTGACTTGAATGCCATGAACCCCTTCCTAATGATGGTCCAATTTGACCATGTTTCTATAGATTGACATTGCCAAGGGTAGTGGAACATTGTAACAACTCTAACGAAAGCTTAATCGAGGTATGTTGGCTAAACTACTTTCTTAGAATTGAATTCCATGATGTTCCCGTAAGTTTCAAGTATGGTTGGCTCAAGTTCCTTATTCCTATGTTCCGAGTTATTCCTAATAAATTCGACTGTCCCGAGTAAGCAAAGTGTGGAGAATTATGTATTCAAAATGTGTTCTAAATATTCCTATCACATTATGTTATCATTCGGGAATGTGTCCAAGAATGATATGTGTAATAAAATATTATGGCTTTGAGTCGTGATTCAAAAGAAAGTCATGATGCCAAATTATGGGAGAAAAACTCGATGTGCTTAAGACTCTTAATTGCCTATATGTGTATCTAAAGTTTTGATTTGAAATGCCTTGTTATTGATAATCTCTAAAGATGCTGGAAAGTGAAAGAAGTGGGTTGAAGATGTAATGTGTGGCCACTGTGCCGATAATGAAAGTTATACATGTGGCCAATAGTGCCAAGAAAATGAAATGATGTTAGAAAGGTCAACAAATGAGCCTTGATTCAGCTGTTCCAAAATTACTTTAAAAGTAGATTTGCCTAAAAGCTTATGTCCTCAAGTTATGCCCCAATGTGGTTGTTTTAACTAATGCTATACTTTGTGAGTATTTTCAATGTGTTTTGCGTTCTTACATATTCGTGAGTGGAAATTGTGTACTGTCCTTTTTAGTATTTCAAGAATAAATGGTATGTTACTTGTTTATGATTTTAACTTGCGCATCGATTGCCAATCATTTTACTCCATTTCTTGGAAAGAAATCTATTGTGCTTAAATTTTTCATTTCTAATGAACTTAAAGTTTTTATTTCAGAAATATTATATATGTTGATATTTATGATGACGATCCATGAAAGGAAAGAAATGACTGTGTGGAATGTGAAATACGACCACTGTGCGATGAATGATGAATCATATGTATGGCCAAGAGAGCCAATGAAATAATGATGTTGTAAGTAGCTGAAAGTAACAATGAATATATATACGGTATGAAAGGTTATGAGGTAAAATGCAATTTGTACTTCTGTTTCCTTTGTATGCAAATCAAAAATGTTTTTGGGAGTATCGATAGTCACCGAAAAAGGGTAGGTTGAAATAACTTAACCCTGAAACTACACGTGCCGGTGCATTAGTGGATTGTGATTATTCCTCTTATTTGGGATGAGATTGATGTGATAAAATTATTCCCCTTATTTGGGATGAGATTGATGTGATAAAATTATTTCTCTTAATTGGGATGAGATGATTGATAGAAAAGGATGATGTCGATCCACACGACATTGTGGTGAGATGGACTAGCCGATCGGGACGTGATCGGACTTCATGCCGCATACATGGTGGTGATTGTGCTAGAAATTATAATTGAAATTGTGAATGAGATTGTGACTGTGGTTGATGTATCGGATGAGAGGGCCTAGCCGATCGGGTCGTGATCGGACTCCGTGCTAAAAGTACGGTGGTTTTGTGAATAGTGGTATATCGGTGCTAAAGATCTCCCAACCAAAAATACAAAATATTATTTTCGTATTTTGGAAATTGTTATGTTTTAACTTGGAATTTGGATATCATTGATTGTTGATTGTTGTTTCCATGGTTTTCCCTTTCTTATGTTGGCATTCTATTTTGAAAGAGGACAGTTAGGTTTACATACTAGTACTATTCCATATGTACTAATGTCCCTTTTGCCGGGGGCACTGCATCTTCAATGGATGCAGGTGGTTTATCAGTGGGCAGCTTTGGTCCTCGTTAGCAGTCACTCTCTATTCAGTAGGTTTTGGTGACCCCGACTCTATTCTGAGTCTAATGTCATTTTGAGTTGTGCATTATTTTTTGAGGTATAGCCAAGGCCTTGTTGCCGGCACTTCCGTACTACTCTTCAGTTGTACTTAAAGGCTCTGTAGACAAGTTGTGGGTGGTGTTTGATGTTGGGTAATGAACTAGAAGTGTTGGTATGTGGCAAACATGTTTTTCATCATATCTATAAACTTGTAATATTTTGGAAGTCGTAAATGAATCTCCTTGATTAATGGAAAAGAATGGGAGCACTTGACTTCTCTCATGTATATTTCTAGCGACTGATTCTTATATTGTTAATGGGCAAGGTTGGGTAGAAGGCATCTAGCAGACTTGCTTGACCGCGCTATCTCGGTTGAGCGCCGGTCGCGCTCCCCGAGTTCGGGGAGTGACAAACTTGGTATTAGAACTTAAGGTTTTAAAGTGTCTTATGATGTCTTGGAGCCGTGTCTAGTAGAGTCCTTCTTATCAGTGTGTTATCGACCACATCTATAATGAGGAGGTTACTTGGACTTTCACACTTCTTTGGTACTCCAGATCGTGCTATAGAGCTCAAGATAGGAAGCTAATTCCCTCGGCATGTCTCATTTTCCATATGAGTAACCTACGGGTTCGAGGCAGCGATGAGGTATTGAAAGAACCAGTTGCTAGGGGAAGTGTCCTTGTTCCTATTAATGTTATCGCGCCACCGGAATATGTGGTGAGAGCACCTAAGAAATGAAAGAGTATTATTGGCATCAATAAGCCGGAATGTTTGATATGAAAGAAGACTCACTCGGGTTTATGTTGGATGATTCTTGAAATATGTTATGGTTGTGGAAAGAGGGGGCACAAGAAGAAAAAAATGCCCTTAGGTTAGGTAAACCCATCCCGGTCTGCCCGATATGCGGGTGAGAACATTTTGCGTCGTGTTGTGAGTATGCTCAGGAGCGTGTTAGGGGTGGTAGATTTGGGAAATTCCAAAAGCCCATACAGCGAGCTGGTGCAGAGATTATTAATCCCTTCAAAGGGTCCTGGAGGAAGGACATGGGGAATGCTTATGATGTATGCAAAAAAGGTAAAAGTCAGGTCAGTAGGGTAGGTTAGTTTAACGGACCTCATCCCCGTTGCGTGAACTGTAGTAGATATCATTTGAGGGTATGTCACTATGGTACCAATGTGTGTTATGGATGTGGAGTCGAGGGGCATCAGTTAAGGCACTGCCCCGTCAACCTAAAGTCACCAAGTAAGTCACTCCTTGTTACATCATTCTGAACACCGCATAATTTTCCTTGTTGTATATGAACATCCATATTGAAGAGCCTTCATAAACACGGTCTTAACAAGATGTTGAATCACAAAACATTGCATGTACTTACTTTCTAAACGAGACGCATTATTCGTGAAGCCACTCTATCACAAATTCTCTTATTTACAACCTCTTGAGGAATTGAGTTCTATAATTATTTCCTTGAATTGAGTTATAACCCTAGGCTATAACTTCCCACTTGCTTCCCTAAATTCAAAATAAGGGACTATACCTGATGAATTTCTTATAGAACCTTTGATTCAAATGGATAACATCTGCACACTTGTGTTTGTATATGCACCGTCATAAAGTTTACCTATGTGGTATCAAATCCAATGTAAAACAACCTAGTGTTGAGATCCTTCTTGAGCCACTCTTTCTCTCTCCGGTGTATGTGGCTCTTATGGTTTGAACAGTCACTATACTCCTTTGTGAATATTATCATAAACCCTTCTCACTTTCTAGCAACATGAGAGCATGTCTCAACGCCTATCATATGTGTACATGTCAATTGAAATGGTCACTTGTCTATATAAAGTTTCTCGAAAATTTGAGATTTTCACAAATTTGTCACAGGAAGATCTTTTTGTTTGCCCATCTCAGTATGACTTTCATGTCCACCTAGATCATGCCTCAGTGAGTAACTCACTTTGTTCTTAGTATTGTAGTTGCCCATGAAGTAGCCTAGTATTGCAGCTTGATAGTTTTTATGGCAAAAACATGTCTAGCTCATAGCAAAGTGTTCATTCTCTCTAACCAATATATGATTTCATCCCAACATTAAGATGTCCTAGCTACATGGTTTCACTTATGTGTGGTTGAAAGTTACGAAGCCTTACCGCAACTTTTTTGTCCCCACTTCAGGTGGATGTTTCAGATTCTGGCACATATGATGAGCATATTGATTTGAAAGACAAGTTTTCCGTATCTCTAGTCCTCTCATATAGGATCAACTATCGTGAAGGGTTAAGCTGTCAGAATGATAATAATCTCACAAGTGTTCAACCTCCTTTTCAACCTCGTGGGCTTGTGGCATAGATTTCTTGTGTCAAATACTGTTAAGAGCGTAACGTAACTTCATGTATTTTGAAACCCCGTTGTTTCTCTTTGTATTAAATCTATTGGGGTTGAAGGTTCAAACATGTCAAAGAAGAAGCATCATTCAATGATCAAACATATCGGGTAGGAGACTTTATGGTCATATTCAGGCTAGCACATCTTAGAATAATTGTTGAAGGCTGCCAAAGGTTTAGTTTGGGTGTTTGACGTAGAGATTTAGAGTTGAAGGAAGTAAACGGGATATTCTCAAAATTTTCTCCATGAAGATATTAGGTGAATTGTGAAGGAAGGTAAAGTGGGTGTAGTCACATTAGGCCTTATGGAATCTTGAAGGAAATAGATCAAACTAAGAGTATGATGTTTCCCCATCATTGTCCTCCATGTACCCGGTGTTTCATGTGTCTATGTCTAAGAAGTTAGTTGGAAATCCTTTGTCAGTCGCTCCAGTGGAAACTATGGAAGGTGAAGTTAATGGGTAATTGGCTTATGAGGGGTATCTAATTGTCATCCTTGTTAGATAAGTCCGGAAGTTGGGATCGCCTCCGTTAAAGTGCTACGGCGAAGTCTGTGAGTCGAGGAGGTTACCTCGAAGGCCAAGGATGTTGTGGAAAGAAAATATTCCCACTTATTTATATAACCTAATGGTTGTGGTTAAAAAAGAACTTCCTATGTATTATGATTTAAACATGTACATCTTATGTTGAGCTACCACTTTTTGGTGATGTAATGCTTGTAATGCTGAGATTGGTGTTATTTGTATGTTGTGATATTTCATTAGGTTGTGGATGTGTTGTTAAGAGTGGTTTCTGGGGCTCTCTGACAGGTGGATAGGTCCAAATACAGGGGAAACTCTATCGAAATTTCTGGAAATTTGGGGAGTTAGCCAAAGTTTGGAGCTTTTGGTGTGTGGATGAAGATTTAAGTCACATTGGGTGTCTATGGCGGATTCTAACCCTCATTCGAGGACGAATGATCCTAAGCGAGAGAGAATGTAAGGCCCCGTTAAAATTTCCTAATGATTTAAGATTTTAAAGTGAGCCAACGGTATTTGGGAATAACGTTTCGAGTATTAAAGGAGACCTATGGGATAGAACCACATCATTTTTAATTAAAAATATTTGTTTAAGGTGTGTTGGAACAAATTAAGGAGGTTTGTGAGTGGGAAGAATTTGTGTGGGACAAGTTGGATATATTAAGTGGAAAGGATGTCTCAATTTGCACAACATCTTATTATAACTAGGAATTACTCTTATAGCAAAAGGATATTTTCCATGAATTTTTTCCCTGAAGCATAGCCCTTCGAGTCTAGTTTCGAAAGCGTCAAACCATTTGTCATTTGGATATTTCTACAAGAAGTTATGATCAAATTACTAAAATGAGGCAGCTGGAACAAAGAAAGTTTTGCTAAGGGTTTAAGGCGCTATATCATGCCTCGAGATCTCTACTTTTCGCTTGTGTACCCTAGATGTCTATGGATGAGGGTAACATCGTGTAATCATGGTTTCATACTTATATGAAAGTTTGGAAGTGAATTGGGGTCTACATCATAGCAAGGTATCAATGGAGGGTAAGTTGGAAAACAAGAAATATAGAAAGGATACAACTAGGCAGCTCATTTGAACTCGTACGCCGCGCGGGTTTGAACGATCCATGACCCCCAACAATTTCAATAAAACAATGAAGTATTGCCCCAGCACGCAAACTTGAACGAGAGCTCGTCCATGTCCGCGCGACGCACGAGGATAGACAAGCTAGGCCTGAAGCCTTTATAAAGAGCATTTCGGTAGCTCACTTCCCCCACTCCTCTTGGCTGATCCTTGGAGCTCCTCTCCACTCTATCAAGACCCCTAACTCCCCCCCATCTTTAATGTGAGTAATCCCGACTAATGTTTTGTTTCATTCCATCAATTCCACCCTAAAACTAACTCAATCCTCCATAAAATAAATAGCTCTTCAAGAACTTTCTTCAATAACTCAAATGAGGGTTTTGCAACATTTCTTCCAAAAGGTAATCATACACACTTAGACTTACACGTATGAAATATTATGGGAATATGAGTATGAATTAAGTTTGGAACTTATGGTATGGTGATTAGAAGCCATAAGTTCCCAATTTAAATACATAACCATTGTAGAGATTGAAAGGTGATTATTTGATGGAAGTTTTGTTGGTTGGGTGTGGATGTATGATCATGTATATGATGTTGGAAGTTATGAATTTTTTAATAATGATGGTGGGATAAATTGCCGGTAAATGATAGTAGTTGGATGAACTAATTCTATGGTTAGGAGATGTAGAGATTCATGCCTACTAGTGTTTGATAAAATCCCTAAGTGAGCTAGATGCTATGAAACCCTTCCTAATGATGGTCCAATTTGACCATGTTTCTATAGATTGACATTTCCAAGGGTAGTGGAACATTGTAACAACTCTAACGAAAGCTCAATCGAGGTATGTTGACTAAACTAATCTCTTAGAATTGAATTTCATGATGTTCCAGTAAGTTTCAAGTATGGTTGGCTCAAGTTCTTTATTCCCATGTTCCGATTTGTTCCCAATAAATTTGATTGTCCCGAGTAAGCAAAGTGTCGAGAATTATGTATTCAAAATGTATTCCAAATGTTCCTATCACATTATGTTATCCTTCGGGAATGTGTCCAAGAATGATATGTGTATTAAAATATTATGACTTTGAGTCGTGTTTCAAATGAAAGTTATGATGCCAAATTATGGGAGAAAAACTAGATGTGCTTAAGACTCTTAATTGATCCTATGTGTACCTAAAGTCTTGATTTAAAATGCCTTATTGTTGATAATCTATAAAGATGCTGGAAAGTGAAAGAAATGGGTTGAAGATGTAATGTGTGGCCACCGTGCCGATAATGAAAGTTATACTTATGTCCAGTGGTGCCAGGAAAATGAAATGATGTGAGAAAGGTCAAGAAATAAGCCTTGATTCAACTGTTCCAAAATTATTTGAAAAGTAGATTTACCTAAAAGCTTATGTCCTCAAGTCATGCCCTAATGTGGATGTTTTAACTAATGCTATGCTTTGTGAGTATTTTCAATGTGTTTTGCGTTCTTATATATTCGTGAGTAGAAATTGTGTATTGTCCTTTTTGGGAAAAAGTATTTCAAGAATAAATGGTGTCTTACTTGTTTATGATTTTAACTTGCGCATCGATTGCCAATCATTTTACTCCATTTCTTGGAAAGAAATCTATTGTGCTTAAATTTTTCATTTCTAATGAACTTAAAGTTTTTATTTCCGGAATATTATATATGTTGATATTTATGATGACGATCCATGAAAGGAAACAAATGAAAGTGTGGAATATGAAATATGAACATCGTGCCATGAATGATGAATCATATGTATGGCCAAGAGAGCCAATGAAATAATGATGTTGTAAGTAGATAAAAGTACCAATGAAGCTATATACGGTATGAAAGGTTATGAGGTAAAATGCAATTTGTACTTCTGTTTCCTTTATATGCAAATCAAAAATGTTTTTGGAGTATCGATAGTCACCGAGGAAGGGTAGGTTGAAATAATCTAAGCCTGAGACTACACGTGCCGGTGTAGGAGTAGATTGTGATTATTCCCCTTATTTGGGATGAGATTGATGTGATAAAATTATTTCCCTTAATTGGGATGAGATGATTGATAAAAAAATGATGATGGCGATCCACACGGCATTGTGGTGAGATATCCTTGCCGATCGGGTTGTGATCGGATGCCATGCCGCACACATGGTGGTGATTGTGCTGGAAATTGTAATTGAAATTATGATCGAGATTGTGACTGTGGTTGATGTCTCGGATGAGACGGCCTAGACGATCGGGTCGTGATCGGACTCCATTCTAAAAGTACGGTGATATTGTGAACAGTGGTATATCAGTGCTAAAGATCTCCCAACCAAAAATATAAAATATTATCTTCGTAATTTTGAAATTGTTATGTTTTTTATCTTGGAATTTGGATATCATTGATTGTTGATTGATGTTTCCATGGTTTTCCTTTTCTTACATTGGCATTCTATTTTAAAAGAGGACAGTTAGGTTTACATATTAGTACTATTCTATTTGTACTAACGTCCCTTTTGCCGGGGACGCTGCATCTTCAATGGATGCAGGTGGTTCATCAACTGGAAGCTTTGGTCCTCGTTAGAAGTCACTCTCTATTCAGCATATTTTGGTAAGCCCTACTCTATTCCAGGCCTAATGTCATTTGAGTTGTACATTGTATTTGGAGGTATAGCCGGGTCCTTATTGCCGGCACTTCCATACTACTCTTCGGTTGTACTTAGAGGCTCCGTAAACAGGTTGTGGGTGGGGTTTGATGTTGAGTAATGAACTAGAAGTGTTGGTATGTGGAAAACATGTTTTTCATCATATCTATAAACTTGTAATATTTTGGAAGTCGTAAATGAATCTCCTTGATTAATGGAAAAGAATGGGAGCACTTGACTTCTCTCATGTATATTTCTGGCGACTGATTCTTATATTGTTAATGGGAAAGGTTGGGTAGAAGGCATCTAGCAGGCTTGCTTGACCGGGTTATCTCGGTTTAGCGCCAGTCGCGCTCCTCGAGTTCGGGGGTATGACAAACTTGGCATCAGAGCCTAAGGTTTTAAAGTGTCCTAGGATATCTCGGAGCCATGTCTTGTAGAGTCCTTCTTATCAGTGTGTTGTTGACCACATCTATAATGAGGAGGATATTTGGACATTTAAGAATTTCACACTTCTTTGGTACTCCAGATCGTGCGATAGAGCTCAAGATAGGAAGCTAATTTCCTCGTCATGTCTCATTTTCCATACGATTAACCTACGAGTTTGAGGCAGCGAGGAGGTATTGAAAGAACCAGTTGCTAGGGGTTAATGGGCAAGGTTGGGTAGAAGGCATCTAGTAGGCTTACTTGACCAGGTTATCTCAGGTGAGCGTCGGTCGCACTCCCCGAGTTCTGGGCGTGACAGGGGGTCCTTCTGTAGCTCTGCCAAGTCAGTCTTCCCCGGAGTAGCACGAAGGCATATCAGCAAATAACAGCTGCAGTGTCTCTTCGACACGAAGTAATCTCTGATCCACAAGAACAACAATAAAAGGGGGATCCATCACAGTTGTGACATGAAAGGCCTTAGGAGGCCGCAACACCGAAATCGTTCGATCATAATGGAACTCCTCCTCCACATGGTGCGTTCACAGAAGCCGAGTGATCATGCTCGGGAAATACAGGCGGCGAGCCCCAAGTGGTCATACTCGAGCCATGTGCTCAAGCATAATCTTGAAACAATCGAACATCATCCGAGTCAAGATGGCATGAATGAGACACACCTTCAACCTGAAGACATCGGTGTCGTTCTGGGTAGGCATGATCTTTGCATTAATCAACCAGAGAATGACCCTAGTGGGACACTGTAAATTGCTCTTCTTCATGTCTTTGTGGAACTCTCTCGCGTCCATGTGGTAAGAGAATCAGCGCCACACAGCTGGCGCCTAATATTAGGATAGGGGGTCGACGCAGTAAGCTCTGGAACAACTTATGAGAGTGCTCTGTGAACCCCATAATTTGATTTATCACCTGTAAGGAAAAGAGGATCATCTTGCCTCTCACCTGCACCTCATACACCGCATCCAAACTGGCCTCGGGCTGTCAGTTGGCATAAAACTCGTTTAACATGTTCACGTTCACCGACTCATTGGAATGGAACAAGATTTCAAAACCCAGGTATCTAATGTTGTTGTATATCCCCGAGTACTTCCTAGCTAGCTTGCAGTCATCAATACCAACTTCCCGGTTGGGGCTCACCGTATGCACAAAGGTCCTGTACCAATTTCTAGCATGAGCTGGCACAACCAGAATGTCATACTTGCAGCCCGGTACTGCATCCGCATCTGGATCGATGCGCTCCACTTCCTCCTCTACTGGGGCGGGGGAAGGTACCCGCCTACCTCCTCTACGACTACTAGAGATTACTTAATGCAATGTTGACAGGACTGCATTCATATCATGAATCCATGGCCTTCATAAAATTATATTGTAAGCCATGTCTGCATCCATCACTTAGAATTGGTATCTTTCACTACTCTTTCGGCAAATGTGGACAACGTAATTTCTCCCTTAGTTATGACACTTGAATTGTCTAACCTAGACAAAGACCGAGCCTTGGGTATTACACAATCAATTGTTTGCATTTTGTTGGCCACTCGTAGTAATATAATATTCAGTGAGCTACCTGGATCAATTAAAACTCCTTTGGCATTAGTGTCATGAAAAAGTAAAGAATTTATCAGTGCATCATTGTGAGGGATGAACAAGCCATCTGCATCCTCATCGTCGAATGCTATTCTCTCTCCCTCTAAAACTTACAGAATTAGCTTCCCATGAGTCCCCCGATTATTACGTTCACCGTCCTCTTTGGTGATGGGGGCTTCAGTGGCTCTTCCATGTTCTTCATATAAGACTGCTTACCTTTCTCACTAAATAGATCATTGAGATAACCTGTTTTCAATAAATAATTAACCTCTGCTTGTAGGAGCTGGCAATCTGTCGTTCGTGCCCGTGATCATTATGAAATTTACAACAAAATTCTTGACTTCTTTTTGCTAAGATCTGATCTCAATTCTTTGGGCCACCGTACCTTATCTCCCATGTCTTTTAACACTGCTACTAATTTGGAAGTACTTACATTGAAGTTGTAACCACCTATTTTTGATTGAGAATTTAGGTCGTTGTTCCTTGTCATATCTCGTTCCTTCCCGAATCGAGAAGAGGAACCTACTTCTTTCTATCGTGATCTTTGATCAAACCGTACATGTTCCGGTTTCAGCATAAGATCTAGCCTTACTGGTCCCATGTAAGGCTCCTACCTATTTTTTTCGGTCCTTTGTTCTGGTCTGATCGTGTAGATCCGAACCTATCCTCCACCTTTGGTTGGAATACCGTACCTTCTTCAATTCAAAGTTTTGTGTTGTACCTGTTGTAAGTAGTTGCTGGGATTTCTCGCAGACTCTCCTTCAATCTTCTCGTGGATTCTAAGCTTCTCTCATTCTGGTATTGCTGTCCAATATTAGGTACGCGAGGTAACAACATCCTTTCTCGCTGGAAGCGATCCACGAATTCTCTGAGCAATTATGTACTTTCTTGTTTTGCCTTGAAGATATCTTTCATTATTTTTCTACTTACTGAGCTTCCAAATGTGCTCTAATAAATGAATCTACAAGATCAGCAAAATAGTCAATTGAATTTTAAAGTAAAAGAAAATACCACGTAGTGCATCCTTTGTAAGAGTTTTGTCACATTCCAAAATCCCACCTTTAGGATCGTGATGGCACCTAGTCTCTAAGACTAGGTAAGCCTAGCACATGATGAGATTAACAGAATAAAACAACTTAGCTATTAAATAAAACTGATAAATGACATAACATAGTCGAAAATGATCAACAGTTATACATCCCAAAACTGGTAGTATAGAGTCATAAGCTCTACTAAGAATAAACTAGAAATCTCGAAATACAACGTTGTTTTGGAATACAAATAACAGTAGTAAGGAAAAACAATTAAAGGTGAATCCGAGGCCTGCGAGTGAGAACAACAGGTATACCTTGAAGTCTCCACAATATCTAGGTCAATTCACTAGCGACCGGCCCGATCCGGGGTATTTGGATCTGCACAAGGAAATATGCAGAAAGTTGTATAAGTACACCACAATCGGTACCCAGTAAGTATCAAGACTAACCTCGGTGGAGTAGTGACGAGGTTCAAGTCAAGGCACCCACTAGACAATAATTTGCACAGAATATCAACATAAAACTAACACGGAAAGCAAACAAGGTAAACAACAACAAAGAAAAGAGCATGTGATAATAAGATACAGAGTGAAAACAGTTAAGGAAAACAATGACATTTTCAAATCATCAAACTGTTCCAACATGGGAATAACACAAGAATCACCCTGAAGCACCACATAACATAATTGCAAATCACCCTTATGATGTCGCGTGAGCTTCACATTTAAAACATTTTCCCTAAATAGCTTAACACGCATAAGCCCTCTTATCTCGCCGTGTGTGCATCACAATGAAGTATTTTCCCTTACAAGCAAGACGCGTATAAGCCCCCTTATCTCGCCGCATGTGCTTCAATATACACACCACCCTTATGTTGCCCCATGAGCATCGCATTCACAACACAACAATCAACTAGCACCACATGTGCACACATGCACAACATCACCCAATCAACAATACCAAATCCACAACAATACATAGCCCACGACTCAATAACAATAGGTACAAGAATAACAACGATAACACAAGGGTACGAGGAATGAACAACAATGAAAGTGCTTCATGTAACAAACAAACTCAAATTCGAGGCATATTAATAGCCTAAGGTCTAATCCGGCCAATTACCACACACACGACCGTGTACACACTCTTCACCTTATGTATATGTCGTTCCACATAATACAATTAATGCAATTAGACTAAATTCTAAGAGAAAGTTCCCCCCCATAAAGTTAGGCAAGATACTTACCTTAGTTAGGCCAATTAAATACTCTAAAAATACTTTTCCCTTATAATTTACCTCCGCTCGGCTCAAATTTAACCAAAAATAACTTAATATCATCACACAATGCAAGAGAAGCCAATTTCGATTAATAAAGTTAAGATCTTTACACAATTCCCTAAAAGTAAAAAAACGGTCAACCCTGGGCTCACCCAGTCAAAACCCGAGCCGAAGGGTAGATCTCGACTACCCATAACCCCATGAGTCCATATATGTGTTTGATTTTTAAATCTGAGTCCAATTCGTCTCTTAAATCTCAATTTTTTATTTTTTAAAATATAGTCAAAAATCCCCAAAATTTCTCTTCAAATATCATGATCTAGATGTTAAAAATTCATAAATAATCATGTTGTGTAATCAAAAGTGAATCAAAATCACTTACCCAATAGCTTTGCATGAAAATCTCCTCCTCAAAATCGCTCCCCCTTTCCCCTTCGCAATTGCGAACTGGTGCTCGCAATTGCGATAACTGTAGCACCAGCACACCACCAACCTGAAACAAGTCCAAACCAATTTGAAACACGTCCGAAACTCACCCAAGCCCCCGGGGATCCACATCAAACATCCACCCAAACTCGCTCGTGCGCTCAAATTACAAAAATAACATCCGAAACCACGAATCGGACACCAAAACACATGAAAATCACCATGAAACTCAAGAATCGCTAAAATCACAACCAAGTGTCTGATTCCTACCAAACCAACTCGGAATGACACCAAACTTTGCAAACTAGTTCCAAATGACAAAACAGACCTATTCCAAGTCCCGAAACCCAAATCCAAACCGGATATCCATAAAGTCAAACAATGGTCAAACATAGGAAATTTCTAAACCTTCAAATTGTCAACTTCTGGCAAAAAGAGTCAATTCAACCTAGGAACCTCCGAATAAAATTACGAGCATATGCCTAAGTCAAAAATCACCCTACGAACCTATTGGGACCGTCAAAATACCGTTACGAGGTCGTTTTTACAAAACTCAAACTTTGGTCAATATTTTCAACTTAAGCTTCCGAACTAAGAACCAATTGTTCAAAATCAATCCAAAATCTCCCCGAAACCAAACCAACCATCCCCGTAAGTCATAAAACCATAAATGCATATATGAGAAGCTTCAAAAAGGGAAACAAGACTCAAATACACAAAACAACCGGTCGGATCGTTACATTCTCTCCCTCTTAAATGAATGTTCGTCCTCGAACGAGTATAGAAACATACTTGAAGTGCCAAAAAGATGAGGATAACGGCTCCGCATATCAAGATCGGTCTCCCAAGTCGTCTTCTTGACCGGTTGACCTATCCACTGAACCTTCACCAATGCAATATTCTTCGACCTCAGCTTCTGAACCTACCTATCCGAGATAGCCACCAGCTCCTCAATATAAGTCAAATCCTTGTCCAATTGCATTGAGCTAAAATCTAAAACATGAGACGGATCGCCATAGTACTTTCGGAGCATGGAAACATAAAATACCAGGTGAACTCTCGATAAGCTGGGTGGTAATGCAAGTTGGTAGGCCACCTTACTAACTCTCTCAAGAATCTCAAACGGACCAATATACCGAGGGATCAACTTGCCCTTCTTCCCGAAACTCATGATACCCTTCATGGGTGAAACTCTGAACAGAACCCTCTCCCCCACCATAAATGCCACATCACGAGCCTTCCAATCAGCATAACTTTTGTGCCTGGACCACGCTTTACGAAGCCGATCCTGAATCAACTTCACCTTCTCCAAAGCATCTCGAATCAATTCAGTGCCTAACAACTGAGCCTCCCCAGACTCAAACCAACTAATCGGAGATCGACATTGCTTCCCATATAAGGCCTTATATGGATCCATCTGGATGCTCGACTGATAGAAGTTGTTATAAGAGAACTTTGCTAGCGGTAGAAACTGGTCCTATGGACCCCCGAATCAATAACACTGACACGTAACATGTCTTCCAAAATCTGAATAGTGCGCTCGGAATGCTCGTCCATCTGTGGATGAAATACTGTACTCAGCTTGACCTGTGTTCCCAACGCATGCTGCACGTCTCTCTAAAAATGCGATATGAACTATAAGCCCCGATCAGAGATAATAGACACCGACACGCCATGAAGGCGAACTATCTCACGAAGATAAATTCAAGCTAGCTACTATGAAGAGTATGTCACGCCCCAACCTCGGGGAGCGCGACCGGCGCTCAACCGAGTGAACCCGGTCGAGCAAGCCTATTAAACCTTTCCTACCCGACTCATTCATAATCCAAAAAGGGATCGCATCACTATTTGTAAAATAGGGGAGAGATCAGTTATATAAATATATAAACGTTGCTAGTTAATTTTTCCTTATATACATCATGCCATTGTTGAGTTTCCAAAATACAACTCAATCCAGCGACCACCCCATCGTACATACATGACCCACATAAACGTCTATGGAGCCTATAAGGATACAAAAGAGCAACATGACAATGCCGGCAACAAGACCCCGGCTATACCTCAAAATGTGAAAACTTATACAAAAGAAGGACTACATGACCCCTGGGAGAAATGGGTCTCACCAAGACTGCTGTGAGGAGAGAAAGAGAGCACAACTATCTGCGATCGGCACTATCTGCGATGGAACCACCTACATCCATTCAAAGATGTAGCGCCCCCGACAAAAGGGACGTTAGTACTGTCAAATAGTACCAATGTGTAAGGCAAACACCAATCTTAGTAGAATGAACAGTGAAACAAAGAGAAGGCATTCATAATAATCAATAAGTACTTCATAGAAATACAAAGAAAACACCAAGTAAGGATCACATAGTTTCCAATTCAATCTTTCCATCTTTTTAGATTAATAATCTTTAGTGCCAAAGCCACAACTCACAATGCCACCGTGTTTTTACACGGATTCCGGTCTCGGCTCGACCGGATAAGTGAGACATATCCATATCCACAATGTAATTCAATAATTCCAATACAAATGCCACTATGTGTACAGCATGGCGTCCGATCTCGGCCCGATCGGCTAAGCCATCTCACTTGAGACATAACCTCTTTCAACTGTCCACTCAATTCACATTTCTTTCCCATCTTCATTACATAGCACAAACAACCTCATTTATTAAGTAGTTCTTGGCACTTGGGCACATTTTACAATTCAATTCTTTCCCTTTTTATTTTTTCAAATAACATCATCATTCATGTCAATAAGTACCATCACATAAGGCATTTCACACATAAGGGAACGAGCTTGGAAAATCATAATTACATTCTCAAATAGCATGATGACATGGTAACCATCTAAAACGATTAGAGAACATGACTCTTTCAATCCAACACACTAAGCCAAACAATTCTAGTATGATCAAGTTGGAACTTACACCAATTATTCGGACACCAGGAGTTCGATTCTAAGAAGAAAAGAGTTAGCCATGTATACGTCAATTGCACTTCTTTAGACTTCACAATTATCCGGAACCCTTAGCAACCTCAATCTAAATTGAACCCAAAATTAGGAAAACATTCATGGTTCTAGTTCACTTTTTATTTTTCCCACACTCTTTATCACATGAATGCAAGATGAACAATCCTCATACCCATGGACCATCTTATTAATACCCCATTATAGCTATGTTTGAAATTAAGAGTTGGGGTGATGAAGTCATACCTTTTTGGATTAAGAATTTGGTGCTCTACTTGAATATTTCCAAACTTTGAGTGATGGTTGAAGATTAATTGATGGGAATTAGGCCCTCCCTCTAGAACCCTCTCTCTCACACATTAGAAATATTAGAAATGAGCTTCAAAATAGGCTAAATGGGGGTCGGGTTTTAAATTAAGAAAAATGGTGTCCCGACACAGGTCTGCGGTCACATATGCGACCGCATAATGGTTATGCGGTCCGCAAAGTGACCGAAGAAATGGCCCTCAGGGGCCTAAACTTTTGGCTCAGGTATGCGACCAGTATGCGGTCCGCATACTTGTTCTGCGGTCGCATAATACACAGCAGAACTCCCTCCGTAGAAACCCAAGAGGAATTATGTGACCGATATGCGGTCCGTATATCGATTATGCGGTCGCATAATCGACCGCAAAACTGACCTCAAGTTGGCCAAACTTACTGCTTCACTCTGCGGCCATTATGCGGTCCACAGAGTGATTATGCGGCCGCATAATGGGCCGCAAAAATGCATTTTTCTGCGAAACATTTTCCTCTCAGTCCGTAAGGTACTGTTCAATCCAAAAAGTCTGAACCACAAAACCCCATGTTTTTGGTTAAAAGTTTTACGGGTCGGTAGTCATGATTGGAATGAAGTGAGTAGACTTGGTCAGTCTGTTCGTAATGACCTACATTGCGTCGAATCTCCTCAAGGTCCGTGGAAGTCCAACTACAAAATCCATGGTGATATGCTCCAACTTCCACTTTGGAATATCAAGACTCTGAAGCAAACCACCCGGTCTCCGTTGCTCGTACTTAACCTGCTGGAAGTTCAAACACCGAGCCACATACTCCATAATGTCTTTCTTTATTCTTCTCCATCAGTAGTGCTGTTTCAAATTATGGTACATCTTTCCGGCACCCGGATGAATGGAATACCGCAAACTATGGGCTTCCTCAAGAATCAGCTCCCATAACCCATCAACATTAAGCATACAAATCCGGCCCTGAAGCCTCAACACCCCATCATCTGCAATAGTCACCTCCTTGGCATTACCGTGTTGCACCGTATCCTTAAGGACAAGCAAGTGGGGATCATCATACCGACGCACCTTGATGCGCTCAAACAAAGAAGACCGTGAAACCACGTAACCTGAACCCGGTTAGGCTCCAAAACATCCAACCTTATGAATCTGTTGGCCAAAACCTGAACATCCAAGACTAACAGCCTCTCCCCAACTAGAATAAAAGCAAGACTCCCCATGCTCTCAGCCTTTCTACTCAAAGCATCGACCACTACATTGGTCTTCCCAGGATGATAAAGAATTGTGATATCATAGTTCTTTAGTATCTCTAACCACCCTGTTGCCTCAAGTTCAGATCCTTTTGTTTGAATAAGTGGTGTAGACTCCTGTGATCTGTGAAGACCTCATATGACATGCTGTTGAGATAATGCCTCTAAATCTTCAGCGTGTAAACAATGGCTACTAACTCCAAATCATGCACTAGGTAGTTCTTCTCATAGGGCATCAACTGACGCAAAGCATAAGCAATCACTCTAACCTACTACATCAACACGCATCCTATGCCAATCCGTGAAGCATCACAATAGACTGTATAAGAACCCGACGCTGAAGGAAAAATAAGAATTAGAGATATAGTCAAGGCAGTCTTAAGCTTATAAAAGCTCTCCTCACACTCGTAAAACCACCTAAAAGTGGCACCCTTCTGAGTCAATCTAGTCAAAAGAGCTGCGATAGATGAAAAACCCTCCACGAAACAACGATAATACCCATCCAAGCCTAGAAAACTCTGGATCTTGATAGAGGTAGAAGGTCGGGGCCAACTCTAAACTGCCTCAATATTCTTTAGATCTACCTTAATCCCCTCAATGGACACCACGTGGCGCTAGAATTCCACTAAAGCAAGCCAAAACTCGCACTTGGAGAATTTAGTATATAGCTTCTTCTCTCTCAAAGTTTGGAGCACGATCCTCAAGTACCGCTCATGATCCTCCCAGCTACAAGAATACACCAAAATATCATCAATGAACATGATGATGAAGGAATCACGGTACGACTGGAACACACTGTTCATCAAGTTCATAAAGGTTGTTGGGGTATTGATCATCCTGAAAGACATCACCAAAAACTCATACTGATCATAGCGGATCCTGAAAGACTTCTTCGGAATATCTGAAGCCCAGATCTTCAATTGATGGTACCCAGATCTCAAATTAATATTCAAGGATACCATATCACCCTGAAGCTGATTGAATAAATCATCAATACACGATAGTGGGTACTTGTTCTTGATTGTAACCTTGTTCAGGTGCCTGTAGTAAATACACATCCTCATCAAACGTCTTTCTTCTTCACAAATAGAACTGGAGCACCCCCAAGGTGAGACACTAGGCCTGATGAAACCCTTATCAAGCAACTCTTGAAGTTGTTCCTTTAATTGCTTCAACTCCACTGGTGCCCAGCACCAAGTCAATACTAAAATCAATATCCCTATCGGGTGGCATGCCCAGTAGATCAGCTAGAAACACATCAGTAGACTCTCTCACTATCGGAACGAACTCAATGGTAGGAATATCAACACTAACATCCCTCACAAAGGCTAAGTATGACAAATACCCCTTCTCAATCATCCGTTATGCCTTCAAGAAAGACACCGCCCTACTAGGAATATGACCCAATCAACCTCTCCACTCTAACATCGACAACCCCGACCTAGCCAACGTCACGGTCTTAGTATGACAATCAAGAATAGCGTGATAGGGTGACAACCAATCCATGCCCAAAATCATATCAAAATCCACCATATTGAGTAATAGAAGGTTAACTCTAGTCTCATAACCCCAGATAGTGACCAAACAAGAACGATAGATATGGTCTACCATAATAGAATCCCCTACAGGTTTAGACACATAAACAAGGGTACTCAAAGAATCACGAGACATATCCAAATATGCAACAAAATTGGATGACATATATGAATAAGTGGAACCTAGATCAAATAAAACTGATGCATCTCTATGACAGTCCGGAACAATACCTGTGATGATAGCATCTTATGTAATAGTCGTTGTCCTACAAGGGAAAGCATAACAATGAGCCTGGACTCCCCATCTAGGATATCCTCTACCCACATGTCCTCCACCTCTAGTTGGTTGTGCAGGTGGAGTAGCAACTACAACAGAAACTATAGCTTGAGTACCCTGCGAAGGTCCACCCCTCCGAAGTCTGGGACAATCCCTCACCATATTCTTCATGTCACCATACTCAAAGCAACCTCTCTGCGGTATGGCTTCTGGTACTGAGTCTGATTCAGATGGCTAGAATAATCGCAGTAGGAACCTTGTGCAGGAGGTGCACTGGAATATGGCTGTCCAAAATGAGTACTCTGAGGTCCCTGAATAGCTGGAGCACTGTGAGTAGCCTGAAGTGCAGACTAAACTAGTCGACTAATAAAGCCTATGTCGTGATGAGTTGACACTGCAGAGCGGATACCACTAAACCCTCCAAAATCTTAAGGCCTCTTGGCCTCCCTATCCCCTCTCTCCTAGTCGTGGATACTATCCAACTTCCTACCGATCTCCACAACCTACTGAAATGGAGTATCAGTCCCCCACTCCCATGCCATCCCAAATCTAAGACCATAGCCAAGTCCATCAATGAATCTGCAAACTCTCTCTCGAACAGCGGAAACCAAATCAAGTGCGTGATAAGATAACCCACTAAACATTAAAGCTTACTTAGACAAAGTCATGGTCCCCTGGTGCAACAACTCGAACTCGGTATGCAACTCCCCTGAGGGTCTGTAGAATAAACTCCCTAAAAATTAGATCAGTGAACTTAACTCAAGTAAGTGGTGTTGCGCCAGCTGACATACTCTCCTAATAAGCCTTCCACCATCTATATGCCGACCCCGTCAGCTGGAAGGTAGTAAGGCAGACCCCACTCATCTCCATTATGTCCATGGTGCGTAAAATATGATGATACTAGTCTAGACCCTATGCATCCTCAGAAGCCGCACCACTGAAAGTAGGAGGAAAATACTTCTTGAACCTATCTAGCCTCATTTGCTCCTCCTCTAATGCCATTGGCCTGACCTCAGGCTGAACCGCGATCATGGATTGTACCGGCATAACACCCGGTGCCTGATCAACATGAGCTCGCTGCTCTAGAGTATGAGAAGTGGGATTTTTAGCTCCTCCCCCATCTTAAGAAGTAGCTGGTGCAACCGGAGTCAACCATGTCTAAGCCAAAGTACAAACATGCTTAGAAAATATGCCAAAGTCTCCTGGAGTCTAGGTGTAATGATTCGACCAGTCGTTTTGATCATTTACATTCAATTTGGTGGTTCAAGGTCATGCATATATTCATATGGTATATTATGACTTGCGTGTATCGTCAGTTTTAGTCTTCGAGTTGTTCATAATTGATTTGGAAGAATAATTCCTAAATTAGAAGCTTTAAGTTGGAAGACTTAACCAAGTTTGACTTTCATGTATTTGTCCTCGGATTAGAGATTTGACGGTACGGTTAGGTCCGGATGGTAATTTTGGACTTGGGTGTATGCCCGAAGTTGCGTTTGGATATTTCTAGAAGGTTTTGGCGCTAATTGGCAAAAGTTGGCAATTTGAAGATTTGGAAAGTTCATAGGTTTGATCGAGAGTTGACTTTAATGTTATCGGGTTCATATTGTGGTTCAAGAGTTGGAATAGGTTCGTTATTTCATTTGGAATTTGTGTGCAAAATTTGAGGTCATTCCGAGTTGATTTGATATGGTTCGACACGCGTTTTGGAAGTTAAAAGTTCATTAAGTTTGAATTGAGGGTGTGATTCATGGTTTGATATTGTTATGTGGGATTTGAGGCCTCGAGCAGTTCCATATTATATTTTGAGACTTATTGGTATATTTGGACGGGGTCCCGAGGGGTCGGGTGAGTTTCAGATAGGTTTGGGTTGTGTTGCGCTCGTTTTTGAGATTTTGACATTGGTTTTTCAAGGATAAACGGTAAAATATTAAGCAAATAAGCTCCAAATTATGTTTTAATTGAATCATTAGATCCGTATCATAATTACGGAACTATAGCAAAAAGAATTTTCGAATTTGGTTATCATATGAGGAAGTTATGGCCATTTTAGTATTGGAGAAGTTAGCTGTTGCTGGTGCTTCACAGATGCGAAGTGGGGTCCGCATTTGTGACCCCGCAGGTGCGAAAAGTGGTCTGCAAAAGCGGAAATGAGAGCTGGAAAACTGCATGTGCGGATTTTTGGGCGCAAAAGCGGAAATCCCTGTGTATAAAAAAATCAAATTGCGTTCATTTAGTATTTTGAGCATATCTTGAGTTCTAGAGCTCCGATCGAGGTGATTTTTGTGGCGTTCTTCTCGTCTTTTCATGGAGTTCATTATCTAACCTATTTTTTTTTAAATATTTTAACATGGTTAAACTAGTTCATTCGTGAATTTATCTATATTTTGATTGGAGAATTGTGGGGTTTTATCAAAACTTTTCTAAAGAGAATAATTGAGATTTGAACATCGATTCGGAGTCGGAATTGGATGTAATTAGTATGGTTGGACTCATATTCAAATAGGTTGTTAGAATTTGTAATTTTTGTCAGGTTCCAAGGTGCGGGCCCTGGTTGACCTTTTGGTTGACTTTGAGTTTTTAATTAAAGATTTGACATCTATCGCTTGGGTTTGTTTCCTAAGGCATTATTTTAGGTTTTTGAGTTGCTTTTGGCTAGTTTTGAGCCGTTTAGAGGTTGATTTGTGCGGGATGGCATTTCTGAACTATTGTTTGGCTTACTCGGTATTTGATTTGGCTTACTTGAGGTAAGTATCTTACTTAAACTTGGTTGAGGCACTAGTTTCCTGACTTATTTGTGATAGCTACGTGCTGTGGGTGCGCATATGTGTGGGGTTTGAGCCCTATGCAAGCATCGAGGTATTTATCCATTCTCGGGGTAGTACTTAAGTTATGATATGCCTTGAATTGATTTCTAAGATTTATGTCTAAGCATCAGAAATCTTCCCCACACCTCCGAGCTCGTGACATTCCTGTCAAAATTGAACTGCAACCTTGATCCTTCAATCCCAATTCCATACCGCTCACTGCACCTACCATGTTGTTATGCGAGTGTACAAGAATTTCATCATAATCCTGCACCACAAGCAGAATAAATACTTCATCAGCTAGAAACAATTCACTTAACTCAGTCCAGAAGAAAAATCGCAACACGCAACCAACTTCTCGTAACCGTGGAAGACGCAAACCTTAAGTCATGGCCAAAATCGTCATAATTCCTTCGGGACCCACTTGAACATATCCAAACCATCAAGATCGAATCCCTCTAAATCAACCAAATTACGGAGACTTCCAAGCCCGCAAGTATAGCCACGAAACACTCGTATAGCCTTATCGCACTGAAGGAACTAATCATTTCCTTTACCGTGCCAATCCAAACCACTACTAAACTGACTCAACTCCTCAATTTTTCCCTTGACTTACCTTCAGAACTAATACCTCTCCTTTCCAGCACACAATGGACCTCAATCGACACTCATCCCGAGTGGCCCCAAATCGCAATACCACATTGCCTCAATACCACTAAGCCAATTTATACTATCCTCGTGCACTAAATAGAATCTCCAACTGATACACCCGTTCTGAAAAGATCTTCTGCAAATCTGAAGCTGTTTGTTCCATCGTCTAACACCATACCCCAAACCCGGTGATGTTCATAGAAATAATCCAAGTCTCTTTCACACTCCATTGCAAAACTAAATCTTTAGCCATACGACGAACCCGAAAGACCTTAGGTACCACACGTTAAATTATTGACCTTACTAGAACCATTATTGAGAGTCTCCCACTCTAATCCAGTCCCGATTATATAACCAAACAACTAGTGCTCTGTTAGCGCTCGAATACTCCAAAGAAGCAACCAAAAGAATCATTTTCCTCGCACATCAAATCCACAAAGAAATACCCAATCTGAGTTATTCCACAACCTTCACACACCAATAAGGTGAAATATAGCACACATCCATCAAATTCCTTTCTCGAATTACCCCTAATGTTCTCTTCCTCGGTCATAACTAATCCACCAACGAACCGCTAACCAGAAACTAAAAACGCACATAACCACGTGACCCAATCATCGACGGTAGGCTCCCCCACTTATCTTTAAGCCACAATCGTAACATCCAAGGACCCACAATGACTTCTCCTCCTAGCTACCATGATCTCACACCGTTACTCAGCCAAATTTCTCACAAGCTCTTGTTGCACTAATCATCACACATCTCGAATCAATAGTCTTAAATGCACACTCAACTTCAATTCAATCGCGCCATCTTTCTCAGGTGATTTAGACCCACATACAGTGCATGCCTCATATTGGATAGAAATTAGAACTCTTCATAGGAATTTATCATAAATCATGCAATCCCTAACCTTCTCACAGGAGATAGCCCACCTGTGTAACCTCATAACGACATCCCCAAACAATATTTCCATAGACACATCCACAATGAAATCAATTAATTCTCTTGGGTTCACACTCATCTGCCAGCCGTAAGAATTCGTTCATTCCATTAAAATCAACTGAAGGTCCAACAATATGTTTAAAACTCGAAGCCATATAGCATTCCAAAATGATAACCAATCATTCACAACTCTCTACATTCCGAACAAACTCCTTTCGTCACATCCGAACTTCCCAAGTATAGAAGCCACCTCAAGGATCATCTCACTCGAACCCTCAACACCGGAACACCGATTCGAACCCGAAGTTGTGATACACCTCCATCTCCGAAAACTACTTCTTAGGCACCATTTCAAAACATCGTGCCCCAAAGGCAAATAAATAAAGACCATCATACCGACGATTCTTAATGCGTTCAAAAAAGGACGTCGACACCATAATATAAACAAGAATTCTACCAAGTTCGGAAATATCCAATCTCACGACTCTATCAACCAACGCTTGAACATCCATAGACCAATTGCCTCTCCTCCGCTGGAATTAAATGTTGAATCTCCCGATCATGAACCGAATAATCTTCCTCTTGACTCATTCACTGCCGTGACACATAGATAAGTACCCTACCATTCACACTAGCATTTCACGGTAACAATGCATGAACATCATAATACACGGTGTAAATCCTCGAAACCATGGGCAATACTAACAATGGGCTGAAATGACAGAACACCCCTCCACAAGGCGACGATAATAGTCTGCTCGCATACGCATGGAAAAACATCATGCACCACACATGTAGCATCTCCACAAATTGCCAGTGCCCAACTAATATCGAATGCTCGACGTGGTGTACGAATGAGAAGGAAGGAACTAAATACATAATCTTCGATCGATATCAATTCACACGACAAGGAATCAAGAAAGGGAAGTTCTCCTAACAGCCATGTAGCCTCTCGAAGATAAGTACAGACGTCTCTGTACCAATCCGCAAGACTCTACTAGGCTTACTCATGACTCGTGAGACCTAAGTAAACTTAGTGCTCTGATACCAAACTATCACGACCCAAATCCCATAATAGGTCGTGATGGCGCCCAACAATGATGTTAGGCAAGCCAACGCGTGAACCTCCACTTAATTACCTATTTTAAATTTTAGAATCAGGAATTTAATTAAATAAATAGAATTAAATCTAGAACTCATGGAGACATACATTCTTTTTCACCAAATTACCGAGTATGAATTGTTACACCCCATGTTTTTGTCACAAAAATACGTCGTAATTCAATTGATGTAAGCTCGGAAATGAGATCCTCTTTGAAAGTATACAAAGTAATCGGATGATATTACATTCCGTATTTCTGTTCAACATACAAACAACTAGGTTGAGGACGAATGCACTTAAACGTGAGAAAGGAGATTTTGGACAAATAAAAATGAGTTGCTTGCTTACCCGACGTGCCAGCTTCACTAACTTACTTTCCATCCTACTTGCTTGAGCTACTCGACACATGTCTAAATTATTTAATGAGGATGAGACACATGTTTCAAAATGGAAAAAGAACCAACATGTGTCACTTAGTGCAGAAGTGCAGCATGAGTACGATTGTCACTAGGGCTCACGTCGCATCGAGGAACAGTAATGAGGAAGCATTAAAGGACTTAGATTTATACATATAGGATAAGCAACAATAGTAACCTGGAGTTGGGTAGCAGACCTCAGTAACAATAAATCGAAGTAATTGTTATGGTATAGTATGACCTACTTAGATATAGTAAAGTCATAAACATAAATAACTGAGGCTGTGAAACAAGATATAGCAATAGTCAAAAGTTCGACAAAGTACCGAGTGGAGAACTTCAGTACACCTATATATGCCCAGAAGGACAGCTTGTCATAGTTCTGTATATGTTCCCAAAGTGATGCCTAGAGATTAGCTAAAAGCTGGAGGAAAAAGGAGAGAAGAGTCTCATAGGCGCGCATACAAGGTCAGAGTCGTACATGCTACATGACAATAGATAGCAACAGTTACGAGATTGGAAGAATTCCGACTACAAGTCGTGGTGTGGGAAAGATGCCTAAAGCAGGGAATGCCCTGGCCTTTGGATTTATTCATAGAACAGTTACCTAGATAGCAAGGACAGTATTAAAGTATTTGTAAGGGTTGTAGGTTATGAGACTGATAAGCGCATCAGTAAACATTCGAGGACGAATGTTCCAAAGGAGGGAATGATGTTACACCCCATGTTTTCGTCACAAAAAACATCGTAATTCAATTGATGTAAGCTCAGAAATGAGATCCTCTTTGAAAGTATATAAAGTAATCGGATGATATTATATCCCGTCTTTTTGTTCAACATAAAAACCTCTAGGTTGAGGACGAATGCACTTAAATGTGAGAAAGGAGATTTTGGATAAATAAAAACGAGCTGCTTGCTTACCTGATGTGCCTGCTTCAACAACTTACTTTCCATCCTACTTGCTCGAGCTACTCGACACATTTCTAAATTATTTAACGAGGATGAGACACATGTTTCAAGATGGAAAAAGAACCAACATGTGTCACCTACTTGATTAAGTAGGTGAAAAGTATGTGCATCACCTACTTAGAGTTTGTGGACCAAATTAAAAGGGAAAGGAAAAGGATAGAGATGGGCAGCCCAACCCATCTGCCCAAGCCCATTAGTAAGGCTATATATACATAGATATTTCACTTAGAAAACAATTTAGGATCCCTATCTCTCTATTGCATTGTGAAGGAGCTCCAAAATATCATCCCAAGACCTCTCTCAACATTATCCTAGGGTTCAAGACCAAATCCACAAGTTGGTAAGGTGATTTCTCTCTTGGAAGATCAAGATCACCTAGTTATCTCTCTACTTTGTTGTTTGGGGTAAAGATCTTGTTTGAGCTTGAAGTAAAGCTTAGTTGGACATGTATTGATTGGTATGGCGGGGCCCTGTCCCGACCTTTATGATGTTTATGTACTCTTAGAGGCTTGTAGACAGATGTCATGTATATGGATACTTGTATGGCCTTGTCGGCCTATGTTTTGAGTGTACAAATGATCATGTCGGCCTGATAGGCCCGTATGTCACATGTATAAGTTTCTATATCATGTTGGGTCATCATATGTCTAGTAGTCCCTTATGTTTTATTCTGGTTATCTCATGATGGCCCTTCTAGCCCACTTACCCATGATGGTATGATAAGAAAGATATGTTACATTGGTACTCGGTTGAGTAAGGCACCGAGTGCCCGTCGCGGCCATGCGGTTTGGGTCGTGACATGAATAATACATAAAGTGAAGTAATAATAATAATAGGTACAACTGTGAACATCCACTAGAAACCCCCAAAACACGGTGTCACAAGTGCACGAGCATCTACTAGAATATACAATACTACTACAATATCTGTCTAGAGTAGAAAATAGAGATAAAGCAATAATGAATAGAAAAGGGACTTCGTGCACCGCATATCGTAACATGGGATGCAGCTCACCACGAGTCCTCAGTAGCTGCGCCCATGCGCCTGTGTGACCACCAAATATACTTGTCTCAGTACTTGCACAATCAGTGCAAAAGTGCAGTAAGACGTAAATTAACTCACCCAGTATGTATCTAGCCTAACCTCAAAGAAATAGTGACGAGGGGTCGACATCGACACTTACTAGTGGTCCAATAAACAAAGTACAATAAAAGTAGACAGGTAAAGGGTATAGTAGGTAAAGGCAATGAAACAAATATAAGTGCACAACACGGTCCTCAACAGAAGAGTAAATACGAAGTCCTCAATTACCGGATACTACCTCGAATAATACAATGGTCAACACTAGATAAAATGTCACATCTCAAGTCAGGACGACTCATAGGTACGCTAACTCCTTATCAAATATTACGCATGATTCTGCCGAGGCAAATGATTTGATCCCATAAGAGTGATGGTATGACATCCCGTCGTGGCGTACGGTCCGATCACATAAGAATAATGTAATCTGCCGAGGTGAACGGCCCAATTCCATAATAATAGTGTACTCTACCAAGGCAAAAGGCCCGATACCATAAGAATATGTACTCTGTCGAGGCGAACGGCCCGATCCCATAAGAGTGTGTTACATGATACGGACGAGGCAAATGACCCGATCCCATAAGAGTGTATTACACAATACCGCCGAGGCGAACGACCCGATCCCATAAGAGTATTGATGAGGCATTCAGCCCGATCTCATTAGAATATTAAACTTTGACGGTACACTGGCCCCACTCATGGATATACATGTGAGTTATAAAATTCAAGAAAACTTTTGCACGAATACGCACAACGCGGAAAAAATCCCTAAAAAGGAAGTATAATGTCCATCACAAATCAAATAGATCGTCAAGTATATAAAATAGTAAGTCTGATACTTACCCAAGTCTAGTCTCAGGCCAAAATGTAATTAAGGCATTTAATAAGGCAATAATAACTCAAATAAAAATAAAGCATGGCGTGAGTCTAAGTCTACCCGGACATAATCATGAATTCTAGCATATGCACGGACACTCGTCAACTCATACATTAGTAGCTCCCATAACATGTAGCACATAGAAAATATAGCACCTACGGGGTAATTTCCTCCTCACAAGGTTAGACAAAGGACTTACCTCACTCTGAAATCTGATAACCGGCTCCAATGCCTCCCTAACACCTCAAACCAATGCCAAACGATCCAAAACTAGTCAAAGAACGTGCAAACCAATCAAAATATACTCAAAAACTCGTAACTTAATCAATTAGAAACAATCCCCAACTCCACACGAAAAATCAACAAAGTCAACGCCCGGAATTCAAAAATTGGCGAAGATAAATATTACCCATACTCAAATATATAATTCATTCCCAATTCCATGTCCAATTTCGTGGTCATAACTCAAAAATATCATTTCTAGATTTTCTTCAAAATCCCACAATTTCAACTAATTTTCATGTTTAAATCCATATATAATCCATGTATTTAGCTCACAATAAGTAGAGATCACTTACCTTGTGATAGATGATGAAACATCCCCTTAAAATCGCCCATAAACCGGATCCAATGGAAGAAATGAGATGAAATGTGCCAAATCCCAATTTTGCTAACTTATATTCTGCTCAGGCATCCTTCTTCGTGAACGCGGCATGTGCCTCGCGTTCGTGAAGCATAACTCAGCTCCTGCTCCAAAAATCTTCTTCGTGATCGTGAGAAGAACACGATGCTTTACCAGGCCGGCTCTTCGCGAATGCGACCATGCCTCCGCGAACGCGAAGGCTAAGTCTCCAGGCCCAACTTCTCTTTCGCGAACATAACCGGGCTATCGCGAACGCGGAGCACCATTACCCAAACCTTCGTGAACGCGACTCACCAATCGCGAGCACAAAGAACAATCGACCTCCAACTCAAATTCTTCTTCCCGGACGTGTGCTCTCCACCAGGTTCGCAAAGGACAACACCTGAACCAGCAATAATAACACACACTGCAATGGTCTGAAACTACCCTAAAACACACCCGAGGGCCCCGGGACCCCGGGACCCCGTCCAATCATACAAATCAGTCCCAAAACCTTTATCCAAACTTCTCCAAAGGCTCGAAATGCCACGAATAACATCAAAATACGAATCGACGATCAAAATATTTCTTTTAACTTTCAAACCTTCAAACTTTGCCGAACGCGTCCGAATCACACTTAGACATTCCGGATCATGACCAAACTTCACACAAAAGTTACAATCAACTAAATGAACCTATTCAAGGTCCCGAAACAACGTTCGGAGTCCGATAACACCAAATCACACTCCAAGTAAAACTTAGCAAATTTCAAAACCTCCCAAATGTAAACTTTCGATAATAAGCGACGAAACGCTCCCGGACCTTCCGATACTCAACTCGAACATACGACCAAGTTTGAAATCAATTTACGAACCTATCATGACCTTCAAATCCCGATTCCGAGGTTGTTTACTCAAAAGTCAAACCTTGGTCAACTCTTCCAACTTAAAACTCTAAACATCTCGAAAATCAAAATCAACTACACGTGCAAGTCATAATACATATAGTGAAACTACTCAAGGTCTTAAACCGCCGAACAACATGATAGGACTCAACCACTCATACAATTAAAATCAATTATGCTATATAATTAATTATCTTAGAAAAAATGAAAAATATTTTAGAAAGACTTTTTATGAAAATTTATGCTTGATTCTCTGAGTATATAATAGTATGTCCATTACCCTTTAGTCAAACACTCCTCTAATATACACCAAAATACAAATACACGTTCAAATAATATTATAATTAAATATCGATTATCTCAATACCCACAATTATTGTACTCTGTAACTCAATATCAAATCTAAAAATACCTCTAAAATGTCACTTAATAATTGCACGCCATGTTATGCATAGTTTAATAATATTTACATGATCTTTTAAAGTTTGAACTTATTGATATAGGGTACACCCGCAAAGCGCGTACCCTAAAGCTAGTTTAACTATTAAAAGCACGAAGGCTCTTAACGAAATATCGTTCATCTTTTTTACACTTTTAAACATAGAGTTCACACTAGACAAAATAGTCATTTGAGTATTTTTCTACCCTTTAGGAATAGTCACTTATGTAGAAATCCCTAATATTTAGGAATTTAATCTTTCCTGTATATAAATGTCACGTATATATATATATCCTTCTGTATTTCAACTGGCTAGGTAGGAAATTATAATAATTACTGTAACTTTAAATTGATCCATGTTTGAGATTACATAGAGGCTAATTCCCTGAATAAACTTTCTGCACATGCATACACCTTAGCAAATCATGTACACCAGTTCAAGAGCATGAAATCTAATATACATTGATCATACACATGTATTCTTATATATTTGCTTCTGTGTGATATGATTTTGACTGTATGTATGTGACCACACCGAGCGGATTGCATTGTTGTGCATATGACCACACTGGGTGAATTGTGTTGTTATGCCTGCGACCAGCCTAATAACACGTGAGTTGTTCATGCAACAGGTAAGTTATCCCTGCAGATCCATATATTAATAATATAGCACGTGAGTTGTCCGTGCAGCGTGTGGATATGGATCCACCCCCCTAGGGTCACCCTCTCATGTTTCTCTCTTGATGGTATACAAATAAATTGTCAGAAATCGATGGGTTTCTAATTGATGTGAGCTCTGGGAGAGCTGGTTATTGATTTGGTTCGGTTACTGAGATTTTGATGTGGGCCTGAGAGCCGTGATGTAAATTCTAATTGGATTAGGTTGTGCGCCACAACAGATTGATATTTGGTTATTGTATTTCATCTTTACTTGCAGTTTCCTTTGGTTTTACCTAATTTATTAGCATATCTTCCTTATATGCAGAATTGTTGACTAAGCAGAATCCGTTGAGAAAACTGAGAGCACCAAGGTGGTTTTATGTGTGATTTCATCATTTGATTATATTTTGTATTTTGTACATGCTGGAATTATGAACTGTACATGTGATAGCGAGTATTAGTTATAATTCTTGCTTCTATTACCTCGTTGAGGTTTGTTATGATACTTATTGAGTACATGAGGTCGGTTGTATGCATATTACATTTCTACACCTTGCGAGTAGATCTATGAGCTGAGATGATGTGGATGAAGAGAGCTGGCACTAAAGACGTACATGCGTTTCGGATATAACTATCACTTACCCTTGGTGGCTTTAGATTTGAATTCTGTTTATATACATTCCAAACAGATGTTGTATTTATTTCATATCGGTTTTGTAAATCTAAGTCTTAGTGGCTCATGACTTGTACTACCAGTCCTTAGGTTATCTAATAAAGTTTCAATTATTTCATTTCTCGATCACTTATTATTCCCATTTGAATTGTGTTGACTGTTAGTTGGCTTACCTAGCTGGTTAAGTTAGGTGCCATCACGACTAGTGGATTTTGGGTCGTGACACTTGGGGTAGCAACAGGCACCTCGGGTGTCTGATCCCCAACATGAGCTACTGGTGGCTCCTCTGTTGCGGCCCTATCACACCCCCTCACTGCAGCACGTGCTTCGCCTCAGCCTCAAGACTGTGCCTCTAGCAATACCGGGGGGGGGGGGGGGGCAGCATCGTCAGTAACTGAAGCTCATGTCCTCATCATATGTGAGAGAATAGAAAAGTAAAATTTCCTAATAGTTTCGTAGCCTCTTGAAGATAAGTACAGACGTCTCCGTATCGATCTGCAAGACTCTACTAAACTTTCTTATGACTCGTAGAACCTATGAACCTAGAGCTCTAATACCAACTTGTCATGACCCAAAATCCCACCTTTAGGATCGTGATGGAACCTAGTCTCTAAGACTAGGTAAGCCTAGCACAGGATGATATTAACAAAATAAAACCACTTAGCTATTAAATAAAATTGATAAATGACATAACATAGTCAAAAGATGATCAACAGTCAGACATACCAAAACTGCTAGTACGGAGTCATAAGTTCTACTATGAATAAATTAGAAATCTCCAAATACAACATTGTTTTGGAATATAAATAACAGTAGTAAGGAAAATCAATAGAAGGTGACTTCAAGGCCAGCGAGCGAGAATAACAGGTATACCTTTAAGTCTCCACAATATCTGGCTCAACTTACTAGCGACCGGCTCAATCAGAGGTACCTAAATCTGCACAAATGTAATGACCCGAATAGCCGTTTTGAGCTCTAGAATGTCGCTCAGAAGTTTATACCTTTAGTAGCTTCACATCATGTATTACAACTTCCACGTGTAGTTGGTTTTGATTTTCGAGAAGTTCGCTAAGAAGGATTTTGGCTGCTGGGAAATTGTGCTTCGCGAATGCGACAGAGGAGACACGAACACGGAGAAGGGGCTGGGGTACCTTACGCGAATGCGGAGAAATGCGGGCCTGGCAGGTTTTTCCTTCTCGAACGCGGAAGGGCGACCGTGAATGTGAAGGAGGAGTTCTGGGATGGGTGAAACATTGGTTACCATGAACGCAAAGTATTGGACAGGAGGGCCTTTGCGAATGCGAGGCTATTCTCGCGAACGTGAAGAAGGAATCTCTGGGGAAACTTCAATTTATTTCGGGACTTAGCCCGTTTCTCTAACACTTTCACTTGGTTGGGCGATGTTTGGAGCTCTTTAAGGGGAGAGTTGCATCATCTATTGGAAGGTAAGTAATTTCCACACATTGTGAGCTAAATACATGAATTCTAAATGGATTTGAACATGAAAATTGGTAGAAATTGTGGGATTTTTAAAGAAAACCTAGAAATTATATTTTTGGATTTTGACCACGAAATTGGACATGGAATTGCGAATAAATTATATATTTGAGTTTGTAATTCTATGGGTAATGTTTATCTTCGAGAAGTTTCAGAATTCGGGCACTTGGACCCAGGGTTTGACTTTGTTGACTTTCAAAGTAGAGTTGGAAATTCTTATAAATTGTTAAATTAAGAGTCTTTGAGTTTATTTTGATTGGTTTGCATATTCTTTGGCTAGTTTCGGATTCATTTGGCATTGATTTGATGTGTTAGAAAGGTGTTCGATCCGGTTATCAAATTTCAGAGCAAGGTAAGTCTCCTGTTTAACCTTGTGAGGAGGAATTTACCATGTAAGTGTTATATTGTTATGTGCCTCATGTTCTGGGAGCTACGTATGTATAAGGTGAAGAGTATCTGTACGTATGCTAGAATTCCGATTATGTCCGGGTAGAGTTACACTCATGCCATGCTTTAATTGTACTATTTGAGTTATTCTTGACTATTTAAATGCTTTAATTTACATTATAGCCTGAGACTAGACTCGCGTAGAGTACTGGGCTTGCTATTTTAGATACTTGCTGAGCTACTTGATTAGACGTGGAAATTGTACTTCCCTTAAGGATTTCTCCTGTGTTGTGGGTATTCATCAGAAAGTTTTCTTGTATTTCATAACCCACACGTATATTCTTGAGTTGGGCCAAGGAACCGTTAAAGTTTCATAATCTAATGGGATCGAGCGGAACCCCTCAGCAATACTCTTATGGGATCGGATTGTTCGCCTTGGCAGGATATTGTAATATACTCTTATGGGATCGGGCTGCTCGCCTCAGCAGTTCTATGAACCACTCTTATGGGATCGGGTCACTTGCTTCGGCAGTTCTACGGAATACTCTTATGGGATCGGGTCAGTCGCCTCGGCAGAATCATGCGTAATATTTGATAAAACGTCAGTGTACCCGTGAGGTTTCCTGACTTGAGATGTGATATTTTATCTGGTGTTGACCATTATGTGTTCCTTCGAGGTAGTACTCAGTTATTGAGGACTTCGTGTTTATTTCTGTTGAGGATCGTATCATGCACTTATATATGTCTCGTTGTTTTACTTGCTATGCCTCATATCTACTTACTTTCATTATACCTAATTTATTGGACCACTAGTAAGTGTCAATGTCGACCCCTCCTCACTACTTCTTCGGGATTAGTCTAGATACTTACTAGGTAAGCGTTGATTTATGTACTCATGCTACACTTCTGCACTAATTGTGCAAGTACTGAGACAGGTTCCTTTGGTGGTCATCTTGGCTCTTAGGCGCAACTGCTGAGGGGACTTTATGGTGAGTTACATTCTATGCTACCATCTGCAGCACACATAGTCTCCATCATATTTATTTATTTTATCTTGTCTATTTATATTCCAGAAAAATATTGTATTAATATTGTACTCACTAATAGATGCTCATGCACTTGTGACACCGGGTTTTGGGAATTCCTAGTAGATATTTATGGTATTTATCTTGTAATGTAACCTTTTCCTTTTAATGTTTTTATTTATGCTTTATATCTCCATGATTAATAAAACCCATAATTTCAAAAATAATAAAATGAATAATTAAGTTGATAGTTCGTCGTTGGCTTGCCTAACGACGATGTTGGGCGCCATCACGGCCTATAGCGGGAATTGGGTCGTGGCATCTTGGTATCAGAGCTCTAGGTTCATTTAGGTCTTACGAGTCATGAGCAAGTCTAGTAGATTCTTGTGGATCGGTACAGAGACGTCTGTACTTATCTTTGAGAGGCTGCACGACTGTTAGGAGAACTTCTTTTTCTTGATTCCTTATTGTGTTATTTTATTTCATTGAATCATATGCCTCAATTCCTTCCCACTCATTTGTACGCGATGTTGGCATTCGATATCAGTTAGGCGGTGATGAGTTATGGAGATACTACAGATATAGTACAAGAGGGTTTTCCATGCTCATACAGGCGAGCTATTATCCTTACCTATTGGAGGAGTGTTCAGTCGTTTCAGCCCAGTGTTAGTGTTGCCCATATTTTTGAGACCTTACATAGTGTATCGTAGTGTTTATGCGTTGTTATCATGTAGTGCTGGTGTGAATGGTAGGGTGCTTGCCTATGTGTCATGGCAGTTTGTGATTCCGGAGGAGGATTATTCGGTTCATGATCAGGAAGTTTGGTATTCGTTTTAGTATTGGAGAGGCAATTGGTATATGGATATTTAGGCATTGGCTGATAGAGTCACAAAGGTTGAGTATTTTCGAACTTGGTGGAATTCTTGTGTATGTTGTGGTATCGTCGTCCTTGTGTGAATGCATTAAGGTTTGTTGGTATGAGGGTCTTCATTTGGGTGCCTTTGGAAGCATGACATTATCAAGGAGTACCTAAGAAGCAATTATCAGAGATAGCGGTGTATTGCGACTTCGGGGTCGAATCAATGTTTCTGGTGTTGATGGTTCGAGGGAGATAATCCTTAAGGTGGTTTCTATACTTAGGAAGTTCGAATGTGATGGAAAGAGTTTGCTTGGGATGTAGAAGAATGTGAATGCTTAATTATCATTTTGGTGTGCAATATGGCTTTAAGTTTAAACGTAGTGTTGGACCTTCGGTTGATGTTAAGGAAATGAATGAATTCTTACGGCTGGCGGATGAGTGCGGACCCAGGAGAATTAAGTAATTTTATAGTAGATGTTACTATGGTAATGTCGTTGGGAGATGTCGATATGAGGGTACACAGGTGGGCTATCTCCTCTGAGAAGATTAGGGATTGCATGATTTCTGATAAAGTTCCTATAAAGAGTTATACTTTCTATACAACGTGAGATTATGGTAACTGAGAAGGAGAAGTCATTGTGAGTTCTGGATTTATGTTTTTGTGGCTTAAAGACAAGTGGGGGAGCCTACCGTCGATGATTGGGTCATGTGATCATGTGTCTTTGTAGTTTTTGGATTTCGATTCAATGGTGGATTAGTTATGACTGAGGAAGGGGACATCAAGGGTAATTCGAGCAAGGAATTTAATAGATATGTGCTACGGTTCACCTTATCGATTCATGTTAAGCTCGTGGAAGGACTCAAATTTTAAACTTATAGTGGATGTGATGTACAAGGGAAATGGATTTATTTGGTTGCTTCTTTGGAGTATTTGTGTGCTAACGGAACACTAGTTGTTTGGTTATATAATCAGGACTAGTTCAGAGTGGATGAATCTCAATAATGGTTCCAATGGATTCGAGATTTAAGGTGTGGTGCTTAAGGATATTCGAGTTTGTTATGTTGCTAAGGATTGGGTTTTGCAGTAGAGTGTGAAGGTGTCACGCCCCAACCTCGGGAAGTGCGATCGGCGCTCAACCGAGTGAACCCGGTCGAGCAAGTCTGTTAGATACTTTTTACCCAATTCACCCATGATCAAGACATGACGTGATTTCATTAATTAGACGGAAGGAAGTTCATACATACAACATTAAACTGTTTCATTAGCTATTGCTCCTTTAAGTCTCAAAATACACATTTCTTATAGTTCGAATGGAACAAGTGATCAAACACAACATAAATTAGTTAGCATTCCCAACACCCATATACAACCGACATAGTGTCTACGGAGCCTCTAAAGATACAAAAGAGAGTAAAGATGGTGCCGACAACAAGGCCCAGATTATACCTCAAAAAGTGACCACAATATAAACAAAAGGTAAAATACATGACCCCGAAATGAAATGGGGCTCACCGAGTCTGTTGAGAAGAGGATGCAACACTATCTGTGATCAATACTGTCTGCTATGTAACCACATGCATCCATTTAAAGATGCAGCGCCCCCAGCAAAAGGGACATTAGTACCATCGAATAGCACTAGTATGTAAAGCTAAACACCAACTCAATAGAATGAATAATAATACAAGAGGAACAATCAAGAATTCAATAAGGTTTCAAATAATATTAAAACAACAAGTTAAGGATCATATACGTTTTCAAGTCAATTTCCATATTATTAGGTTGGGTGATCTTTAGCACTAATATTCCACAATTCACAATACCCCCGTATTCTTACACGGAGTCCGATCTCGGCCCGATCGTCTAGGCCTTCTCATTTGAGACATTACCACAATTTCATTATAATTTCTAGCACAGTACCACCATGTGTGCGGCATGGCATCCGATAACGGCCAGATCGGCTAGGCCATCTCAGTTGAGACATTACCACAATTTCATCCACAATACCATTGTGTTCTTACACGGAGTCCGATATCGGCCCGATCGGCTCGGCCATCTCATTTGAGACATTACCTTCTTCAGTCAAACATTTCACATCATACTTCTTAACAATTACAAAGTCATTCTTGGCACTTGGCCGTATTTCATAATTCCAGTTCCCTTTTCCACATTCAAATATCATTATCATTATCAACATCAATAGGACTTCCCATTCAAGACGTTAATTCACATATGAGCAATTTGGAAAATCTTAGGCATATAGAGGGCTTTCATACAATTTGGCATAACAACCTTTCTTTCGGTCTTAACATGAAGTTTTAACATTCCTAACACATATTCCACATTTTGAACATATTCTCAAATGGCAAGATGACATGATGAAACATTTAGAATAAACATTGAACAAACATCCTTCGATGCAACCACATTAGGAAAAGCCAATTCAATAATGATCAAAGACTTACTCCAATTACATGAAAATCGTGGGATTCGATTCTAAGAAAAAAAGGAGGAGGGGAGGGGGGGTTAGCCAACATACCTCAATTGAGCTTCTCAAACTCTAAAATGATCCGGAATTCTTAGCAACTTTAATCTATTTTAGAAATATAATAAGTTGAACCAAAAATTAGGAAGATGATCATAGTTTTAGCTCATTTTAGCATTTTATCTAACACTAGGTGTGCATTAAGGTTCTAAGGCTCCTTTGTGGAATATTCCATCATTTCCCAACCCACTCTCTCCCATGTTTAGCTCACAACCTTCCCACATACTTTAAGGATACATGCATGCAAGATAACAACCCCCATACCCAATAATTGCTTCTCTAATTACCCAATTTTTATAAATTTTCGAAATTAAGAGCTAGGACATAGATTCTTACCTTTAGGGTGAAGACTTCCTTTGTTAATCCTCAATGATTGAGCAAGAATTGATGGGTAATGATTAAAGATTGCTCCTCCACTCTAAGAACTCTCCCTGTCACTCTAAAATATCAGAAATGTGCTCAAAATGGACTATGGTGTGTGTTTTAACGGAATTGGGTCGGGCTTTAAAACCCATAAAATAAAGCTCCGGAACGGGTTCTGCTGTCGCATATGCGACCGCATAGTGGTTATGCGGTCCGCAAAATGATCGCGAAAATGGGTGCTAGAGGTGGAAAGAAACTGACTTGGTCTGCGGTCACTATGCGGCCCGCAGACCTGTTCTGCGGTCGCATAATTCATCACAGAACCTCCCTCTGAAAATTTCCAAGACGGGATATGCGACAAGAATGCGGCCCGCGAAATGGTTATGCGATCGCATAATGGCCGCGAAATTGGGCATAAAAAATGCCCCAGAAATTTGCCCCACTCTACGACCAGTCTGCGGTCCGCAGAGTGGTTCTGCGGCTGCAGATTAGGCCGCAGAAATGCGTACTTCTACCCAACATTTTCCTTTAACTCCCCAATGCACTGTTCAATCCAAAAAGGCCGAACCGCTGCTTGCAAGCTCGTCACGAAGAATTTTTATTATTATTAATCTCTACACCTACTTTGGCATCACGGAATTCGGGCTTTTAGGAAAACTTTTATGGGGCCTTACAAAAAGGTACTGGGAGTATTCTATGTTATCATCGTGTCTATGGTACAATGCTAGAAAGATGGAAGAAACAACTTCAGATTCGCAAAAGATCTTTTATAGCCGGTGTATCGGTTGGAGATACTATTGTGTGCATGAGGAGTGTATAAAGTGACTTGTGAGTATTGAGGCAATATGGTCTTGCAGTTTTGGGTCACTCGGGGGGGGGGGGAGGGAAGGGTATCGATTAAGGTCCATTGTGTGCTGGAAAAGAGAGGTGCTAATTCTGAAGGTAAGTCAAGAGAAAGCTGAGGAGTTGAGTCAGTTTAGCAGTGGTCTGGATCGGCATAGTAAAGTAAATGATTGGTTCCTTCAGTGTGGAAAGGTTATACAAGTTATTTGTGGCTATATTTGCAGTCTAGACAGTCTACGTAATATTTTTGATTTGGAGTTATTTAATTCTGATGGTTTTGTTATGTGTAAATGGGCCCCAAAAGAATTATGGGTTTAGACCACGATTTGAGGTTGTGTTTTCTGCGGTTATAGGAAGTTGGTTGCATGTTGCAATTTTCCTCCTAAAATGAGTTGAGTGGAAGGTTCCTAGCCGAGGAAGTGTTTATTTTACTGGTGGTTCAAGATTTACGATGAAATTCTTGTACTCTCACGTAGCAAAATGATAGGTGTAGTGAGCGGTATGGAATTGGAATTGGAGGATCAAGGTTGTGGTTCAGTTTTGACAAGAATAACACGAGCTCGAAGGAGCGGGGGAGATTTCAAATGTTCAGAGTATGATGTCACTATTTTCAGGTAGCCTGAAGATGGCATGCTTGGGTGGAAGAGGTATTGTGTATTGATTTGCGGAATAGCATGGTCGGTAGCCATTGATGTTCCGATTTTGTTACCTGGTGCGGAAGGTTGTAGGAGTACCTCCTATGGGATGATTATGTAAGTATGATGTGTTAATCATTTAAGTGGTAGAGATTAAAATGAGGTATGTAGATTCAGGTATTGTGGCTGATTGGAGAGTTTATGTCTGAGAATTGCTCTTTTCCTTTGGTTGCGGACTGTGGAAGTTTGTTCCCGAATCAATGGTTGATCGTATGTGTCATGGATAGGGTCATTTTGGATCTTTGGAAGGTTATTGACCTATTTTAGGATTATAGGAATCGTCTTGGAGGTTCGTTGGTTCACCCAACGTGAATGCATATTCTACAGTAGATCAGATATGCTTATTATTCATAGCATTGCTTACAGATGAGTTTTCGGGCATGATGGATGTTATTCCCATCGTCGTCTATTTCATGTGTTACTCTTTTATTCCATGTGGGTTGCGAGGCAACTTGATTTTTATTCACACGTGTGTTGTGATCCTGTATAGTCTTGTGGTGTTGTATGAGCGGGATGGCTATCGAGATACTGATTTATTTATTGTACCTTAGTCATGTTTGGTCAATTGTAGAGCATGAGGCTATCCGCCTCCACCATGGTTATGTTTATACACTTGGCGTGTTTGTGGTTATTATAGAGTCTAGCAAGTATAGCATCTTTGGCTCGATGGGTATTCCCATGCAGATTGATTATGTGTGGATAGGGTGGCACGCTGCCACGGGTATGATGTTTGGATCGGGTTGCACGCCGCAACAATGAGATGTTGAGTACGGTTCCTTATACTATTTTTGTGTATTTTACTTCTGTTATGTGGAATAGTTTCATACCATTTGTTTGGTTGTTTTATTCGTTACGCGGGCTGGATATTTCTGTACTTGGGTTCGCTTTCCTTATTGGTCATATTCGAGTTGTGTCTTGTTGGTGCATTGATGGTGTCATATGAGATTTTAGATGGTGTTTGATATGGCTTATTGCCCGAGCTGTTTGTACTGGGTCAGACGAGGTTGTTGGGCCTGGAATCAGCGCAATTGTATTCGTGTAATGTATATTCGGAGGAATAATGTCGCTAATCAGTTCAGAATGTGGCAATGGTTCTTGTCGAGTGGAAGAGATCCATGATTTGTTGATTTGACTGGTGGTTATGAGATTCCGTATATCTCTTTCTTCGTTGCAGTGTTGCAAGCATTGAAACATGGCCTTCATGTGTTAGGAGGTGCATTACCAGTACCGAAGTCGGAAAAACTTATAGCTATTGTTGTTGGAAGATATTACTATGGGCATTTTAGCGATGCAGTACATCGTGTGGTTACGACTTGGGTGTGTATGTATGTGTAAGTATGGCTTGTGGAGATTCATATAATGTAGGTATGCAAGAATTGGGCCTTAGAGGAAATTCTGGATATTGGTATTTGGTTCTATGGCTTGTGGGCTAAGGTAGCAGGAAGGATCTTCTGTCTGGGTTGAGCTAATGTGATCATATGGATTGTGATGGCACGAGTAGATGCATCAGGAGTTATACAGTGATTTTGGCAACTTTGGAACAGTTCTTGGCACGTTCGAGGATGAATATATGTTTAAGTGGGGGAGAATGTAACGACCCGACTGATTGTTTTGAGCTCTAGCATGTCATTTGGCGGTTTGAGACCTTGAGTTGCTTCACTTCACGCATTACAACTTGCACGTGTAGTTGGTTTTGATTTTTGAGAACTTCGGAGTTGATTTGGAAGAATCATCCTCAATTCAGAAGCTTTAAGTTGGAAGAGTTGACCAAGGTTTGACTTTTGAGTAAAGGACATCGAAATCGAGATTTGAAAGTTTCTATAGGTTCGTAAGGTGATTTCGTACTTAGGCGTATGTTCGGGTTGAGTATCGGATGGTCCGGGAGCGATTCAGTGCTTATTATCGAAAGTTGGAATTTTTGAAGGTTTAAAATTTGCTAAGTTTGACTTATAGTGTACTTTGGTGTTATCGGACTCCGGACGGTGTTTCGAGACCTCGGATAGGTTCATTTTATTGGTTGAAACTTGTGCGTGAAGTTTGGTCGTGATTCGAAATGTCAAAGTATGATTCGGATGTGTTCGGCGAAGTTTGAACATTAAGCGAAGGATTCGATCGTCGATTTGTGGTTTTGGATGTTGTTCATGGCATTTCGAGCCTTTTGAAAAGTTTGGATAAGGAAGTGGGACTGGTTGGCATGATTGAACGGGGTCTCGAGAGCCTCGGGTGTGTTTCGAGATGGTTCCAGACCAAGTTTGGATGATTTGCTACTGCTGGTGTTGTTCTTCGCGAATGCGGTGGGATGCTCACGCTCGTGAAGAAGGATTTTAGCTGCTGGGAATTTGTTCTTCGCGAATGCGACAGAGGAGTCACGAACGCAGAGAAGGGGCTGGGGTACCCTACGCGAACGCGACAGGGAGTCGCGAACGCGGAGAAATGTAGGGCTTGCGGGTTTTCCCTTCGCGAACGCGAAAGAGGAGTTCTGGGCTGGGTGAAAAATTGGCCATCACAAACGCAATGTTTTTATTGCGAACGCGATGCATTGGGCAGGAGGGACTTCGCAAACACGAGGCTATTCTCGCTAACGTGAAGAAGGAATCGCTGGGCAGACTTCAATTTATATCGGGACTTAACCCATTTTTCTCACACTTTCACTTGGTTGGGAGATTTTTGGAGCTCTTTAAGGGGAGATTTTCATCATCTATTGCAAGGAAAGTAATTCCCACACATTGTGAGCTAAATACATGATTTCTAAATGGATTTGAGCAAGAACATTTATAGAAATTGTGGGATTTTTGAAGAAAACCTAGAAATTATATTTTTAGATTTTGACCACGAAATTAGACATGGAATTAGGAATAGATTATATATTTGAATTCGTAATGCTATGGTATTGTTATCTTCGAGAATTTTTTAACTCCGGGTGCGTGGGCTGGGGGTTGACTTTTTTGTCTTTTCAAGTGGAGTTGGGAATTGTTATAAATTGTTAAATTACGAGTCTTTAAGAATATTTTGATTAGTTTGCATATTCTTTGGCTAGTTTCAGATTTGTTTGCCATTGATTTGAGGTGTTAGAGAGACGTTGGAGCCGGTTATCGAATTTCAGAGCGAGGTAAGTCTCCTGTCTAACCTTGTAAGGGGGAATTTACCCCGTGGGTGTTATATTATTATGTGCTACATGTTGTGGGAGCTACACACGTATGAGGTGACGAGTATCCATGCGGATGCTAGAATTCCAGATTATGTCCGGGTAGATTTAGACTCACACCATGCTTTAACTGTATATTCTTGCCTGTTTAAATGTTTTAATTTACATTATAGCCTGAGACTAGACTCACATAGAGTAATGAACTTGCTATTTTAGATACTTGACGAGCTACTTGGTTAGCTGTGGAAATTTTACTTCCCTTACAGATTTCTCCCATGTTGTGCGTATTCATCAGAAAGTTATTTTGAATTTCATTACTCACACGTATATTCGTGAGTGGGGTTAAGGACCCTTAAAGTTTCATATTCTAATGGGATCGGGCTGAACGCCTCAGCAGTACTTTTATGGGACCGGGTCGTTCACCTCAGCAGGGTTATGTATCATATTCTTATGGTATCGGGTTGTTTGCCTTGGCATAGTAACATATTCTTATGGGATCGAGACGTTCTCCTCGACAGAGTAACATATTCATATAGAATCGGGTTGTTCGCCTCGGCATTATCATGTATCACACTCTTATGGGATCGGGCCACTCCCCTCGGCAGTTCTATGAATCACTCTTATTAGATCAGGCTACTCGCCTCGGCAGATCTATGAATCACTCTTATGGGATCGGGCCGCTTGCCTCGGTAGTTCTACGAAACACTCTTATGGGATCGGACTGTTCGCCTTGAAAGAATCGTGTGTAATATTTGATAAGAAGTTAGTATACCTGTGAGTTTTCCTAACTTGAGATGTGACATTTTATCTGGTGTTGACCATTATGTGTTCCATTCGAGGTAGTACCCGGTTATTGAGGACCTCGTATTTATTTTCTGTTGAGGATCGTATCATGAACTTATATATGTCTCGTTGTTTTACTTGCTATGCCTCATATCTGCTTACTTTCATTATACCTGATTTATTGGACCACTCGAAAGTGTCAAAGTAGACCCCTCATCAATGCTTCTTCAGGGTTAGGCTAAATAATTACTGAGTACGTGTTGATTTACGTACTCATGCTATACTTCTGCACCAATTGTGCAGGTACTGTGACGGGTTCATTTTGTGGTCATCTTGGCGCATAGGCGTAGCTGCTGAGGGGACTTTATGGTGAGCTGCATTCTATGTTACGATCCGCAGCACACAGAGTCTCCATCAAATTTATTTATTTTATCATATCTATTTATATTCTAGACAGATGTTGTATTTGTATTGTACTCACTAGTAGATTCTCATGCACCTGTGACACCGGGTTTCGAGAATTCCTAGTAGATATTTGTCACGATCCCAAAATCCCACCTTTAGGATCGTGATGGCACCTAGTCTCTACGACAAGGTAAGCCGATCACCTAACAATATCAGATAAGGTATAATAGTTGAATGTTTAATAAAATTAAGAACAACTGCCCAAAGCACAACCAATATCATAATACAACTTTCACAAATCCCAAAACCCGGTAATACAGAGTCATAAGCACTACAGAAAGTACACAAGATATTACAAAAATACAATACTATTTTGAATTACAATTTAACAGCAGCATAATAAAATAAGATGGTGAATCTGAGGCCTATGACGAAATGACAGGTATACCTTGAAGTCTCCAATCGCATAGGATAAGTTCTGCACAAAAATATGCCGAAACGATAGGTATACCTTGAGTTCTGCACAAAAATATGCAGAAGAGTAGCATGAGTACACCACAGCGGTACCTAATAAGTATCAAGCCTAACCTCAGTGGAATAGTGACGAGGTAAGTCAAGACACCCTGTCAAGACCCAAAATCCAGCTAGTCGTGATAGACAACACAACTCAAATAGGATAACAAGAATTAATAAATAAAATAGTTGAGCTTTCTATACAAATATCCGAAGGATTGATAGTATAAGTCATGAGCTTCTAAGACTTAAAATTTACAAAGCCAGTACAAAATAAATACATCATCTGTTCGAAATATACATAAACAGATTTATAGATCTAAAGCTACCAAAAACAAGAGGCAGTTATAATCGGAACGCAGGTACATCTTCAATGCCAGATCCCGCCATACACAATAGCATTAGCTCCAAAATTTGCACGCAAGGTGCAGAAGTGTAGTATGAGTACAACTAACCCCATGTAATCAATAAGTAACAAACCTAACCTTAGGTTGAAAGAAGTGACGAGCTCGGAAGAAGGTCAGTATACAACACCAATAGCCAATATTAACTCATAATAATATAATGGAGGCAGTAAAAATAATATTATGCTAAGCTCGTTCACAGTTATGGAAAAGTAGACATGCTTTCCAGGTATAACAGTCAAGTCCAGATATTACAACTGAAAATCAACTAGACATGAGTTTATCAATAAAACTGTATGTCCAATTCACAACACCAGATAGGAATTTCCGTTTACCAATTAGCATGAGGAAAGTACGTTTTTATGCCTACATATCACTATAAATGTCAAGTCATCAATTACCATATACCGTCTAGCATGAGGAATGTACATCTCTATGCCTACATGTCAAATGTACATGTCAAATCATGAATGTCACGGTACCGTCTATCATGAGAAAAATGCATCTCTATGCCTGCATGTCAAGTATGCATGTCAAATGAAATGATTTCATAGTGATATCCCCACGTATTCCCACCCTCAACATACTCAAGTTGTATGTCTCAAATGCGCACTTCAACACACACACACACAAATGACTCGGCACTGTACGGGTGCCTGGCTCATAAGTCCCTCACCAAAGCACGTGTATATATATATCACTGTGCCTGCACTCACTGCTGGTATGTCAGACTCCGGAGAGGCGGATCCTGCCCAAACGCTAATCAAAAGACTATAAGGCCTGTTGTGGCGTGCAGCCCGATCCACAATGGTAAATAAGCCAATAAGGCCTGCTGCGGTGCGCAGCCTGATCCATAATACACTCACAACACGGCTCTCAGGCCCACCTCAGTCATCAATCTCTCAAGTCCCAAGGGCTCACAATCTCATACCACTCAGCCCAAATAATGATAACATGTGATGTAACAGTGAATGATGAACAGAGATTGGATATGATATGAAAATAAAGAACCATGATTGAAGATATAATTACAATTAAAGAAGATAACTCAAAACAACAGAAATAGCCGCATTAAGTCTCAACCGAATAAGCACATAGCCTAAACATTATTTCTAACATGAATTACAACTCAATTACTCTAACAAGTATGGATTATGCGGATAAAACAAAACTTGATGGCAACACAGTACAAAAATCAACCCGGATCATGATTACCATGATGCACGCCCACACGCCCTCACCTAGCATGTGCATCACCCCAACACAACACAAATTACACGTTTCCCAGGGAATAAATACCCTCAATTCAAAGTTTAGAAATGTTACTTACCTTGAACAAGCCAAATCAAATACCGAGTAAACCAAACAACACTCTAGAAATTTCATCTCGCGCAATTCAACCTCCAAACGGCTCGAAACTAGACAAAATCAACTTAAAAACATCAAATAATGTCTAAGGAAACAATCCCAATTGATAAATGTCAAATCTTTAATCAAATATTCAAAGTCAACCAAAACGTCAAACTCGGGCCCGCACCTCGGAACCCGACAAAACTCACATAATCCGGCAACCCATTCAATTACGAGTCAAACCATACTAATTTCACTCAATCCCAACTCCGAATCGATGTTCAAAACTCAAAACTTCATCTTAGGAAAGTTTAGACAAAAATCCCCCAATTTCTCTTTTAAAATCCTCAATAAAATGCCAAAATCGAAGATGTAATCATGGAATAAAATCAAAACCGAGTACAAAATACTTACCCCAATCCATGTGATGAAAATCGCCTCTAACATCACCCAAATCCGAGCTCCATAGCTCAAAATATGATAAAATGTCTGAAGCGTTCGAAATAGATTACTTTATAATCACAGCCCAGGGATACTCATCGCGACCGCGGGAATATTTTCACGATCGCGAATAACAAATTCCACTGCCACACAAAAGCTCTACGCGTTCGCGACACTGACAATGTGAACAGGAAGCACATAGACGCCCAAGCTTCGTGAAAGCATCCAAGCTTACGCGAACGCATTGAAGAATCCTCCAACTCCCAGCTCCCACTCAGCACTACGCGAGCGCGGTGCCCCATACGCAAACGCGAACAGTAACCAAACTAAACCTCTGTGAAAGCGTACCATATGTCGCGTCTGCGATGAGCAAACCACCAGTGGCCAAAACATACTTTGCAATCGCGGCTCACCAGAAGCAACAGGTAACAGCAGAAAACCAGCAATATCAACATGGCCCAAAATGGTCCGAAACTCACCTGAGCCCCTCGGGACCCTGTCCGAATATACTGACAAGTTCCAAAACACAACATGGACCTACTCAAGCCCTCAAATCACGCATAAAAACATCAAATCCATCAATCACACCTCAAATCAAACTTAATGAACTTTAGAACTTTCAACTTCAAAAATTCGTGCCGAATCATATCAAATCAACTCATAATAACTTCAAATTTTGCACACAAGTCCCAAATGACATAACGAAGATATTTCAGTTCCCGGAACTACAATCCGAACCCGATACCATCAAAGTCAACTCCCGGTCAAACCTATGAACTTTCCCAATCTTCAAATTGCCAACTTTTGCCGATTAACGCCAAACCCTTCAAGAAATATCCAAATGCAAATCCGAGCATATGCCCAAGTCCAAAATCACCATCCGGACCTAACGAAACCATCAAAACTCTGATCCGAGGTCAAATACACAAAAGTCAAACTAGGTCAACTCTTCCAACTTAAAGCTTCCTAGTTGAAAATTATTCTTCCAAATCAATCTCGAATCATCTGAAACCAAAAATGACAATTCACACAGGTCATAATACATCATATGAAGCTACTCAAGACTTCAAACAGCTTAACAGAATGCAAATGCTCAAAACGGCCGATTGGGTCGTTACATTCTCCCCTACTTAAACATACATTCGTCCTTGAACGTGCTAAGAGTCGTTCCAAAACCATCAAATTACTGTGTAAACTCACCATGCACATACCCGTGGGTGATCGCATGCCACCCCAATCCATATAAGCCTAACAACACATCCTAACTGAAGATCCTTTCTTCAACCTTAGCTTATAAACCTTGGAATCACATCTCCAACACCCGGAATCAATTATAAGACTCGATTCTCACATCTATACACTATATAAGTCTGAACAAGCGGTACCAAACCATGACCATAACCTAAGATGTAATCACATTATATATCACATAACTCAGATACTCAAGGCAATAGCGTCTAACCACAATAGCTGCTAAATAACAAACCTGATACCGATAATAAATCTCATATCAAATAAAACCTTGTTCAAAACTTCGTACACTGACAATGATGAAAGAACATGCAAAAACTAATAACCATCCCTCAAATAAAAAAATCATAGGGCTCTCTCGCTGAATAAGAACAATAGTCCAAATTCTAAGTAGACTAGTGACATTGCTCTTCTAACCATACCGTAAGCAAATCCGATAGTACTCGTTCCAGGTCCAATGACCTCACCTCATCAAATATAAGCTGCTCTACTGACATGCCGCACCCAATACCATCTATATCCACACATCGTGCAATCTGCACCCAAAAAAGCAATAACTAAAATGTACCCAATATGGAAAGAGAATCAAATGAGGGAACCATCCTAAGCTCAATAGAAACCCATCACATAAAGGAGAACCACGACACGCAAAATCTACCCAAATGATCATATCCCAACATAACTCCACTACAGTATGTAACCCAATCTAGACACCGGTCCATATGAAATACCTCAAGTCATAATGCTCAAAATCGACAACCACACGCAAATCAACATCAAGTACACGGAGTGCATAACCATTAACATGGATAAATGAATAGCAAAATATACTACAACTTGGAAGACCATAATCAAGGCACAATCAACCGTTCAACACCCCAAGAACCATCTCGCTCAAATTTCGGCACAAGAACCAGACAGAACGCACCATGTGTGCAAATACCCAACTGATCAAAACCCATCGTAGCATAGAAGAGCCATACATGGAATCTAACAGACACGAAATAGATCAACTCTAACCTGTGACACATCCTCCAATAATAGCTGTGTTGAGTAAGCAAATACGACCCGGTGTAGAATACACATCCTCATTAAGCCTACTAATGGGCCCCCAAATCAACTCTATCTATCCACAAGTTGATAGATAATCCTTCCAAAAGTCCAAAATAACCAAATTTTAACACCTACTATTAGTTGTCTAACTTTGGCCATACCTTCACAATCCGCAACCAAGGAACAATTTGCCTCTGAGAACTCTTAGTCTCCAAATCCCTAGAATACCATAATCACCATATTCGATCCCAACTCGACCACTCACGTGACTGAAACATCCTTCATACACAACCATTCCACGAGAAATACTTCCAAAATTCTTTCGTACCATATAACAAAATCGGAACATAAGTAGTCGACTGACCAGGCGAGTATCGCAGTACCAATGAAGCATCCGAATGTCAAAACATAGTGCGCCTTCTGAAATACGGGCCCTTCTCGGGTGATACCAAGTAGTGCAAGCATTCTTCTAAGCATCTGAAACTGTCTGTGCGGTCTAAAACTCATGACCTTCCCTTTAAAGCTAAACCTCAACTTGTACATGCAAACCTCAATCCCACATGACGCACCGCATCTATCATACCATCAAATAAAATACGAGAATCCAGTTATCAACTCTGTGTCACAGGTAGTAGTACATATTCAATCAGCTAGAAACCTATTACTTGACTCTCATCCAAGAGAAAATTAAAACATGCAACACCCCCCCCCTCATACTTATAGATAATATCCATCTCAAGCCATGGCAGAAATTATCGAGAACACTTCGAAACCCATTTGCACACAACCAAGCCATCAGAACTGAATCCCTCCAACTCAACTAAGTCATGCAGATCGCCAAATCCAAGAGTATTTTTATAAAACACCTGTAAAGCCTCACCACATCATAAGAACCAAAAGAACCGAGCATACCATTGCCATACTGATCCAACCTACTACCAAGTTGTCCTATTTTCTCCGAGTTTCTTCTGACTTTCCTTCAATTTAACACTTATTCTTGCCATAATACCACGATCTTCAACCAAAACTTGCCAAACAAGATCCTAGCATGAAACCACGTCGCCTGAAGGTCAAAAAGCCATTGTATCCCCTTTTAATCACTCAAAACACCGCCCAAAGAAGTCGAACGACATGTGCTCCATTAGCACACCAACACCCAAATAAGTAATCCACACCTATAAGAAACCATGTGAATCCCTTTTCTTAGTACATTACATCCATCATGAACAGCAAACCTAAACCATTCCAAGACTTCCATATATCCATAAAGTGTAATACATCATGCATCCAGAAATTTCCCTACCCGAGTAATCCTCAAAACCAACTTATTCAAGTCATAACAGATCCTCAAACATGCCCCATATTGAAACTAATACAACACATAACCATTACCACAATACCCTTATTCAATAACTCCCATAATCTTGCACTATAATTCAACAAAATCCCTCATGAACCCACATAGCACTAATCATAGAAATACCTCAAATCATATATTAAACTCACATTCATCCCCATGACAATCAATCAAACTTCCTCAAGCGATCCACTCTCTAATTGCAACACATATAACCCACCGGTAAGAGAAAACTCTTCACAAAAACATCATAGGGATCATACAACCTCAGAACGTCACGCAGGAGAACGATAGTAACTTCTTATGAGAGTCATACACTCTATGTGATTTGTTGTGTCTCTTTAACATGCCAATTTGTGCCTCCGTTGTTACTTGTTAAATTGATTGTCAATGTGAATTTACTTGCGTAGGGTCATTATCTCATATTCTATTGAGTTGTTGGTAACATAACAGTTTTAAATAAAAGAATTATTAACAAGCCTTATTCTATGTGTCTCTTAAGATAGAACTCGTTATCTGACTCGGTACTTTACTATTTTAAATGGTTATCATATTTTTACTTTAATTGAGTTCTCAAATTATACTCATCACCCTATTTGATGTTTACCTTACTTAAAATTGTTATCACGTTTTACTTTTAACAAATTCTATATTTAATTCGTTAATATAACTGATGTTTTACTTTGTTTAAACATGATATTTTCACTTTATTTTATTGATTTCTAAACTAAACCCATTTGATACTCTATTTTGTATAACTTGTACTTTATTTTACTTTATATGTTTCTAAAAGAAACTTATTATCTCATTTGACGTCTTACTTTATTCAAAGTTGTTGTTATGATTTATTGTGTTTAAATGTATCTCTCGATTATCTTAATTGATATTTGACACGGATACGATATACATGGTAGCACATGGGCTTTGCCGTGCGAAGGTGATTGTTATTGTGGGCACGAGGTGCCAGACATGTAAGATTTGAAAATTGTGGCTCATGATTTATGGTTACGAGGTGTGGTGCCTTGGGATAATTCTTGTTGTAAGTCCATGCATTGGGAACGATTTGATTAATTGAGTTGTGATCTGTTTTCCTTATTTGGTTTCATTCATATCTCACATGTGTTCTGATTATGTTGCTTCTTTATTTCCAGACTACATCTAGCTGCCATTTGTGCTTCTATTATTTTCAATGTTGGTTGCAAATCAATAACATTTTCGTTGTTAGTCTTCCATTGATGCTCTTTCCATTGTTAGCTTTATGTTATATTTTGCACAAGTTTCTACGTCTAGTAGGTATCTTGACCTGGCCTAATCACTACTGTACTGAAGTTAGGCTTGATACGTACTGAGTACCAATGTGGTGTACTCATGCTATGCTTCTGCACATTTTGTGCAGATCCAGGTACTTCTGATCGTTTTGTTGGGAGATGTGTCTGCATGGCGGGAGACTTCAAGGTATACCTACTTAACGTTCTCAGGCCTTGGGAGTCACCTTCAGATATTATCTTTACTGCTGTTTATCTTTGTTTCAGAACAATATTGTATTTAGAAATTCTAGTGTATGTCGGTAGAGCTTATGACTCTGTACTACTGGTTTTGGGGATTGTATAACATTTGTTCATTTTTAGTTACGTTATCCCATTTATCAAATTAAGTTTTATATAGTTAAGATGGTTATCTCTGTTATATTTCCTCAAGTGTTAGGCTTACCTAGTCTTAGAGACTAGGTTCCATCACGATTCCTAAAGTGTGATTTTGGTTCGTGACAAGTTAGTATCAGAACTCTAGTTTTATAAGTGCTACGAGTCATAAGCAAGTTTAGTAGAGTCTTGTAGATCGGTATGGAAACGTATGTTCTTATCTTCGAGAGGCTACAGAACTATTAGGAAATTTCATTTCTTCCATTCCTTATCATGAGACATTGATTTAGTTTGAAGCGTATATCTTATATTCCTTTGCATCCACTCGTGTATGATATTGCGCACTCGGTATCAGCTATGCACCGATGATTCGTGATATTGTTGATAGGCTATGAGGGGGGCCATTGATGCTCGATCATTGTCTCAATGTGTTTTTCAGGATGAGGATAGAAATATATTGATAGATCTTTCAGTTGTTCATGCGTGGGGTGCATCAGGTTCTGCCATCTACTTGGTGAGTACTAGCTTGGGAAGAATTAATTGATTTCCTAGTTGTCAAGATCGTGGTAGGGTCATGGGAGAATGTTGATTTGAAGATAGTTGGTGGTATTAGAGGTATGTGTTTTGTATGGGACTTCTACTCAGTGAAAGGTCCATATTATCATTCAAGGCACTTGAGAAAACGAGTTTGACTGTCACGAGGATGGACATGCGCTTAGTAGATAATTTTAGATGTCTTATGATTGGTCATATACGAGCTATACAGGTTGGTATTGTGGATCATCGTATGTTATGTCCTATGTCTTTGCGCCAAGTGGGGGAGTCCACTATTGGAGATAAGAATGTAGGGTCATGTGTTACATCAGTTTTGGCCTGAAGTGCATACATGGTATTGAAGGGTTCCCCGAAATTTGTGTATTGCTAAGGTCTGAGATTTGCATGGGACAGTGCTGGGACTTGCGGTATTTATGTATCATTATTAATTCTACATTTCAATACCAGAGAGATTAGAGAAATAGCTTCAGATTCACGAAAAGTCTCTTTAGAGTGGGTATCTCGGTTGCAGCATTATGGGGTGCTTCAGAGGAAATACAATGATTTATGAGCTTTCGGGCTACGTGGTTTGTGTTAGGATCTCCTACGGTGAGCTTTGGTTTGGCATCATTGTGTACCGACAAGGAGAAGTGTCACCCTAAAGAAAAGTCGAGGAGGAATTGAATAAATGGGTCAGCTTGGTGGTGTTGGGTCAGCAAAGCAATAAAGGTCATTGGTTCTTTTGGGGTGGTAATGCTTTATCGGTATTTTGTGGCAGTACACTTGGGTTTGATGGTTTGCGTGACTCGGTTGAGTTGGAGATATTCAGTTCTGATGGCTTAGTTATGTGCGGACGGGTCTCAGAGAGTTCTCGATGGTGTCGACCACGACTTGAGCCGGCTATCTGCTACTGGCATAAGAAATAAGTTGTGCATTATGGTTTTCTCCTGGATGGGGTCACGAGTCGTAGATGGCATGGAAGATATCAGAAGTTAAGAGAATGCTGGCATTATTGGATATCGCATGAGAAGAGTGTGCACTTTAGGAGGCACCTTATGTTTTTACTTGCGGATGTTTGAATAGTGTTACGGTGATTGCCTAGTTTTGGGCTTCTGAGGTTCAGATTTTGCTACGTGGCATGGAAGATCTATGTGGGTGTTTTCCATAAGATGATGGAGTATGAGTTATGTATCAGCCATTTGAGTAGCGGGGTTGAGATCAGGTTTGGAGATTCTGGTATTCATGAGGTTTAGGGGTTGGATGTCCTTGTAGGCGGACTATTCCTTGATTGGGGATTGTGAAGGAATGTTGAGAATTGGATAACTGATGGTATATGTTATGGATAGGTTGCTATGGAATTTTGGAAGTTTATTTACCTGTTTGGAGATAATCGGAATTGGTTTGGGGGCTATTTGTAATCCTAATGAGAATGTGTATTCTATATCATATCATGTGTGGTTACTGTTACGCAATTGCTATTGCGGGTATATTATCGGTAAGAATGGATGTTATTCGTGTCCCAGTCTATGTTATGTTCTTCTCTCTTATGCTATGATGGGTTGTGAGGTTATATGATTATTCACACGCATGTTCTAATCCCGTTCAGGCCTTATGGCTATATGGACGAGATGGCCTTCGTGATGTTGATTTGCTTATTGCACCTTAGTTGTCTTGCTTTTCTCCTTATTATATTATTCCTATTCATCTTTCCATAGTTATATTTGTGCACTATATCGTGCTTGATGTTGGAGTACATGTGATTAGTAAACCCGGGCATTTTGGCTCGATGAGTATCCCTATGTGGATTAATATATTTGGGATCGGGTCGCGCGCCGCAACGGAGTTATGTGGGATACCCTTCCTTGTGTTTATTTCGTGTTTTATTTTCCCTTTGTGGGGTGAGTTAATGAAATTACACTTTTATTGTTATCTACTATACTTGTTAGATAGTCCTCGTACCTTACTTTCTTTCTATTTTTAGGGTATATCTGAGTTATTGATTGCTTGGTGTATGGACCATGTTATGTGAGAATCCATGTGGTTTTAGATGTTAAGGATTTGGTTCTAATGTTTATGGGCCAAGGAGGAAGTAGGATCTTCAGTTAAGTGTGTTGTCAGGCTTTCATGGATTGGGGTGACATGGGATCACCCGCGGGTATATGTATGGTGAGCTCATGCAGTGATTTGATACCTTTGGAACGAATCTTGGCACGTTAGAGGATGCACGTATGTTTAAGTGGGGGACAATGTAACGACCCGACCGGTCATTTTGAGCATTTGCATTCAGTTCAGCAGTATGAGTTCATGAGTAGCTTCGTCTAGTTATTATGACTTGCGTGTATTGTCGGCTTTGGTTTCAGAGTGGTTCAGAATTGATTTAGAAGGATGACTCTCACTTGAGAAGCTTGAAGTTCAAAGAGTTGACCAAGTTTGACTTTTATGTATTTGACCTCAGATCGGAGTTTTGATGGTTCTAGTAGGCCCGAATGGTGATTTTGGACTTAAGCGTATACCCGTATTTGCATTCGGACGTTTCTAGAAAGTTTCAGCACCATTTGGCGAAAGTCGGAATTTAGAGGTTTAAAATTTTTATTAAGTTAGGCCATGGTTTGACTTTAAGGCTATCGGGTACGGATTTTGGTTTTGGGACTTAGAATAGGTCCGTTTTTAAATTTGGAACTTATCTGTAAAATTTGGTATAAGTTGGAGTTGGTTTGATATGATTCAGACGCTTGGTTGCAATTCTAGAAGTTCTTGAGTTTTCTTGTGAATTCCATGCGTTTTGATATCTGATTCATGGTTTTAGATATTATTTTAGTGTTTTGATCATGTTAGCTAGTTCGTATGATATTTTTAGACTTGCGAGAATGTTTGTCTTGGAGCACCGGGGGCTTGGGTGAGTTTCAGACGCGTTTCAGAGTGTTGAGGAAGGTTCAGATTTTTGCTGGTGTTCAGGTCTCGCAATTGCGACATCGCTTTTGCGATTCTGGGTTGCTGGGAAGGGACTCACATTTGCGAGGAAAAGCATCACATTTGCAAAGTTGGGGTTTCGCTTTTGCAGGCTGGATTGTCACTTTTGCGACGGGTCACTGAGGGAAGAGTCTTCGCATTTATGAAGAGGTTGTCGCAAATGCGACATTTGCTATGACTATCAGGGGTCACTTTTATGGACCTTAGTTCGCTTTTGTGGTGGTCATATTTGCGAACCGCTAGTTGCAAATGCGACATCTAAGGCTGGTTATAAGTTTTGTATTTCGGGATTTAGTCTCATTTTATCACCTTTTGAGTCCTAGACTCGGTAGGAGGCAATTGTCTAGAGACATTTTCATACCAAACTATTGGCTAAGTGTTTTAATTAATTTTCAATTATATTACATGATCATTTGTGAGATTTAACATCAAATTCATGAGATTTGAAGAGAAATTTTGGGGATTTTTGTCTATATTTTAAAAAATAAAAATTTGAGATTTGAGAGTCGAATTGGACTCGAATTTGAAAACAAAACACATATATGAACTCGTCGGCCTATGGGTAGTCTAGACCTACCCTTCGACTCGGGTTTTGACTGGGGAAGCCTGGAGTTGAATTTTGTTGACTTTTGGGGAATTGTATAAAGATCATAGCTTTATTAATTGAAATTGGTTTCTCTTGCATTGTTTGATATTATTAAGTCATTATTGACTAGATTTGAGCCGAGCGGAGGTGAATTTTAAATAGAAAAGCTATTGTGAGTATTGATTTGGCCTAATTGAGGTAAGTATCTTGTCTAACTTTGTGTTTAGGAAACTACCCCTTAGGTTTTGGGTTGATGGTACTATTTGAATTATGTGGAAGACGTATACACGAGGTAGGCTTATATGTGGTATTTGACCGGTTTAGACTATTAGGCTTCTTTCTTGCATTTAATTGAAGTTCTCATTCCATGTTATATCTTCTATTCTTAGGCTTGTTCTTACGTGCTTTACTTGAAGTTGTTAGTACATGTTCTATCTTTTATTTTCAAGTTTACTCTTTTATGCTTTAATTGTTAATTGCAATTATTTGTTGAATTCATGCCTTATCTGTTACATGCCTTAATTGTTAATTGATTCTTGCTAACCGTGCCCTTACTTATGAATTGTCATTACTTTCTATTTGATTTTGTGAGTTACATGTAACTATTTCTTCCGCTTGTGACTTCTTTGTTTAGATTCGTTATTGCGTTTAAGTTTTTTGATACGCCGTAGTTGGTTGAAGTTGTTTGTTTAATTCATATTATTTGGGGATTGGGTTGAACACCGCAACGCTATTGAAATGATATGAAAAGATATGATATGGAGCGATACAGACGGATGATATGATATAGGTGGGATCGGGTTGCACGCAGCAACAGATTGATATGTTGTAATTGTTTGTGACAGTAAAGTTATCCTCGTTTGTGATTCTCATGGTACATTCTATGTTGGAACGGTTTATCGGTTGCGTGGTTATTATTTTTTCTTAAATCATTTCACTTGTATTTTGATCGTATTTGGTGGATGTTATTCTAGTATTGGAACGATAGTAACTTCTTGTGAGAGTCATGCACTCTATGTGATTCGTTATGTCGCTTTAACATGCCAATCTGTGCCTTCATTATTACTTGGTAAATTGATTGTCAAGGTGAATTTATTTGCGGGGTCATTATCTCATATTTAGTTTAGTTGTTGGTAACATAACAATTTTAAATAAAAGAATTATTAACATGCCTTATTCTATGTGTCTCTTAAGATAGAACTCATTATCTCACACAGTGCTTTACTATTTTAAATGATTATCAAATTTTTACTTTAATTGGGTTTTCAAATTATACTCATCACCCTATTTGATATTTACCTTACTTAAAATTGTTATCACGTTTACTTTTAACAAATTCTATAGTTAATTCGTTAATTTAACTGATGTTTTACTTTGTTTAAACATGATATTTTAAAGTTATTTTATTAATTTCTAAACTAAACCCATCTGATACTCTATTTTATATAACTTGTACTTTATTTTACTTTATTTGATTTCTAAAATAAACTTATTATCTCATTTGAAGCCTTACTTTATTCAAGATTGTTACTATGCTTTATTATGTTTAAATGTATCTTTCGGTCATCTTAATTGATATTCGACACAAATACGATATACATGATAGCACGTGTGCTTTGCTGTGCGAAGGTGATTGTTATTGTGGGCACGAGGTGCCAGACGTGTAAGATTTGAAAATTGTGGCTCGTGATTTGTGCTTACGAGGTGTGGTGCCTTGGGGTAATTCTTGTTGTAAGTTCATGTGCTGGGAATGATTTGATTAATTGAGTTGTCATCTGTTTTTCTTTATTTGGGTTCATTCATATCTCACCTGTGTTTTGATTATGTTTCTACTTTATTACCCATCTACTTCTTGCTGCCATTTGTGCTTCTATTATTTTCAATGTTGGTTGCAAATAGATAATCTTTTCGGTGTTAGTTTTCCATTGATATTCTTTCCATTGCTATCTTTATGTTATATTTTGCACAGGTTTCTACGTATAGTAAGAGTCTTGACCTGGCCCCGTCATTACTCTACCGAGCTTAGGTTTGACACTTATTGGGTACCACTGTGGTGTACTCATGATACGTTTCTGCATATTTTGTGTAGATCCAGGTACTTCTGATCGTGTTGTTAGGGTTTGTGTCTGTGGTGGGAAGCTTCAAGGTATATCTGCTTGATATTCGCAGGCCTCAGAGTCACCTTAAGATATTATCTTTACTGCTATTTATCTTCAATTCAGAACAGTATTGTATTTATAAATTCTAGTATATGACAGTAGAGCTTGTGACTCCATACTATCGGTTTTGGGGAAATGTATAACTATTGGTCGTTTGTAGCTATGTATATCATTTACTAGTTTATGTTTAAGGATTAAATAGTTCAATCCAGCTATTAACTCAGTATGTGTTAGGCTTACCTAGTCTTAGGGACTAGGTGCCATCATGACATCCTAAGGTGGAAATTTGGGGTCATGACACATTTGTTCTTATCCTAACCGTAAGCATGAGAATTTTTTCGAGCGTCACTAAGGAATAATTAAGAGGTACCACAGGAATCTATGATTTACCCGAAGCTGATCCTCTCCATCATACCACTTTAAACACTTGTTTCTTTCCCATGCACACTCCTAACTGTCACAACCCCAATTTTTTACCTTAGGATTTCGTGCTGACACATGTCTCTAAGACTAGGTAAACCTAACATTAAACAGTAGCTTAATAGAAATAACCAACTTAGATACTAAAATCAAACCGATAAGCTCATATAAATCCCCAAAATAGAACATCAACAACATAATTTCCAAAACCGGTGGAACTGCTTCATAAGCTCTACAAAATATTCTAAAACCTCTACTACAACACTGTCTGACAAAGGAAATAACATAATTGAGAAGATAACGAAAGGTGACTCTGAGGCCTGCGGACGGAGAGCAGGTATATTTTGAAGTCTCCGAAAGCAGCTAATCAATCAATCACTAACGTCCAGCACAAGCAGACGTACATGGATCTGCACAAAAATGTGCAGAAGTGTAGTATGAGTACACCATAATGGTACCCTGTAAGTATCAAGACTAACCTCCGTAGAGTAGTGATGAGGCCAGATCAAGACACCCACTAGGATAAAAGAGAACTAACAGAGTATAGCACAGTCTAAATATGGAAAGCGAGGAAGTAAATGACAAGTAAACAGTTCAATAATCTAAGCTAATAACGGAAGTTTAAGCAGGAAAGGCAACAAGGAGTAAACACATGATAAAACAACAATAAAACTAATATGGGTAATTTCAAGTAAGGCAATGAAGAAACAACAAGAACTATTCAACCAACAAGCCTTTTTAACATAGAGTGCACAACAAGAAATCACAACCGAGGTACCGCCTCATTTTCATATTTCAAATTATCAATCATAATCTTTCCTTATACCACTGCGTGAGCCTTACATTTAGTTTTGAAAATTATTTTTCTTGAAATAGCTACACGCATTTAACCCACCTTATCTCACTATGTGGCTTCAAGTAGTTCCTCCACTAGAAACACGCATATCAAGCTCACCTTATCTCACCTCATGCGTATCAACCCCTAGCCTTATCCCACCACATGCGTATCAATTTTATAACTTGCACCACAAGTACCCATATGCCACAACTTGCCAAAATATCAACAATACCAGTATTTCCACAACAAAATAACCCATGGATAAATTACAATATATACAATAATCTCAATAACAATAATATATATGAGGAATACTCAATAAGGAAAGATACCTCAACAATTAACAACTTCACCTCAATGTGACATCGACTTTTACAACTTTAACACCAATAACTTAACAAGAAAATATTCCACGAATAACAACCTCAAGTAAGAGTAATTTAACAATAAATAGGTAACAAGGCAATAAGGAAAATAACAACTTCAACTAAAATATATGAGAGCAAATATAACAAGTAAGAGGTAGAACAAGTGCTACAACGTCAAATAAAGCATGTAAGAGTAGGTTAACGAGTGTAAGAGTACATTAACAATGAAAGATGTGACTTGTTATAACAATTCAATTAAAGGCATGGAAAGAGTCTAAATAGCTTAAACCGGTCAAATACTATATATAGACCGTGTACCCACTTGTCACCTTGCGTACACGACTTTCACATAACACAAATAGTACAATCAACCCAAATCCTAAGGGGTAATTTGCTGATATCCAATTTTGCCCTCATATTTTATAAAGTATTCCATATACTTTAAAAATATCATTTTGCATTATTACCCAACTCATAGGGGTCATATAAGTATTTTTCATAATTTTTAAAGCTTTAAAATTGATTTTCTCGCATTTAAATTATTCAAATAATTTTTAATTATTCCTTCAAATTAATTTGGAGTGATTTTATAATAAACATTTATTATTTGTACCCACATGAATTCTTTACAATATTTTACTTTATTTTATATAATTACATTTTCATTTTTATATTATTTACACATATTTTGTAATAATAGCTTATATTTCACAATTAATTGCATTTATTATTTTTATTTAGGGTCAAAATAACTTTTTAAATATTTACAACCTTCAGCTATTATTTTAAAATACTTATTTGCTTAAATAATATTTTTTATACTTATTTAGCTAGTTTATTAATTTAGTTTTCCTTAGTTTCTTTATTATTAAAATCTGGCCCAAGTTATACCAAATTTCGAACCAAATTAATAGCCCAAACACCCTAAACCCTAGCCCCATAACCACCCAGCCCAAACCAAACAACCCCTTTTAAAATGACCCGGTCGGAACCCATCTCCTGATCTGCCCTGTCAATCTTAAATCCTGATCGTCAATCTCAGATGATCAACGGCCCACAAAAACCCTACCACTTTTAACTACCCAACCCTAAACCCTAATACCCATTTCCCCCAAACGGCCACCCCAAAACACTCTCAACTCTCCCTCTCTCTTCTGAGGAACCCTAGCAGCCTCTCCCTTTCAATCCCTCTCCGAATCCTGTTGATAATGGGATTCACCCATTATTTGCTTACCATATCTATGTTCCTCCGCTACTGGTCACGCGTTTGTGGTTTTACCTAGGTACTTTCCCGATTTTGGCAAGTACCATCTCCTAGATCGCATTGGATCAACCTCAATCTTTGGGATTTTGACAGTATTTCGTCCATATATATGAAGAGGGGCTTGATTCCTCACGCCAGTTGGCCAATTTCAAACGTTGCCCTAACTAGGATTTGGAATTCAATTTCTTTCCTTTGCCGGTTACTCTACTGATTGCATGTTTATTTTTCTTTTTCTTATTTATATTTGCTTGATTTCTTTCCTTATTTACTCGTCTGATTCAATACTATATAACCCCCTCCCCAATCACCTAAAACAGACTTGATTACTGTTATTCTCTCACTCACACTCATTCTATACTATTCTGAAACTTGGGCTCTTGACCGGCTAAATGACAAGACCATCGGAATTTGACTGTTTGGCCTTTCTCAGCGTGAGCACTGCTCGAGGTTCATCTGAGACCATTGGGAACTCTGACACACTGAGAATTTTAGGGTTTCTACTGTACTCTCTTTGCTACTGATAAGCTAGCTACTACTGGCATTTAGTTTTCTTCCTTTTTTTGCTCGTTAATTCTGCAAACTGGTAAGTACTTAGAGTCTCGCAATTTCATTCTCTCTTGCTTGTGTTCATGCTTTGTATGCACATGTATTTAAGCCTTTGTGAATCAATATGCTACTGTTTGTCTCTGTTTGTCTCTGTTTGTAGTCCTATTTGCCTTGGAGTTATTCTGTAGCCCTGCGCTTTTCTAGCATCTGAACCTGTCTGAACTCTAAGCTTTAATGCTTGCCCATTATATGTGTGCAACTTGAATGATTTATGACAACCTTAAGCCTGCTCAACTATTATGATTACCTATTGTTTGTTGTGAGTCCTTTCTCATGCCTTTCTTTGAATTCTTGTACTGAAACTCTTAGGGAACTATTTCCTGCCCAGAACTTTCTTGAATGAACTTCTTTATGCTGAATATTTTATGTATAGTCTACTGTTTCTCTGCAAATTGACCCATGATCATGTGAATCCCACGTGAAAAATATTGTCTCAATATTTATCCAAACATCTTTATCTGCTCTAATGTTGTGCTTCTTGACTTGTTCAATCCTATATTCTTCGGTATTGCCTAAGACTTCTGGTTGAGTCCCAATATACTTAGCTTCTTCTCTTATGTGTGGTCAACTGGTATAGGTCCTGAGGTCTGCATGTCTTGTTAACCTTGAGTTCATATGTTCTTACTTATAATGAGTTCCTTTGGATTTTGAATCTCTGTGTTATGATTAATACTCAGCATGTTAGGCTTCTTATGCTTAGGCTGCTGGTCAGCTATTGTAGAATATGTCCCCTAGCCTGTTTGTTATACTATTTCTGATCATATTAGGCTCTCATGTTAGAGACTCTCATGTGAAAACTACTATTCTCCCTGTCTATTACTTTGGCAGATTTTCATGATTAAGACTCTTATATCTAAAGTCCTTTTTAGTCTAATTTGGATCATGCTTTACTTTGAAACTCTATTTGGAGTAGTTTTCTATCTTATAATATTTAATCCCGTCACTCTGAATTTATTTTTCTGGAAAACATAGCATGCCTATCTTGTGTATGCCTTGTATGCCTGCCAAGACTTCGTGTAATCCTGTCCATGTGTATTTGGTTAGAAATTGTTGTTAGCTATAGCCTTAAGAATTAAGTGTGTGGATCTCAAGGGTTGTTAATTGACCCAGTATGTAGTTTGTCACTTGTATGGTTGGTTTGACATCCAATTGGGTAAGCAAGGCATTCGTTTGGGCCTGGTTTGTTGGGCGTATGTGTTGTTGGACCTGAGTACTGGATTCAGATGCACTCTAGTTGTCCTTGTGAGCTTGGGATTTGGGCCTGCTGGTTGTCCGGAGAGTAAGGTTGTTGAAGGCCCAAACATCACTGGGTTACTTTGTGTTGGGCTTATAGCTGTTCCACTAGGCTTGTGACTGTTTTATTCTGTTTTTATTATTTCATTTGGCTTGTAATAATTTGTAATAGCGAATAATGGGGATTAGTTGGTAGTATTGGCACGTAGTCTCGCTTTATGTTGGTAGTAGATTTTTATGACTAACCGTTGTTTTCTTTAATTGTTGATTACCTTACTGTCTTGTTGTTTTTATTCTGCTTTTATATGGCTTTTGGTACTGTCCCTTCGTGTCTATATTTTCATTAATGCGGTGCTTATACTTTTCTGAGCCGAGGGTCTATTGAAAACAACCTCTCTATCCTCATAAGGTAGGGGTAAGGTCTGCGTACACACTACCCTCCCCAGACCCCACGGTATGGGATAATACTAGGTATGTTGTTGTTTGTTGTTATTGAATAATGGGGATTAGTGGAAAATGGGGAACTGGGATATTTTATCTCTTGCATGAATGGGTAGAAAATATGCTTATAGGGTCCTAATTATTTTGTTTTCCATGTCTCATTTTGTGAAATTATCTATGTATATGCTATTCACTTAGAAAACATGACTTATGGCTAATATAATGACTTGCAATGATTAGAGAGCATTCCTAAAGGATCTGAAATTGGACTTGTTACAACTAGACGTTATGCCTATAGGAGTTCAATATGAATAACTGAAAATGTATGTTTTGGTTTACTTCTTTCAATTATGTGATTCACCTAGACATCATGACTATAGGCTCTCAACTTAAGTAATCAAAACTGTTGCTATTGCACTTCTCTCCTATCATACAGTTTGTCTAGAAAGCATGCCTATAGGGATAAACGAATAAATATTTGCTCTCTCAATGACTTTACTACCAAACGAATCGTTTGGAGATCATGCCTATAGGATGCTACTACTCACCTAGAAAACATACCTATAGGATACTTAATAGAATTGTGTAGTAAAAACAGCTTCGTCAAATTGGTTGCCTAGAAATCCTGCCTATAAGGCTTTATGTCACTTGCTGAATCGTTTAATCACATAGAAACCATGTCTATAAGGTTTGAACAATTAGCCCGTCTTAATTCCAACCCTGCCTATCTACAGCTACCCACTTAATTATTATGAATATAGTTGGTAAGTCATAAATATCCGACTAATTGACAGCGTGCACTTGAGTTGTGTGAGGAGGTGAATTTGAGCCTTTTTGCGTTGATTATGTGAAGTCCTACTTATTTTGATTGCGCGCCTAGTTTTCTCATTTTGAGCAGCCTAAGGGAAGTCTAAAACTACCAAAGTAGTAGGTCCAAAAGCGTCCTGGGCCATAGGCATGGGACGGGTAAAGCACGCATAGGACGCGCTTTAGAATTGAATTAGAATGCTCTTAGGTAAATAACTTCAAGATAGTAATTGGGTAGCAGGAGATGATAGTCTATGCCCGCTGAATAATATGAGTAACCTTACCTTTAAGGAAGTTGCGAAGTATTATTTATGTTGCACGAGGTGATCTTTTATGCTAAAAAATTTAGGGACCCCCCCCCCCCACATAATTGATAATTATGCACCTATTTGCGCAAACTTAGATCAAAACTAGGATATATCTTATGACCCACGAAAGTTGTATCAATTATGACCCACTTCTTTGTCTTCAATACATGTTATAATTGGATGTTTGAATCCCTTGTTACAATTTACATGGTTACATAGGATAATTGTATTTCAAATAATCCCTACATAGCGTAAAATTCGGACAGGACCCACAGTTGTGGACCTCAAAGAGTGCCTAATCCCTTCTCTTTGAGGTAATTTGAGCCCTTACCCATTCTTTGGTAACATGGTCTAGTTAAAACAAATTTATTTGCAAATAGGTGCCCTAACGCACCTCAAAATCGTTAGGTAGCGACTCTTCTCTTTTAATACCCATTTAAAAGAGTTGTCACTTATCGAAATCCGCTTTCGCGAGAAAACGGGGTGCGACATAGTTCCCCCACACAAAGTTAGGAAAGATACTTATCTCGACTAGACCAACTCAACTCTCGGAGATAGCTTTTTCCCTAAACGTTTCCTCCACATTTAACTAATATCGACTTAATAACATCAAATAATGCAAGACAAATTAATTACAACAGATAAAGCTATGATCTTTACACTTTTCATAAAAAGTCAACTCCAGGCCCGCGCGGTCAAAACCTTGGTCCAAGGGTAGATTCCGACTACTCATAACCCCACGAGTCCATATATGTATTTCTTTTCAAATACGAGTCCAAATCGACTCTCAAAACGCAATTCTTCATTTGTAAAAGCTTGACAAAACTTCCTAATTTTTCCTCTTTGATTCTCATAAATTTGATAATAAATCCAAGATATAATCATGAAATATAGTTAAAAATTGATTAGAATCACTTACCCAATATTTGTAGATGAAAATCCCTTTTCCAAATTGCCTCCTACCGAGTCTAGGGTTCTAAAATAAGAGAATATGATGAAAAATCTTGACTCCCAACCCTTTTATTCAGTTACAAATGTCGCAATTGCGAAGAAATCCTCGCAAATACGGAAACTGATAGCCTAAGAGGATGTCACGACCCAAATCCCAACCTATCGTGATGGCGCCTATCACATTACTAGGAAAGCCGACAATAACATAATAACTACGCATTTGAATTAAAAGCATGATTATTAACAAGTTCAACAGTGGAAAATCTCATATATAACTGATAAAAACAACTGAAACTCAACGACAACAAATCACAAAATCCTGGTGTCACCGAGTTCATGAGCTACTAATGCCAACATAGTCTAAAACTCTAGTACAAGTGTCTGAGAAAATAGAATAGTACTGAAATAAAATGAAAGGAAGGAGAGACAAGGTCTGCATGCGTCATAGCAACTATCTCAAGGTCTCCGAACAGGTACTATCACCACTCTTGCAAGCACCGTGTCCAGATGTACCTGGATCTGCACAAGAAGTGCAGAGTGTAGTATGAGTATAACCGACCCAATGTACTCAATAAGTAACAGAACTAACCTTGGCCTGAAAGCTGTGATGAGCTCAGAAAGATACAATCTGAATCGAAATAATGACAACACAGATATAACAAGATAATGACAGTAATAACTCAGAGAACTTTCCATACTCAGCTTGTACACAGTACAGAAACTTAGGCATGCTTTCATGTTCAACAATTTAAGCTCAACACTGATAAAATATTCCAAGTACAACTAGCATGAGGAACGTTACATCTCTATGACTACATTTCAAATATGCATGTCAAATGTAATGCATCACATTGATAACCCTAGGTACTCACACTCTTAGAGTACTCAATCTGTCTGTCTCAACTCCCACTCATCACACACAATCACTCAGCACTGTACAGTACTTGCGCTCACTGTTGGTATGTCAGAATCATTAGGGGCGGATCCTACCCAAGTGCTAATATAAAGCCAATATGGCCTACTGTAGCGTGCAGCCCGATCTCATAATAATAGATAAGACAATAAGGCCTGTTGCAGCGTGTAACCCGATCCCATAAATATCTCTCACAATCCGTCTCTCAGGCCACAACTCAGTCATCAATCTCTCTAGTCTCTTGGGCTCACAAATCTCATACCACTTAGCACGAACAATGCTAACATGATGTAACAGTAAATGATAACAGAGATTGAGATATGATATGCAAATGAATAAATATGACTGAGTACATAATTGCAACTGAAGTAAATAACTCAACTACAGAAATGACCTCAGTGGGTTCCAACAAAATAAGCACATAGCCTAAATATGTTTTCTAACATGTATCACAACTCAATTAACCTAACACGTAGGATTTACATGGATAGAAACAAGACTAGATAGTTACACAACACCACAGAATAAACCGAGTCATAATTACCACGGTGCACGCCCATATACCCGTCACCTAGCATATGCGTCACCCCGAGACCAAGCAAATAACATGTATTCCAGGGATTCATACGCTCAGTACTAAGTTTAGAAGTGTTACTTACCTCAAAGTGCGCAACTCAATGCCCCAACAAACCTTTGCCTCGCGAATCGGCCTCCCAGATCTTACTCTCCAATACATGGGTAAAAAATCCCCAAATTCTAATTTAGATTCACGATAAATAGGTGAAATAATCAATGGGTATTCAATTGTCATGGACAAAAGTGATAAAAAATCACTTACCTCTTCAATCTAGGTGAAAACCTCTCCAAAGATTGCCTCAAACCGAGCTTCCAAAGTCCAAAAATAAAGAAAAGACTCAAACCCTTGTTTATATCTTTCTGCCAGTGATTCCGCACATGTGGTCACTTAACCGCATCTGCGGCCCCACTTATGCGAAAAGGTGGCCGCATCTGCGGCCCCAGACCTTCTAGTCCACTTCCGCTTCTACGATCAAATATGCGCTTATACGCACGCCCACCTTTGCCAAAATGTCTGCTTTTGCGAAAACACAAGACCAAACTGCACTCCACTTCTGCGCTCCGCTTCCCGCATCTACGAGCTCGCAGATGCAGACTAACCTTCGCACCTGCGCATCCCCCGGCTCCCAGCATTTTCCGCACCTGCGATAGCCTGACCATGTCTGTGATCTTCCACCTACGACTAAAGCCTCGCAGGTGCGATCATACTAGACTTGCAAATCTTCAACATTTCTTCAGTCACATCAATCCTGTTTTAATCAGAATCACTCCCGAGGCCCCTGGGACCCCATCCAAACATACCAACACATCCTAAAACATCATACAAACTCAGTCGGGGCCTCAAATCACATCAAACAGCATCAAAAACATGAATCGCACCCCAATTCAAGCCTATTGAAACTAATGGATTTTCAACTTCTACAATCGATGCTGAAACCTATCAAAATAACCCCGATTGACCTCAAATTTTTCACACCTCATAAATGACACAACGGACCTATTCCAACTTGTTGAACCAAAATCCGAGCCCGGTATCAACAAAGTCAACTCTCGGTCGAACTTCTCAACTTTCCAAACTTTCAATTTTCCAACTTTCGTAATTCAAGCCAAAATGACCTACGGACCTCCAAATCGATATCCAGACATAATCATAAGTCCAAAATCACCATACGGAGCTATCGGAACCATCAAAACTCCATTCCAGAGTCGTTTACACATAAGTCAATATCCGGTCAACTCTTTCAACTTAGGCTTCCAGCCTTGGGACCAAGTGTCCCAATTCATTTTGAAATATTTTCGGAACCGAACCAACCCCCTAGCAAGTCAATAACAACAAATGAATATAGAATAAGCAATAAATCAGGAAATGGGACTACAATACTCAAAACGACCGGCCGGGTCATTATAGAGGAAATCGCAAATGCGACATTGGCTTCGCATTTGCGAAGACTATCCTCATCGCAAATGCCACACTTTTGTCACAAATGCGAGCCTACCCAAATCCTGACACTCTTCGCAATTGCGATCTAGGTATCACAATTGCGACACCTGAGACCCCCTACTAGGATCGCAATTGCGATGCTGATGTTCAGAATTGCGACACCTGAGGTATCAACATACCAGCAGTCCAAACCATTCCACGACACGTCCGAAACTCATCCAAGCCCTCGGGACTCCAAACCAAAAATTTACACAAGTCTAAAAATATCATACGCTCTCGCTCGCGTGATCAAAATACAAAAATAATATCTAAAACTACGAATCAAACACCAACACACATGAATTTAAAAGTAAAGTTCAAGAACCTCTAGAATTGCAACCAAATGTCCGAATACTGTCAAACCAACTCTAAATAACACCAAATTTTGCAAACAAGTTCTAAATAGCATAACAGACCTATTCATGGTCCCGATAGCAAAAAGTCAACCTACAGTCAAACTTCTAAACCTCAAACTGCCAATTTCTGGCAAAACAACACAAATCAACCTACGGATCTCCAAATTCAATTCCGGGCAAAGAATATATGACTTGAAGCACGTGACAAAGAATATACGATTTGAAGCATATGACAAAGAATATACTACTTGAAGCATGTGATACAAAAGAATAGAAATTTGAGTATTGGAGAACCTGTAGTCCCTCAAGTAATTGATCAAGTCAGTTATGGTTAGAACCTAAAGTATCCCAGTAAAATCGCTATGTTGTCGCATCCTATTTTGCACAAATCAAAATAATATACAAATTATAGTACTCTATAAGGTTATTTAGAGTTTAGAGTTGCCACTTAGTATTGAAGGTATACTAGGACACCTATACTACACTATATATTGTACACTTTAATTATGGTCTGCGAAACTGTTGAAATTCTAGGTAGGGGTTCAAGTTATCTCAAGGGGAAGGTGTTAGGCATCCCTCGAGATACACAAAATGTAGTTCCGGTAGACTCAATCAAATAAAAGAGGGATTAAATAAAGAATGATTAATGTGATATATACAAAGAATATGAAAGTAGTTTGGAAGAACAGTGATTAAATGTGAGTATCACATGATAGAATATAAACACATATGTAATGGCATACATACAATGATTGTGAATAAAGTATATAAAAACAAATATTGATGATTTAATGAAATGTACAAATTTGATTTGATAAAAAATATATTTAAAATTTCACGTATTATGTATTTACTCTAATTAGAATAAAGTACCTAAATGCTTAAAGTAACTTATTTGACTAAGCATACTCATTATCTATGGAGTTAACTTTAGGCTAATAAATAACATGTATAAAACCTAACTAAGCTTTCACTATACTTGTATTTTTGTGTACATCTAAGAGTGAGTAGTACGAAGCGGGGTATTTTGATGGGGATATCGAGTCAACCCAAATATCGGCTTTGGAAGCAGCTTCATGTGAACGTACCTCGCAAAAAGAAGTAAACATGTTAGTCAACAATATAATATAAAGATGAACTAAGTACAATATTTTACCTCAATATAATATAAAGATGAACTAAGAAAATAATTCCCTTTTTAAAAGTGTTTTGGAAAAAGTTTTTTAAAAAATAGTTAAAAAATATTATAGGAGGCTCAAATTGTATTTTTTATTTTTATCTAGAAATGAGAACGTGAACCGCCTTGGTTGCGACGATGGTGGCCAACCTTGTTGCCGTCCAAAGGTTATTAGTTCGTCACATTCTCATCTTTTTCTTTTTTTGATATTTATCATCAACGCCTCGTAATTTTCGGAGAAATTCGTGGTCTCAATAATTTAAAAATTATTTTCATCGGCCTTTTAGTGCAATGTTCATTCAAATCTGTACATCCAAACAAATCAAAGTTTGGGTTTTATCTTTTCACACGGTCACTCAAAATTCCATGAACGAAAAAGTCACGTCCAAAACCAAACAATGGAACATCTGATCAAGAAAGGCAGAAACCAAAGAAGGCATCCCAGAGAAACATTGAAAGAGGCGAACACGAAAGGCCGTCAAAAAATTATTTCGGCCAGATCTAGTTATTTCCGGCGGGCTATAACCTGCAAGAGAAAAATCAGTATAGAGTTAGAAAATGGGGGAAGGGGAGATGGAGAAGGAGAGCAGTCTTCATCGGAGGTCACTGGTGGCATCGTCGCCCAGCCGATCGTCACCTCCGGCGGCGGCGACAATAGTAGCATAAAGAGTGAGGGAGAATGACGGGCAGTGGGGTCTTGGCCGTTGGGACGACCATAGTCACCGGAGATGGAGCTAAGGGAGGGAGGATGCCTTCTCCATCTTGAGAGAGAGATGAGAGAAAGCCTTTGGGTGCGGCTGATCTCTCAATGAGAGAAGAAGATGCGGGAGACGGCTTTTTTTTTTTTTAGAAAAACGGGAGAGTTAGTGGGTTTTTTTTTTAATCAAATCCGGCAGGCAATGTGCATAGGGTTAGTTTTTGTATATATAACTTAAAAACAAAATGAAATGTATTGAGGTTTTACAAGATGAAAGAAATAAACTTTGACGAGTACACAGTTTCAATTATCAATGTTGAACGATGTACTCGACACTGATATTAGAATATGCAATCTAATAAAGCAATTAAACTGAGTTATAAAAAATAGCCATGCTAATTCTTCGCAATTGATGCCCATATGTAATCTTCTTTTGTTGCAACTCTTGCCATCTTCCCTTCGCCGTAAAAGACATGAACATATTAAATCCAGTTCTGTAGCCACAATTTTCGTTTTTCAGGCTGAATCTGCATCTTCCTTGTATGTGCATCTCCTGTTTTCATCCACATATCTGGTAGCATGTTGTATCGCAAAGTATTCTGTCTTGCCATTTTCTAGTTTCATATGTTCTATCTCCTTGCATCTACCAATCTAATCCCATGTCATTATTTCTTCCTCATGATGTCTAGGATCCAGAAGTACACATACATCAAGATAAAACACAGCACAACCACGGGTATCCTTACTGGTTTCCATTGTGCAACAGTTTTGCACGTAATTGAACCAGTATAGTTTGAGGAAGTATGGTTGTGATTTACAGCGTTGATATGTAGAAAACTTTGTATGAGTCCGTATATGTGAAGTTGAAGTACCGAAATGCATTGGGTTGTCATTCCATAGCTCATCCTTTGATCATGTTTTGGAGTACCAATAGTGCCCGCCTATGGTGAATTTTCTGGGCATCCTCGTCTTGTTTTTCCATTCTTGTGTCCCTTTCGTGTATCTCTAAGAGAGTGAGTGTTGGTTTTAGGGTTTGGACATTTTTATTTGACAAAATTTAGAAGATAAAATATAAAAGAAAAATATACATATTAAAATATGTGGTCCTCATTTTTTGTGAAATAAATGTTAAATGTAAAAGAAAATATGGGGGTCATATGTAAAACCATTAACCTAAAACTATGGGCAAAAATCATGGGCCCAAATACCTTGTGCTAGATACCATGCACTATGAAATAGTGTTTTCCTTTATTTTATCTATATATATATATATATATATATCAGTGTAATTTATTTAGCTTATAGGAAAAGACAAAATAATGGCCTTTACTCATTGGGTAGAGATTTTCCACGTTGGATAAAAGGGATGTCATGACACATCACATGTGCTGTCAAATCACATGTTTTATCATGCCATGTCACATCAAGTGTTCTGTCACATCGGACGTTGACGGGACATTGAATTTGACTAGACTTAATCCATATTTTGAGATAAATTCTACTGATTCCCATGTAATTATTAGACTATGTTACCAACTAAAATATAATTATTTAATTAAAATATATGGCTTGCGATATTTATTTAAAAATATCAACTACTACAATAGTGTTGTAGTAATCATTTTATTTTTTTAAATGAAAATAAATTGATAGAAAAATCCTAATACTTTGAAAATAGGACAATTATCAATAAATTATTTTGAATTTTAAAAAAATACACAAAAGTTGTAGTATTTAAATAATTACAGTAAATTGATAAGAACTCATGTATTTTGGTAAAAATAGGAATAATTATCAATAAATTTCATTAAGGTTAAAAATGTGTAAAAATGATATATTTTACTATTTAGTGACTAGAAAGCCTGCAAAAGTTAATTTATGTGTCAAAAAGTTATTTAGTGACTAGAAAGCCTGCAGAAGTTATACAGAGGGTCAAAATTATGTGTCAAGACCCATCCCTGAAAAAAAGAGGTGTGATAGCCATTATGGTAATAATCGGACTGTGCATTAATTGGGTACCATTCCATAGTCGCATGATGGTAGCATCATCTTCTAATGACTCGACCGGCCGTCTTGAATGTTTTAGCTCCTTTTTTTCACATTTGATGCATTACACATATGTATTTATGGTTACGTGACTTACGGGGATGGTTGGTTTAGTTTCGGAGAGGTTTTGGATTGATTTGGGATACATAATCCCTTGGTTGCAGGATTAAGAAGTAAGAGTTGACTAGAGTTTGACTTTTATGTAGACGACTCTGGAATGGTATTTTGATAGTTCTAGTAGTTTTGTATGGTGATTTTGGACTTAGGAGTATTTACAGATTTGGATTTGGAGGTTCCAAGGTTGTTTTGGCTTGAATTAGCGAAAGTTAAAAAGTCGATGGTTTGGAAGGTTGATATGTTTGACTGAGAGTTGACTTGGTTGATATCGGGTTTGATTTCGAGAGTTGGGATAGGTTCATTGTGGCATTTGGGACTTGCATGCAAAATTTGAGGTCATTCCGAGATGTTTAGGCACGTTCGGCGTAAGTTTTGAATTTTGAAATTTGGATTAGTTCCTTAGGCTTGAATTGAGATGCGATTCGTGATATTGATATTTTTTTGTATGATTTGAGGCCTTGAATAGGTTCATATTATATTTTAGGATTGGTTGGTGTGTTTGAACAGGGTCCCGGGGGCCTCGAATGAGTTTCTGATGGGCTTCAGATCATTTGTGGTTGTTTGAGGTGATCAGTTCTGGTGCTTTTGCACCTGTGACATTTGGTCCGCAGGTACGAGTCCACAGAAGCAGACATAGGACCATAGATGTGTTATTTGCTAGGCTCTAGGGTGTGTGCAGGTGTGGTCTTCGTGTCGCAAAAGAGACATCACATATTAGTTCGCAGAAGCAGAGTCTTGGCGGCAGAAGTTGATCTTTGGGATCTAAGTTGCTTCCGCATCTACGTTGATTTTTCCGCAGATGCGACTGAGGGACCGCAAAAGCAGAAATACTGGGCAGAATATATCTTGAACTAGGGTTTAATTTAATTTATCACATTTTGCGATAGGGAGCTCTGATTTGGGCAATTTTAGAGGGAATTTTCACAATTTGAATTGGGGTAAACATTTTTGACTAATATTATTTATTATTCATGATTTCAACCTTGATTTAAGGGATTCATCGATGAATCTAAGTGAAGAAATTGAGAATTTTAGTAAAAACGTTTCTAAACGAAAAATGGGGATTTAAATCCCGATTCGGCGTCGAATTTGGATGAAATTGCTACTATTTGACTCATACTCGAATGTGTGTTCGGAATTTGTAAATTTATCGTGTTCCAGGAGGCGGGCCTGGGTTGACTTTTTGAGTTGACTATTTTATTTTTATTCAACATCCAAGCTTTATTATTTGGGGTTATTTATTTATAGCTTGTATTGATATTATTAAGTTATCTTGGCTAGATTCGAGTCGTCCGGAGGTTGATTCACGCGGGAAGGAATTTTAAAGTACTGATTTGGTTTGTTTGAGGTAAGTATCTTACCTAACATTGTGTGGAGAAAACCCCTTAGGTTCTAGCCCTAATTTGTTGATTTTAATGATGTAAAAAGTGACGTGTACATGAGGTGACGAGCGTGTATGCGGGTACTATGTGTGTTTTTGACCCGAATAGACCGTAGGTTATTAATATGCCTTAATGTGATAATGAACTTAATATAAAACATGTTGAGACCACTTTATAAATATTTTATCTTCATCATTACATTGACTAAGCCATAGTCATGCTTTATTTGTTAAACATCCCTCAACTTTTATAATTATGATGTCCTTGTGCACTACTGTTGAAAGTTGTGAGCTTATATCTTGGTTAAACTTTGGTATAATTATTTGTGAAATTGTGGCACTTGGTATCATTGTTTTGTGGTATTTTGGCACTTATGGACATATTGAGCGGATTGGGGGTGTCAGCACGAGGTCTTTGCCATGTGGTTGGGTCGTGGGGCAAAATAAGGGCGGCGATATCTCGAACTGCCCATGTGGCAAAATTAGGGTGGTTAGATGCGCATGTGGCAAAATAAGGGAGACATTTCATTATTATGTACACATGCAGTGAAATAATGGTGGCATAGTTGATGATGTTATGTGATATTTCGCAGTGTCCTTGTTGTTGCGATTGTGTTAAGATGAGATTAATATTTTTATTACATAAATATTTCTAAAAGTTTTTCTTTTGCACTTATATGAGTTAATGGTTGTATTTGACGTGCTATCACATGCCTCACCTCTATTTGATATTTTGTGATCAAAGATGGGTTTTACTACGCTAAGTTGTTATTACACGTTCTAAAGAGATTGTTGTTGTTGTTTCCAGTTATATTTCTGTTGTCAATTTCTTTGATATATTCACTGCACATGTTATTTGTTTAGTGGGTATCATATGACTTGAACCTCGTCACTACTCTACCGAGGTTAGTCTTGATACTTACTGGGTACTGATTGCGGTCTACTCATACTACACTTCTACATATTATTGTGCAGATTCAGGTACTTCAGATCGGGCAATCGCCAGTGAAGCATTTTGTATAACGAAGACTTCATGGTATCCCTGCATGATCCGACCACATGCCTCGGAGTCACTCTCTTTGTTTCAATTCTACTGTTTATGTATTTCAGACAATACTGTATTTTGAGATATTCTCTTATATTCAGTTAGATCTCGTGACTCTGTACTGCCTAGTTCTGGGGAGTTATGTTAAGTATTGCCGCTTTGGCATAAATTATTTCTTTTTTCCATTTATGTTAAACTTTGTTTCGTTATATCATGATTTTATTATTTTAAATAACGTTAAGTGACCAACTTACCTAGTTTGGGATACTAGGTGCCATCACGACCCCTGTGGAGGATTGGGGTCGTGACAAGTTGGTATAGAACTGTAGGTTCATAGGTTCTATGAGTCATGAACAAGTTTAGTAGAGTCTTGCGGATCGACACAGAGACGTCTATACTTATCTTCGAAAGGCTATAGAAATATTAGGAAATTTCACTTCTTTCATTCCTTATCATACGGATTTGTTAATTTCCAAAGTTGAGCCTTTTTCTTTCTGTTCTCTCATATATGGTAAGGATACGAGCTTCAGTTACTAATGATGATGCACCCAGGGCCGGTGTTGCTAGTGGCCAGGGCACAGGCAGAGGCCGAGGTGGTGCACGTGCTACAACTAGAGCACCTGCTAGAGCAGCATCTGAGGAACCATCAGTAGCTCTAGTTTGGGAGCAGGACACCTGATGCGCCTGTTACTACCCCTAGACTTCAGGAGACTTTGGCACATTTTCTGAGTATGTTTGGTACCTTAACTCAGGCAGGTTTGATTCTAGTAGCACCAGCTACTTCTCAGGCTGGGGGAGGGGTGCTTAGACTCCCACCGCCCGTACTCCAGAGCAGCGGGCTCTTGTCGACCAGGCTACGAGAGTTATGCCGGTGCAGCTCGTGATTGCGGCTCAGCCCCAGGTCAGTCCAGCTGCATCAAAGGAGGAGCACAAGAGGCTAGAAATGTTCTAGAAGTACCATCCTCCTCATTTTAGCGGTGGGCCTTCTGAGGATGCACAGGGTTTCCTTGACCGGTGTCACCATATTCTACTCACTATGGGCATAGTGGAGTTGAGCGGGGTCGGCCTTACTACTTTCTAACTGACAGGGCCGACATATAAATAATGGAAGGCATGTGAGGAGAGTAGGGCAGTTGGCACAATGCCACTTAATTGGGCTCAGTTCGCTGATCTCTTTTTGAGAGAGTTTGTTCCACAGACCCTCAGGGATGCGCTGCGCACTGATTTCGAGCAGTTGCGCCAGGGGACTATGGTTGTGTCCGAGTATGCTATGAGGTTTACTGAGTTATCTCGTCACGCACCTGCTTTAGTTTTCACTATTAGAGAGAGAGTCCGCGGATTTATTGAGGGATACGGTTAAGGTCTCAGATTTGGGATGGCACGAGAGTTGGAGATTGATACTATATTTCATCAGGTTGTAGAGATTGCTAGGAGGTTAGAGTGTATCCGTGGTTAGGAGGGAGGATAGGGAGGCTAAGAAGCCTCGTGGTTTTAGAGGACTTGGGGGCTCCTACTTTGGAGGCAAACTCTGTCATGGCAGAGGTTTTATCAGTCGACCAGTTTAGTCTGCACTTCAGGTTTCTCGTCGTGCTCCAGCTAATCAGGGACCTCAAGATACTCATATTAGACAGCCACCTTTCAATGAATCTTCTGCACGGGGTTCATGTAGTGGTTACTGTAGTCGTCTGACGCAGTACTAGTAGCCACGCCTGCAGAGGGGTTGTTTTGAGTGTGGCGATACTAGGTATATTATGAGAGATTGTCCCAGACTTCGGAGGGGTGGACCTCAGCAGGGTACTCAGGCTATGGTTCCCACTCCTGTTGCTAATCTAGCTGCACATCTAGCTGAGGGTGGAGGAAAAGCGAGTAGAGGATGTCCTGGAGGGGGAGGCCAGGCCCGTTGTTATGCTTTTCCTAGTAGAACTGAGTTAGTTGCATCAGATCCCGCCATTACATGTATTTTTCTGGTCTGTCATAGAGATGCATTATTTCTACTTGATCCGGAATCTACTTATTTGTATGTGTCATCCTATTTTGCTTTATATTTGGATATGTTTTGTGATTCTTTGGATACTCATGTCTATATGTCTACACCCGTTGGGGATTCTATTATGGTGTATTGGTCTATCATTCTTGTTTCGTCACTATTGGGGGCTATGAGACTAGGGTTAATCTTCTGTTACTTTCAATACGGTGGATATTGATGTGATTTTGGGCTTGGATTAGTTGTCACCATATCACACTATTCTTGATTGTCATGCTATGACTATGACATTGGCTATGTCGGGGTTGCCGAGGTTAGAGTAGAGAGGTTTAATGGGTCATGTTCCTAGTAGGGTGGTGTCTTTTCTGAAGGCACAATTAATGGTTGAGAAAGGGTGCATGGCATACTTAGCCTTTGTGAGGGATGTTAGTGTTGAAGTGCCTACCATTGAGTCAGTTCCTGTAGTGTGAGAGTTTCCAGATGTGTTTCCAGCAGACCTACTAGGCATGTCATACGATATGAATATTGATTTTGGTATTGACTTGGTGTCAGGCACTTAGCCCATCTCTAGTCCACCATATCGCATGGCACCAGTGGAGTTGAAATAATTAAAGGAACAACTTCAGGAGTTGATTGATAAGAGTTTCATCAGACCAAGTGTCTCACCTTGGGTGCTCCAGTTCTATTTGTGAAGAAGATGGACAGTTCTATGAGGATGTGCATTAACTATAGGCGGTTGAACAAGGTTACCGCGTATTGACGTTTTATTTGATCGTCTCCATGGTGCTAAGGTATTCTCGAATATTGGCTTGAGATCGGAATACCATCAGTTGAAGATCCGGGCTTCAGATATTCTGAAGACGGCTTTTAGGAACCGTTATGGTCATAATGAGCTTTTGGTGATGTCTTTTGGGCTAACCAATGCCACAGCAGCTTTCATGCACTTGATGAACAACGTGTTTGAGTTGTGTCTAGATTCCTTCATTATTGTGTTTATTGATGATATATTGGTATATTCTCGTAGCCGAGAGGAGCATGAACAACACTTGAGGAATGTGCTCCAGACTTTGAGGGGAAAAAAACTATATGCTAAATTCTCCAAATGTGAGTTTTGGGTTGATTCAGTGGCATTCTTGGGCCACGTGGTGTCTAGTGATGGGATTAAGATATATCCGAAGATGATTGAGACAATTCAGGGTTGGCCTAGACCTTCTACATCTACTGAGATCGCTGCTTTGTGGAGGACTTTTCATCCATAATATTACCTTTGACTATATTGACTCAGAAGGGTGCCCCATTCAGGTGGTCTAACGAGTGTGAGGAGAGCTTTCATAAGCTCAAGACTGCCTTAACTACAACTCTAGTTCTGGTTTTGCCTTCAGCATTGAGTTTTTATACAGTCTATTGTGATGCTTCACGGATTGGCATTGGATGTGTGTTGATGCATGAGGGTAGAGTGATTGCTTATGCTTCGCGTCAGTTGAAGCCCTATTAGAAGAACTACTTAGTGCACGATTTGGAGTTGGCAGCCATTGTTTACGCGCTTAAGATTTGGAGGCACTATCTCTATGGAGTGTCTTGTGAGGTGTTCACGGGTCATAGGAGTCTTCAGTACTTAATCAAGTAAAAGGATCTGAACTTGAGGTAACAGAGGTGGTTAGAGCTACTAAAGGACTATGATATCACCATTTTTTATCACCCGGCGAAGGCCAATGTGGTGGTCGATGCTTTGAGTAGGAAGGCTGAGAGGATGGGGAGTCTTGCTTTTATTCCAGTTGGGGAGAGACCATTAGATTTGGATGTTCAAGCTTTGGCCAACAGGTTCGTGAGGTCGGATGTTTCAGAGCCTAGACGAGTTCTCACTTGCATAGTTTCACGATCGTGTTTGTTTGAGCGCATCAAGGTGCATCAATATGATGATACCCACTTGCTTGTCCTTAGGACACGGTGATGCCAAGGAGGTGACTATTGAGGATGATCGGGTATTGAGGCTTCATGGCTAGATCTGTGTTCCAAATATGGATGGGTTGTAGGAGCTGATTCTTGAGGAGGCCCATAGTTTGCGGTCTTCCATTCATTCGGGTGCCGCGAAGATGTACCATAATTTGAGTCAGCACTATTGGTGACATATGATGAATAAGAATATTGCCGAGTATGTTTTTGGGTGTTTGAACTGTCAGCAGGTGAAGTATGAGCATCAGAGACCAGGTGGTCTGCTTTAGAGGCTTGATATTCTGGAGTGGAAGTGGGAGCGTATCATTAGGGATTTTGTAGTTGGACTTCCACAGACCTTGAGGAGATTCGATGCAGTGTGGGTCATTGTGGACAGACTGACTAAGTCTACACACATCATTCCAGTCATGACTACCTACTCTTCAGAGCAGCTGGCTCGGATTTATCTTCGTGAAATTATTCGCCTTCATGGTGTGCCGGTGTCTATTATCTTTGATTTGGGCATGCAGTCCACATTGCATTTTTGGAGAGCCGTGCAGCATGAGTTGGTCACACAGGTCGAGCTGAGAATGACATTTCATCCACAGACGGACGGAAAGTCCAAGCGCACTATTCAGATTTTGGAGGACATGTTACATGCATGTGTCATTGATTTTGGGGGCTCTTGGGATCAGTTTCTATCGCTAAAAGAGTTCTCCTACAACAGTAGCTATCAGTCGAGTATCTAGATGGCTCCTTACGAGGCCTTATATGGGAGGTGATGTTGTTCTCTGGTTGGTTGGTTTGAGCCTGGGAAGGCTGGGTTGTTGAGCACTAATATGGTATGTGTTGCTTTAGAGAAGGCGAAGTTAATTTAGGAGCAGCTTCGTACATCACAATTTAGGAAAAAGAGTTATGCTAATAGGAGTGCTCTTGATGTGGCATTCATGGTGGGTGAGAGGGTTTTACTCAGAGTTTCACCCATGAAAAGTGTGTGTGAGGTTCAGAAAAAAGGGCAAGTTGAGCCCTCGGTATATTGGTGCTTTTGAGATTGTTGAGAGAGTCGACGAGGTGTCCTACAGACTTGGTTTGCCACCCAGCTTATCAGAAGTTTACCCGGTGTTCCATGTTTTCATGCTCCGGATGTATTATGGTGATCTATCACATGTATTAGATTTCACCTTAGTGCAATTGGACAAGGATTTAACATATGATGAGGAGTCGGTGGCTATTTTGGACAGACAGGTCCGGAAGTTGAGGTCAAAGAACATTGTATCAGTGAAGGTTCAGTGGAGAGGTCAACTGGTCAAGGCGGCGACTTGGGAGACCGAGCATGATATGCGGAGCCGATATCCTCACCTTTTGGCACTTCAGGTATGTCTTTATACTCGTTCAAGGATGAATGTTTATTTAAGAGGGGAGAATGTAACGATCCGATCGGTCATTTTGAGTGTTTTAGCCATGTTTCCCCCATTTTATGCTTTACACATGTGTATTTGTGCTTACGTGACTTGGGGGGATTGTTAGTTTGGTTTCGGGGAGGTTTTGGATTGATTTGGGATACTTAGTCTCTTGGTTAGAGGCTTAAGTTGTAAGAGTTGATCGAAGTTTAATTTTTGTGTAGACGACTCCAAAATGATATTTTGATGGTTCCAGTAGTTTCGTATGGTAATTTTGGACTTAGGCATATGTCTGGATTTAGATTTGGAGGTTCCTAGATTATTTTTGCTTGGATTGGCGAAAGTTAGAAAGTTGAAGGTTAATAGGTTTGACTTAGTTAATATCGGGTTCGAATTTTGGTTCTGGGAGTTGGGATAGGTCCATTGTGGTAATTGGGACATGCATGCAAAATTTGAGGTCATTCTGAGGTGTTTAGGCACGTTCGACGTAAGTTTTGAATTTTGAAATTTGTATTAGTTCCTTAGGCTTGAACTACGGTGCGATTCGTAATTTTGATGTTGCTTTGTGTGATTTGAGGCCTCAAATAGGTATGTGTTATATTTTGGAATTGGTTGGTGTGTTTGGATAGGGTCCAGGGTGCCTCGGATGAGTTTTGGATGGGCTTCGAATTTTGTGATTGTTTGGGGTGATCAGTTCTGGTGCTTTCACACTTGCTACATTTGGTTCGCAGGTGCAAGTCTGCAGAAGCAGACAAGGGATCGCAAATGCGTTAATGGTTGGGCTCTTGGATGTCCGCAGGTGCAGTATTCGTGTCATAAAAAAGACATCGCAGGTGCGCCTATTGGTTCACAGAAGCGCTGTTTTGGCCGCAGAAGCGGATCTTTAGGATTTAAGTTGCTTCCGCGTATGCGATAAGTTTTTCACCATATGCGGTACCACAGATGCGACTGAGAGACCGCAAAAGCGAAAATGCTGGGCAAAATATATCTTGAACATTGGTTTTATTTCATTTATTACATTTTGAGATTGGGAGCTCAGATTTGGGTGATTTTGGAGGAAAGTTTCACGATTTGGATTGGGGTAAGCATTTTTTACTCGGATTAATGTATTACTCATTATTCCAACCTTGATTTTAGGGATTCATTGATGAATCTAAGTAAAGAAATTGGAAGTTTTAATAAAAAACTTTCTAAATGAAAAATAGGGATTTGAATTTAGATTTATAGTCGGATTTAGATGAAATTGCTATGGTTGGACTTGTATTCTAATGGGTGTTCGAAATTTATGATTTTTGTCGGATTTTGAGAGACGGGTCCGGATTGACTTTTGAGCTGACTTTTTTATTTTTCTTCAAGATCGAAGCTTTATTGTTTGGTGTTATTTTCTGTAGCTTCTATTTATATTATTAAGTTATTTTGGCTAGATTCGAGTTGTCCGGGGGTTGATTCACGCGAGAAGGGATTTTTAGAGTACTGATTTGACTTGTTTGAGGCAAGTATCTTGTCTAATCTTGTGTGGAAAAACTCACCTTAGGTTCTAGCCCTAATTTGTTAATTTCTATGATGTAAAACGTGACGTGTACATGAGGTGACGAGCGTGTATGTGGGTAATATGTATGATTTTGACTAGAATAGACTGTAGGCTATTAATATGTCTTAATGTGATTATGAACTTTATATAAAACATGTTGAGACCACTTTATGACTATTTGTTCTTGATCATTACGTTGAATAGTCATGCTTTATTTATTGAACACCCCTACACTTTTATGATTATTGTTATGTCCTTATGCACTATTGTTGAAAGTTGTGAGCTTATATCTTGGTAAAACTTTGGTATCATTGTTTGTGATATTGTGACACTTGGTATTATTATTTTATGGTATTATGGCACTTGTGGACATATTAAGCGGATTGATTGAGGGTGTCAGTACGAGGTCTTTGTCGTGCGGTTGTATCTATTATTGTGCTCGTGGGGCAAAATAAGGGTGATGTTATCTCAAGCTGCCCACGTGTCGAAATAAGGGTGGCTATATGCGCATGTGAAAAAATACGGGAGGCATTTCATTGTTATGTGCACATGCGACAGAATAAGGGTGGCATTGCTGATAATGTTACGTGATATTTTGGGTGTCCTTCTTGTTATTGTGATTGTGTTGAGACGGGATTGATATTTTTATTACATAATTGTTTCTGAAAGTTTTTATTTTGCACTTATATGAGTTAATTGTTGTATTTGACGTGTTATCACATGCCTCACCTCTATTTGATAATTGTGATGAAAGATGGGTTTTACTCCACTGAGTTGTTATTACACGTTCTAAAGAGATTGTTGTTGTTGTTTCCAGTTATATTTATGTTGTCAGTTTCTTTGATATATTCACTGCACATAATATTTGTCTAGTGAGTATCATATGATTGGAACCTCGTTACTACTCCACCGATGTTAGTCTTGATACTTATTAGGTACCGATTGTGGTGTATTCATACTATGCTTCTGTATATTTTTGTGCAGATCCGGGTACTTTGGATCGGGCTGATAGTTAGTGAGGCATTCTGCATATCGGAGACTTCAAGGTATCCCTGCATGATCCGACCGCAGGTCTCGGAGTCACCCTCTTTGTTTCATTTCTATTATTTGCGTATTTCACACACTACTGTATTTTGAAATATTCTCATGTATTCAGTTAGAGCTCGTGACTCTGTACTACCTAGTTCTGGGGAGTTATGTTGAGTATTGCCGCTTTGGCCTGTATTACTTCTGTTTTCACATTGATGTTAAACTTTATTTTGTTATATCATGCTTATTTTTAAAAATAATATTAAGTGATCGGCTTACCTAATTTGGGAAATTAGGTGCCGATCACGACCCCGTGAAGGGATTTGGGTCGTGACATATCTCAAGTCATCAAACATATACACACAAATCAAACAATGCAAGCTAACAATATCAATAGATAAGAACAAAGTCCTGCTATGAGTCTTAACACGTATAGGAAGGACACACATTCTATCAATGCTTCATAATCAGTACACACTAATATATTATGCTCAGTTTATCATAAAAGGTATTATAACACATGCTTATAACTCAACTACGTAAGAGAAATGCGTCGACACATATAGCATCTAAGCTAAAAAAAATGGTATAAATACTCTAATACACGCTCGCTACTTAACATATTAGGTATTTAAGAGCATTCATACAAGTTCTAAATCATGGCGTTGAAAAGAAAGCATTTATTCGAGAGGTTAAAAGTCTCACTTTCCTTAAAATGGTCAACCTTAGCTTCACTTGAAAAACCCAAGTCCACCAAGACTACATCCAATCACCTCAATCTATGTCAAATATTGAATAACAAGTCCAAATTAGTCTACGGGAACTATTTTTAAATTTTAAAATAAGTCATAGTCAAAGTTGACGTTCAAAGTTAACTCTCAATCAAACTAATCAAACCTCATAATAAACCACATAACCTGATTACCCATAAGCTCATGAGTCTAAATCTATATTTAGTTTCTCATTTACAGTTCATTTGCATGCTCAAATCTTAATTTTATCATATTAGGAAACTATGTCAAAAATTCTCAATTAACTCTTTCAATCTCATGATTTTGTGGTCAAGATTGCACCAAAATCAAGTGTACTCATCATAGAGTATTAGAGAATCAATACCTTAATGATTTAGGCTGAAATCCATCAATTTTTGGAATCACCCACGAGCTCCACCTCTCCAAAAAGGCTAAGAATGAAGTCTGAAATTTGTCAAAGTCCAAAACCCAGGTCAGGCTTTCTAGGCAATCGCAGACCTCCTCACGCGATTGCAAAGATCAAACTCAATCAACTCCAAAATCATTTTTTGCAATCGCGACCACCCGAAGTGATCACGAAGGCATTTTGCCTAACCCTCGGTCCATCCACATTTTCACTCCGCGATCGCGACCTCCAGGTCCGCAACTGTGTAAGTCATAATTGGCACCAACAAAATATTACACTATTTTCAAGTTGCAATCAAGTCCGACATCTCGAGCTCCTTGGATCTCAACCCGAACCATACGTATAGGTCACAAATGACTCTATCAACTAATGGACATGTTAACAACACTAATTTGGACGCAAATACTTAAAATAAGGTATATGATTGTAATCATATTAGGAAACTATGTCAAAAATTCTCAATTAACTCTTTCAATCTCATGATTTTGTGGTCAAGATTGCACCAAAATCAAGTATATTCATCATAGAGTATTAGAGAATCAATACCTTAATGATTTAGGCTGAAATCCATCCATTTTTGGAATCACCCACGAGCTCCACCTCTCCAAAAAGGCAAAGAATGAAGTCTGAAATTTGTCAAAGTCCAAAACCCAGGTTAGGCTTTATAGGCAATCGCAGACCTCCTCACGCGATTGCAAAGATCAAACTCAATCAACTCCAAAATCTTTTTTCGCAATCGCGACCACCCGAAGTGATCACGAAGGCATTTTGCCTAACCCTCAGTCCATCCACATTTTCACTCCGCGATTGCGACCTCCAGGTCCGCAACCGCGTAAGTCATAATTGGCACCAACAAAATATTGCACTATTTTCAAGTTGCAATCAAGTCCGACATCTCGAGCTCCTTGGATCTCAACCCGAACCATACGTATAGGTCACAAATGACTCTATCAACTAATGGACATGTTAACAACACTAATTAGGACGCAAATACTTAAAATAAGGTATATGATTGTAATAATAGCGAATCTAATATTTTAATTTTATGAGTTTAGAATTTAGGTTCCATTCATTGAACCCTATCACTTTGTATGAGTTTTGGGTTCCTAATTTAATATTTTCGGTAATTCCAATGAATTTTACATAGATAAATTTCGATTTACTAGTATTTTACCTTGTACCCACATCTAAACTACTAGATAAGGCCCTGTTTGGACACTTAGACCCCTAGAAAAGTATTAACTCATATTTATGCCCTAAACAAGTCAATCTAAGCAGCCAACTGAATTATAGAAGTTAGGCAACCTATGTATAAGCAGCTTACTAGAATTGGCCATTTAAGTATTAAAGTCCTGAGAAAAAAATCGGACTATGATTAATTTATGGACAATTTTAATCGGACTTTTGTGGCATCTTCCCGAACTTTTATGGCACTTCGATCTATTTAGTCACTTGTTAAATCTAACATAATTTGGTACGATGTTGTTGTGGGTTACTACAATTGCGAATTTGAGTCGAAAATAATGCAACGGACGTTAACAATTGACTCAGTTGAGGTCCTCAGAAAATAACAAAAGCTAATATCTCGTTAATTCATTTAGGGACAGAAAAAAAGATGCCAAATTTTATAGAAGACATTAGAACAACTTTTTTCTAAAGAATCCAGTTGTAGTTTACCAGTTGCTGGTAGAACTTTTACCTTGTATCTTTGTTGTTTCCCAAAAGTAAAGTTAGTGACAGGAACTTAGCTATCTTTTGGTCAAGTTTTACGGGGTTGGTTCCTCTACTAGAGTAGGTCCCGAACGCCTCACTTCTCTTACTTTCAGTGCTTATATTCAATTATAAGATGGTCACCTGCCAGCACACAAGTATATGTGCTCACAAGTAGTAAATTTATTCAAAATTGGAATCAACATAGACTTAGATTAGTCAGTTACCTAAGCAAACAAGAAATTATTATATGTTCAAGGTATTAAAAATTGGTGGTTATGACTAAATTAATATTGCAGAAATTAAACAAGAAATTAACTAGACTAACAAAAAAGCAAGTGTTTATGAATACGACTTAACCAACTGAGAAGAAGATCACGGGATCGGCTTATCAATCCTATTGAATTCGTAAATCATGATTACATTTGTTAACCCGAATTATCTATGGTTGTTAGTTGTCTGGATCATTTATATGAATAGTATGCTCCCGCAATACTACCCATCAATCCTATATTCCCATAGTAACGAATCTATCATGAACGACTATAGCATGACATTCAATTGAGCCAGATTTGTAATGACCCAACCGGTCATTTTTAACTTTTAGAATCACGTTCCCTAAAATAAAACTCCCTGAATGTGCTTTTATTGAATTATGACTTGCGGGGATGGTTGGTTCGGAATTTGGAGTGTTCGGGTTGAAATCGGAACACTTGGTTCCTTAAGTTAGCCTTAAAAGGCCAAGTTTGACTTCGGTCAACATTATATGCAAACGACCCCGAAATAGAATTTTGATGATTCCAACAGCTCCGCATGATAATTTTGGACTTAGGAGCGTGATCGGAATTTTATTTGGAAGTCCGTAGTGAAATTAGGCTTGAAATGGCTAAAATAGGAATTTAAAATTTGGAAGTTTGACCGGGGAGTTGACTTTTTGATATCGGGGTCGGAATCCAGTTCTGAAAATTTTCACAGCTCCGTTATATCATTTATGACTTGTGTGCAAAATTTGAAGTCAATCAGACTTGATTTGATAGGCTTCGACTTCGAATGTAGAAGTTGGTAATATTAAGTTTTATTAAGCTTGAATTGGAGCATAATTCGTGGTTTTAGCGTCGTTTTATGTGATTTGAGATTTCAAATAAGTTTGTAAGATATTTTAGGACTTGTTGGTATATTTGGTTAAGGTCCCGAAAGCCTCGGTTGAGTTTCGAATGGTTAACGGATCAAAAATATTGAACTTAAACAGCTGCTGCAATTTTTCTCTTCTGCTAGAAATTTTGGACTGTGATTGAGCCCAAGATCGAGCTCCCCTGATTGAGCTCCCATGATCGGACTCCCATGATCGATCTCCCATGATCGAGCTCCCATGACCGGACTCCCTGATCGAGTTCCCATGATCGAGCTCCCATGATCGGATTCCCTGATCGAGCTCCCATGATCGAACTCCCTGATCGAGCCCCCATGATTGAACTCCCATGATCGGACTCCCTGATCGAGCTCCCTGATCGGACTGGACAGATCTGTAAGTTATAAAAAAGGGGCATTCGACCCATTTGCCATTTTTGACAAACTTGAGCTTGAGCAGAGGCGACTTTTGACAGATTTTCAAGGAAAGACATTGGGGTAAGTGATTCCAACTCGGATTTGGTCTATATACACAAATATATCATTGTTTTCACCATTTAATTAGTGTTTTGAGATTGAAATTTGGGAAAATTTTAGAAATCTCCTAAAAATGAATTTTTGAGATTTCGGTATCGATACAGAGTTGGATTTGAGTGAAATTGGTATGGTTGGACTCGTAATTGAATGGATTATCAGATTTCGTAACTTTCGCCGGATTCCAAGATGTGGGTCCCACGGACAAATTTTTAATTAATTTCGAAATTTTTAATAAAAATATAGTATTTTCTTATAGAAGTGATTCCTATAAATTTTAGTGATTGTATCGAATTATTGTTGGTTAGATTCGAGCCAATCAAAGTTGGATAATCGAGGAAAAGGCCTGCTAGTGGATTAAATTGGAGCAAGACGAGGTAAGTCTCTTGTCTAATCTTGTGAGGGGGAAATTTATCCCATAGATGATTAAATTAAATAATTATTGCTAATTGCGGGGGCTACGTACGCACGAGGTGACGAGAGTCCGTGCGTAGCTACTTTTAATGCTTAAGTCTGGGTAGTTTAGGACTCAAAGCATGAATTACTTGTGTAAATTATATTCTTTATTAATTAAATTATTTGATGTATATATATTGTGAATTGTTATGAATGGTAGTAAAAGATGAAATTTTCATATGCTTAATTTTTGTTTAGATAAATTAATTGTTAAAATAAATTGTTATCCTCTCAAATAAATTTTACAATAAATACTCTTATTCTGGAGGTACATAAGAAAATGTCCTCCTTTCTTGTAGATCGGGCCGAACGCCTCAGCAGGATAGATGCATCTATGGATCGTGCCGCACGTCCCTCGGCAGTGTACACAACTCTCTGGATCGGGCCGAACGACCTCGGCAGAAATCATGCTTAATAATAATAATTACACGATACTTTGATAGTTTATTGCAGCTTGCGAAGCTAATTGATAAATTGGAAATCTTTGGAATTTAAAGAATTATTATTCCTGCTTGTTAAGGAATTATTGTTATTCTTGTAAATGAGACTAATTGATAAATTAGAAATTTATTGGAATTGAAGGAATTTAATTAATATATTGAGAATTGTTGCATTTGAAGGAATTTAATTATTTCTGCTGGTTAAATAAATTATTGTAAATTCTGTGAATCATGTTGATTTAGATATTCTAGTTTTATTTTAATTTTTATTATTGACCCATAGTGAGTGTCAAAGTCGGCCATCTCGTCTCTACCACTTCGAGATTAGGCTTGATACTTACTGGGTACACGTTGTTTACATACTCATACTACACTTGTTGCACATTTTATTGTGCATGCACAGATATGTCTAGTAGCCTTGTGGGTACAGAGATGTGGTTAAAATGCAGGGACTTAGGTGTGCTGCATTCTATATTACGATCCGCAGCCAACAGAGTCTCCTTCAGAGTTATTTATATTTTCCTGTCTAATTTGTATTCTAGACAGATGCTGTATTTTATTTTTAATTTCTTAGTAAATGCTCATGCACTTGTGACACCGGGTTTTGGGAACGGTTACGGATTGTTTAGAAATTTAGTTGCTAAAAATATTTAACATTTACTCTATGAGTTCTATCTTTGTTGTTTCATTAAAGAAATTTTGATTTCAAAAATACTAAATGTGTAATTAAGTGAAGTTTGTATTGTTGGCTTGCCTGACAGCGGTGTCCGATGCCATCATGACCTTTAGGTGAGATTTGAGTCGTGACAACATGGTATCAGAGCACTAGGTTCACTTAGGTCTCACGAGTCATGAGCAAGTCTAGTAGAGTCTTGCGGATCGGTACGGAGACGTCTGTGCTTATCTTCGAGAGGCTACATGGCTGTTAGGAGCATTTCCCTTCTTGATTCCTCATCGTGCGATTCGATTCTTTTGAGGCTTATGCCTTTGTTTCTTTCCTACTCGATCTTATGTGACGTGAAACGCTTGTTATACATTGAGAATTGAGGAATTGTAATGGTACGATGTGAGGCAGGATGTTTTCTCCCTGCATAAATGATTGGACTATTGTTGTCATCTTGCAGAATGGTGTTATGTCATTTCAGCTCAGTAGCTATATTTCAGAGGGTTTTGAGGCTACGCACAGGTTACTACGATGTTCATGAGTTATTATCTCGCAAAATTGATGTATGACGGGGTGCTCATTTATGTACCGACGCAGTGAAAATAAAGGGTTATTCTCAGTATATGATGAAAAGGTTCTACATTTTATTCCAGCAAAAGGGAAGGTAATCGTACTATGAATGTTCAGGTTTGGGGTTGATGGAGTAATGAGTCTTGATATTTTCGAGCGTTGTAAAATTTTCAATTGTGATGTGGTGTCATCGCGTGGTTAAATGCGTTAAGGTTTGCCGGTGTTATGATTTTTGATAATCGGCTTAATGTATGCATATTTTGATATATATTGCCTCACATTTTACTCATGTCTCGACGATTTGAGATGTTTAATGTGATTATTTGTGCTAAATTTTGGTATTTCTATGTGTAGGAATCATTCGGATATAATTTGGGATGCAAGGGCGCGAATTGGAGCAAAATCGGGACAAAATCGCAAAAAGGGAGATTTGAGGGCCGCAGCCAGCGTAGGGCGCTGGCTGTGGCACAATTTACAGCAGCCAAAATATTTGAGCGCCAGGGCCAGCGCCCCACGCTGCCCTGGACGCTCAAGACCGGAACGTGTCCTTTTTCGACTAGGACTCGGTTATTTCGACCCCTAGACGCCCCCAACTCATATAAAAGTCAACCTAAACCTATTTTTGAGGAGGGGGACGTGATTTAGAGAAAGGAGGGAGGCGCCAAACACTCGAAAGCAAGGATTTGATAAATTCTTCCATCCCTTTCCTAGTATTCATTGATTTTATGTTTGAAAACATTATTTTTGATGATTGTATGAACATGAGTGGCTAAGAAACCTATTGTTCTAGGGTCATGGGTATACATGAATGTTGTTGTTTGAAGTTTAATTTGACGAAGTTGATTTTATCATATTGGGTTGTTTATTTAATTCTGTTTTTAATTATTTTGCTGAGTAGCTAACAGTGAAATACTATCTACGAATCTAGAGTTGAACTCGAAAGTGGGAACTCTAGATTGCATATAGAATTAAATAGAGCAAGTTCTTAAACCCGGGCATCGGGGAACAGATTCGCAATTAGGATAGACTTATACCTAATTGCCTTGCTCGGTTGTAATACAGGAATTGTAAATGTGTTCTTGTTAATCTTAATTCCATAGACATATAGGTATTAAGTTAGCTTAAATAGGCGAGTAAGGACTCGACAGATTCTTATGAGTAATATCAACCCTGTCAATCAACAATCCAGATAAATCAATTAGTTATTTTAAGCTAAGAATGCAACATGATTGTTAGATAACACGTGACCCTGAAATATTATCTTCTATTGATTGTTATTCAAAACTATTTAACTGTTGTGTTGCTTTCTAGTATTTCATTACTTGATAGTTTTTAGGTAGTAAATTAGAAAATTATGTATTTTATAAGAAATCACTTGAATCAATAAGCTATTTGAGTTTGAATTAATCAAAAGTTAATCATAAGTCTTCGTGGGAACGATACTTTATTCACTACTCTATTACTTGACGACCCCGTATACTTGCGTGAGTGTGTTTGGTCACAACAAGATTTTGGCGCCGTTGCTGGGGACTTAGAAATTAGCTACTTGACTGAGTTAAGCTTTTATTAGTTATTTGTTCAAGTGTATAATTTTCAGTTCGCCTTGTTTGTGTTAACGCCGGATCTTCTCTTGAATGCGGAGGAGTAGAAGTTCAAACAACCCCCTTCCTTTTGATACTGAAATTGAACGAACACTTCATAGAGTGAGGAGGGAAGTTGAAACAAGAACTATAATAGAGGGAGAGTTGGACATTGTAGTTCAACCACAGCCAATAGAGATGGCAGGTAATGAAGAGCGTGCGGTGATAGAAGCCGCAAGGCCCAATCTTGCGAATATGACTCAGGCTATTGTGAAGCCTGATATCACAGGGCATTTCGAACTCAAACAGTACATGGTACAACTGATTCAGTCCAAGGGGAAATATGTGGGTCTATCTCATGAAGACCCGCAGAGGCACATTCAGAACTTCTTGGAAATTACGGGCACTTACAATTATCCAAACGTTTCCAAGGACTATGTCAGGCTGACACTATTTCCCTTTTCACTGTTGGGAGAAGCTAAGGAATGGTTGCAAAAGGAGCTCGCGAACTCAATCCACACTTGGGATGATCTAGCAAGGAAATTCTTAATCAAGTTTTTCCCCACTAAGAAGACAAAGTCGCTGAGGAGCCAAATTCTTGGGTTCCAACAACGAGATGGAGAGACACTTCGTCAAGCTTGGGAAAGATACAAGAAGCTACTCAGAGACTGCCCGCATCATTTTTAGACTGATGAAGTATTGGGTCACACTTTTGTTGATGGGCTAGATGAGGCATCAAAGATGAATCTTGATTCAGCTTGTGGGGGTAGTTGCATGGCGAGGCCGTATAGTGAAATACAACTCTTGCTAAATAACTTCATTGCTAATGACCATAATTGGCAAGGAGATGGGGACTCACGAAGGGCAATTAAATAGAAGGCAGCCGGGTTGATTGAGCTTGATGACTTCTCAGCCATGAAAGCCGATATAGCAAAATTGGCAAATTAGATGAATAGAATGACAATGCAACAAACACAACAGATGCAACATGTACAACAGATGTCTATTTGCTGCGAACTATGTGGTGACAGTCATATGAGTGACATGTGCCCCACGAATCCTGAATCTATATACTATGTGGGGCAACATAGCAGAGGTCCAATGAATCATCATACACAATATGGGAATACTTACAATCCAAATTGGAGGAATCATCCTAACTTCTCATGGGGAGGAAATCAACAGAATCAGAACCAGTATAGGCCCCATGGAAAATTTAATCAACCTCAGAAACCACCCCTACAAACAGAAGAGAATACGAATGACTTGCTGAAGAAGTTGTTGCTTGATAATCAACAGCTCAGGACCAATTTCAAAAATCTTGAGAGGCAAATGAGACAGTTAGCAACAAATCAAAACACTAGACCTGCAGGCGTTCTTCCCAATGATACAGAGAAGAACCCGCAAGTTAATGCAGTTACACTCAGAAATGGGAGGGAACTACAAGAAGTGCAAAAGAAGAGAAAGGACAAACCTATACCTGAGAGGGAGCTGATCCCTAAGGCAATACACGAGTCAAAGAAAAATGATGCAGGTTCAGAGCCAGTGGAGGCTGCAAGGCCACCACCACCTTTCCCCTAGAGATTGTAGAAATCAAAACACTAGACCTGCAGGCGCTCTTCCCAGTGATACAGAGAATAACCCTCAAGTTAATGCAGTTACACTCAGAAACGGGAGGGAACTAGAAGAAGTGCCAAAGAAGAGAAAGGACAAACCTATACCTGAGAGGAAGCTGATCCCTAAGGCAATACACGAGTCAAAGAAAAATAATGCAAGTTCAGATCCAGTGGAGGCTGCAAGGCCACCACCACCTTTCCCCCAGAGATTGCAGAAAAAGAATGATGATCGCATGTTCAACAAATTTCTCTCTATGTTGAGCCAGGTTCAATTGAATATTCCATTGGTGGATGTACTTCGTGAAATTCCAAAATATGCTAAGTACATAAAAGATATAGTGGCTCACAAGAGGAAATTGACTGAGTTTGAGACAGTTTCACTTACTGAGGAGTGCACTTCAAGGGTCCAAAACAAGCTTCCTCAAAAGCTTAAGGATCCTGGCATCTTCACCATCCCTGTGCGAATTGGTAATATTGACGTGGGTCGTGCTCTTTGTGATTTGGGGGCAAGCATAAATCTAATGCCCTTTTCCTTATTTAAGCAATTGGGTCTGGGAGCTCCAAGACCAACCACTGTGATGTTGCAATTAGCTGATAGGTCCAGCCTACCCTGAAGGAGTGATTGAAGATGTATTGCTGCAAATTGGGAAGTTTATCTTCCTAGCTGACTTCATTATTCTAGATTTTGAGGCTGATGAACAAGTTCCAATCATATTGGGACGACGTCTCTTGGCTACTGGTGACGCAATAATTAAAGTGAGAGAGGGAAAAATGATTATGAGGATGGAGAACGAGGAAGCAATTTTTAATGTCTACAAAGCGATCCAACTTTCCCGCCACTATGAGGAGCTCTCTATGATATCTGTTATGGAGGTGGATGAGAAACTTCTTGACACGAGTGTATATCTAGACGATTCTCTAGAAAAAGCACTCATGTTGTTCGATAACTTGGAGATTGATGATAAGGTTGAGGAGATGATGTATATCCTAGATGCATCTTGTGCTTACATGCAAGGAATACACCCGTTTGAGCCCCTGAATAGGCTAAGCGGATCTTCTCCAAAGCTGTCAATTGAAGAAGCTCCAAAATTGGAGCTTAAACCCCTACCCCCTCACCTTCAATATGCTTATTTGGGTAGTTCTGACACTTTACCTATTATTGTTTCTTCTGACTTGTCTAAATTGCAGGAAGAAAAGTTGTTGAGAGTGCTACGTGAGCACAAGCGAGCAATTGGGTGGACGATGTCTAACATCAAAGGCATTAGTCCAGCTTTCTGCATGCATAAAATCCTCATGGAAGACGGACACAAGCAAAGTGTAGAGCAACAACGCCGCCTAAATCCAATCATGAAAGAGGTGGTAAGAAAAGAAGTGATTAAGTGGCTTGATGCAGGTATTGTATTCCCAATCTCTGATAGCAAATGGGTAAGCCCCGTTTGATGTGTGCCTAAGAAAGGGGGATGACTGTAGTGGTTAATGAAAATAATGACTTAATTCCTACAAGAACTGTCACTGGGTGGAGAATTTGCATAGATTATAGAAAATTGAACAATGCCACCCGAAAGGACCACTTTCCCCTCCCTTTCATTGACCAAATTTTGGATAGGTTAGCTGGCCATGAATACTACTGTTTCCTAGATGGTTATTCGGGGTATAATCAGATTGCTATAGCCCCAGAGGACCAAGAGAAAACCACATTTACGTGTCCATATGGCACGTATGCGTTCAAGAGAATGCCCTTTGGTCTCTGTAATACACCTGCGACTTTTCAAAGGTGTATGATGGCTATTTTTACTGACATGGTTGAAAGATTTGTGGAAGTGTTCATGGATGATTTTTCTGTGTTTGGGTGTTCTTTTGATAATTGTTTAATGAACCTTGATAAAGTGCTTGCTAGGTATGAAGAGATAAACTTGGTACTCAACTGGGAAAAGTGCCATTTCATGGTACGTGAAGGTATAGTCTTAGGGCACAAGGTGTCAAAAGATGGTCTACAGGTGGATAAAGCAAAGGTGGAGGTGATTGAAAAATTGCCCCCACCGGCATCCGTCAAAGGCATTCGCAGTTTCTTGGGCCATGCAGGTTTTTATCGTCGATTCATTAAAGATTTTTCGAAAATTTCTTCTCCGTTATGCAGGCTTCTAGAGAAAGATGTCACCTTCAAGTTTGATGATGCATGTCTGAAAGCATTTAAGGAGCTGAATGGAAGGTTGGTGACTGCACCAATTATCATCGCCCCAGATTGGGGACTGCCATATGAGTTGATGTGCGATGCAAGTGACATAGCAATCGGAGCTGTTTTGGGGCAAAGAAGGGATAAAATATTTCACTCCATTTATTATGCGAGCAAAACTATGAATCCAGCTCAGATGAATTATACAATTACTGAAAAAGAGTTGCTTGCAGTGGTGTGGGCGTTTGACAAGTTCAGATCTTATCTAGTGGGAACCAAAGTTATCGTCTACACAGATCATTCATCTATCAGATACTTGTTTGAAAAGAAAGATACCAAGCCGAGGCTGATTCGTTGGGTCCTCCTCTTGCAAGAATTTGAATTAGAGATCCGAGATTGAAAAGGGACAGAAAATCAAGTGGCTGATCACTTGTCCAGATTAGAAAGTCGGAACCATGTAGCTGAAGGAGGGTCAATGAAAGAAACATTTCCTGATGAGCAGTTATTAGCAGTCACCTCAGGTGAAGCCTCATGGTATGCGGATTATGTGAATTTTATTGCAAGTGGGGTGACACCACTAGAATTAACACCTGATAATAGAAGAAGATTCTTACATGATATGAGGCTCTACATGTGGGATGAGCCATTCTTATATAGGCAATGCGTAGATCAGTTAGTGCGAAGGTTTGTTCCTAAGGAAGAGATGAATGCAATATTGCATGGCTGTCATGCTTCGCCATATGGAGGTCATCACGGTGGGGATAGAACCGCCCAAAAAGTGCTACAATCAGGTTTCTATTGGCCAAAATTATTTAAGGATGCACATGCCTTTGTTAAAAAGTGTGACAGATGCCAAAGAACCGGAACTATCACGAGGAAGCACGAAATGCCTTTGCAAAATATTCTGGCAGTAGAGCTTTTTGATGTTTGGGAGATTGATTTCATGGGACCGTTCCCATATTCTAATGGTCACAGGTACATCTTGGTGGCGGTCGACTATGTTTCTAAGTGGGTGGAGGCCATTGCTCTTCCTACTAATGATGCAAAGGTAGTGGTAAGCTTTGTAAAGAAGCACATCTTCACGCGCTTTGGGACTCCAAGAGTGTTAATAAGCGACGGAGGAACTCACTTTTGTAACAAATTGTCGAATAATGTTCTTACAAAGTATGGAGTTAAGCACAAAGTTTCCACTGCCTATCATCCCCAAACGAGTGGTCAAGTAGAAGTTTCAAACAGAGAGGTAAAGCAGATTCTGGAGAAAACAGTAAGTGGAAATAGAAAAGACTGGGCAGGGAAGCTGGATGATGCATTATGGGCATATCGAACTGCATACAAGACTCCCATAGGTACTTCTCCGTACAGGTTGGTTTATGGGAAGGCATGCCACTTGCCCGTCGAGCTTGAACATAAAGCTTATTGGGCGATCAAAAAGCTAAATATGGATATGGACTCAACTGGTGAGAATAGGTTGCTGCAACTCAACGAGCTTGATGAATTTCGATTGCACGCATATGAAAATGCCAAATTATATAAAGAAAAGACAGAGAGGTGGCATGACAAGCACATTCAACATCGAGAGTTTGAGCCGGGTCAAGAAGTTCTCTTGTTCAATTCAAGGTTGAAGCTATTCCCTGGAAAGCTTAAGTCTCGTTGGGCAGGTCCTTTTGTTGTGGTAAGTGTGAGGCCTCACGGAGCGGTGGAACTGCGTGATACGAGCTCAAGTGGTACCTTCTTGGTAAATAGCCAGAGAATAAAACATTATTGGGGTGGTGACATTGCACGTCACAAGACCTCAGTGGACTTGGAAGATGCTTAAACACGTGTTGAGTCGTGCCGCGATGTTAAATTAGGCGCTCGTTGGGAGGCAACCCATTTTTTACCGCTTTCGAAGCATAGTTTTTTCTTTTATAGGCCATAATTTTTTCTTTGTAAGTTGAAATGGTGTGGAATGTGTGTAATGTATATATTGAGTACTCGGGTAGTCGGGATTGTTTTAAAAAAAAATAAACGAATTGAGCGCCCAGGCCAGCGCCCCACGCTGCCTGGGGCTCACTTTGCATTAGCTCGGGAGCTTCAGCGCCAGCTCCAGCATGGGGCGCTGGGCTGGCGGTTCAGGTAAGTAAAAAATTTATTTTTTTTTCGTTTTCTTTGTTTAATTAAAAATACCCTACCCAATTACCCATATACACTCACAAACCAACCCATACCCAATTATCCATACCCATCCCCCACCTAAATTAAAATAGCTAAAACCTAAAACCCCCCATTCTCTCCAAAAACACACGGTTTGCTCTTCTTCTCCCCCTTTCTCTCAAGTTCTCACCATATTCCTTGCTCAATTCCATCTCAAGACTCTAAGGTATGTTCGTCTTCTTATCTGTTTTCTTGTATTTTGAAAGTTCTTAGAGTATTTGTAGTATTCTTTCTCCCCCAATCCTCAAACCCCCTAGGCCTCTTTAACATATTGGATGTTATTGTGGGTCGAATGATTATACACGAAATTGGTGCAAAACTTTGGTTGAGCAGTTGTGTTTGAAGTAGTAAACTATAATTCCCTCTACTTCATGTAAATTTGGGAGGTCCACCTTCTCCCACCATTGTTGAAATAGAAGAGCAAAATTGATGCCCACAAGGTGTTTCCTAAAATGCTTAAGAGAGTAAATTTGAACACCGGTGAAGTCTAAGTAGCCGAGTGTAGTTGTATATGAGTTAGGGCGAAGTGTGGGGTGTTTTGGGGGTATTGTATCTTGTTGTAAACCTTTGTAAGTTGTAGTTAGTGTACTAAAATAGTGTAGTAATATAGACTTTAGCTTTGTTATGCTTGCACCATAGTTAAGTTACAGCCATGTTAGACTAATTGAATTTTATGGCATAGGGAAGTCTAAGTACCTATAGCCTTGTGATGACACATTGGTGCACATTGAATCAATATTATGATTCGATTATACATAGCCTTAGGTTTTAAGTGTGGGGTCATCTTGCCTCTCACGATGACCTTAGGCAACATCTCTTGATTCATTCTCATCTTTGTGTTTATCATGTGTAGGTTGCTATGGCTCGTGACGATACCGCTAAAGGAAAAGGGGTGGGGAAGTCCTCCACTACTGCTCCCCCTCCAAAGAAACGCAAGCAAGGCGAGAGCTCCTCCCGACAAGCCAAGGGAAAGCAACACGCTAGCAGTCTATGAGGCCACCACGGCCTCAAGTGGAACTTGTTCGGGATGACGCCATCAAATGGCATGATACTTTTGTTCCATATGGGAGATATATGTCTGAAATGGGAATAAATGTGAAGGCTTTAGAACGGAACTTCCCAGTTGTACTTGCTACATTGATTGAAAAGAAGATGGATAAGCTCCTCGAATGTCCGGGCCTGGCAAATCTCAGCATGGTAAGAGAGTTATATGCCAACTGGAACGAGAAAAATGACGAGTCGTGGGTCAGAGGAAAGGAAATTCTAATGGACAGGGAAGCCTTGTGTCATTTTTTGGGAGTTGATAGTCCTAGCCCACGAAGGCTTCAAAAGTTCGTCAAAAGTCCAAGCTACCAAGCAATACGTCACACAATTTGTGGCATTTATTCTAATGCAAAATGGACGCGAACTAAGGGAAATATTCACCTTGAAATGCTCCGGTTCGATTTCAACAAAACGGCCAAGGTTTGGCAAAACTTTGTGCAAGCTAGATTAATGCCCGTCAAACATAATAGTGAGTGCACTCGAGCTGGAGTGTGCGTGATCTACTTTTTGATGACCGGACACACCATAAATGTAGGTGAGCTCATGCTTGGGGAGATGACCCGCACCCGTTTTGGAGGAAGGATCAAAAGGTTTTTTTTTGGCAACATCCTGACACAATACATGCTCTCTCATGGGGTACCAGAGTACCCTGGCTATGATGAGGTAGTGGAGGCACCCACAGCATTGTTAGACATCACATCCATGCTAGAGTCCACATCCAAGCTCACCCAGGCTGCTAGGAATGAGAGGGACGAAAATTTCAAAAGGTATCTTTACAAATCCCTCAATGTTATTATGAGCAGGCTTGGGGTGTCAGATGAGGAGCGCACGCAATTGCGAAGTGATCTCTCCAGTTCTTCCAAGGAGATGTTGGGCATAGCACCAGCAGTCCCGTTTATCCCTCTGAGGATGAAAACACTGACAAGAAATCTGATAATGAGGATGCGGATGATGATGAAGTTATGGGACCAATGGCTTTGGTACCCTTAGGAGATGATGATGAGCCCATTGCTGTAGCTGGTTGGCATCCTGATGAGGCAGACTCTGACTAACAGGGAGTTCTTTCTTTCCACCTTACTTTATTTTTGAATTTATTAAGCATCGGGGACTATGCATTGTTTAAGTGTGGGGTGGAGGGAATACTCCTTGAATTGTATAAAATTTTTAGTGTTATTATTATTATTTTTTCTTTTATCACCTTTTAGCTTAATTTAAGACTAACATAGTCTAATTAGCTAGAGTACATAAAAAAAAATTAACAAAAACTTGGACTTTTTCCGACGATGGATCTGTTGGATAATTTTCTTGAGGGATTAAAAGTCCGATTAAAAATACCAAAAAGATTTTCTTTTGTTTTATTTTTGATAGTTAGGTAGTATCCCTTGGTTTTTCTTTGGACGCCGGTTCTTTTCCAAGAGTGTAGCTCGAACCGGGTGTTTTGTTTTATTTTTTTAGGAGTAGGATAAGGGAGAAAATTGAGATTGCTCTGAGGTACCTGTTGACATATTTGGTGTTGGCAAGTTAAGTTAGAGCATGCGCTCTGTCATCCTGCATATATGATTTGAATTGTAATGCCCAAGTAGATTAAGTAACCTACTTTTTGATGCCTTTTACTCAGTTGATTGACTTGTATGCCACTAGTGCATTGTTGCTTAAAAATCCTCAACTTGATATGCTTTCTTGACTTGAGAGTCACACAGAACCGTCTTGAGTGGGTCAAGTTCCATGTGTGTGTAAGGATTGTTGATATTCTGTGCTACCCTGTGCAGTCTAGAACTTGCCCCGTGTGTTAATCAACGCGAAATCATTAAGTTGTGCTAGTCTAGGAGATGACATAGGCGTTTCTTGATTGACCATAAAGGTGCTTGTCACTGACAAATAAAATTTTCCCATTGATAGCCCCTTTGAGCCTATAGACCGTTTCCTTGGCAACCACATTACAAGCCGTACTCCTAGTTGTTCTTAATTTGAGATTGTTGAACCTTTACCTCCTAAGGCACTTAGTCGCTAAAAGAAGTAAGGTGAGAGATTAGGAAGTGGCTTTCGCGTGGAACCATGGAAGGGCCCTTAAGGTGCACTAAAATTGTGAATAAAGATCACTAGCTTATAAACTTCAATGTATGGAGTGTGTAAAAAAAAAAAGAGGAAAACATTTTGCAAGAAAAAGAAAACAAAAGTTCAAATAATGTAGAAAGACACACCTCCTTATCCTTCTCACTCGTGCTAGTGAAACCATAGAGGTGCTTGATGGAAAAGAGTGTCATGTTAGTTATGGTGTATGACAGGTGAATGGGTTGAGAAGATATTGTGCTTGAATTGTGAGTGTAGTGTATTAAAGTGCTTAGGAGGGTTAGTCACTATTCCTAAATGTATCCTACCCGTCCCTTAGCCTGCATTACAACCTTAAAGTCCTAATTGATCCTAGATTTAGCTAGCTTAGATTAGTAGAGATGTATACTACGGGCAAGCTTATGGTACGACCATAGGATGCACATGAATTCTTTGTGAGAGTGAGTGAATGTTGTTCAATTGTGTGATGTCCTTAATTTATGTTCAATGAAATATTTAAATTTGTGGACTACTTTGATATTCACTCTTTTGCTTGTGGTGAGGGCACTTGATCTCATGACGGATTGGTGAAATTGTACACTTTCTTGTGTTGGATGAGTGCGTGTGTTGAGGATGCTTAGTGGTAACGAGTCGTCTCTTGAGGTAAGGTGGTTGTGGAGAGGTTGCTTGAGTTGATTGAGTTGGTTGAAAAATATTGAGTATACTTGGGCTATTTAAAAACGAGAAGAATATGAAATTTGTGTGTTCATGCTTAATTGTCGACATCGATCATAGTCAAAAGGTTGGTTGTTTGATTGAATTAATTGTGAGGTCCTCTTTCATAGTGCTAAATACGTTTTGAGGGTGCTAATATAGTTCCATTGCTCGAGGACGAACAAGAGTCTAAGTGTGGGGTGTTGATAATCGACTTAATGCATGCATATTTTGATATATATCCCCTCAGATTTTACTCATGTCTCAACGATTTGAGATGTTTAATATGATTATTTGTGCTACATTTTGGTATTTCTATGTGTAGGAATCATTCGGATACAATTTGGGATGAAAGGGCGCGAATTGGAGCAAAATCGGACAAAATCGCAAAAAGGGAGATTTGAGGGCCACAGCCAGCGTGGGGCGCTGGCTGTGGCGCAATTTACAGCAGCCAAAATGTTTGAGCGCCAGGGCCAGCGCCCCACGCTGCCCTAGACGCTGAAGACGGGAAAGTATCCTTTTTCGACTAGGACTCGATTATTTCGACCCCTAGACGCTCCCAACTCATATAAAAGCCAACCTAAACCTATTTTTGAGGAGGGGGACGTGATTTAGAGAAAGGAGGGAGGCGCCAAACACTCGAAAGCAAGGATTTGATAAATTTTTCCATCCCTTTCCTAGTATTCATTGATTTTATGTTTGAAAACATTATTTTTGATGATTGTATGAACATGAGTGGCTAAGAAACCTATTGTTCTAGGGTCATGGGTATACATGAATGTTGATGTTTGAAGTTTAATTTGACGAAGTTGATTTTATCATATTAGGTTGTTTATTTAATTCTGTTTTTAATTATTTTGCTGAGTAGCTAACAGTGAAATACTATCTACGAATCTAGAGTTGAACTCGAAAGTGGGAACTCTAGATTGCATATAGAATTAAATAGAGCAAGTTCTTAAACCCGCGCATCGGGGAACGGATTCGCAATTAGGATAGACATATAACTAATTGCCTTGCTCGGTTGCAATACAGGAATTGTAAATGCGTTCTTGTTAATCTTACTTCCATAGACATATAGGTATTAAGTTAGCTTAAATAGGCGAGTAAGGACTCGACAGATTCTTATGAGTAATATCAACCCTGTCAATCAACAATCCAGATAAATCAATTAGTTATTTTAAGCTAAGAATGCAACATGATTGTTAGATAACCCGTGACCCTGGAATATTATCTCCTATTGATTGTTATTCAAAACTATTTAAGTGTTGTGTTGATTTTTAGTATTTCATTACTTGATAGTTTTTAGTTAGTAAATTAGAAAATTATCTATTTTATAAGAAATCGCTTGAATCAATAAGCTATTTGAGTTTGAATTAGTCAAAAGTTAATCATAAGTCTTCGTGGGAACGATACTTTATTCACTACTCTATTACTTGACGACCACGTATACTTGCGTGAGTGTGTTTGGTCGTAACAATTTTCTTTAACTCGCTTTCACGGCGGGGTGTTAGGAATTGGAATCAGAGAAGCAGTTGTCGGAAATAGCAGTGTGCAAAACTTCAGGATTCAATTGGTATTTCTAATGTCACGGCTCAAGGAAGATGATCTTCTAGGAGGATTAAGGCTGGTAGTAATTTGTTAGTTCAGGTGTTACAGAAATGGATGTTGATTTGATACAATATTTGGGCAGCGAAGGATGAGGAAGGACATGTGGAAGGTGTCTTGTGGTGGTTAAGTTCCTAGAAGCCCAAGTGTGAGAAAACAGAAGTCGAGTAGTTGCTTAAAGGAGAGGGTTTGACCAAAGTGGGAGAGTGGCAAGGTAGCACATGGGTTATGTGGTAGGATAACTACACAACTTGAGGAAAGTTTGAAGTGATTTGGAATTCATGATGGACAGTGACTAAGTCTACGGACTTAAGTTGTAATATTGACTGCTATATTGAGGAAGATTTGGTGTGACAGGAGGGAATTGCTTAATATGAAGAGGGATCCAACATGACTTTGGATTGGGATATATCGTTGCACCTCTAGTTGACGTCCATGAGGAGTGAACAGATTGGTGCAGCTGGTGAATGAGCTAGGACTCAGGATGATCTACTGATTTCATAGTAATTGCACCCAGGGCAGCGATGTTGGAATATGTCAGCATGTAATTTCCACAGGCGGGTTATCTCCTATGAGCAGGTTAGCAGTCGCGTGGTGTTGACAAAGCTTCTGCGAAGAATTCTACTGGCCACCCGATAAGAGATTAAATATGTAAATGTGGCTAGTGGTTCAGAGCGGTTATTAAAAGTTAATAAATGAGAGTTGCGTGTGCAGAATCATGTCAACGATGAAGAAAGAATCTCGGTGGATTCCAGAATTTATGTAATTGTAGCTTCAAGCTAAGTGGGAGAGCCCCACCGTCTATAATTGGATTGCATGGTTGTCTATTTGTGAGATTTCTGGTTATCGGTGTATTAGTGGGTCATTTCAACTAAGAAAAGAAAACATCAGTGGTAATTTGAGCAAAGGATTTGGGGGAATGTGTGCCATATTTGGCTTTATCGATTCATGTTTAGGCTTTAGGAGGACTCAGAGTTTATGCTTCGTGTAGATGTAATGCACAGGGAAAGTGAGAAAGTCGGGTGTTTCCTTGATAAAGTGTCCATGTGTTAATAAGGCCTTGGAGTTGATCATGTTTGGGAACAAGTCAGAGCAAGTGACTCACAACAACGGTCGTAGTGGGTTCAAAAATTTAAAGTACAGTGTCTAAGGATCTCAAGTCTGTAGTATGGTTGAGTATCGAGCTTTTACAGCAGATTATGAAACGGGGCTTGGATACTCTGCGTTATCTTTAGGTTGTGGTGTAGCAGTAGAAAAATGGAAGAAAATAACTTCGGATTCATAAAAGAAGTTTCAGAAGGGGTGTACTAGTTGAAGATGTAAAAGTTTGCACAAGGAAGAGTATGAGATGATTCGTGGGTCTTGAAATAACGTGGTCTCGTAAAATAAGGTCACTCGAGATGAGTGTGGATTTGAATTCGTGATGTAATGAATGGGACTATTATCATTTCTAAGGCAAGTTGAAAACAAATTGAGAAAAGATGGGTCAGCTAAGAATGGTTGAATTGGCATGATAGTGGCAATGATCAGTTCCTTTAGCGCATTAAGTTATGAATGTGATTTGTGGCGGTACGTGCGAGGCTTGACGACCGCCGTAATTGATTGTATTTGGAGAAATTCAAGTATTATGGCATGTTATGTGTAGATGGATCCCGGGAGAGTTATGGTGGTTTAGACCACTACTTGAGGAGTTTATTTCCTGCGGATATGGGAATTCAATCGCGTGTTACAATAGTTCTCCTGAATTGAGTTAAGCAAAAGGTTGCTATATGATGAAGTGTTGGGTCTGTTAGTGGTTCAAGAGTTATGATGGAATTCTTGTACTCTCGAGTATTGGCATGCTAGGTACAGTGAACGGCATAGGGAATATGAAAGTTGAGTATCAAGGTTGCAGTTCGGTTTTGACAAGAGTGTCAAAAGCTCAGACGAGCAGAAAAGGATTTAGAGGTTTAAAGCAAGCTAGTATTGTCTTTAGTGTCACCTGAGATCGGTGTTATGTGTAAGAGGCTTTGTGTATTGATTTACGGATCCTTGATTCTCCTTACAGTATTAGTATGGCCGGTGATATGGATGTGCAAACTTTTTATCTGTTACGGAAGGTCGTAGGAGCGTATTCCACGGGAAGAATGTATAAGTGTGACAAGTAGTCACCTGATTGATTAAATATTTAACAACCAAGTATGAAGATTGTGACGGTATCGCTAATTCGAGAATTTATGCCTGGAGGGAGCTCGGTTAATTTGGTTATGGACTCTGGAAGTTTGTTCCGGTTATGATGGTTGTTCTTGTGTATTATGGTAAAAAGGGTTATTATGGATCCTTGAAAGGTTATTAGCCTATTACGGTGCGATCAGAATCGGCTTGAGTTCTGTTGATGGATTTAAATATGAATACAAGCCTTAAATCAGGACGGACGTGTTCATTTCAGCATAAGCGCTCCCTATAGAGGAGTATTCGGACATTGGATGTCATTTCGTCGTCGGTTATTTCATGTAATACTATATTGTGCCATGTTAGTTGTGAAACGGCTTGATAAATTTCTTATGTGTTGAGGTTCCGCGTAGCGATGGTGTTATGTGAGCAGGATGGCTCTCGAGATTCAGATCATATGTCGTACCTTAGTTGTGCTAGTGTTTTGTAGCGTATGGAGCTGTCGGTCCTTCTAGGGATGGTGTTATGCACTTAGCGTGCTTGTGTCCGATATTCAGATGTTTTATTGTAATGAGCATTCTAGCTCGGTAAGTATTTCCTTATAGATTCTTTTTGTGCGAATCGGGTGACACGCCGCCACGGGTATGTTGTTTGGATCAGGTTGCACGCCGTAACAGTGTGATGTTGAGTATAGTCCCCTATATTCTATTTCATGTGTTTTGTGTCCCATTTTCCGAGGAAGGTTCATGACACCTTTTCAGTTGTCTAATTAGTTACGCGGGTTGAGTAGTTCTTTCCAGAGTTCATTTTTCCTTATGTATCGCATTCCAGTTTGTAGCATGTTGGTGCATTGTTGGCGTCATACGAGACCTTGGTCAGGGTTTGAGGCGGCTTATTTCCTGCGTAGTTTATATTGGGTGAGACGAGACTATTGGACCTGAAATAGGTGCAATCAGAATTATATAAGGTATATTAAAGAATAAACATCGCTATTCAGCTTAGAATGAGATAATGGTCCTTGTCAGAAAGAGAAACTTAGTAAATTATTGACTCGGCAGTTGGTTATAAAATTCTACATATTTCTTCCATCGTGGAAGCATTGCGAGAGTTGGAACATGACTTATATGTATCATGAGATGTGTTGTGGACACCAGATTCGTGGAATCTCGACTATTGTTACCGAGTATATTATTTTGGGCATGTGAATGGTGTGGTGCATGCTTTAAATTCAACCAAGGTATGCAATCCTGTATTGGTGCATCGTGTAGTGATTGATACGGTGTTCATAAGTTGGAAACGAGCATAGTGGAAAATTCTGGATGTTAGAATTTGGCTCTAAGGCTTATTTGATCAAATAAAGGGGAGAATCTTTAGATTGGCTCAAGCTAATGTGCTCAATTGGGTGTGGTAGCACGGGTATGGGCACGAGGTGTTAAACAATGATTTTGTACAACTCAGGAACATTCCTTAGCACGTTCGAGGATGAAAATATAGTTAAGTGAGAGAGAATGTAATGACCCAACCGGTCATTTTTAACTTTTAGAACCACGTTACCTAAAATAAAACTCCATGAATGTGCTTTTATTGATTTATGACTTGCGGGGATGGTTGGTTCAGAATTTGGAGTGTTCGGGTTGAAATCGGAACACTTGGTTCCTTAAGTTAGCCTTAAAAGGCCAAGTTTGACTTCGGTCAACATTATATGCAAACGACCCCGAAATAGAATTTTGATGATTCCAACAGCTCTGCATGGTGATTTTAGACTTAGGAGTGTGATCGGAATTTTATTTGAAAGTCCGTAGTGAAATTAGGCTTGAAATAGCTAAAATAAGAATTTAAAGTTTGAAAGTTTGACCGGGGAGTTGACTTTTTGATGTCGCGGTCGGAATCTAGTTCTAAAAATTTTTACAGCTCCGTTATGTCATTTATGACTTGTGTGCAAAATTTGAGGTCAATCGGACTTGATTTGATAAGTTTCGACTTCGAATGTAGAAGTTGGAAATTTTAAGTTTCATTAAGCTTGAATTGGAGCATCATTCGTGGTTTTAGCGTCGTTTTATGTGATTAGAGGTTTCAAATAAGTTCGTATGATATTTTTGGACTTGTTGGTATATTTGCTTGAGGTCCCGAGGGCCTCGGGTGAGTTTTGGATGGTTAACGGATCAAAAATATTGGACTTAAACAGCTGCTGCAATCTTTCTCTTCTGCTGGAAATTCTGGGCTATGATCGAGCCCAAAATCGAGCCCAAAATCGAGCCCAAGATCGACGCCCAAGATCGAGCTCCCCTGATCGAGCTCCCTTGATCGAGCTCCTATGATCGGACTCCAAGATCGAGCTCCCATGATCGAGCTCCCATGATCGGACTCCCTGATCTAGCTCCCATGATCGAGCTTCCATGATCAGACTCCCTGATCGAGCTCCCTGATCGGACTGGACAGATCTATAAGTTATAAAAACAGGGGCATTCGACCCATTTGCCATTTTTGACAAACTTGAGCTTGAGCAGAGGCGACTTTTGACAGATTTTCAAGGAAAGATATTGGGGTAAGTGATTCCAACTTGGAGTTGGTCTATATACACAAATATATCATTGTTTTCACCATTTAATTAGTGTTTTGAGATTGAAGTTTGGGAAAATTTTTAGAAATCTCCTAGAAACGAATTTTTGAGATTTCGATAGCGATACAGAGTTGGATTTGAGTAAAATTGGTATGGTTGGACTCGTAATTGAATGGGTTGTCGGATTTCGTAACTCTCGCCGGATTCTGAGATGTGGGCCCCACGAGCAAATTTTTAATTAATTTCGGAATTTTAAATGAAAATGTAGTATTTTCTTATAGAAGTGATTCCTATAAATTTTAGTGATTGTATCAAATTATTGTTGGTTAGATTAGAGCCAATCGAAGTTGGATAATCGAGGAATAGGCCTACTAGTGGATTAAATTGGAGCAAGACGAGGTAAGTCTCTTGTCTAATCTTGTGAGGGAGAAATTTACCCCATAGATGATTAAATTAAATAATTATTGCTAATTGCGGGGGCTACGTACGCATGAGGTGATGAAAGTCCGTGCGTAGCTACTTTTAATGCTTAAGTTCGGGTAGTTTAGGACTTAAAGCATGAATTACTTGTGTAAATTATATTCTTTATTAATTAAATTATTTGATGTATATATATATTGTGAATTGTTATGAAAGGTAGTAAAAGATGAAATTTTCATATGCTTAATTTTTGTTTAGATTAATTAATTGTTGAAATAAATTGTTATCCTCTCGAATAAATTTTACAATAAATACTCTTATTCCGGAGGTACATAAGAAAATGTCATCCTTTCTTGTGGATCGGGCCGAACGCCTCGGCAGGATAGATGCATCTATGGATCATGCCGCACGTCCCTCTACAGTGTACACAATACTCTGGATCGGGCCGAACGACCTCGACAGAAATCGTGCTTAATAATAATAATTACACGATACTTTGATAGTTTATTGCAGCTTGCGAAGCTTTGGAAATCTTTGGAATTTAAAAAATTATTATTCCTGCTTGTTAAGGAATTATTGTTATTCCTGTAAATGAGACTAATTGATAAATTAGAAATTTATTGGAATTGAAGGAATTTAATTAATATATTGAGAATTGTTGCTTTTGAAGGAATTTAATTATTTCTGCTGGTTAAATAAATTATTGTAAATTCTTTGAATCATGCTGATTTAGATATTCTAATTTTATTTCATTTTTTATTATTGACCCATAGTGAGTGTCAAAGTCGGCCACCTCGTCTCTACCACTTCGAGATTAGGCTTGATACTTACTGGGTACACGTTGTTTACGTACTCATACTACACTTGCTGTAGTAGCCTTGTGGGCGCAGAGGTGTGGTTAAAATGCAGGGACTTAGGTGAGCTACATTCTATATTACGATCCGCAGCCAACAGAGTCTCCTTCAGAGTTATTTATATTTTCCTGTCTAATTTGTATTCTGGACAGATGCTGTATTTTATTTTTAATTCCTTAGTAAATGCTCATGCACTTGTGACACCGGGTTTTGGGAACGGTTACAGATTGTTTTGAAATTTAGTTGTTAAAAATATTTATCATTTACTCTATGATTTCTATCTTTGCTGTTTCATTAAAGAAATTTTGATTTCAAAAATACTAAATGTGTAATTAAGTGAAGTTTGTATTATTGGCTTGCCTGACAGCGGTGTCCGGCGCTATCACGAACTTAAGGTGAGATTTGGGTCGTGACTACATGGTATCAGAGCACTTGGTTCACTTAGGTCTCATGAGTCATGATCAAGTCTAGTAGAGTCTTGCGGATCGGTACGGAGATATCTGTACTTATCTTCGAGAGTCTACAGGGTTGTTAGGAGCATTTCCCTTCTTGATTCCTTATCATGCGATTTGATTCCTTTGAGGCTTATGCCTTTGTTTCTTTCCTACTCGATCTTATGTGGCGTGAAATACTTGTTATACATCAAGAATTGAGGAATTGTAATGGTACTACATATGTGAGGCAGGATGTTTTCTCCCTGCATAAATGATTGGACTATTGTTGTCATCTTGTAGAATGATGTTCTGTCATTTCAGCTCAGTAGCTATATTTCAGAGGGTTTTGAGGCTACGCACAAGTTACTACGATGTTCATGTGTTATGTGGTAGGATAACTACACAACTTGAGGAAAGTTTGAAGTGATTTGGAATTCATGATGGACAGTGACTAGGTCTACGGACTAGAGTTGTAATATTGGCTGCTATATTGAGGAAGATTGGGCGTGACAGGAGGGAATTTCTTAATATGAAGAGGGATGCAAAATGACTTTGGATTGGGATGTATCGTTGCACCTCTAGTTGACATCCATGAGAAGTGAACAGATTGGTGCAGCTGGTGAATGAGCTCGGACTCAGGATGATCTACTGATTTCATAGTAATGGCACCCAGTGCAACGACGTTGGAATATGTCGGCATGTAATTTCCACAGGCGGGTTATCTCCTGTGAGCAGGTTAGTGGTCGCGTGGTGTTGACGAAGCTTCTGTGAAGAATTCTACTGGCCACCCGGTAATAGATTTAATATGTAAATGTGGCTAGTTGTTCAAAGCGGTTATTAAAGGTTAATAGATGCGGGTTGCGTGTGTAGAATCATCTCAACGATTAAGAAAGAATCTCGGTGGATTCTAGAATTTATGTAATTGTAGCTTCAAGCTAAGTGGGAGAGCCCCACCGTCTACAATTGGATTGCATGGTTGTCTATTTGTGAGGTTTCTGCTTATCGGTGTATTGGTGGGTCATTTCAACTAAGAAAAGAAAACATCAGTGGTAATTTAAGCAAAGGATTTGGGGGAATGTGTGCTATATTTGGCCTTATCGATTCATGTTCAGGCATTGGGAGGACTCAGAGTTTATGCTTCATGTAGATGTAATGCACAGGGGAAGTGAGATAGTCGGGTGTTTCCTTGATAAAGTGTCCATGTGTTAACAAGGCCTTGGAGTTGATCATGTTTGGGAACAAGTCAGAGCAAGTGACTCTCAAGAAAGGTCGTAGTGGGTTCAAAAATTTAAAGTACGGTGTCTAAGGATCTCGAATCTGTAGTATGGTTGAGTATCGAGCTTTTGCAGCAGATTATGAAATGGGGTCAATCACCAAAGTTCAAGAACATCGAAATGGCGTCACAGAAAATTAAACTTCTAGATAAACTTCTAGTGAGGCTGCTAATTCCAAGTTCTATGATAATGTGGAAAGCATCCTCGATGTTACCTTTGGAAGTTTTGGGTCAGTTACAAGGAGCAAAGCAAGCTCTTTAGGACACCAAGCACTCCATTGTTGTCCACGTCAACCCTTATTTTGGGATCTTCATCTTCAAAAAGAGCAAGATCCTCTACAAACACGACCCAAAAAGGGAACGATGTCGCCAAAAGGAACGAAAAGGTTCTTGCCCATCTTAGTTTATCTAAGTCTAAGAAAACTTTCATGCAAGCTTACGATGATAACTTGAGTGTTGGATCTACTTTAGTCTCCATTAAAGCGACCTCCAAGCTCTATCCCAATAATAATCTATTTCATTCTTCATCCTCTACGGACATCATTCAAGCAATGGTTATTGAAGTTTCTACCGTAGAAGAACAACTCGCAAATTTGACGAAAGCAGTTGAAGGCTTGTCAAAGCGCATGCAAGATCAAGATGCTAAGCTTTCCAATTTAACAAATAAGTTAGATAGCATAGTTGAGGGAGAGTCCATACAAACACCTTTAAATCTTCAAAGGTTACAAGAGAAATGGGTCTCCTCCGAAAATCAAGCAACGACAACTAAGGAGATCCAAGTCTCCACTGAATGTCTAATTCCCGTTGAGAAATTGAAGGACTTCATCATAGAGGCTATCAATGATAAACCTGAGTCATAATCCAAACTATCTCTCACATATGCAAAACCGTATACGCAAAGAATTGATAACTTGAAGATGCATGCTGGTTATTAACCTCCTAAGTTGCAACAATTCCACGGCAAGGGAAATTTGAAACAACATGTATCGCACTTTGTTGAAACTTGCAAGAATGCTGGAACGATGATTATCTTGTCAAACAGTTTGTTCGATCTCTCAAAGGTAATGCATTCGATTGGTACACAGATCTCGAACCTGGATCCATCGATAGTTGGGAGCAGTTAGAGCATGAGTTTCTTAATCATTTCTATAGCACAAGGCGCATTGTAAGCATGATCGAACTTGCAAACGCTCATCAACGAAAGGATGAGCTAGTTATTGACTTCATTAACCGCTGGAGAAGCTTAAGCCTCAACTGCAAAGATCGCCTCAGTGAAACTTCTGGCATCGAAATATGCATTCAAGGCATGCATTGGGGTCTTGGCTATATCTTGCAAGGAATAAAGCCCAAAACATTTGAAGAACTAGTAACTCGTGCTCATGATATGGAACTAAATATGGCCATAAGTTCCTACCAAGGGCTACCTGTCTTTGAGCTTTACGGCGAAGAAGAAGAACAAGAAGGCGAGGATGGGGGCAAGTTTTCATTCGAAAATGAAACCGAAGAGTCTATGCATGTCACTATGCTCCTTGGTGCATGAGCCTAAACTGCAAGTTATAACACTCCTTAACGCACGAGCCTAAACTACAAGTTATAATGCTCCTTAATGCATGAGCCTAAACTGCAAGTTATAATGCTCCTCAACGCATGAGCCTTAACTGCAAGTTATAATACTTCTTGGCACATGAGCCTACACTGTATGTCATGAATCTCCCTAAATTTGAACTAAATCTTTAAGATGTAAAGCTCTTCAAATTCGAGCAAACTGTTCAAGTTGAAAAACTCTTCAAATTCGAGCAAAGTCTTCAAATTGTAAAGCTCTTCAAATTTGAGCAAAGTGTTCAAGTTGCAAAGCTCTTCAAATTCGAGCAAAGACTCAAATCAAAAGCTCTTCAAAGTCGAGCAAAGACTTTAAGTTGCAAAGCTCTTCAAATTTGAGCTAAATCTTCAAATTACTACGCTCCTGAATGCACGAGCCTAAACTGCATGTCATGAAGCTCTTCAAATTTGAGCAAAATCTTTACACGAGCCTAATCTGCAAGTTATAATGCTTCCTGGTACATGAGTATATATTGTATGTCATGAAGCTCCCCAATTCTAAAATAAATCTTTAAGGCGTAAAGCTCTTTAAATTCGAGTAAAGTTTTCAAGTTGCAAAGCTCTTCAAATTTGGGCAAAGTGTTCAAGTTGAAAAGCTATTCAAATACAAGCAAAGACTCAAGTCAAAAGCTCTTCAAAGTCGAGCAGGGACTTCAAATCGCAAAGTTTTTCAAATTCGAGCCAAACTTCAAGACGTAAAGCTCTTCAAATTCGGCAAAGGCTTCAAGTTGTAAAGCTCTTCAAATTTGAGTGGAACTTCAAGTTGCAAAGCTCTTCAAAATTGAGCAAGTCTTAAAGTTGCGAAGCATTTCAAATTGTAATTCTTCAAATTACAATGCTCCTGGATGCACGAGCCTAAACTGCAGGTCATAAAGCTCTTCAAATTCGAGTAAAATCTTCAAGTTGCAAAGCTCCTCAAAACATGAGCTTAAATTACAAGTCATTATTCTCCTTAACGCAAGACCATAAACTGCATGTTAGTCCTGGCCCGCAAGAGTATAAATTGTGTACGCCCCCCAAAAGAAAAGTCTACTAGGCTGAAAACCTCGAAAGAGGCAGCCTAGGCAAAAGTTTAGGACATAAAAACAAATCACCCATTATGAACTATGGTATGATTTGATCCCCTTCATCGAGGTACGTAGGCAACTTAGAGTTTCTTTCTAAATTCAGTCGCATGAATTCAAAAGATACATATTTCTCCAATTGTTGTCCGAATGAAGTATGATGGAATATAATCCATTCAATCAACACTTGAAAATCAGGCTGAAATGTCATTCTTCTGTTGAACTTTGGATCTCATTTGATTTAAATGGGGCAACCCTCCAAAGTAAATTGGTATCTTTAATGGGACAGCTTTAGGAGGATGCCAAGCATTTGCATTGAAGTCCAGAGATTCATTATGTCTTCATGTTCGCCAAACCTTCAGGTTTGTTGGTATTCAAGTCCACCGTCCTTCTAGTTGAAGTCTGCAAGTCTACCAGTCTTTAAGTTGAATTATTCAAACCTTCCAAGTCTTCAAGTCCTCCGGTCTTCAAGTTGAATTATTTAAGCCCTCTAAGTCTTCAAGTTGAAGTCTTCATGTCTGCTAATTTTTCAAGTTGAAGTTTAAAAGTCCACCGCTCTTCAGTCTGAAGCGTCAAAGTCTGCCGAATCTTCAAGTCCGTCAAATCTTCAAGTTTGTCGATCTTCAAGTTGAAGTCTGCAAGGTCCACCAAGTCTTCAAAGTCTGCCAAATGTTCAAGTCGATGTCGTCAAGTCCACCAAGTCTTCAAATTGAAGCTTTTTAATTTTTCAATCTTAAGGTGGACATATTAGTCCCTTTGTATCTTAAGTTGGCCTCTTCGCGTATTTGTCCTTAAAAGGAACTATGATTTTCCAATCTTAAGGTGGACATTTAAGTCCCTTTGCACCTTAAGTTGGCCTCTTCGTGTATTTGTCCTTAAAGGAAACTATGATATTCCAATCTTAAGGTGGACATTTAAGTCCCTTTGCACCTTAAGTTGGCCTCTTTGCGAGTTTGTCCTTAAAAGGAACTATAATTTTCCAGTATTAAGGTGAATATTTAAGTTCCTTTGCACCTTGAGCTGGTCTCATCACGGATTGGATCCTTCTATATGCTGTTGAGGATTTGTCCTTTCATAGGTTACCATGAATTGGTCCTTCTATATGTTGTTGCAAATTTGATACTCCTTTTGATACTTCTATATGCGGTTATGGAGTTGATCCTTCTTTATATTGTTATGGAGTTGATCCTTCTGTATGCTGTTGTGGATTGATCCTTCTATAAGTTGTTGTGGATTTATCATTCTATATATATTATATAGAATTTGTTGATGAAGATATCTCCATTACCTACAAAAAGGGAAAGAAATGAACGCAAAGTAAAAGGAGGAGAAATTATCGTGACGCAGCTAAGTCAAAATCGCCAAAAGAAAAAGGTGATTCAAAACAGCTCGTAAAGGCAGCAAATTGATGATGACAAGCGTAGAGCATTGTGACATATATATAGGAAACACAAAAGGTGGCTGTCAAATAGTGATTTCGATGTGGGACGATAGTTACAATCTGTCTCCTAATTGGATTTGGTTGGTTTGCATCGGTTGTCTTGTGCAATAAACTACTGAAAGTTTGATCTCAAATATGGGGTGAGAGTCCTTTTTAAAATGGAATAAGGAAGCTCATTTAATGCATGGCTATCTCCTAGAATCCTTATTAGAGACAAAGAGGATTACCTTGCAAAGAACGTAAATTGCCAACCAAATTCGTTTCAGATAGTAAAGTCACGTGAATGTAATGAGATTACAACATATAGAATGCAAACTTCAATCATTACGGTTTTATTTTATTCTTGTCCAAATATGAATTACCATTAATGCTTTTGAGGCAAAGTGCAAGTTAATTGAGGAAATTATTCAGTTGGAAGCCCTAGTTCGACACCCGTGTTTGGGGCTTCACTGATACTTCAAGGCCTTGTCATTAATAATCAAGTTTTTGTTCGGACAACGCTTGAAGTAGGGGCATTTATAGACATTTAAATTTTATCGAATTTAAATCGATAAAATAACATGGACTATATTTTAATATATTAGTCCAAATAAATATGTTGGACTAATATAATTAGATTGATTATATGAGGCCAATATAATTGGGCTAGTCCATTTAGTTGGGCTACAAATGATGAGCCCACTTCATGTTACGACCCGACCGGTCATTTCGGGAGTTAGTCCTGTTTCCCCAATTTATGCTTCTTTTGTGCTTTACAGCTGTATTATGTCTTACCGGGTTAGTTGGTTCGGGTCCGGAATAGTTTTGGAGTGAGTTGAGACACTTAGTCTCTTAATTGGAAGCTTAAGTTGGAAAAGTCGACCGGATATCGACTTGTGCGAAAACGATCTCGGATTTGAATTTTTATGGTTCTGTTAGCTCCGTTAGGTAATTTTGGACTTAGGAGCGAATCCGGAATAAGATTTGGAGGTCCATAGTAGAATTAGGCTTGAATTGGCGAAAGTTAGAATTTTGACGATTTTGGCTGGCAGTGGAAATTTTGATATCGGGGTCGGATTGGATTTTCGGAAGTAGGAAAAGGTTCGTGGTGTTATTTTTGACTTGTGTGTAAAATTTAAAATCAATCGGACGTGGTTTGGTAGGTTTCGGTGTCCTCTGTGGAATTTAAAAGTTTAGAAGTTCTTTAGGCTTGAATCCGGGTGTAATTGGTGTTTTGATATTGTCTTGATTTATTGGTGTGATTGGTTGAGGTCCCGTAGACCTCGGGGTGATTTTGGGTGGTTAACAACTTGATGGGAGTTGAGGAATTGCAGTTGAAGCTGCTGCTACTGCTACTAGTGTAACTGCACCTGCGGAGTGGGAACCACAGGTGCGAGCCCGCAGATACGGCTAAGGAGGATCTGGGCAGAGGATGCAGGTGCGATGGAATTCCCGCACCTGCAATGGTCGCAGAAGCGGATTTAGGGGTGCAAGTGCGTGTTTGGACTGCAGGTGCGATGTATTTCCCGCGCCCGTGAAGAGCGCAGATGCAGTCACTTGAACGAAGGAACGGAGACAGTGTTTAGGGATTTTTTCGCAGAAGCGGGGCTTTGCCCGCAGATGCAGAAATGGAGCCGCAGGTGCGAAAAGTCTGGGCAGAACCTATAAATAGAACACTTCGAGATTTTTAACCATTTTCATTATTTTTTAGCTCGGATTTTGGGGATTTTGAGAGAGATTTCGGAGTAATCATTGAGGTAAGTTCCTTGTGCTTAATTATCTTCAATAATAGTGTTTCCCCACTGATTTTACACCTAGTGGATGAGTGTTTGAGGTGAGATTTGGGTGATTAGGGCTTGGGAATTGGAGAGTGAATTTTGGGGTTTTGGAGGGGCAATTGAGGTCAGATTTTGATAAATTTGGTATAGTTAGACTCGTGAGTGAATGGACTTTCGGGTTTTTGTGACTTTCGTCGAGTTTCGAGACATGGGCCTGGGAGCCGGGTTGAGCCGATTTCGAATTTTGGACTATATTTTAGTAGTTTTCTTGTGGAATTGATCCTTTTAGCCAATATTGATTATCTCGTATTATTTGTGGCTAGATTTGGGGCATTTGGAGGCCGATTCGAGAGGCAAAGGCATTTCAGAGTAGGATTTCTGCACGGTTGAGGTAAGTAACAGTCTTAAATCTGGTTTTCAGGGTATGACACTCCGAGAATTGGTATGATGTCAATATTTGAAGGTAACGCACATGCTGGGTGACGGGCGTGTGAGCGGGCACCGTAAGGGATTGTGACTTGGTCCATCCCGTGAGACTGTAAAGTCGAATAGCCATTGTTATTACTTGTTTATCCTTGTCTTTGAGCAATTGACTGCCTTTCATGTTAGAAACTATGCTTAGGTCATATGATATCACTGTTGGGACCCGCAATAGTCGAATACTTATTGAATTGACTGTTAATTGCTGTCTTGTACTCAGTCACAGTCTTACTTGTGTGTTATATCTCCGTTCCCTCTCATTTCTTGTTGATACTTGTTGTATTCTCTGTTTGGGCTAATTATTATGATATTCTGTGAGCCCGAGAGACTGGAGAGGTTAGTGACTGAGACAGGGCCTGAGTGCCGAGCTGGGAGCTGTGAGGTATATTTGATCGGGTTGCAAGCCGCAACAATATTGGATCAGATTGCACGCCGCAATAATATTGGATCGGGTTGCATGCCACAACAAGCCTTCGGGATATATATATATTATTGGATCAGGTTGCACGCTGCAATAATATTGGATCGGGCTGCGCGCTGCAACAATATAGCGCTTGGGCTGAAGGTGCCTCTCCGGAGTCTCTAGATCCCAAGTGAGTGCAGGTACTTATTGAGAGTGTGTATTGAGGGTTGAGAGCCAAAAGTATGAGTTGTTGAGATGAGTTGAGTGACTGTTGCCTTGAGAGGTTGTACTTGCTTTTATTTATTGTTGCACTTAGTTGTTATCTATTGTAGTTATGAAATTTCTGGAAGATTCATATCTGTTTTACTTGAGCTCGAACTAATTTGACTTATACCACCGGATTTGAAAGCATGTTCACTCTTTACTGAAAACTTTTGAAATGATCTGTATTTTTATAGTTCGTCACTGCTTCTAGTTCCTTATTTAATTTTGTTACTTGCTGAGTTAGTTGTACTCATGCTACACCTTGCACTTCATGTACAGATCCAGGTGTGTACGGTTCTGGCGGTCGCTGAGTTCGTGCGCGGGTTGATTATCGGAGACTTACGAGGTAGATGTCGGCGTCCGCAGTCCTTCTTTCTCCTTTCTTATTATCTCTTCTCTCTTGTATTGGCATTTGGCACAGACTGTAGTAGACTCTGTTTTCTAGATTGGTTGTTAGATGCTCATGACTTAGTGACACCTCGATGTCGGGCTGTCATTCCGCACTTGTATTTTGGGTTTTACCTTGTTATTATGTAAACCTTCAGTTAGTTTAATTGCTTTAGCTCACTTTTGTTATATATTGAAAGCATATTGAGAATGTCGACTTGCCTAGTTCCATGATAGGCACCATCATGACTAGTTAGGTATTTGGGTCGTGACAAATTGGTATCATAGCCTAGGTTACATAGGTCTCACGAGTCATAAGCAGGTTTAGTAGATTCTTGCAGATCGGTACAGAGACGTCTGTACTTATCTTCGAGAGGCTGCAGAACCTTTAGGAAACTCCATATTCTTGAATTCTTGTCATGCGAATCTGTTGATTCTAGTAACTAAACATATGTTGTTCCATTCTGTCACAGATGGTGAGGACTCGTACTACTGGTCAGGATGGACAACCACCATCCAGGGCCATGAGAGGCCAAGGTCGTGGTAGGGGCAGAGGTACAGCCCGCACAGCAGCTGGGGCAGTACCTGCAGACCCACCAGTTGCCCCAGATCAGGACCAGATTCCAGTTATTGATGCACCAGCTCAGGCACCACCTGTGCCTATTGTGATTCTAAGCCTTCAGGAGGCCTTAACTCAGATTCTGACCGCGTGTACCAGTCTTGCCCAGGCGGTCTCTATTCCGGCAGCAGCAACCACTTCTCAGGCCGGGGGAGGTGCTCATACTCCCGCTGCCCGCACACCAGAGCAGGTGGTACAGGGATTCTAGACACCGGAGGCACTACCAAGCCAGCCGGTTGCAGTTGCTCAGGACTATGTGGTTCCTTCTATGCTTGAGGATGAGCAGCGTAGATTGGAAAGGTTTAGGAGACTCCAGCCTCCATCTTTCAGTGGTGCAGAGAGAGATGATACACAGGGTTTCTTGGACAGGTGTCAGAGGATACTCCGTACAGATGGTGTTCTGGAGACCAATGGGGTCTCGTTCACTACCTTTCAGTTCTCTGGGGCTGCATTCAATTGGTGGGAGGCTTACGAGAGGTGTAGCCTGATCGACGCAATGCCTCTTACCTGACAACAGTTCTCCATTATCTTTCTAGAGAAGTTCGTGCCTCAGTCCCGCAGAGAAGAGCTGCGCAGACAGTTTGAGCATCTTCGTCAGGGTGATATGTCTATGATGCAGTATGAGATGTGATTCTCGGAGTTGGACCGTCATGCTATCTGGTTGGTTCCCACAAATAGGGAGAGGATCAGGAGTTTTATAGATGGCCTCACTTATTAGTTGCTATTGCTTATGACCAGAGAGAGAGTATCTGGTGCTACTTTTGATGAGGTTGTCAACATTGCTCGGCAGATTGAGATGGTTCGCAGTCAGGAGAGGGTTGAGATGGAGGCCAAGAGGCCTCATGGATAGGGAGGATTTAGCGGTTCTCCTTCTGGGGGTTAGTTCCAACACAGTAGAGGTCGTCCTTTCAGACATGCTCAGACGGCTCGTCCAGGTCACCGTGGTGCATCATCTGGCCATGGTTCTCATAGTTACCAGTAGGACCGTTCATCTCTCGGTGCCCTCCCAGCGCAGAGTTCATCCCGTGCTCCATCGGGTCAGGGTTCGTCTATGCCAGGTCCTTCTACCAGTTATGTCGGTGCTCGGGGCTCCCTTCAATCCCATGCACTAGCACCAGGGAGTTGTTATATGTGTGGGGAGTTTGGTCACATGAGGAGAGAGTGTCCCCGTATAGTGGGAGGTCCAGCTCCGCAGAGGAGCCAGTCTATGTCATCAGCACCATCCCCTCCACCACCCGCTCAGCCAGCCCGGGGTGGAGCCCAGTCAGCTAGGGGTCACCCGAGAGGGGGAGGCAGATCAGGGGGTGGCCAGGCCCATTTCTATGCCCTCCCTGCTAGACCAGATGCCATTGCTTCAGATGCTGTGATTACAGGTATTGTCTCAGTTTGCCACAGAGATGCCTCTGTATTATTTGACCCTGGTTCCACTTATTCATATGTTTCCTCGTATTTCGCTCATTTTATGGATATGCCCCGTGAGTCTTTAGTTTCATCTGTTTATGTATCTACTCTTGTGGGTGATACTATTATTATGGACCGCGTATATCGGTCATGTGTCGTGACTATTGGGGGTCTGGAGACCAGAGAGGATCTTTTGCTGCTCAGTATGGTCGATTTTGATGTGATATTGGGTATGGATTGGTTGTCTCCATGTCATAATGTTCTAGATTGTCACGCTAAGACTGTGATGTTAGCAATATCGGGGTTGCCGAGAGTTGAGTGGAGCGATTTTGTAGACTATGTTCCCAGTAGAGTGATTTCATACTTGAAGGCTCAGCAGATAGTTGAGAAGGGTTGTCTATCCTATTTAGCTTTTGTAAGGGATGTTAGTGCAGAGACTCTTGCGATTGATTCTGTTCCGGTGGTGCGTGATTTTCCGGATATGTTTCCTACAAACCTGCCGGGCATGCCACCTGATAGGGATATTGACTTCGGTATTGATTTAGTGCCGAGCACTCAGCCCATTTCTATTCCATCGTATCGTGTGGCACCGACAAAGTTGAAGGAACAGCTTCAGGAACTCCTTGATAAGGGGTTTATTCGGCCTAGCGTGTCACCTTGGGGTGCACCGGTTCTATTTGTAAAGAAAAAAGATGGTTCTATAAGGATGTGCATTGACTACAGGCAGTTGAACAAGGTCACGGTCAAGAACAAGTATCCTTTGCCACGTATTGATGATCTATTTGACCAGCTTCAGGGAGCGAGGGTGTTCTCCAAGATTGATTTGAGGACAGGGTATCACCAGCTGAAGATTCGGGACTCTAATATTCTTAAGACAACTTTCAGGACCCGATATGGCCATTATGAGTTCCTTGTGATGTCTTTTGGGCTGACTAATGCCCCAGCAGCGTTCATGCATTTGATGAACAATGTGTTTCAGCCTTATTTGGACTCGTTCATTATTGTATTCATTGATGATATCCTGGTGTACTCTCGTAGCCAAGAGGAACATGCCCAGCATCTGAGGATTGTGTTACAGAGATTGAGGGAGGAGAAGCTTTATGCAAAGTTCTCCAAGTGTGAGCTTTGGCTCGGTTCAGTGGCGTTCTTGGGGCACGTGGTGTCCAGTGAGGGTATTTAGGTGGATCCGAAAAAGATAGAGGCGGTGCAGAGTTGGCCCAAACCGTCCTCAGCCATGAAGATTAGGAGCTTTCTTGGGTTGGCGGGCTATTACCGTCATATTGTGGAGGGTTTATCATCTATTGCATCGCCCTTGACCAAATTGACCCAAAAGGGTTCTCCATTCAGGTGGTCGGATGAGTGCGAGGAGAGCTTTCAGAAGCTCAAGAATGCCTTGACCACGGCCCCATTTCTAGTTCTGCCATCAGCTTCTGGTACTTACACAATGTATTGTGATGCCTTGCGTATAGGTATTTGATGTTTTCTGATGCAGGAGGGTAGAGTGATTGCTTATGCTTCGTGCCAATTGAATACCCATGAGAAGAACTATCCTGTCCATGATCTTGAGTTAGCAGCTATTGTTCACGCCTTAAAGATTTGGCGGCACTATCTGTACGGGGTTTATTGTGAGATCTACACTGATCACCGGAGTTTGCAGCATTTGTTCAAGCAGAAAGATCTTAACTTGCATCAGCGGAAGTGGTTGAAGCTTCTCAAGGACTATGATATCACCATTTTGTACCATCCCGGGAAGGCCAATATGGTGGCCAATGCCTTGAGTCGCCAGCAGAGAGACCCTTGGCATTGGATGTTCAGGCCTTAGCAAGCTAGCTTGTCATGTTGGATATTTCGGAGCCGAGTCGAGTATTGGCTTGTGTGGTCTCTAGGTCTTCTCTTTATGATCGTATCAGGGAGCGTCGGTATGATGACCCACATCTGCTCATCCTTCAGGACAAGGTTCAGCGAGGTGATGCTAGAGATGTGACTATTGGTGATGATAGCATGTTGAGGATGCAGGGCACGATATGTGTGCCCAATGTGGATGGGCTTCGGGAGTTGATTCTTGAGGAGGCCCACAACTCGCGATATTCTATTCATCCGGGTGCCGCGAAGATGTACCAGGATTTGAGACATCACTATTGGTAAAGGAGGATGAAGAAGGATATATTTTGGTTTGTGGCTCGGTGTCTCAACTGTCAGCAGGTTAAGTATGAGCATCAGAGACCGGGTGGCTTGCTTCAGAGGTTAGAGATCCCAGAGTGGAAGTGGGAGTGGATCACCATAGATTTCGTATTTGAGCTCCCACAGACTTTAAGGAAGTTCGATGCTATTTGGGTGATTGTGGATCGGCTGACCAAGTTTGCATACTTCATTCCAGTTGGTACTACTTATTCTTCAGAGCGATTGGCTGAGATTTACATCCGAGAGAGTGTTCGCCTTCATAGTGTCCCAAATTCCATCATTTCAGATAGAGGCACACATTTTACATCGCAGTTTTGGAGGGCCGTGCAGTGAGAGTTGGGTACTCAGGTTGAGTTGAGCACAACCTTTCACCCTCAAATGGATGGACAGTCCGAGCGCACTATCCAAATATTGGAGGACATGTTACGCGCTTGTGTCATTGATTTAGGGGGTTCATGGGACCAGTTTATGCTGCTCGCGGAGTTTGCATATAACAACAATTATCAGTCGAGCATTCAGATCGCTCCATACCAGGCTTTATATGAGAGGCAGTGTAGATCTCCGGTGGGATGGTGTGAGCTAGGTGAGGCTAGACTCTTGGGTACAGACTTGGTCCAGGATGCATTAGACAAGGTGAAATTCATTCAGGAGCGACTTCGCACGGTGCAGTCTAGGCAGAAGAGCTATGCTGACAGGAATGTCCGTGATGTGTCTTTCATGGTCGGGGAGAAGGTTCTACTGAAGGTATCACCCATGAGGGGTGTTATGAGGTTTGGGAAGTGGGGTAAGTTGAGCCCTCGGTTCATTGGGCCTTTTGAGGTACTTTAGAGGATTGGGGAGGTAGCTTAAAAGCTTGCCTTGCCACCTAGCTTGTCGAGTGTGCATATAGTATTTCATGTTTCTATGCTTCAGAAGTATATCGGCGATCCGTCCCATGTTTTGGATTTCAGCACGGTTTAGTTAGATGGTGATATGACTTATGATGTGGAGCCGGTGGCCATTTTGGAGCGGCAGGTTCGGAAGTTGAGGTCAAAGGATATAGCTTCAGTGAAGGTGCAGTGGAGAGGTCAGCCTGTAGAGGAGGCCACTTGGTAGACCGAGCGGGAGATGCTGGGCAGATATCTACACCTATTTGAGACTCCAGGTAAATTTATAGACCCATTCGAGGACGAATATTTGTTTAAGAGGGGGAGGATGTAACGACCTAGCCGGTCATTTCGGGAGTTATCCCCTTTTCCCCTCATTTCTGCTTCTTTTGTGCTTTAACACTGTATTATGTCTTACCGGGTTGGTTGGTTCGGGTCTGGAGTGGTTTTGGAGTGAGTTGCGACACTTAGTCTCTTTATTGGAAGCTTAAGTTGAAAAAGTCGACCGGATGTCGACTTATGGGAAAAGGTCGAGCTCTGTTAGGTGATTCTGGACTTAGGAGCGCATCCGAAATGTGATTTGGAGGTCCGTAGTAGAATTAAGCTTGAATTGGCGAAAGTTGAAATTTTGGCTATTTTGGCCGATAGTGGAAATTTTGATATCAGGGTCGGATTGGATTTTCGGAAGTTGGAATAGGTTCGTGGTGTTATTTTTGACTTATGTGTAATATTTGAGGTCAACCGGACGTGGTTTGTTAGGTTTCGGCGTCGTCTGTGGAATTTAAAAGTTTAGAAGTTCTTTAGGCTTGAATCCGGGTGTAATTGGTATTTTGATGTTGTCTTGAGTGATTCGAAGGTTCGAATAAGTTCGCAGGGGGTTATATGACTTGTTGTTGTGATTGGTTGAGGTCTCGGAGGCCTCGGGGTGATTTCGGGTGGTTAACGGCTTGATGGGAGTTGAAGAATTGCAGTTGAAGCTGCTGCTACTGGTGTAACCGCACTTGCGGAGTGGGAACCGTAGGTGAGAGCCCGCAGAAGCAATGGAGGAGCCGCAGATGTGGCTATGGAGGATCTGGGCAGAGGACGTAGGTGCGATGGAATTCCCGCACCTGCGATGGTCGCAGAAGCGGATTTAGGGGCGCAAGTGCTTTTTTGGACCGCAAGTGCGATGTATTTCCCGCACCCGTGAAGAGCGTAGATGCGGTCACTTGATCGCAGGAGCGGAGGCAGTGTTTAGAGATTTTTCCGCAGAAGCGGGGCTTTGCCTGTAGATGCAGAAATGGAGCCGCAGGTGCGAGAAGTCTGGGCAGAACCTATAAATAGAACACTATGAGATTTTTCACCATTTTCATCATTTTTGAGCTTGGATTTTGGGGATTTTGAGAGAGATTTCGGAGTAATCACTGAGGTAAGTTCCTTGTGCCTATTTATCTTCAATAATGGTGTTTCCCCACTAATTTTATACCAAGTTGGTAAGTGTTTGAGGTGCGATTTGGGAGATTAGGGCTTGGGAATTGGAGAGTGAAATTTAGGGTTTTGGAAGGGCAATTGAGGTCGGATTTTGATAAATTTGGTATGGTTAGACTCATGAGTGAATGGGCTTTCGGGTTTTTGTGACTTTCGTTAGGTTTCGAGATGTGGGCCCGAGGGCCGAGTGTAGCCGATTTCAAATTTTGGACTATGCTTTAGTAGTTTTCTTGTGGAATTGATCCTTTTATCCAATATTGATTATCTCGTACTGTTTATGGCTAGATTCGGGGTATTTAGAGGCCGATTCGAGAGACAAAGGCATTTCGGAGTAGGATTTCTGCACGGTTGAGGTAAGTAACAGTCTTAAATCTAGTTTTGAGGGTATGAAACCCCAAGAATTGGTATGATGTGAATATTTGGAGGTGACGCACATGCTAGGTGACGGGTGTGTGAGCGGGCACCGTGAGGGATTGTGACTTCGTCTGTCCCGTGAGACTACTTGTTTATCCTTGTCTTTGAGCAATTGACTGCCTTTCATGTTAGAAACCATGCTTAGGCTATATGATATCAGTGTTGGGACTCGCAGCGGTCGAATACTTGTTGAATTGACTGCTAATTGTTGTCTTGTACTCAGTCACAGTCTTACTTGTGTGTTATATCTCTGTTCCCTCTCATTTCTTGTTGATAGTTGTTGTATTCTCTGTTTGGGCTAATTATTATGATATTCTGTGAGCCCGAGTGGCTGGAGAAGTTAGTGACTGAGATAAGGCCTGAGTGCCGAGCTGCGAGCTGCGAGTTGTGAGGTATATTGGATCGGGTTGCACGCCGTAACAATATTGGACCGGGCTGCACGCCGCAACAAGCCTTCGGGCTATATATATATATATATATATATATATATATATATATATATATATTATTGGATCGGGTTGCACGTCACAACAAGCTTGGATCGGGTTGCACGCCGCAACAATATTGGATCGGGCTGCGCGCCCCAAAAATATAGCGCTTGGGCTGAAGGAGCCCCTCCGGAGTCTGTACACCCCTAGTGAGCGCAGGTACCTATTGAGAGTGTGTATTGAGGGCTGAGAGCCGAAACTTTGAGCTGTTGAGATGAGTTAGTGACTGCTGCCTTGAGAGGTTGTACTTGCTTTAATATATTGTTGCACTTAGTTGTTATTTGTTATTGTTGTGAAATTTCTATAAGATTCATATCTGTTTTACTTGAGCTCGAACTGATTTGACTTATACCACCGAATTTAAAAGCATGTTCACTCTTTACTGAAAACTTTGGAAATGATCTGTATTTTTATAGTTCATCACTGCTTCTCATTTCCTTATTTAATTCTGTTACTTGCTGAGTTGGTTGTACTCGTGCTACACCCTGCACTTCATGTGTAGATCCGGGTGTGTACGGTTCTGGAGGTCGCTGAGTTCGTGCGCGGGCTGATTTTCGGAGACTTACGAGGTAGCTGCCGGCATTCGCAGTCCTTGTTTCTCCTTTCTTATTATATTTTCTCTCTTGTATTGGCATTTGGCATAGACTGTAGTAGACTTTGTTTTCTAGATTGGTTGTTAGATGCTCATGACTTAGTAAAACCCCGATGTCGGGCTATCATTCCGCACTTGTGTTTTGAAATTTACCCCGTTATTATGTAAACCTTCAGTTAGTTTAATTGCTTTAGCTCACTTCTGTTATATATTGAAAGCATATTGAGAATGTCGGTTTGCCTAGTTCCACAATATGTGCCATCACGATTGGTTAGATATTTGGGTCGTGACACTTTATCAGGCCCAATATGCCATCTTCCTAGAGGCCCAGTTTTGTGCCACGTGTCAAATGACTTGGCACGCCGAGTCAAACAGAAGAGCCAATAAGATCGTGCCGCGTGTCAAAATGACAAGGCATGCCAAGTCAAATTAAAAGACCAATAAAATCACGTCACATGTGCAAGTGACATGCTCTGACCAATCAAATAGGACCTTGTCACTCTTCAATCTGATTGGTCGGAAAGAGTTTGTTTTCATCACAACTCTTCCCTCACACAACTATAAATAGAGGTCTTCATAACTCAGAAAAGAAAACAGAAGTTATAGCAAGAAGACACAAGGAAGCTCGTGGATCAAAGGCCACAATTCTCTGCAAATTGCAAGTGTTCAAGCATTCAAGCACTTCAACACAAATTTCAAGTATTCAAGATCAAGAACGAAGTCAAATCAAATACAAGGCGTCCAAGATCAATGCTACTTGTTCGTGATAGAATTCGTGGCAACCATCAAAGCGTTCGCAATGGATAAAACAAATTCAAATTCAAGACCATGCTCAAATGCCCTTGAATTTATATTGGAAAAGTAGAATTAGAGGAACCATAGAGATTGTAACACTCAAATTACTCGAAATCAAAAACTATCATTGTTGCAATATTTTTCGGTCTTGATTTTATTTTTCCGACGCAATATATTGTATACAAATCAATCCACGCAGAGTCTGAGTCACTGTCGTTGAACCGATAGATGTTTGCTACTTTGCCGAAGTGATTCTTAACGGCAGAAGGGTTTTTGAAGCTTTTAATTACTGTTTTTGGGATAATTTTGGTGAATTACTTATTTTTATACATGTAAAGAAAATGATAATGCTTATAAACTTAGATATAAGGATAAAGAAGATGATTGTCTTCTTGCTAATGGAATATCTTATCCCCCTTCTATATACTAGTACTAAATTATTGTTCATTAACTTAGAAAAGATAAAGCAAAAAAACAAGTTGAACACTAAATAAAGGATACTACACTATGTTGAATTCAAAGAGGAAAAAAAATAAAATAAAAAAAGAGAACTGATGTTGGGTCTCGAACCCAGGTCTTCTGGTGAGGGAAGACATTATGCAACTTATTAAACCAACAGAGCAGTTCATCTTTTCTGCTTGAGGGGGCACATCAAAATTATTTGAGGGGTCCTTGATGTATATACAAATATATATACATGATTTTTGTGAGGCTAGCGGGTTCCGGTGACCCCTCTCATCTCCACGTAGGTCCATCTCTGATATAGGGTAATGTTTCATACAATATCTACTATGTTATGTTTACTCGTAAAATAGTACATTTGAATTTGTAACATGGTTTATAGACATGTAGATTAAATTGACCTGAGTAAATAAAATAATAAAGAATAGAAATGAATAAAACAAGAATAATTGAAGAAAAGACAAGCCTGGGCCTTGAATTGAACTTCTCTCGAAATAAGAACAATGCAGAAAACTCAATATAAGCAAAAATAAGATTTTAGAGAATAAGAGAGTAATCTTAGCCTTTTTCAGATAAGTGTTTCATGTCGTTCAATGAGTACAAATTTCTCACTTTATAGCCAAATTAGGGGAGACAAGAGGTCACATGCTTGTATCCGGTGTTAGCTATTTGCTGACTCATCTGCTACATGTCTTTACTGTCGTGTATCCATTCGGCGAACATCCACCTGTCATCTGTTAATTTTATCATATACAGATAGTCCTCTTACTTTTCGGTGACTCAATTTGGTATGACCGGGAAGTAGATAAGATATTCTCTTTTCTTGGCAGAAAAGTTCTTGAACGGTTTCTGACACTTGAAAGGACGCATGTCTCTTTGCATTTAATGAGCCGAACACGTGTTGTCCTGTGATTCGACAAGTATTTTGGCCAGTTACCTAGGTAATGATGGACTTGCATTGTGCCGCCTATAAATTTCTTCCATTTTCACCACTTTCATCTTTCACTTTTATAATCTTTCTTCTCCGAGTTGTCCTAAAGGTTTTCTACAACTCCCTTTTTCTTAATAAAACTTACAAATTCATACTTTTTATCATCATGTCTTCTGCTATTTCTTCCTCTGCTTATACAGCTAGAAGAACATTGAGGTTTTAGCCCCTAGTAAAGTGGAGAGGATTACATCATTAGACCAGGGTATGTTTGTGTTTACACATACCTTTTTACTGAAATGCTTGGTAGGGAAATAGATCCAATCATCTTGGAGTTTTATCGAATGTACCAAGTCTGTTTGGCCCAAGTGAGGCCGGTAATATGGCGCACGGTGGCTTGCCTCTGATATCTATGTTCCCGATCTGAAGAAAACCTTACTCTTGCACATATGATCAACCTTTACGCCCCTAAAATTTTCGTTGGAGGCGTGATCAAACTCATCAAATGCGGTCATCATGCTATCGCTACCACTGTTGATAACAATAACGACCGTGATTGGATGGAGAGGTTTGGTGTTGTCTTTTCTGGGGACATTTTACCAGCATCAGCATCTTCTATTCCCGAATCTTGAAACTATACTCGTAAGCTTTCTTAACATCCCTCTTTTACTGTGTTAAAGGAATTCCCCCTCTTTACTAAACTTTCTTTCCTCTTATTTTTGCCACCCGCCCTTTAACAGTTGAAAATCTAGCTCAATAGGTTCAACAAATTCTAGATACTTCCACACCGGATTCTCGTATGTGAAAGTAAATTTCAATCAGGTTCAACTGGAATGGCAAGAACCATGGCGAGAAAAACTTCCCTTCCTTTCTTTACTTTTATCTCTATGCAATAGATAATTTTTAACTTCTTATATCAACATATTTGGCCTTCCGAAAGGACCTTCTGTCTGTCCTACCCTCGCGGTTTCACATGACCCAAATGTGGTACAACAACGGATTCAGGAAACCACTGACTGGAAGATGTCTTCTCAGGCCGCTCTTGCTTTCGATGAAGGCGTATCTTCCCGGAGTCTCCAGCCCAAGGGGAAAAAATCAAAAAGAAAGTATACCCCTAGGGCTAAGGTTGTAGAGAAACCCTCAGTCATAGAAGATATCCTGGATGGACCAGCCACAATGGTCCTTGATAAAGATGAAACCGAGGATGATGATGAAGTGGTTTCTTCTCAAAAAAGAAGAAAAAGAAGAACTCCCTCAGCTCAACTAGAGGACATAGAAGGACTCTTTCAAGAGTTCGAGTTGATTGAAAATGTTGAATCTTGTTTCGGGGCTCAGAATTTTATCTCCAGTCAGAAGGGTTGCATATCTGAATCTCCTCCAACATCTATTCCATCACCAGCTCCTACCTCACCATCGGTCCCAGCCTAACAAGAGGAAGATGTGTGTTCCCCCCGACTACCCGATTAAGGGAACATAGAAAATGCCTTCCCGTCATCCATACGTAACCCTAACGGTAAATGCAATGTTTCCCTTTTAGTTTTGGAAGAATGCGATTTGCTTTCCAAGCCGGTGGGAGTAGCCAACTACTTGAAGCCTCTGGCTTCGGATAACGACTGGCGGAAAATGGATGCTCTTTATGCTGAATGTTTGATCAATAACAACATGAATCTTGCTGCTCATGTATCATTTCATCCTTCTCTCCTTCCTTTATATTTGTTAAACACTACCTTTGATAACTACAAATTTTGTCTTTACGGGCTAACCGCTTTGTCTTTGAAGACTTACAGAAGATGATCTTGGATAAAACAAATGCTTAAGGCTGAGCGAGATCAACTTGCTAAGCGCCTCCCAGCTCTAAAGGACAGGCTTGCTCACATGGGTGAACTCGAAGCCCTGTTAGAGCAAACTGATCAAGAAAAGATGGCACATAGACAAGAGGCTACTCAGTTGCATGTTGAGCTTGCTGAATTAAAGATCAACTGGGCAGAGCTGCAGGATGTCGTGACTTTGGCAGCCGAACGTGATTCTACTTCAATGGAAAGAATCAATAACCTGGAAGAGAACTTACGATCCAAAACTGAGGAAGCTACTACGGTCGAAGAGAAGAGGGCAAGAACGGAGGAAAGGCTCAAAAGGATCATGGAGCAAAACCGCGAATGTCACGACCCAAACCGATGGGCCATGACGAGTGCCCGAGTCCTACCTGTCGAACACCCCTAAGCATGCGTCTAAGATATAAACATAAATTAAGGGTAGGTCATGAATAACATGTGTCAATAAACTGCTGAATTATGTGAATGACATGCGTGAGAAAACCATGTCCAAAAGACATATATACATATACATGCGGAATACGGTAGGGCGAGCCGACAAGGCTTCTATAGACAACTATATATCCAAAACTAGACAAGCCGACAAGGTCACATACTATCCAACTATACATGACTGTCTACAGACCTCTAATAGAGTGTACACCTGTACAAAAGACGAGACTAGGCCCCGTCATACCCATATCTACATATCAAAACAACATACCAAAACTAATAACAGTTCCAGATCAAGTGGAGTACACCAACTCTCGCTGATCAAAGATCCTAAAAAGAGGGATCGCCAGCCTGTCTACCTGCACCTGCGGGCATGAAACGCAGCGTCCCCAGGCAAAAGGGATGTCAGTACGAAGTACCGAGTATGTAAGGCATGAAAATCAGTACATAAAGACATAGATGAAACATGGAGTAAAGAATTCCACCGATGAGTCTAAATAACTTTGTGAATCCTAAAATATTTATAATGTCATGCATATGCGTATAAATGTTGTATCATGCATAGGTATAGGTGTACATAAAATCATCAAGCCTCTGAGGGCATCCTATCATAACATCTCGGCCACTGTGGGCAAATTATCAACGTATACCAGCTGATCAGATGGTGGTGCGTATATAACGCTGTAACCTTTTTCCATATGCCATATACATATAATATACGCGTATATAACGCCATCTGGTCATGGGTCAATGTACATGTATAAATGAATGAAATGCATAAGAAATGCGTTAATAAGATTTCTCGGAATGTCATAAGATCAATATGTCTTCGGATAAACTTTATCAACTACGTATTTTTCTGAGATCCATGAACAAAATATACAATAAGACACATGGAAAATTAAGAACATAGGCACCCCTGGTACCTCTATGAATAGAGGCATTTATGAAAGTTGTGTGTTTACTTGTTTCGTTTGTATCGTATGAATCATGCCCAAAGGAAAGAAGGGATAGCATTAACATACCATAACTGATTCTCTTGACAATCCCTCTAACACACGTTAATTGCGACAAAACACGTAACGGCTGATCGAAGTACGGGAAAATCCGTATGATATTCTTGAAAAAGATTGTACCGTGTTCTCTTAGAATTACATCTCACGCTGCTATTACATAATCTTGTATGACTTTTGTTGAAGCAATCACGCTGCCATTCCATATGATATCTCTCTTTGTGAATTTGAGAAGTCTTTTACCTTAGTGGGTGTGGGCCCCACTTAGGTGATGACTTAGCCAAGAGTTCCTCTAAATATGCCACCTTGATATGTAAGTAAAGAGTCACTTAATTGGGCATAGCTTGCTTCGTGTTGGGGATGGTGTCCCCCTTAAGCTTTATCCATAAATTAAATTACATGTTAATCTCCCACTTAAAAGTCCATAATTAACCAATTATCTACATAATTAAGAATTATCTCAAATTACTTAAAATACTACTCACTTTTAACACACTTTATACACCTTACTATTGTGGTTATGTGGTACCTTGTATGGAACTAGTCCATAAATACCGGGTATTATAGCTCGAACCGTATTTTATCTTAAATTGGCAACCTTCAACGAAACTCATTTTTCTTTGATTCGTTTACCCTCTAACCTTCACGACACTTACTTATCGCCTGTTATAAATAGCATAAATACTTATAACCTCAAAAATAATCTCATTCCCGAGTCTACGTCTATTAACTTACGACGAAACTTTAACGTACGAAAACGTGAAATGTAACATCCCTCCCCCCATAGAAACATTTGTCCTCGAATGTTTAACACCCTGGGATCTATTTAAATTTTGGCAGAGTCACCTTTGTAATAGTACTACTATCAACCCTTCCTATAGAAAACTAAATAATTCAATGCCACATATTGCCACAATCATCAATCACGACAATGGCCTCATACGACCAATGAAAATAATTAACACAAGAATCCATACTCGTACCTTAAGGCTGTGATGTCTCAGTCGGATCCTTCTCTGGAGGAGGAAACAAATGAGGATACCTAGACTTCATGTCTTCTTCGGCTTCCCAAGTCATTTCTTCCACATTATTATTTCTCCAAAGTACTTTCACCGAAGCTACGTCTTTAGTCCTCAATCTCTGAACCCATCTATAAAGTATAGCAATGGGAGTTTCCTCATATGATAGATGCTATGTGACTTGAACATCGTCAACTGACACGACTATGGAAGGATCTTCGACACATTTACGAAGCATAGACACATGAAAGACGGGATGTACAGACTCCAAGTCAGAAGGCAAGTCTAACTCATATGCTACCTGGCCTACCTTGTGTATGATCTTATATGGTCCAATGTACCGAGGGCTAAGTTTTTCTTTCTTACCTAACCTCATAATGCCTTTCATCGGTGATACCTTTAGGAATACCCAATCGTCAACCTAAAATGCCAAGTCTCATCGTCGATTATCCGCATAAGACTTCTGACAGCTTTGAGCTGCTAATAGCCTTTATTGTATAAGCTTAATCTTCTCGATTGTCTGTTATACCAACTCTAGTTCGACTAACTTAGTTTCCCCAACATAGAACCATCCTATAGGCAACCTCCACTTCCGTCCGTAAAGAGCTTCGTATGGAGCCATCTGAATACTGGAATGATAGCTATTATTATACGCGAACTCAATAAGCGGCAGATGATCCTCCCAGATACCCTTGAAGTCCATCACATAAGACCGTAACATATCCTCAAGTGTTTGAATAGTACGCTCAGCATGTCCGTCTGTCTGGGGATGAAATACTGTACTAAGACTTACCTGAGTCCCCAATTATTTTTGGAAGGACCTCCAGAAATTAGCTGTAAAGTTAGCACCTCTATCCGAGATAATAGATATAAGGACACCATGAAGTCGTACTATCTCCTTAATATAAAGCCTTGCATAATCTTCTGCGGAATATGTAGTCCTAACGGGCAGAAAATGGGATGATTTTGTAAGACTATCAACAATCACCCATATAGAATCGAACTTACGCTGGGTACGAGGTAAACCTATGATGAAATCCATATTGATTACTTCCCACTTCCAAGTCGGAATCTCTATAGCCTACAATAATCCACCGGGTTTTTGATGCTCAATCTTAACCTGCTGACAGTTAGGGCACTAAGCAACAAACCCCGCTATATCCTTTTTCATTCCGTCCCACCAATATATTTTCCTGATATCATGATACATTTTAGTTGTTCCTCGATGGATAAAATAACGAGAATAGTGAGTTTCTCCCATAACCTACCGATGCAGCCCTGCAATATTAGGGACATATACTCATCCTCGATATCTAAGAACCCCATCTCCTGTAATCTCAAATGGTGTCTTCTCTTTCTAAGGGGTTGTATCCCTGTAATGAGCTAACACAAGATCCTTGTACTGGCGTTCCTTCACCTTCAATTACTAAAGAGGATGTTGTCGTGTCCTGAATATTAATTCCAGTATCACCTGAGTCCAGTAATCGAACTCCAAGACTAGCTAGCTGATGAATGTCATGGGCTATCCCACTCTTCTCTGGTTGTAACTATGACATGCTACCCATAGATCTACGGCTGAGGGAATCGGCTACTACATTCGCCTTTCCTGGATGGTATAAAATATCAACGTCATAGTATTTCAGTAGCTCCAACCATATCCTTTGACGTAAATTCAATTCCTTTTGCTTGAAGATATACTGAAGCTCTTATAATCCATATAGATATCAACATAAATGCCATAAAATAGTGCCTCCATATCTTTAGTGCATGAATCGTTGCGGCTAACTCTAGATTGTGGGTCGGGTAATTCTTCTCATGTTTTCTTAGTTGTCTAGAAGCAGAAGCTACAACCTTACCATGTTGCATCAGTACACAACCAAATCCAACGCCCGAAGCGTCACAATAGATAGCATAACCATCGGTCCCCTCTGGGAGCGTTAGAATCGGTGCTGAAGTTAATCCGTCCTTCAATGCCTGGAAACTCCGTTCATAAACATCAGTCCATTGAAACTTAGCTCACTTCTGAGTCAACTTTGTCAATGGTGCTGAAAGAGAAGAAAATCCCTCTACAAATCTCCTGTAATACCCTGCCAAACCGAGAAAGCGACGAACCTCCGTCGGTGTCGTAGGTCTAGGCCAAGTCTTTACTGCCTCAATCTTTTTTGTGTATCAACCCGGATACCTTCACCTGAAATAATATGCCCAAGGAAAGCTACAAAATTCAACCAGAATTCACATTTAGAGAGTTTGGCGTACAACTTCTCTTTTTGTAGAACTTTGAGCACAGTATGCAAATGATCTACATGCTCAGTCTCTGAATGAGAATAAACCAATATATCATTGATAAATACAATCATGAACAGATCTAGAAAGGGTCTGAACACACGGTTCATCAAGTCCATGAATACTACTGGGGCATTAGTCAAACCGAATGACATAACATGAAACTCGAAGTGTCCGTATCTGGTCCTGAATGCTGTCTTTGGAATATCTTTCTCCTGAACCCTTACTTGATGGTACCCGGACCTTAGGTCTATCTTCGAGAAACACTTGACACCTTGCAACTGATCAAATAAATCGTCAATCCTTGGGAGCGTGTACTTATTCTTGATCGTCACCTTATTCAACTGTCTATAATCTATACGTATTCGCAAGGAACCATCTTTCTTCCTCACAAATAACACAGGTGCTCCCCACAGTGATGTACTAGGTCTAATAAAGCCTTTTTCAAGCAAGTCCCTTAGTTGTTCCTTCAACTCTCTTAGTTTCGCGGGTGCCATTCTATAGGAAGGAATAGATATTGGTTGAGTATTTGGTAATAGGTCAATAGCAAACTCAATTTATCGCTATAGCGGAAGACCCGAAAGCTCATCGGGAAACTCATTAACCATATGGATAGATTGAATGGTTAGTGACTTTACTTTCACATCCTGAACCCGAACTAAGTGATAAATATAGCCCTTTATGATCATCTTCCTTGCCTTGAGATAGGAAATAAATCTGCCTCTCGGCGATGCCGTATTACCTTTCCATTCCAAAACGGGTTCCCTTGGAAATTGGAATCGGACCATTTTTTATCTACAATCAACATTTCCATAACAAGAACCAACCAATCCATACCCATTATAACATCAAATTCTACCATATCTAACTCGATTAGGTCTGCTACTGAAGATTGACTATGAACTACTACTATACAACCTCTATGTACCCGCCTAGCTATCATTGGATCCCCAACAGGTGTGGACACCTCAAAACGTTTAACCAACTCAGGTTTTATTCCAAACTTACTAGCAACCAATGGAGTAACATATTATAAGGTGGAATCGGGGTCAATCAATGCATATACATCATATGAGGAGACTGATAATATACCTGTGACAACATCAGGTTATGACTCATGATCCTGTCAACCTGCTAATGCAAAAATACGATTCTGAGGACTACTCGAGCTAGATGCTCCAACTCTGCCTCTACCACGATCGATTGGTGCTTGTGAACCTTGGCTTAGGGGGCGTACTGATGATGACAAACCAACTATAGATCTTGCTGGCTGAACTATGCTTGTACCACCTCTCATCGGATAATCTCTCATAACGTGGCCTGGATAACCATAAGTATAACAAACATCCAACCCCACACGACACTACCCGACATGCTGCTTACCACACTGAGCATATTGTGGCAAGGGCGGCCTCATCTGATTTGACTCACACCTATATTGAGAACTTGAGGCCCTGGAATTCTGACTAGGCCCTGAATATGTGGAATGATCAAATCTCCTATCGGCAAACTGAGGGGGTGTGCTAGCCGATGGCTGAGCTGGATACCTCGGATATTGTTGTCTCTGACCACCTCGAAACTCACCAGAAGAACCCAAAGATCTCGCTCTCTTACTCTTGCCCCTATCATGCTCACGATCGGCCCTATGCTTCTGTTTACGCTCCTCTACACCCTGAGAGTATGCCTAAATACAAGAAATATCCATGCCTGGCTGAAGTGAGACCGAAATACAGTCATTAAGCAGGTGCAGCTCCAACCCCATCATGAACCATTGAACCCGATCCTCCATCTTAGATACAATAGTGGGAGCATACCTAGCCAACGGATCAAACTGAAGACTAGACTCCCGAACACTCATGTTACCACGCCGAAGGGTTAAGAACCTATCAACTCTGGCTCGTCTAAGCTCTGGTGGTAGATAATGACGAAGAAAAGCCTCTGTAAACTCATGCCATACCGCTAGATGGGCATCCTTACCTCTGGACAACTCCCAAGAATCATACCAATTAACTGCAACATCCTGAAGTCTATAGGAAGCTAGCTCAACTGACTCAGTCACAGTGGCCTTCATTACCCTCAAAGTCCTCTGCATCCTATCGATAAATACCTGAGGGTCCTCATTTGGATCTGCTCCAGTGAATACCGGAGGGTCCAAATTAATGAAATCATGAACCCTCGCACTGATAGCTCTATCTGCATGACCAATACCTACTTCCTGATGCCAAGATTGTGCGGCTACTAATCAAGTCAATAGCTGAATAACATCTCTCATCTCCTGACCCGGTGTATCTGGCTGAGGAGCTGGATGTACAGGGACAGGCACTGGAGCTGGTGCCCCTCGGAGCTCCTCTGGAGAGGGCAGGGTATGTGAAGTCTGAGATGCAATCTCACTATGAGAATCTCCTCGAGCCCTGGTAACTCATAGCACTCAACTAATAGTCTCATCAGCCATAGACTTGCCCTTCTGGACAGCTATAGCCTTCTTAGGCATCGCTGAAAACATAATATATCGTTAGGGAAATGAATCCTTATATCGCACGATCTTAGATTAGAAAGGAGGATAATATCCTATATGTCCTTTAGCCTCCTGTTTTTAAATGTGGTGCACAACACACTCATAAACAAGATTCTACTAGACACTGTCTGTAGACAACCCTAGGACAGAACTACTCTGATACCACTTTTGTCACGGCCCAAACCGATGGTCCATGACGAGTGCCCGAGTCCTACCTATCAAACACCCCTAAGCAAGCGTCTAAGATATAAACATGAATTAAGGGTAGGTCATCAATAACATCTGTTAATAAACTGCTAAATTACGTGAATGGCATATGTGACGAAAACATGTCCAAAGACATATATACATATACATGCAGGGAGTATGGTAGGGCGAGCCGATAAAGCTGCTATAGACAACTATATATCCAAAACTGGAAGTTGGCATGGCCACATACTATCCAACTATACATGACTATCTATAGACCTCTAATAGAGTCTACAACTGTATAAAGGACGGGACTGGGCCCCATCGTACCCATATCTACATATCAAAACAGCGTACCAAAACTAGTAACAGCTCCGGATCAAGTGAAGTACACCAACTCTCGCTGATCAAAGATCCTAAAAAGGGGGACCGTCGGCCTGTCTACCTGCACCTGCGGGCATGAACGCAGTGTCCTCAGGCAAAAGGGATGTCAGTACGAATAATGTACCGAGTATGTAAGGCATGAAAATCAGTACATAAAGACATAGATGAAACATAGAGTAAAGAATTCCACCTGTGAGTCTAAATAACTTTGTGAATCCTGAAACATTTATAATGTCATGCATATGCGTATAAATGTCGTATCATGCATAGGTATAGGTGTACATAACATCATCAAGCCTCTGAGGGCATCCCATCATATCATCTCGGTCACTGTGAGCAAAATCATCAACATATACCAATTGATCAGGTGGTGGTGCGTATATAACGATGTAACCTTTTCCCATATCCCATATACATATAATATACACGAATATAATGCCATCTGTCCATGGGTCAATGTACATGTATAAATGAATGAAATGCATAAGAAATACGTTAATATGATTTCTCGAAATATCATAAGATCAATATGTCTTCAGATAAACTTTATCAACTGCGTATTTTTCTGAGACCAATGAACAAAATATATAATAAGACACATGGGAAATTAAGAACATATGCACCCATAGTGCTTCTATGAATAGAGGCATTTATGAAAGTTGAGCGTTTACTCATTTCGTTTGTATCGAATGAATCATGCCAAAAGGAAAGAAATGATAGCATTAACATACCTGAACCGATTCTCTTGACAATCCCTCTAACACACGTTAATTGCGACAAAACACGTAATGGCGGATCGAAGTAGGGAAAAATTCGTATGATATTCTTGAGAAAGATTGTACCGTGTTCTCTTAGAATTACATCCCACACTACTATTACATAATCTTGTATGACTTTTGTTGAAGAAATCACGTCGCCATTCCATATGATATCTCTCTTTGTGAATTTGAGAAGTCTTTTACCTTAGTGGGTGTGGGCCCCACTTACCTGATGGCTTAGACAAGAGTTCCTCTAAATGTGCCACCCTGTTTTGTGAGTAAAGAGTCACTTAATTGGGCATAGCTTGCTTCCACGCTGGGGATGGTGTCCCCCTTAAGCTTTATCCACAAATTCAATTACATGTTAATCTCCCACTTAAAAATCCATAATTAATCAATTATCCACATAATTAAAAAATTTCTCAAATTACTTAAAATACTACTCACTTTTAACACACTTTATACACCTTACTATCTTGGTTATCTGGTACCTTGTATGGCACTAGTTCATAAATACCGAGTATTATAGCTCGGACCGTATTTTGTCCCAAATTGACAACATTTAACGAAACTCATTTTTCTTTGATTCGTTTACTCTCTAACCTTCACGGCACTTACTTATCGCATGTTATAAATAGCATAAATACTTACAACCGCAAAAATAATCTCATTCCCGAGTCTATATCGATTAACTTACGACGAAACTTTAACGTACGAAAATGCAAAATGTAACAGTAAACATGCGAAGACCAATACTGACCTTTCCGGGACTTATGACATCTTAAAGGTTGATAATGAGAGGTTGTAGTCGAAAATCCAAATACTCCAAGCCAAACACCGAGATCAAGAAGATTCTTTCTTGTTTGAGAAAACTCTTGCAGTTTATCATATGAGGAGGAAAACTTTAGAGGATGCCAAAGAAGGAATTTCAAATATAGACAAATACATCTCTAAAGCTCTTGTCTTGGAGATAACTGCCTTTGAAAACATTTCTGCCCGGCCCACTACTTCAATTCCTCAAGCACTTGCTCTGGCTCTTTAGAAACCGAGGAAGAAACTGAAGATGATGATGATGATGATGATGATGATGATGATGATGATGATAAGGGCAAAAATATTGAACCCAATGCTCAGCAACCTTCATAGTCAAAAGATGCAGCGAAGACTTCTCACCCTTCAGACTCTGCTGATAAAGCAGATTAATGTATTATTTTTCCTTTTCCTTGTAATTATCTCGAAGTCTCTATTGGGTCAGAGATTTTTGAAATAAAAGATACCCTTTTACTTAACTTTTGTGCAAAAGATATCGTTTAGTTTTTCTATTGATCAAGTTTGGGAATTTTTTACATCTGGTTAACTTTAACACTGGGTATTTCTACTTCCGGTTGATAACCTTTAATTGTGAAGATTTCATAAGAGAGGTCCCTTATGTTAACGGTGCTTTTGAAGAGGACGTTTGATGTTCATTCCAGCACTTGCAAATGATGTTCAAATAAGATTCAAATGAAATAAAAATCATGTCACTTGGGCAAGAAATAAGATATAAAAACAAAAGGACTTTTAATTATTACTTATCTTTTGAAAAGTACATTTATATAATCCAAAAACATTTGTACATTCGCTTAAGTAAATAAAACTGCCAATACATGTGCCTAATTTGAACTTCTTATTTCTATCGAGCCGGACATACAATCTCCGGTCTTGACTCGAAGTCTTTCATAACAACTGAACTTTTAAGTTCAAGATATAGTTCCCAGTTCTAGCAGTCCCCGATTTCATTAACACTTTAGTGCTATAATATTCAGTATTCCCCCCCCCCCCCCACAGTGTTCAGATGCAAAGTATGAAAATTCGAACACGGGATTTGTTGTTGCTATTGACAATCCATCTTCAAGGTACGCTTTATGTTGCTATCTCATTAAGAAACTTGCCAGAAAAACCCATTTAGGACGAAAACTGGATGAAGGAAAAAAGAGTGCAGCGCATACTTTCAGTACAATCAAGGATCTTCAGCATTAGTACCTTTTGAGGTGAGTCACGTTCCAGTTACTTTATAATTTTACTCTATCTTGATTTTTCAGTTGATATGAACCTTTGCCAGTTATAGCTGAAATCCGGTAATGTCTTTCCCAAGTTGGTCCCAACTTCCCGACATTGACTTTTCGGGTATTATGAGTTACCTTCGGTAAGACCAAGTCTCCGACTTTAAAATAACGAAGATTGGCTCTACGAGTGTAGTATCTTTCCATCCTTTGATTTTGTGCCATCATTCTTACATAAGCCAAGTTTTGATGCTCCTCAAGCAAGTCCAACCTAATCAACATTGCTTGATCATTATCCTCCTTGTTTGCTCAGGAATACCTCATAGTCGGTTCACCTATCTCCACCTAAATGAAAGTTATTGCACCATACACAAGGGAAAAAGGTATTTCTCATGTGCTCAATTTTTCCATTGTTCGATATGCCTAGAATACTCCAGACAATTCTTCAGGCCACCTACCTTTTGTATCCTCTAATTTCTTTTTGAGGTTTTGAATTATCACCTTGTTAGTTGATTCCGTCTAACACCTTTTAATCTTCAACCCCTCTAGGAATTTTGTAATCTTGAAACTTATAAATTGTGGCCTGTTGTCACAAGCAAATTTGTTTGGTGTTCCAAACTAGAAATTGATATGATCTCAAATTAAATCAATCACTTATCGTTCTCCTACCTTCTTGAATGCACCTGCTTCAACCCATTTAGTGAAATAATCAGTCAAAACTAAAGAAATTTTACCTGCCCAGGCGCTTGAGACAAAGAACCAACTATATCCATCTTCCATTTCATGAATGGCCACATTGACACCATTGAAAACAAAAGTTTCGCCGGCTGATGTACTAGTTGAGCACAAACGCCTTCGCATCTTGCTCAATTCGGGACCACTAGTAACCGGCTCTCATTAATTTGAGCACCAATGAATTCTCACCGGAGTGATTTCCACAAACTCCTTTGTGAACTTCCCTCATCACATAATCAGCTTCTGATGGTCCTAAACACCAAGCCAGCGGACCCTGAAAAGACCTTCAGTATTATTGTCCATCCAAAAGACAATACCAGGCAGTTTTGTTCGTCATACTCGGGAGGCTTTATAATTATGAGGCAGTTTTCCATTCCTTAAATACTCTATGAACTCATTTTTCCAATCCCAAACTAGGTTTGTTGAGTTCACTTGCCATAGCCATCTATGCCTAGGACCAACTGCAATAACTGAACAATAACTGCACCAGAATAAGATCCTTTCATTTCCGTGGACGAACCTAAGTTAGCCAACGCATCTGCTTCCACGTTCTCTTCTCTTGAAATATGTATCACTACCACTCCCTGAACCCGAAAAGTTAAATTTGAACTTTATTCAATTATTGTTGCATGCGCTCTTCTTTGGCATCAAAGATCCCATATATTTAGTTTACCACCAACTGGAATCGCACTTTACTTCAATCACCTTGGATCCTAATCCTCGGGCTCATTCATGTCCTACAACCATAGCCTCATACTCGGCTTCATTGTTAGTCAATATAATAGTTCTAATGGCCTGTCTCAGGATTTCTCCCGAAGGAGTGATTAGTACTATCCCAATACCAGAACCTTTTATGTTGGAGGCACCAACCGTAAACAAGGTCATACACAGAAAGTAGTCCCCGATACCAGAATTGCTTCTTTTGTAGCTAAAGGCATCATTCTTGGACTAAAATCAACCACAACGTCAGCCAAAACTTGTGACTTAATCATTATCTGTGATTTATACTCCATATCTAATTCATTAATTTCAACTTCCCATTTAGCCAATCGACCCAATAATTCTGGTCTATGAAGTAATTTCCTTAGGGGAAAAGTCCTCAGAACACAAATTGGGTGACATTTAAAGTAGGGTCTAAACTTTCGAGAGGCGACTACGATAGCTAGAGCCAAATTTTTCAGGTGCAGATTTCGTGTTTCTGCACCTGATAGTATTTTACTAACATAATATATAAGGAATTGCGTACCTTCTTCCTCCTGAATGAGAACTGTACCCACCGCAACCTCTGATGCTGCTAAATAAATAAATAATTGTTCTCCCTCCTTTAATTTAGTATTTACTCGTAAAACGGTAAACTCAAATTTGTAACATGGTTATCGACACGTAGATTAAATTGATCAGATCAAATAAAATAATGAAGAACATAAACGAATAAAATAAGAATAATTGAAGAAAAGACATGCCTGGCATTGAATTGAACTTCTCTGGAAACAAGAACAATGCTGAAAACTCAGTATAAGCAAAATAAGATTTTAAGGAATAAGAGAGTAATCTTAGACCTTTTTTAGATAAGTATTTCGTATTTTTCAATGAGTAAATTTTTTTGTATTTATAACAAAATTAGGGAAGACAAGTTCGCCAAATCAAGCTCCTCTTTAAGGTGAATAAAGACCCCTCTTGATTGCTACATAACGGTTGAGTGTAAATCATATGATTCTCTGTAACGGCTACTCTTTTAATGCTTCCTTATTCAACCGGTACCTTTCTTTCAAATTCTCTTCTCTAGTTTTAATGTCTTCGGAGCTTATACAACACCGGTCATATGCTTGTACCCAGTGTTAGCTATTTGGTGATACATCTCATACATGTCTTTACTATCGCGTATCCATTCAACGAACATTCACCTATCATCTATTAATTTTACCCAATACAGATAGTCCCCCTTCTTTCCGGTGACTCAACTTGATGTGACTTGAAGGTAGATAAGACATTCTCTTTTCTTGGCGGGAAAGTTCTTGAACGGTTTTTGGCATTTGAAAGGATGCACATCTCTTTGCATTTAATGAGACGAACATATGGTTTCCTGTGATTCAACAAGTATTTTCGCAAGTTAGTTAGGTAATGATGGCCTTGCATTGTACCGCCTATAAACTTCTTCCCTTTACATCACCTTCATCTTTCACTTTTATAACTTCTCCGAGTTTACCTAAAGCTTTTCTAAAACTCCCTTTTTTCTTAGTAAAACTTACAAATTCGTACTTTTCATCACGTGTCTTCTGCTATTTCTTCCTCCAGTTACACATGAACATGCATAGGCGGCCGCCTCCAAGAAGAACAAGTCTAAGAAACCTGATGCTGGACCTCCCTCTACTAACACGATCATCCCTTCTCAGTTGTCTTGGAAAAATGATCTCCATGTTCAAAAGAAAACTTCTAACCTAGATAACGATAGAAACAAAGTTGTTGGTGAATATCCCTCTTCTATTCACTCGGCCAATATTCCTACTATAAAAGAGGTATGTGGCTGGAAGAACATTGAGGTTTTAGCCGCTAGTGAAGTGGAGAGGATCACATTCAGCAGACCAGGGTATGTTTATGTTTACATATACCCTTTTAATTTAAGGCTTGGTAGGGAAATAGACCCAATCATCTTGGAGTTTTGCCGGATCTATCAAGTTTGTTTGGCTCAAGTGGAGCTGGAAATATGGTGCATGGTGGCTTGTCTCTGATATCTGTGTTCCCGAACTCAAGAAAACCTTACTCTTGCACATATGATCAACCTTTATGCCCCTATAATTTTTTATGGAGGCGTGATCAAACTTAGCAAACGTGGACATCATGCCATCATTACCAGTGTTGATGACAACAACGAGCGTGGTTGAATGGAGAGGTTTGTTGTTGTCTCTCCAGGGAACATTTTACAAGCGTCAGCATCTCGTAAGCTTTCTTAACATCCCTCTTTTACCATGTTAATGGAACTTCCCCTTTGTACCAAACTTTCTTTCCTCTTATTTCAACCACCTGTTAGGTTCCTCTAGAAGTTGAGAATCTAACTCAATGGGTTCAAAAAATTCTGGATACTTCCACACCGGATTCCCCTATGTGGAAGGAAATTTCTATGAGGTTCAACTGGAAAGGAAAGAACATTGGTAAGAAAAACTTCCCCTTTCCTTTCTTAACTTTTATCTCTATGCAATAGATAATTTTGACTTCTTACATCAACATGTTAGTCCTTCCGAAGGGATCTTCTGTCTGTCCCACTATCGTGGTTTCACATGACCCGAAGGTGGCACAATAACAAATTCAAGAAGCCCTTGATCGAAATAGGTCTCGTGATGCCGCTATTGCTTCCGGTGAAGGCACATCTTCCCTGAGTCCCTCCTAAGATAAAAAATAGAAAAGAAATAATACATTTACGGTTGAGGCTAAGAGAAACCCCCAGTTACAGAAAAGATCCCAAAAGGACCAGCCACAGTAGTCCTCAATAAAGATAAAATCGAGGATGATGATGAAGCGGTTTCTCTTTAAAAAAAACTAAGAACTTCCTTAGCTCAACCAGAGGACATAGAAGGACTCTTTCAAGAGTTAAAATTGGTTGAGAATGATGAATCTCATGTGCATCCTCCAACATCTATTCCATCACCAGCTCCTGCCTATCCACCGGTCCCCGCCGAACAAGAGAAAGATGTGTGTTTCCCCGTTCATCCGATCAAGGTAACATAGAAAATGCCTTCCCGGAATCCATCCAAAACCCACAATAAACGCTATGTTACCCGTTCAGTTTTGTATGAATACCATTTGCTTTCCAAGATGGTGGGGGTAGCCAACTACTTGAAGCCTTTGGCTTCGGATAAAGATTGGAGGAAAATGGATGCTCTTTCTGCTTAATGTCTGATCAATAATAGCATGCATCTTGCTGCTCAAGTATCACTTCATCCTTCTCTCCTTCCTTTATATTTGTTAAACAACGCCTTTGAAAACTTCAAATATTGTCTCTACAGGCTAACCTCCTTGCCTCCGAAGTCTTACAAAAGACGATCTTGGATAAAAAAGTGCTTAGGGTTGAGCGGGATCAACTTGCTATTTTATAGTATCAACTTGATATTGAACAGGATCAACTTGTTGAGTGCCTCCTGGCTCTAGAGGCAACGCTTCTTCACATGGGAGAACTCTAAGCCCGATTGGAGTAAATTGAGCAAGAAAAGATGGCCTATAGCCAATAGGGTACTCACTTGTATGCTGAACTTGCTGAATCAAAGATCAAGTGGGCAGAGTTGCAGGATGCTGTGACTTTAGTAGTCGAACGCAAGTCTACTTTCATAGAAAGAACCAACAACCTGGAAGCGAACTTACGTTCCAAAATCGAGGAAGCTACTATGTCAGAAGAGAAGAGGGCAAGAATGGAAGAAAGGCTCAAAAGGGTCATGGAGAAAAACCGCGAACATGTGAAAAACAATACTGACCTTTCCGGGGCCTATGATATCTTGAAGGTTGATAATGAGCAGTTGCAGTCAAAAATCCATAGACTCCAAGCCAAACTCCGATATCAAGAAGATTCTTTCTTTCTTGAGAAAACTCATGCAGCATATCACATGAGGAGGAAAACTTTGGAGGATGCCAAAGAAGGCAATATAGACAACTTCATCGCTGAAGCTCTTGCCTTGGAAACAACTACCTTCAAAAACAATCTTGCCCAGCCTATTGCTTCAAGTTCCTCGAGCACTTTCTCTAAGTCCTCAGAGATCGAGGAAGAAACTGAAGATGATCATGAAGATAAGGGCGAAAATGTTAAACCCAATGCTGAGCAACCTTCATTTTCAAAAGATGCAGCAGATACTTCTCGCCCTTCACACTCTGCTGATAAAACAGACTAATGTATGTTTTTTCTTTTCCTTATAATTATCTTGGAGTCTCTATTGGGTCCAGGGTTTTTGAAAGAAAAGATATCCTTTTTACTTAACTTATGTGCAAAAGATATCTTTTTATTTTTCTATTGATAAAGTCCAGGATTTTTTCTCATCCGATTAACTTTAACACTGGGTATTTCTACTTCTGGTTGATAACCTTTAATTGTGAAAGTTTCATAAGAGAGGGCCCTTATGTTTACGGTTTTCTTAAATATGACGTGTCGTGTTTATTCCGACACTTGCATTTGACATTTAAATAGTATTCAAATGAAAGAAAAATTAGGTCATTTGGACAAGAAATAAGATATAATAACAAAAGGACTTTTAATTATTCCTTCTATTTTCAAAAGTAAATTTATACAAACCAAAAAATTTTGTACATTCGCTTAAGTAAATAAAACTGTCAATACATATGGCTAATTTGAACTTCTTTTTTCTACAAAGCTGGACATATAATCCCTAACCCTGACTCGACGTCTTTCATAACAACTTATCTTTTAAGTTCAAGATATAGTTTCTAGTTCTAGCAGTTCCCGATTTTATTGACACTTTTAGTTCTCTAATATACAAAAGTTTCCCCCCAGTATTTGGATGCAAAGTATGAGAACTCAAACACTGGAGTTGTTGTTGCTATTGACAATACATATTCGGAGTACGTTGTACGTTGTTGTCTCATTAAAAACCATGCCAATAAAAAACCCATTTGGGACAAAAACTGGACGAAGAAAAAAAGAGTGAAGTACATACTGTCAATACAATCAATGATCTTCAACAGTATTACCTTTTAAGGTGAGTTGCATTCCAGTTTCTTGATAATTTTACTCCATCTTGATTTTTCAGCTGATATGAACCTTTGCCCGTTATAGCTGAAATCTGGTAAGATCCTTCCCAGGTCGGTCCCAATTTCTCGGCATTGACTTCCCGGGTATTATGAGTTACCTTCCGGAAGATCAAGTCTCCAACTTTAAAATAACGAATATTTGCTCTACGATTGTAGTATCTTTCCATCATTTGCTTTTGTGCCATCATTCTTGTATAAGCCAAGTTTCGATGCTCCTCAAGTAACTCCAAATTAATCAACAATGCTTGATCATTCTCCTGCTCGTTTTCTCGGGAATACCTCATGGTCTATTCATTTATCTCCACCGGAATCAAAGCTTCCGCACCGTACACAAGGGAAAAAGGCATTTCTCCTGTGCTCGATTTTGCCGTTGTTCGATATGCCAACAATATTCCGGGCAACTCTTCATGCCTCCTGCCTTTTGCATCCTCTAATTTCCTTTTTAGGTTTTGAATTATCACCTTGTTAGTTGATTCTGGCTGACCATTAGCACTTGGATGGTATGGGGAGGATGTGATCCTTTTCATCTTCAACCCCTCTAGGAATTTTGTAATCTTGGAACCTTTAAATTGTGGTCCATTGTCACGGGTAATTTCTTTTGGTATTCTAAACCAGAAAATGATATGATCCCAAATAAAATCAATCACTCCTCGTTCTTCAATCTCCTTGAAAGCACCTGCTTCAACCCATCTAGTGAAATAATCAGTCAAAACTAAAATAAATTTTATCTGCCCGAGCCCTAGAGGCAAATGACCAACTATTTCCATCCCCCATTTCATGAATGACCATGGTGACAAAGTTCCGCTAGCTGATGTACCAGTTGAGCATAATGTTGGCACTTATCACATTTATGTACAAATGTCTTTGCATCTTGTTCCATCCGGGGCCAATAGTAATCCGCTCTTATTAATTTGAGCACCAATGAATCCGCACCGGACTGGTTTTTATAAACTCCTTCGTGAACTTCCCTCATCATATAATCAACTTCTGATAGTCCTAAACATCGTGCAAACAGACCCTGAAAAGGTCTTCGGTATAATTGTCCATCCACAAGACAAAACTGGGCAACTTTTGTTCGTAATGCCCGGGAGGCTTTAGAATTAGCATGCAGTTTTCCATGCCTTAAATACTCTATGAACTTATTTCTCCAATCCCAAACTAGGTTTGTTGAGTTCACTTCGCAATAGCCATCTGTGTCAAGGACCGAATGCAATAGCTGAACAACTGCACCAGAATAAGCTCTTTTAATTTCCGTGGACGAACCTAACTTAGCCAACGCATCCGCTTCCATGTTCTCTTCTCTTGGAATATGGATCTCTACCACTCCCTAAACTAGGAAAGTAAAATTTGAACTTTATTCAAGTATTGTTGCATGCGCTCTTCTTTCACATCAAAGATCCCATATATCTGATTTACCACCAGCTGGGAATAACACTTTACTTCAATCATCTCGAAGCCTAATCCCCGGGATAATTCAAGTCCTGCAACCATATCCTCATACTCAGCTTCATTGTTAGTCAACAGAGCAGTTTGAATGGCCCGTCTCAGGATTTCTCCCAAAGGAGTTATTAGTACTATCCCAAGACCGGAACCTTTTACGTTGGATACACCATCCGTAAATAAGGTCCGTAGATCGGAAGTAGTTCCCAATACCAGAACTGCTTCTTTTGCAGCTAAAGGCGTCATTTTCGAACTAAAATCAGCCAAAACTTGTGACTTAATTGCAGTCTGCGATTTATATTCAATATCTAATTTACTAATTTCAACTGCCCATTTAGCCAATCTTTCCGACAATTCAGGTTTATGAAGAACGTTCCTCAGGGAAAAGTCATCACAACGATAATTGTGTGACATTAAAAATAGGGTCTAAGCTTTTGAGAGGCGACTACGAGAGCTAGAGCCAGCTTTTCCAGGTGTAGATATCATGTTTTCGCACCTGACAGTATTTTACTAACATAATATATAGGAAATTGCATATCTTCTTCCTCCCGGACTAGAACTGCACTCACCGCAACCTATGATACCACTAAATAAATTAACAATTATGCTCTCTCCTTCGGTTTAGACATTAAGTGAGGACCATAAAATACATCTTCAAGTCACTTGTGGCACTACGGAGTCCATGGGAAGTCATTCTTCTTCTTTAAAAGTGAAAAGAAATGGTGACATTTTTCTGACTACCTTGATATGAATCTGCTAAGGGCTGCCTACCTATAGGTCAAACTTTGCACCTCCTTTACACTTTTCAGTTGGTCCGAGATATCTTCTATGGCCCTAATCTTGTCAGGATGTACTTCAATTTCTCTTTAAGAAACCAAGAAATTTCCCGGATTGAGCTTCATGTTGTACTTCCTCAAGATGTCAAATGTTTCTTGAAGATGGGTCAAATGATCCCCTGCACTGAGAGACTTAACCAACATGTCATCAATATAGACTTCCATGGTTTTACCTATTTGGCGTTCGAACAATTTATTAACGATCCACTGATAAGTGGCGCCGACATTTTAAGCCTAAAAGGCATCACATTGTAACAATATGTATGAAAAATTTTAATAAATGAGGTTTTTCTTAATCCTCTGGGTGCACCCTAATTTGATTATGTCCGAAGTATGCATCAAGAAAACTCATCAGCTCATGCCCAGTCGAAGCATCGCATTTGGTTGTTGTTTGGAAATGGAAATGAATCCTTAGGTAAAACCTTATTTAAATCCTTATAGTTTATGCACATTATAAAAAAAAATTGGTACGACTACTACGTTAGCTAACCAATTTGGATAACTTACTTCACATTTTGAAACTATATTTATCAACCTAGTTACCTTTTCTTTTCCAACTCTATTTCTTAGACCTCAGCTATCTTCAGCTTCTTCTGCTTTATCGGAGGGAAATTAGGGTTTATACTTAGCTTGTGGATAGCCACTTCTAGTGAATACCTGTCATATCTGAATGAGACCACGCAAAACAACCAGTGTTAGTTTTAAGAAATTCAACAACTTTAAACCTGATTCGGGGCTCAACCTCATTCACAAGTAAACCTTCCTCCCTGGGAATTTTGTGAACATAGAAACTTGTTCAAGCTCTTCTATGGTTGACTCAATATGATGATTGGAATGGAAACTAGAAGCACGATTGTCTTTCCTCGTCAAACGAATAAAAAATCAGGTTGGATTTTTGCAGTGCTTCTGTCCACGATATGTAACGAAAAGATCGATCGGTTTACCGCATTCATGAAAGCACTTACCTCTCTGGTGGTCCTTTACTTTTCTAAAAGAAAAGATAAGAGAGGTAGTCACAACAGTAGAAGGAGCTAGCTCGTCTTTGTCTGGCAGTTTAAGCCTTGGCCCACCAGCTTCTTTTCAATCTAGGAGCTGCATGATAAGAAATATCTCGATCTCGACTAGATTCTCATGACCCAACCAAGAAAACCTTGAGTCATCAACAAGAAGAACCTGAGTCATGTGATCAGTCATGTTTTATAGTCCCTATGTCATCTGCCCATAGAGAAAACAATGTTACTACTCCTCCAGGGGAAGATACGGTCAAGACCAGGGAGTCTCCAGCTCTACATCTATCTACTATTAAGAAAGGAAGGGATAGGGTTTGAGTTACCCAGCTCAGTAACAAACAAGGTTCGGAGAACAACCTAATTACGAAAGAACCCATATTGATTTGCCAAAGATCTACATTTCTGCCTTACCCAAACCAAAGCCAAGTAGGTTTTCTCCAAATTGGTATACCTGGTCTTGTGGTAGTCATTTTCTTATATTGGTAGTATATGGCCCTCTGACTTTGATCGACTTGCCCGCACAACGTCTTTTTTGAGAGAAGAGGTCAAGGGGCTAAGTGACTCTTGAAAGTCCTCTTTTATTTTGTTACATCCATTTCTTCTGTTACCTAGAATGATCTAGGCACCTGGTCAATATTCGATGTCTCTTCCTCTCCATCGTCTTTAACCAGGAAAGGAACAGAAGTTGACACCAGTTCTTGAAGCTACTATTTGTTGATTTCCTCCGCATTACTGCTAGATAAGGTGACAACATTCATTTCCCTTGCAGCAGGTTGATCACCTCTAATCTGCTTAATCCCGTCTGATGTAGGAAAATTTAGAAATTGATCATAAGTTGATGGCACAACTTTTATTTTGTGGATCCATGGCCTACCGATAATTACATTGTAGCCCATATCGCCATCCACAACTTTGAACAAGGTGGATTTCGTCACCCCTTCAGCATATGTAGGCAACACGATCTCTCCTTGGGTCGTTACGCTTGTTAGGTTGAACCCGGCCAGAAGCTTCATTGTCGGAACTTCGATTAGCTTTGCTTGTTCTAAGACCCTTAGTTGGATAATATTGGCAGAACTACCTGGATCAACCAACACACGCTTAATTTTAAAATCTAAAATATTTAAAGATATTAACAAAGCATCATTGTACGGTAAAATAAGTCTATCAGCTTCTTCCCCCGTGAAGGTGATTTCATCATCCTATGATGTTTCTAAGATTCTCTTGCCATGAGTGACTGATATTTTTATCTTTTTTGCTGCCGAAAATGACACCCCGTTTACTTCAACCGCACCAAAAATCATGTTTATTATTAGGCGGGGAGACCCTGTTGTTGGTTTTTCCGGTTCTGTTGCATCCCGACTCCTACCGTAGTTGTTCTTGGCCCACGTTCACTTAAAAATTCACTAAGATGACCATTTTTCAACAGCATCACTATCTCTTCACGGAGGTGCCGGCAGTCGCCAGTCCTATGGCCATGTGTACCGTGGAACTCGCACCATAAATTACGATCCTTTTGACTGGAGTATGATCGAATTGGTTTCGGGAACCTTGCTTCCTTGATGTTTCTCATAACTGAAACCAACTCTATCAAATTGATATTGAAATTGTAATCCGATAACCTGGGATATCCTGAATCCCGAGACCCTGATAGTTCTTTATCTTTCAAAGTTCTGCTACTCCGTCCATGATATATCCTTCTGTCTGGTCCAAATCTTTCCGATGACTGAAAACATTTAGCTCCACGCCCATAAGATCTTTTGTTTGATAAAATAAGGTTGAAAATGATTCCTGGATGATCTCCGATCCGCATCAGGATCATTTTGAACTTTTCTTGATTCCGATCGTGATTACGACCCTTGGATGACAACGAAGAACCTAACTAATCTCCTCAATTCTAATTTTCATTCATAGAAATTATGAACATCAGCCCATGTGGTTGCTTGAAATTCCAATAAATTTTCTTTTAGCTTCCTCGAGGCATTAGAGCTTAAGGATCGAGACATCGGGTAATGCTTCTACTGCCCATTCATCCGAAACTGCCGGCAATAACATTCTCTCCTTTTGGAACCGGATCAAGAATTCTCGTAGCAACTCAAAATCTCCTTGAGCAATTCTACATATATCCTTCTTCGTAGCTTGGACTTTCCTTTCCCAAGCATGAGCTTTGATGAATAAATCGGCAAACATTTCAAAAGAAGCAATTCAGGTAAGAGTGAATACCAAGTTAATGCTCCCTTTGTTAGGGTTACGCCGAATTTCTTTAGCAAAGCTGATTCGATCTCATGCGGAGCCAAATCATTTCACTTCAAAACCGTAGTGTAAGTTTGTGATGTATTCTTGTGGATCCGAAGTTCCATCGTATTTTGAAATATCCGGTATTTTGAATTTCTTTGGAATCAACTACGGGGCCGCACTTGGGTTGAATGACAATTGAGTATACTTCTTTGAGTCCAGGCCCTTTAATACCGGAGGTGCCCCCGGATCTGATCCATCCGAGCGTGGAATTCCTTAGAGTTTTGATCGATCTGATCATTCATTTCCCTCATGAACCTCATGAGCTCGGTTTTAAAAGGATCATCTGTGTTATTTTCATTTCCGGATCTGTTGTTCTGTACCACCTACTTGATTATCATTAGATCTAAACTCCTCCCTCGAAGCGATGTTACTGGTTCTTTATGTTGTTTGATTTGCAGGCACGCTGGGAGTGGCTCGAATTCCTCTATTGGAGTTATTTGAAGCAACTAATAGCGCTTTCTGGAGCTCAGTCATTATTCGGTCCTGTCTTGAGAGATGATTCGTGATTTCCCCTATTGTGCTCTCAAAACTTTTACCGTCTCGACAACGGGTTTATCATCCATATCATCAGGGGTAGGAGTGCACCCCGAGTATTTAGTTCCTTCTAGACCGGAGTTGACTCATTCCCATCGATACGAGTTTCACTGGTTGAATCTCCTGCCGATCTCTATCATAGAAATTATCCTCATTCTCATTGATGTTGTTTGTTCCAACATTGAGCGAGTTGTTGACATCATTGAGTGCCATATTTATTTTTATTTTTTTGCTTACTACAGAAAAAACTTCAAAGTATGTCATAAAAAGATGGATAGATCAAAGCAATACCATAATTGTCTATGTCCCACGGTGGGCGCTAAACTATTTACCCGTAAAACGGTATAATTGAATTTGTAATGTGGTTTATAGACACGTGGATTAAATTGATCTCAGTAAATAAAATAACGAAGAACATAAACGAATAAAATAAGAATAATTGAAGAAAAGACAAGGATGGGCCTTGAATTGAACTTCTATGGAAACAAGAACAATGCTGAAAACTAAGTATAAGCAAAATAAGATTTTACAGAATAAGAGAGTAAGCTTAGCCTTTTTTCGTGTCGCTCAATGAGTACAAATTTCTCTATTTATAGCTAAATTAGGGGAGACAAGATCCTCAAAGCAAGCTCCTCTTTAAGGTGAATAAAAACCCTTCTTGATAGTGCATAACGGTTGAGTGTAAATGCTATGATTCTCTATAATGGTTGCTCCTTTAATGTTGTCTTCTTCAACAAGTACCTTGCTTTCAAATTCTCTTCTACGATTTTAATGTCTTCGGAGCTTATACAACACCTGTCACATGCTTGTATCCGATGTCAGCTATTTGATGACTCATCTCCTACATGTCTTTACTGCCCCGTGTCCATTCGACGAACATCCACCAGTCGTCTGTTAATTTTACCCTATACAGTATCAAGGTTGTGAAGTCTAACAAAACCAACACTAGTTGTGGTTACAGTGCCACTCGATTGAAACAGTAAAATCAATATGCAGTTCACTATCTGTTTCTCGATTTTTAAGGAATAGTATGAATTTTGTGATTGTGGTCAAACAACAAATCTTGAATTGCGAGCCCTGCAAATCAAAATTGACATGTCGAAACAATATAAGAGCTGAGATTTCAATCATTTCTATTTAGGATTTTAATGTTGCCCAAGTTGTGTGCATATCTTCTTAATGCTGGCGGTGAAAATCCACTCCTCCCCACTGCATCTTCAACTAGATAAGGCTTGTGCTTGTATTTGTGCAGAAGAAAATACCCTCTCTGCTTCAAATCATACTAGTTGTTTACAACCTAAGCAGCAATTGGACTACTTCACTTCTTTCATTTGTACAAACCTAGTAAGCTATTCTCCTTTTTTTCTGGATATCAGGTTTGTTGGAGGTTCTACTTAATCTTCTTGCGATTGCATTTTCAATGGATATAATTCTCCTGACGTTTATCTCACTCTCTTAGAATGCTGAGCATATGTAAGCTGTTCAGAGAACTGCCTCGAGTATTTTGTGCTCATTCCGAATTACTTGTTGCACATGACGGAAAGATTGAAGCAAAAGAAACGAAAAATACACCAACTCACACTGAAGAAAATTATTCACCATAAAGAATATGTTAACTACTATTATTAATGTAGCCAAAAAGAACCAAGACGAGCCTTTCCTTCCCATTTCTTTTCCTGCCAATTCCCCAGCAATGCAGGAATTCCTATCTAATTAATCTAGATGGAAGATCTGTTCAAGTATGTGGTATACCTAACAACTAGAAACTCTTCCATAGATTGGAGGCTGCAGTAGCCCAAAAGCGACAAAAGCAAATCTTGCTAGGTTGCCTTGCACTATCTTGTGTCAAAAAGGTCCAAATTCCAAAGTAAAAGATTATATTTGGAAATCAATCATGCCATCTCCTTGCTCCTCTGCAGCCTCCAGTTCTGGAAGAATTGAATGATGATCTGCAGATATTGACGGTTGTAAAATATTTTTAAGACTTCTATATATCTCTTCAGGTGCCTCCTTATTTCGATCGTGGCTGCCATGCATTTTTCCTGTCACCTTAACTTGATTTTTCCTTCTCGTGCTGGCCGTTGAATCTTCCTTGTGGTGAGGTGAGTGCAATTCAGAAGTACATTTGTGAGTGGAATCACCAACATTTTTGGCTGCATGGCATACAACCATTCCAGGAAACATGTTGTATAATTCTAAGTGCTTTGAGAAAAGGTGTGCAATGTAAAGATTGCTATTGAAAGAAAGAAATGGCATATAAGGTATCTCTATAAACACGAAACAAGTAGAATTTGATCCAAGAATCAAATGCTTTGACATCTTAACGGTTTAGGTCTCTGTGATTAAGATGTTTGATTTTACATTCATATATATCCTCTAAGCCTAGTTTACTTCATTGTGTTTGTGATGCACATGTAAAAGAACATGCTAAATGCTATACCATGCAGTCCATTTACTTGTTTAGCCATGCTCGTTTACTATATTACACATTTCTTGTAATTCCAAGGAAAGAAATAGCACAATGTACTTTGGAAACTTGATACTACCAAAAGTTAATGCAGCTGGACATAAAGAATAACAGATAGAAGCAATATACGGTACAGGAAGGCTATCTTCTTGGTGGAAGGTGCGCTTGCCATCATCCTTCTTCTTTTTTGCATGCCGCTATCAGTTTATAAGTAATTGAGATTTTGTGGACTTGGAGAAGGAAAGGTTGGAAAAATAAACTGGGAGTCTGAAGTTTTTGAGTTCAGAATCACAATCATTCAAATCCTAAGCAAAATACAGAGTCACTCTTTTGAAATTTTACTAGCTAGAAAACAAAAATAAGGAATGGTGATTAGTAAGACTGGAGAAAATGTTTTCAAGATGTACAGAGGATTGTTTTCCAGTAAGTATTTAGAGCCTAAATATGATGCCTTAGACCACTAGGCGATTCTGTCAGATTGCACTAAGGCATTTATTTTATGATACTGGTTAACCTTTCTTGTAACATGCACTTACATATGTCTACGCTGGAAGACTCTTGCTTTGCCAAAGGTGAATTAGCACGTCTAATGCACAACCACGTCCTTTCTTCTTCAGATTCTTGTTGTGAGACAATTGGTACATGCCAATAGCCTTTTTCTGACTCCTGGAGACATAAGGAACAAGATTACATCTGATAGTTGTGTTAAATGACATGCAAGTACAACATAATAATGTTCTTCTCCTACATGTGCTCAATCTCTGCTATTGATTTTATTAGTGCAAATCGAGAAGAATGCCCCACCTATATTTGTATTTTGGTTTATAAAATTGATCATGAGCAATTTATTTGCTATGTATATTCTGAAGCAGATCAAGTAAAAGGCAATAATGACCTGAATTACAACAGAACAGGGAGGCGGCATGTGAAGTACTGGACCTGTTTCAGAGAAACTGAAATGCACCTTCAATTAAGAAAAGAAAATTCCTTCATCAGAAAACTGTGAAACGTACAAGTATATTTGAATTTATAGCATATAGATCATGAAATGGAGGTATCCCTTCTCAAGTAAGCTAATTAAAGAAAGATGGCTCATGTTGCTTCATGGATAGAATAAGAAGTGATATGAGGGACAATTTTATAACAAAAAGCAACGACGGCTAGAGAAGGTTGTTTTCCAATGGTCAATAATAGGTCATTGTCACCATTGTGCTGCCTAGACATAATTCGATGCCCACAACCAATTTTCTCCACCCCCTCACCCCTCACATCCCTGGGTGCCCTTTCCCTCTTAAAATAATTCCTCTAAATCTCTACCTCAGGGCCTTACCTTTTATCGATGCAATAAAACATCAGTCAAGAGAAACGAATATATTGCTAGATAGTTAATATGCCATGACTGTCTTGTTACTTTCTTGAACCTCCAACATGCATATTAGAATGAAACTCACCTGATGCCGTTCTTTCCACTTTGGGAAAAAGTCATTTCCCAGAAGTTGAAACAAATGGTCCCTCATTTCATCATTCGTCACAATTAAGCACTTAAATTTTATAGCTGCATACAGCCAGTACCTGAAGAAACAAGTTAATTCGCCATCAGAATATAAATGAAAACGAATTAGAATACAAGGCACTCAGACTAAGCACAAAGCGTCCTAGAAATAAAAGATTACAGCTCTCACCAATCATCATTGGAGCCTGTAGGTGTTGCATAGATTGCGTCAGCATTTTTCCACTTGTCAATTAACGCTCTATTGAATGGTTCATCCATCTTATCTCCAGTAATACGTCTATTATGCAAAACTATCAGCGGCCACTTTTTCGAAGGAAGCATCTGGCGAATTCCGTTGACAATAGCATTGACCTGAATGCAAATGCCAACATTCAATAGAGAAAACAGAAGACCTGAATTTTTGAAAATACAGGGGTGTCATGAAGATATCACGTTTCATTAACAAGGCATCCAACACTTACCCTAGATGGCCTAAATTTTCTTTGGCTATAAAGGCCAACATTTGCTCCATCAACAATAGCTTCAAAGGGTCCATAATAGTCAAGCCATCTCTGCAGTTGTTTCACCCTCACTAGAGACACAAATGATCCAAGAATAACCTAATCATTAGAGCAGTTAGTAAAACGTACTTGAAATTTCTGGAAGCTTGAATTTCTCTCTCTCTGCGCAGCTATAGAAGCAACTGACTTGGCAAAATTTTCAGTTTCAACAGGATCAAGATCAATAGTCACCAGCTTCTCACCACAGCATTTGCAGCAGCCGTCAGAGTCAACATATGCGTGTGATACAGTCCATTTACCATTACCCAACCAGCCTTGTCCATGCCACCCACCACCTCCATTTTTAATAGCTTCGCGTATGGTTCTTTCATCCCATTTTCTTTTCCCAACCCTTGAAGCTATCTTGCTGTTGAACCACTTCTCAATCAAATCTGCAGTAGAAGGTGAGACTTGTCGAACTCCTTCTCGAAGCTTATGCAACAAATAGTACACCTTCTCACTCCTACCAGCTTCTACACTTACTTTTAAAAGTGCCTCCAGTTCGGGTTCCTCTGGATAGACACCATGCTCCAACATGTGTTCTTCAACCATAAATGCCTTGTCAACATCCCCATTATTGCAGAAAACAGATAAGGCAGGACCATAAGATCGCAGCCTCGGGTTTATTCCATATTCTTTAATTAGCCTTACCACATCAAATGCCATGTCACCATTTCCCAATGCCATTGCCATTCTTGCAACAGATGTAAGGGTTGCTTCATTCATTTGTACCTTCTCTGACCGCATCTTCTCATATATCTTAAAACCATATTTAAGTGCATAGTGTTTCACTTCTTCACTCACTTTAATTCCATGATCTTCCTGTTCGCCTCTCACACTTTTTGTATTAGAAGCTTCTGCACTGCTCTTGAACAATTGCACCAATTCATCTAAAGTTTGACAGTGCCTATCTGAAGAGAAGCTCAACATATTAGTCAAGTTTGTTATTTTGCCATTCTTTGAAGCTTTGATTTTCACAGAACTGCTAGAGCATGTTCCCTTGGGCAAGTCAACAGAATTCAAAGTCCTATTACTACCACTTCCACTTTTTGCTGGCTGAACAACACCAGTAGCTGCAGAAGCACAAAGATAGAGAAGAACAGCATAGTGATACTGTCCCATTGCTATTCCTTCTTGCAATGCCAACTCATACAGCCTAATTGCACCAACTACATCCCCTCTCTTTGAGCACATATCCAACCCTATCTTAAATGTTGAATCGATTTTACTTTTCTTTGACCCCTTTTCCATGTTTTCCATTCTTGGCCTATTACCACCATCTTTTCTAACTTCTTTCTCTACTTTTTTACCTTTACTCTTCACTGTCCTTTTCTCAAAAGTTTCAGTCTTGGACTTATTAGAACCCAATTCTCTACTTCTTTTAGGTTTTAATCCACTCTTTGCATTTCTGTCTTTTAGAATGACTGTTTTCCCACCTAAATTTTCTCTTGAAGATTTCATGCCAACCATCTTATCTTTGGGACTAAAGGAAGAAAACCCAGAACTATTTTCATTATTAGTTCTACTGCCTGATATTTCTTGCTCTGGTTCAAAGGACAATCTTGTTTCCAAGTGAGTGACATGTGCTTTAACTTGAATGGAGGGCAAAATTCTTGGTGGTTCCAGTGTGTATTTTGTTGGTGCAGAAAGGAGAGTATGAAAAGAAGAGTGAAACAGAGTTGAAGAATGCTTACTGCAGTGAGTGAAGTAATAGAGTTTGAGTTGAGTTTGTTGAAGGGGTTTGAAGGTGATGTAGGAGGTGGAGGCCATGTGTGGCCGTTAGTGAAGCTTCATATCAATGTCGGATTTCAGCTTATTATATTAGGACACTGGACGATGTTGAACTCTTTAAATTTACTTTCGTGCCCCTAGCTCTTTCCGAGGATAAGATGTCTGCTGTCTTTTTCTCATTGATCTGATCCTCCTTCCCAGAAAACAAAACAAAAAGAAAGAGAAGAAAAACGTAACATCCTCCTATTGATAAAAAAAAATATGAAGTTTAAGATGTTACTTAATTTATGTATTATATTAATAGCATAAAACAATATTAGTTAAAAATTATAATAATAAAAAGCATCACATTGAAATTTAAACCTGAACATATAAATAAATTTAAATTTCTTAAAAGTTAAACAAAATATTATTTTAGTAAAAAGATAGTATCGACCATTTAGATCATCCTAGAGTAAACAAAAAGAAGTCGTACAATTTGGATAGACTATGACATCAACCCTCTTGTTCTCCAAATTAGAGAAAAGGAGGGGAGAATGATTAACTATGACAAATTAATGAAATTATATCAAATGTTTTGAAACTGTTAAGTTACGTGCCTTTGTGTATTTTGATGATCTAACAAACTTCATAATAAGAACCAGATCGGGAACCTGTTACACATCCTCAAAGTGCTCAAGAGCAACAAGTCTCATGTCTGGCACAAGTCCCAATAACTTGAGTCAAAGAAACGGGAGAGGGAATATATGTCCATCAGTTCCTCTGATGACACTACAAGTCAACTCTCCACAGCTGTAAAGTCGTTGCACTGTTTTCTACACACGCATAGTGCAACAGTCACTTCATGGAGCATGCCTTGTACCGGATAATTGCATACATCATCCCAATGTCCTCACTTGTATATTACCAACATGAGGCAAGAGAAATACACACACTTGCAAAACCCTAAATCATCAATTCTCTCTCAAGTGTGTTGCCGACTTTCAAGTCAGTGAAGAACAAAGCAACAACATAACCAAGGACCAGATCCCAGCGAGTCTATCATACGTCCTTAGTATTGTTGTATCTTTATTAGTGTTATCTATTTGTAACTCCTACCCAACTTACTTAGAAGCATTTCTGTATGAGATCTTTTGTAAAACCATAAACCATGTGTTTGTGTTTTGGCTAGAGTTAGTCAAAGTGTGTGCTTTGTAATAGGGTTATTACAAAGAGGCTTGTAATAGAGTTATTACATGTAGGTGAGGGATTAAGAGGTTAATTCCTAGATTACAATAGATTGTAATCTAAAGTTTGCTCAGTTAGTGAAGTTGAAATCCTACGAGGGTAGGTCGTGATTTTTAATCCCGCGAGCTGGGAGTTTTTCACATAAAACTTTGATATGTCTTTTACTTACTGATGTGTGTGTGTTCTATGAAAACTGATAGAGAACCAGGTTCTCTATACAGTTTGGTGGACCCTTAGTTTATATCAATTGGTATCAGAGCAGGTTCTTTCTACAAGGCTAACACCTAGAAAGGATCCACATGGATGCTCCACCAAACTTTGAAGAAGGTCAGTCAACCTATAGACCAGGAAGATTCAATGAACAGTATTACAGATGGTGGAAGACAAGTATGCATGATTTTACCATGGCTGAGGATTCTGAGCTCTAGGATGTCATCTGCGATGGCCCCTTCGTTCCCATGAAGACCATTGGTGAGCCAGCAGTGACAGTTCTAAAAACAAGGAAGGAGTACAACGATGCTGACCGCAAAGCTATAGAGAAAAACTTCCGAACAAAAAAAATCCTCGTCTGTGGTATTGGTCCAGACGAGTATTGCAAAATCTCTGCATGTCAATCCGCTAAGGAGATCTGGGAGGCTCTCCAAACAGCACATGAAGGAACAACTCAATTTAGGCAGTCAAAGATCGACATGCTCACTACTGAGTATAAACTATTCAGGATGAAGGATGATGAGTCCATTCAGGACATGCATACTCGATTCACCTCCATCATCAATGAGCTCCACTCTCTAGGAGAAATCATTCCAAGAAACAAACTTGTCAGGAAAATACTTAGCATATTACATGGCTCTTGGGAAAGAAAAGTTAATGCCATCACAGAGGCAAAAGATCTACAAAAGCTGACCATTGATGAACTCATTGGAAATATGAAGACTTACGAAATGAAGAATAAGAAGGACCATGAAAGAAGATAACTCAAAAAGGAGAAGAACCTGGTCCTCAAGGCAGAAAACAATGACTCAAGTGGTGAGGATGTTGACATGGCCTACCTGACAAAGCGATTTCAGAAAATGGTTCTCATGAATGGAGGCATTCCAAAAAGGGGAAGCTCCAGCAAATCAAAAGGTTATGACTTGTGTCATAAATGTGGGAAGCTAGGACATTTCATCAAAGATTGTCCTCTCCTCAAGAAAGATCAGTACAAGCACAACACATACAAAATAACCAAGAGGAACCCGGTTCCTGATAGGAGATTCAAGAGAAAAGATGTCGCTGACAATGTTGTGAAACAAGTTCTTGGTGCATGGGGAGATTCCTCTAGTGAATCTGGGAAAGATGATGAACAAGGTGACACATCCATGATGGCAGTTGAAAGCGAAGCAGCTGAATATGACTCTATCTTTGCCCTGATGAAAAAATCTAATGATGATGATGATGAGTAAACTTTCTAGACGTTCAAAGAAATTTGAAGTCTTACTCTCAAAAGAAGCTTATATCTTTGGTCAATGTTTTAATTGATGCTTATCATAATCTTATAAATAATAAAAATATGTTAACTGTGGAACTAGGAGAGGTAGAACATGAGAGAGATGATCTGGTAGTCGTAGTGGTTGACCTAAAATAGACCATTGAGGTTCTAAAGAAAGAAAAAGATGTTTTAACTGAAAGAATTGAAAACGCAGAGCATGAGAGAGATGACATATTGGTGTCTAAACGAAATAATTGAATAATTAAAAAGGGGAAACAGTTCTAGGAACATCCAAAAGGGAAAGGAAGTTGCAAGTGAGGCACACCTTAAGCTTGAAAATTAGCTCAAATTGGTGAAATCTAGTATGTGTGCTGAACTTGAAAAAAACAGACAACTTCAGAAAGATCTAGGCAGAGTTAAAAATGACCTAGAAAAATTTCTAAAGTGGACTTGGCCCTCTGATACAATCACTGCCATGTATAAAAGCAACGGGGGGAACAAGCGGGGAATCGGGTTCCAGAAGGAAAAAACTCTCTACAATCCACACAACAAGTATGTTACTGTCCCTGATAACTGGCTTTGCACTCACTGTGGTAACACTGGACACTTTAAAGAAACCTGTAAAGCTAGATTTCAGTCCTAACAAAAAAACAAAGTTTTTGTTGAAAAGGTAACTACTGCTAATGAACCTGGTCCCTCTGATAAAAAATGTGTATTGCCTGCTTAGACAAAAAGAAGTTTAATTCGCCCTTTTTCTTACTACAAGGGACCCAAACTTGTTTGGGTTCCTAAGTCTAATCCTTAATCTTCTTGTGCATGGAGCAGTGAAAGAAAACATCCAAAGATGGTATCAAAAGTTCAATTGAGCCCAAAAATATCAAGGAGTTCAATTGAGCCCAAAAATATCAAGGAGTTCAATTGAGCCCAAAAGTTCAATTGAGCCCAAAAATATCAAAAGATGGAAACTCTATCTTTTGGAAGCACAAAAGTTCACATATCACTCTTCTTGATTCAGGAATTCAAATCAGGTCAAAGACAAGAAGCTCGCTTGCCTTCTTATATTTCCTTTCTCAAATTGAGCCCAAAAATATCAAGGAGTCATTGAAAGATGCTGACTGGATTACTTTTATGCAAGACGAACTCCATCAATTTGAGAGAAACTATGTATGGCACCTGGTTTCTCGACCCTCAGACAGAACTATTATAGGAACCAAGTGGGTGTTCAGAAACAAGCTTGATGAGTTTGGGAATACTACAAGGAACAAGGCCAGGTTAGTAGTTCAAGGCTACAATCAAGAAGAAGGGATCGACTATGATGAGACCTTTACCCCAGTTGCTTGAATGGAAGCCATCAGAATCTTCATTGCCTTTGCATCGCATATTGAATTCAAATTGTTCCAAATGGATGTCAAAAGTGCATTTCTGAATGGATAATTAAAGGAAGAAGTCTTCATCAAACAACCACCTGGTTTTGAGTGTCATGAGCATCCTGAACATGTATTCAAACTTGACAAGGCATTATATGGGCTGAAACATGCCCCTCGTGCATGGTATGAAAGGTTGTCCAAGTTCTTTCTTGAAAATGGCTTTACAAGAGGAAAAATCGGCGACATCCTATTTTTGAAGAAACGTGAGAGGAACCTGCTCATTGTGAAACTTTATGTTGACGTGGTGCAAAAAACGATTCCTTGTGTGAGGAGTTTGCAAAGCTTATGGGAAGCGAGTTTGAAATGAGCATGATGTGGGAATTGAATTTTTTTTCTTAGGGTTGCAAGTTAAGCAAACCTCTAAGGGAACGATGATAAGTTAGCAGAAGTACATTAAAGAGCTCCTGAAGAGATTTGAGATGGAAAGTTAAAAGACCATTGATACTCCTATTTCCACTGCCACTCGTCTGGACATGGATGAACCTGGTTCTCCTGTGAACGAAACCATGTACAGAGGCATCATTGGTTCACTCTTGTATCTCACAGCTAGGAGACCTGATATTGTATTCATTGTGGGATTATCTGCTAGATTTCAATCCACTCTAAAGGAATCTCATCTGAAAGCTGCCAAGAGGATTCTAAGGTATCTCAAAGGAACGCAAGACCTGGTTCTCTACTATCCTTCAGGAGACAGTTTTGACTTAATTGGGTATGATGATGCTGATTATGCTGGTTATCTGGTGGATATAGAAAGAGCACATCTGGCATGGCACACTTTCTAGGGTCATGCTTAATCTCATGGGGTACAAAGAAACAAAACTCTGTGGCTCTTTCAAGTGCAGAAGCTGAATATGTGGCAGTTACCTCTTGTTGTGCTCAACTGTTGTGGATCAAGCAACAACTGGAGGAATTTGGTGTGTTTTCGAATTGTGTGCCACTTATATTTGATAACACAAGTTCTCTCAACATGAAAAAGAACCCGGTTCAACATAAGCGAACAAAGCACATTGATGTGCGACATCATTTTCTCAGGGATAATGTTGAAAAGGGCCTCATCTGCATGAAGTTCTGCAAAACAAAGGGCCATGTAGCAGATATCTTCAACAAAGCATTGAGCAGAGAGCACTTTGAAAAATATAGACTAACACTGGGGTTGATAAAATCAAACTGAGTACCAGGACCCTCAATAATTAGCTATGAAAGAATAAACAGGAAAACAAAAATGCTAAACAGTGTTTTCTGGCAGACTCTAACTCATCTCTAAAATGTTATAGGTAAACACGCATGGGAATTACTGAGTAAACAAGCAGTCAATAACCTTGCATCTTGGTAAAATGATGAAGCTCTCATTTACAAAACTCAGTCACGGAACCTGGTTCCCTTGGCTTAGGTTAGTAGCTCCTTTTACACTCATACACACTTTAAACGGCTATAAAAGTGCCATATCATTAACTGTTTCTGCCTCTCTCTCTCTCTCTCTCTCTCTCTCTCTCTCTCTCTTTCAACTGTTTAAAAACCCAAACGTTGCACCCGTTACAAACAAACTCATCTACCCAGTAAGTTACATCCATTTGTAACCGGTCCCTCACTCTCTCTAAATAACCCCAACAGACGTCTCTTTCCCAACTATCCACATCAAAGCCACAAAATTCTCTTCTTTTTCAAAAGCAAACCCTCTCTTTCTCGTGTCTCTACTTCCAAACTCCATTATGTCTCAGAATCCAGAGCTTTCAAGCACTACCAGTGTCATCCCTACTGTGTCGTCATCTCATGAAGAACAGGAGTGTGCGTCTGAGTCTCAACTGTCACCCAGTCAAAACCCCACACCAGACCAACAACCACCTATAGGCTCTTTTCCAACCTAATCGAATTCTGATTCTCACCGCAGTCGTAAGACTCAAAACCCCCAAAAGATTCGTTGCTACAACCTCTCTGTTACATCACACATTTTTGTATATTAAAGCATACCATAAATAAATTGATGAGAGCTCAAAATGAGATGTTACATCCCGTATTTATTTTGTACGCTAATATTTCGTCGTAAGTTAATCGACGTAAGCTCGGGAACGAGATTATTTTGTGATTATAAGCATTATGCTATTTCAAACACGTGATGAGTAAATTCATGAAGGAGAAAAGGTAAGAAAATAAAAGAAAATGAGTTTCGCCGAAGTTTGGCAATTTGGGATAAAATATGGTCCAAGCTATAATACCCCGTATTTATGGACTAGTGCCATACAAGGTACCATATGACCATAATAGTATGATGTATAAGGGTGTATTAAAAATAAGTAGTATTTTAAGTAATTTGAGATAATTCTTAACTATATGGGAAATTGGTTAATTATTAGGTAATGGGAGATTACCTAGTTAATTAAGGAATTTTTGGGTGATTAATTAAGCATATTTGGATAAGCATTACACTTCAAGGTGGCAGCAAATTAAGGCCAAGTTGATGACTCTTTAGTCATTAGGATAGGTGGCATTAAGGGATCTTTGGGCAATCTATCAAGATAACACATGGAAACTACACTTTGCCATTAAAAAAACGTAGAAGGAATTTCAAGTTAGTCATCTTTACAAATGATATTCAATTGATATCAAATTCATTTTTGGAGGAGATGTTGGAAGCTCACATAAGACTTCATGTTACAGTAGCAATGACTATTCTTAGATTAGTAAAGCAATTCATACGGAATTACACTGCGTAACAACAACGGGATTTTGCGATTCTAAGGGAGTACGGTGCAACCTTTTCCAAGAATATCGTACGGATTTTTCCCTACTCCAGGTATGTTAAGTCTATCCCTTCTTTCCTTTTGGCATGATCCAAATAATACAAATAAAACGAGTAAAATACGTAACTTTCATAAATGACTCTATCCATAGAAATACTAGGGTTGTCTATATTCTTGATTCCCCATGTGAATTATTATTATATCTTCTGTTCATGGGTCTCAGGGCGTGAAAGTAAGTAACTACAGATAATTATAGGAGAGAAAGGACATTAAGTATTCGGTGTAATTAGCTTGCAGCTTTACAAGAGTCAGAGACTGGCTGAGAAAGTAAGGAAGGAAGCTTTAACCTAAGCTGGGTGACCTAAGGAGGAAATGGTCTTATAACAATAGTCTCACAACAACATTGTATGCACTCCATAAGAAAATAGCACCTACTATGGCTAATGAACGGGAAGTAAAATCAGAAGTGATATTCAAGATCATATGAGTTGTATGGAATTTCAATATGCATGGGCACGAAGATAAGCTAAGTATGCACGCAAAAAAGGGGCAAAAAGACCAGGAAAAGTAATTGCTTACGTTTGAAGAAAGCTGAGATGGAACAAAAAGAATTATTAGATTCATGATCCAGAGTTAGTTACGTTATGAATGCACTTAAGAGTTTGGAAGTTTTATACATGCAGCATATACGGCTGTAGAAGATTCCGGTATAAGTTAAAAGAAAGAATTGAGCCTAGGTCATGTATGAAGGATTGTATTATTAAAGGATTGTATCATGGACATTCCTCAGCGCCCATGAAAGGCTAAACATAATAACTAATACCATGAGCCGCAGATCAAGAGATAGCTTAAGCCTACATAAAGGCTGATCAGAAGAAGGAGGAAACTAAAGAGTTATATCAACGAAGTAAATCAAGAATCTGATTATTGGACCCAGAAAATTATAGAAATCGTGATTGAGAACATTACAGGATCACTCTTAATATCAGAGGTACCAGAGGGATAGTACAACAACTATATTCTATAACGGCCCTACGATAAAGCCGGTTAGAAAAGTACCAGCCTCATAAGAAGTCAGTACGAAACTCCCACCGGATTGTGTATGCACCAGAGTTGCAAGTATTGTAATAGAGCTTCAAGTTATGGACATGAATTATACCTATATGGAAGGGAGGTCATGAAAGAGATAGAATATACGATGCGAGATTTTAAGGTAAGTAAGGTAAAGGCGAACAACGTACAAGATACACAAAGGCAGAAGATCGTGAATAGTCCATGCTTTGGATAGAAGGCTAGAAGCACTGGGATTCAATATCCAAGAACGATAGCAGTGTCGTCAGTGGCGTACCTTCCAGCCTATGGTTTCTAAGTATCGAGATATCTAGTCAAGAGAGTAAAGAAGAGTTAGAGACGATGTGATGTCTCGCTTAATGTTCCAGAATAAGATAAGGGAATAAATGGTGCAAGCAAGTTGAAGAAATGTTGTGAATAGTATAAATAGATACGCAGAGGTCGCAAGCTAAAGTATAGTAAATCGATAAGGTTTTATGACAGGAGTAAGGATGAGAAAGGGCGAGTAAGAAAGTGACGAGAATGGGTCAGTTCTCAGGATTAAGCCTATGAAAACATGAGAGCCGGTGGGTTCTCTAAGTTATAGAAGGCTCAGTATCGCCTGAATGAACTCAAAGGAGTCTAAGACTAGTAGCATTTAGAAGAGATGTTATGGCCAGACATGATTCAATACTTTGAAGGATATAAACCTATATTGATCACTACAAGAGTAACATGGCAGCTTCCTTGTCATGGTTGGTACAAATGTAATACTGATGGAGCTTCAAAGGGCAATCCTGGACCTAGCTCCCTAGGCTTTTGTGTGAGGGATGATGAAGGTGATGTGGTGTATGCTAGGGCAGTAGGCCTGGGAGTTACAACTAATATGGTGGCTGAAGCTTAGGCTATTCTTCAAGGGTTGGAATATTGTGTGGAGCATGATTTTCACCCTCTCATACTGGAGACTGATTCATTGGTGATGAAGAAGGCGATAAAAGGGGAATGGGATCCTCCTTGGGTAATTGCACAGGATGTGAAGAAAATTATAGAGATGAAGGACAACTTCAATGTGATCTTTCAACATGTGTTCAGAGAAGGCAACTCAGTGGCAGATTTTATAGCTAACATTGTGTTCTCTTTTGCAGGTACATCTGAGTTTCATTCATTCTCTGAACTGCCTAGTGTAGGGAGGAGGTTGATCAATCTAGACAAATCTTAATCACCTAACCTTAGGATTAGGATAGGAAAGAGAAGAACCCCATACTGATGGCTTCACAATATTGGACTCTGAAACTGATATGTCCAAATGCTAAGGAAGATGCTGAACCCATCATATGGTATTTTTAGAGATTGTTGAATCATTTCTCAGTGGTATTAGCATGCTTTCAAGCTCAATCTGAGGATGGTTTAGCAATGTTTTGAATTATGTCTACATTAAAGGTTCTAGTAGGGAAGGATCTGTGCTTACAAGATCACAAAAAGGCATAGGCTGGCCTTTGCCTTGCAAAGTCTTCTTAAAGCCAGATCATTCCTAGCTTTTGCCTTGTAAAGCCAGCCTAAAGCCAGCTCATGCCCGGCTTTTGCCTTGTAAAGCCTGGCTAAAGCTAGCTCACGCCTGGCTTTTGCCTTGTAAAGCCTGGCTAAAGCCAGCTCACGCCTGGCCTTTGCCTTGTAAAGCCTGCCTAAAGCCAGCTCACGCCTGACCTTTGGCCTGCAAAGCCTGACTAAAGCCAGCTCATGCCTGGCTTTTGCTTTGCAAAGCCTGCCTAAAGCCAGCATATGCCTGGCCTTTGCCTTGTAAAGCCTGCCTAAAGCCAGCTCAAGCCTGGCTTTTGCCTTGCAAAGCCTGCCTAAAGCCAGGCTCCTCTTCTACACATTAATCTTGATGAGTGAGCACATGATTAATACTTGAACAAAATCAATCCACTGCATATGGAGATCATATAGTAGCGACACTTGGAGGACGATGCGAACTTCAACTCTGCGGTAGAGATGTTTGGAATTCATTTTAGACTATGGACAATACACCCTGGCGCCTGGTGAGAGCTTGATAGGTGCTGCTTGGTATTTGCCAATGACAATTGGATTCACATACACTAATAGGAGAAGGAAGCATTCAACTTATCTTGTTGTAATAGTTAGTTAATTAGATTTTAGCTTTTCTATCTTTTTTAATAGCTAGTGGCTTCATGCAACTTCTATTTTGGTTTTTGGTTTGGACATCTTGTAAGCGTTGGACCCATTTTTGGGATTTTATTTATATATTAGCCCTTAGGCAAAAAAAAAAAAAATAAATAATGATTTGAAGAAAGAAAAATAAAGGGTAGAAGGAGAAAAGATTTCGCGAACGGCACGAGATCAGAATACCCCCATAAGGCGAATCACATCGAGATACTATGAAATACGATTACGGAAATCACTTCAAATATTCCTCGATGCAACGTAATCCCTAGTGGCAAGGTTTTACGTAAGAAGTTTCAAGTTATCAGTGGTATATTATAGAAAAATATTGAGGTGAATCAACAATGGATGGAAAAAAGTCACAAAGTACGAGATGAGATTAGACCGTCGTTCTTAAGAAGAACAGTAATGAGGAAGCATAAAAGGACTTAGATTTATACATATAGGATAAGCAACGAGAATAACCTAGAGTTTGGTAGCAGGCCTAAGTAACGATAAATCAAAGTAAGTGTTATGGTATATTATGACCTACCTAGATGCAGTAAAGTCACACGGATGGATAACCGGGGCTATGAAACAAGATATAGAAATAGTAGTAAGTTCGACAAAGTACCGAGGGAAGGACTTCAGTATACCTATAAATGCCCAGAGGGACATCTTTAATTCTGTATATGTTCAAAAAGTGAGGCCTAGAGATTGGCTAAAAGCCGAAGGAAAGAGTCGCATAGGCACATTTACAAGGTCAGAGTCGTATATGCTACATGATAGAAGGTAGCAACAGTTACGAGATTGGAAGGATTCCGACCACAAGTCGTGGTTTGAGAAAGAGGCCTAAAGGGAGGGGATGCTCTGGCCTTTGGATTTATTCAGAGAAGAGTTGCATAGATGGAAAGGAAAGTAATAAAGTATTCAGAAGAAATAGGCTATGAAAATGATCAGTGCACCAGTCAACATTTGAGGAAGAATGTTCCAAGGGGGGGAATGATGTTACACCCCACATTTTCATATATGAAAGCACGCCATAAATAAATTGATGAGAGCTCGGAAATGAGATGTTACATCCCGTATTTCTTTTGTACGATAATATTTTGTCGTAAGTTAATCGACGTAAGCTCGAGAACGAGATTATTTTGGGATTATAAGCATTATGCTATTTCAAACACGTGATGAGTAAATTCATGAAGGAGAGAAGGTAAGCAAATAGAAGAAAATGAGTTTCGTCGAAGTTTGGCAATTAGGAATAAAATACGGTCCAAGCTATAATACCCCGTATTTATATACTAGTGCCATACAAGGTACCATATGACCATAATAGTATGATGTATAAGGGTGTATTAAAAATAAGTAATATTTTAAGTAATTTGAGATAATTCTTAGTTATATGGAAAATTGGTTAATTATTGGGTAATGGGAGATTACCTAGTTAATTAAGGAATTATTGGGTGATTAATTAATCACATTTGGATAAGCAATACACTTCAAGGTGGCATATTAAGGCCAAGTTGATGACTCATTAGTAATTAGGATAGGTGGCATTAAGGGGTCGTTGGGCAATCTATCAAGACAAAACATGGAAACTACACTTTGCCATTAAAAAAACGTAGAAGGAATTTCAAGTTAGTCATCTTTACAAATGATATTCAATTGATATCAAATTCATTTTTGGAAGAGATGTTGGAAGATCACATAAGACTTTATGTTACAGTAGCAACGACTATTCTTAGATTAGTAAAGCAATTCATATGGAATTACACTGCGTAACAACAACGTGATTTTGCAATTCTAAGGGAGTACAGTGCAACCTTTTCCAAGAATATCGTACTGATTTTTTCCTACTCCAGGTATGTTAAGTCTATCCCTTCTTTCCTTTTGGCATGATCCAAATAATACAAATGAAACGAGCAAAATACGCAACTTTCATAAATAACTCTATTCATAGAAATACTAGGGGTGTCTATATTCTCGATTCCCCATGTGAATTATTATTATTATATCTTCTATTCATGGGTCTCAGAAAAATACGTATTTGATAAAGTTTATCTGAAAGGCATATTGATTTATATGACATTCCGAGAAAATCTAATAACGTATTTCTTAAGGCATATTATTTTTATGAGATTCCGAGAAAATATTATTAACGTATTTCTTATGCATTTCATGCATTTATACATATACATTGACCCATGACCAGATGAAGTTATATACGTGTATATATGTATATATATGTATATGGGATATGGAAAAAGGTTACAACGTTATATACGCACCACCACCTGATCAGCTGATATACGTTGATGATTTGTCCACAGTGGCCGAGATGATATGATGGGATGCCCTCAGAGGCTTTATGAAGGCATATACCCATGCATGGTATGATATTTATACGCATATGCACGACATTATAATATGAAATGATTCACAGAGCTATGCAGACGTACATGTCGAGTCTTTTACTCCATGTTTCTCTCATGTGTATTATTTATAGATTTTCATTCCTTACATACTCGGTACATTATTTGTACTGACGTCCCTTTTGCCTGGGGACGCTGCGTTTCATGCCCGCAGGTCTCGATAGATAGGCCAAGAGTCCTCCAAGTAGGTGATCAGCTCAGCGGAAGATGTTGGTGCACTCCATTTGCTTCGGAGTTGCTTGTTTGGTCAGTATGATTTAGATGTGTATTGTTTGGTATGGCGGGGCTCTGTCCCGACCTTTATGACATTTCTGTATCCCTAGAGGCTTGTAGACATATGTCATGTACGTGAAATATTGTACGGCCTTGCAACCTATGTTTTGAGTTTATAAATAATCATGTTGGCCTATTAGGCCCGTATGTCACGTGTATATGATGATTTAATAAGAAAGAAACATTACGTTGGTACTCGGTTGAGTAAAGTATCGGGTGCCCATCGCGGTCCATTAGTTTGGGTCGTGAAAAAAGTGGTATCAGAGCAGTTCTGTCCTAGGGAGTCTACAAGTCGTGTCTAGTAGAGTCTTGTTTATGGGTGTGTCGTGGACCACACTTATAAGCAGGAGGCTACAGGGCATTTTAGACTGTCACTCTTCTTCTTACTCTAGATCGTGTGGTAGAGCTCATTTATAAGAATTCAAACTCCTAGCTTCTATTTTATCCGTAATATGACGATACCTCCAGTTGGTAAGAGATTGAATACGGATATGGAAGAGTTGAGTCAGAGGAACTCGATTTTTCATAATGCTTATGATGAGAAAATGTAAGGTCTTCAGTAGATCATGTGTGTACTAAAATGTGTAAGCCTCTTGATAAGGAGCCTTAAGGCAAGGATATCTATCCACCCCTATGGTGAAAGGCAATGAGAATTCAGAAGATAGTACAAGTCTCAACAAGTAAATGAAGCAAGGTGAAGAAGGGTACGAGGAGCCCAGTTAATGAAGACTATCATTATTTACCATTCATGATGGGAGATATAAGCATTTTGAGTTACCTTCAATGGTAGCAGAGGTATGTACAATTGGTCACACTCATTCCAGTTATGCCCCATGGGGGTCAACAAAAGTAGTATAAGAGAAGGATGAGGTATCAGGATCTGGCTGGGGTTAGAGTAACCCAAAATGGTGGATGGATTGTTTGCGTTAGTTGACATTTCCGAAGGATATTACAAAGGTGCTAATAGATCACCTTGTGAGACACCCAAATGGTGCACTCTAAAATAGTACAACTTGATATGAATACTATAAAGATAGGCACGGGAAGCCTGGAAGGGATAAATATTATCTTAGTATGGATCACGTCCCTAGTAAAGGGAGAATGTTAGGCAGCTCGAAGAGTCGGTAGATGGAGCAAGGGGAGGTAAAAGCGAAAGAATGTCTTGTTAAAGTTTTCAGAATAAAGTAATAGGCAGAAATATTAGAAGGGAAGTACAAAGAGGGATAATGAAGCATTATGAGTGAGATATGATACATGGATGGCAATGGTAGAGTGTTATAGAATCTATAGTCAAATAAAAAAAGAGACGAGAGGTGATGGGCCTTAAGACAAAAAAAGAGTATAGGCCATACAGTCACATCCTCATTTCGAGAGATAAGTTCGCAACTCTAACATGGTTAACAGAAGGAAAAGTTAGACCTTAGAGTAATAGAAATCAGTATGGACTGGTGAACAAGATAAACTAAGCATGAATTAGGGACTGAATGATTCAATAATGGTCAGCATCACGAGAATTTCAAATTTGCGTTCCGGCGATAATAGAATGGACAACAGAAGACGATTCATGAGAAATTCAAAAAATGGTCATTCAGGAAGACGCTTCCCTAAAGAAAGAAATATGAGCAAAGTTAAGCTTAAGGGATTGTATGTGCCAGTTGCACTAAGTGTCACCATTGCGAGTAAGGGAATTTGTTATCCTTGGTACAGACGGATTGCCACAAGGCGAGTAAGGGTCATTGATGTTGTGAAATGACGCCAAAGATGAAGAGGTAAAACATCTATAGGTAGATCCTCGTGGCTTCAACTCTTAGTACTCCCCTAAAGGGGGGAATATGGAGTTACGTGGCATTAAGTAATTCTAGTAACTATGGAATGGTAAAGTAAGAGTGCGACAAAAATGAAAAGGGGATGATATTGCACGTATTCAAATCCTACAGATGTGCTATGATTCCAGAATATTATGCAAGCACGACGTCAAGAAGAGTAAGTAAGGGTTCCTGCCAGAGATGTTATTGATAGATAAGGAGAACGTGTGAGACGTAAGTTAAGATAAAGGAAATGACCCAAGAAAGATTATGCGGAATATTGATATGAGAATGGGCCAATGAGTAGTCAGTAGTTGATCCAAGAAGAGCCTAGTTATGGCTAAACAAGAGGACACAGACAAATCAACAGATTATGCAAGATGAACATAGTGAACCCCAACATGGGGACTTCAGTCTCGCAGTATGACATTGTGATACTTGAGAAATATTCAGATAGGAGTCGGGGTAGTAAAGGTACCGTATGAGTGTTACGAAAATAAAAGAGAATCTCACTGGGATTACAGTCAAAATATCAGTTCCGAACAACCCTACAAGCACAAGGGCGTGAAAGTAAGTAAGTACAGATAATTATAGGAGAGAAAGGACATTAAGTATTCGGTGTAATTAGCTTGCAACTTTACAAGAGTCAGAGACTGGATGAGAAAGTAAGGAAGGAAGCTTTAACCTAAGCTGGGTGACCTAAGGAGGAAATGGTCTTATAACAATAGTCTCACAACAACATTGTATGCACTCCATAAGAAAATATCACCTACTATGGCTAATGACCGGGAAGTAAAATCAGAAGTGATATTCAAGATCATATGAGTTGTATGGAATTCCAATATGCATGGGCACGAAGATAAGCTAAGTATGCACGCAAAAAGGGGGCAGAAAGACCAGAAAAAGTAATTACTTACGTTTGAAGAAAGCTGAGATGGAACAAAAAGAATTATTAGATTCATGATCCAGAGTTAGTTACGTTATGAATGCACTTAAGAGTTTGGAAGTTTTATACATGCAGCATATACGGCTGTAGAAGATTCCGGTATAAGTTAAAAGAAAGAATTGAGCCAGAAGTGCAGTAAGAAGGAATGAAACCACTGGAGAGTCTACTCCTCCACTGAGGAGCCGTTCTTGCGAGAATGCTTTAGTAGATAGAAAGACTCTTTGACGGGCTACTCCCCAAGCAGAACAACCTAGGTCATGTATGAAGGATTGTATTATTAAAGGATTGTATCATGGACATTCCTCAGCGCCCATGAAAGGCTAAACATAATAACTAATACCATGAGCCGCAGATCAAGAGATAGCTTAAGCCTACATAAAGGCTGATCAGAAGAAGGAGGAAACTAAAGAGTTATATCAACGAAGTAAATCAAGAATCTGATTATTGGACCCAGAAAATTATAGGAATCGTGATTGAGAATATTACAGGATCACTTTTAATATCAGAGGTACCAGAGGGATAGTACAACAACCATATTCTATAATGGCCCTACGATAAAGCCGGTTAGAAAAGTACCAGCCTCATAAGAAGTCAGTACGAAACTCCCACCGGATTGTGTATGCACCAGAGTTGCAAGTATTATAATAGAGCTTCAAGTTATGGACATGAATTATACCTATGTGGAAGGGAGGTCATTAAAGAGATAGAAGATACGATGCGAGATTTTAAGGTATGTAAAGTAAAGGCGAACAACGTACAAGATACACAAAGGCAGAAGATCGTGAATAGTCCATGCTTTGGATAGAAGGCTAGAAGCACTGGGATTCAATATCCAAGAACGATAGCAGTGTCGTCAGTGGCGTACCTTCCAGCCTATGGTTTCTAAGTACCGAGAGATCTAGTCAAGAGAGTAAAGAAGAGTTAGAGATGATGTGATGTCTCGCTTAACGTTCCAGAATAAGATAAGGGAATAAATGGTGCAAGCAAGTTGAAGGAATGTTGTGAATAGTATAAATAGATACGTAGAGGTCGCAAGCTAAAGTATAGTAAATCGACAAGGTTTTATGATAGGAGTAAGGATGAGAAAGGGCGAGTAAGAAAGTGACGAGAATGGGTCAGTTCTCAGGATTAAGCCTATGAAAACATGAGAGCCGGTGGGTTCTCTAAGTTATAGAAGGCTCAGTATAGCCTGAATGAACTCAAAAGAGTCTAAGACTAGTAGCATTTAGAAGAGATGGAATGCTGCCCTGGTAGTGAAATGAAGGTGTAATTGTGATAGATAAAAGATAACGGTTGGGCCTTCGACTGAATAATGATTTGAAGAAAGAAAAATAAAGGGTAGAAGGAGAAAATATTTCGCGAACGGCACGAGATCAGAATATCCTCATAAGGTGAATCACATCGAGATACTATGAAATACGATTACGGAAATCACTTCAAATATTCCTCGATGCAACCTAAGCCCTAATGGCAAGGTTTTACGTAAGAAGTTTCAAGTTATCAGTGGTATATTGTAGATCAATATTGAGGTGAATCAACAATGGATGGAAAAAAGTCACAAAGTACGAGATGAGATTAGACCGTCGTTCTTAAGATGAACAGTAATAAGGAAGCATAAAAGGACTTAGATTTATACATATGGGATAAGCAACGAGAATAACCTAGAGTTTGGTAGCAGGCCTAAGTAACGATAAATCAAAGTAAGTGTTATGGTATATTATGACCTACCTAGATGCAGTAAAGTCACACGGATGGATAACCGGGGCTATGAAACAAGATATAGCAATAGTAGTAAGTTCGATAAAGTACAGAGGGAAGGACTTCAGTATACCTATAAATGCCCAGAGGGACATCTTTATTTCTGTATATGTTCACAAAGTGAGGCCTAGAGATTTGCTAAAAGCCGAAGGAAAGAGTCACATAGGCACATTTACAAGGTCAAAGTCATAAATGCTGCATGATAGAAGGTAGCAACAGTTACGAGATTGGAAGGATTCCGACCACAAGTCGTGGTGTGAGAAAGAGGCCTAAAAGGAGGGGATGCCCTGGCCTATGGATTTATTCACACAAGAGTTGCATAGATGGCAAGGAAAGTAATAAAGTATTCAGAAGAAATAGGCTATGAAAATGATCAGTGCACCAGTCAACATTTGAGGAAGAATGTTCCAAGGGGGGGAATGATGTTACACCCCACATTTTCATATATGAAATCACGCCATAAATAAATTGATGAGAGCTCGAAAATGAGATGTTACATCCCGTATTTCTTTTGTACGATAATATTTCATCGTAAGTTAATCGACGTAAGCTCAAGAACGAGATTATTTTGGGATTATTAGCATTATGCTATTTCAAACACGTGATGAGTAAATTCATGAAGGAGAGAAGGTAAGCAAATAGAAGAAAATGAGTTTCGTTGAAGTTTGGCAATTAGGGATAAAATACGGTCCAAGCTATAATATCCCGTATTTATATACTAGTGCCATACAAGGTACCATATGACCATAATAGTATGATGTATAAGGGTGTATTAAAAATAAGTAATATTTTAAGTAATTTGAGATAATTCTTAGTTATATGGGAAATTGGTTAATTATTGGGTAATGGAAGATTACCTAGTTAATTAAGGAATTATTGGGTGATTAATTAAGCACATTTGGATAAGCAATACACTTCAAGGTGGCAGCAAATTAAGGCCAAGTTGATGACTCATTAGTAATTAGGATAGGTGGCAATAAGGGGTCGTTGGGCAATCTATCAAGATAACACATGGAAACTACACTTTGCCATTAGAAAAACGTAGAAGGAATTTCAAGTTAGTCATCTTTACAAATGATATTCAATTGATATCAAATTCATTTTTGGAAGAGATGTTGGAAGATCACATAAGACTTCATGTTATAGCAGTAACGGCTATTCTTAGATTAGTAAAGCAATTCATAAGAAATTACACTGCATAACAACAACGGGATTTTGCAATTCTAAGGGAGTACTGTGCAACCTTTTCCAAGAATATCGTACTGATTTTTTCCTACTCCAGGTATGTTAAGTCTATCCCTTATTTCTTTTTGGCATGATCCAAATAATACAAATAAAACGAGCAAAATACGCAACTTTCATAAATAACTCTATTCATAGAAATACTAGGGGTGTCTATATTCTCGATTCCCCATGTGAATTATTATTATTATATCTTCTGTTCATGGGTCTCAGAAAAATACGTATTTGATAAAGTTTATCCGAAAGGCAGATATCCGGTTATCCATCCATTTGCTTCGGAGTTCCTTCTTTGGTCAGTATGATTTAGATATGTATTGTTTGGTATGACGGGGCTCTGTCCCGACCTTTATGATATTTCTGTATCCTTAGAGGCTTGTAGACATATATCGTGTACGCGAAAGATTGTACGGCCTTGTCGGTCTATGTTTTGAGTTTATAAATAATCATGTTGGCCTATTAGGCCCCTATGTCACGTGTATATGATGATGTAATTATGAAAGATACGTTACGTTGTTACTCGGTTGAGTAAGGTACCGGGTGCCCGTCACGGCCCATTAGTTTGGGTCGTGACACTTTCCTTCCGCCTCGCTAGAAAAAATGGCAGACAATGAAAAAGTAGACGGAGACGAGGGACAAGAGGTTTCCAGTCAGAAAGTTGGGGAAATCTCTGAAACTCAATAAGATGTGGTTGGCACTGGTGAAGTATCAGTAGTGCCCGCTCCAAGCTTTAATATGAATATTGCCACTCCGACAGGTAATATTCCTCCTGCATCTTCTGATTCTATTTTGGGGTGAATGAGAAAGAAGCCATTGAGAACATGTTACTGATTGCTACAGAGGGAGGATTGGTTGGAGGATATGAGTGTGACGATGAGACCATTGGGTCTTAGGGGGAAGGTGAAAGTCACAGAGCTGAGGGTGGGGAACTGGTGCCCTTTGAAAATTTGGCACCAGTCAGTACTACTGGGGAAATGAGAGAGGGACATGATCCATCTGCCCAAGAAGAGCACTCTACTCCTACTTGGGATGAAACCCCTTGCTCCTCAAAATAGCCCCAGGTCAGTACTGATCCTGGTCCTTCTCCTCACTTCGATGCTGAGCCGTTAAACTTTGTCATTCCTGAGATGAGATCTCTATCTGAAGAGGAAAATGAAACTAGTGAGGAAAACTATGATAATGTGATTGTGGCAAGCTTCATTGCTGCCAGAAGTGGTAGGGCAGTTCCCAAAGAGCCCATTCTTTAAGGACCCACTACTAGGCTACAAAAGAAAGAAGCTTATGAAACTGTTCTGAAGAAAAACAAAGAGGAAAAGAAAAGAAGGAGGTTGGTGAAAGGGGGAAAGCTAGTAAATGGGGAGGATGTGCCTCCAGCACATGTTGTTCATGTTGACGATAGAGAGGTGAATGAGGAACCTACTTCCTTAATTTGTAAATCCTCTAAGAAAACTTGTGATTCCAAGCCCAGGAGAGGGTTATCTGTGAAAGCTATAGAGGTGAAAAGAGTCGAGGAAGAGAAGTCTGGTGAGAAATCTTGTGAGAAGTTTGGAAAGAAGGAGAAAAATGTGAGGAAGTCGGTGAAGAGGAAGCCTAGTGATAAAGAGGAACCTGGTTCCTCCAAGAAGGCCAAAGTGAATGTGTCAAAGGATGAAGGCAAAGAAAATCTTAAGAAGCATAGGGTGCTATGGGGCAGAACTTTTGAAACTGACATTCTCGAGATGTCCGGGATGAGACAACTGCTTGACATCTGTGAGTTTCATAAGTGGACTCATTGTTTCACCAATGAGAGTCCCAAGGCTTATGAGGAAGAGGTTCATAGCTTCTACACAGGTAAGTTTACAGTGGAAGATGATATCATTTGCTTGAAGGTTAATGGCGTAGATTTTGTGATGGACGAGGTTATTCTAGTGAATATTTTGGGAGTGCCTACTGAAGGGCCGTCATCCATTAAAGGGCTCCTAACTTCAAAAGATCCATTCTGAAGGATGATGTTGTGCAGCAGGAGGAACGAGTGCACAAGAAGGCCCTCCTTCCAGTGTATCAACTTCTGTTTGAAATAGTGAATAAGGTCTTGCTTCCACGCGCAGAAAGACGTTCTATTACTTCAAAAGCAGACATGTTCCTCATGGAGGCCCTGGATACCTACACCACCATCAATATGCCTGGTCTTATGATTGAACATATGAAGAAGGTGGCAGACTTCAAGGACGAAAATCATGGCTTGCCTTATGGGTTCTTGCTCACTAAGGTGGTTAACTTCTTCAAAGTCCCTTTGGAAAGAGCAATAGTGGAAACTCACAGGCAAACCTTCTCAAATACAACCTTGGAGGAATATCAGTGTATTGATAAGAAAGGAGGTGTTGGCAGCAATTCCACTATTTCTCAATTGATTGATGCTTAGAATGCTGGAAATGAGGAGATAAGGAGGTTGAAGGAACGGTATGCCATTCTTGAAGGGAAGCTTAGTCAGGCCAAGGAGGCATCTGGTTCTAGCAGTGCACAAGGCACAGAGTTTGCTCGCCTGACCATAGAAAATGCAGGTCTCCAAAAACAGGTCGAGGACCTGAAAAAGTGGCTGATTAACGAGCAAGTGTCTGCAAACGCTCGAATGGACATTCTTCTCAGAACCCTTGCCTCCTCATCCTTCCCTCCCCCTTCTAGTGCCCCTTAAATAGTTCCCTTCTCGGTGTCCAGTTGAATGATGTCTGTCCTACCTTAGTCTTTTTTGTTGTTCCTATGACTGGTACTTTAAGTTATTTTTTTGGATATTTTTGTAACAATGATTCTACTATCTCTGATTTCTTCTGTTTAAATTAATGAGCATCTCATCTTTTACTATGCATGTTATACTCTTGCGCTTTGTTTTTAACCATGTTGTGTGCACACTTGTGGCCTGAGTTAACTTTGCTAGACTTCTTTTTTCGTTTACTTGTGTATAGTCTTTTGTTTTTTGGCAATCCACTAGGCAAGTGCCTAGGGCTAGTTTTTATAAATAATTAAAATAAAACAAACATAGTAGTTTGGTGAGTTAAAACAAGTAGAAAAATATATTTTGACAATTACATAATCCCTATTACCAAAATTGACCGAAGGACACTCAACAATGGTAGTATATTTTTGTAACTGAATGAATTCATAGAGATTACTACTGTAGTAAAAATGAGTGCGTAGTTCGCATGCGACTAGTAATCTATTTTTACACCCATTTGAAGTGATCTCCCTTTGAGTTTAGTTAAAATCAATGCACGAAGTACATGTTGGGGTAATGTATCAATGTGCTGCAATGTGTATTTGCTCCTCAAAACATCGTCTGTGCTCACATTTCCTCGCTGCAGTCTGATCCTTCTCTGTCCTTTCCATCATACTAGTACACTGCCTATTATTTTCCTGTGAATAGTTGCATCAGTGGGAATGGTTTACTACTGTGTGTTGCAATGCCAGAAGCATATGGTAGGAGTATAAATGTTTGCACCCAAAGATCTGTGTGCATCTTCATGTTCTCCTCGCATCATGTTGCGTATTTTCCCATCTTTCATTAGTGACTTGCATTTTGAAGCTGTGAACCAGACTCGTGTTGCACCTTCCCATGAATTTCGGTCCAGTTGATCAGTAGTAGCTTATCCTGTTTTGCATCTGTAGGTAGATCGTTATAGCTTTGTGCATCTGATGCATCTGATCTTTCCCTCTGATGTGCATATTCCCGTTCCCTCTCTGCATTTGCAATTGCCTTATCAAGCTCTCCCGTATCCCTTACAGTTTCCAAATAACATACTTTGTGCAAAAGATAGAGCATAGTGACAGAGTTTTCTCCTGTAAAAAACAAAAACATGTTAGCGTAAAACAACATCAGCTTGCTCTCCTCCATCATTATTTGAAACATGTTTTCCTATTTATGACTTCCAAAGGTCTCCTTCCCTTTAGACAACCTTTCTCCTTTATCTCCTACTTCTTTGCCACTCTTACTCTAAGATAGGTACATTACATCTTGTCGTTATTCAGCAACCTTCTTCCTTGTGAATCCAGTTCTCCAAAGTAATTGCATTCTGTAGGCCCATAATCTAAAGCATAGTTTGCAAGGTGATCTACTAGTATGTTTCCTTCTCTAAGAGTGTGTGCCATTGTCACGTTCAACTTTGCCATTATCTCCTTGATCTCCTCCATCTGTATAGCAATAGCCCATGGGACATGCCATTCCCCATCTATAACGTTTTTGAGCAACATTGAATCAGTGTGGAGGTCTATCATGATATAGTCATGTTCTCTACAAAATCTCAAAGCTTCCAGTATTGCCTTTGCTTCAGCTTCAGTATTTGTCCCTTCCGGTATCTCATTTGCGCGTCCATAAATGATATCTCCCTTTTCATTTCTCAACATAAAAGCAATTGAACTTCTGCCTGGATTGCCCCTCGAAGCCCCATATGTATTGATTTTTATCCACCCTGGCCTTGGGCATTCCCACAGGACCTTAGTAATCTTTAATTTAGGCGTATAGGATTCCAGCTTATTCAAGATATCTGGCCATTTGTGTGGGATATTCTGAAGTCCTGGCTTCCTAAGTCTGATGAGGGATTGAATAGTTGACGATATATGATATATAACCCTACTTACTGTGACTGCATCTCCATGTTTATAGATGTTCCTTCTTTTCCATAGTTCCCATACAATAATGGATGGTAAGGCTTGCATTATAGGCTATGCGAAGGTACTATAGCAGCACTCTAGCATTTGATCACATGAGATATCATCTGGTTATACACTGAAGCCTCTTTTTCCAAACATGAGAACCATTCTTCCTAGGTACAATTATAGTGTTAAACTTTTTACAATTCTTCTGACTCAAAAAGGAGCTCCATAAGGTAGGTTTAGTTTGAAAATTCCATCACAATTTGCAAAATAAGGCAGTAGAGATGTCATGTAGAGATCTAAACCCTCCCCCCCCCCCTTCTTCACATGGCAAGAATAGTCTTTTCAATGATGCCCAATGTCTGCTCAACCCACCAATAGAACTGGACCAGAAAAATTATGCAAAGATCTTGTGCAATTTGTTTATCACATTTATTGGTGGATGTATTGAAGATAGTAGATGAATTGGCATGGTTTGGAGTACATGTTTTATTAGAACAACCCTTTCTCCTATAGATACAAGCTTCCCTTTACAAGCCTGCAACCTGTCCATTACCTATAAGACCTTGGTAGTAATCCAACCTTCTTCTAGAGTAGAAGATAGGACATCCAAGATATAAGAATGGGAATTCTTGCCTGGTAATACTTGTGACTGTTTGCACTTTGTTCACCACTTGGTCACTTGCTGAATGATGCATATATATTGCTGATTTGCTCTTGTTAATGAGCTGTCCAGAAGCACCTTCGTATGCTGTCAAAACTTCCATTATCAATTGTAATGAAGTGGCATCTGAAGATGAGAATATGATTGTATCATCAGCATATGCTAGATGATTAATCTTAGGACTCCATTTGGGCAATCCAAATCCACAGAAGTACAAGTTCGTATGTAGTGCATTCAGTCCTCTTGACATTGCTTCACCAGCCAGGATAAATAAGGTTGGTGACAATGGATCACCCTGCTTAAACCCTCGTGTTGATCTAAAGAATCCATGAGGCTGCCCATTAAGTAACACCGAGTACCAGTTGTTTGAGATAATCACATATATCAGGCCAATAAATCTTTCTCCAAATCTCATTTTCCTCAAAACCTTAGTCAAAAATATCCATGATAATCTATCATAAGCTTTGGTCATGTTCAATTTTATTACTACATTTGGCCCTGCTTTGGTTCGCAATCTTATATCTGTGATTATTTCGTGTGTCAAGATAACATTCTAAACTATGTTCATGCCCTTTACAAATCCAGCATGTTCATATGATACAAGAGTAGGAAGTAAACCTACTAGTCTTTCATGTATGACTCTAAAAAATACTTTATTAATAAAGTTGCTGAGGCTAATAGGTTGCATATCAGAGAAATTAGTTACTTCCTTCTTCTTTGGGATTAATACCAGATTAGTATGAGTCACAAATCTAGGTAGGTCATGGCCATTGAATAAAGCCTTAACCATGTCTAAAATTTCCTCCCATATTATATCCCAACAATCATGATAGAAACATCCAATAAATCCATTCGGCCCTCCTGCACTTTCTCCCTTTAGGCCAAAGACTACCTGTTATTTGCATCGTCCACCATTGCAGGAACATAATTTAGAATTTCAAAAGATGTAGGGATAGTATTTTCTTGAAACTGGTCATGAAAAAATCTTACTGCTTCTTCAGCCATATCAGAAGTGTCATCTATCTAGTTACCATTGCTGTTTTGCACCCTTTTCAATTGTAATCTTTTTCTTCTGCCATTGACTTATGCGTGAAAGAACTTCGTATTCCTATCTCCATCTTTAAACCAAGACATGCCAGCTTTTTGTTTCCAAAAATCTTCCTCCATAGCGAGAAATCTGATCATTTCTGCTTGCTCTTTTTATAGTCTTTCTCGGTTGTGATATGTAGGCTGTCTTTCAAATTGAGCCTTATGAACTAGAACTACCTCCTCCAGACTTGCTATCTTTTGAAATATGTCCCCATAGGTTGCTCTACTCCAAGTTTATAGAGCCTTCTTCACTTTCTTTAGCTTTGATTGAATAGAAAAAAAAAAAGAGTCCCCAGCTAAGTCAGCTCGCCAATTCTCCTTCACCACATCTTTGAAAGTTGGATGTTTAATCCAGAAGTTGAGAAATCTAAATGCCTTCTTAATTGGTGCAGCAACTGTGTTACATGTCAGCATCATAGGACTATGATCAAATCTTATTTTCGATAAGTGAGTGACCTCTATACCAGGTAACATCTGTTGAAACTCCATATTAGCCAAGCATCAATCCAATCTTTTAAATATATAATCCTCCTCTGCTCTCCCATTCCACCAAGTATAGATACTTCCTTTAAAGCCTAGATCAAATAGGTTACAAGTGTTGATGCAATGCCTAAAGTCATTGACTTCAGTTAGAGATATATGCATTCCACTAAACTTCTCCTCCTCATCTGGAATAACATTGAAATCATGCCCAACTAGCCAAGGTAAAGACATGTCTTTAGCAAAGGCATACTGACTGTCCCATAGTTCAATATGTTCAGTAGCATCACATTTTGCGTAAACAAAAGTGACAATGAGAGTGGCTTTAGTATCCATGTTTGATAGCTTCAAGTTCATCTGTTGCTCCATATCAATCAGTATATCAACCTCATAGACTTCGTCTATAAAGACCCATATCTTATTTGAGACATTTGCAAAAACTTGTTGCATTCCAATACTCCTCCTGTATTGTTCTAGCTTCTTTGCTTTCTGCATTGGCTCCATGATCCCTATGAATTGAAAATGATGTTGTCTCTGCATGTTGACAAGCCTCAAAGGCTTTCATTGTATTCACTGATCTTACATTCTAAATTATAGCATTCATAATTAATTATGATATTTAGACAGAGTTCTTCTCATTTGGACCCCATGAGGTATTACACTTTGGTTATCTCTTAATGGTTTTTTTCCCTCTCTCAGCTGATTTGACCTTTTCAATATGTCTTGGTGAGATATCACCTTTTCGAGCTACATTAATAAAGCTCTAGGTAATGGATTCTTTATCAAGGTCTTTTCCATCTTTTTTCAGGTTCACCTCTTCATCAACACTATTTATTTGAGCCACAATAGCGTTCTTTGTTACCATCGAAATTATTGTTCCACTAGTGTATTCTTTGACTGAGTTGCCACACTGAGTTGTTGGAGACTCTAATGGAATAGTATTCCCATGTTTTCCTCTTATAACTAGTTCCACATCCTTGTCTCCATCAATTGAGTTAGTACCATTTGCACTTAAATTTCCTTTTCTGCAATCTGTTTCTTTAAACACATGAGCCTTAGTATCCTGTTTTGTAGGATCAAATCTCGTTGTAGCTGGAGTCATTGCACCATCATGTTTCAACTGTTTAAATTTAGGGCTCCTGACTATTTTTTGCTTCCTCTATCTCCTTTCTTCCAGTAAGCTCTTCATTGATTGACACAACATCTGCATTGGATTTCCTCCTTTCTCCATTAACTCTTTGTTCCTCTTCTTCCCCATCTTCATCTATTGCTTCTTCTTTATCAGTGACACCTTTTGGGATTCCCCCATCCTCTAAAACTTCTTCGAATTGATCACACCACAATGTATTTCCAGTGAGCTGCATTGTAGCATTATCTTTGGACATATCAGTTGTTACGTTTGTTGCTAAATTGCCACCAAAAGTTCTAGTTACCCATTGAACGGTTGATTCATTTAGCGAACCTCCAGTCTCTGCATTCCCACCTCCAGTCTTGGATTTTGTCAATGCGAGTGAATTAGGCTTAAACACATCTGCTTCAGGGTTCAACTTTTCAGTTGTTTTAGGATTAGGTGTAGTGCCACTTTGTTCATTGCTTTCTTCTACTAATACCAGCTCTGTATTCTCATTTTTCTCACCTTCTGGAACCTCCAAAATAGCGAACTTGTTTGCTGTCTGGACCTGCTGTACTATACCATTAGTTGACACCATTTCTTTGGCAGTGTTGTGAATTTCTTGAATCTATTTGGCTTTGTTTTGAACACGTTTGTCCCTTACTTACTTCCATAATTTACCTACATTGCCAACCATTTTTCCACTTGTAAGCACCATCAATGGCTTTTTGTCTTTGCCATTTTCTTTCATATCCTTAGCATCAGTAGTTATGTTTCTGTGTTTGTCGAGTGACAATAGTTCTGGATGTATTTTCCAGCATTCTGATTCATCATGACCTTGTAGTTTACATTCCTTGAAGTATTTGGGTAAGCAATCATATTGAATCTTCACCCATTCCATTCTGATCTTACTTGATGCTTCATTCAGAATATCCATTCGAACCTTATTAGGCAAATCAGCGAGAAAATCAATTAAAACCTTTACATTCGCACAGCTAGGTCTAGTATTATTTATGGTAGCCATGTCGAGGTACAATGGCTTTCCCACAGCTGAAGCTAATGAAAATAAGCATTCATTTATAAAATAGGTGTATAACAAACCAGGAAACGAGATCCAAGCCATTACCTTCGGTGTTTCTTCTCCAGCCTTAAATCTTGCATCATAGATTAACGATCTCAATTGGTACTCAAAACAGTCTTTATCCTTAATATAGTAAGCATTCTTCAAAGTGAAATTAATGTAGTCCTCCCATAGAGTCAATCTTATTAACACATGCCTATCTATCAGAAAACCAATATTGCATTCTCCTTTGATTCCACAATGTCCAGGGATGATTCTACGTAGTTTTTCTAGATCTGGGCAGCCATATGAAAGTTTTTCTACTACTGCATATTGAAGTCCTTCAATCAAGTTCATTCTATCCACTTCTACTTCAGTAAATATAACGATTGGTTATCCATGAAGTAGGGTAGCTCTTCTAAGAGGTATAGGTTCAACAGTCATAGCTTTTTCTTGTATTGCAGTGTTCAATATGCTCTGTTTCAGAACTTTTGAATAGTCTAGAGGCTATTATATGTTGTTTGTGTTCATATTGGTTGTGTTTGGGGAGGGCTTCCCAGCCGAAAAAGATGGCTGGCCGCCGGCCTCAAAGGCCATGGAAGCTAAAAAAAAATAAAGTTCGCACTTTGGCGGCTAGGGTTCCAGACGGGAGCGTTTCTCTTCTTGTATAGTCTTTTTATGATACCAAAAGGGGGAAAAAATTGAGAAGGGGAACATGTCCTGAGGTTCTCAGAGGGAATAAAGTCTTTTTGCATAAAGATCTGGTTCTCAGGAGGAACTTCAATTATAAGTTTTCCATCATCAAAAAGGGGGAAATTATTAAGTTACGTGACTTTGTGTATTTTGATGATCTAACAAACCTCGTAATAAGAACCATATTGGGAACCTGTTACACATCCTCAAAGTGATCAAGAACAACAAGTCTCAAGTTTGGCACAAGTCCCAACAACTTGAGTCAAAGAAACAGGAGAGGAAACAGATGTCCATCAGTTTTTCTGATGACAGTACAAGTCAACTCTCTACAGCTATAAAGTCATTGCACTATTTTCTGCACATGCAACAATGCAACAATCACTTCATGGAGTATGCCTTGTACCGGATAATTGCATACATCATCCCGAGAATGGACCTCACTTGTATATTAGCAACATGAAGCAAGGTAAATACACACACTTGCAAAACCCTAAATCATCAATTCTCTCTCAAGTGTGATGCCGACTTTCAAGTCAGTGAAGAACAAAGCAACAACAGAACCAAGGACCAGATCCCAGCCTCAAGTCTATCATACGTCCTTAGTATTGTTGTATCTTTGTTAGTGTTATCTATTTGTAACTCCTACCCAACTTACTTAGAAGCATTTCTTTTGGAGATCTTTTGTAAAACCATAAACTCTGTGTTTGTGTTTTTGCTAGAGTTAGTCAAAGTGTTTGCTTTGTAATAGAGTTATTACAAAGAGGATTGTAATACAGTTATTACAAGTAGGTGAGGGATTAAGACGTCAATTCCTAGATTACAATAGGTTGTAATCTAAAGTTTTCTCAGTTAGTGAAGTTAAAATCCTACGAGGGTAGGTCATGGTTTTTAATCCCGTGAGCTGGGAGTTTTCCACGTAAAACTTTGATGTGTATTTTACTTACTGTTGTGTGTGTGTGTTCAGTAGAAAATGATAGAGAATCAGGTTATCTACACAGTTTGGTGGACCCTTAGTTTACATCAGAAACTTCTCTAGAAATATTACCTTATAAAAAGTTATAATGGAGGTAGTAAACCTATATTTGGTCATTCAACAAAATAACTTATTAGTTCTATTTGTCCTTCCTTTTTTCCTCCAGAAATCTATTGTGAAACTGAGGTTGAGCCCCTCATCTTTTGTTAGATTTTAAACCGTTTATAAATTTTGCGGGAAATTTGTGGCTCGTCAAAATGAGAAGAAAATAACAGTTCTCATTTCCCCTTTTAAAACTAAAAATTAACTTTTGCAAATATTTTGAAGGAATGACCCCATATAGTCAATGTTAACCAAAGGTCTACAGGGTCCCAACATCTTATGTTCCTCTATTTTATTCCTTCACCAATCAAAAACATCTGAGAATAGTATACTAGTAGTTTTGTGATAAAAGACTCTACTAAGAAGATAGGTACCTATGTGTAATTAGTAAAACTTAGAGGATAAAATTGTAGTATAGGAGAAGAAGGGAAGTTAGATTGTTAAAAGAGTTGTTAGTGCTCTAATAGTGTTAACAGAAACAATAAAATGAACACGAGTTCCTCTCTCCCTTCTCTCTATCTTTCTCTCTCTACAAATCACATGCAAATTACTGTCAATTGGTAATTTCTCCTATTGAACCGTGTAAGTTCACATGGTATTAGAGCAGCGATCGTTGTAATTGTGTAGATCTACAACCTGTTTATGAGAATTTGAAGCTCAATAATGGCAGACACTGAGATTCATCAATTGCCTCATAACCATCCTCTATTACCAATGTTGTGAGTACAAGAAATGTTTGGGACGAGTTCAAGGAAAGGTTCGACAACGATAATTTGACCAGGATTTATCAACGTTGGACTGAAATTGCAACACTTAGACAAGGTACAGACTTAATTACCTCTTATTTTTCAAAGATGAAAGATTTGTGGGATGAATTAGACATACTAGCACCTTTACCTTCATGTGATTGTGAGGAGTCAAGGCCATATGTCGATCACTTGGTGAGACAGAGGCTACTACAGCTCCTTATGGCGCTGAATGAGATTTATGGCCAGATAAGAAGCTACATTTTGCAGAGAAGGCCAGTACACACTGTAAATCAGGCATATTCAACTGCAGTACAAGAGGAAAGTCAAAGAGCATTAGGAGTTGTTGAAACAAATAAGGATCCTCTAACTATGTTAGCAGGTAGAGGACAAATGTTCAAAGGAAAGAAACCAGGCCTAATTTGCGAACACTGTGGGTATAAAGACCATCTAAAGGAAAATTGTTACAAAATAATAGAGTATCCAGCTGATTTTAAGAGCAAAAAGAAAGGGCAAGCAGGTTGATACAAACCTTATGCCAACAATGTGAAGGCAGGAGGAGGAACAAATGTCAAAGTGCAAGTTCGAGGAAGCTTCATGACAGAGGAGCACTACAAACACTTAGTCAATTTGCTGACCAAGTCCTCTATAGGAGAAGGATCTGTTGCTGCAACAAGTTCATCAAACATGGTAGGTATAGTGTCATTGCTATCTATTGTGTCCAATGGCAAAGTATATGATTGGATAATAGATACAGGTGCATCACACCACATAGTATTTTGCAAAAAAGCATTAGAGAGTCTTAAAGAAATTGAAGGAGAAAACAACTATGGAGTAGAGATACCTACAGGAGACAAGTCAAAGATTACACACTCAAGAGATGCATTCATTCGGGGAAAACAAAAGATAACAAATGTGTTACATGTGCAAGATTTTAAGTTTAATCTGCTTTCAGTATCCAAGCTAACTAAAGAATTGTGCTGCTTAGCTACCTTCTACCCTGATTTCTATGTGTTTCAGGGGCTCTACAATGACAAGGTGTTGGGGGTTGGTAAGGAAGACAATGGACTCTACATACTAAGAAGGGAAGGAGTGGTAGCAACTGGAACTTTTAAAGGGGAGACAACAGATACTACATTGTGGCATCAAAGACTAGGACATGCACCACCAAGCACTTTACAACAACTAGAGGAGTTGAAGAATAAAATTGATGCAAGCTTGCACAAAATATGTGAAGTCTGTCCACTAGCTAAACAAAGTAGACTTAAATTTACAAATAGTAGTAGTAAGTCTAGTAGTATCTTTCAACTTGTGCATGCTGATGTGTGGGCCCCATATAAAGTTCTAACTTATGACAGGAAACATTACTTTGTGACAATAGTTGATGACTTTAGTCGATATACTTGGATTTGCTTGTTGCATTCAAAGAGCAAAGTAATAGTGGTGTTGAAAGACTTCTTTGCCTTGGTTAAGAACCAATTTAACACTATGATTAAAACTATAAGATCAAATAATGGCATAGAGTTCTTCAATACTCAGTGCAATGATCTGTTTGCATTACTTGGTATTGTGCACCAAGGCAGTTGTCCATAGACTCCACAACAAAATGGAGTTGTGGAGAGGAAGCATAGATACATTCTGGAGATAGCAAGGACTTTAAGATTCCAGAGTGGTATGCCAGTGAAGTTCTAGGGAGACTGTGTGAAGACTGCTATGTACTTGATCAATAAGTTGCCTTCAGAGGTTTTGGAAGGCAAATATCCCTTTGAAATACTGCATAAGAAGCCACCAAAAGTTGATCATATAAGGGTGTTTGGTTGTTTGTGCTATGTAAGCACATTACCTAGAGGTGACAAGTTTGCCCCAAGAGCAAGTCCACCCACCGTTATACCAAGAGTGTAAGAGTCCCACGTGCCGTTTCATTCAAGGGAGATTCCCTACCTTGATCATTTGCCAAGTATGCCGGATGTGGATGCCCTCACAAGGGATACTGACAAAATTCGGATAGCAATGTGGGATGAGTTTAAACCAACGGTGCTGTCAAAGGGCATGTTTTTTCCTGATAAAGCGCGCCTAAGCAGGGCGGTAAAAATGTATAGCATAAAAGAGTGTCGTGATGTGACGGTATGGGAGTCAACTTCGGATGTATACAAGGTTGTTTGTCGTAGATGGTTTACGAGTTGTAATTGGATGCTACGTGCGAAGAAGAAGAAAACAAATATGTGGGTTGTGGGTAAATACATTGGCACCCATAATTGTGAAATGGATACATTCAGTGAGAATCACTTCAACTTGGATGTTGACTTGATTTATCTTGTCTTGATTCCACACATTGAAGCGTCCATAAGGTACAAGATCAAAGAGTGTATTACATCCGTCCACCAGGAATATGGGTGCACCATTACCAAAAGAAAGGCATTTCTCGGGCGCAAACATGCGTTTGAAATTGTTTATGGTTATTGGGATAAGACATTTGCATCTCTACCTAGGTACATGGCCGCATTGCAACACTTTAACCCCGGGACTGTTGTTGAATGGACGCTTGAGCAAAGTCCGAGAATACCAGAACATATATTCAAATATGTGTTCTGGTCATTTAAACCAGCAATTGATGGTTTTCTGCATTGCCAGCCGGTAATATCCATAGACGGCACTCATGTCTATGGAAAGTATGATATTAAGATGTTGATATTCATTGTAGTAGATGCTAATAGAGGTATATTTCCCTTAGCTTTTGCTATTTGTGCCAATGAAAGCCAATATATGTGGCCACTATTTTTGAACCATTTGAAAGAGCACGTTATCAAACAGCGTTCAGGTATTTGTCTAATATCTGATCGGCATGGTGGTATTTTAAGTTCTGTACAGAATTTGCGTGCATGGCAGGAACCGCATGCCTACTACCGTTACTGTGTGAGGCACCTGAAGGCCAATTTCCAGAAGGCATATCCCAACAGGGATTTGCATAATTTAATGTGGATAGCTGCAACAGATCACCAAGAGTGTAAATTCAGGAGGTGCATGGAATCTATCAGGCAGGAAGACGAGGGAGCCTATCGTTGGTTGATGCGACATGAGCTTGACAAGTGGACTTTGCATGCGGATGGTGGCAGAAGATGTGGAATTCTGACTAAAAATGTGTCAGAGTCTTTCAACGGGTTATTGAAATCTGCACGAGGATTGCCTGTCACTGCCATGGTGTGGATGTCATTCAAGAAGATGGCGGAGAGGTTTGTTGAAAGGGCTAGAGGTGCATCATCATTGATGGAAAGAGGTGTTGAATTTATGCCAATACCAATGAAAAGATTTGAGAAATACAGGAAGCAAGCACATTGGCATTCATTTTTGCAGTATTGCAACGAGCGAAATATTTTTGAAGTTCGCACCGCTATCCATCACAACCGGGGGAATAATACACACACCGTAAATGAAGCCAGAAGGTTATGATCTTGTGGGAAATGGTCCATCTACCACATACCGTGCTTACATGCAATCAAGTGTTTTCAACATACAGGTTTAGGGGCAACCAACTACGTTGATATAGAATATAGTATCGCTGCATACTTAAACACCTATAGTGGATAGTTGCAGCCAGTGGGTGCTGAGCATTATTGGCCGCCGTAACCATTTAAAATGGTGCGTAATAAGGATTATTTACGTCAATGACAGGTGCAAACAATAACGCATATACAGAACCAAATGGATGTTAGTGATACCATTTATGCATGCAAATGTGGCATATGATCGCAAACATGACACGACCGTCATAAATGTCCTTCAGCTGGTTTGGGTGGCGGTGGTAATCCAGTTCCTGGTGGAAGTTCATCTAATGTGCCCAACTATCAAGGATACACGTAATATTTTATTTCCGTAATGTGGTTGTAATAAGTGTATGTACTTGTTTATCTTGCAGAATGTATGAAATAAAATTATGTTTCCATTGCTATTAAATATTATTGATATTTAACATTAATACTTCAGTACAACAATCTAACATAAACCCATTTAAAAAAAAATAATTGTCTTATCGACCTGAAAAATTTTCTCGCCTGCAAAAGTTTTCTTCTGGAAAAGATGTATTGTACCCGAAAGAATCTTTAACACGCGAAGCATAGCGCGGTGTCCAACTATATTATGTGTGTTGTCTTGTCGACCTGAAAAGTTGCTCGCCTGCAAAAGCTATCTCCTGGAAAAGCCGTTTTGTACCCGAAAGAATCTTTAACACGCGAAGCATAGCGCGGTGAAATACTATGTTATGTGGGTTGTCTTGCCTATAAATAACTAGTGCATTTTAGTTATTATCTGCGCTTAATAAAAACAAATAGCAAAACTTTCCATAAAAGTTTCATTTTTCTTGCATTAAAAAATATATGGACGCAATGACCAACCAAGGTGCTATTGTGGCAAACGTGCGGTATGTTGGTCTGATGGTAATGTTGGGCGCAGATACTGGATGTGTCAACAATTGTTTGGACACAATGATCGAAATCATTGTATGTTTGTATAATGGTATGATGAACCCATTAATCAGGAATACTATAAATCATGTTTGTAGTATGTTTGGAATATACCAATGCCAGATCTCTGAAATGCAACGAGAAATTGCGGCAGTGCAGGAGAAACTAAAAGAGGCGGATAAAGAAAAAAATAAAATGGAAGAGAAATTTAAGTGGTTAGAGCAGAGAATACTAGGCGATAGTAACTATACAAACACATGTATGTGTTGAGTATGGTATTTTATCTTTATATTTTTCGTGTCATGTATTTTCATTAGTTGTACTAAATTTAAATTATGTTAAGTTGTTATGTTTGTGTTTGTGTTGTAGTATTAAAATAACGAATAACCGGAGAAATAAAAACAATGGGCTAGGCCTCCCCCTATAGGACAACCTCTACTCGCCTGACCTCCTCCCCTAGCTGGCGGTGCAGGTATAATATCAACTGGAGTGGAACCCATATCCTGAATACTCTGTTGTGGTACATCCGTTCGGAGCCTGGAAAAATCTCTTACCATGTGGCCGGTATCCCCACACTCAAAGCAGCCTCTCTGCTGACGTGGATGTGGAAGTTGTCCGGTACAGGTAGTTTGGGACCCATGGATATCTAAAGTACAATATGAAGCCTAAAGTGCAAACTGAATTGGCTGACCCACAAAACCTCTGCCATGATGCACCCTGCCTCCAAAATAGGGTCAGTTGATCCTCTTAGTCCACGAGGCCTCTTAGCCTCCATGTCCTCCCTCTCTTGGCCTCACATACCTTCCAAACTCCGAGAGATCTCTACAACCTACTGAAACAAAGTATTTGTATCCAACTCTTGAGTAATGCTGAATCTAAGACCATAACTGAGCCCCTCGATAAATCTGCAAACTCACTCTCTGACTGTAGGAACCAAGGTAGGTGCATGTCAGGACAACTCGCTGAACCTGATGGCGTACTCTGACACTGTCATAGTGCCTTGGCGCATCTGCTCGAACTTTGTGCGCCACATATCCCTGAGGGTCTAGGGAACAAACTCCCTCATAAATATCTCTGAAAACTGAGTCCAACTGAGTGGTGCTGCATCGGCTGGCATACCCTCCTCATAAACCTGCCACCACTAATACGCTGCTCTTGACAGCTAAAATATAGTAAAAGCATCTCCTCTCACCTCCACAATACCCATGGTACGGAGAATACGGTGGCACTTCTCTAGAAATTCATGCGTATCCTCGGTAGCTATGCCACTGAAAGTAGGAGGGTCTTACTTCTTGAACCTCTCAAGCCTCTTCTGCTCCTCCTCTGATTCCCCTGGCCTAGCCTCAGGCTGACCCGGAATAACAGGATGTAAGTGCATAACACCTGGAACCTGACCAATGTGAGCCCGCTGCTCTGGAGTGAGGACGGAGGGAGACTGAGCTCCTCCCCGTGTCTGTGAAGTAGCTGGTGCAACCGGAATCAATCCTGCCTGAGCCAATGTACCAAACATGTTCAAGAACTGCGCTAAAGTCTCTTGAAGCCCAGGGTAGAACCAGGCGCCTCTAGTGTCTGTCCCCCAACCGGAGCTACTGGTGGCTTCTCAACTACACTCTGGAAGGTGCTCTAGCTGTAGCACATGCTCCTCATCAGACTCCGCCTATGCCTCTGCCCCGTCCCCTAAAAACATCGGCTCTAGGGGTATCATCATCAGGAACCACAACTCGTGTTCTCACCATCTGTGAGAGAATAGAATGATAAAGACTGAAACTCCAAAATTAACAAACTCGCACGATAGGAATGAAAGAAGTGAAGTTTCCTAATAGTTCTAGAGCCTCTCGAAGATAAGTACAAACGTCTCCGTACTGATCCGCAAGACTCTACTAAACTTGCTTATGACTCGTAACACCTATGAACCTAGAGCTCTGATACTAACTTGTCACGACCCCAAATTCTCTCCTTAGGATGTCGTGATGACACCTAGTCTCTATGACTAGATAAGCCTAACACATACTGGGATATTAACAGATTTAAATCAATCAACTATTAGACATGAACCAGAAATTTCTATACATTGTCAACAACCATCAATAGATGTACAATATCCCAAAACTGGTAGTACAAGTCATAAGCTCTACTGAGTTCACTAAAAAATTTCTAAGTACAACTGTTCCGAAATAGAAATAAACAGTGGTAAATAAAGACAACAGAAGGTGACTCCGGGGCCTGCGGACAGGATGGAAAGTATACCTTGAAGTCTCCACAACATCTCACAATTAACTAATTAATGACCGGCACACTTCGAGGTACCTAGATCTGCACAAAAATGTGCAGCGAGCTTAGCATGAGTACACTACAACGTACCCAAAAATTATCAAGCCTAACCACGGTAGAGTAGTGACGAGGTCAGGTCAAGACACCTACTAAACATAGAAACCTATGCAGGATATTGACAAAATCTAACAATGGAAAAATAAAGGCAGGTAAAGGACAATTCAGTAATTTATCAGTACAAGTCTAACAATGGTAGCAAAGCAACAATTGTCAGTAAGAGAGTACATGCGGTAAAGACAACAAGTAACCAAGTACAACCAAAATATGAATTGAAGGAAATAAGGAAGACAAGAACCACAACCGTTCAATACATCAAGCTTTTTCAACATAAAATGTACAACAAGAATCATACCAAAATACCACCATTTCACAAATCCCAACTCACGAATCATAATCACACGGCATCTCGTGCCCACTTTATAAATCACAACTGCACGGACAATCTACATGTTGTATAGACAACTCACGTGCTAATACCAGTAATAGTAACCTCATACCCACACGGACAACTCACGTGCAAACAATAACAATATCTCATATTCACACGAACAACTCACGTGCCAACAGTCCAGTCCTCACACAGAAAGCAGTTATACAAGAATACACGTACATGAACAATGAACAACAAGAATTATACTCCTGGAATGATATTATAGTGTATGCTTGTGCAAGTGTACTATCACAGCTCGAGTTAACAAGTAAGATCGAATTCACGGAATAGCACATTGAAAGTAACACAACAAAACCCACAATATGCATGACTCACACAAGATAGTCACACCATCACACAAATGTCATCAATGACAATGCCCCCATTCCATCACAAATTATTACCGACATAGCTCCCCTTGTCTCGTCGCGTGCTCAACAATAAAGTAAATACCCGTGTTGTCTCACCACACGCGCATAATATTTATTCCACCTTGTCTCGCCACATGCGCAAACCCAACATATATAGCCCGCCTTATCACGCCGCATGTGCAAGTATCAATAATAATAATAACAGCACGGACAACCTACGTGCAAATACCCCGACAATCCTCTCAACAATCCCATAAGTGCCAAAAACATAACAACAAAATATAACAACTCACACTATATGTGCCCATATGCCACAACATTTCCTTAACAGCAATTCCAATACCACAACTACACATAGCCACGACTCAACAACACTGAGTACAACAACAACAACAATAACACGGGAGTACGACAAGTAAATCAATACAAGAATTACAACAACTCAGTGAAACAGAAGAATAAGCTCAACAATGAAAGACATAACAAGTAATAATGGCTTCAAATAAGAATAACTCAACTATGAAAAAGATAACTTGACAATAAAAGAGGCAACAACTTCAATTAAGGCATGTAAGAGTATATATGACAATAAAAGATAGAACATGAATTAACAACTTCAAATAAAGAATGTAAGGATAAATTTAACAACAGAGGGTATAACTAATATGGCAACTTCAATTAAATGTACTTAAGAAACTTAAAGGTCTAAACCGGTCAAATATTTACATATTAGGCCGTGTACACACTTGTTACCTCGTGCACACTTCTTTCAAGTAATTCAAATAGTGCAATCAAACCAATCCCTACATGATAGTTTCCCCCACACAAAGTTAGGCAAGATACTTACCTGATTTAGGTGCTTTACAGGTATGGGAAGTTGGTTCCATGTTGTGATTTGGTTCCACGGGATTGAGTTAGTAGAGTGTTTTAGATGTCGAGATGGTTATCTTGCTCGTGATTCTGAGTTGAGGATGAGAACCTGGTGTTCTTTGTGGATAGGTGTGTTTGTACCGGGCTCTGTGCTTCGGTGAGGTTATGTTAGGTTAAGATTCGTTGTGGTTGTTGCGTGTGTGTTGCTTCTTTCTTGTGTAATGGATCCGTAGTAGGGTATCGACGGAGAGTTGCGCATGTTGGGCTTGTTTGATAGTTCTCTCATATGCTTTCCTTTTCATGTTCAGTTGTATTCGAATTGTGCTTGTTGGGTTTGGATTGCGATGTATGTGCCCAAGTGGCGTCTTGGCATGGCTTGTTGGTCGGGTGAGTAGTTATGGGTTTCACATGTTCCTTGCATCATCATTAGTGTTGGAAAGGTTTGGAATAGGGTTCTAGTCAATATGAGACTACTTATCGGTATCGGGTTTTGTAATGGCCAGTTATTGTGGTCAGAGTTGTTGCCATGGGCATATGACTGATGTGTCACGTCGTGTGGTTATACTTTTTGAATGTATGCATAAGCTGTTACAGTTACTTGAGGATTTTATAGTGCGCTTGTGTGAAAATAAGGCCCTTAGTGGATGTGGAGATGTGATTCTAAGGATTATCGACATGAGTAGAAGAAATAATCTTCGGTTGAGATGATATTATCGGGCTTATATGGTTTGAGGTGACGTGGGATCACCCGTGTGTATGTATATGGTGAGTTTATACAGTGATTCTATGGCTTGGGAAAGACTTTTAGCGCGTTCGAGGACGAACGCTTTTTAAGATGGGGAGAATGTAATGACCCGACCGGTCATTTTGAGCCTTAGCATTCCATTCGGTGATTTAAGGTCTTTAGTGGCTTCATATTGTGTATTATGACTTGCGTGTATGGTCGAATTCAATTTCCAGATGTTTCGGGATTGAATTGGATGAGTGGTTCTCATTCTAAAAGCTTAAATTGGAAATGTTGAACGATGTTTGACTTTTGTTAAAACATCCCCGGAACGGTGTTTTGATGGCTCCAACAGGTTCGTATTGTGATTTTGGACTTTGGAGTATGCCCGGAATTAAATTTGGGAGTCCCTAGGTTGATGTGGCTTGTTTTGTCGAAGATTAGCAATTTGAAGGTTTAGAAATTCCTTAGGTTTGACTATGGTTTGACTTTATAACTATCGGGTTCGGAATTTGGATCTTTTTTGCCTCATATGTTGGGAACTGTCAGGTTCGCATTTGCGATGGGACATGGTCTAGGCTTGGTCGCATCTATGATCACCATGGTAGCATTTGCGATATGTTCCATGTTCGCACTTGCAAACTTTTTGTCGCATTCGTGACGTCTGCATGACTGTGAGGGATGTCACTCTTGTAATCATTCTTCGCATTTGTGGGGTTCGCATTTGCGGAGTGGCATTTGTAAACCCCAGGTTGCATTCGCGACACCTGCAACTTAACATAAGGGCTGGAAGTCAGGATTTTAGTCTCATTTTCATATCTATGGACCCTAAACTCTGTAGGAGGCGATTTTGTAGAGGGTCTTTCATCTACAATCATTGGGTAAGTGATGTTGATCAATTTTCAATTATTTTACATGATTATATATGATATTTAACATCAAATTTATGAGAATCAAAGTGAAATTTTAGGAAACTTTGTCTATATTTTCAAAAATAAAAGTTTGGGATTTGAGAATCGAAATGGACTCAGATTTTGAAACAAAATACATATATAGACTCGTGGGGTTATGGGTCAAGTCCTACCCTTGGACCCAGGTTTTGACTGGGCGGACCCGGGTTTACTTTTGTTGACTTTTTGAGAATTGTATAAAGATCATAGCTTTACTTATTGGAATTTGTTTCTCTTGCATTATTCGGTGTTATCAAGTCGATTTTGGTTAGATTTGAGCCAAGCGGAGGTAAATTATAAAGGGAAAGCTATTTTTGAGTGTTGATTTGGCCTAGTTGAGGTAAGTATCTTCCCTAACTTTGTGTGGGGGAAAAATACCTCGTAGGGATTTATTTGATTTCACTATTTGACTTACGTGGAAGACGTGTACACGAGGTAATAAGTGTGTACACGGCCTTATATATGAAAATTTGACCAGTTTAGACCCTTAAGTTTCTTAAGTACATTTAATTGAAGTTGTCATATTAGTTATACCCTCTATTGTAAAATTTATCCTTACATGCTTTATTTGAAGTTGTTAATTCATGTTCTATCTTTTATTGCCATATATACTCTTACATGCCTTAATTGAATTTGTTGCCTCTTTTATTGGCATGTTATCTCTTTCATAGTTGAGTTATTCTTACTTGAAGTCATTATTACTTGTTATGTCTTTCATTATCGAGCTTATTCTTCCATTTCATTGAGTTGTTGTAATTCTTGTGTTGATTTACTTGTCATACTCCCATGTTATAGTTGTTGTTGTTGTACTCAATGTTGTTGAGTCGTGGGCTATGTGTGGTTATGGTATTGGAAATGTTGTTAAGAAAATTATGTTGCATATGGGCACATGTGGTGCAAGTTGTTATATTTTTGGCACATGTGGGATTGTTGAGAGGATTGTCGGGATGTTTGCACGTGAGTTTTCTATGCTATTGTAACTATTGATATTTGTACATGTGGCATGATAAGGCGGTGTAACGACCCGGCCGGTCATTTTGAGCATTTTCACTCCATTCAGCTATTTGAAGTTCAGAGTAGCTTCGTATGATGTATTATGACTTGTGTGAGGCGCCAATTTTGGTTTTTCAGGTGATTCAGAATTTATTTGGAAGAATGATTCTCAACTAGGAAGCTTTAAGTTTGAAGAGTTGACCAAGTTTGAGTTTTCAGTATTTGACCCCGGAATGGATTTTTGATGGTTCCGTTAGCTTCATATGGTGATTTCGGACTCAGGTTTTAGAACGAGATTTTATTTGATATGAGGTTTATTACCAGTACCGGGTGTGTTTTAAGCAGCTACTGTGGTCAAAAGTTATCGCTGGGAGCATATGAGTTATGTAGTATATCATATGATTACATCTTGGGTTACGGATATAACTTGATATAGCTTGCTCAGACTTATACAGTGTGTAGGTGGGAGATTCGGGTCTTGTAAGGAATTCCGGATGTTGGAAATTGGGTTCCAAGGTTTATGGGTTAAGGTTGAATTAAAGATATTCAGTTAGGTTGTGTCGTCAGGCTTATATGGATTAGGGTGACGTGGGATCACCCCCGAGTATGTGCATGGTAAGGTTACATGGTGGTTTGATGGCTTTGGAACGACTCTGGGCACGTTCGAGGACGAACGTATATTTAAGTAGGGGAGAATGCAACGACCCGACCGGTCGTTTTGAGCATTTAAACTTTGTTTAATTATTTGAAGTCCCGAATAGCTTTATATGAAGTATTATGACCTGTGCGAGGCGTTGGTTTTGGTTTTTCAGGTGATTTGGAATTTATTTGGAAGAATGATTCTCAACTAGGAAGCTTTAAGTTGGAAGAGTTGACCAAGTGTGACTTTTGAGTATTTAACCCCGAAATAAATTTTTGATGGTTCCGTTAGCTTCATATGATGATTTCGGACTCAGGCGTATGCCTGGATTTTAAATTGGAGGTCATGAGGACCCGCAGAGGCACATTCAGAACTTCCTGGAAATTACGGACACTTATAATTATTTGAACGTTTCCAAGGACTATGTCAGGATGACACTATTTCCCTTTTCACTGCTGGGGGAAGCTAAGGAATGGTTGCGAAAGGAGCCCGCGAACTCAATTCACACTTGGGATGATCTAGCAAAGAAATTCTTAATCAAGTTTTTCCCCACTAAGAAGACAAAGTCGTTGAGGAGCCAGATTCTTGGGTTCCAACAACGGGATGGCGAGACACTTTGTCAAGCTTGGAAAAGATACAAGAAGCTACTCAGAGACTGCTCGCATCATTGTCAGACTGATGAGGTGTTGGGTCATACTTTTGTTGATGGGCTAGACGAGACATCAAAGATGAATCTTGATTCAGCTTGTGGGGATAGTTGCATGGCGAGGTCATATAGTAAAATACAACTCCTTCTAAATAACTTCACTGCTAATGATCATAATTGGCAAGGAGACGGGGACTCCCAAAGAGCAATTAAACAGAAAGTAGTTGGTGTAATTGAGCTTGATGACTTCTCATCCATGAGAGAAGATATAGCAAAATTAGCAAATCAGATGAATAGAATGACAATGCACCAAACACAACAGATGCAACATGTACAACAAATGTCTACTTGATTCGAACTATTTGGTGATAGTCACACGAGTGACATGTGCCCCACGAATCCTGAATCTATCTACTATGTGGGGAAACAGATCAGAGGTCGGATGAATCATCATGCACAATATGGGAACACTTACAATCCAAATTGGAAGAATCATCCTAACTTTTCCTGGTGTGGAAATCAGCCGACTCAGAATCATTATAGGCCCTAAGGAAATTTCAATCAACCTTATAAGCCACCCCAGCAAATAGAAGAGAGTACGAATGACTTGTTGAAGAAGTTGTTTCTTGACAATCAACAACTCAGAACCGATTTTAGAAATCTTGAGAGGCAAATGGGGAAGTTAGCATCGAATCAAAATACTAGGCATGCATGCACTCTTCCTAGTGATACAGAGAAGAACCCTCAAGTTAATGTAGTTACACTCAGAAATGGGAGGGAATTAGAAGAAGTGCCAAAGAAGAGAAATGATAAGCTTGTACCTGAGGGGGAGTTGATTCCTAAGCAACACATGAGTCAAAGAAAGATGATGCAAGTTCAAATCCAATGGAGGCTGTAAGGCCACCACCACCTTTCCCCAAAAGATTGCAGAAGAAGAATGATGATCGCATGTTCAATAAATTTCTCTCTATGTTGAGCCAGGTTCAATTAAATATTCCATTGGTAGACGTACTTCGTGAAATTCCAAAGTATGCAAAGTACATAAAATATATAGTAGATCATAAGAGGATATTAACTAAATTCAAGACAGTCGCACTTACTGAGGAGTGTACTTCAAGGGTCCAAACCAAGCTTCCTCAAAAGCTTAAGGATCCCGTCAGCTTCACCTGTTACATCCCGTACCTTAGATTTAGGATGTGCCGTAGTAAATCCACATGAGTTCGAAGGGATTATGTCTATTATGAGGTTATAGAGGGTGTAATATATTATTATTATGAGACCCTGTAGGTTTACAACCTTGATATCGTTAGATACAGTTTGATATGGTATTTATATTGAGTGGAACCTTTTTGTAAAAAGTTTGAAAAATATAATTTTATAAAGTTATTAATATTACTACTTTCGAATATATTTTAAATTTTACTCATGATATGAGGAAGTTTATGAGATTTTTTTTATTGTAATAGATAGAAATTATTTTCTCACAAGAAAAGAAGATTATCTTTTTACCATTTTAAGAATTAAGCGTGCGGAAATTTTTATTCTTTACATGAGATTAAGAAAATTATAAGTTGAGAAAATATATGTATTTTTTTACATGGACGTTTTAATAAAATAATAAGTGTATGTATTTATTTTATATGGTACCACATAATCACGATAGTAGAGTATATATAAATTGTGTTAAAAGTGGATAGTATTTTAAGTAATTTGAGATAGTTCTTAATTATGCGGGTAATTGGTTAATTATCGGGTAACAGGACACTATCTAATTACCTAATAAGTGGATAAAGATTAACATTTTTCACCCCCACCCCCACGTGGAAGCAAGACACTAACCAAACAAATGACTCTTAGTCATTGTTGATTAGGTGGCTATCTAAAGTAAGGTACATAAGACAAGTCATATGTCTTAGGTGGCCATCTAAAGTAAGGTACATAAGACACTTACGTATGACATTACAAGTTTGGTCTCATTGGGACATAGAGCAATCAAGTGAGAAATGATATACCATTCTTTCTAATTCAAAACCTTTCAAGAACAGACGCTAAACTCAATCCACAAAAAAGCTTCCAATAAAATTCCTACAATTTCTTATACACCCTACAATCAGAAGCGAGAAGTTAGCAATTCTCAAAAGACTGTGATTAGGTGAGAACATGATTTGTGATTCTTATAAGTCTTATAGGTCATTTGTGATTAGATCAAAACGTTAGCAATTTATCACTTCCTACAAATTTTCAACAAAACTCCTTGCAACTAAATAATTCCAACGAGAATTATTAGCACATTAGTAACGTGAGATTTTGCGATTCTAAAGGAGTACGATGTAACTTTTTCCAAGAATATCATACAGATTTCTCCCTACTCTAGGTATGTTAAGGCTAATCCTTCTTTCTTTTTGCATGATCCAAGTAACGATAAGTAAATGTAATGCTATTCCATAAGTGGTTCTACTCTTAGCAGTTAAGGATGTCTATGTTATTCATTCCGGTAAAGTGATATTCAAGCATGTCTAAGTATGTATCTAGTCCCTATTGAGATATTTGATAAATATGTTATTGTTTTTAATATGGTGATACATGCATCTTCATGCACTTACTACCGTGCTAAGGCCGGTCGAGCAATTACCACCGATTGGGCAGTTATGTATCATTATTTACCACTGGTTGGGCAGACATGCATATTCATTTACCACCGAGCTACGGCCGATCGGGCAGTCATGCATTTACCACCGAGCTACGTCTGATTGTGCAGTTACATATTTACCACCAAGCTACGGCCGGTCGGACAGTCATACATTTACCACCGTGCTACGGCCGGTCGGGCAGTTACCGCTGATCAGTTGGGCAGTCATGCATCATACGATATGGATAATAGTCTCAAAGAGAAGCATTATATACAGTCATGCATCATACGATATGGATAATAGTCTCAAAGAGAAGCATTGTGTATATATATATGAGTATAATAAGTATGCATATACGGTGGCACTTCAGAGATTCAGGTGGATTCTTATATGTCTTTAATTAATGTTGACTTATTGTTATGTTTCGGTTCTGCCTTACATACTCAGTACATTATTCGTACTGACATCCTTTTGTTGGGGATGCTTCATTCATGCCTGCAGGTATAGCTAATCAGATTACCGAGCCCTCATGGTAGACGAGGTTAACATTCATCGAAGGATTGGTAAGACTCCACCTCATTCGTAGTGTAGCCGAGTCTATTAGTCATCGTATTAGAGTTTTACTACAGACTTATAGGTAGGCCGGTACCGTATCCCATTTGATGTCAAATAATCTTAGAGGCTTTGTAGACAGAGATTCATTTTGTACTGTATGTCAGAGGCCTTGACGGCCCATATGTATTCATATTTTATGAAAGATGGTTCATTGATACAATGTTTGCCCACTTATAGTTATACATTATGAGTTGCGGCCATGTTGGCCCTTTGTAGTTACAGAAGAAAAAAACAAATGAGTTACAGAGTGGTTCGCTCGGTCCAGCACGGCACCGGGTGCCAGCCACGCCTCCCCAAGTTTGGGACGTGACAAAGTGGTATCAGAGCAGGTCGTGTCCTAGGGAGTCTACAAAGACGTGCCTAGTAGATTCTCACTTATGGGTGTGTTGCGCGCCACATTTATAATTGAGAGGCTGTAGGGCATTTAGAAAATGTTACCCTTCTTTTGTTCCGAGATCGTGCCATAGAGCTGAGCCGTAAGAAGTCAGTATGAAGTTTTCGCCAGGTTTTGTATGCACTAGAGGTGCATGTATCACAATAGAGCTTTAAGGAGTAGATGTAATTTCTACCTATGTGAAAGGAAGGTTATGAAACAAACAGCAGATACGATGCGAGATTGAAAGGTAAGTAAGTTAAAGATGAAGAAGATACGAGATTCTCAAGTAGAAAAGGTTATGAATAGTCGAGACTTCAGATAGAGATTGAGTTTTAGTTTAGTTTACAGAGGGGGCCCTAGCGAAAGTTTTGAAAATCTCTAAGAGTTAACATTCGAGGACGAATATTTCTAAAGGGGGAAGAATGTTATATTCCGTACCTTAGCATTAAGATAGCCGTAGTAAATCCACATGAGTTCGAAGGGATTATGTCTATTAGGAGGTTATAGAGGGTTTAAGACATTATTATTATGAGGCCCTGTAGGTTTACAACCTTGATATCATTAGATACATTTTGATATGGTATTTATATTGAGTGGAATATTATTGTAAAAAGTTTGAAAAATATAATTTTATATAGTTATTAATATTACTACTTTCGAATATATTTAAAATTTTACTCACGATATGAGGAATTTTATGAGATTTTCTTTATTGTAAAAGATAGAAATTATTTTCTCACAAGAAAAGAAGATTATCTTTTTACCATTTTAAGAATTAAGCGTACGAGAATTTTTATTCTTTATATGAGATTAGGAAAATTATAAGTTGAGAAAATATATGTATTTTTTTACATGGATGTTTTAATAAAATAATAAGTGTATGTATTTATTTTATATGGTACCACATGACCACGATAGTAGGGTATATATAAAGTGTGTTAAAAGTGGGTAGTATTTTAAGTAATTTGAGATAGTTCTTAATTACGCGGGTAATTAGTTAATTACCGGGTAACGGGACACTACCTAATTACCTAATAAGTGGATAAAAATTAACATTTCCCACCTCCACCCCACCCCTACGTGGCAGCAAGACACTAACCAAACAAATGAATCTTAGTCATTGTTGATTAGGTGGCTATCTAAAATAACGTACATAAGAAAAGTCATATGTCTTAGGTGGCCATCTAAAGTAAGGTACATAAGACACTTACGTATGACATTACAAGTTTGGTCTCATTGGGACATAGAGCAATCAAGTGAGAAATGATATACCATTCTTCCTAATTCAAAACCTTTCAAGAACAGACGCTAAACTCAATCCAAAAAAAAGCTTCCAACAAAATTCCTACAATTTCTTATACACTCTACAATCAGAAGCGAGAAGTTAGCAATTCTCATAAGTTTGTGATTAGGTGAGAACGTGATTTGTGATTCTTATAAGTCTTATAGGTCATTTGTGATTTGATCGGAACGTTAGCAATTTATCACTTCCTACAAATTTTCAACAAAACTCCTTGCAACCAAATAATTCCAATGAGAATTATTAGCACATTAGCAACGTGAGATTTTGCGATTCTATAGGAGTAAGGTGCAACCTTTTCCAAGATTATCATACGGATTTCTCCCTACTCCAGGTATGTTAAGGCTAATCCTTCTTTCTTTTGGCATGATCCAAGTAACGATACGTAAACGTAATGCTATTCCATAAGTGGTTCTACTCTTAGCAGTTAAGGATGTCTATGTTATTCATTTCGGTAAAGTGATATTCAAGCATGTCTAAGTATGTATCTAGTACCTATTGAGATATTTGATAAATATGTTATTGTTTTTTATATAGTGATACATGCATCTTCATGTACTTACCACCATGCTAAGGTCGGTCGGGCAGTTACCACTGGTTGGGCAGTTATGTATCATTATTTACCACCAGTTAGGTAGACATGCATATTCATTTACCACCGAGCTACGACCGGTCGGGCAGTCATGTATTTACCACCGAGCTATGGCCGATCGGACAGTCATGCATTTACCACCGAGCTACGGCCGGTTGGGCAGGTACATATTTACCACCGAGCTACGGCCGGTCGGGCAGTTACCACTGATCATTTGGGCAGTCATGCATCATACAATATGGATAATAGTCTCAAAGAGAAGCATTGTATATATGTAAGTATAATAAGTATGCATATACGATAGCACTTCAGAGATTCAGGTTGATTCTTATATGTCTTTAATTAATGTTGACTTATTGTTACGTTTCGGTTCTGCCTTACATACTCAGTACATTACTCGTACTGACGTCTTTTTGTTGGGGACGCTGCATTCATGCCTACAGGTATAGATAATCAGACTGTCGAGCCCTCATGGTAGACGAGGTTAGCATTCAGCGAAGGATCGGTAAGACTCCACCTTATTCGGAGTGCAGCCGAGTCTATTAGTCATCGTGTTAGAATTTTGCTACAAACTTATGGGTAGGCCGATACCCTATTCCATTTGATGTCAAATAATCTTAGAGGCTTTGTAGACAGACGTTCGTTTTGTACAGTATGTTAGAGGCCTTGACGGCCCATATGTATTTATATTATATGAAAGATGGTTCATTGATACAACGTTTGCCCACTTATAGTTATACATTATGAGTTGTGCCCATGTTGGCCCTTGGTAGTTACAGAAGAAAAAAACAATTGAGTTACAGAGTGGTTCGATCGGGCCAGCACGGCACCGGTACCGGCCACGCCTCCCCAAGTTTGGGGTGTGACATCACCATCCCTGTACGAATTGGTAATATTGATGTGAGTCGTGATCTTTATGATTTTAGGGCGAGCATAAATCTGATGCCCTTGTCCTTGTTCAAGCAATTGGGTCTCTGAGCTCCAAGACCAACCACTGTAATGTTATAACTAACTGATAGGTCTATAGCCTACCCTGAAGGAGTGATTGAAGATGTGTTGCTGCAAATTGGGAAATTCATCTTCCCAACTGACTTCATTATCCTAGATTATGAGGCTAATGAACAAGTTCCGATCATATTGGGAGGACCTCTCTTATCTACAGGTGAAGCGATTATTAAAGTGAGAGAGGGAAAAATGATTATGAGGGTGGACAACGAGGAAGCAGTCTTTAATGTCTATAAGGCGATCCAACTGCCCCGCCATTATGAGGAGCTTTCTATGATATCTGTTGTGGAGATGGATGAGCAACTTCTCGACACTAGTGTATATCTAGACAATTCTCTAGAGAAAGCACTCATGTCGTTCGATAGTTTGGAGATTGATGATGAGGTTGAAGAGATGATGCATATCCTAGATGCATAATGTGCTTACATGCAGGTATTCAACCCATTTGAGGCCTTAAATAAGCCAATTGGGCCCCCTCCAAAGCCGTCGATTGAAGAAGCTCCAAAATTGGAGCTTAAACCCATGCCCCCTCACCTTTAATATGCTTATTTGGGTGGTTCTAAAACTTTACCTGTTATAGTTTCTTCTGACTTATCTAAATTGCAGGAAGAAAAGTTGTTGAGAGTGCTACGTGAGCACAAGCAAGCAATTGGGTGGACGATGTCTGACATTAGTGGCATTAGTCCAGCTTTCTGCATGCATAAAATTCTCATGGAAGATGGACAAAAGCCAAGTGTTGAGCCACAATGCCGCCTATATCCAATCATAAAAGAGGTGGTAAGAAAAGAAGTGATTAAGTGGCTTGATTCAGGTATTGTATTTCCAATCTCTGATAGCAAATGGGTAAGCCCCATCCAATGTGTGCCTAAGAAATGGGGGGTGACTGTAGTGATTAATGAAAATAATGACTTGATTCCCACAAGAACTGTCACTGGGTGGAGAATTTGTATAGATTATAGAAAATTGAACAACGCCACCTGAAAGGACCACTTTCCCCTCCCTTTTATTGACCAAAATGCTTGATAAATTAGCTGGCTAGGAATATTATTGTTTCCTAGATGGCTATTCAGGGTATAATCAGATTGCTATAGCCCCATAGGACCAAGAGAAAACCATATTTACGTGTCCCTATGGCACGTATGCGTTCAAGAGAATGTCCTTTGGTCTCTGTAATGCACCTGCAACTTTTCAAAGGTGTGTAATGGCTATTTTTACTGACATGGTTGAAAGATTCGTAGAAGTGTTCATGGATGATTTTTCTGTGTTTTGGTGTTCTTTTGAGAATTGTTTAATGAACCTTGATAAAGTGCTTGCTAGGTGTGAAAAGATGAACTTGGTGCTAAACTGGGAAAAGTGTCATTTCATGGTACGTGAAGGTATAGTCTTGGGGCACACAGTGTCCAAAAATGGTTTGCAGGTGGACAAAGCAAAGGTGGAAGCGATTGAAAAATTTCCTCTACCGACATCCGTCAAATGCATTCGCAGTTTCTTGGGCCATGTAGATTTTTATCATCGTTTCATTAAAAAAATTTCAAAAATTTCTTCTCCTTTGTACAGGCTTCTTGAGAAAGATATCCCCTTCAAGTTTGATGATGCCTGTCTGAAAGCATTTGAGGAGCTGAAGGGAAGATTGGTGACTGCACCAATTATCATTGCCCCAGATTGGGCGCAGCTATTTGAGATGATGTGCGATGCGAGTGACATGGCTATCGGAGTTGTTTTGGGGCAAAGGAGGGATAAATGTTTTCACTCCATTTATTATGCGAGCAAAACTCTGAATCCAGCCCAGATGAATTACACTTTTACTAAAAAAGAGTTGCTTGCAGTGGTGTGGGCGTTTGACAAGTTCAGATCCTATCTAGTGGGAACCAAAGTCATCGTCTACACAGATCATTCAGCTATCAGATATTTGTTTGAAAAGAAAGACGCCAAGCCTAGGCTGATTCGTTGGGTCCTCCTCCTGCAAGAATTTGACTTGGAAATCCGAGATAAAAGGAAAAGAGAATCAAATGGCTGATCACTTATCCAGATTAGAAAATCGGAACCACGTAGCTGAGGGGCGTTTGATCAAAGAAATATTTCCTGATGAGCATTTATTAGTAATCACCTCGAGTGAAGCCCCGTGGTATGCATATTATGTGAATTTTATTGAAAGTGGTGTGATGCCACCAGAATTGACACTCGATAATAGAAGAAGGTTTCTACATGATATGAGGCTCTACATGTGGGATGAGCCATTCCTATATAAGCAGTGCGCAGATCAGTTGGTACGAAGGTGTGTCCCTGAGGATGAGATGAATGCAATATTGCATGACTGTCATGCTTCTCCATATGGAGGTCACCATGGTGGGGACAGGACTGCCCAAAAAGTGCTGCAATCGGGTTTCTATTGTCCAAAATCGTTTAAGGATGCACACGCCCTTGTTAAAAAATGTGACAGGTGCCAAAGAACCGGAACAATCACGAAGAAGCAAGAGATGCCTTTGCAAAATATTCTGGTAGTAGAGCTCTTTGATGTTTGGGGGATTGATTTCATGGGACTATTTCCATAATCTAATGGTCACAGGTGCATATTGGTGGCAGTAGACTATGTATCTAAGTGGGTGAGGCCATTGCTCTTCCTAGTAATGATGCAAAGGTTGTGGTAAACTTTGTAAAGAAGCACATCTTCACACGCTTTGGAACTCCAAGGGTGTTGATAAGTGACAGAGGAACTCACTTCTGTAACAAATTATTGAATAATGTTCTAGAAAAGTATGGAGTTAAGCACAAGGTTGCAACCGCCTATCACCCCCAAATGAGTGGTCAAGTGAAAGTGTCAAACAGAGAGGTGAAGCAGATTCTGGAGAAAACAGTAAGTGGAAATAGAAAGGACTGGGCCGGAAAGCTAGACGATGCATTATGGGCATATCGAACTACATACAAGACCCCCATAGGTACTTCTCCATATAAGTTAGTTTATGGGAAGGTGTGCCACTTTCCCGTCGAGCTTGAACACAAAGCCTATTGGGTGATTAAAAAGTTGAACATGGATATGGACTTAGCCGGTGAGAAGAGGTTGCTACAACTCAATGAGCTTGATAAGTTTTGATTGCACCTGTATGAGAATGCCAAATTGTATAAAGAAAAGACCAAGAGGTGGCATGGCAAGCACATCCAACATCGAGAGTTTGAGCCAGGTCAAGAAGTGGTCTTGTTTAATTTGAGGTTGAAGCTTTTCCCCAGAAGCTTAAGTCTCGTTGGGAAGGTCCTTTCGTTTTGGTAAGTGAGAGTCCTCATGGATTGGTGGAACTGCATGATACGAGCTCAAGTGGTACCTTCTTGATAAATGGGCAGAGAATAAAACATTATTAAGGTGGTGACATTGCACGTCACAAGACCTCGATGGACTTGGCCGACGCTTGAAAACATGTTGAGTCGTGCCGCGACGTTAAATCAGGCGCTTGTTGGGAGGCAACCCAATTTTTATTGCTTTCGTAGCTTAGCTTTTTGTTTTCTTTGTAGTTATAAAAATCATAGGCGGGAATGGTGTGGGGTGTGTATAATGTATATATTGAGTGCTCGGGTAGGAGGGAATTTATAAAAAAATAATAATAATTCTGTGAACGAGCGCTAGGCCAGCACCTCACGCTGCCTGGGTCGCACTTTCCAGTATCACCAAAATCCCCAACGCCAGCCCCAGCGTGGGGCGCTGGGCTGGGGGGGTCAGGTAAAAATTTAATTATTTTTTTTAGTTTCTTTGTTTAATTTTAACTGACCCAACCCATATAACCTGACCCAATTACCCATATACACACATAACCTTACCCATACCCAATTACCCAAATCCTTCCCCCAATTAAATTAAACTAACTTTCACCCAAAATCCCTCTCTCTCTCACCGCTGCTCTTTCCCCCTCCTTATCAAATTCACAAATCTTTCTTGCTCACTTTCATATCAAGACTCAAAGGTATGTTCTTCTTGTTCTCTCTATTCTTGTATGTTGAAAGTTTTTAGTGTAATGCTAGTCCTATTTCTCAAACAACCCCAAAATGTCATAGGTCTCTTTGACATATCTTGTTGTTATGGTGATATTAATATGCCCGAATTTGGTTTCAAAAATTGGTTGTAGAAGTTGCGTTTGAAGTAGTAAACTATAATTCTCTCTACTTCATGTAAATTTTGGAGGGCCACCTTGTTCCACCATGGTTGAAATTTAAAGAAGAACACCAGTGAATTTTGAGTAGCCGAGGGTCGTTGTATATGATGTTGGGCGAAGTGTGGGATGTTTGAGGGTATTCTATCTTGTTGTAAACTCGTGTAAGTAGTAGTTAGTGTACTATATTAGTGTAGTAATGTGAAATTTAGATTTCTTTGCTTGCACCACAGTTAAGTTATGTCCATGTTAAACTACTTGAATTGTATGGCATGGGGAAGTCTTGAGTACCTATAGCCTTGTAATGACACATTGGTTCATGTTGAACCAATATTGTGAGTCGATTATACATAGCCTTTGGTTTTAAGTGTGGGGTTATCTTTGCCTCTCACGATGACCTTAGAAAATTTCTTGATTCATTCTCATCTTTGTGTTTATCGTGTATAGGTTGCTATGGCTCGTGACAGTGCCGTAAAAGGAAAAGGGGCGGGGAAGAAAAAATGCAAGCAAGGTGAGGGTGCTTCCCGACAAGCTAAGGGAAGGCAAGTTGCTAGCGGGTCGCTGAGGCCACCACGGCCTCGGGAGGAATTAGTTTTGATGATGCCATCAAATTGCATGATAATTTTGTTCCATATGGGAGATATGTCTCTGAAATGGGGATTAATGTAAAGGCTCTAGAAAGGAACTTCCCTGATGTACTTGCCCGGTTGGTAGATATGAAGATGGATAAGCTCATAGAATGTTAGGGTCCTGCAAATCTAAGAATGGTACGAGAGCTATATGCCAACTGGAATAAGGGCATGTTCCAATCATGGGTCAGAGGAAAGGATATACCAATGGATAGGCGATCCTTGTGTGACTTCTTGGGAGTTGATAACCCTAATCCACGGAGGCTACATAAATTCATCAAAAGTCCACGCTACCAGGCTATACATCACACACTTTGTGGCATTGATTCTAATGCAAGGTGGACGCGGACTAAGGGAAATTCCCACCTAGAGATGCTCCGGTTCAACTACAACAAGACGGCTAAGGTATGGCAAAACTTTGTGCAGGCAAGATTAATGCCCGTTGAGCATAACAACTAATGCACTCGAGCTCGAGTGTGTGTGATCTACTTTCTGATGACCGGACAATGCCTAAATGTGGGTGAGCTCATGCTTGGAGAGATGGCACGCACCCGCTTTGGAGGGAGGATCAAAAGGTTCTTCTTTGGAAATATCCTAACCCAGTACATGCTATCCTGTGGGGTACCGGAGTACCCTGGATATGATGAGGTAGTGGAGGCACCCAAGGCATTGCTAGACATCACATCCTTGCTAGAGTCCACATCAAAGCTTACTCAGGCTGCAAGCAATGAGAGGGACGAAAATTTCAACAAGTATCTTTATAGTTCCCTCAATTGTATAATGAGCAGACTAGGGGTGTCAGATGAAGAGCGCATGCAATTGCGAAATGATCTCTCCAATTCATCCAAGGAGATGTTAGGCATAGCATCGGGCAGTCCCATTCATCCGTCTGAGGATGAAAACACTTACAAGGGATCTGATGATGAGAATGAGGAGGATGATGAAGTTACGGGGCCCATGGCTTTGGTACCTTTAGGAGATGATGATGAGCCCAAAGCCATAGCTGGTGGGCATCCTGAAGAGGCAAACTCCGACTAGCAGGGAGTTCTTTCTTTCCACCTTACTCTATTTTGAATTTGTTATGCATCGGGGACTATGCATTGCTTAAGTGTGGGGTGGGTGAATACTTCTTGACTTGTGATTGTAAAAAAAAAATAGTGTTAAGGGCCCTTTAAGGTGCACTAAAATTGTGAAAGAAGGTCACTATCTTATGAACTTCAATGTATGAAGTATTAAAAAAAAATGCTTAACTCGTACTAGTGAAACTATAGAGGTACTTAATTGAAAAGAGGGCTATGTTATATATGGTGTATGACAAGTGAATGGGTTGAAAAGAAAATGCGCTTGATTTGTGAGTGTAGTGTATTAAAGTGCTTAGGAGGGTTAGTCACTATTTCCAAATATATCCTACCCGTCCCTTAGCTTACATTACAACCTTAAAGTCCTAATTGATCCTAGATTTGGCTAGCTTAGATTAGTAACGGGAAAGCTTATGGTATGACCACGGGAGGCACATGAATTCTTTGTGAGAGTGAGTGAATCTTGTTAAATTGTGTGATGTCCTTAATTTATGTTCGGTAACATATTTGAATGTATGGACTACTTTTATATACACTCTTTTATTTGTGGTGAGGGCACTTGGTATTATAAAGGATTGGTGATGTTGTACATTTCTTTTGTTGGGTGAGTGCAAGAGTTGAAGATGCTTAGTGGTAACGAGTCATCTATTGAGGTAACGTGGTTGTGGAGAGGTTGTTTGAGTTGGTTGAACAACATTGTGTATACTTGGGCTAGTTTAAAAACAGGAAGAATGTGAAATTCGTGTGTTCATACTAATTGCCGATATCGACCATAGTCAAAAGGTAGAGTGTTTGATTGAATTAATTGTGAAGTGCTCTTTTATAGAGATAGGTACATTTTTGGGGTGTTAATATAGTTCAATTGCTCGAGGACGAGCAAGAGTCTAAGTGTGGGGTGTTGATATTTAGCTTAAGGTATGCATATTTTAATGTATATTGCCTCACATTTTGCTCATGCCTTGTAGATTTGAGATGCATAATATAATGATTTGTGCTAATTTGTGGTATTTTTATGTGTAGGAAATCATTCGGATGCAATTTGTGACGAAAGGGCACGAATTGGCGCGAAAATGGGAAGAAAAGGCAAAAGTGCAAATTTGAGGGCCACATGCAGCGTGGGGCGCTGCCTATGGCGCACTTTACAGTGTTGTTGGGAAGCTGAGCGCCAGGGCCAGGGCCCCACACTGCCCTGAACGCTCAAAATGCAAGCATGTCCTAATTCAACAACGACTCGGTTATTTCGACCCTAAGACGCCCCCAACTCATTTAAAAGCCAACATAAACCTATTTTTAGATGGGGGCGTGACTTTAAGAGGAGAGAAAAAGTATGAAACACTCGGGAGCATGAAGTTGATCAATTCTTCCATTCCTCTTTTAGTATTCATTGATTTTGTGTTTGACAATATTATATTTGATGATTGTATGAACATGAGTGGCTAAGAACCATATGGTTCTAGGGTCATGGGTGATACATGAATGTTGATGTTTGAAGTTTAAATTGACGAATTTGATTTTATCATATTGGGTTGTTTATTTAATTCTATTTTTAATTATTTTGCTGAGTAGCTAACAGTGAAATACTATCTACGAATCTAGAGTTTAACTCGAAAGTGGGAATTCTAGATTGCATACAGAATTAAATAGAGGAGGTTCTTAAACTCGGGCATCGGGGAACGAATTCGCAATTAGGATAGAAATATACATAAATTCCTTGCTTGGTTGAAATACAGGAAGTGTAAATGCATTCTTATTAATCTTAATTCCATAGACATATAGGCATTAAGTTAGCTTGAATAGGCAAGTAAGAACTAGACAGATTCTTATGAGTAATATAAACCCTGTCAATCAACAATTCAGATATATCAATTAGTCATTTTAAGCCAAGAACGCAATAGGATTGTTAGCTAATCTGTGACCCTGGAATATCATCTCCTATTGATTACTATCCGAAAAATCTTAAGTATTGTGGTTGAATTCTAGTTATTTCATTGCTTAATAGTTTTAGGTAGTAAAATTAATCACTTATATATTTTATGAGAAATCTCTTGAATCGATAAATTGTTTGAGTTTGAATCAGTCAAAAGTTAATCATAAGTCTTTGTGGGAAAGATATTCTACTCTCTATTCTATTACTTGACGACCACGTATACTTGTGTTTGGTCGCAACAATTCAGCTTTTTGCTATGTGGTTGGAAAGAATTATAGAAGTACTTCTCGTGGGATGATCGTGTATGATAGATGTGTTAGACATTCGAGTGTTGGAGTTGGGATCAGCTATGGTGATTCATGTGTTCTATGAATTTGGAGTCTGGGAGTTCTCAGAAGCAGATTGTTTCATGGTTGTGGACCATGAAGATGTGGCCAAAGCTAGCCTGATAATAGTATGCGTTATGGTTAGGTCATTGTGGACTTTCAGAGGGTTAATTATCTATTTGTGGATGACCAGGGTTGATTTGGGGGCTCATTGTTAGACCTAATGAGGATGTGTATTCTACTCGGGTCGGATTGGTTGGCCTCGTACTACTATTGTTGAGGGATGTGCCATTCGGCTAGAATTGATCTCATTCGTATCTGGTATGTTCTATGTATTACTCTTTTATGCTACGAGGGGTTGTGATTTGTTGGTTATATGCACACATGGTACGGTTTTGTTTGGTCCTTGTAGCGAAATCCGAGCGAGATGGTGATTGGGGTGTGGAATGGTCGATTGCACCTTGGTTATGGCCTTTTTCTGGTTGTGATATATTGTGTTGTTAGCTTCTACATGGTTATGGTCATGCACTTTGTGTATTTGATGTCGAATTGCGTGTAGTTGTTGATTTTGAGCATTGTGGCTTGAGGTATTTCATATGGCCGGTGTTTGGATAGGGTCGCGCACTGCAGCAAAGTTATGTTGGGATATGATCCTTTGTGTTAGATTCGTATGTTTTGGTTCTACGGTGTGATGGGATCTTAGCATTGCATTATGGTGGTACTTGTTGAGCTTGCGGAACGGTTCTCTCATTTGAGTCATTTTTCATTTTTGAGTGCATTTGAATTGTTGCGTATTGGTGCACCGATTGCACGGTTTGTGGCTTTGGGTAGTATTGGTATGGCATGTCTGTAGAGTAGCTTGTATTTGATGAGATGAAGTCTTTGGGCCTGGCGTGATTGCTATCGAATTTGATTACGGTGTGTTTGGAAGAGTAATGTCGGAAGTCAACTTAGAATTTGGGCTATGGTTCTGGTTAGGCGAGAGAGTTTTATGACTTGTTGATCTGGTGACTGGTTGTGAGTTCTGCATGTTTCTTTCATCATCAGCAGCGTACAAAGGTTTTAGAACGAGGTTTTATTTGATATGAGGTTTATTACTGGTACCGGGTGTGTTTTAAGCAGCTACTGTGGTCAAAAGTTATTGCTGGGAGCATCTGAGTTATGTGGTATATCATATAATTACATCTTGGGTTATTGATATAACTTGATATAGCTTGTTCAGACTTATATAGTGTGTAGGTGCGAGATTCGGGTCTTGTAAGGAATTCCGGATGTTGGAAATTGGGTTCTAAGGTTTATGGGTTAAGGTTGAATTAAGGAACTTCAATTAGGTTGTGTCGTCTAGCTTATATGGATTAGGGTGACGTGGGATCACCCCCGGGTATGTGCATGGTAAGGTTACATGGTGATTTGATGGCTTTGGAACGACTCTGGGCACGTTCGAGGACGAACGTATGTTTAAGTGGGGAGAATGTAATGACCCGATCAGTTGTTTTGAGCATTTGAACCCTGTTCAGCTATTTGAAGTCCCGAGTAACTTTGTATGATGTATTATGACCTGTGTGAGGCGTCGGTTTTGGTTTTTCATGTGATTTGAAATTTATTTGGAAGAATGATTCTCAACTAGGAAGCTTTAAGTTGGAAGAGTTGACCAAGTTTGACTTTTGAGTGTTTAACCCCAAAATGGATTTTTGATGGTTTCGTTAGCTTCATATAGTGATTTCGGACTCAGGCGTATTCCCCGATTTTAAATTGGAGGTCCCAAAGTGATTTGGCATAATTTTCCGAAAACTTGTTAACTTTGAAAAGCTTTGAATTATAAAATTTTCCCATAATTAGTTTTTTTTTATACCGGGTCCCGATTTGGATTCCGAGAGTTCGAGCAGCTTCATAAAAATATTTATGACTTATGTGCAAAATTCAAAGTTATTTCGAGGTGCGTAGGCACGTTTTCGTTAGTTTTTAAAAAATTAAAAGCTTTGATTTCATAAAGCTTGAATTCGTTGCGATTCATAGTTTTGATATTATTTTTGTGTTTTGATCACTCAAGCAAGTTCGTATCATATTTTAGGGCTTGTTGGTATATTAGGCTGGGATCCCGTGGGGATCAGGTGAGTTTCAGATGGGTTTTTAACATGTTTGGTGTATTGGCATTGTTTTGAGCATAAGCATATAATGATCCAAAGGTCCATTTTTAGTTCTAGAGATCGGAATTCGATTTCGATACTTCTGGGAGTTTGATAATGATAATGTTTTACTGCGAAGCATGAGTTAATTATTTAACAAGCGAAGTGGGTATCACATTGTGCAAATGATCTCCGAATTGAGTTTCGACTGAACGATTAGGTTCGTATTATTATTTATGACTCGTAGGAGCAAATATCGTCGAATTCTGAGTTCGTATGAGGAGTTAGAGTCTTTTTAGTAAAAAATAAATTGGTGGTGCAAGCAAGTTCTTGTGCGCACCTTTAGCGACCATATTTGGTACTTGTAGTGACGGGTATTGGACTTTTAGCGACCACATTAGTATTTTTATTGGGCAGTTTTTTTTTATAAGCTCATTTCAATATTTTTGGAGCTACGGAACTCGGATTTGGGCAATTTTGAGAGGATTTCCACCATATTGATTGGGGTAAGTGTTCTCTACTCGGTTTTGATTATATTTCATGAATCTATCCTCGTTTTTGGCATTTGATGATTTCAAAAGAGAAATTAGGGTTGTCTAAAATTTCATAAAGTGAATTTTCGAGTTTTGAGCATCGATTCAGAGTCGGATTTGAGTGAAACTAGTATGGTTGAACTCATAATTGAATGGGCTGTCAGATTTTATGAGTTTTATCGGATTTCGAGGTGCGGGCCCACGTTTGACATTTTGGTTAACTTTGGGCTTTTGATTAAAGATTAGACCTTTATCGATTGAGTTTGTTTCCTCTGGCATTATTTGATGTTCTTGAGTTGCTTTTGGCTAGTTTTGAGTTGTTCGGAGGTCGGTACGCGCGGGATGGCATTTTTGAAGCATAGTTTGGCTTGCTCAGTCATACTCATTCATTTGCATATCATATCTTAGTCTCTGTTGCTATTTATTAATACACCATTTCATTATTTTTGGACTGATTTTCATGACATTGTGAGCCCGAGAGATTGATGACTAAGTGAGGCCGAAGGTCTGTTTGTGAGTGATATTTATGAGATCGGGTTGCATACCGCAACAGGCTTTATTGATTCATGCCATGATTGGCTTATTATAGCGTTTAGGCAGGATCTTCCCCTCTGGATTCAACACACCCACTGTGAGCATGGTTGCTATTGATTCACGATGGGATCAGGCTGCGCGTCGCAGCAGGATTTATTAGCGTTTGGGCTGGATCTTCCATGTACAATGCTGAGTGACTGAGTGTGTTGAGTGATTGAGCGTGATGAGTAGGAGTGTGAGACAGTGATATTGAGTACTCTGAGAGTGTGAGTGCATGAGTTCATCACTATGATGCATTGCATTTGACATGCATACTTAACTTACAAGCATAACGATGCATTTCCTCGTGCTACCCGATTTTGGTGACATTCATGATTTCGCGTGCACATTGACATGTAGGAATAGAGAAGTACTTTTCTCATGCTATCTGATAATGAACATCTTATTTATTGTTGAAAGGTTTTTGGAAAAATCACAGTTTTTCTTACTTACTCATACTTTGGTATTTTCGGTGAAAGATTTGAATTTTACTGTTATACCTGAGAAGCATGACTATTTTCCGTAACTGTGAACGAGCTGAGCAACATATTTTTGAGTCATTGCTTGTACTTTTTTCTTATGTTGTTACGACTTTTTCTTGGCTATTCGTGTTGGACTCTGACCTTTGTCCAAGCTCGTCACTGCTTTCACCCTAAGGTTAGGTTTGTTACTTATTGAGTACATGGGATCAGTTGTACTCATACTACACTTCTGGACCTTGCGTGCAGATTTTTGATGCTAATGTTGTTTTGTACGGCAGGAGCTGGCATTGAAGATGTACCTGCGTTCCGGTCATAGCTGCCTTTTATTCTTGGTTGCTTTAAAATTATTAATGTGTTCATGTATATTTCAAATAGATGATGTATTTATTTCATACCAGCTTTGTAAACTCTAAATCTTAGAAGCTCGTGATTTATACTAGCAGTCCTTAGGAATTCTTTATGTAGAAGTTCAGCTATATTATCATTACATTTATCAGTAAATCTCATTGAATCGGATTGTTAATTGGCTTACCTAGCGAGTTGGGGTTAGGTGCCATCATGACTATTTGGATTTTGGATTGTGACAGGCGGGCTTCAAATGTTGGGTTTGTGCATGTGGCGAGACAAGGTGGGATAACTATTATGTGCGTGTAGCGAGACAAGGCGGGCATGCACTTTATTGTTGCGCACACAGCGAGACAAGAGAGGCTATGTTGCGGATGATTTGTGATGGCCTGGGGGCATTGTCATTGATGATATTTGTGTGGTGGTGTGACTATCTTGTGTGAGTCATGCATATTGTGGTTTTTGTTGTGTTGTTTTCAATGTGCTATTCCGTGGCTTTGATCTTACTTGTTGACTCGAGCTATGATAGTACACTTGCACAAGCATACATCGTAATATCAGTCCAGCATGATAATTCTTGTTGTCCATTAATCATGTACGTGTATTCTTGTATATCTGCTTTCTGTTTGAGGAATGGACTGTTGGCACGTGAGTTATCCATACAAATATGAGATATTGTTACTGTTGGCACATGAGTTGTATGTGCGGGTATGAGGTTACTGTTAATGGTATTAGCACGTGAGTTGTCTGTGTAGAACGTACATTATTCGTGCAGTTGTAATCACAAAGTGGGCACGAGATGCCGTGTGATTATGATTCATGAGTTGGGATTTGTGAAATGGTAATATTTTGGTGTGATTCTTGTTGTACATTTTATGTTGAAAACGGTTATGGTTCTTGTCTTCCTTATTTCCTTCCATTCGTATTTTGGTTGTACTTGGTTACCTGTTTTCTAACCGCATGTACTCTCTTACTGACAATTTTGCTTTGCTACCGTTGCTAGCCTTGTACTGATAAATTACTTAATTGTCCTTTAACTGCCTTTATTTTTCCATTGTTAGATTTTATCAATATCCTGCACAAGTTTTTATATCTAGTAGGTGTCTTGACCTGACCTTGTCACTACTCTAACCAGGTTAGTCTTGATACTTACTGAGGACCGTTGTGGTGTACTCATGCTACGCTTACTGTACATTTTTGTGCAGATCCGGGTACCTTGAAATGTGTCGGTCGTTAGTTAGTTGATTGTGAGCTGCTGTGGAGACTTCAAGGTATACCTGCTATCCTGTTCGCAGGCTCTGGAGTCATACTCTGTTGTCTTTATTTACCGTTGTTTATTTCTATTCCGGAACAGTTGTACTTAGAGATTTTCTAGTGAACTCAGTAGAACTTATGACTTGTACAACCGATTCTGGGATATAGTACATCTACTGATGGTTGTTGGCTATGTATAGAAATTTCTGGTTCATGTTTAATAGTTGATTGATTTAAATATGTTAATATTCCAGTATTTGTTAGACTTATCTAGTCTTAGAGATTAGGTACCATCACGACATTCTAAGGAGGGAATTTGGGTTCGTGATAGTAAGCCTAGTACTTAGTATATCACCAAGTAATTTGTGCTCATTTCAATTTGGTACTTTCAAAAGATCAACACTCTAATTATTTCTATATATAGGTTCTTTCTACCGTTTAAAAACTTTTCTTTTTTCGTTTCCAAAGGATTAGAATCTTAACTTATTACAACAATTGCTTTTCGACCAGGATATGAATAGACATTTAGGTATCTTAAATGTTTAACAACCAATCGAAAACCAACTTTGATTTGTATTTAACAACCAATACTCGTCGTTTTGTTGTCTACCTGCCAAACTCTAACTTGGCTGCAATTTCCTGCATTTTGTTATGTTACCCCTAAACTAATCTGCATTCTTTATTTCTTTTTCTAGTCCATCAAGTTTTGGTTATTTATTTTATTTTATTTTATTTGCTTAGTTCTGAGGTCTTTGATTCAAGTCAAATTCAACCCAAAGTAGATTTCTGATGTAAAGGAAGCAACCTTGAAAGTGCGAAGAAATTAGTGGTCAACTCAGCTTTGTTTGTTTTCTTTAGAGAACCAAGTCTCTCTAAAATGTTAGCTAACTTTTCACTTTTCCGTGAAACTTCTTTTTCCTTTTCTGCGCTGCAGAAAAAATGAATATCTCATTGTTTAAAGAGTTGATCATATTTGACTTTTAACAATCAACAGTATGTCGTTTTGATGCTTATCTACTCACTTTCTAGTTTGCCCCTTGGGCCTTTAGTCTCATGGTAACCTTAAACTAGTACAAATGAAGTCATTTCCGGTTCAAATAACATTTCCAACACCGGGGTTGTTTGGAACTTTGGATCACATGTTGTTCTAAAATGCATGTTTGTTTATGTGAAGAATAATATTAAAAAGGGATCTTAAGATAATACTAACGTATAGGTAAATAATAACAGGAGATAATATGTACAAGTTATTTATTTCAATATTTTTTTAAATATTTTAATTTCCGTATTGATGATACACGTATTTTTATTTCACATTTATTTCTGCTTAAAATAATGCATAGCTTCTGGCATAATTTGATTGCTAATAATTGCTATTTATAAGTTACCGAAATTATTTTTTCTTGTATGGCTAATCAAGCATTCTATTAGTCATGATTTTTTTTTCTAATCCATCAGACACAATTTATTATGTTATACAAAAAAATTTGTTTGAAATTATTTTTTCTAGTTCCTCCAACCCAACGACCTGAGTACTCTTAAACTTAAATTATTAAATGCTACTAAGATTCATTTTTAGAATCTTCCCTGTCACTAGTTCTAATCATTAATTAAGAGCATACGAGGACTTCTAACTTTTCTAGTCAAGTAACGATTTTTCATAATAGATCATATATGAAGAAATTGGAAAAACGATTTGTCCCATTGAAACTGTTAGTAATCTGTGTTCGTAACCAGAAAATCAGAGAAGTAAAGAAATATTAGTTTAATTAAATAAAATATAAAATAATTTTCGAGCCTACAAGTTATTTATATGTTCTTAAGGAATTTAATCCCCTCACTGTTGCCAAAAATTATGGATTACTTCCTCCCAGGATAGAACAGAAAAACTATTCTGTAATACTGGCAATCAAAATTACAGAACTTTAGCGAACTTAACAAACAGAGCAAATCACACTTGACACTTTATTTTTTAGGAAAAACAATGCAACAATATAGAAAAGAGCGGAGAAGTTTTCAGATTTTTCATATTTAAAAAATGAGTCTAAGTTTCTAAATTTATAGACAATGAAAGGGTGAGATGAAGAGGTGCAATTCAAAAGGTGCCTCTTCTATTTCTCATTCACACCCATTTACGAAACCTAACAATCCCGCACATGAATGGGGAATGACAATATGTTTTAAAAAATATGCAAAATATTTGTGTGATTCGCAAGTAAGGATTAATCGCATCTCGATAAGTAGGTTTCGCTTTGAACTTTTCGTAGTGAGCTTATGTCGGATATACTCGGTCAATCGGTAGATTTGATATCTTTGAATCGTCGAGTTTTGATGTATACCTAAACAACCGTAAGTCACACAATCAACTCTTAACCGTCTTTGGTTCTCATTATTGTGTTCGTTTCAGCGATAAACACCGCCTGATTTCTGTAACAGCCCAGCCCACTAGTGATATTGTCCGCTCAGGGCCTAGTACCTCACTGATTTAAAACGCGTCACTAGGGTCTAAGGCTTGTTAACTTATATACCCAACATCCCTCTTGTGTTTTGCCGATGTGGGACTCTGTCTAAAGTCTGGGGTATTACATACACCCCTCTTACGGACTCAGCGTCCTCGCTGAGGTTTGCCCCACCACATGGGATTCGCCTAGACTCAGCACTGAGGTTTGCCACGCCTAACCGGGATTTGCCTAAACTCAGTTGAACTCTGACCCACCATCGGCAAGGCTAACACAAGAGTAGCTCTGATACCATCTGTAACAGCCCAGCCCATAAGTAATATTGTCCGCTCTAGACCTAGGCCCTCACGGGTTTAAAATGCGTCACTAGGGTATAAGGCTTGTTAACTTATATACCTAGTATCTCCCTTGTATTTTATCGATGTGGAACTCTGTTTAAAGTCTGGGGTATTACATACTGTAACAGCCCAACCCGGTAGTGATATTGTATGCTCTGGGCCTAGGGCCTCACGGGTTTAAAACGCATCAGGGCCTAGGCCTAGAGCGGACAATATTAATTGCGGGTTAGGCTATTACAGATAAGAAAAAGCCAGGTTTAGAAAGAAGTGACATTTCTGAGGAATTGCGTCGGCGGCACCGATGGAAGTGTAATAATTACACTCACATCAGAATTAATACACTTCATCAATTAAGCAAACTTAAGTAAGGAAGTAAAATATATAAAAAGGATAAGAAAGATTTTTTATAAAATAGGCATAATGCCAATATTTTTACGCAGTAAACAAAATCTTTCTTTTAAAAGAGGTTTTGTAAAAATATTAGCAAGTTAAGACTCAGTACTAATGAATTCTAATACAATATCACCTTTTGCAACATGATCACGGATAAAATGATGCTTGATTTCTATATGCTTTGCCCTAGAGTGATGCACATAATTTTTTGACAAACATATAACACTAGTATTATTACAGAATATAGGAGTAGAGGTAAGAGATAAATCATAATCGAGAAGTTGATGCATGATCCAAAAGACTTGTGTACAATATCTTCCAACAGCTAAATATTCTGCTTCAGTAGTTGACAAGGCAACACAATTTTGTTTCTTGCTATGCCAGGAAATTAGTGCATTTTCCAAAAATTGGCATGTGCCACTAGTACTTTCCTATCAATCCTATCACCTGCAAAATCTACATCTGAAAAATCTTTTAAAATAAAATTATTAAAGTGAGCATACCATAATCCTAATTTAGTTGTCCCAATAAGATATCTAATAATGCATTTAACTGCAGTAAGATGGGATTCTTTTGGAGCCGACCGAAACCTTGCATATTTACAAACACTGAACATTATATCTGGGTGACTAGCAGTGAGATATAATGAAGATCCAATCATTACTCTATACATTGTTTCAACCATACTTTTTCCATTATTGTCTTCTTCAAGCGTAGTTGTTAGAATCATTGGAGTTCCAATGGACTTTGCATTCTCCATACCAAACTTCTTTATAAGCTCCTTGGTGTACGTGGTTTGGCTGATAAAGATCCCTTTGGGAGATTGTTTGATTTGCAGACCAAGAAAGAAAGTTAGCTCTCCCATCATGCTCATTTTGAATTCTCTTTTCATAATGTGAGCGAATTCATCACATAGTACAAAGTTAGGGCTTCCAAAAATAATATCGTCGACATGAATTTGAGTAATAAGATAACCTGAATTTGAATGCTTAATAAACAGGGTTGTGCCGATATTACCTCGTTATGTAACACCCCAAACTTTAGACAGAGTCCCACATCGGCAAATCACAAGAGGGATATTGAGTATATAAGTTAACAAGCCTTAGACCTTACTGATGCGTTTTAAACCCGTGAGGGCCTAGGCCTTGAGCGGACAATATCACTAGCGGGATGGGCTATTACAGATGGTATCAGAGCCACTCTTGTGTCAGCCTTGCCGATGGTGGGTCAGAGTTCAACTGAGTTTAGGCAAATTCCGATTAGGCGGGACAAACCTCAGTGCTGAGTCTAGGCGAATTCCATGCGGTAGGGCAAACCTCAGCGAAGACGCTGAGTCTATAAGAGGGGGTATATGTAACACCCCCAGACTTTAGACAGAGTCCCACATTGAGAAAATACAAGAGGGATACTAGGTATATAAGTTAACAAGCATTAGACCCTAGTAACGCATTTTAAACCCGTAAGGGCTTAGGCCCAGAGCGGACAATATCACTTGCGGGCTGGGCTGTTACAGTTTCATAAGTGCATAGATAATTGGACTTACATGATTCTCTTTGAAGCGTCTTACACTTCACACTTACATAGGTAATTTCTAAACGTGTTATCCCGTAGATACACTATTTGATATACCCCGTACCAAATTTAGAAATCATTAAAAAGTCTTAATGCTTTATCCTTGGTACTGAACATTGTCTCATCCCGAGAATGGACCAAAAAGAGATTTTATTTGACAATGTTGAACCGTCATTAATGACTTTATTTGAGCTCCTTGAACCTAGATCTTGGGATCTCTAGTCTACTAGGTAGAGTTACCGCCACAATGACTTGTCTTTGGCCATAGTCTCATTCCCCTCAATGATCTTTCAACTACCTCTATAGTTAGGCCTTTTGTAAGTGGATCAGACACATTATCGCTTGACTTCACATAGTCAAGTATGATAATTCTCCTAGAGAGTAGTTGCCTAACGGTTTTATGCCTTTGTTATATATGACAAGATTTTTCATTATACATAATGCTCCCAGCGCTTCCTATTGCCGCTTGACCATCGCAATGTATGCATATAGGTGCCAATATTTTGGGCTAAAATAGAATTTCTTCAAGAAAATTCGGAGCAATTTAGCTTCTTCATCAGCCTTGTCTAAGGATATAAACTCAGCCTCCATTGTAGAGCGACAATGCACGTTTGTTTGGACGATTTTCAAAACACCACTACTTTACTAATTGTATAAATATATCCACTTGTGGATTTAGTTTAGGTTGATCCAGTGATCCAATTGCATCACTATACTCCTCAATAAATGCAGGATACTTATTATAGTGCAATGCATAGTCATGGATATATTTCAAATATCCCAAAAGTCATGATAGTTCAATGCGAACTTCCTTATGTCATAGACTAATATGTCTCGACTTTATATTGCATATCAGATTATTGACTATACTTAATGTAGCAATATTATATTATAATAACAGTTGCAATGGTTGGCATCAGCTGTAGCCATAACCTTTTAATTATCTAATACATTTTGCAACCATTTCATCTTTTCTTGCATTTGTATGCTATTTATTCTTCTTCCGTGATAGAATACAAGTCTATATGATATGAAAATTATAGCATCTTCATTTATGAATCAAATCCAACTTATTATGGATTTTTATTATTTTCATCAGTTGGTTCACCATATTATAGACCAATGTATTAATACATCCATTCATGAACGATCATGTTTATACAACATACAAACACACTTTTCATGAAAAATCACATCCTTCGAGGTGACACCCTTTCATAAAAGAGCTAAACATTATAAATGTTCAAGAAAGAACAAATCATTTCTGAAAAGGCACGTAAACATCTTTCGAATTTGTAGTTTCATCACTAGTCATCACTAAGACTGAACAAGTAATGAATTCACTGACTATCATATCAATATCCACTAAAGATTAGTAGGGTTCAAAAATTATATCATTTATATATTACGTCTAATATTGACTTTTTTCATGCATAAGCTAAAAGCCCCCACATTTTAAATATTTCATCAACATATAATCCACATATAATCAAATAATGACTATATGATTTGAAGTATTTTTAACGTAAACACATTTGTTTACACTCATAATTTTAAAACTATTTGACAATATTATTTGGTAAAATCTCGTATCTTATTATTTGGGTGCTTGTTTTAGTCTGTAAAGTGACATAACAAGTCGGTACACCTTTTTTGTTTTCCTTCAGGAACCACGAACCCTTAGGGTTATTCCATATAAATTTCTTCCTCTAAATCTCAATTTAAGAAGGTTGTATTCACATCCATTTGATGGATTTCAAGATCATACACTATAGACAATGCTACTAATATCCATATGTATGTAATACTCAGAAATGACGTGTATGTGTTAAAATAGTCAAGGCCTTCTCGTTGTCTAAGTCTTACCTTATACATATCAATAATGCCATCATCTTTTATTTTCCTCTTGAAAATTCATTTGGAACCCAATGGTTCATTCCCTAGAGTAAGATCAACTAACTCCCAAGTATGGTTATTTAATATGGATTTTATCTCACTATTGAATGCTTTTTTCCGAGAAAGACATAACTTCTTTCAAAATTTGAAGCTTATTGTCCAACAAGAATGTCAGAAAATCTGATCCAATGGAAGTAGTTGTCCTTTGACGTTTACTACATCTTGGATTCACCTCATTAGGTGTACTTTCCTTTTCTTCTTCCCGAGGTCGCTTAGATATTTCACTAGACGACTCACATTCCTTTTTATATGGATAAGTATTCTCCAAACATTCAGCATTATCTGATTCGATTACCGTATTAATATGAATGTCGGGATTTTACGATTTATGAACCAGAAAATGATATGCCTTACTATTTGTTGCATATCCTATGAAAACACAATCAATAATTTCCGGTCTGATCTTTTCCCTTTTGGGTTTAGGAACTTGCACTTTAGCTAAGAACCCTCACACTTTAAAATATTTAAGTTGGGCTTCGCCCATTCCATTTTTCATATGGAATGGATTACGTCTTGCTATGGGAAATCGACTGAGTATTCGGTTAGCTGTAAGAATAACTTCCCCCACCACAAGTTTTGGGGTAAACCAGAACTTATCAACAAGACATTCATCATCTCCTTTAACATTTTATTTTTTCTTTCCGCAATTTTATTAGATTGCGGTGACTAAGGAGTGATTGTTTGGTGAATAATTTTATTATTCCAAACATATTTCTTCAAAAAGAGATTCATATTCGCCGCCGCTATTACGTTGTAGAGCCAACCACAAGAACTGTTGTTTGTGTCACGATAGAACCAAAATTAATAAATGGTGATGTTTTTTAATCTTCAAACCTGCCACGACCAAAATACCTAACCAGTCGTGATGGCGCCTATCGTAGAACTAGGCAAACCGACATTCTCAATATGCTTTCAATATATAACATAAGTGAGCCAAAACAATTAAACTAACTGAAGGTTTACATAATAACGGGGTAAAAACCCAAAACACAAGTGCAGAATGATAGCCCGACATCGGGGTGTCACTAAGTCATGAGCATCTAACAATCAATCTAGAAACAGAGTCTACTACAGTCTGTGCCAAATGCCAATACAAGATAGAAAAGATAATAAAAAAGGAGAAACAAGGACTGCGAACGCTAGCAGCTACCTCGTATGTCTCCAATAATTAGCTCGCGCACGAACTCAACGACGTCAGAACCGTACATACCTGGATCTGCACATGAAGTGCAGGGTGTAGTATGAGTACAACCAACTCAGCAAGTAACAGAATTAAATAAGAAATTGAGAAGCAGTGACGAGCTATAAAAATAATACAGATCATTTCAAACGTTTTCAGTAAAGGGTGAACATGCTTACAAATTCGGTGGTATAAGTCAAATCAGTTCGAGCTTAAGTAAAACAGATATGAATCTTCTAGAAATTTTACAACAACAACAGATAACAACTAAGTGCAACAATAAATAAAAGCAGGTACAGCCTCTCAAGACAGCAGTCACTCAACTCATCTCAACAGCTCATACTCTCGGCTCTCATCCCTCAATACACACTCTCAATAGGAACCTTCACTCACTGGGGGTGTGCAGACTTCGGAGGGCCTCCTTTCAGCCCAAGCGCTATATCGCTTCGGCGTGCAGCCCGACCCAATCATATAAGTAGCCATAAGGCTCGTTGCGGCGTGCAACCCGATCCACAATCCATAAATAGCCATAAGGCTCGTTGCGGCGTGCAACCCAACCCATATACCCTCACATAGCTCACAGCTCGGCACTCAGGCCCTATCTCAGTCACTGACCTCTCCAGCCCCTCGGGCTCACAGAATATCATAATAATTAGCCCAAACAGAGAATACAACAAGTATCAACAATAAAAGAGAGGGAACAGAGATATAGCACACAAGTAAGACTGTGACTAAGTACAAAACAAAAATTAGCAGTCAATTCAACAAGTATACGACCGCTGCGGGTCCCATCAGTGATATCATATGGCCGAAGCATGGTTTCTAACATGCAGGGCAGTCAATTGCTCAAAGACAAGGAAAAACAAGTAATAACAATGGCTATTCGACTTTACAGTCTCACGGGACGGACAAAGTCACAATCCCTCATGGCGCACGCTCACACGCCCGTCACCGGGCATGTGTGTCACCTCCAAACACTCATATCATACCAATTCTCGGGGTTTCATACCCTCAAAACCATATTTAAGACTGTTACTTACCGCAACCATGCAGAAATCCTACTCCGCAATGCCCTTGCCCCTCGAATCAATCTCCAAATGCCCCAAATCTAGCAACAAGTAGTGCGATATAATTAATATAGGCTAAAAGAATCAATTCCACAAGAGAAACATGAAATTATAAGTCAAAATCCGAAATAGACTCAAACCGGCCCCCGGGCTCACATCTCGAAATCCGACAAAAGTCACAAAATATGAACACCCATCCACTCACGAGTCCAACCATACAAGAATTACTTGAATCCAACCTCAAATCACCTTCCAAAACTCAAAATTTTAGCCTATGAAGTTTCTACCATCTTCCCCCAAATTTACAACTCAATTCCTTAATTAGATGATAAAAATAGCAATAGATTCATGAAATATAGTCCAATCCGAGTTAGAATCACTTACCCCAACAATCTTCTTGAAGAAACCTCGAAATATCGCCTCACACCGAGCTCTCAAAGTCCTAAAATCAAAATGGGAATCAAAACCTCGAAGTTCCATTTTCTGCACAGTTCTTCCGCACCTGCGGATATTCTGTCGCATCTGCGACGCCGCACATACGGAAATTTCATCGCACGTGTGGATCCCACTTAAGCTCCCAGATTCCGTATCTGCAATCACTCATTCGCACCTACGGGTGCGCACCTATGGGTGCGCACCTACGGGCCCTTCCAGCTTCTGCGATCCTTCCCACTCAGGCCTTTTTCCGCATCTGCGGGGCCGCACCGCAGGTGCGATACACCAGAACACCAGAAAGAAAACCAGCAATGCCTAAGTCCAAATTTCCTTCCGATGGGCATCCGAAATACCCCCGAGGCCCCCGGGACCTCAACCAAACATACCAACAAGTCATATAACCCCATGCAAACTTAGCCGAACCTTTGAATCACTCAAAATAATATCAAAACACCTATTATACCCAGATTCAAGTCTAAAGAACTTCTAAACTTTCAAATTCCACAAACGACGTCGAAACCTACCTAACCACGCCCGATTAACCTCAAATTTTGCACACAAGTCATATTCAATATTATGGACCTATTCCAACTTCCGAAATCGAAATCCGACCCCTAAATCAAAAAGTCAACCCTCCGGTCAAACTTTCCAAAAATCTGACTTTCGCCATTTCAAGCCTAAATTAGTTACAGATCTCAAATTCACAGTCCGGATATGCTCCTAAGTCCAAAATCACCCAACGGAACTAACGGAACCGACAAAACTCTATTCCGGAGTCGTCTTCACATACTGCCAACTACGGTCAACATCTTGAGACTTAAGCTTCCGTTTTAGGGACCAAGTGTCCCAAAACACACCGAAACCAAAAACAAGACTTCCCGACAAGTCACATAAGCAGAAATAGATACGAAAAAAATAGTAAATAGGTGATCGGGGCTAATACACTCAAAACGACCGGCCGGGTGGTTACAAAACCAATCTGACACGTTCAGAATTAATAAACGGTGAGGTTTTTAATTTTCAAACCAAGTAACATCTGATACAACTAGATCGAATAAACGGTGAAGTTTTTAATCTTCAAACCGAGTAATATTTGACACAATCAAATTTAATAAACAATGAAGTTTTTAATCTTCAAACTGAATAATAAATTAAAATAGAAAATCACTAAGATTTTAATCTCCAAAACGAGTATAAAGTCACTTAGACTTTAATTTCCGACAAAACGAGTAGAAAGTCATGAAGACTTTAATCTCAACGAATGAGTAGAAAATCAGGCAGATTTTAATCTCGAAACAGGAGTAAAAAATCACGAAGATTTTAGTCTCCAAAATTGGGGTAGAAAATCACAAGCATTTTTTAATTTTCTTTTCAAATGACTTTCCAACTCAACCACTGTACCCCAAATATTTCAACAGTTTGATATATTATTCTTATCAAACTAACATATGTATATTTTTATTTATCCAAAATAATATAGGGTCAATTGCTCTTTTGGATCTTTATTAATTTATTTTTAATTTTATGATCGGACCTCTTTTTTTTACACATGGGAGATTTATTTTTATACATAAGAGATCTGTCCTTTACACATAAGAGATCTAAAAAGGTCATTTTCTTAAATTCAAAATTGTAAAGGGGCATGATGTACAAATAGCACAATAATAAATATACATATAAGATATCACCTTCATGATCTCAAAACAAATTTCAAGTATTAATGTAAGTCTAACATATACTTACAACCTTAAATACTTTTAGTTTCATGCATAGCACTAAATTGTATACCGCCAAACCGGAATAGCAAATTATCTTTCAAAACTATGATATATTTTTAGATCATCACATAAGTAGTTTACTTAACATTTATGAAATCAGATTTCACAAATCACACAGGATAGATATAAATGGATTATAAAGAAGTAAAATTTATAAGTAAGTCAAACCCGATCTTATTGCCACTTCCTCCTCGGTTATTCCTTTGAATATGATTTTACCAACTCTAAATGTGGCAGAGAAATCTTGGACGAATATGACGTTTCTACAAGGCAAGAAATGTCATGCCGTCATAATCGCGGATGGTTGAATGCATCTGTATACGGTCAAAATCGGGCCTATTCGATTTTACTGTTTGATCGAGACAAAGGAGTTGCATCGGGGGTAGCCTCGTAATAAATCAGACCCGAACTCGAGGATGAGACAGCAAGCCTAGAGATCGAAGTGTACGTTGAGACCGAGGTCAGCAACAATCGAGACCAAGTATGACCGACTTCGAGGGCAGCATAATAACAGAATGGCGATTTATCAGTAACCGGTCGAAGATCACAGCGTGAATCTCGGAACGGATATCTGTGACTGGTCGAGGATCATGGTGTGAATCTCGCAACAGACCAAATTAGAAGCGGTTAACTAGCTATTTATACGATTTTCTTCTGTAATTAAAGACATACCATAATTAGGTTTCCTCTATTATATAAAGAGGAGTTCTAGCCATTTGCAGGGAGGAGGATTCACTGATAAACATAAAAATATACATATAGGTTGCTTTCTTTGTCTTACTTACTGTTCATCACTGCTTGTCCATCCCCTGCTGCTCTTATTAACTAACCTCGTGACTATCTTGAATCGAGGTCGAGGCATTGTTTGCAGACCTGTTTGATTTATTTTACTGTCCAATTTATCTATTTAATTCGTTTTTTATCTATTGGTGCTGACTTAAATCACATATCCTTAAAACCACAATAGAAGTTTAATTGTTGCTCGATTTTTAGGGTAAACAGTTTGCCGCCCACCGTGGGGCTAAGGATAATAGTGATTGTTCAGTGCTGATTCTGGTAAAACACACTATTTTACGCTTGTTCTTGTCGAGTATCTTTGCTTTCAGATTAAAATATGTCAAACTCACAAAACGCATCCACACACGATGACAATGGCCTCAGATTCCATGTTGAAAATGAAAATATGATCGCTCCAAGAGTCGAGGTGCCACAGGCTACTCTCGGGGCAGCCCCGGTTGCCAACCCAGTCGATGTGAGTTCGCACGTTGCTCAAAACGCAGACTTAGACGCAAATATTGATGGGAGTGTACGCAGAGAAGGCCGATCTAGTGGCCAAGGAACACAGGGCAGAGGAGACGAAAGAGTCAGTCTCCAAGTGATATTCGAGATGCTTCATGCTCAGCAAGCCTCTATTGCTCAGTTACAAAATTAACATAGAGCTCCGAATAGGGTCGAGCCAGAAATTACTCATTGTACCGGGCCAGTACCGGAAAGGTTGAATGGTAATAAATCGGGGACTAATCCTGCGGTAATGAAAATGCTCGAGGAGCTCACCAAAAGAATTGAATCAGGGGAGAAGAGAATCGAAGCCAACGATAAAAAAAATGAAGATATACAACTCTCGAGTTGATCAAATACCGGGGGGCACCTCCAATCTTGAGAGGGATGGATTTGAAGAAGTTTTTACAAAAGCTGTTTCCTCCAAGTGCGGCTCCAAAACCTATTCCAAAGAAGTTTCGTATGCCAGACATACCCAAATACAATGGGACCACCGGTCTCAATGAGCATGTTACTTCATATACATGCGGCATCAAGGGTAACGATTTGGAGGATGATGAAATCGAATCTGTGCTGTTGAAAAAATTTGGAGAGACTCTTTCGAAGGGAGAAATGATTTGGTATCACAACCTACCACCAAATTCCATCGACTCATTTGCCATGTTAGCAGATTCTTTCGTAAAGGCATACGTTGGGGCCATAAAGATTGCAACGAGGAAATCGGACCTTTTCAAGGTAAGACAAAAGGATAATGAAATGCTGAGGGAGTTCGTGTCCCGATTTCAAATGGAACACATAGAGTTGCCGCTGGTCACAGATGATTGGGCCGTTCAAGATTTCACCCAAGGGTTGAACGAGTGGAGTTCGATAGCATCACGTCAGTTGAAACACAATCTGATCACGTATCCAGTTGTAACTTGGGCAGATGTACACAATCGATATCAGTCGAAGATAAGGGTCGAGGACGACCAATTATGAGCCCCTTCTGGATCAGTGTATGCAAACAGGTCACAGTTAAAAACTAGAGGGACGTCGACAAGGAGCCAAGGTCAAACAGGGACCGATATTAACCATATACCATAGATTGAAGGAACAATGGTTCAAGACGCAATTCTGCCCGGAATGATTGAAGAAATGATCGAGGACAAAATTCTAGGGGACTTATGAGCAAAAGTGGTTTTGAAAAGTATGCCGATCCCAGAGAGGCACCTCAGTTATCGGAATATAACTTTAGAATTGATGCATCGGCGATTGTATCGACAATCGGAAGGATCAGAGATACTAGGTGGCCCAAACCCATACAAATCGATCCTTCCCAAAGAAACCCAAATTTTATGTGCAAGTATCATGGCACGCATAGTCACAAGACCGAGGATTGCAGGCAATTAAGGGAGGAGGTAGCTCGTCTATTCAATGAGGGCCACCTTCGAGAGTTCCTCAGCGATCGAGCCATGAATTATTTCAGAGAAAGGGACGCTAACAGGAAAAGTGAATAGGAGGAACCCCAACATGTCATTCCTATGATCGTCGGTGGGGTCGATATTCCACAAGGACTCATATTCAAACGCACTAAGGAATCAATGACTAGGGAAAAATGAACCCGAGATTATGTGCCCGAAGGAACTTTATCATTCAACAACGAAGAAGCAGAAGGCATTTCTCAGCCCCGCAATGACGCTCTGGTAATTTCTATCTTATTAAATAAAGTTCAAGTTAAGCGTGTTTTAGTGGATTCAGGTAGCTCAGCGAATATCATCCGATCAAGGGTCGTGGAGCAGCTCGGCCTACAAAATCAAATCGTGCCCGCAACCCGAGTCTTAAACGGCTTCAATATGGCCAGTGAAACAACTAAAGGGGAGATTATTCTACCTGTGAACGTGGCTGGAACCATTCAAGATACCAAGTTCCACGTAATCGAGGGCGGCATGACGTACAATGCCCTGCTCGGAAGGCCTTGGATCCACAATATGAGGGTAATTCCTTCGACTCTTCACCAGATAATGAAATTCCCGACGTCGAACGGTGTAAGAACAGTATACGGGGAGCAGCATGCTGCAAAGTAAATGTTTGCGGTCGATGAGGTAATGCCAATATCGACACTATCAACCTCGGAAAGGTCGAGCTCCAAAAGTAAATAAGAATCCAAGTAGCAATCATAGCCACCAGCCTCGACCGAATCAGGGAAGCAGGAGATAGAAGAAGAAGAGGAGGATTTTCTGACCCCTCGAACTTTTATTGTTCTCGATGATTCTGACGCCACCAAATCAACGGTCGAAGAGCTGGAACAGGTTATATTGATCGAGTACCTACGCGAGCGAAAGGTATACCTGGGAACTGGATTAACTCAGGAAAAATCTTATTCAATTTCTTATTGATAACATAGATTATTTTGCTTGGTCCCATTTAGACATGACAGGGATCCCACCGGAGATAACAACGCTCGTCTAAGCCTGGATCCTAAGTTCAAACCGGTGAAGCAAAAGAAAAGACCCCAGTCCGAGGTAAAGCACGCGTTCATAAAGGACGGGGTAACTAAACTTCTCAAAATAGGGTCCATTCGGGAGGTGAAATATCCCAAATGGTTAACCAATGTAGTTGTAGTCCCTAAAAAAGGGAACAAACTTAGAATGTGTGTAGATTATAAGGATTTAAACAAGGCGTGCCCCAAAGATTCTTTTCCACTACCTAACATCGATCGTATGATCGATGCCACGTCCGGCCATGAGATCCTTACTTTTCTCGATGCCTATTCCGTATACAATCAAATCCAAATGAGCTCAGAGGACCGAGAAAAGACTTCATTTATCACCAAGTATGGAACATATTGTTATAATGTAATGCCCTTCGGGCTAAAAAATGTAGGAGCTACTTACCAACGCCTAGTAAATAAAATGTTCGAAGAACAAATAGGTAAATCAATGGAAGTTTATATTGATGACATGTTAGTTAAGTCCCTGCGCGCCGAGGACCATTTGGCTCATTTGCAGGAAACATTCGAGATTTTAAGGAAATACAACATAAAGCTCAACCCTGAGAAATGTGCTTTCGGTTTTGGTTCGGGCAAGTTCCTTGGTTTCATGGTATCGAATCAGGGAATCGGGATCAACCCCGATAAAATCAAGGCCATCGAAGACATCACCGTTGTGAATAGTGTAAAAGCCGTGCAGAAGCTGACTGGATGGATAGCTGCCTTAGGCCGATTCATTTCGAGGTCATCGGATCGAAGTCACAGATTTTTCTCTCTGCTAAAAAAGAAGAATGATTTTTTCTGGATCCCTGAATGCCAACATGCATTAGAGGAATTGAAGCGATACCTATTGAGCCCACTACTGCTTCACACATCAAAGGCAGAAGAGAAACTTTACTTGTACTTGGCAGTATCGAAAATTGCGGTAAATGGCATCCTAGTTAGAGAAGAGCAAGGTACGCAATTTCCCGTCTATTATGTAAGTCGAACCATAGGAGAAGCAGAAACTAGATATCCACATTTGGAGAAATTGGCACTTGCACTGATAAGCACCTCTAGAAAGTTAAGACCATAATTTCAATGTCACCCCATATGCGTATTAACCACTTACCCACTTCGGATTATATTGCACAAGCCTGAACTATCGGGCCGATTGGACAAATGGGTCGTCGAACTCAGTGGGTACAATATCAAATATCAACCCCGGACGACCATCAAGTCTCAAATTTTAGCGGACTTTGTGACCGATTTCATGCCAACCCTCGTACCTGAAGTCGAAAAGGAACTTTTGTTAAAATCAGGTACATCATCAGGGATATGGACCCTTTTCACAAACGGTGCTTCGAATGTGAAGGGGTCCGGGCTAGGCATCGTTTTGAAGCCGCCCAAGGGTAGTACTATTAGGCAATCTATCAAAACTTTTAGGTTGACTAACAATGAGGCCGAGTACGAGGCCATGATTGCAGGTCTTGAGCTAGCTAAAAGCTTGGGAGCGGAAGTCGTTGAAGTCGAGTGTAACTCTTTACTAGTGGTGAACCAAGTAAACAAAACCTTTGAAGTTAGAGAGGATAGAATGCAAAGATATTTGGACAAGCAGCAAGTAACCTTGCACCGTTTCAAGGAATGGACTTTACAGCATGTGCCTCGAGAACAAAACAGTGAAGCCGATGCACTTGCAAATTTAGGGTCATCGGTCGAGGAAGATGAGATCAGCTCGGGGACTATCATTCAACTCTCGAGATCCGTGATCAAGGAATGTCATGCTAAGATAAACTCTACAAGCTTAACCTGGGATTAGAGGAATAAATATATTGAATACTTGAAGAACGGAAAGCTCCCATCGGACCCTAAAGAGTCGAGGGCCCTACGAACCAAAGTCGCTCGATTCACATTGGATGAAGATGGAACATTATACAGAAGGACATCCGATGGACCATTGGAAGTATGCGTAGGACCAGGAGACACTGATTATGTTATACGAGAGGTCCACGAAGGCACTTGTGGGAACCACTCCGATGCCGAATCACTGATTCACAAAATCATTAGAGCATGATACTACTAGGATAGCATGGAAAAAGACATTAAGGAGTTTGTTCAAAAATGTGATAAATGTCAAAGTTTTGCACCGATGATCCATCATCCCGGAGAAAAACTTCATTCAGTCTTATCCCCATGGCCATTCATGAAATGGGGGATTGATATCGTCGGTCCTATGCCATCTACCCTAGGTAAAGCTAAGTTCATTTTATTTATGACTGACTATTTCTCTAAATGGGTTGAAGCACATGCGTTCGAGAAAGTGAGAGAGAAAGAGGTTATAGATTTCATCTGGGATCACATCGTATGTCGATTTGGGATACCTGTCGAAATAGTGTGTGACAATGGAAAATAATTTATCGGCAGCAAAGTGACGAAATTCCTCGAAGAGCACAAAATAAAAAGGATATTATCAACGCCGTATCACCGTAGTGGGAATGGACAGGCCGAGTCGACGAACAAGACTATTATCCAAAACCTAAAGAAAAGGTTGAATGACGCTAAGGTGAAATGGAGAGAAATTCTACCCGAAGTCCTTTGGGCATATCGAACAACGTCAAAGTCCAGCACGGGGGCAACCCCGTTCTCCTTAGTATATGGCTCTGAAGCCTTGATTCTAGTCGAAGTCGGAGAACCCAGTGCCAGGTTTTGACACACAACAGAAGAGTCAAATCACAGGCTATAAATACTACCCTCGAATTATTGGATGAAAAACGAGAAGCCACACTCGTCCGAGTGGCTACAAAAAAGCAACGAATCGAAAGATACTACAATAGAAGAACCAACCTTCGCCACTTTAGAGTCGGAGACTTAGTCCTGAGGAAAGTCACCATCAGCACTCGAGATCCTAATGAAGGAAAGCTCGGCCCAAATTGGGAAGGACCCTACCAAGTCATCGATATCATCGGAAAGGGATCTTATAAGCTCGGCACGATGAACGACGAATAACTGCCAACTAATTGGAACATATCGCTTCTCAAATGGTATTATTGCTAAGGTATTACTTAATTCCTCTTTTTTCATTTATATATTCGACACTAACTCATTGGAGATGATCGATCGAAGATATCGAGACCTCAGGTTTTAAAGCACGCGTTACACTCTTTTTCCCTTAGATCGGTTTTTGTCCCAAGTGGGTTTTTCCCGACGAGGTTTTTAGCGAGGCAATAATTATGTGCTATATGAGGACATTTCAACAGTATCCAGGGCTTCTTTACAATCAACCTCAAATATTGGGGGGGGGGGGCATCACCCTCTGATGTTATACTTTCGAGGAAAATACTTCGTGTCAAAGGGACTCGATAGAGAAACTTTGTAATGGGCCAAACGGTCGAATGAACCGTGTACGTATAGATTAGTCGAGCCCCGATGGCAAAACATATACGCATGTATAAATTATACAAAGTAGCATTCTTTTTATATCAAACATCTTGTGTCTCAAAGAAAATTTTCTACTATACAAGCTCCATACTTATGATTTTGTGAGAAATGGCTCAAGGGCCAAGTGTAAATATACCTCGGGGACTGCCGTCGATGATCGACATATTCGAGTAATCTAAACTCAAATTCATAAGACCTCAAAGAGGCACTCCTAGATCTACAGGCCAAGGTCATCATTCTCAGGGACTAACACTTCGAACTTCGAAGTATTATTAGGAAATAATCCCAAAAGGCATACCCAGAGGCTACGGCCAAATTAAAGCGGCTTGGAGACGTCCGAATTCCGCAATAAAAATAGGCCTTCGAATTCTTTGAAAAACCGGTTAAAAAGGCTACCCTCGGCATGTAATCAAAAGGGGCTCGATAAAATCAGCCCTCGATAAACCTTAAGAGATACACAAATGTGCTAAGGCACAAAAAGCAAAGGGGTTTCAATCGACATCGAACCCTCAAAAAACCCAATAGGTAAAGAATACGTGTTAAGACATAAAGAATTATATTTTTTTACTAAGTCTTCTAAGCCGAAAAAGGAAAACAAATAGCCATATTTTAGAGGCCATGTCAGCCCAATCTAAAGAGCCTAAGGGCCAATACACTCGGAGTTCAAGATTTTGTTCTCACTCAATTCGGACCTAAGGGTTCTACTATTCCGAGCTCAAATAAAATATAGCTCGAGGATTCATCATAAAACCTTAAGAGGTCTATTACTATGAGTTCGAAACTTACTCGAACTCGGCTACAAAAGTAATACATTTATGGCTTCGATCAAGCCATCCGAAATTGAAATCCCGAACATATTTTTAAGCTCGAGGACTCGCCCTATCTTAACTTAAAAACCTAAGGGTTTGTTCTACTCTGAGTTCGAGATATTGCTCACTCGACTATAGAGGCTACAGTAACCCGATTTCAACAGAGTTTTCACAAGGCAAAGGCAAAACAGAATTTATCATAAATCAGAAATCAACAAAATCAGGTAAGAAATCTTTCATATATGTAAAGTATTTACAAAGACCACTTAGGGTCTTACACAAAAAAAGGAGAAAAAATCATAAGTGCCTAGTCCACCTCGGGAGCCACATCTTCGGGAGCTTCATCTTCATCTCCTCTCTCTGATCCACTCGCAGAGTCTTCCTCATCGGAAAGCAAAGCTCCAGCCTCGTCCTCCAAAACCTTCGCATTCTCGATATCAGCCGTGAGGTCGAAGCCACGAGCATGCACCTCCTCAAGAGTCTCTCTTTGATACTGGCACTTAGCATGCTCGGCAACACGGGACAATCTAACCTCAGCAACATCAGAAATTTCCTTTGCCCGAGTGTTAGCGGCTTTGGCGTCAGCTCGATAGGAGGCCATAAGCACCCCCGCCTCGGATGTGGCCCTCTCAAGATCAGCGGACAACCGAGTCTCGAGCTCTTCAACCTTCTGGGATCGGGCCAAGTTCTCCTCCTTCATACTTTGGAGTTGACACTCAACCGAAGACAGTTGGGCCCAAACCGTTTCTTTCTCCGAGGCGAGACGGTCCATGTTCTGCTTCTACCCCAAAGTCTCTACCTATTTCATCTTGGCCTTCTCGCCAAGCTGTACAATCAATTCGGCCTTCTGCTGAACCAGCAGGATCAAAGTGTTAGTTGCCAATAATAAGTCAATACATAACAAGCTCCCAAAAATTTACATTACCCGATCAATGAGCTCGGTCTGATCTCGATGAGCTCTTGTCAACTCAACTCGAATACTCACGATCTCCTCTTCTTTTTGCACATAGAGGAGTTTGAGGGCGTTTCTCTCCTCCGTAAGCTTTTTGAGATCACCCTCACATCGAGCCAGCTCAGCTCGATACTTGGAAGACGCTTCTCGATGGAGCACTGTGGCCTGTATAGAAATAAAGAAAATCAGACTTAGAGAAATAAGAACAAATGCAAGCATGGTAGCATGGGCTAAAACTCACTTAGTTCAGAAGCCGCTGGGCCTCATCAAAAATGAGTGATGCGTCAAGGTCGAAAACATCATCGACCCCTGTGAAGCAACCACAAAATATATTGTCCCCTTCGGGGGCCGTCCCCACTTTGGGGGTTCCCATGGACCGGGCATCCCGAAATTGCCCCTCGAAGAACGTGGGACTGGGCGGCGAATCATCGATATTAATTGCCCTGAGCGAGTCACTCGGGGCATTCTCTTCTCTTTGAAGGGCCTCAGAACTAGACCCTTCGGGCACACCCGCCGATTGCTCATCACGGCAAGAAGCCATTACCAATAGCCGATGACTCGGGGACTCTGTTCGGACCTTCCCCCAAGATCACCTCGATCTGCGGCTAAACCTCCTCGACCATCACCGGCTCAGCAGTTATCGAAGCTTCGACTCTTTCCCTCTTCATAGCCACCAGCAGGCAGTCGGCATCTTCTTGCTCCTCGTCCTCATCTATGTAGCGTTTGGGCTACATCGGCAGACAGAACGGAGGGATCAGTCTTCCACTTTCGAGCCCTGCTTTTCTTGGGCTTTGGGGTATCTGAAGTCGAGGCCCTTCTCCTTTTATTGTCTTTGGTCGGCTTTGGGGTCTCCTCTTCCCCGAGGGGAGGCGGCCTCAGGACGACATTATCTCCAAGACATGTATAAGAAGAAATCAAGTTAAAAAGAAGTATTTCACAAGAAATCATCAAACACATACAGGGGAACTTACCATGATTTTTGGCCTCCCATCGGCCCTTGGCCAAATGGCTCCACGAGCACTCAGCATACGAGGAGGTCGAAACCAGTTATCGAACCCAACTTGCATGGTCTGGGACTACACCACGAAACCAGGGGGAAGCTGCACCATAAAGAAGAATATAGATGAGAAGAGGTAAAGGAAACATAACAGGTAATCAAACGTTATCGGTGAAGTTCTACTTACGCTTTATGTTCCATTCTTTGGGGAATGACATCTTCCCGGCGGGGATTAAATAGGAGGTCCTGACTCGTACAAACCGGCACATACATCCTCGGTCATTTTCCTCGTCTATGCTCGAGAATAGCACCTTTGTGGCCCGACGCTGAAGCCTTTTCAGTCCGCCCCGATAAAGACGGGGGCTGTATAGCCTAATGAGATGATCGAGGGTGAAATACATCCCCTCGACCTTGCTCGAGAAGAATCTGAGCAAAATGACAATACGCCAAAAAAAGGGGTAGATCTGGCCTAGGATTACCCGGTATTGGCGGCAGAAGTCGATTATGACGGGATCGAAGGAACCTAGTGTGAAAGGGTAAGTATACACAAATACTTTCACATGAGTGGTGATATCCTCTTCTAGGGTAGGAATCACCACCTCTTTATTCTCTCAGCAACAATCTTTTTTCACTTGCTCGAGATCGCCTTCGGATATCGAACAGATATATCTAGACATGGGCTCGCATCGGCCAAGAATCGAAGAGGGTTAAAGAGAATACAAGAGTTTTTTTAGGATTAGAAGAAGTTTGAAAGTGTAAAGTTTAAAAGGATTATGAATGTGGTCTATTTATAATGGCCACTTTGACGGTTTGAAAGCACTAGTGGCCGACCCATCAACTGGTGTTAATTAATGACCTTGGGAACTGTGCAGACGCGACGCTTCAATCGCTTTTGTCACTTACGTCATGGTGTTGACTTCATAATTGGTCGAGGTACTAAATCGAAGTCTCGGTTCGTTTCTTCTCATTACATTCCAAGAAACGAGGGGACTATCTGTATACGGTCAAAATTGTGCCTACCCGATTTTGCTGTTTGATCGAGACAAGGGAGTTGCATCGGGGGTAGCCTCGTAATAAATCATACCTGAGCTCGAGGATGAAATAGCAAGCCTAGAGATCGAAGTGTACGTTGAGACCGAGGTCAGCAATAATCGAGACCAATTATGACCGACTTCTAGGGCATCATAATAACGGAATGGCGAGATATCAATAACCGGTCGAAGATCACGGCCTGAATCTCGGAACGAATATCCGTGACTGGTCGAAGATTATGGCATGAATCTCGGAATGGATATCCGTGATTGGTCAAAGATCATGGCGTGAATCTCGGAACGGACCAAATTAGAAGCGATTAACTAGCTGTTTATACGATTTCCTTCTGTAATTAGAGACATACCATAATTAGGTTTCCTCTACTATATAAAGAGGAGTTCCAGTCATTTGTAGGGAGGAGGATTCACTGATAAACATAAAAGTATCCATATAGGCTGCTTTCTTTATCTTACTTACTGTTCATCACTACTTGTTCTATTCCCTGTTGTTCTTATTAACTAATCTCGAGATATCTTGAATCGAGGTCGATGCATTGTTTGCAGACCGGTTTGATTTATTTTACTGTCCAATTTATCTATTTAATTCGTTGTTTATCAATTGGTGCTGACTTAAATCACATATCTTTAAAATCACAATATAAGTTTAGTTGTTGCTTGATTTTTAGGGTTAAACAGCACCGTTAAAGAAAAATGTCTTCTAGAGAGACAAAGGCACCAGCCCTTTGGAAGTTGTTCCCACATGGTGATTCGTTATGTTCACAGTTTCACAATTATTCTGTTAGAATAATTAATTGATAACAACTCAAGTCAAACATGACTTGATTATTTTTCATTTTTGATATCTTTTCCAAGCAGCATTTCACAATTAGATCCAACGTGATTGGAAGCCAGACCTTACGGTGTCATTGAATATTAAAATACTTAAGATTGTTAGTAATCTGTGATTGAAACAAGAAAATCAGAAAAGTAAAGAAATGTTAGTTTAATAAAATAAAACATAAAATAATTTTCGAGCCCACAAGTTACTTGTGTGTCTTTAAGGAATTTAATTCCCTCACAATTACCCAAAGTTATGGATTACTTCTTCACCGGATAGAATGGAAAAATTATTTTGTAATACTGGCAATCGAAATTACAGAACTTTAGCGAACTCAACAAACGGAGCAAATCACACTTGACACTTTGTTTATTTGAAAAAATAACATAACAATATAGAAAAGAGGAAAAAAGTTTTCGAATTTTTCATATTTAAAAAATGATGCTAAGCCTCTAAATTTGTAGAGAATGAAAGGGTGAGATGAAGAGGTGCAATTCAAAAGGTACCTCTTTCATTTTTAATTCACGCCCGTTTACGAAACCTAACAGAAACTAGGTAACACACATTATGTGATGATCAAAAGAAAGTATCCTACCGTGAGAGAGAGGGTTTACATATTAGGATTCGCCCAATAAAGAGAGAAGAAACAGAAAAATATAAAAACAATCTGTATTTCTTTTGCTAAGCAGAAAAGGAAAAAATAATGTTATTTATTAAAATTTAAACTATATTTTCTCTATATAGCAAAACTAATAATATAACAAAATATATCTTTTCAGTTTTTTTTCAAAGTAAAGGTTCGTATAATGAAAAAAAATAGGAAAAAAACAAAAGTAGTTTTGAGAAGCTGGAGATTCTCCTTGATCTGCCAATCTCGTCCAATTCCTCCAAATAGTACAGAAAATATGGTTCGAAAATGAGGCAAGTATCATTTTCTTTTAGGCCTGTTAACATTCAGCACCGATCCTACTTTTCTATTGTAATGCATAAGATCATTGGCACCTATTTAGGAACTCTGTAACTTATATTTCCAATCCTTAGTCCATTCCCTACATGTTGCCTTTTTTGATTCAAAAAATCAAAATAGGTGGAAAAAAGAGATGAGTACAATTTTATATATAGCGCATATTTTTCATGCGCTATACTTTAATGGCTAGTTACCCAATTAAGGTATAGCGCATGTAATATGCGATATACTCAATATTTAAACTACCATAATAGTTTACTGTATAGCGCATGTAATATATGCACTATGTGTACAACACATATATTACATGTGCTATACTGGACAATTGAGCTGCCATAATAATTAACTGTATAGCGCATGCAATACATGCATTTTATGTACAACGTTATATTACATGCGCTATATTGACATTTGGCGTTCCTAAGCAATGGATAGTTGCTTACTTAAGGTCGAACGTTAATTCTTAAAAAAATCATTCTTGAGTGAATTTGAACCAATTTACCTTTGTTCTTCAACATCCTTTATACATCACTTCATATTCATCAATATATACCTTTTCTTTTTGAATCTTGCTACAATGTCTGATGAGCAAAAAATTAGAGTTGCATTATATTGGAGTGGTGGGACTGTGGTGGAGAATAACTCGGTACACTATAGTTATTCTCTACGGTGTAGTATTAAGATGCCACTCACATTGGAGTACGACAAATTGGTATCTCTGATTTGTAAAAGAATGAGTGTGAGTAAATGTTTGGTTAATCTTAAGGTAACCGAAAGATATCCATATTCGCTTACTCAATAAGGTGTTACTTGTTATGCCGAATTTAACTTCGATGATGATGAAACTCTGCATGATTTTTTGAGGACTCCGGATGAACACAGGGATGTTCTTGTGTTAAGAATGCTGGAAATATACGTAAAGTCTGAAGATGTCAACATTATTGATGTTCCAAAAAATACAACTAACACTCAACTGTTTGGTGGTGTTTTGGAGCTGTGTTATCCGAACTAAACTTATCTCCACGGGTTAACAAGGAGCTGTTTTGTGAAAGAGTCTTGCCAGATCTAAACTTATCTCCAGAGGTTAACAAAGAGCGAGGGCATAATTTCTTCCCAATGTAGCAGCATGGGGGTCGCCAAGTTTATAGGATTCACAAGCCGAGTAGTAATGTCACGATCCGAAATCTCAATTGTGGGGATGTGATGGCGCCTAACACCGAATGCCAAGCAAGCCAACATAAACAGATAATATAAAAAGAAAAGCAGCAGCTATCTAATAACTGATCAAAAATATAACATAAACCATCCTAAGATTTTGGCTACACAAGTACATGAGCGTCTAGATCCAACTAAATACAAGGTTTGAAAGAGATACATTACTATCCAAAATAAAAAGGAAACAATATAAGAAATAGGAAAATGACTCCAGGGTCTGCGAATAAAATGCAGCTCTACCTCGAATCACTGACTGGTAGCTGCTAAATACCTCTCGGGACTCCGTCGGTACCAACGTTAAAATCTACACAAGAAGTATAAAAATATAGTATAAGTACAATGGAACCAATGTACTCAGTAAGTGTCGATCCTAACTCCAATGAGGTAGTCATGAGACTAAGACAAGACACCTACTAAAACCTGTTATATATATATATATATATATATATATATATATATATATATATATATATATAAAAGTAAAACGGGGTGGGGCAAGTAAAGTATTGCTTGGCATTCGGTGTTGATTTTATTGCTTTTATATATATAAAAGCCGAAATAACAAGTAAAGTATTTCAAGTAATAACGGGGCGGGACATATAAAAGGGGCAACAACCAAATTAATAAATACAACATCACCAAGTAAGTCTCTTTCCGAATTAAGCAACAAAATCACCAAGTTAAATTCACAATCCAAGTATCAAGTAAAAGCAATAAAATCATCAAATTTGCATAGCATCACCCTTTGTGTTTTTACTCTCATCCTCACTATATAGTATAAATAAAGCATGTGTACAGCATCACCCTTTGTGCATTTACTCTCTTTCTTACATGATATGATAAATACAATAGCACGGCATCACCCTTTGTGCTTTAGCCTCACGTTCACTCAAGCAGTGATATCAATATACAAATATGGCACGGCAACACCCTTCGTATTTTTCACTCTTCCTCACCAAGCAACAATAACAACACAAAGTATCAATCAAGGTGGGAAGCAAATTTCAACTTCAACCATGGTACTAGAATAAGCAAATTCAACTTTCAATATCACATCAATCGCAACATGAACAATAAACTCGAAAGTGAACTGTTAAAGAATAAACAATCTAGCTAAGGCATGGATGGCATAGTAAACGAAACAACAAGGTGCAAATAAGACCAATTCTACCTACATGCTTTAGCCCATGACAACGTATATATACTCGTCACCTTGCATATGCGTCGTCTCCACACATAGTTCATGTAGCAAATAGACCAAACAAGTCCTAATTCCCTCAAGTCAAAGTTAACCATGACACTTACCTCACCCTGTAACAAAATCAATAATCAATCACGGCTTTGCCTTTTGAAAAACACTCCAAACCAACCGAATCTAGCCAATTATTGATTAAACAATTCAAAACAAGCTTTAAAAACTACTCACGAATGAAAAATGTTCAATTTTGATCATTTTTTAAAAAGTCAACAAAAGGCAACCCCGACTCGCTTGGTCAAAATCCAACATTCGGACCAAATTCTGATTACCCATTCACCCCGGAGTCCGGTTATGTGATTTTTTTTTTGAAATCCCACCTCAATTTGATGTCTAATCTCAATTTTGTAAAATCTCTAAATTCTACCCAAAATCCTAATTTCTACCATGAAATTCTTAGATTTGATGCTAAAACTCATGAAACATAATTAGAATTGATTAAGAACTAGTTAGAGATGCTTACCAATAAATTTGGGAAGAAAATGTTCTTCAAAAATCGCCTTTAAAGAGCTTGGGGTTGAAAAATGGTGTAAAATGAGCTAAATCCCAATTTTTTAATCTTTTACCCAGCTACAGATGCCGTGATTGCGGATACTTGTTCACAATTGCGATGTTCTCAAATGCAAGACATTGATTGCAAACACGATCAGTGCATCAAACAATCATACGTCGCAAATGCGACAAAAATCTCGCAAATGTAATTAGCCCCTTCATCGCAAATGCGAACTAAGCTAAGCATTTGCGAAGCTGCCAGCCCATAGCTCCAAGTCGCAAAAGAGACTCCAAGGTCGCAAATGCGACCACCCATAGGTCGCAAATGCGATCACATCTTCGCATTTGCAAAGTCAATAGCCCTTCCCAAATATCGCATTTGCGAGTCCGACTTTGCAAAAGTGGGACTCGCAATTGTGAACAGGTTATCACAAATGCGAGACCTGCAGACCTGAAACACCAGCATTTAGCGTCAGCAATCCAAAACCATCTCGTAATGCACCTGAAACTCAGTCGAACCCCTCAAGCTCCATACCGAACATGCACACATGTGTAATAATATCATACAAACTCGCTCGCTAAATGACACCAAATAACAAGAATCGATCATCAAAACTCAAAATTTCAACTTGAAAACTCATTTTGTTTTACAATGTTTCACATAATGTGTCGAAATGCGCTCGAGTCACCCCGTACCCAAACCAACCGTGCGTACAAGTCCAAAAGTGTCATACGAACCTACCAGAATCGTCAAAATATCGATTCAAGGTTATTTACCAAATATATTGAACATGATCAACTCTAGCCTCATTTTAAGTTAAAAATCTCATTTTCTTCAAACTTTTACGTAAAAGGTTTTCGGAAAACGATGCGGACCACGTACGCTAATCAAGAAACATCAAATAAAGATATAAGAGGTCTCAGAACGCTGATATTAAGGATTGTACTCAACATGACCTACCGGGTCGCACATTCTCCACCTCTAAAAGAAACGTTCGTCCTCGAACGGATTTAGAAAAGTACCTGGACTGGTAAAAAGGTGGGGGTATCTACTCCGCATATCGGACTCGGACTCCCATGTAGCCTCCTCGATCGGTTGACCTCTCCATTGCACTTTCACAAAAGGATAACTCTTAGATCTCAACTTATGAACCTGCTGGTCTAGAATAGCCACCGACTCTTCCTCATAGGTCAAATTCTCGTCAAGCTTCACCGTGCTCAAGTCCAGCACATGTGATCTATCCTCATGGTACTTCCAAAGCATGAAGACATGAAATACCGAATGTAACCCTGCTATGCTAGGAAGCAATACAAGCCTATAAAACACCTCCCCAACTCTCTTCAAGATCTCAATGCCCAAATCAATGCCCAACAGTCTAGACTCACCGGGCTCACACCAACCAATTCAGCAAATGACATCGCCTCCCAAAAAAGGCCTCGTACAGAGCCATTTGAATGCTCTACTGATATTTGTTGTTGCAGGAAAACTTCACTAGAGGTAAAAATTGGTCCCACTGAACTCCGAAATCCATAAAAATGCCTGCAAGATGTTCTCCAATATCTGAATAGTGCGCTCGGATTGTCCATCATTTTGATGATGAAACGCGGTACTTAGCTCAACCCGTGTGCCTAACTCATGCTGCACGGCTCTCCAAAAATGCAATGTGAACTGTGTGCCTCGGTAAAAAATGATGGAAATGGGCACGCCGTCCAGGCAGATAAGCTCTTGGATGTAAATCTGAGCCAACCATTATGAAGAATAGGAATTCATCATCGGAATAAGGTGTGCGGACTTAGTCAACCGGTCAATAATAACCAGACTGCATCATATATTCTCAAGGTCTATGGTAAGCCTACCAAATAATCCATAGTGATCCTCTCATATTTTCACTCCGATATCTCCAATATCTGAGTCAACCCACCCGGTTTCTAATGCTCGTACTTCACCTATTGACAATTCAAACACTAAGAGGCATAAGCAACAATATCCTTCTTCATTCTCCGCCACCAATAGTGTTGTTTCAAGTCACGGTACATCTTCGTGACACTTGGGTGAATGAAATAGCGCGAACTGTGAACCTCCTCAAGGATCAACTTCTTCAACCCATCAACATTTGTAACACAAATCCGGCCTTGAAGCCGCATAACACCATAATCCCCAATCACAACCTTCTTGGCACTACCCCGCTGCACCGTGTCCTTCAATACCAACAAGTGAGGATCCTCAAACTGGCGAGCCTTGATATGCTCCAACAATGATGATTGTGCCACAACACAAGCAAGAACCCAGCTAGGCTCCGAAATATCCAATCTCACGAACTGATTGGCCAAATCCTGAACATCCATAGCTAGTGGCCTCTCTACTACCGGTATATATGCCAAACTGCCCATGCTCTCAGCCTTCCTACTCAATGCATCAGCCACTACATTGGCCTTTCCTAGAGGATATAAAATGGTGATATCATAGTCTTTTAACAACTCTAACCATCTCCGATGCTGCAAATTAAGGTCATCCTGTTTCAACAGGTGATGGAGACTCTGATGGTCGGTGTAGACCTCATATGGAACGCCGTATAGATAGTGCCCCCAAATATTCAATACGTGAACAATGGATTCCAACTCTAAATCATGCACAGGGTAATTTTTCTCATGAACCTTCAACTTCTGATACGCATAGGCAATCACCCTACCATCATACATCAATACCGCATCAAGCCCAAAACGCGATGCATCACAATATACCATATAAGATCCCGAAACTATAGGCAACGCTAACACTAGGGTTGTAGTCAATGCAGTCTTGAGCTTCTGAAAGCTCACCTCACACTCTTCGGACCATCTGAAAAGAGCACCCTTCTGGGTCAACTTGGTCAATGGGGATGAGATAGAAGAAAACCCCTCTTCGAACCAGTGATAATAACCCGCCAAACCCAAGAAGCTCTGAATCTCTATAGCTAAAGTAGGTCTAGGCCAGTGTTGAAATGCCTCAATCTTCTTCAAATCCACCTTGATGCCCTCAGAAGATACAATATGCCCCAAAAGGGCAACTGAGTCCAACCAGAACTCACACTTGGAGAATTTAGCATATAACTTCTTCTCCCTCAGAGTCTGGAGCATGATCCTCAAGTGCTTCTCATGATCCTCCTGACTGCGAGAATATACCAATATGTCATCAATGAACACGATGATGAAGGAATAAAGATATGGATGGAACACGTTGTTCATCAAGTGCATAAAGACTATTGGGGCATTGGTCAGCTCAAAAGACATCACCAAAAACTCATAAAGGCTATAGGGGGTCTGAAAGCCATCTTCGGAATATTTGAAGCCTAGATCTTCAACTGACGGTACCCCGATCTCAAGTCAATCTTTGAGAATACCTTAGCACCCTGAAGCTGGTCAAACAAATCATCAATACACGGTGATGGATACTTGTTCTTGACTGTAACCTTGTTCAGCTGTCTCTAGTCAATTTACATCCTCATAGAGCCATCTTTCTTCTTCACAAATAGAATTGGAGCACCTAAAGACAAAACACTCGGTCTGATGAAACCGTTATCAAGTAGCTCCTGAAGTTGTTTCTTTAATTCCTTCAGCTCCACTAGTGTCATGAAATATGGTGGAATAAAGATGGGCTGAGTGCCCGTCACCAAGTCAATACCGAAATCAATATCCTTATTGGGCGTCATGCCCGATAGGTCTGCTGGAATAGATCTGGTTCTCACTACCAGAATTGACTCCACGGTAGGAGTATCAGCATTAACATCCCCCACAAAGGCTAAATATGCCAAGCACCACTTCTCAACCATCCGATGTGCCTTCAAAAATGACACCACCCTACTGGGAACATAATCCAGTGAACCTCTCCACTCCAGTCTCGGCAATCCCGGCATCACCAGCGTCACGGTCTTAGCATGATAATCTAGAATAGCGTGATATGGTGACAACCAATCTATGCCCAAGATCACGTCAAAGTCAACCATACTGAGTAATAGAAGGTCTACCCTAGTCTCAAAACCCTCGATAGATACCACACATGAGCGATAAACATGATCTACCACAATATAATCTCCCACATGCGTAGACAGATAAACAGAAGCACTCAAGGAATCACAAGACACTTTCAGATACGAAACAAAATAGGATGACATATATAAATAATTGGAATCCGGATCAAATAAAATTGAAGCATATCTATGGAAACCGGAGAAATACTTGTGATGACCATATCAGATGACTTTGCCTCGGGTCTAGATGGGAATGCATAAAAATGGGGCTGAGCCCCACCAGTCTGACCTCCCTCTCTTGGATGGCCTCTCGCTGGCTAGCCTCCACTTCTTATGGCCTGACCACCACCTCGGGTTGCCTGACCCCCGCCCCTAGTTAGTTGAGCGGTGGTGGAGCAACCAGTGTTGGAACCATGGCACGAGTACCCTGATGTGGCATACTGCTCTGTGACATGGGGAAAAGCCTCGCGACATGCCTCAGATCTCCACAAGTATAACAAGTCCTTGATTGATGTGACTGCTAACCCTGGAAATGACCCTAACAACCTGAATAACCACCTTGATAACTTTGAATCCGAGGTGCACTAACCGGAGCTAAAGTGTGTTATATGCTAGCTGCTCATGATGAGACCCATAAGAACCACGACTGCCCGAAGCACTATATGATACCTGAAGCACCGCCTAAATCGGCCTGCTGGGATGGCCTCTACCAAATGAACCTTCTGCTTCCAGACGAGACACCACTGTAACCACCAAAATGATGAGGCCTCTTATCCGATGCTGCTTCCCTACCCTGACCACGAATCCTCTCGATCCGCCTATGATCACTACAACCTGGGTAAAAGAAATATCATCCTTAGTCTCTTTGTCCATCTGTAGACTGATACCATAAGTAATACCATCTATAAATCTACTCACCCTCTCCCTCTTAGTAGGGATCAAGACAACTGCATAGAGAGATAAATCCACGAATCTGTTCTCATACTGGGTAACCATCATGCTACCCTCCTAGAGGCACTCAAACTGGTTGCGGTAGTCCTCTTAGGGTGAAAGGGATGGGATTCTCCAAGAATAGCTGTGAGAACCGATCCACAGTGAGTGGAGGTGAACCTGCTGGTCTACCCCAAACATACTCCTGCCACCACCTCTTGGCAGAACCGTGCATCTAAAACACTGCGAAGTCGACTTTGTTGGACTCCACGATACCCATGTTGCGCAATACCTCATGGCAACAGTCCAAGAAATCCTAGGGGTCCTCATAAGATGATCCACTAAAGAGAATAGGAAACAATTTGGTGAACTTGTCCAACCTCTTCAGCCCCTCGAACGACATAGTTGGTCCCTCCCCGGATTGAGTAGAAATAAAAGGCTGAACTGCCCAACTGCTGAAACTGCCAGAGTCTGATATCCGTGAGCCATCAACTCTGGTGTGTGAGTGCCAGGAGTCTGGGCTCCTCTCCTAGCCTGAGAAATGGCCGGTGCCATAGGGATCACACCGGCCTCGGCCACACTCTCCATAAGGCCCACTAGATGGACTAGAGCATCTTGAAGTACTATGGTGGCAATAAACCTCTTTGGGGCCTGAGCTGGTCCAATCGGCATGGTTTGAATAAGTACCTCCTCATCTTGCTCTATTTGAGGCTCTGCAATAGGTGTTGCTGCCTATGGACCTACCTTGGCCCCGACTCCTACCCTTGGTAGTTGTTACGACCCAGGGCTCCGGCTCCTGATCGGCTATGATGTTGTGTGTGTCCTCACCATATGTGAGAGAACAAGAATAGAATGATTCAAACCTCAGCGATAGAATAAAGTCGCACGACATAGTAAGAAAGAAGTGAAATTTTCCTAAAGTCTCTAGAAGATAAGTACAAACATCTCAGTATAGATCTTCTAGACTCTACAATGCTTGCTCATGACTTGTGAGACCAAGGAAACCTAGTGCTCTGATACCAATTTATCACGACCCGAAATCCCAACCGCGAGACTGTGATGGCGCCTAACACTGAATGCTAGGCAAGCCAACAAAAATAGATAATATAAAAAGAAAAGAAGAAGTTATCTAATAACTGATAAAAACATAACATAAACCATTTCAAGATTCTGTTGTCACAAATACATGAGCGTGTAGATCCAGCTAAATACAAGATTTGAAAGAAATACATCATTGTCGAAAATAAAAGGAAACAGTAAAAGAAATAGGAAAATGACTCCAGGTTCTGTGAACGAAATGCAGCTCTACCTCAAATCACTTACTGGTAGCTGCTAAGTACCTCTAGGGACTCCACCGGTACCTACTTCAAAATCTGCACAAGAAGTGCTGAAGTATAGTATAAGTACAACCAACCCAATATACTCAGTAAGTGTCGAGCCTAACCCCGACGAGGTAGTGACGAGACTAAGACAAGCCACCTACTAAAAATTGTGCATATATATATATAAAGCATCTGAAATAACAAGTAAAGCATTTCAAAGTAATAATAGGGTGGGGACATATAAAAGCGGCAACAACCGGATCAATAAATACATAATCACCAAGTAAGTCTCTTTTCGAAGCAAGCAATGAAATCGCGAAGTTAAATTCATAATCCAAGTATCAAGTAAAAGAAATGAAATCAACAAATTTGCACGACATCACTCGTCGTGCTATTACTCTCATCCTCACTATATGATATAAATAAAGCATGTGCACGGCATCACCCTTCGTGCATTTACTCTCTTCCTCATATGATATGATAAATGCAATAGAACAGTATCATCCTTCGTGCTTTAGCCTCACGTTCACTTAAGCAGTGATATCAATATGCAAATATGGCACGGCAACACCCTTCTTGCTTTTCACTCTTCCTCACCAAGCAATACTAACAACCCAAAGTATCAAGCAAGGTGGGAAGCAAATTTAAACTTTAACCATGGTGCTAGAATAAGAAAATTCAACTTAAAATATCACAACAACCTCAACATGAACAATAAACTCGAAAGTGAACAATTAAAGAATAAACAATCTAGCTAAGGCATGGAAGGCATAGCAAATGAATCAACATGGTGCAAATTAGACTAATTTCACCCGCATGCTTTAGCCCATGACAACGTATATATACTTGTCACCTTGCATATATATCGTCCCCATACATAGTTCACATAGAGAATAGACCAAACAAGTCCTAATTCCCTCAAATCAAAGTTAACCACGATACTTACCTCACTCCGCAACCAAATCAACAATCAATCCCAGCTTTATCTTTCGAGCAAGCCTCCAAACCAACTGAATCTAGCCAATTATCAATCAAACAATTCAAAACAACCTTTAGAAACTACCCATGAATGAAAAATGTTCAGTTTGCATTATATTTGTAAAAGTCAACAAAAGTCAATCATGTCCTTCTTGGTTGAAAACTGAGATTCGAATCAAATTCTGATTACTTATTCACTCCCGAGCCTGATTATGTGATTTGTTTCGAAATCTGACTTCAATTTGAGGTCTAAATCTCAATTTTGCAAAATTTCTAAATTCTACCCAAACCCCCTAATTTCTACCTTGAAATTCATAGATTTGATGTTAAAACTCATAAAAAAGTAATTAAAATTGATTTAGAACTAGTTAAAGATGCTTACCAATGAATTTGGGAAGAACAAGTTCTTCAAAAATCGACTCTAGAGAGCTTGGGGTTGAAAAAATATGTAAAATGAGCTAAGTCCTGATTTTCCAATCTTTTACCCAGTTGTAGATGTCATAATTGCGGACACTTGTTCGCAATTGCGATGTACGCAAATGCGAGACACTGATTGAAAATGCGATCAGTGCATCAAATAGTCAGATGTCAAAAATGTGATAAAAATCTCGCAAATGCGATTAGCCCCTTCATCGCAAATGCGAGCTAAGCTTCGCATTTGCGGATTGCCAGCCCTCAGCTCCAATCACAGAAGCGACTCCAAGGTCACACATGCGACCACACACAGGCCGCAAATGCTATCATATCTTCGCATTTGCAAAGTCAATAGTCCTTCCCAGATATATCGCATTTGCGAGTTCGACTTTGCAAATGCAAGAATCGAAATTGCAAAGAGGCCATCGCAACTGCGAGACCTGCAGACCTGAAACACCAGCAATCCCAAACCATCCCAAATGCATGAGAAACTTACTCGAGCCACTCAGGCTCCAAACCGAACATGCACACAAATGTAATAACATCATATAAACTTTCTCGCTACATCAATTTATCGAAATAACACCAAATAACAAGAATCAATCATCAAAACTTAAGATTTCAACTTGAAAACTCAATATTTCACATAATGCACCGAAATACGCTCGAGTCACCCCAGACCCCAACCAAACATGCTTACAAATCCAAAAATGTCATACGAACCTACCGGAATTGCCAAAATGCCAATCCGAGATCGTTTACCAAAAATGTTAGCCATGGTTAACTCTAGCCTCATTATAAGTTAAAAATCTCATTTTCTTCAAAATTTTACGTAAGCATTTTCCGAAAAATGACGTGGACCATGAACACAAATTAATAAACATCAAATGAAGCTATGGGAGGTCTTGGAATACTGAAATTAAGGCTAGTACTGAAAATGACCTATCGGGTTGTCACAGGTAAATTTCAATTTTCCTTGTTGTAGTATAACTATTTCCTTTATGTATCATAATCGTACTAATTCTTATATCTTTCATATGGGTTACAGGCTAGAATATGAATTTTACAAGTTATGAATGAACCAACAGTTAGAATATCCCTAATTTTGGAGAGGTGGATCATGCTGGTCTATTCTCGAGTTAACAGCAACTCGATAATATGAATCATATACTATCCACAAATTATGAATGGTACGTTTAAGATTTAAATTTAATATATTATATTGAGATGGCTACGAAATATTTATTATTTTATTGGTTATGTAGTAAAAATGAGCAACATGACAGTCTTGTCCTAACTAAGTTGGGCGATGATGACACATTGAATCAGGATATGGCAGATGCACAGAGTGAGGAAGATGATAGTGATTATGAGAACAACGCTGATGAGCCTGGAGACGATACACCCTTCCTTAATAAGAGCGGCGATGAGGAACCACACTTCACAGATGAGAGTAAGAATGATCAACCAGATTTGATGATGGAGCATAATGCCACCACTCAGCATGCTCCATATATGCAGACACCACCTACCGTTAGACCAACGGTGTATGAGTCATGTGTGCCCTTTTATTCAAGGAAAGTTCCCTACCTTGATCACGTGCCAAGTTTTTCGGATGAGGATTCCCTCACAATGGATCTTAATGACATTCATACCGCAATGTGAGATGAATGTAGACCAACGGAACTCAGTAAAAATATGCTTTTTGGTGACAAGGCTCGCCTCAGCAGGGCTGTGCGAATTTACAACATAAATAACTGTCATGAGATCGAGGTTGATGAGTCATCTAAGAAAACATATAAGGTGGTTCATCTTAGATGGGACCAAGGTTGTAAGTGGATGCAGCTTGGGAGAAAGTTAAAAACTAATATGTGGGTGGTGGGGAAATACATTGGCAAGTATACTTGTAATATAGACACATTCAATGCTAATTATTTTAACTTGAACGTTGATTTGATTTCTCTTGTCTTGATTCCACACATTGAATCGTCCATAAGGTACAAGTTGAAAGAGTGTATAACATCATTACGCGGGTATATGGGTGTACCATCACCAGAAGAAAGGCATTTCTCCGGCGTAAACGTGCATTTGAGATTTTTTTATGGCAACTAAGATAAGTCATTTGCGGCTCTACCGAGGTACATGGCTGCTTTGCAACAGTTTAACACCCGGACAATTGTTGAATGGAAGCACGAGTAGAGTCCATACATTGTATAAAACATATTCAGATATGTGTTATGGGCATTAAAACCATCATTGATGGTTTTGTTTATATCGGCCGATAATATCCATAGATGACACACATGTGTACGGAAAGTATGATATAAAGATGTTGATTGGTGTTGGAGTAGATGCTAGAGGCTAAATATTTCCCCTTGCCTTTGTCATTTGTTCCAATAAAAGTCAAGAGACTCGGACATAGCTTTTAAACCACTTGAAGGAGCACGCTGTGAGACAACTTTCAGGGATTTGTCTAATATCTGATCCGCATAGTGAGATTTTAAGTTCTGTGCGTGCTCTGGATGAATGGCAGGAGTCGTACGGCTACCACCGTTACTGTGTTAGGCACTTGAAGGCCAACTTCTAGTAGGCTTATCCGAACAACAGGTTGCATGATCTAATATGGATAGCTATAACAGATCATCAAGAGAGGAAATTCTTAATGCGAATAAAATTGATTAGGTAGGAAGATGAAGGAGCTTGTAACGACTCGACCAGTTTTTTTGAGCATTTGCATTCAGTTCGGTTCTTTGAGGTTATGAGTAGATTCATATGGTGTATTATGACTTGTTTGTATCATCAGTTTTGGTTTTCTAGTGGTTCGAGATTGATTCGAAAGAATAATTCTCAACTAGGAAGCTTTAAGTTGGAAGAGTTGACCAAGTTTGACTTTTGTGTATTTGACCTCGGATCAGAGTTTTTATGGCTCCATTAGGTCCGGATGGTGATTTTGAACTTGGGCATATGCCTGAATTTGCATTTGGGTGTTTCTAGAAGGTTTTGGAACTATTTGGCAAAAGTTGGCAATTTAAAAGTTTGAAGTATTCATAAGTTTGACGGGGAGTTGACTTTGATGTTATCGGGTTTGGATTGTTGTTTCGGGAGTTAGAATAGGTTCATTATATCATTTGGAATTTGTGTACAAAATTTGAGATGATTCCGAGTTGTTTAGACGTGTTCGGCATAAGTTTGGAATTTGGAAATTTGGAATAGCTCATTAAGCTTGAGTTGAGGTGGAATTCGCAATTTTGATGTTATATTGTGGGATTTGAGGCCTCAGGTAGGTCTGTATTATGTTTTGGAACTTGCTGATATGTTTGGACGGATTTCGAGTGGCTTGGGTGAGTTTCTGGGTGGTTTCAGACCATTTTCTCACATGTTTGCACTATTGGTTTCTCTGGTTTTCTAGTACTGGGAGTGTTCTTCATGATCGAGAGAATAGGACCGTGATCGCGTAGTTTTTTGGGAGATTCTGGTGGTTTTATTCATGGTATTTGTGAGAGGTGAAGTACGTTCGTAGAGGTTTGAGATTTGTTGTTCTTCGCGTTTACGCATATTGTGTCGCGTTCGCGGTGCATTGAGGGTCAGAGGTCTGCATGGGTTGCATTCACGACTGTTCGTCCGTGTTCGCGGAGCTTGGGGCAAATTGTTCATCGCGTAAGGCCGCGTTCGCGAAGCAGGTCCTGGACCAGTGTTTGCTTTGTGTATCGTGATCGCGTGGGTACAACCGCGATCGTGTAAGGTACTACTGGGCAGTGCATATAAGTTCTTAATTTTGGACTTTGAGCTCATTTTATCATATTTTGAGTTATGGAGCTCGATTTTGGGAGATTTTGGAGGAGATTTACACGATTTAGATTGTGGTAAGTATTTTTTCCTCAGATTTGATTGTTTTTACATGATTCCATCTTTCATTTTGGCATTTGATTGATAAATCTAAAAGAGAAATTGGGGGTTTTGTCAAAACTTTTCTAAAGTGAATATTTGAGATGTAAACATCGATTCGTAGTTGGATTTGAGTGAAACTAGTATGGTTGGGCTTGTATTCGAAAGGGCCGTCAGAGTTTGTGAGTTTTGTCGGGTTCCGGGGTACGGGCCCGGGTTGACGTTTTACTTAACTTTGAGTATTTGATTAAAGATTCGACCTTCATCGTTTGGGTTTGTTTCTTATGGCATTATTTGATGTTTTTGAGTTGATGTTGTCTAGTTCGAGCTTTTCGGAGGTTGATTCGCGCGGGATGGCATTTCTAGAGTATTATTTTGGCTTGCTTGAGGTAAGTATCTTACCTAAACTTGGTTGAGGCACTAGTTTTCCTGAGTTATTTGTGATAGCTACGTGCTATAGGTGGCACACATGTATGGTGTTGAGCTCATGTGCATACACCGGGGTATTATTCTTGCTCGGGTAGTCCTTAGGCTATGATATGCCATGAGTTGATTGCTAAGCATCATGCTGTGATGGTTCTTATATTTGTACCCATGTTGTGAGCTATTTGAGATATGTTTGAGGTTACATAGAGGGTAATCTCCTGATTCAACCTGATAATTGCTACTTTCGTGATGTAGTTGCCTGATATGAGCTATGATAGCACACTTTGCACATTCATTGTCACGACCCAATTTTTCCTCCGTTGGATATCGTGATGGCACCTAGTCTTAGGGACTAGGTAAGCCTAACACTTACTGAATAACAACAATAATTAAATAACATCTTACAATTTTTAAAAAGGGTGTGCATCTATACTCAGCAATATCAAGTAAACCTCTTAACTGATAAGAGTACTCAACTACATGTATGCTTGTGCAAGTGTCCTAAAACGGTTCATGCCAGCTAGTAAGTATAGGAAAAGAAATGGACAGCACGTAGAATGTTTTCTCAGTACTTTCCACAAGACAAAACTCACATAGGTAAGTGTACCACTACATAAACATCAATAACAAGAATGACCCCAGGCCATCACAAGTCATCACAAATCAATCCCTGACACAACCCACCTTGTCTTTCCACGTGTGCAATAGTAAATTAAATACCCGCCTTGTCTCGCCACACGTGCATAATAATGTTCCCAACTTGTCTCGCCACATGCGAAACCCACATATATATATCCCGCCTTATCACGCCGCATGTGCAAATATCAATAATAACAATAGCACGACAGAAACCTCGTGCATCATAATAACAACAACCGCACGGCAGAAACCTTGTGCATCACAATAATAACAACCGCACGGCAGAAACCTCGTGCATCACAACAACAAGTACAACAGCAACAATGACAATAATACAAGGGTACGACAAATAAGTCAACTCAGAGATTCCAGAACTCAAAGAAACAGAGGAACTAATTCACAAGGAGTAGCCACAATCGGGAATGATAGTCATAATAGGAACAACTCAACAAGAAAGGAAATACTATGTAACAACGGTCCACAATATACAGTTCGACAACGAGGGAGCTAACGCAAGTCGAATAATTCCAAATAAGGACAAGTCAACTAAAATATAGGATATCTAACTTCTTTTAAGGTTGGGCAATTAGGAAAGAGATACAACAAATTCAGCTAAGAAGAAGCAGTGGAAAGATAACCATAACCTTAATTAATGCTAAACAATTACAGAAGAGATAGTAATAATTTCAAATAAAGATAAGCAGTTGGGGAAAGGATAACATGGAAATAGAATGGTAATAATTTCAGTTAAGGCACATATGAATCAATAAGCAATAAGAGTGAATCATGAAGAAATTAATTCTAATTAAGCAGGTAGAGGTGAAACTAGTAATTAAGAAGCGTAATCATAACAAGAACAACTGCATATTCAGTAAATACAAGGGCCTAAGAACCCTAAAAGGCCAATTTTCCACAAATAAGTCTGAGCACGTACTCGTCACCTCACGTACACGGACTACAATTAGCATAGAAGACTCAAATCCTAAGGGGTAGTTCCCCCACCCCACGAAGTTAGGAAAGATACTTACCTCAAAGAAGATAGACCGATACTCAAAAATGAACTTCTCGGTAAAATAACCTCCGGACGGCTCAAGTCTAATAAAAATAACTTCAGAGCACAAATAAAACTCATAAGAAACTATTCTGGATCATAAAGCCTCAATCTTTATCAAAATCTAAAAATCGACCCAAAAGTCGACCCCTGGGCCCGTACCTCAGAACCCGAAAAATTTTACAAAACCTGAACACCCATTCTGATACGAGTTCAACCATACTGAAATTATCAAATTCCAATACCGATTCGTCCCTCAAATCATGATTTTTCATTTTGAAAATTTTCTTCAAAAACCTCTATTTTTGTCAACTCAAAACACAAATTAAATGATAAAAATAAGGATAAAATCATGGAATATAATAAATTCTAGGTGAAGAACACTTACCCAATCGATTTGCTTGAAAAACCCACAAAGAAACGCTCAAAACCGAGCTCCACAAGTCAAGATATGATAAAAATGGCCTAACCCTCGATTTGAAGATCTTATATTCTGCCTAGATGATTATGCATCGCGAATGCGGAGAAAGGATCACGTTCGTGAAGAAGAAAAAAATGAGGCTGCCAGGAAGTGCTTCGCGAATAAGAAGACAAGCTCGCAAATGCGGAGAAGAAATAATTATTGCCCGTAATTAGTGCTACACGATCGCGAAAAAACATATGCGATAGCGAATAAGGAAATTGATGGCCCAGGAACTGAGCTACGCGAACGAAAAGAGACTGGTGCGAACGCGAAAGAGGGAAAAGCAGACCTTCGCGATCGCGAATGAAAATTGCATTGCATGAACGCAAGGACACGGACACGAGCGTGATGAAGGAAACCAGATGACAGAAAATAGTAGTTCAAAATAGGAGGAAATGACCTGTGGCCCATCCGAAACACACTCTAGGCCCCCGGGACCACATCTAAACACACATGCAAGTTCTATAACCTAACACGGACTCGCTCGGGGTCTCAAATCACATCAAACAATGTCGAAACTACGAATCGCACCATGAATCAAACTTATGAACTTTCCAACTTCAACTTTCGCCAAAATGCTTCAAATCACCCTACGGACCTCCAAATCCAAATTTGGACGCACGCCTAAGTCAAAAATCACCATACGAAGCTGTTGAAATTATCCAAAACCCATTCTGGAGTCGTTTACTCAAAAGTCAAATTCCTGTCAACTCTTATCACTTAATCTTCCAAAACTTGAATCCTTCTTCTGATTTGACTCTAAATTATCCGGTAACTGAATTTGACCTCGCACGCAAGTCAATACTCATAATATGGAGTTGCTCAGGACCGTACGCCGCCGAATGAGACTTAAATTCTCAAAATGACCGATCAGGTTGTTACATGCATACACCTTAACATGTCACTTATACCAGCCCAGGAGTATGAAATTTGATGTTCATTGATCATGTATTCTTGCATATCTACTTTCTGTGTGATATGGATTGGACTGGTATCTCGTGACCACGCCAGGCGGATCCGTGATATTAAGCTTATGACTATGCTGGGCGGATTGTGGTATGATATCACGTGAGTTTTCTATGCATCGTGTGGATATGGATCCATCCCCTAGGGTCACCCTCTTATGTGTCTTCTTGATGGTATACATGCGGATTGAAAGAAACCAATGGGTTTCTAGTTGAGGTGGACTTTGGGAAAAGTTGATCCGTGGTTCAGTTCGGTTGTGGTATCTCTGAGGAAAGAGTGGAAGTGTTTGTTTTGGTTATTGCATTTTATCTTTACTTTCAATTTCCTTGGTTGTTTACCTGATTTATTTGCATATCCTCTTTATAAGATGGATTGTTGATTGAGAAGAGTATGTTGAGTTACTGTGTGCACCAAGGTGATTTTATCCGTGATTCATGACTTGATCAAATTATTGTTCTGTACTTTTTGGAATTATGAATTGTACAGGTGATTAGCGAGTATCATTTATAATTCTTGCTTATATTACCTCACCGAGGTTAGTTATGATCTTTGCTGAGTACATGGGGTCGGTTATACTCATACTATACTTTTTTACCTTGCGCGCAGATCTTGGAGATGAGTTGTTGTGGATGGCAGAAGCGGGCATTGAAGATGTACCTACTCTCCAGATATAGCTACCACTTGTCCTTGGTAGTTTTGGATTTGTAATCTGTTTATGTATATTCCAAACAGATGTTGTAGTTATTTTCATACCAGCATTTATAAACTTAAGTCTTAGTGGCTCATGACTTGTACTACCAATCTTTGGATTATTATTTGAAATTCAGTTATTTCACTTATTGATTTCTTATTATTTTCATTAAAGTAGGGTTGACTATTGCTTGGCTTACCTAGCGGGTTGGGTTAGGTGTCATCATGACTAGGTGAATTTTTGGTTTGTGACAGAGCTTATCTTTGGTTGAGGGATCTTAAGATTGAGAAGTGGACTCCGCATAAGGATGGTGGCAGAAGATAGGGAATTTTGACTACAAATGTCTCAGAGTCTTTCAATGGGTTGTTGAAGTCAGCATGTGGATTGCCAGTCACTGCCATGGTGTGGATGTCATTCAAGCAACTGGAGGAGAGGTTCGTTGATAGATTCCGCAATGCATCTTCCTTATTGGAAAGGTGTGTTCAAACTATGCCAAAACTGATGCAACAGTTTGAGCGTTATAGGAAGCGGTCATAGTGGCATACATATTTGCAATATTATAGCGATCTAAATATGTATGAAGTTCGCACCAGTTTGCAACGAGGTCGTGGTAATAATACCCACACCATCAATGAGAACATGTGATTATGTGCATGTGGTAAATGGATGATTTATCACTTGTGTCACGACCCCAATATCCCACCTTAGGAATCCTGATGACACCTAGTCTCTAGACTAGGTAAGCCTAACACACATTGAGAATTTAGCAGAATTAATGACTAAGCTATTAATTTAAACTAATAAATAACATAATAAAACAAAAGCAGAACCACAGTCATACCATCCCAAAACCGGTGATACAGAGCCATAATCTCTACTGAAATACACTAGGAATCTCTATTAAAATATTGTTCGGAAATAAAAGAAATAGTAGGAAATGATCACTAGAAGGTGACTCTGATGTCTGCGAGCGTCAAGCAGGTATACCTTGAAGTCTTCGCGAAGTCTGAAGCAACTCACTAGCGTCCGACACGGGCAGACGTACCTGGATCTGCACAACAGTACCCAGTAAGTATCAAGGCAACCTCGGGGGAGTAGTGACAAGGTCAAGTTAAGACACTTACTAGACATAGAAACTTGTGCAGAATATTAATATAATCTAACAACGCGAAGTAAAAGCAATAAATGACAACAAAGCAGAATGATAATATGAGGCTAAAAATGGAAGTAAAAGCAATAAATGACGACAAAGAGTGAACATATGATAAAAACAACAAATGATCAAATACAGTCAAAATACAAGTGAAATGAATTAAGGAAAAACCATAACCATTCAAATCAACAAGTCGTTCGAACATAGAATGTACAACAAGAATCACCCCGAAGTACCGCACCTCATATTCATATTTCACAAGTAACAATCACAATCTTCCTTATATCACCGTGTGAGCCTTTTATTTATTTTAAAAATATAATTTTCTAAATAGCTTCACGTGCTTTAGCCCCCTTATCTCGTCGCGTGTGCTTCAAATGAAGTAATTTCCCTTACTAGCATCATACGCATGAATACTCCTTATCTCGCCGCATGCTCATAAATATCACCACCCTTATATCGCCGAATGCGCATCGCATCACAACATAATAATCAACTCGCACCACACGTGCCCATATGCCACAACATTGCCAAAATAGCAATACCAATATCACCACAGCACATAGCCCACAGCTCAACCATAATTTGTACAAGAATCTCAATAACAAATGAAATGGGAAATAACTCAACAATAAAAGATACTCCATAAAACAACAACTTCAATTATAACATGTTAATTGCTCTCAATAACTACAACTTCAATTAAATGCATAAGAATAAACTCAACAATGAAAGACATGACATGTAATAACAATCTCAATTAAATACATATAAGAGTAAACTCAACAATGAAAGATAGAACATGTAATAACAACTTCAATTAAAGCATATAAGAGAAAACTCGACAAGGAAAGATAGAACATGTAATAACAACTTCAATTAAAGCATACAAGAATAAACTTGACAACGAAAGATAGAACAAATAATAAAAACTTCAATTAAATGCTTATAAGTAACATAAGAGTCTAAACCAGTCAATTTTCACATATAAGCCCGTGTACACACTCACCTCATGCACACATCTTCCACATAATTCAAATAGTGCAATTAAGCTCAATCCTATGGGGTAGTTCCCCACACAAGGTTAGGCAAGATGCTTACCTTAACTAGGCCAAATCCATACTCAAAAATAGCTTTTCCCTTATAATTCGCCTTTGCGCGTCTCAAATCTAACCAAAAATGACTTAATATCATCAAACAATGTAAGGGAAACCAATTTCGATTAATAAATCTAAGATCTTTACACAATTCTCCGAAAGTCAATCCCGAGCCCGCCTGGTCAAAACCCGAGTCCAAGGGTAGATCTTGACTACCCATAACCCCCATGAGTCCATACATGTATTTTGTTTTCAAATCCAAGTCCAATTCGACTCTCAAATCTCAAATTTTTATTTTTCAAAACATAGACAAAATACCCCAAAACTTCTCTTCAAATTCCATGGATTAGAGGTTAAATATCATAAATAATCATGTAATATAATTGAAAATTGATCAAAACCACTTACCCAATAGTTGTATTTGAAAATCCCTCCTTACAATTGCCTCCTACCGAGTCTAGGGTTCTAAAACATGATAAATGAAGCTAAGTCACATTTTCCAGCCCTTTTGTCAAGGTGCAGAAGTCGCAGTTGCGACCTGGGGTTCGCAATTGCAAACCCTCGCAAATACAGACACTACCTTGAAAATACGGTGCCTTACAACCCAGGGAAATGTCGCAAATACGACACCGACTTCGCAAATGCGAAGCCAATCCCCTTCGCAAATGCGGCCAGATGGTCGCAAATGCGAGATACCCAGCCAAATGCCACCCTTCGCAATTGCGAACAAAGTGTCGACAATGCGATACCTGAGACCCCTACCAACTTTGCTATTACGATGCTGGTGCTCGCAATTGTGATTACTAAAGAACTAGCACACAGGCAACCCGGAATGAGTTCAAACCAATCCAAAACTCACCTGAGCCCTCGGGGCTCCACACTAAACATCCACGCAAGTGTAAAAATATCATATGAACCCGCTCGCACGGTCAAAAAACCAAAATAACATCCAGAAACACGAATCGGACATCAAAACGCATAAAGTTTTACAATAAACTCAAGAATCACTCGGATCACAACCAAGCGTCTGATTCCTATCAAACTAACTCGGAATGACACCAAATTTTTCAAACAAGTTCCAAATAGCAAAACGGACCTATTCCAAGTCCCAAAACAAAAATCCAAACCTCATAGCCATAAAATTAACCTATAGTCAAACCATAGGAATTTCTAAACATTTAAATTGTCGACTTTCGGCAAAATAAGTCAAATTAACCTAGGGCCTCCGAATTTAATTTCGGGCATACTCCCAAGTGCAAAAATCATATTATGAACCTATTGAAGCCAATAAAACACCGTTCCAGGGTCGTTTTCACCAAAGTCAAACTTCGGCCAATATTTTCAACTTAAGCTTGTAAACCAGGAACTAAGGAATCCAAATCATTCCATAACTTCTCCGAAACAAAACTAACCATCCCCGTAAGTCATAAAACCACAAATACATATTTAGGAAGCTTCAAAAGGGGAAACTGGGCTCAAATACACAAAACATTCAGTCGGGTCATTACATTCTCCCCTCTTAAAACAAACATTTATCCTCAAACGTGCATAGATACATACCTGAAGTGCCAAAAGGGTAAGGATAATGACTCCGCATGTCATGCTCGATCTCCAGGTTGCCTTCTTGACCGATTGACCCCTCCATTGAATCTTCACTGAAGCAATGTTCTTTGACCTCAACTTTCGGACCTGCCAGTCCAAAATAGCCACCAGCTCCTCAACACAAGTCAAATCCTTGTCCAATTGGACTGAATTAAAATCTTCTACACGCAATGGATCACCAAAATACTTCTGGAACATGAAAACATGGAACACCAGGTGAACTCTCGATAAGTTGGGTGAAAATGCAAGCATGTGGGCCACCTCACCAACCCTCTCAAGGATCTCAAAAGGACCAATATACCTAGGGTACAATTTTTCCTTCTTCGCGGACCTCATCACACCCTTCATGGGTGAAACTCTAAGCAGGACCCTCTCTCCCACCATCCGATCAGCATAACACTTCTGCCTGGACTGTGTTGTACGAAGCCGATCCTGAATCAACTTGACTTTCTCTAAGGAATCCCGAACCAAATTAGTTCCCAACAACCTAGCTTCCCCCGGCTCAAACCAACTAACTAGAGAATGACACTGCCTCCCATATATTGCCTTATAAGGAGCCATCTGAATACTCGACTGGTAGTTGTTGTTGTAGGCAAACTCTGCGAGAGGCAGGAATTGATCCTATGAACCCCCAAAGCCAATAACACAGGCATGCAGCATGTCCTCCAATATATGAATGGTGAGCTCGAACTGCCTGTCCGTCTAGGATGAAATGTCGTGCTCAGCTCGACCTGTGTGCCTAACTCACACTACACAGCTCTCCAGAAATGCAATGTGAACTGTATGCCTCGATCGGAGATAATAGAGACCGACAAACCATGAAGATGAACAATCTCACAAATATATAACTGAGCTAACTGTTATGAAGAGTAGGTAGTCACGACCAGAATGAAGTGTGTAGACTTGGTCAGTTTGTCCACAATAACCTACACTGCATCAAATTTCTTCAAGGTTCGTGGAAGTCCAACTACAAATATCCATGGTGATACGCTCCCACTTCCACTCTGGAATATCAAGCCTTTGAAGTAAACCGCCCAACCTCTAATGCTCGTACTTCACTTACTGACTGTTCAAACACTGATCCATATACTCCGCAATATCTTTCTTCATTCTTCTCCACCAGTAGTGCTTCCTTAAATCCTGGTACTTCTTCGCGGAACCTGGATGAATGGAATACCGCAAACTGTGGGCCTCCTCAAAAATCAACTCACGCAACCCATCCACATTAGGCACACAAATTCGTCCTTGCATTAACAACACCCCATCATCTTCAATAGAAACCTCCTTGGCATCACCGTGATGCACCTTGTCCTTAAGGACAAGCAGATGGGGATTATTATATTAATGCACTTTGATGCGCTCAAACAAAGAAGACCGAGAAAGACTTCTAATGGCTAAAGGTCTAATGGTCTCTCTCTAACTGGAATATAAGAAAGACTCCCCATGCTCTGAACCTTCCTACTATAAGCATTTGACACCACATTGGCCTTCCCGGGATGATAAAGAATGGTGATATCATAGTCCTTTAATAGATCTAATCACCTCGATTGCCTCAAGTTTAAATCGTTCTGCTTAAATAAGTGTTGTAGACTCCTGTGATCTATGAATACCTCACAAGACACACCGTAGAGATAGTGCCTCCAAATATTCAACGCATAAACAATGGTTGCCAACTCTAAATCATGTACTGGGTAGTTCTTCTCATGTGGCTTCAACTGACGCGAATCATAAGCAATCACTTTACCCTCCTGCATCAATACACATCTAATGCCAATCCGCGAAGCATCACAATAAATTTTATAAGAACCCGATGCTGAAGGTAAGACTAGAACTGCAGCTGTGGTCAAGGAAATCTTGAGCTTCTGAAAGCTCTCCTCGCACTCATTAGACTAACTGAATGGGGCACCCTTCTGAGTCAATCTGGTCAAAGGAGCTGCGATGGATGAAAACCCCTCCACAAAACGGCGATAATACTCGGCCAAGCCTTGAAAACTCCGGCTCTTAGTAGCCGAAGACGGTCTGGGCCAACTTTGAACTGCCTCCACCTTCTTCGGATCCACCTTATTCCCCTTACTAGACACCACATGCCCCAAAAATGCCAATGAATCCAGCCAAAACTCACACTTGGAGAATTTTGCATATAGCTGCTTCTTCCATCAAGGTCTGGAGCATGATCCTCAAGTGTTGCTCATGGGTCCTCTTGGCTGCGAGAATACACCAATATGTCATCAATGAACACGATGATGAAAGAATCAAGATATGACTGGAACACACTACTCATCAAGTGCATAAAGGTTGCTGGGGCATTGGTCAGCCAAAATGGCATCACCAAAAACTCATAGTGACCATAGCAAGTCCTAAAAGCCATCTTCAGAATGTCTGAATCCCAGATCTTTAGTTAATGATACCCTGACCTCAAGTCAATATTCGAGAATACCCGAGCACGCTAAAGTTAGTTGTCCAAATCATCAATATGCGATAGTGGGTACTTGTTTTTTATTGTAACCTTGTTCAGCTGCCTGTAATCAATACACATCCTCAGAGAACCATATTTCTTCTTCACAAATAGAACTGGAGCATCCCAAGGCGAGACACTCGGTCGGATGAAACCCTTATCAAGAAAGTCCTGAAGTTGTTCCTTTAATTCCTTCAACTCTACCAGTGCCATACGAAATGATGGAATAGAAATGGGTTGAGTGCCCGGCACCAGGTCAATACCAAATCGATATCCCTAACGGGCGCCATGCCCGATAGGTCTGCTGGAAACACATCAGGGAAATCTCTCACTACTGGAACTGACTTAACCGTAGGAGTATCATCACTGACATCCCTCACAAAGGCTAGATATGCTAAGCAACCCTTCTCAACCATTTGTTGTGCCTTTAGAAAGGACACCATTTTGCTAGGAACATAATCCAATGTGCCTCTCCACTCCAACCGCGGCAACCCTGGCATAGCCAATTTCACGGTCTTGGCGTGACAATCTAGAATAGCGTGATAGGGAGACAACCAACTCATGCTCAATATCACGTCAAAGTTGACCATATTGAGTAGCAAAAGGTCAACTCTGGTCTCATAAACCTTGATAGTGACCAAACACGAGTGATAAACATGGTCTACAATAACAGAATTTCCCACAGACGTAGACACATATATGGGGGCACTCAAAGAATCACGAGACATATCCAAATATGGAGCAAAGTAAGATGACACATACGAATAAGTGGAACCCGGATCAAATAAAGTTAATGCATCCCTATGATAGATCGAAACAATACCTGTGATGACAATATCTGATGTAACAACCTCAGTCCTACCCAAAAAATCATAGAAACGGGTCTGGCCTCCACCTTTAGGACGACCTCTACATGCCTGACCTCTACCCCTAGCTAGCGGTGCAGGTGGAGCGGCAACTGGAGAAGCAACTATAGCCTATGAACCCTGTGGAACCCATTGATCCTTTGGAGGTGAACCTCTCCAAAGTTAGGGACAGTCCCTCACCATATGCCTATTATCACCACAGTCGAAACAACATCTCTACGAGCGTGGCTACTAAAATTGAGTTTGACCCGATCGGCTAGACTGACTATTGAAGGCACCTCGTGCAGGAGGTGCACTGGAAAGTGGCTGTGCATAATGGGCGGCCTGAGACCTCGGAATAACTGGAGCACTATGAGTAGCTAGAAATGCTGAATGAACTGGTCGACTCACATAACCTCTGCTATGACGAGCTGAAACTGCAGCGCGGGAATCACTAAATCCTCCAAAATCTCGAGGCCGCTTGGCCTCCCTATCCTCCCTCTCTTGGCCATGCATACGCTCCATCCTTCGAATGATCTCCACAACCTACTGTTGTCATACTGTAGAAACCAAAGTAGGTACATGACTGGAAAACTCACTAAACCTGATGGCACACTCTAATACCGTCATAGTCCCCTGATGCAGCTGCTCAAACTTTGTGCGTCACGTATCCTGGAGGGTCTGGGAAACATACTCCCTCAAAATAGACCTGAAAACTGAGCCAAAGTGAGTGGCACTAGCCTACCCTCCCCATAAGCCTGCCACTAGCTATATGCCGTCCCTGTCAGTTGAAATATAGTAAAGGCGACTCCATTCACCTCCACAATGCCCATGGTGCGGAGAATATGGTGAAGCTAGTTTAGAAAACCCTATGAATCCTCGGTAACTATGCCACTGAAATTAGGAGTATCATACTTATTGAACCACTCAAGCATCTTATGCCCCTCCTTATATGCCTTTGGCCTAACCTCAGGCCGAACCGGGATAACAGGCTATCATGGCATAACTCCCGAAACCTGATCAACATGGACCCACTACTCTTGAGTATGGGCTGAGAGAGTCTGAGCTCCTCCCCCAGCCTGAGATGCAGTTGGTGCAATTGGGATCAATCCCACCTTAGCCAATTTATCGAACATGCTCAGGAAATGTGCTAAGGTCTCCTGGAATCCAGGTGTAGCAACAAGAGCCTCAAGTTCCTTCCTCCCCAACCGGAGCTATGGGTGGCTTCTCAGTCACAGCTCTGGAAAGTGCTCTAGTTGTGGCACATTCCCCTCCTCGACCTCTACCTTGGCCCCGACCTCTCGTGGCTCTAGTAGGGGCGCGGGTGTCTTCTCATCTGATCCAGCAATGCGTGTCCTCACCATCTGTGAGAGAATAGAGTGACAAAGGCTTAGATTTTGAAACCAACAAATTCGCACGATAAGGAATCAAAGAAGTGGAATTTACCTGAGGAATCAAAGGTGATTTCAGACTTGGGTGTATATTCGGGTTAAGTATCGCATGGTCCGAGGTGTTTTAGTGCTTAATATCAAAAGTTTGAATTTTGAAAGTTTGAAATTTTCTAAGTTTGACTTAGAGTGGACTTTGATGTTATCGGACTCCAGGTGGTGTTCCGTGACCTTGGATAGGTTCATTTAGTGGATTGGAACTTGTGTATGAAGTTTGGTCATGATCCGTAATATCTAAGTGGGATTCGAACACGTTCGGTGAAGCGTGAAGGTTTGAAAGTTAAGAGAGTTTAAGAAATTGAGTTTGATCTTTAATTCTTGGTTTTGATGTTGTAATTCATGTTCTGATCCTTGGGACAAGTTTACATAGGGTATATAAACTTGTTAGAATAATTGGACGGGGTTTCTCAGACCTCGAGTGAGTTTTTGGGTAGTTTCGGACCGCCTTTAGGCCTTTTTGAACTGCAGATAACTGATGTCAGGGGTGTGAATTGCAATCACGGAGGTCTGGGTTATGATCGAGAGCAAAGTGCATTCTAGTCCTTGTGAACCGCGATCGCGGGAAGGTAGGTCGCGATCGCGTAGAAGGAATTTCTGTTGTTAGTGGTCTGAATTTTGGAGCTTATATCTTGTAATCTATAAGAAATTTGGGGATAATCCAAAACAAAAGTTGTATCTCTTTGAATCTAGTTTTCAAAATATTAAACCATTTGTCCTTTAGAATATTATAGAAAAGGTTATGGCTATTATACCGAAGAGTGTCTGTGAAGAGGAAACACAATTTGTACATCGCGATCGCGGGGATTTGGCCGCGATTGTGATGAAGAAAATGATATTGGAACATTTTTAACCATGATCTCATGGCTAATCACCACGATCGCGAATAAGGAGGTCTAGCAGTTGTACTAAACATCCAATTTCGGGATTTTGAGTTTATTTCTTCACTTTAAGTTTTTGGAGCACATGTAGGGTAATTTTGGGTGATTCTTGTAGACCATATTCACCATATATCATAAGGTAAGCTATTCTTACTTGTGAGTAAAATACATGAATTATATATGGAATTAAATATGGAAATGAGTGGAATTGTGGGTTTTTGGAAGAAAACCTAGAAATCATATTCTTGGATTTTGACCACGAAATTGGATATGGAATTGAGAATAAATTAAATATTTGGGTTCGTGGTACTATGGGTAATATTTATCTTTGAATTATTTTAGAATCCGGGCCCGTGGGTTGACTTTGTTGACTTTTTGAGTGAATTGGGAATTGTTATAAATTGATTAAATTACAAGCTTTTGAATATATTTTGATTGGTTTGCACGTTGTTTGACTAGATCCGGATCATTTGGCATTGGTTTGAGGAGTTAGAGGGGCGTTGGAGCTGGTTATCGGATTTTGGAGAAAGGTAAGTCTCATATCTAACCTTGTGAGAGAGAAATTACCTCGTAGGTGTTATATTTGCTATGTGATACATGTTGTGGGAGCTACGCATGTATGAGGTGACGAGTGTCCGTGTATATGCTAGAATTTCTGATTAGGTCCGGGTAGACTTAGAGTCACACCATGCTTTATTTGTAATGTTTGAGTTATTCTTGCCTGTTTAAATGCTTAAAATTACATTTTTGCCTAAGACTAGGCTTGTGTAAGTATTGGACTTGCTACTTTAGATATTTAACGAGGTACTTGTTTAGAGTAGAAATTGTACTTCCTTTTACGGATTTCTCCCGCGTTGCACAAAATTGTCTGAAAAGTTTCTTGAATTCCATAATTCAGGCATATATACGTGAGTGGGGCTAGTGACCAGTCAAGTTTCACTATTCCTATGGGATTAGTCTGAATGCCTCAGCACTACTACTATGGATCGGGTCGTACGACCTCGACAATATTAAGAGATACATCAATGGTTCGTGTTGGTCGACCCTCAGCAGTGTACACAATTATTATGGGATCCGGCTGAACGCCTCAATGGTACTATTATGGGATTGGGGTTGTGCGCCACGGTAGAAAACCATGCCATTACTCTTATTGGATTGGGTTGTTCACCTTGTCAGAATCGTGCGAAATATTTTATCAGGTGTCAGCGTACTTATTAGTCTTTCTGACTTGAGATGTGATTGTTTATTTGGTGTTGACCATTATGTATTCCCATTGAGGAAGTATCCGGTATTTGAGGACTTCGTGTATACTCTTCAGTTAAGGATCATATTATGTACCTATGTATGTTTTCACTATTTTACTTGCCATGCTTCATACCTAACTTTATTGTACTTAATTTATTGGACTACTAGTAAGTGTCGATGTCGATGTCGATCCCTTGTCACTACTTCTTCGGGGTTAGGCTAGATACTTACTGGGTACGCGTTGATTTAAGTACGTATCCTACACTTCTGCACTAATTGTGCAGGTACCGAGACAGGTTCCTTTGGTGGTCATCTTGGCGCAAAGGCGCGACTACTGAGGGGACTTTATGGTGAGCTGCATGCCATATTATGATACGCAGCATAGAAAGTCTCAATCATATTCATTTACTTTATCATGTCTATTTTTATATTCCAAAAAAGGTTTTATTAGTATTGTACTCCCTAGTCAATGCTCATGCACTTATTACACCGGATTTTGGGGATTTAGATTTTCCTCTTGATTTTATTCCGCTATAATTTTCTGGTTTATATTGTTTCCTTATTCGAACATTAAAATAATAATATCTATATTTTCTATAAAAATGAACGATTTCCACTCATTATTTCTTTAGTTGTTTCGAAATGCTTGTTGGATTAACTATTGATATGATGATTTAATTATTGGTTTGCCTAACGATGGCATTAGGCACCATCACGGCCTATGGTGGGATTTGGATCGTGACAGCTTGGTATCAGAGCACTAGGTTCACTTAGGTCTCACGAGTCATGAGCTAGTCTAGTAGAGAGTCTTATTGATCGATACGGAGACGTCTGTACCTACCTTTGCGAGGTTACCGGGCTATTAGAAGAACTTCCCTTTCTTGATTCCATGTCATGCTATTTGATATTGGTTGAAGCTTATGTCTTGATTTCCTTCCTACTTATTAGTACGCGATGGCTAGCATACGATATTTGTTGGGCACCTACGAGTTGTGGAGATGTTATAGATGTGGTGCAGGATATTTTTCCCACGTATGCAGGTAGACTTCTATCATCGCCTCGTAGAGTGGTATTCAGTCATTTCAGTCCAATGTTGGTGTTGCCCGCGGTTTAGGGCTATAAATAGTGTATTGTGATGTTTCTCGTGTTGTTATCACGTAGTGATGGCGTGAACGGTAGGGAATTTACTTATGTGTTGTGGTAGTAAATGCTTCAGGGGAAGGATTATTCGGTTCGTGATTGGCAGAATTGGTATTTAATTCCAGCACAGGTAAGGCAAAAGGACAATGGATGTTCAGGTTTTTGCTGATAGAGTAGCAAGATTTGATATCTGTGAACTCGGTGGAATTCTTGTTTGTGTTATGGTGTCATCATTCTTATTTGAGTGCACTAAGGCTCATCATTTTGGTGGTCTTCATTTGTTTACCTTTGGGGGCATGGTGTTGTGGAGTGGAACCTAAGAAGTGGTTATCGGAGATGACAGTGTGTTGCGATAGTCGAATCGGTATTTCCAGTGTTGATGGTTCGAGGGAGATCCTTAAGGAGGCTTAGAGTTGATGTCAATCTATTTGTTCAGATTCTACGAAGATGGATCGTGATTGAGGCAGTATCATAGTTGGCGAAAGTCTTGTTGGATACATCTTGCGGTGGTTGAATTATTAGCATATTAAGTACGAGCAATAGAGATCGAGTTGTTTGCTTCTTGAGATGGCTAAACTAGAGTAGGAGTGATGGCGGCTTCTATGCTTAGAAAGTGTGAATGTGACGAAAAGGAGGTTGTTTGGAATGCAGAGGGAATGTAGATGTTTGATTATCGTTTTGGGATGAAATATGGTCTCGAGTTTTGAGCATGTTGTTGGAACTTCAGTTGATGTTAATGGAATAAACGAACCCTAACATCTGGTGGACGAGTGTGGAATCAGGAGGATTAACTTAGTTCATAGTGGTTATAACCATAACAGCATAATTAGAGGATGTCAATGTGGGGTTTCACATGTGAGCTATCTCATGTGAGAAGTTGAGAAGTTGAGTGATTTCTGGTTAAAGTTCCTCTGAAGATTTCTACCTTCTATTCAATGGAAGCATGTACTACGATGTGGGCTTGGATTGCTTGAAGAAGACGGTGCAGCATAATTAGAGAATGTCAATGTGGTGTTTCGCAGGTGAGCTATCTCATGTGAGAAGTTGAGAAGTTGAGTGATTTCTGGTAAAAGTTCCTCTGAAGATTTCTACCTTCTATTCAATGGAATGCATGTACTACGATGTGGGCTTGGATTGCTTGAAGAAGACGGTGCGACTGTCGGGAGATTGAGTGTGTTTTTGTGGCTGATAATTTGGGATGTTATGATTAGTGCAACAAGAGCCTGTGAGAAATTTGGCTGAGTAACGGTGTGAGATCATGATAGCTAGAAGTATAAGTCATTGTGGGTCCTTATATTTTGCGATTGTGTCTTAAAGCCAAGTGGGGGAGCCTACCGTCGATGATTGAGTCACGTGGTTAAGTGTCTTATAGTTTACGGTTATCGGTACAATGGTGGATTAGTTATAACTGAGAAAGAGAACATTAGGGGGATTCGAGCAAGGAATTTGATAGATGTGTGCTACATTTCACCTTATTGAGATGTGAATGTTGTGAAATGACCCAGATTTGATATTCCTTTGTGAAGGTGATGTGCAAGGGAGGAGATTCATCCGATTGCTTTTTCTGGAGTATTCGTGTACTAATGGAGCACAGGTTTTTAGATATATATTCGAGACCGGGTCCGAGTGGGCAACTCCCAATGATGATTCTAGTGGGTTCAAGAATTAAAGTGTTGTGCCTAAGGATTTTCGGGTTCATCGTGTGGCTAGGGAATTAGTTTTGCAAGGGAGTGTGAAAGAGGCTTGGAATATTTCTCTGTTACCACCGGTCTGCAGTGCGGTGTTAGAGAGATGGAAGATACAGCTTCGGATTCGTAGAATATCTCCTCAGAATGGGTGTATTTGTTAAAGGTACTATTGGGTGCATGGGAAGGCAATACACGTCCTATGGGTATTGGGACGATGTGGTCTTACGGTTTGGGGTCAATCAGGTTGAGTGTTGATTTAGGTACGTTATATGTTGGAAAAGAGGTATTATTTTGAAGTCAAGTCAAGAGTAAATCGGAAGAAGTTGAGTCAGTTAGTACTGGTTTGGATCATTATTGTAAAGGAAATGATCGGTTCCTTCGATACGATAAGGCTATGCGGGTGTTTCGTGGCTATACTTGCATACTTGGCAGTCTCCGTTACTTGGTTGATTGCAGGGATCCAGTTTTGATGGTCTAGATATGTGCAAATGGGTCCCAAAGATTTATGATGGTTTCGACCACGACTTGAAGTTTGTGTTTTTTGCAGTTATGGGAATTTGGTTGTGTGTTGCAATTTTTTCTTTTGAAATGAATTAAGTGAAGGGTTCTAGCCGATGGAGTGTTTATTCCACTGGTGTTCAGTATTTATGATGGGATTCTTGTACTCACACATAGCAACATGATGGATGCAGTGAGCGGTATGGAATTAGAATTGAAGGATCAAGGTTCTGGTTCAGCTTTGACAGGGATGTCACGTGCTCGGAGGAGTGGGGGGAAAATTTCAGATGTTCAGAGTATGCTGGCGTTATTTTAATGTCGCCTAAGAATGGTATTCTGTGGAAGAGGCATTGTGTGTTGATTTGCGGATTCTTGATTTGCATTACAGAAAAATTATGACTGATAGCCATGGATGTGCAAATTTTGCTACCTGATGCGGAAGGTTGTGGAAGTATCTCCCATAGGATGATTGTGTAAGTGTGACGTGTTAGTCATTTAAGTGGTATAGATTGAAATTAGGTATGAAGATTCTGGTACTATTGTTGATTGGAGAGTTTAAGTCTGAGATACACTCTATTCCTTTGGTTGCGGGCTATGGAAGTTTGTTCCGGATTTGATAATTGATCGTATGTGTCATAGTCATTGTGGATCTTTGGAAGGTTTTTTTACCTATTTTGGGATGATCAAAATCGGCTTTGAGGTCCGTTGGTAGACCTAATGTGAGTATATATTCCATACCAGATCAGATATGCGTATTCAGCATAGCATTGCTTATGGATGAGTCTTCAAGCATGGTGGATGTTATTCATGTCATCGTCTATTTCATGTGTTACTCTTACCATGTGGGTTGTGAGGTAGCTTGATTATTCACACGTGTGTTATGATCCTGTGTAGCTTGTAATGTATATAAGTGATATGCTTTTGAGATGTTGATTTATTTATTGCACCTCAGTCGTGCTTGGGCCTTTGTAGTGCATAATGTCATCCGTCTCCCCGGAGTTATATTTATGCACTTGGCATGCTCGTGGTTGATATACGTGTGTTTAGTGCGTATGAACATTTTAGCTCGATGTGTATTTCCTTACTGATTGTTATGTATGGATCGGGTGGCACGCCGCCATGGGTATGATGTTAGATTGGGTTGTGCGCCATAACAGTATCATGTGTGAATCGGGTTACACGCCACAATATTGAGATGTTGAGTACGGTTCCTTATACTTAATTTGTGTGTTTGTTTCCTCACCTCTGAGATAATATCATAGTATTCATTTGGTTGTTTCATTCGTTACGTGGGCTGGATAGTTCTGTACTCGTGTTTGCTTTTCCTTATTGGCCATATTTGAGTTGGGTCTTGTTGGCGCATTGATGATGTCGTATGAGATTTTAGGTGGTTTTTGATTTGGATTGTCGACCGAGCAGCTTGTACTGGGTGAGACGAGGTTGTTCGGACTGGAATCAGCGCAATTGTATTTGTATAATATATGTTTGGAGGGAAATGTGACTAATTAGTTCAGAATGCGGCAATGGTTCATGCCAAATAGAAGAACTCTATGATTTATTGATTTGACGGTTGCTCATGAATTTTTGTATGTCTCTTTCATCGTTGCAGCATTGCGAGGTTTGGAACGGGATTTTTATGTGTCATGAGGTACATTATCGATGTTGAGTTCGAAAATTTGCAACTAGTGTGGTTGGAAGATATTACCATGGGCATATGAATTATGCGGTACATTATGTGGTTATGAGTTGGGGTTATATATATGTTTTGTACAACTAGTGGAGTTTGATACGGTGTATATATGCTAGAATCGAACCTTATAGAAGATTCCGGATGTTGGAATTGGGTTCTAAGGCTTGTAGGTTAAGGTAGAAAGAAGGATCTTCAGTTGGGGTTAAGTTAATATGCTCATATGGATTGTGATGGCATGGGTAGGTGCACAAGGTGTTATGCATGGATTTTTGGCAGCTTTGGAATGGTTCTTGGCACGTTCGAGGATGAACGTATGTTTAAGTTGGGGAGAATGTAACGACCCGACCGATAATTTTGAGCTCCATCATCTCGCTTGGCGTTTGATACCTTGAGTAGCTTCATTTCATATATTATGACTTGCACGTGTAGTTGGTTTTGATTTTCGGGAAGTACAAAGTTGATTTGGAAGGATAATTCTCAGTTTGGAAGCTTTAAGTTGGAAGAGTTGACCAAGGTTTGAATTTTAAGTAAACGACCTCGGAATCGAGATTTGAAGGTTCCTATAGGTTCGTAAGGTGATTTCGGACTTGGGCGTATGTTCGGGTTGAGTATCGGATGGTCCGGGACCTTTTCGACGCTTAATAGCGGAAGTTTGCAATTTGAATGTTTTGAAATTTTCTATGTTTGACTTAGAGTGAACTTTGATGTTATTGAACTCTGGGTGGTGTTCTGGGACCTTGGATAGGTTCATTTAATGGATTGGAACTTGTGTGTCAAGTTTGGTCGTGATCAGGAATGTCTAAGTGGGATTCCGATGCGTTCGGCGAAGCATGAAGGTTTGAAAGTTAAGAGAGTTTAAGAAAGTGAGTTTGATCTTTAATTCTTGGTTTCGATGTAGTAATTCGTGTTCCGAGCCTGTGCACAAGTTTACATAGGGTATATAAACCTGTTAGAATGATTGGACGGGGTTCCTCGGACATCGGGTGAGTTTTGGGGTGGTTTCAAACCACTTTTAGGCCTTTTTGAACTGTTTATAACTGATGTCAGAGGTGTGAATCACGATCGCGGGGGTCTGGGCCATGATTGCGAATAGCAAAGTGCATTCCAAACCTTGTGAATCGTGATCGCAGAAGATAGATTGCAATCGCGTAGAAGGAATTTCTGCTATCAGTGGTCTGACTTCGGATGATCCAAAAATAAAAGTTGTAGCCCTTTGAATCAGTTTTCAGAAAATAAAATCATTTGTCATTTGGAATTTTGTACAAAAGGTTATGGCCATTATACTGAAGGGTGTCTGTGAACAGAAAACACAATTTGTACATCACGATCGCGGGGATTTGGCCGCAATCTCGATGAAGAAAATGATGTTGGAACATTTACTAACCGCGATCGTGTGGCTAATGATCGCGGTCGCGAAGAAGGTGGTTTGCTAGGTGTATTAAACATCCAATTTCGGGATTTTGAGTTCATTTCTTTACTTTTATGTTCTCGAAGCACATGTAGGGCAATTTTGGGTGATTCTTGAAGACCATTTTCGTCATATATCATAATGTAAGTTATTCCTACTTTTTGTTAGTTAAATACATGGATTATATATGGATTTAAACATGGAAATTAGTGGAATTGTGAGATTTTGGAAAAAAACCTAGAAATGATATTCTTGGATTTTCATCACGAAATTAAACATGGAATTAGAAATAATTTATATATTTGAGTTCTTGGTGCTATGAATAATGTTTATTTTCGAAAATTTTTGGAATGTGGGCGGGCTTGCGGGTTGACTTTGTTGACTTTTCAAGAGGAGTTTGGAATTATAATAAAATGATTAAATTATGAGTTTTTGAGTTTATTTAGATTGGTTTGCACATTGTTTGACTAGATCCGGATCGTTTGGCATTGGTTTGAGGAGTTAGAGTGGCGTTGGATCCAGTTAGCGGATTATGGGAAAAGTTAAGTCTCATGTCTAACCTTGTGAGGAGGAAATTACCCGTAGGTATTATATTTACTATGTGCTACATGTTGTGAGAGCTACGCACGTATGAGGTGACCAGTGTCCGTGAGTTTAATAGAATTCCTGATTAGGTCCAGGTAGACTTAGACTCACGCCATGCTTTATTTGTAATGTTTGAGTTATTCTTGCTTGTTTAAATGCTTTAAATTACATTTTTCCTGAGACTAGACTTGTGTAAGTATCAGACTTGCTACTTTAGATATTTGACGAGCTACTTGTTTAGCAGTAGAAATTGTACTTCATTTTACGGATTTGTTCCGCATTGCACGTAATTGTCTGAAACGTTTCTTGAATTCCATAACTCACACATATATTCATGAGTAAGGACTGTGACCCGTCAAGTTTCAGTATTCCTTTGGGATCGGGCTGAATGCCTCAGCAGTACTATGATGGATCGGGTCGTACGACCTCGACAGTATTGTGAGATGCATCTATTGTTCGTGCTGGTCGACCCTCGACAGTGTACATGATAATTATGGGATCACGCTAAACACCTTCGCGGTACTATTATGGGATCGGGCCATGCGCCACAACTGGAAATTGTGTCACAACACTTATGGGATCGGGTCGTTCACCTCGGCAGAATTGTGCAAAATATTTTATCAAGATTCAACGTACTTATCATTCTTCCTGACTTGAGATGTGACCATTAATTGGTGTTGGCAATTATGTATTCTCTTTGTGGAAGTATCCGGTATTTGAGGACTTCATGTTTACTCTTCAGTTGAGGATTGTATTATGTACCTATATCTGTTTTCACTGATTTACTTGACATGCTTCATATCTGTCTACATTTATTGTACTTGATTTATTAGATTACTAGTAAGTGTCGATGTCGACCCCTCGTCACTACTTATTCGGGGTTAGTCTCGATACTTACTAGGTATACGTTGATTTACGTACTCATGCTACACTCTTACACTTATTGTGCAGGTACTGAGACATGTTCCTTTGGTGGTCATCTTGGTGCATAGGCGCGACTGTTGAGGGGACTTTATGGTGATCTGCATGCCATGCTACGATCCACAGCACATGAAATCTCTATCATATTCATTTAATTTATCCTGTCTATTTCTATATTCTAGACAGATGTTGTATTAGTATTGTTCTCCCTAGTCGACGCCCATGAACTCGTGACACTAAGTTTTGGGGATTTAGCTTTTACTCTTGATTGCATTCCGCTATGATTTTCTGGTTTATAGTTTTTCCTTATTCGAACATTTATAATGATAATAACTATATTTTCTATAAAAACGAAAGATTTCCTCTCTTTATTTCTTTAATTCCTTCGAATTGTATTTTGGATTAACTATTGATGTGATGATTTAATTGTTGGCTTTCCTAACGATAGCGTTGGGCGCTATCATGTCATATAGTGGGAATTGGGTCGTGATATACAATCCTTAAATCGGTGGTACAGAGCCATAAGCTCTACTGAAATACACTAGGAACCTCTATTACAATATTGTTCGAAAACAAAAGAATATGTAGCATATGATCACTAGAAGGTGACTCCGATGCCTGCGAGCGTCAAGCAGGTATACCTTGAAGTCTGCGCAAAGTCTGAAGCAACTCACTAGCATCCGGCATGGGCAGAGGTACCTGGATCTACACAAAAATATGTTAAAACGTAGTATGAGTACAACACAACGGTACCCAGTAAGTATCAAAACTAACCTCGGTGGAGTAGTAACGAGGTCAGGTCAAGAAACTTACTAGACATAGAAACCTATGCAGAATATTAATATAATCTAATAACGGGAAGTAAAAGCAATAAATGACAACAAAGCAGAATGATAATATGAGGCTAAAAATGGAAGTAAAAGCAATAAATGACGACAAAGAGTGAACATATGATAAAAACAACAAATGATCAAATACAGTCAAAATACAAGTGAAAAGAATTAAGGAAAAACAATTTTTCAAATCAACAAGCCGTTCCAACATAAAATATATAACAAGAATCACCCCGAGGTACCACACCTCATATTCACATTTGAAAAGTCACAATCGCAATCTTCCTTATATCACCGCGTGAACCTTGCATTTATTTTAGAAACATTTTTTTTTCCGAAATAGCTTCACGCGCTTTAGCCCCTTATCTCGCCGCGTGCGCTTCAAATGAAATAATTTTCCTTACTAGCAACACGCGCATAAATCCCCCTTATCTTGCCTCATGCACATCAATATCACCACCCTTATACCGCCGCATGCGCATCTCATCACAACACAACAATCAACTTGCACCACACGTGCCCATATTCCACAACATTGCCAAAACAACACTACCAATATCACCACAACACATAGACCACGGCTCAACCACAATGTGTACAAGAATATCAATAACAACAAATAAAACATGAATAACTCAACAATGAAAGATACTCCATAAAAAATCAACTTCAATAATAACATGTTAATAGCTCTCAATAACTATAACTTCAATTAAATGTATAAGAATAAACTCAACAATGAAAGACATGACATGTAATAACAATCTCAATTAAATGCATATAAGATTAAACTCGACAAGGAAATATAGAACATGTAATAACAACTTCAATTAAAGCATATAAGAATAAACTTGACAACGAAAGATATAACAAATAATAACAACTCCAATTAAATACTTATAAGTAACTTAAGAGTCTAAACCGATCAATTTTCACATATAAGCTCGTGTACACACTTTGTCACCTCATGTATGCATCTTCCACATAGTTTAAATAGTGCAATTAAGCTCAATCCTACGTGGTAGGTCCCCCACACAAGGTTAGGCAAGATACTTACCTCAACTAGGCCAAATCAACACCCAAAAATGACCTTTCCCTTAAATTTACCTCCGCATGGCTCAAATCTAACACAAAAAGGACTTAATATCATCAAATAATGCAAGGGAAACCAATTTCGATTAATAAAGCTAAGATCTTTACCCAATTCCCTAAAATTAAACAAAAGTCAACCCCGGGTAAGTCCGGTCAAAACTCGAGACCAAGGGTAGATCTCGACTACCCATAACCCCACGACTTCATATATGTGTTTTGTTTCCAAATTCAAGTCCAATTCGACTCTCAAATATCAAATTTTTATTTTTTAAAATATAGACAAAATTTCCCAAATATTCTCTTCAAATTCCATGGATTAGATGTTAAATATCATAAATAACCATGCAATTGAGAACCCTCGTAAATGCGGACACTACCTCACAAATGTGGCGCCTGACAACTCAGGAAAATTTCGCAAATGCGACACCGACTTCGCAAATGCGGCCAGATGGTCGCAAATGCGAGATACCCAGCCAAAGTCCATCCTATTCCAAACCAACTCAAAATGATACCAAATTTTGTAGACAAGTTCCAAATACCAAAACAGACCTATTCCAAGTCCCAAAACTAAAATCCGAACCCGATAGCCATAAAGTTAGCCTACGGTCAAACCTAAGGAATTTCTAAACATTCAAATTTCTAACTTTCGGCAAAACAAGTCAAATCAACCTAGGGACCTCCAAATTAATTTTTGGATATACGCCCAAGTCCAAAAATCATGTTATGAACTTATCGAAGCCTTCAAAACACCGTTTCGGGGTCGTTTTCACCAAAGTCAAACTTCGGTCAATATTTCCAACTTAAGCTTCTAAACCAAGAACTAAGACATCCAAATCATTCCAAAACTTCCCCGGAATGAAACTACCCATCCCCCCAAGTCATAAAACCATAAAGACACATGCGGGAAGCATCAAAAGGGAAAACAGGGCTCAAATACACAAAACGACTGATCGGGTCATTACAACTTGCCATGCTCTCATGCCATGAAGTGCTTTCAACATATTGGTTTGTAGCGATGAGGTATGTTGATAGAGAATATAGTGTGGATGCATATGCAAACATCTATAGCGAGCACTTCCAACCATTGGGTTTTGAATTTTATTGTCTGCCACAACCATTTGTAATTGTTTGTAATATGGCATTTTTGTATCGCAGGGGCGTGTAAAAAAGAACGCAGATACGGAACCAAATGAATGTTGGGGATACCATATATGCACGTAAATATGGGTTGTGTTCCCATAAAGGACACGATCACCGTAAATGTCCTACAGTCGTTTGGGACGCAGTGGCAATTCAGCTCCTGGTGGCAGTTCATCCAACATTGGCAATCATCAGGCATATTATTAGTTTTTTTAGCAGTATATTTAGTAGGAATAAGTGTCTGTAATAATGTGTTTGCAATATCAATAAAATAAAAATGTATTTCCAATAGTTTTAACTGACACTTAGCATTGAATATTCAATAGAAAAATTAACAAAAAATTGAAATATTTTCATTCATCATAATAGTCATTGTCGGGCACTAATTCATCACTACTTTCGTCGGGGTCTTCATTGTCATTTTCTTCATCTTGTTCGTATCTATCTGGACCTAAGGCATCATAATCCAGCCCCCAATTGTGACATCTTTCTCACATTTCATCGTTATCATCAATAAGACTACTTGCTTGGTTTCTACAATAATATGGCACTTCAATGTCCAACGTCTACAGTATATATTTTGGTAGGCCCTCCCACTCCACTACTATTAGGAAAACAGGATAATCAAGATCTCTATGCAATTTTTCATTCTCTAATAAATCCCAATGCTGATCCTCAGTCCCTTGGAGGTAGTTAAGATCATCCAGTGCATCATGAACGGCTAGTGCCTTTTCCATATCTAAGATCTCCTACATCAAATACCGAATAACTTCTGGTTCATCTATACGTGTGGATGTTTGGAACATTGCAGATAATGCTTGTGGTACAGCTAGCCAATGCCAACTATATTATACTTCATAATCGCATCTTTTTTAGTATAGAGCAATCTACTGTAGGTTTTTACCCTGAATTCACACACATTCAGGCTTTGTAGAATACGCCTCCCCCTAAAAAATATGCCCTGCAATTTTTAGATCTATATGTATATTGATGGGTTTATTTTCTAAGGCATGTAAAACATCATATCACTTATCATCCACCAAATCAATATAGCAACCTAGCATATTTTTTTCAAAAAAGGGATTGATTGTGTTCTGGCCCGTACCATATGGATCTTTTTAGCTACCTTTATCTTTTTGCCTCTTCTTACACCATTTATTAAATGTAAGTGGCATTTTGGAAAGACTTGGTTAAATGAATAACTGGAAAAAAAATTTGGTTCTACTTAACAAGAACGAAAGTAGAGGTAGTTCAACATAACGCATGTACAATATGTGCTACTAAACGTACGCATTGTCTTGTCGACCTGAAAAGGCTTGTATGCAATTGTACCATAATGATTACTTTACTAGTTCAACATGGCGCATGTGCAATATGCGTTATGCAAAAGTTTTAAAAAATAGTACAAATTAAATGCACGTCTTGTCTTGTCAACCTGAAAAGGTCTGTACACACTTGTACCGTAATAATTCCTTTACTAATTCAACATGGCGCATGTACAATATGCGTTATGCAGCAATTCAAAAAAATGGTACAAATTAAATGCACGCCTTGTCTTATCGACCTGAAAAGGCATGTACGCACTTGTACCGTAATGATTGCTTTGTTAGTTCAACATGACGCATGTACAATATGCGTTATGCAACCTAAAACCACCCACTTTCCAACCTTTAAAAACCCCGCGCATGTTACTTTATTCTTTGCGAATCCTCATAGCTCAAAAAACTAAATAATCTTATTTTTCATAAAATTTCAAGTTCTAGCAATACGATATGTCTGGACGCGATGAGGTCCCTAGGTTTTATTGTGGGAAATGTGCAATTTTGAAGTCATGTTGAGCCACTTGAAATCTAGGGCATAAATGTTGGATGTGTAAATACATTGTAGTTATTAATATTCAAGTTTATGTTCGTTATTCGGATATTTATTTTATAACATAATACTGATAGTCGTATGTTATCATCACCATTCGTAGGACAAAAATCAATGTAACTATGAAGAATGGTACGATGAACCCATTAACGAGGAACACAATAAATCATATTTACTAATTTATATTCTGTTATAGCGCATACATGTGTGTTTACCCATAAAATTATACAGTTAAATTTGTAACGTGGTTTATAGACAAACGAATTAATTTGATCCCAAAATGATAAATAAATTAAATAAAATACAAGACTTAGCATTGAAATGGAGATATGACAACAAATAGTTTGGTTTTGGGAGAATGGCTTCTGAAGGCAGCAATAAGAATATCAAAAGATAGAAAATAAAGTATTATTGAGCTTAGAACAATGCGTAGTATCAGTCTGTCAGAAATTTCGTGTCTTACAATGGTTGTTGAAATCACTATTTATAGCTACACATAGGGAACAAGGTCCTAGGATCAAGCCCCTCGTAAATGACAATCATGGAGGCCATTGATGAATGTGTAACGGCAGGCTAAGAATGCAAAATTCTCTATAATAGATTTTATATTTAATACTGAAGAATATTCTTCACTGAATGTCAACGGGTGGCAAATGTTTGTTTGCTTTCGTTAGCAATATTCCCTTTGGGGTTTGACCGGTGCAAACCGAGGCTGATGTCCCCGGTCTTGGTTTCCACTTGCCTTGCTTTCCATCTATCTTCGATTCCACATGTCACTCTATTATTCCAGTATTTAATACGAACTGATTTTACCCTATACAGATAGCCCCCCTACTTTTTGGTGGCACATTTTTATGTCATCGGAAGTTGGTGAAGACACCTTTCTTGGCGGAAAATTTCTGATCCCTTCTGAAAAGCTTCTGATACTTGATTAGACGCATGTCTCTTTGCATTTAATTCCTCGAACACGTGTCACTTCACGATTTAGCAATATTTTCACTGGTTCTCGAGGTAATCATAGCCACAATTTTAGCCGCCTATTCCTTTACTTATACACCTCATTCTTCTTCTTTTACACTTTATAGTTTTTCAAACTATGTCAACTACTTTGTATTCAACTCTTTCCTTCTTTCACTCTTATCTAATCTTTTTCTTCAAAAAACTATTATTACCTTTTGCTAACCATGGATTCCTCCTCCAAGTATTCAACTTCTCTAAAAATACAAAGAAAGCACCGATGATGCTGCCCCTCCTACGGTGAGCACCATCATTACCAGAAGACTCAGCACAGCCAAGGACTTCGAAGAGAAGTTTCCTTCTACAAGCTCTCGTACATGGGCTATTGGCGTATACCCTTCTTCAATTCGTCCTTCTAGCATTCCGTCTGTGAAGGAGGATTGTGGTTGCCATGACCTGAGCATCATCTCTCCCGAACTGGTAGAGCGGGTATCCTTCCCTAAGAAGGGTTTTATTTACGTTTATACGTACCCCTTCACTTTGGGCCCATTCTCATTGAGCGGGGGACTTAACCCCCTGATCTTGGAGTTCAACCACCGGTATCAAGTCTACCTGGAACAAGTAGGCCCCTCTGTGTGGCGGAAGGTAGCCTATCTATGACGGCTATGCCAGGAGACGAAAAAAGAGCTCACCTTGGCTCGCATGATGAACCTCTACTCCCCCAAGATTTTCCGTGGGGGAGTAATAAACTTTAGCAAACGTGGCCACCACGCTTTGCTCACCAGCATGGATGACAAAAACATCCGTGGATGGATGGGGCGGTTGGTTGTTGTTGTCACTAGGGATATCATCCTGGCCACAACTCCATCTTTTCCTGAGTCATGCACTCATACACGTAAGTTCAATGTCTGTCTTTTCTCTGAAAAATAGTTGTTTCATGCCATTACTGATCCTTCTCTTTTCATTATTTTAGCAACTCGGCGGACTCCACCAAGGGTTGAAGGCTTGGACCAGTGGGTTCAGCAGATTCTGGACATTACCACGCCTGAGACCCGCCGGTGGTAATAACTGGCCCCAAAATAGTGATGGAAGGCCAATTTTCACGGTAAGTTGACTTGTGAGATTTATTTTGCCCTCATCTTATTTTGTTTTGTATAAGAAAATTGGTTAACTTCTTTTTTTGTTGAATTCAGGTCTTCCGCAGGGCTCTATTACTGTCCCCGATGAAGAGGCCTTCACCCGAACAGGCGCCATCGGATCAGCCTTTGGTGCAAGTGCTTCCTTTTGGAGTCCCCAGTTGGAGATCAAGCAACCAAAAAGGCATCGCTCCTCCTCGGCCGAGGAAAAAAATAAAAAGGTAAAGAACCCCACATCCGAACCAACCACAACCATTGTGATGATTGATGATGATGGGAAAGCTAGTGATGAAGGGGCTTCCCTACAGAGAAGACGACATCCTTCATCAGCTCAACAGAATGCTCAATCCGAAGAGCTTATAACACCAACCGAGGACGACGTCCAAGAACTCTAGGGAGAGTGTGATCTAGTGGAGAATGCCAATTCTCGCTTTCGAGCCCCAATTGCTACTCCCAGTACTATGAGCCTAAGTATCGGGCCTATTTCATCTTTGATTTATGAGCAACCTACCACCAGCACTGCCTTTGCCATAGCTGCTTCTCAACCCACAACACCATCAGCTTCATCTCCTTTCACGGTGGCCATACCTTCATCACCAGCAACTGCTACATCACCCCCACTGGCCGCAGACACCCGAGAAGAGTATGTCCCTCTTCCCTAGACCATGGGAATTTGGGGCACAACTATTCGTCCCCATTCGCAGATCCCTAGAGGAAGAGGAGTGTCTCCCTCTCGGTCTCTACCGAGTGCCATCTATTGTCCCAACCAGTGGAACTCGCCAATTACCTGAAGCCGCTAGCTTCAAAGAAATACAAGAAGAAAATATACTCTCTTTAGGGGGAGTGTATGATAAAAAATGCCATTCACAATGCAACAACGGTATGATACATGTTCTCTTTGCTGTTTGTTCTTTCTTGATTTGTTATGACAGGATTTCTAACTTAGGTTTTTGCTTCGCATGCCAACTTCCTTGCTTCCGATGGCCTTCATAAGTTTATCCTTGATAAAGAGAAGCTTACGTATGAGCGGGATCAATTGTTGGTTGAGAGGGACCAAGTTGTTACTCACCTCTTCGCACTGGAAGCACAAGCTTCTGAAGCCAGTGAGTTGGAGGCTCGGTTAAAGCAGAGCTAGCAGGAAGTGATGGCCCTTAGCCAAGTGGCCTCCCAGTTAAGTGTGCAATTTCAAGAAGCCAAGGCTAAATGGTCTGAGATCCAAAACATTGTACTTGCTGCTGCTGAGCGCGAGGCTGCCTCTACTGAGAGATTGAATAACTTGGAGGCAGCCTTGAACTCCAAAGTTGGAGGTTGTTGTTGTTGAGGAGAAGCGTTCCCAAATAGAGGAGAAGTACAAGAGTGTCATGGAATACAATAAGGTTCATATCTCCACTATCCATGACCTTGATCTCAGCCTTATGGCCACAAGGTCCTAGCGTTATAGCCTTTCAACCACGGATGATCGTCTTAAATCAGATCTCCAGCACCAAGAGGATTCCCTCACTATTGAGAAAACACATTTTATGTATAACATGAGGAGAAATACCTTGGAAGAGGACAAAGAGAGCATCATTGACTTTGATGTCGAGATCGCCAAGGCCCGAGAGCTGGAGTCAACCGCCTGAAGGTGCCTCCCGGCTCGAACCGATGCAACTGACTCTTCCGGTTCTGAGTTCTCGGGAACCGAGGAGGAATTTGAAGGGGATAATGATGAGGACCAAGATCCTAAGCCGACGGCAAATCCGCCTACTTCCCCTGGGGGCGCAGATGCTTCTCTACCCCCGAATTCTCGGGATGCACTAGTTTAGTTTTTCACTTTCTTTTCCCTTTGTCGTTTTCTTTTCATACTTTTGTACTTGTGCTGCTTGGCACGATTGTTATATAAAAGTGTTTTTTGTTTAAGCATTGTGCAAAATTTACTTTTTTGTGTCGAATTATGTAGGGCTTCGAGTGTATTTTTTCCCGATAGCATTTGGGTTCCGGGCATAAACTCTTCTGAAACTTACCCTTTACTATGAGGGTTTCATAAGAGAGGGCCCTTTTATATTTACGGTACTCTTGAAAAGGACGTCTCCTGTTCATTTCGGCACTAGTATTTGAAATATTTGATCAACTTTTAAATGATAAAATTAATTCATCGTTCGGAGAAGAAACAAGATAAAAATAAAAGGACTTTACTTTATTCCTTCCATTTTCAAAAGTACATAAGCATTCGTTTTGCTGAAAAGAAATTTCCATTACTTGTGGCTAATTTGTACAACTTATTTCTACGGGGCTGGCCGCGCAGTCCCAGGTTCAGATGATACATTCTTGTTCCTCGATTTCGTAGTCCTGGTTTCTGTGGCAACTAGGTTTCCGTATTCTTATATCATTCCCCCCAGTGTTCGAATGTGAAGAATGCGAATTGGAACACTGGAAGTCTTGCTCCTTTGAAGATTCCACTAGTGAATGGTTGGATAATCTTTGGTCTGATTGCAAGCTTCATTTCTGGTTAGGAACTTTGCTACTGAGCCAAATATTATCTAACCACCCCCAGTGGCTTGTAGTGAAGGGGAACTTGTGAACGGTCGGGTAGCTTTTGGTCCGTTAGCAAGCTCTGTTTCCCATTAGGAACTTTGCTATCGAAAGACTATCTAACCATCCCGTAGTGGTTTGTTGTTTCCATGCCTTGTCATTTAAAGGTCTTATTTCTGCTGATGGCATTTCCTTAGTAGTATGCTTTTCGTTGTTGCCTTGTTAAAAACCTTGCTAGAAAAACCCAATCAGGACAAAAACTGGATGAAGGGAAAAAGAGTGCAGCACATACTTTCAGTAAAGGCGGTACTCATCAGCAATAGTACCTTTTGAGGTGTGCCACATTCTAGTTGCTCGACAATTTTACTCCGTCTTGATTTTCTAGTTCATATGATCCTTTTTCGGTGACAGCTGAAACCTGGTAGAGGCCTTCCCACATCAAACACGGCTTCCCTGTGTTGAGCTCTCGGGTATTTTGAGACACTTTCTTAAAACCAAGTCTCCCACTTTGAAATAACGGAGATTGGCTCTTCGATTATAGTATCTTTCCATTCTTTGTTTCTGGGTCACCGTCCTTATATGCGTCAAGTCCCTGCATTCGTCAAGAAGCTCCAATTTAACTAGCAATGCTTCGTTGTTTACTTCTTCACCCGCCCGAAAGTATCTCATGGTAGGTTCTCCCACTTCTACTGGGATCAGGGCTTCTGCTCCGTATACGAGAGAGAAAGGTGTCTCTCCCGTGCTTGACTTGGTCGTCATTCGGTATGCCCAAAGCATTCCTGGTAACTCTTCGGGCCATTTTCCTTTAGCTGCTTCCAATCTCTTTTTGAGATTTTAAATAATCACCTTATTTGTCGATTCCGTTTGGCCATTTGCGCTCGGGTGGTATGGCGAAGATGTGATTATTTTGATTTTCAAGTCTTTAAGCAATTTTGTGAACTTTGTGCCTATAAATTGCCCGTTGTTGTAGGCTATTTCTTTTGGTATTCCGAAACTGCAAATTATGTTCTCCCATAGGAAATCGACCACTTCGCGCTTGCCAATATTTTGGTAAGGACCTGCTTCAACCCACTTAGAGAAGTAATCAGTTAAAATCAAAAGAAATCTTACCTGTCAGTGGCAGCGGACCGACTATATCCATCCCTCATTTCATGAATGGCCAAGGCGACAATACCGAATGCAATAGTTTTGTCGGTTGATGCACCAACGCCGCGTGGAGTTGACACTTGTCGCATTTCTGAACAAATGCCTTAGCGTCTTGTTCCATCCCGAGCAAGTAATATCCTGCCCTAACTAACTTTAACACTAACGAGTCCTCACCCGAGTGATTTCCACATATTCTTTCATGAACTTCTCTCATGACGTAATTAGCCTCGGATGCTCCTAAACATCGGTCAACAGGCCTTGGAAAGACTTTCTACACAACTGGCCTCCTCAGAAGCTGTAGCGAGCTGCTTTGGTGCGGAGTGCCCGGGATGCCTTTGGATCTTCGGGTAGTTTGTCGTGCTCAAGATAGTCGATTATCTCATTTCTCCAATCCCATACCAAACTGGTCGCATTTACTTCATAATAACCATCCATATCCAATACCAAATGCATGAGCTGTACGACCGTACCAGAATCTCATCCCTTTATTTCCGTGGACGAGCCTAGATTGGCCAGTACATCTGCTTTTGCATTTTCTTCTCTCGGGATGTGGGTGATTGACCATTCCTTGAACTGTGAGAGAAGAGTCTGGACTTTCACTACATATTATTGCATGCGTTCCTCTTTAGTGTTGAAGATCCCGTATACCTAATTTACTACCAGTTGGGAATCACATTTGATTTCAATGACCTCAGAGTCTAGTCCCCGGGCCAGTTCAAGTCCTGCAATCAAAGCCTCATACTCGACTTCATTGTTAGTCAAGGGAACAGTTCTTATGTCCTGTCTCAGAGTTTCTCCCGAGGGCTTAATTAGTACTACCCCGAGCCCGGACCCTTTCACATTGGAAGCTCCGTCCGTGAACAAGGTTCAGACTCCTGATGTCATTTCCGACACCATCACCGCTTCTTTAGTGGCCAAAGGCAGCAGTCTGAGACTGACATCGGCTACGAAGTCAGCCAAAACTTGCAATTTGATCATAGTCCTGGTTTATACTCTATGTCAAATTCACTCATTTTGAATGCCCACTTGGTCAGTCGACCTCACAATTCAGGTTTGTAAAGGATATTTTGTAGGGGAAAAGTTGTTACCACGGTTATCAGGTTGTATTGAAAATAAGGCCTAAGATTTCAAGCGGTGACTACGAGAGCTAAGGATAATATTTTGAGGTGTGGGTAGAAACTTTCTGCCCCCGTTAAAATTTTACTAGCATAATAGATAGGAGATTGCGTACCTTCATCTTCACGGACTAAAATGGCACTTACCGCTACCTGTGAGACCAGGTAAATTAGCAATTGTTCGCCTTCCTCCGGTTTTGATAGTAACAGAGGGCTTGATAAATACCTTTTCAAATCTTTCAGGGCCTGCTGGCATTCCGGAGTCCATTCGAAGTTGTTCTTCTTTTTTAGAAGTGAGAAGAAGTTATGGCATTTTTCTGAAGACCAGGAAATGAACCTGCTTAGAGCGGCCAGTCTTCTAGTTAACCTTTGGACCTCTTTCATATTTGACAGATGATCGAGAATGTCCTCGATGGCTTTAATTTTATCGGGATTGACTTCGATCCCCCTTTGTGACACCAGGAAACCCAAATATTTACAGGAGCTGACTCTGAATGAACACTTTTCGGGGTTAAGCTTCAAGTTGTGCTTCCTTAGGATGTCAAAGGTTTCTTGGAGGTGTTTCAAATGATCACCTGCATTCAAAGACTTAACCAACATATCATATTATTGTAAACTTCCATTGTTTTCCCTATTTTCTTTTCGAACATTTTGTTCACGAGCCTCTGATAAGTGGCTCCGGCATTCTTAAGCCCGAAAGGCATCACATTGTAGCAATATATGCCAAAGTTCATTATGAACGAAGTCTTTTCCTTATCCTCCAGGTTTATTTTGATTTGGTTGTACCCGGAATAGGTATTAAGGAAACCCATCAACTCGTGCCCAGCCATCGCATTAATCATTTGGTCAATGTTTGGAAATGGGAACGAGTCTTTTGGGCACGCCTTATTCAAATCCTTATAATCTACGCACATGCAAAATTTATTATTTTTTTTGGAACTACTACTAAGTTAGCTAGCTAGTCGGAATACTTTATCTCCCAGATTGAACTAATATCAAACAATCCAGTTACGTCTTCTTTGACAAACCTATTTCTGACCTCGGCAATATGGTATTTCTTCTGCCATACCAGAGGAATGTTGGGGTTTAGGTTTAACTTATGCACGGACACCTCTAACAGAATACCTGTCGTATCCGCATGCGACAATGCAAAACAATCAACATTAAATTTAAGAAATTCTATAAATCCTGACCTGAGCTCGGAGTTTAATCTTGTCCCTAAGTGGAACTTCCTCTCTAAGAAGTTCTCAAAAATGCGACTTGTTCGAGTTCTTCCGCCGTAGATTTGGTTGCGTCCGTTTCTTCCGGTACCTAGAAATACCTTGGTACCTGATAGGATTCCGACGACTCCTCCCCTTTGTCTACTTTGTTTGGTTCGGGAGTGGGCGTTGGTTCCTATAATTGCTATGCTGCATGTTCCTTCACTTTGCTATTGGAAACTAAGATCGCATTCATTTCCCTTGCTGTCAGTTTATCTCCTTTTATCTGTTTAATTCCCTCCGGAGTTGGGAATTTCAGGAGTTGATGGCACAACCTTCATCTCGTGTAGCCATGGAATCATTGTGCCGTAGTAGGAGTCCATCGACTCCTCCTCCAAGGCATCGTTGTGTGGTAGTAGGAGTCCATCGACGTCCTTATCCAAGGCATCGTTGTGCAGTAGTAGGAGTCCATCGACGTCCTCCGTGAATGTGATATCGTCCTTGGAAACTTCCCGAAGTCTTTTTCTATGAGTCACCGATACCTTTGTCATTTTTGCTGCTGAAAAGGTTACACCATTAATCTCGTTCCCCCCGAAAATCATGTTGATCGTTAGTCTAGGAGGATATTCTCCTATCTTCGAGGGTTATGTGTTATCCCGGCTGCGACCGTAGTTATTTTTATCCTGGTCACTTAAGAACTCTCTGAGATGGCCATTTTTCAGCAATGTCGCCACCTCATCACGCATATGTCGGTAGTCTCCAGTCCGGTGGCCGTTAGTCCTATGATACTCACACCATAGATTAGGATCCCTCTAACTGGGATCGGATCTCATTAGCCTCGGGAACCGTGCTTACTTAATATTCCTCATCGCCGATACTAGTTCCACCACGCTGACATTGAAATTATACTCGGATAATGTAGGGTAGGTGGAATCCCGAGAGCCTGATATCTCTTTGTTCTGTATGATATGTTATTCCGGCCACGGTCAACTCTCCTATCGGTAGAGAACCTGTCCATCGACCGAAAACCTATGTCGCGTCCTTTGGCCCTTGTGTAGGGAAAAATCGGCCCTTAGAAGATCGTCGATCAGTGTCAAAATCGTCCTTGGACTTATCCTTATTCTTTTCTCGATCCCGACCCTTGGTTGATGCCGGGAAACCAAGTTGGTCATTCTTTATTCTTATCTTTGATTCCTAGCGGTTGTGGACATCTGCCCATGTAGTCGCCTGAAACTCAAGCAAATATTTTTTTAGTTTCCGGGAAGCGTTAGAGCTCCTCGGGTTCAGCCCCTTAGTAAAAGCCTTAGCTGCCCATTCATCTAGCACGACCGGTAGCAACATCCTTTCCTTCTGAAATCTGGTCACTAACTCTCGCAGCAATTCAGACTCTATTGAAATTTGTACCTTCCTGGCCCCCGCATAGGCCTTGATGAAAAAGGGAATCAATTGCGTGCTCGGGTAATAGTGAATACCATGTCAGGGCCCCCTTCGTGAGGGTTTCCATGAACTTCTTCAGCAAGACTGACTCAATCTCGTGCGGAGCTAAGTCATTTTCTTTCACCGCCGTTGTGTAGGTGGTGATGTGCTCCTGAGGATCCGAAGTCCCATCATATTTTGGTACGTCTGGCATTTTGAACCGCTTCGGGAATAGCTCTGCTGCCGCGCTCGATTTGAATGGAAACTGCGTATATTTCTTTGAGTATGATCCTTTCAATACTGGCGGTGCACCGGACTTTGGTCCATTCGGGTGTTTATTTCCCTCATAAACCGCATGAGATCGATTTTAAAGGGATCACTCCCGTTGTTGTTTCCAGATCCGTTGTCGTTCCCCCTGGCCCCGTCGAAACCTACCTCACCCCTCGGGGTGTTATTATCAACCTTTTGTGCTGTTTGGTTTGCGGGAGCACCAGGAGGAACTGGACCTCTTCCATTCGCGTTGTTGGAAGCACCCGACAATGCTTGCCTCAACTTTGTCATGGCCTAATCTTGTCGCGAGAGATGGCCCATAATAGCCTTTTGTTGTTCCCTTATGATTCTCACCATTTCCGCAACGTGTTCGTCTTCAGCATCACCAAGAGTTGCCTCCCGAACATGTCATGGATATTGCCTGCCATGGACCGGCGTGGCTACATCCTCCTTGTTGCGGGTAACACTGATCGAATTTTCATGTTGAGGCGGATTTCCTTGGGCCTCAACGTTTTGTACGGTGTTGACATCGTTATCTGCCATTTTGTTTTACGATTTTTCGGTAAGAGACAAAGAATCAAACAGATTAGTAATAGATGCAAGGATCAACTCAATTATGCAACTGTCTAAGCCCCACGGTGAGCGCCAAACTGTTTACTTGTAAAATGATACAGTTGAATTTGTAATGTGGTTTATAGACAAGCGAATCGATTTGATCCCAAAATGATAAATAAATTAAATAAAATGCAAGACTTAGCGTTGAAATCGAGATAAGACAACAAATAATTTGGTTCCGGGAGCAGGGCTTCCTAAGACAGCAATAAGAATATCAGAAGACAGAAAATAAAGTATTATTGTGCTTAGAACAATGTGTAATATCAGTCTGTCAGAAATTTCGTGTCTTACAATGGTTGTTGAAATCACTATTTATAGCTACACCTAGAGAATAAAGTCCTAGGATCAAGCATCTCTTAAATGACAATTATGAGGGCCATTGATGATTGTTGTAACGGTAGGCTATGAATGCCAAAATTTTCTGTAACGGATTGTATATTTAATGCTGAAGAATATTCTTCACTGAATGTAACAAATGTTCGTTTGCTTTCGTTAGTAATATTCCCTTTAGGGTCTGCCCGGTGCCAACCGAGGCTGCTGTCCCCAGTCTTGGTTTTCACTTGCCTCGCTTTCCGTCTGTGTCCGATTCCACGTGCCGCTCTATTATTTGAGTATTTAATACGAATCAATTCACATGTATTAAGTTTGAAATATTGAACTCTATCCCTTTTTTTCATTTATTTTGATCTCTTGTGTCCAAAAATGCAACATTTAGGTTCCAGACTCAAATAAAAACATACTATCCTTACCTTAACAAAAAAAAAAAGGTATCATTTTCTTAACTGCTTTTGCCTCACACAAAACGTGACGCACGATTAAAATAAGTCCCAACCGACGACTTGGGCAAAATTAGTCTTCTAGTTAATTATTAATAATTCCTCTTGCTTTCATTCGGTTAGTGCTTTATCAACTTTTCAGTTCCCACTGGAAAATCCTCTGTATGTTACTTTCCAAAGTAAAAGTTTTCATTCTGAATGGAAAGAATTTTTTTAATTTAAGAAGTACAACTAACACCGTGTACATATTTTCTTTCACCTATAACATAGCATAACAACATATACCACCACTATCAAACTTTCTTATTTAAATTGCCTTCCTCTTAATTCTTTGTGATTGCAAAACTATATTTTTTCTTTTCCAGTTGAAAGAAGTGGGAAATGGGCGGAGTTAAGGTGACGATGGAGGTGGGAAGCGACGGCGTGGCCGTCATCACCATCTTTAATCCTCCAGTGAACGCTCTTGCTATTCCCAGTAAGCTTATCCCTTTATACTTATTTCGATTTCACTTAATGTGTTTGGATTGGATTTTGATTCGAACTTTGTGTATTGGTGGTTTCAGTTATCGCTGGATTGAAGGAGAAGTGGACTGAAGCGACGATGCGAAACGATGTTAAAGCTATTGTTTTAACTGGTTAGCTCTCTATACCGTTCGGTAATTAGGTGGTTGCTTGTAATTCAGCGAGATCTTCTGTGTTCTACGACTAGGATTCAGGAATTGAGATGATTTATTTCGTCTATAAGTGAAATTTCACTTTCTAAAGAATGTGGTGAAGCGAAGTGTTAGTGATCTGTTGCTTTATGGGATGCTTTATGGATTTATTTATTTATTTATTTGATAACGCTGGTGTTTAGACCAGGTTCTTGCACCTTGACTATTCCACTTGGTGCCTGCTACCTCCCACCAATAGAGGTTCCGGTTAACACTGTGTACCAAGCTTAGTGTCACCGGGGCGTTTTTAGCCAGTCTAAAGTCACACCCGCGCGGCAGTCAAGTTGCGCACTTGACTCAGCATTTCCCAACACTTAGCCAAATTTTCAGCAAGTTTGACCTTAGACGAATTTAGGCAGCAAATGTAAAGATAACACAATCAAATACGGAAAAATCCCAACCTTTGTATTAATTCGAAAATCTACAAAGGAACCCCTCACTTTGCTATGAACACAAGTCGTTCACAGCCCACTTCGTCTAACCAAGATCACAAGTCAATCTTGCACATTAAGACCTGGCCAATGCCCGGCCTTAGCCCCTTTTTGAAACACTTAAAAAACCTCACGTTTCTCTCTTGTTTCCCTTACTTAATTTTACACGAAATTCCCACTTAAAATCTGACTAAGTCCAAAGGCACCTATTTATAGCACATAGGCAGCCTTTGGGACTTGACAGCACATAGACACTTGTTGTCTACAGCTTTTGCCACTTGGCGGGCTAAGACTAAATCTGATCCTAACTTGTAGTTGACATCCCCAACTACATACGCCATTATCTCCACGAAATGATAGTAGATACAAGCACTAGACAGACATGGGTACAATTAGTTACAAAAAGGAAACCGCCAACTGCTTTGGCATGTGCACTGCATGTGCCCTTTGACTTGGTCAGCTGCTGCACGCCCAAGGCTGGCATTGCGCCCAGCCTTGGCATGACATTGCTCCGCACCAATGCCTTGCCCGCAACCTGTCGCCCATGACATTGCTCCGCACCAATGCCGAGTTTCTGCCTTGCCTATGTCAACCCTTGTTTCACCCGTGACATTGCTTGTATTTTCCTTCACATAGCCTTGTCTTAGCTATTGAAAGCCTTTGTCATCATCCCGCACTGTTCTGCCTTAGCTTAGCCCGCACTTGGCGCTGCCACAACCCAAAAGTGCCCGTGTCATTGACTTTGGCGCGTATGCCGTGCCATGCCACCCTAACTTGCCCACACTGCCTTGTCAAGCCTTTGCCAAGCATGTCTTACTTGCCCCAAGACCTTGGCCAATACTTGCCCACAACAGCCCACATGACAATGTCTTGTCCATTGCCCGCTTGATCGTTTTGCCCGCGCATAGGCCAACGGCAAGGCCATCACGCCCAATCCTTGTCACAGCCGCGCCACGCCCGATGTCAAAGAGTCAGGCCCCTAACACTTAGGCAGATAGGAAGAAATCACCTAGTGTTTCTTTGCCTCACTTGTGATTGAACGTGTTTGTGGTTCTCAGTCCACTTCATTGACCAATAGGCCACATCCTTGGGTGCTTTATGGATTTATTTGAGTTTAATGTTTTTGGTACTTTTGGTGTTTTCCTTAACTCCACCTATGGTGAGTTTTGCATAGCCGGACCAAGGCCTGCCCGGATAAAGTAGGTTGGCGGTTAGTTTAATTTAGTTGTAGTTTGATGAATCATATAGGGCAGTGGCGGATGCATGTAGACCCAAGTGGTGTCACGTGATGCCGCTTCGTCGGAAAATTTTATTTAATTCATTTATGGTAGATTATATGCGAATAGCAAATAATATATAATGGAAATAAAGTGACTCTATTTGCCAAATGCAGTTCTTAGTGCATTCGTCGAGCGTCTAATTTTCCTAGCAAAAGTTGGAGGTTCGGTTCCAACCGCCTGTATTTTCTTTTTCTCGAGCACTTTTTGCTAATAAAAAGTATTCGAACTGCCGACGCTACCTCTAAAATACACTGAACAAACCAATAGACAGACTATTCTATGTTGAAGAAGTGATGAGAATATTCATTTTTAAACCCACAATTCAGAAAAATTCCTTGGCTCGTGGGATTGACGTAAGGGGGAAGAGATGGCTATAACCATGAGCGGCTATGATATTATAAGTTTCTTCCTACGTCGGATGAATTTGGTTAATATTTTTAATGTTATTCCTGCCGAGATTGAAAACATGGCAAAAAGAGTAAGCATTTTTTAAATATTTTTTCGATGTGTTGGCTTGCTACTACTTTACTCGGCTTCCCATCTCTCTCGTCATCCCCCAACTTCTATGAGTCACCCTCGACTGATTAATTGTGACACCGCTTATGAAAAATCCGATATAGAGGTTCTAGTTTTATTGAGACGCAATTGATTGATTTGTGCGCTTTGCTTAATTGTTTATGTGAGTCTTCCGTTGCATCTCATTTTTATGTTCTCTGTATTTTTATTCAGGAAATGGAGGGAGATTTTCTGGTGGTTTTGATATCAATGTTTTTCAGAAGGTTCATGGGACTGGTAGGATTACTTTAATCTCATCTTCGTATAGTTCAAGGTTGTGTCTCAGTGGACATCCGTGTTGAAAAATTGGAATTGGATTAAATCTTGCAGGAGATATTTCTCAAATGCCTGATGTTTCTGTTGATCTTGTGGTGAACACGATGGAAGGTAGTTGACACTGTTTAAATCATATGATTTCAGATCTTTATATATCTCTTTACTTCTCTTGGTGCTTCTCTGTATCATTCTGTAGTCAAATGTTATTTACAAATCTGTCAATCCTGTTGTTTTTTTTAATTTTAGATGGTAAGAAGCCTGCAGTCGCTGCCATAGAAGGACTTGCACTAGGAGGCGGCCTGGAATTGGCATTGGTCTGTGATCACTGTAGCTTGTGCTGTCTATATAACTCTTTTTTTGGTGTGTCAATTAAGTAGTGTACGCTTTTGGCAGGGATGCCATGCACGAATTGCTGCACCACGAGCACAACTGGGGTTGCCAGAGCTCAGTCTCGGAGTCATGCCTGGCTTTGGAGGTAATTCTGCCACATACTGCTCATTGCACTTGATTGTAGGTTTTGAATTATATCCATTACCAACTGACTAAGCACAAAGACAATGTTTCTTCTTAAGGTACACAACGTCTTCCGAGGCTTATAGGGTTGTCTAAAGCTGTTGAAATGATGATGGTAAGTCATTTATCTTCATATCAGTAAACTAGCTGAAACTTGTGACTAGTGGTGGCAAAATGGTTAAAAGGAAACAGTTAACCACCCATATTATCCACTAAAAAATAGGTCGGATAATGAACTTTTAAAAAACAAGTCAAATATGGATAAGAACCATATTATCCATTTAGAAAATGGATAATTAATGGGTTTAACTTTTACATTTGTAAAGCTTCAAATTGGGGGTTCCTCAAGTTTGGGAGACTAGGAATTCTCCCAAAAGTGATCATATTCAAGAAGCCATGGATAATATGGTTACCCATATTATCCGCCGGTTAACCCGTTTTTTATCCGTATTAAATATGGATCAGGTCGTTTTTCATTATCCGTTTTCGACCCGTCCCATATATGACCCGACCCGTCCGTTTGCCACCCCTACTTGTTACTAGTTTTTTCTTCCTGGTTCTGAACTATTTAGACCCTCAGGTTAATTTATTTGGTCTATCGATTCATTACCAAAGTAAGTGCTGGGCAATCAATGCTGTCCTGCGTGGAACATGTTGTCTAGAACTGTTTACAGTTATTCTTGTCATTAGATATAATTGGAATTCTCTTTATTTTAGCAACTTGCAAACAAAAGGCAGAAATATTATGACGTAATGTCCTACTTAGATGTGAGCATTATTCAACTTCTGGTCGCTTTCTGACCTATGGGTTCTAAAATTTATCTGCTTATCCTCGCAGTGATCTCTTTTTAGTTTCCAATATGTGCTCCATTAACTAGATTGCTTCTGTTCTTACTTAAATTTTGTCAATCAATCAAGCGAATCATCGTGATGGCATTATATATTATAAACAACTTTTGCAGACATCTAAACCAATAATGTCGGAAGAAGGGAAGAAGCTTGGTCTTATTGATGCCATTGCCCCTTCATCAGAGTTGTTAAAAGTATCTAGACAGTGGGCACTCGATATTGCTGAAAGGCGCAAGCCTTGGATGCGTTCCCTTCACAAGACAGACAAAATTGGTTCCCTTTCTGAAGCGCGTGAAGTGTTGAAGGTGGCTAGGCAACAAGTGAAACAGACAGTTAAGAATATGCCTCAGCACTTGGCATGCATTGACGTAGTTGAAGATGGCATCATCCATGGAGGATATCATGGTGTTCTCAAGGTATTATTTCTCGGTCAACGATATTATTGTATTGTAAACACGTTTCTCTGCAGAAAATGTGGATGGTCCAGTTACATACCATGTACGAGATGGCATAACAACTCTTTTTGTATGTTTTGCAGGAAGCTAAAGTATTTAAGGACCTTGTGTTGTCAGATACATCAAAGGGTCTTGTTCATGTATTTTTTGCCCAACGGGCAACATCAAAGGTATGATACGGCAAATCCTGAACCATGAAGGGTATGAATCTGCACTATATGATTTTGTGATGCTAGCTTGAAGGTTGGAGTTCTTCGTAAGCATCTATATTTGAGCAGGCAAAGAATGAATAGGAGAATTGCTGGGATGACTACAACTTATGCACCTTCTCGGTCTTACTTATTCTTTAGTTAACTGCTTTTGCTTTGACTCATTTTCTTGAAATTGCTATTTATTATTAAACTGTAAACTTGATCGCCAATTATCAAAAAAGTTCTTATCTATTAGTAACCTCATGTTCAAGAGATTAACGCATTAGCCGTGGCATGCAAAACTATCTGCTTACGTGCAAAGTCTCTATAAAGAACAATTACAATGAGTGAACTAAGCTAGGGTTTGCTGATTCTTTTCTTTTGCTAATTTAGTTGGGTTGACTCTTCTTGAGGTTTAACGTGTGGAATGGATTTTCATGGTGTGCCTTAATTCGTAAAGTTTATTATCAGTATGATTTCACATGGTGACATAGAGTGTGGATCTTTTTAATGTAATAAACTTGTGCAGTTACTTGTTTATATATATACCATTCTCATTAGTTTTGTATTCTATTTGTTCTGATCCTCTCCCGACTTTTAACTTTTTGAAATATGCAGTTAGATGTCCGCACTCCCTTTGAATCATTCAATTCTTTCTTCTTTCTGGATGACCTTTTGATTTGTTATTGGGCAGGTACCCTTCGTCACTGATATTGGTCTCAAACCTAGGACGGTCAAGAAAGTTGCTGTAATTGGTGGAGGTTTAATGGGTTCAGGCATAGCTACAGCTCTTGCTCTTAGTAACACATTTGTTGTACTCAAGGAAATTAATTCCGAGTATCTTCAGAAGGGGATGAAAGCTATTGAAGGTTGTTGATACACTCTTTGACTACAGTTAACTTACTTATTTCTAGTCATTTAGTCAGTGACGGTGAGAATTGCAAAATCATGGTGGTCTTGACCAGTTTATTTTCTTACAGTCCTTTAGTTGTCCTGAAATGTAGAAACTTATGGGGACGCATCTTATATTACAGAAAATGTCCGTGGACTGGTAGCTAGAAAGAAATTGCCACAGGGCAAAGCAGATAAAGCCCTTTCAATGGTTAAAGGTGCATTGGGTTACTCAGATTTTAAGGATGTGGATGTGGTCATAGAGGTGAGTTTCTAAACTTATGTTTGGCTGTTAAATGTTCACATAATTGTTTCCTCTTTTCTCATTTCTTCTTCACTAGGCTTCTTTTTCACCCTACTACTGGAACAATGCTGATGATCAGAATTTTCCATACTTAATTTGCTGCAACTCTGGCGGCCTCATCTTGTTTGCAGGCTGTAATTGAAAATATTCCGCTAAAACAGAAAATATTCAGTGAAATTGAGAAGGTGTGCCCTCCACATTGTATTTTGGCAAGTAACACATCCACTATCGACCTCAATGTTATTGGAGAAAATACCAGATCCAAGGATAGGATTATAGGGGCCCACTTTTTCAGGTACAAAGTCATGCATGGCAAAGTTTTGTATAGTAGTTATTAATCTGAGGGAAATATGACCATTTAAAGAATAGGATGTACATACAATTTCAAAAAATAAAATAAAACAATGTGAAACAAAATGTGATATTTTATACTTGCTCGTGAAACTAGCTTGAAGGGACAAGGGTGTTATCACATATATTATACCTGCCTTTCTCTTTATTTATTGCGCTTAAGGGATTTTTAAAAGTAAAAGCTAATTTACACTGACACCCAGGAAGCATATTGCTGTGTCTGAATGCAGCAACATGAATAGTAACGTAAATGGTCCTTTTAGAAGAGGGTAATTCTTATGTTTTAAGTTATGTAACAAATCCTTGAGATAGAGCTGCAGGCAATTACTACGGGAGCATCTTTTTCTGCTCCAACTGCTAACTTGGTTTTTGCCGTGGTCAGTCCTGCTCACATTATGCCTCTGCTGGAGATAGTACGAACAGAGAAGACATCTGCGCAAGCAATTCTTGACCTTATGGCTGTTGGCAAGGCAATTAAGAAAGTGCCTGTTGTGGTGGGAAATTGTACTGGCTTTGCTGTCAATAGGACCTTCTTTCCCTACGCCCAGGGTGCACATATTCTGGCCAATCTAGGAGTGGATGTCTACAGGATCGATGCGCAAATCACCAACTTTGGTCTCCCTATGGGTCCATTCCAGTAATTCTCTTCCTTATTAAATTATCAGACATGGTTATAATTTTCATGCAAGAGAACACATAAATACAAACTGGGCAATTTATCTCCGCAGATGCTATTCTTCATTGTTTCTTTAGCTTATAACAGCTTTAGGATGATTTCTCTCTCCGTTCCTTTTGGTTTGTTTCAAAAAGATTGACATCTTCTTACATATTTGGAAATGCTTTAATTTGCACATCCCCATTTTACCTTTAATGTCATGGTCCTATAAGAATGACATGGCATGATGAATACCACAAGATTTTAAGGTATTTCTTGTAGGTTATATACATTTATCTTATGAGCAGTGTTGTGAAGAGCCTGAAGCGAGAAAAAGCGACAAACCCAATTTCGCTTAAAGCGAGAAGCGAGAAGCGAAGCGCTCGCTTTTTTGAAGTGAAGCGAAATTTTTAAAAAAAAGTAAAAAAATATTGCATAGACAATACATGTAATTGTAAGCAAATGTTCAATACTTCTCTGTTAATAACTGGAATTCTCTGTTAATAACTGGAAAAATTGGGCAGTAAAATTCTGGAAAAAATTCGCCAGCATTTCGCTGCTTTTTGGACGTTTAGAAAGAAAAAGAATAAGAAGAAGAAGAAGAAGAAGAAGAAGAAGAATGGAAATCAGAAGTTCAGAACATACCTGTTGAAGTCTTGAACTTGAAGTTGAAGAAGAAGAAGAACAACCCTAGTTGATGCTTTGAGATTCTTTAAGAAATCAGAAGTAGATGAAGAAGAAGTCGTTGCTGTTGGAAGTTGAAGAATACTAGTCGCTGTTGTTGAAGATCAGTGTTTAATCCAAAAAACTTGTTTTTAATAAAATAGGGTTGGGTATTTTAATACAGAGAAGCGGACGCTTCTTCGCTTCGCTTCGCTTTCCCCGCTTCTCGCTTTTTACAGAGAAGCGGTCGCTTTTACTGACCTGAGTCGCTTCAGCAAGCTGAAGCGCTGCCTTTCACGCTTCGCCTCGCTTCTCGCTTAAAGCGATGAAGCGAGCGCTTTTTTAAACACTGAGCTACCTAAGGATCCTCTTAGTCATACACCCTCGTATAAAATGCTCTAGATGATAGAAATTCTCAAATGCATCCTTTGACAGAATATAAGTGATGATTTTGTTCAAATCTAGTTGTCTATACATCAAAGTAGTAAAAAGGATTGCAGATTCTTTGAATTGTTAGAGGCATTTACTGTCTGATGTAAGATTAAGAGTATGTTCGAAAACAGTTTTTCCGATGCTACCACAAAACACAAGAAAAATTAGAGAGAGCAGCATGTACATTCCATTATATGTTAGAGCCCAAGTGCAATGTCTCCTATCCCTTTAGTTTGGTTGGAATTTGATGAATGCTATAGTATACTGCATTTGCTTGCTTAGAAATTAAGAAGGAAAACAGAGGGAAAATGGCATTTTTTCATTAGTCACTGTATTAACTGGTGTTTGTTGGCTCCAGTGGCGGAGCCACATACACCAAAGGGGTGTCGACCGACACCCCTTCGCCGGAAAATTACACTGTAGAGCTAGGTAATATTTTTAAAAATATGTAAATATACTATATAATGACACCCCTTGACTTCTTGATGAGTTTATTTCTTTATGTTTTGACTCCCCTTAAAGAAAATCCTGGCTCCGCCACTGGCTGGCTCACATGGCATGCTTGGGTACTTGCTTTAACATCTTGCAGGCTTCAGGATTTAACAGGATATGGAGTGGCTGTTGCTGTAGGGAAAGAATTTGGGTCAGCTTTTTCTGATCGAACATTTAAGTCTCCATTGATCAACCTTCTTATAAAAAGTGGTCGAAATGGTAATGTTGCAAATTTGATCCTTTGGGTTGCTGGTTCCGAGGTCTTGCTTTCCACCATTGACACAGGTATTGCAGGTAAAAATAATGGAAAAGGATACTACATTTACGAAAAGGGAAGGAAGCCAAGACCTGATTTTACGGTGCTTCCAATTATTGAGGAATCAAGAAGGCTCACCAACGTAATGCCTGGAGGAAAGGTATCTCTATCTAAGAAAAAGGGTTTAAAGAATTGAGGACTTGACTATTAGCTCAGAGGGTCCTGTTGTTTCTAACTTATATGAGAATAATCAGTGCGTTTTTTTGTTTTGGAATTTTCTTGCAGCCAATATCTGTCACTGACCAAGAAATTGTTGAGATGATACTCTTTCCAGTTGTGAATGAGGCATGTCGTGTTTTGGATGAGGGGATAGTAGTCCGAGCATCTGACCTTGATGTCGCATCCGTCCTTGGAATGAGTTTCCCATCTTACCGGTTAGTTATCTATGCTTCTGCTGGAAACCAGCAGTCATATGTTACCCTCCATATTAAAGTCGGATTACTTATTGAAACTTGTGCTAACTGATTACTATTCAGAGGTGTAGACAATGGGAACTAAACATGAAATCTTCACAAAGCTTTCAATACAATGAGAGTAGATCGAACTCTTAACCAAGAGACATGAAGATAATTACCAAAAAAGGGGGGGGGGGGGGTAGGTAGAGTGGAAATGATGGAAGATTGGCAGTCTTCTTAAAACATAAAATAGCTTTAATTGATCCTTAACTCTTGACACTTAAAGATGAGAAATCATGACTGGGTTTTCTAGCAATTGTGCTAACATTTTGTATCTGTTAATATTATCTCTATCAAAATTTAAACATTTTTCTACAATATGATTTTGACAATGATTCTGTTTTTGGCAGAGGTGGTATTGTTTTTTGGGCTGACACTGTTGGAGCGGGCCGTATATATAGAAGTCTCAAGAAGTGGTCTGAACTATATGGTAATTTCTTCAAGCCCTCAAGGTTCTTGGAAGAGAGAGCGACAAAGGGCATCCCCTTGGTAAGAACTTGATCTCATCTCCATGATTCATTTTTAGATCTTTCTAGCTGTCCGTTGTACCTTAGCTTCAAGTTTGGTCATTGTGTCTATTAATTTTGAAATATTATCACATACAACCGATTAAAAAAAAATTAATATGCATATACAGTTGAATTCCAATTATTGATGACTTTGATAATCAGATTATCATAAGTGTCTGATAAAAATAATCACCAGTCTGAGCTCCCATTGTTGCCAAATCAAAGAAAATAAAGGGTGTTAGTCATGTTCTTTGGAGGAGGAATGAAGTAGAAGAGGACGAGAGGTAATGTTAGCTGTTGCATTGCCACTATTGCTCAACCTCATCGATATGTGGTCAACCTGGAACAAAAAGTTGCCACTGACTGCTGGCAATTGTGTGCATTTTAACTCGGATTGCTTGCTGTTGTGTTGTGTACATATGTTAAAATCATTACTTATTGGTATCATTTCTTGTGCTGCAGAGTGCACCTGCTTCTACATCTTCAGCTTCAAGGTCACGCATTTAAGCACAATATAGAATGTTCCTACATCTGGGAAACAAGCATGTATTTGAAATATAGAAAGGTATCACTTTCTCAGAGGCGGATCTAGGATTTAATGTTCATGGGTTCCTGTAACGATCTCGAGTAAATTTTCAATAGTAACTGGGTTCACATTCAAGCATTTATACATATTTAGTAAATTTTTCGAAAATATTTTCACTGTTTGAACAAAATTTACTGGGTTCACGTGAACCCGGTTGTGTGTTAATCTTTCTCTTGTTAGGAAGTTTTTTTTCTATTTGATTAATGCAATTCTTGTTTATGGCTCATACATTAATGTACTCTTAAGAATAGGCAAGATGGTTATAATTGCACTTTGACAATGTAAATCACTAAGCTTTCAAATTGATCACTTTTGTTCTGTCATTCATTTCTAATGTAGTATTATTCTTTCTCGTTTCTACTTCTCTCTCCACCCTGTACTAGGGGTGGATGTTTGGGCAGTTCGAGTTAAATATTAAAATTGTTGTCTGGATTTTTGATTTTCAAATTGAAGAAATTACTACAATCTAAATAAGTTCGAATTTGATTAGATTTTTAGTTCGGTTTCGAATTAATCTGTTTGGACGTGTCGAATTTTCGGTTTGAACTTCTTCTTCTTACAAAAATAAACATCCAAATAAAGTATTTGTATCAAATTGAAATAGTTTCTCATTCCAATCAGAATTATTCAAATAAAGTATTCATGGAAGTAATGAAACCATTATCAAGAGAATGCAACAGAAGCATTAATAAGGCTCTAAGAATTAACAATTCTAACATATATGGACTAATATCTGATGGATATGGTATTAGACTTATTAATATTAGGTATAAGGGCAATGATATAATGTTTAATGGGTACAGCTAAATATAGTGTATTAAAACTTTAAATTTTCAGGTATCGAAAAGTTGAATTCCAAATCCAAAATCCTATCCGTGCTTTGAAAATTTTAAATATTAAACTCGAAATTCAATCTTTAATTCAAAAATTCAAACCAAAAATTCAAAAAATTTAAATTTCGATTTGAATTTCAGGTTTGCCCAAACTATGCCCATCCCAAATTCTTGGAATCAATCAATGATCATATCCTATTTTCTATGGTTTTCTGCTCGCCCGTCGTTTCATTGCACGAGGGTCCCTCCTTCCCCCTCTCCAAAGTGTGATGGTTCATTTGTCCCTTAATATTCTTTTTTTTCTTTTTCCTATTATGTGTTCATCCCTTTGTTATGCATATTAAAACGAAATGAACATAATAATGGAGGATGGTACTGAATTCCATTACGAAGATTACAACCTCAAAAGAGTTTGACAAAATAACTCACTCTCTCCTTTACTTTATCTTCTTGACTAAATTCCATATCGACCTCGCATTATGCAGAAAATAGAGTTTTTGTGTTCAGGCACCTCAGATCCTATCCCCCACCCTGCATAAATAAGTTTAACAGATTATGATGAAGGACCAAGCGAGAGAACATTCAAACTTCTCATCATGAGAGAAACGCTTGCAAGAGCATTGTTGCTTCACAAATACTATTACGGAAAAGGGTAAAAAATATCCCTTTACTGTGCGAAAAAGATCATATATATCCTCCTTTATACTATCGGTTCATAATTACCCTACGTTATAAAACTAGTGCAAAAATAACCTTCCTCTGTTAGAGTGTCCACCATGTCTAGTACCATCCCACATGGCCCGGCGTTTTGCTGACATAGATGCAACGTGGCAATGCCACGTCACTGCCCCTCCTCATTTAATCCCCTCCCCTTACTTCATCCTCTCTGTAATTGCACAATTCTTAAAGATGAATCACAAAAAATTCTCAAAAAGTAAATTAGCTAAACATGAATCCCAATTTTCTTTACTTATCTAAATTTTCCTTAAAGATCTCATTTTTATTTATTAAAACACATAAAGATGCAATCTTTGAACCTTATTAGCAACAACTGAAGCTCCTAACAAAGTTGGGTATTTGATGATGAACGGGTCTTGGAAATAAATTAGGCTATATTTTGGGCTTCCATCAAATCCCAATCCGTTTTTAGGGTAGAAATGGCGTGGGATAGTCACTTTTTAACATGGTATTTAGTTTTTATCCAGTATTTTTAATGCTGAGCAAAAATAGCCACTACTCTATTAAAATTAATACGAAAAGACATTTTTACCATTTCTTTATGAGTGCTGTGTAAATATTAAGGACATGGTGTCCTTAACATTTACACTGCACATATGAAGTTAAGGACATGATGTCCTAAAGTTTAACAACGGAAGTTACAAATACAGGACACTCTGTCCTTAATATTTACACAGCATTCATGAAGTTAAGGACACCATGTCCTTAATATTTACACAATACTTATAAAGTTAAGGACATTATGTCCTTAACATTTACACTGCACATATGAAGTTAAGGACACCATGTCCTTAATATTTACACTGCACATATGAAGTTAATGACACCATGTCCTTAATATTTAACAATAGAAAATGCAAATACAAGTTAAGGACATTATGTCCTTAACATTTACACTGCACACATTAAGTTAAGGACGTCATGTCCTTAATATTTACACTGCACATATGAAGTTAATGACATAATGTCCTAAAGTTTAACAACAAAAGGTGCAAATACAGGACACTTTGTCCTTAATATTTACACAGCATTCATGAAGTTAAGGACACCATGTCCTTAATATTTACACAGCACCCATGTCTAGCACATGGGTATTTTCGACCGGACGGATAAAAATTTATTAAATACTGGCTAAAGAGTAAATACATTTTAAACAATGACTAAAGAGTAAAGACATCTCTAATTAGTGGCTAACTGTGCACTTCTCCCGTTTTTGGCTCATCCATTTCCAAGCTTTTGGATCCTCTTGGGTTTAGTCTCTATTTTGAAGGTTCCGGTCATGGCTTTTTGCGCCTTGGCGTCAAGTCTGAGCCACTCGGCTTTATTTGCATCGTCGTTAAAATTTTCATTTTTGGTGAATTTTCTCTTCTGGGAATCCACCTTGAATGAAAACTAAGGAATATCAAAAAAATTAAGAGAGAAAAGGAAAATGAAAAAGTGTGATTCAGAGAGAATAAGGCTGTGAATGGTTATGGAGTGAATGGAAATATAGAGAAAATTCGAAATACGTGTACTTCCATGAAAGGTAGCTCTTTCTCTGTCATGCTTTCCTGAATTTCTTCAAGAAGAGGACGGGGGAAGTGATGGGTTTGTGATATGCAGAGGAGGGGATGCTAATGGAGGGTTGTGGTGGTGAGTTAAAACTGATGATTGTAATTATGGTGGTTAGGTGATATTAGGGCTGATGGTTGGGTGAAGGGGAAGGTGGTGGTAGACGAGGTTAAATAGGGTTGGGCAGTGATGTGGCATTACCACGTGGCATGTACCTCAGCAAAACGTCAGGCCACATGGTACTGGACATGGTGGACACTCTAGCAGAGGAAGGGTATTTTTGCACTAGTTTTATAATGTCAGGTAGTGATGAATCGATAGTATAACAGAGTGTATATATGATCTTTTTCGCTTAATAAAGGAGTATTTTTGACTATTTTCTGATACTATTATAATTTCAATACGTCGTCATTATTCTTTAATGTGAAAGTCGTGATATCAATATGTCATTATTATAATTAACGTGAAATACTGTGATATCAAAAAATATAGGGAAAAGGGTCAAAAATATCCCTCTGCTATTATTTATTGTCTAGATTGTATACGGTCGAAATAGAGCTCGCCTACGACATGGTAGGTTCTGGTTCGGAACGTGACAACAAGGGCTGAAGATCGACCTCGAGTCCCACCGAGCTAGAACCCGGGGTCAGAACACCTTCCTTCGAGATCATTGAGTCCGAGACCCCGGAGTCGACCTTAGCCCCGAACGAGCCCAAAGAAACATTGTTAAAATAACCAACAGAAGATCGAAATATCCGTGACCGATCGGATATTACGGCGGGAATCTCGACGTGTATCAGTAAGTAACCGGTAATCAGCAAATCAAGAGATTTTTACCTTTTATAGAATTGTACCTAAAGTAGGACTCCGCTGCTATAAAAAGGGGTGTCTGATAGTTCATTTGATACATTATAACCCACATTCCAAAGTAATATATCATTATTATTTCTCTTTAAGCTCTTGTTCTTCTATATCCTGACACCGATCGAAGCGTACCTGGCTCGAGGGTGATTAACCTTCCAAAGCTAAGATTGTTCAATTCGTGTGGTTTGCATTTATTTTTTCATTATTTATTTCAATTACATTCTAATTCATCGTTTTGTATCAAGTTAATCCACGTATCCTTAAAACCACTTACAAATTCAATTATTATCCGATTTTGAGGGTAAACAGTTTGGCGCCCACCGTGGGGCTAAGGATAATAGTGGTTATTTGATACAAATCTCCACAACACACACTACTTTACACATGTTCTTTGAAGTGTCTCTAATTTCAGGTTAAAACTCAAAATATCGAACTCTCAACCAGCACCCCTATATGTTGACAACGAGTCCGGTCATCACGGTGAAAATAACAACATAGCGTCCGGTGACGAGATACAGCCCGTTGATCCTATCGGAATTCCGGTCGCAGACCCAATTGACGCTAATTCGCATGTGGCTATCGACACAAACCTACCTACCGACCCCGAGAATTGTGTCTGGGGTAGAGTCCTATCGGCGACTCAAAATACACAAAACGTTGGCGGATACAGGATCGGTTTAAGGGTGATCTTCGCAATGCTATAGGCTCAACATGCGGTGATAACTCAGTTATAGAATCAAAGCCGCGCACCGAGCAGAGTTGAGCCCGGTCTACCCCGGGAAGCCACCCACAGGGATAAACCGATCACAGATAGGTCGAATGAAAATGAATCGAGGGCTAACCTCGAGATCATAAAGATGCTCGAGGAACTGACAAAACGAGTGGAATCAGGGGAGAAGAAAATCGAAGCTAATGACAAAAAGGTGAAAACCTACAATTCCAAGGTAGACCAAATCCCAGGAGCACCGCGGATATTGAAAGGCTTGGATTCCAAGAAGTTCGTGCAAAAACCTTTTCCTCCGAGTGCGGCTCCGAAGACAATCCCTAAGAAATTCCGCATGCCCGAGATTCCTAAATATAACAGAACGACCGACCCAAATGAGCATGTAACCTCAGGCATATGTGCCATCAAAGGGAACGGCTTGGAGGGTGATGAGATTGAGTCTGTCCTGTTGAAGAAGTTCGGGGAGACCCTGTCAAAGAGAGCTATGATATGGTATCACAACTTACCTCCTAATTCTATTGACTCATTTGCTATACTTGTAGATTCTTTTGTGAAAGCACACGCTGGGGCCATCAAGGCCGAAACCAGAAAGTCGGACCTTTTCAAAGTGAAACAGAAGGATAACGAGATGCTCAGAGAGTTCGTGTACCATTTTCAAATAGAACGGATGGACCTGCCATCAGTCGCTGATGATTGGGCCATTCAGGCTTTCACCGAAGGACTCAATATTCGAAGCTCGATGGCTTCACATCAGTTGAAACAAAACCTGATAGAATATCCGGCCGTTACTTGGGCCGGCGTGCATAACCGGTATCAATCAAAAATCAGAGTCAAAGATGATAAACTTGGGCCCCCTTCGGGGTCTGTTTATCCCGTCAGATCCATCGATAGAGCCAAAAGATATATTGATCGTGAACCGAGATCGAGCAGGGATCGTTATCAACATACAATGGGGATCAAAGGGGTAACGGATCCGGGAGAAATCCCACAAGAAGTGAAAGTATAAGTGATCGAGGTCAAAGTAACCGGGAACTCATGGGAAAGAACGGTTTTGGCAGGCCTATCGGGCCCAAGGAAGCATTGAGGTTATTGGAATACAACTTTAACGTCGATGTTGCTGCCATTGTATCAGCTATCGGACACATCAAGGACACCAAATGGCCTCGACCTCTACAATCTGATCTGTCCCAAAGGGATCCTAACCAGATGTGTAAATATCACGACACTCACGGCCATAGAACGGAGGATTGCCGACAGTTGAGAGAGGAAGTAGCCCGACTATTCAACAATGGGCATCTTCGAGAATTCCTGAGTGACCGAGCCAAGAATCATTTCAGGAATAGGGATTCTAACAAACAGACCGAACAAGAAGAACTGTAACACGTCATTAACATGATCATCGGTGGGGTCGATGTCCCTCAGGGGCTGATGTTGAAGCGCACCAAAGTATCCATCACGAGGGAAAAACGGACTCGAGATTACATACCGGAAGGAACCCATCTTTCAACGACGAGGACGCAGAAGGGATCGTGCAGCCCCACAATGATGCATTGGTAATATCTGTATTCGTAAATAAATTTTAAGTTAAGCGTGTGTTAATTGATCCAGGTAGCTCAGTCAACATCATCCGATCAAGGGTCGTGGAGCATCTCGGTCTACAAGACCAAATCGTGCTTGCAGTCCAAGTTCTAAACAGATTTAATATGGCATATGAAACCACTAAGGGTGAGATAACATTACCGGTGAATACCTCCGGGACCATCCAGGAAGCTAAGTTTTAGGTAATCGAAGGAGATATGAGGTACAACGCTTTGTTCGGAAGGCCATGGATCCACAACATGAGGGCAGTACCCTCGACTCTACACCAAGTGTTAAAATTCCCAACACCAGGTGGGATTAAAATAATCTACGGAGAACAGCCAGCTGCAAAGGAGATATTTGCGGTCGAAGAGGCAATCCCGATATCCGCACTTGCAACGACAAAGGGGCCGAGTTCGGTCACAAAGACAGAAACTAAATAGCAATTACCGACATCAGCTCCGACCCAACCGGAGAAATATGGGACTGATGAAGACGATGATTACGGGGTACCCAGGTCTTTTATAGCCCCCTATGATTCCGATGCCACTAAATCGACGGTTGAGAAGCTGGAACAGGTTATATTGGTCGAGCATCTACCCGATCGAAAGGTATACCTGGGCACGGGGTTAAGTCCCGAGCTCAGGAAAAAACTCATTCAGTTTCTTATAGCTAACATAGATTGTTTCGCTTGGTCCCACCTTGACATGACAGGGATCCCGCCGGAAATAACCACTCATAAGCTAAGCCTGGAACCGAAGTCCCATCCGGTGAAGTAGAAGAGGAGACAGGTCAAACATGCTTTCATCAAGGATGATGTATCTATACTCCTTAAAATAGATTCCATTCGGGAGGTTAATACCCGGATTGGTTAGCGAACATAGTGGTAATCCCTAAAAAGGAAATAAATTAAGAATGTGTGTAGACTATAAAGATGTGAATAAGGCATGTCCCAAGGACTCTTTCCATTTGCCCGACATCGATCGCATGATCGATGCCACGGCTGGCCACGAGATCCTCAGTTTTCTCGATGCGTACTCCGGGTACAGCTAAATACGGATGGACCCGGGTGATCAGGAGAAAACCTCTTTCATCACTAAATACGATACATACTGCTATAACGTGATGCCATTCGAATTAAAAAATGTTGGTGCCACTTACCAACGCCTAATAAACCGTATGTTCAAGGAACAAATAGGAAAATCAATGGAGGTTTACATTGACGATATGTTGGTTAAGTCTCTGCGAGCAGAGGACCATTTAAAGCATTTGTAGGAAACCTTCAGCATATTGAAGAAATTCAATATGAAGTTGAACCCAGAGAAATGTGCGTTTGGAGTTGGATAGGGTAAATTCCTCGGATTCATGGTATCCAACTGGGGAATCGAGATCAACCCCGACAAGATCAAAGTCATCGAAGATTTCACGGTTGTGGACAACGTGAAGGTCATGCAAAGATTTACCGGGCGCATAGCTGCCCTGGGGTGATTTATCTCGAGGTCATCTGACAAGAGCCACCAGTTCTTCATACTATTGAATAAGATAAATAACTTCTCATCGACCCCGAAGTGCCAACGGGCCCTGGAGGAACTCAAGCGATATCTATCGAGCCCGCTGCTGCTTTACACGCCGAAGATAGACGAACAACTATTCTTGTACTTGGCAGTGTAAGAGATAGCGGTAAGTGGAGTCCTGGTCCGGGAAGAACAAGGTACACAATTTCCAATTTACTATGTTAGCAGGACCTTAAGTGAGGCCGAAACTAGGTACCATCACCTAGAAAAGCTGGCGCTCGCTTTGCTAAGCGCCTCTAGAAAGCTAAAATCATACTTCCAGTGTCACCCCATATGTGTCGTGACTACTTACCCATTGAGGTATGTTATGAATAAGCCCGAGCTCTTGGGCCAGTTGGCCAAATAGGCCGTGGAAATCAGTGGGTACGATATTGGATATCGACCCCATACCGCCTTTAAGTCTCAAATTTTGGCAGACTTTGTGGCCGACTTTACGTCGGCCCTAATACCCGAGGTTGAAAGAGAGTTATTAATCAACCCAGGAACCTCTTCGGGGATCCGAATCCTCTTTACAGATGATGCCTCGAACGCAAAAGGGTCCGGACTTGGCATCGTGTTGAAGCCACCAACATGCAATATAGTTAGAAAATCTATTAGGACTGTGAAATTGACTAACAACGAGGCCGAATATGAGGCCATGATTGAAGGTCTCGAACTAGGGGGTAGAGGTGATCGAAGCCAAGTATGACTCCCTCCTTGTGGTAAACAAAGTTAATAGGACGTTCGAGGTCAGAGAAGAACGAATGCAAATGTACATGGATAAGTTGCAGGTAACATTACATCAGTTCAAAGAATGGACTTTGCAACACGTACCTCAGGATCAAAACAGTGAGGCCGATGCCCTTGCTAACTTAGGGTCATCGGTCGAGGATGACGAGTTCAACTCGGGGGCAGTCGTACAAATTATGAGATCGGTAGTGGAAGAAGGCCATGTTGATATTAACTCAACGAGCCTAACTTGGGATTGGAGAAATAAATATATAGAATATCTGAAGACCAGAAAACTACCCCGGATACAAAACAATCGAGGGCCCTATGTACAAAGGCAGCCCTGTTTAGCCTGTCCGAAGATGGAACCCTATTCAGAAGAACATTCGATGGCCTACTCGCGATATGTCTAGGACTAGGGGATACCGAGTACGTTTTGAGGGAAATCCACGAAGGCACCTATGGAAATCATTCAGGCGCCGAATCATTGGTTCGAAAAGTGATCAGAGCCAACTACTACTGGATAGATATGGAAAAAGGACGTGAAGGAGTTCGTACAAAAATGTGATGAATGTCAAAGACACGCTCCGATGATTCATCATCCCGGGGAGATGCTGCATTCAGATTTTTTTGCAATGGCCGTTCATGAAGTGGGGAATGGATATCGTTGGTCCCCTTCCATGGGCACCTGGTAAGGCTCAATTTATATTTGTTTATGACTGATTATTTCTCTAAGTGGGTGGAAGCCCAGGCATATAAAAAGGTCAGGGAGAAAGAAGTCATCGATTTCATTTGGGACCACATCATATGCCGGTTCGGAATACCGGCCGAGATCGTATGCGACAATGGGAAACAATTCATCGACAGCAAGGTAAGCAAATTTCTCAAAGATCATAAGATCAAAAGGATACTATCAACACCCTACCACCCTAGTGAGAACGGACAAGTAGAATTGACCAACAAAACCATACTCCAAAACCTCAAAAAAGGTTGACCGACGCCAAAGGAAAATGGAAGGAAATTCTACCTGAAGTCCTATGGGCATACTGTACGACCTCAAAGTCCAGTATCGGGGCCACCCCATTCTCACTGGTTTACGGCGCCGAAGCTCTAATACTGGTCAAAGTTGGAGAACCGAGCATGAGGTTCCGATATACAACCGAGGAATCAAACGACGAGGCTATGAATACGAGCCTAGATCTATTAGACTAAAGGCACGAAGCAGCCCTTGTCCGGTTGGCCGCACAAAAATAGCGGATCGAGAGATATTACAATCGAAGGGCCAACCTTTGACATTTCAATATTGGGGACTTGGTGTTGAGGAAGGTCACGCTAAATACCCGGAACCCAAACGAAGGGAAGTTGGGACCAAACTGGGAAGGCCCTTATCAAATTATCGAGATCACCGGTAAAGGATCGTACAAACTTGGAATAATGAACGACGAGCAACTACCGAACAACTGGAACATAGCTCACTTGAAGCGATACTACTGCTAAGGTACGACCCCATTCATTTCTTTTATTTTGAACTAACACTTGAAGGTAACAAACAAGGACCGATAATACTTTTTAGGCTTGAAAGCACGCGTTGCACTCTTTTTCCCTTGAACCGGTTTTGTCCCAAATGGGTTTTACGGCAAGATTTTTAACGAGGCAACAGTAAATCGTGCTAACTTAGAATCGATGCCGGTTACGAACCGATATCGAAGATCACGACAACCGTATTCGAGGCCTCTCTACAATAGGCCCCGAACACTGGGGGCATTACCCTCGGATAACAACTTTAGCAAGGAAAGAAACTTTATGATTGAATGGTCTCGGCTCGATCGATAGGATTTAGTGTAAGGGCCAAACGGTCAAATGAACCGTGCCCGCATAGACTGCTCGATCCCTGGCACAAAGCTTGTACATATGTGTAACTATTATGCACAAGAATAAAAAGAAGTTTCTACCTTGCGGTTAAATATTTTGTCCCTTAAGAATTTCTCTCTTTTTTCTTTCCTCTTAAGGAATTTCCTACATCCGATCCCCTAAAGGTATCGAGCCAAACGGTCGCCTTTATTCGGGTTCAAATGATCACTCCCAATTGGGGACTGCCGTCCAAAAACAAACTCGGACGGCTCGGGCTGAGGGAGCCCGGGGGCACAAGACCTATTAGGTAACGCCCAAACCTTAAAGGCTGCAACCATTCCCATTCAGGGACTGTTATCTTAGGCAAAGCCCGGATAACTCGAGGGCACAAGACCTATTAGGCAACGCCCGAACCTTAAAGGCTACGACCATCCCTATTCGAGGATTGTTATCTTAGGAAAATCCCGGATAACTCGGGGTAACAAGCCCACTGGCCAACACCCGAACTAAAGGCTACAGCCGTATTAAAATGGCTTGGAGACGTCCGATACCCATAACAAAAAACAAGGCCTTCAAAATTTCATAACCGGTTCTAAAGGCTACCCTCGACAAACTATAATCTAAAAAATCATAAGTACTTTGGGGAAAAAGTTTATGGTCATACCGAATCAGAAAACGTTTCCGGTCATACCGAACCCCCACGATGCCTTATACAAAATAATGTCGAAGGCAAGCCCTGTTCGAACCTCCGAACATGACCTAACTATCTTATTCTAAGGCATTCCGATCTTTGAAAACATAAAGAATAAAGCAAAGGAAAACAAAATTCTTAAACTGTCGAAGGGAAAAACAAGCCTTGTATATTATATACAGTCTTTACAAAGGCCAAATGGCCTTACCAAAAAATACAAAAGTACACAAGTACAAAAACAACAAAAAAACACAAAATTTCTACAAAGGCATCTAAATAGCCTGGTCTTCTTCACCCTCGGGTCCATTGGAACCCTCAGAGTCTTTTTTTTCTTCTTCGAGGTAGGCCAATATTTTGGCCTCGGCCTCGAGCCCCTTATCGACTTCGATCTTGGCCGATAGATTGAAACCCCGAGCATGAATCTCCTAGAGGGCCTCTCTTCGCGACTGCCATTTCTCATAATAACCAATGTCCTTCAAGAGATCCTGGGCCACCTCGGCATCGGCCTTGTATTGGGCCACCATCTCGTTGGCATCGGCTTTAACCACCACTTTCGCCGACTTGGCCGTTTCAAGCTCCTTGGCCATAATTTCTCACCCAGAGGCGGCCGAGCTTAGCTGAGACTGGAGCTCTTCAACCTTTTTGGCTTGCACCTCGACCTTTTCTTTTGCCGCTCGAAGCTAGGCCTCAGTCGAAGCCAGCTGCGCCCGAGCAGACTCCTTTTCCGAGGCCAGTCGGTCCATCCTTCCTCTCCATTCGTCGATCTCGGTCTTGACATCATCCATCTCGGCTCGCAGTTGATCAACCCGATCAATTTTTCGTTGGACCTGTGAATTATGAATGTTAGTCACCAAGTCTAGTTCATTATCACTAACCTCAAAGACTTTTACCTCTTCCACCAGAATGGCATGTTCTTTCTGAGCCGCGTCCAACTCGGCCCAAAGACTCTTGGCCTCTTCCTCGCGTTGCTCACTGAGAAGTTTGTACCTATCTCTCTTCTCAATAAGATCTTTGACTTCGGCCTCGAGGAGACTCAGCTCTTCTCGATATCGGAGAAAGTTCTCGTGGTGAAGCACCGAGGCCTGCGAATACAAGGAAAAATATTAAGATCATCAAATAACCAAAGCTGGAAAATGAAAAGGTTTGGTAACACCTTACCCGATTCAATGCCTGTTGTGCTTCGTTGAACAAGCACGGAGATTCCACCTCATTCATCTTTGCCTGGTCTTCTTCAGTCACCAGGTACCGAAGGTAACTAGCTACCCCAACAGGCACAGAAAGGACCTGGGAGTCCTCCGGAACAGAGATAACGATCGACCACTTCCGACCGGGAACATCACTCGGGGCAGGAATCGGTTGACCAATCTCGGGCTCGAGCTAGACCCACCTATCCCCGAGGGTGGACTTCTTCTTAGTACTTCTAAATCACCCAATCTGGTGACATCCTCCGTGGCAATAGAGTCCACTCTATCAAAAAAGATTTGGAGGGGATGATTCGATCCTTGGACCCCCTCATTTGAACGCTCATTTGCCTCTTGAGCTTCACCGAACATTGAGTCTGTGAATGAAGGCAATCCCATTATATCAATGACACCGAGTGGAGTAGAACCGGCGTCTTGAGGGTTCTCGGCCCTCACTGATGCATCGACCTCTTAAGTTTGGGAGGGATTGGCCTCTATTATCCCCCCTTCGGTTGATGCCCGTTCTTCAGGGACTGATGGCTCCCGGGCCACTAAAATCTCATCCTCTTCAGACTTGTCCCTAGGCCGGTAGAGGGAGTCCGAATTAAGTATTCAAGAGCTGGAAGTTTCTTTTGGCTTGCGGATCAGCCTCCTCCTTGGTTTTTTTTCTCCGAGCTCGGAGAACTCGGAGTCGTTTTTCTCTTCTTCTTCTCTTCACCTTATTTCGGAGCAGGGGACTCAGTGGGGAAATTGTCACTACCAAATGGGGGCCTCATTTGGACATCCTTGGGTAAACCTTCAAAAGGAAATAAAACAAGAAAGGACTTAATCATGCAAAAGGGAAACCAAATATTACTCGTGAAAGAGATCTCACCATGCGAACGGGCCTCCCATTGACCCTTTGAAAGCTCGCGCCACGAGCGCTCGAAAAAAGGCCTTTGTGATATGATGCCCTCGACCCACTCCTTGAGTCGAGGAACTGCGTTCGGGATCCGAGCAACAACTGCACCATCACAGAACACCGATAAGAAGGAAGGAAAAGGGTGATAAATAAAATCTAGGAAGCAAAATTATATACTTACGTGACATGTTCCACTTCTCAGCGAATGTCATGTGCTCGGCCGGGATCAAGTCTGAGGTCCTCACTAGAACAAAATGGCCTAGACAACCTCGATCCCTATCTTCATCTATACTCGAGAACGGGGCCTTACTGGCCCGACGGGCGAGCTTGATCAGTCCCCCTGGTAGAGTCGAGGACTGTATAAATGCATGAGGTGATCGATAGTAAAAGGGCACCCTTCGATCTTGCTTACAAAGAAACGGAGGAGGATTACGATCCTCCAGAAAGAAGGGTGAATTTTACCAAGGGTTACGTCGTATATTTTACAAAAGTCGACGATAACCGGGTCCAAGGGGCCCAACGTAAAGGGATAAGCGTAAACACTTAAAAATCCCTCGACGTGGGTAGTGATGGATTCGTCAGGTTTGGGAACCACCATATGTTTGTCAACCCAATTACAATCCTTTTTGACTTCGGAGAGAATATCCTCGGTGATCGAACAGATGTACCTCGAGACCTCCTTACACCGGCCTGGTATGGAGGAGGGCTTTTCGACTTTAAAATTAACATTGACCGGCCACCCTCCCCTGGGATGAAAATTTTTAGAGGAGGTTCCGATGCTGGTTCCTCGACAGCAGTACGCGAAGCGGCCTCTTCGGTAGCCGGCCGTGAGGTAGAAGGAGATTTGTTTTGGGGAATAATTTTGGATGTTTTCACCATTTCTTTATGGAGAGGAAATAAGGAAAAAGAGGAAGTTAAAAGAGCACTTGATGGTTTGGGATGAAGACAGAACAGAAGTTCTTATAAAAGATCACAAAGTAACCAGAATATAAGTGCTTGGAAGTATTGAAATTTCTTAGGTACGGGGGCAGATGTGATGACCCAAAATGTCATCTTTAAATTTGATAATTAATTATGTGTTCTAAAACCTCTAAAAGCACTAATTATCATTTCTCGATTTGCGTGCGCAGTCCATACAATTTTCCGAGAAGTTTTAATGTGAAAAATAGATTAAAATGTAAAATAGAGCTTTAAAACTCAACTGAGTTGACTTTGGTCAATATTTTGAGCAAACGGACTTGAATCAGTATTTTGACAGTTACAGTAGGTCCGTATCGTGATTTGGGACTTGGGCGTATGTCCGGACTTTAATTTGGAGGTCCCTAGCTCAAGTTATGGAAATTTAACGGAAACTAGAAGCCTAAAGGCTAAAGATTTCCAAAGTTTGACCACGGGATTGACTTTTTGATATCGGAGTCGGAATCTGATTATGGAAATTGGAATAGCTCTGTTATGTCATTTATGACTTGTGTGCCAAATTTGAAGTCATTCCGGATTCATTTAACATGTTTCGGCACAAGTTTTGAAAATGGAAAAAAAGTTTGAAACTCTTAAGTCCGAATCGAGGTGTGAATTGTAATTTTGATGTTATTTGATGTGATTTAAGACCCCTAGTAAGTCTGTATTATATTACGGGACTTGCTGGGATATTTGGATAAGGTCCCGAGGGGCTCGGGTGAGTTTCGGATGTGTTTCGGATCATTTTTGTAAAAACTTACAGGTCTGGGTCTGGTGTTTCGCACCTGCACAAGTTTGGCCGCAGGTGCGTGGCCGCTTCTGCGATTCATCGATCGCTTCTGCGAAGGAGTCGCTTCTGCGCTCCAGTTTTCGCTTCTACGGCACCGCTGGTACGGCTACATTATCCGCAGATGCGGACCCAGACCTGGTAACTCAAGTTCGCAGATGCGAACATCTGCCCGCAAATGCTATAGCGCAGATGCGCTTATTTGTCCGTAGATGCGGAAGTCCTAGGCAGAGAATTTATATTCGAGGGTTTCGCCATTTTCTCCACATTTTGAGTTTTAGACTTCTGTTTTGGGAGATTTTTATGCGTTTTTCAAGCAAATTGATTGGGTAAGTGTTCATCACCCAAACTGATTATATTCCATGATTATATATTTATTTTTATCATCGAATTAGTGTCTTGAGTTGAGAAAAAATGGGGATTTTGAATAAAACTTTCAAAACAAAAATTTAAGATTTCAAGGTCCATTTGACATCGGAATTTGATAATTTTTTATGGTTGGACTCATCTCGGAATGGGTGTTCAGATTTCGTAAGTTTTTCCGAGATTTGAGATGTGGGCCTCACTGTCAATTTTTAAAGTGAATTTCGGATTTTAATCCGAAAAATTAACAAATTCGTATGGAATTAATTTCTATGATTCATATTACGTATATCGAATTATTTGTGAATAGATTTGAAGCTTTTGGAGTCAAATTTAAAAGGAAAAGTTATGGTCGAGTAATTGATTGAAATTGCAAAGCGATGTAGGTGTCGTGGTTAACCTTGACTTGAGGGAATAGAACCCTTAAATTATTTGTTATGTGAAATGAATGTGAACGACGTATAGGCGAGGTGACGAGTGTCTATACGTCGTCAAATTAATTATTTTCATAATTATTTGAAAATCCTAAATTTGTTTTAATACACGAATTAATTGTTATAATAATTATTTCTCTCCTATTCCTTGTCAAATATTAATTCTTGAATTTCTGCAATAATTGCTACATGCTTATTTGATTTATGTGCATTAATTGCTACTTGACATTTAGCATATTAAATATTAAACTGCCTATTTTCTCCCTGATTTCCATAATAAATTATTATTTATCATTGTTTATTTCATAATTAAATCATAATTATTGTATGCTTGTCGTCTTAAAATTTTATATTAATTATTGCGTTTATTGGGGCAATTTCTTCTATAAGAATTTTTAAATGAATATATTGGAGGAGCGGGTTGCACGCCGCAACAGAATTGATTGAAAAGAATATATTGGGGGATCGGGTTGCACCCCGCAACAGACTTATTAAAAGTTCATATTGGAGGATTGGGTTGCACGCCGCAACAGACTTATTAAAAGTCCATATTTGGGGATCGGGTTGTACGCTGCAACAGACTTATTAAAAGTCCATATTGGGGGATCGGATTGCACGCCACAACAGACTTATTAAAAGTCCATATTGGGGGATCGGGTTGCACGCCGCAACAGACTTATTAAAAGTTCATATTGGGGGATCGGGTTGCACGCCGCAACAGACTTATTAAAAGTTCATATTGGGGGATCGGGTTGCACGCCGCAACAGACTTATTTAAAAGTCTATATATACTTGATTAAAATAAATATATGGGAGGATTGAAAATGAATATGTTGTGTGAGCGGGTTGCATGCTGCAACAGAAATTGATTGAAATAATAATTGGTTATGACTGGTGAGTTGGCTTCAACTGTTAAAAATGAGTTACTTGATTTATTTCTATTATTGTTGTTATTACTAATATTGCGTACAGGTTAATGTAAGTGACCTGCCTTAGCCTCGTCACTACTTATCGAGGTTAGGCTCAGCACTTACCAGTACATGGGGTCGGTTGTACTGATACTACACTCTGCACTTCTTGTGCAGATTTCGGAGTTGGTCCCAGCGGCGTACCATAGACTTGCTCGGATCTCAGCTACCAGAGGAGACTTGAGGTATAACTGCACGGCGTCCGCAGTTCTGAAGTCCCCGTCTACTTTACTTTAGCTGTGTGTTTGTTTCCAGACAACGTTATTTTATTCAGACCTTTATTTATATTATTCTAGAAGCTCGTGTACTTGTAACACCAATTCTGGGATGGTATTTAGACATCACTATTTTTATGAATTAATTACTACAGTTCAAACTTTACTTCCGCATTTATTTCTTTGTTATTAATAAATTTAAAAATTATTTAAAAATGGCAAATATTATTCTAACGTTGGCTTGCCTAGCAAGTAAAATATTAGGTGCCATCACAGTCCAAAGGTGGGAATTTCGGGTAGTGTCAGCAGAAAGTTTGGATGTAAAGTTTAAATGAACAAATGAGGGGATATTTATAGTTTTTCAGCGACGGCTCACATCTAGGAGTGGCCGACCAGCAACTAACAAGCATTTAATGCCATTAAGACTTGACTGACGAGACGTTTTGACTGTTTTGTCGTTTATGTCACGGGGTATCGAAGTTAGGATCGGAAGCTCATGTCGTTTCTCATCGTCTACTCTCCAAAAAATTAGGGGACTATCTGTATACGGTCGAAATCGAGCTCGCCTATGGCATGGTAGGTTCAGGCCCAGTACGTGACAACCAAGGGCTGAAGATCCACCTCGAGTCCTACCGAGCTAGAACACGGGGTCAGAATACTTGCCTTCGAGAACATTGAGTACGAGACCCTGGAGTCGACCTTTGCCCCGAACGAGCCCGAAGAAATATTGTTAAAATAACCAACAAAAGACCGAAATATCTATGACCGGTCGGATCTTACGGCGGGAATCTCGGCGCGTATCAGTTAGGAACCGGTAATCAGCAAATCAAGGGATTTTTACCTTTTATAGAACTGTACCTAAAGTAGGACTCCTCTCCTATATAAAGGGGGTCTAATAGTTCATTTGACACATTATAACACGCATTCCAAAGCAATATATCATTATTATTTCTCTTTAAGCTCTTGTAGTTATGTATCCTGACATTGATCGAAGCGTACCTGGCTTGAGGGTGATTAACCTTCCAAAGCTAAGATTGTTCAATTCTTGTGGTTTGCATTTACTTTTCCATTATTTGTTTCAATTACATTCTAATTCATCATTTTGTATCAAGTTAATCCACGTTTCTTTAAAACCACTTACAAATTCAAATATTATCTGATTTTGAGGGTAAACATAGATGTACCCTCCATTATACTATCGGATCGAATATACCCTTACCGTTAGACAAAGTTTCAACATTGCCCTCGTTTTTAGGTTTAAAATTTTATGATCTTAATAAATAGGAATTTTTACATTCCTATACACTATTTGAAACTTTATTACCCTCCCTACTCAAGTTTTAATTTAATTACATAGTCATATACAATTTATCAATTATGTACATTTTAGAAATTTAATGAGAATAAATTAACTCCTATAATCACTCTAACGTACATATCCCACTCCCTCACGTTTCTCTCTCCATACCCCCCATGTTGCTTTAATATCTTCCTCCATTAACGCCCGTTTTCACTCTTCTTCAAAAATCCTTCGCGATTTTTTAAGATTCCAGCTCTAAATCCTACCAAAATTGTAGTTGCTTAAATGTTTCCTTAACTTTCAATGAAGAAGAAAGCACTTTCGAAGATTAGCCCTAAAAAGGTTAAAGTATGTGATATTCCTACTTTTGATTTGGGTATTTTCTCATAGGATTCACCCAAAAAAGTTTCAAAATCAGCACATGCAAAACTAGATACAAAGCCCTCGTAAAGCTAGGGTAGAAGCTCGAACAAAACATTAGCATGATAGGGATGCTGGCGAAGCCTCGACATCTGGTAAATCTGTAAAGCGGAAGGGCAAAGAAATTATTTCCGATGATGATTTCGTCGAAAAAGAAGTTATCACGAAAGTTGCAAAAAAACCAGAGTTTCTCCTACTGTTAAGCCTCCAAAAAAGAAGAAGGTTCAAAAATCAGCTAAAACTATACCCCAACAGTCATTTGAGAAGGTAAAATTTTAGTAGTTCCAATTTTTTTTTTTTTTTTTAAAGTTAAAAAACTTTTTCTCATTCTCATGAACATACATAATTTTTGTTTTTTTGTATTTGTAGAAATTTTGTCTACATTGTGTAGATTTGTTGTTGGTTAATAAATTTTCTACATTTCCCTCTAAATTGTAGATTTCTTGTATATTATTCGAAATCATTTAGTTAGGGAATGTACTACATGATTTAGTTGGTTTTATTGGTTATTATTTGTTCTATTTTGTAGATGTTAGTTTCAGTTACTATAGAGAAATTGTATATATTATGTCTAGTTCTTAATTTCTAATTTCTTGCTCTAAACATAATTTTATTAGTGCATTTGTAGCTTCAATGTAGTCAGTTGTTATATATGTTTACTAATATTGAAACTTACTTGTATGCAATGTATTAATATTTTTTTGATTGTAGCTAAAATGTAGTAGAAATGTAGTTATTTTGTTTTCTGGTTTTGAAACAAGCTTTATTAACTTGCTGTTTATTTTGGTGCAGAATCGAACATTTTTTGCACCACATGATGTTGATTATGGCATCACTAGGTTCTTGATATTATCCGACCCTGCTATTCCTGGCCAAATCAAGGAATTACTGTCTGAAAATGGGTTAAAGCTGTTTAAGAAGACATGTTTTGGGCATTTTCCTTCCTTGCCCAAAATATGTATCCAAAATCAGGCAATTCACCTCTCATGAAGTATGAATTAAACGCATATGGTTCCGACTTTTTTACAACAGAGATAAAGGGTAAGAGGCTAAACTTTGGGTTGAGAGAGTTTGCCATGATCAGTGGCCTTAGATGTTTTACAGAAGTGACAGACTTTGGTTACACAACTAAGTATGACAGTAACATAATGAAGAGCTATTTTCCGAACAAGGAAAAAGTTGAGAAGTCATACTTGAAACAAATTGTAACCAGCCGTAGTTGGGTGAACGATGAAGATGCAGTCAAGCTATGTATTCTCTATCTGATAGAATTCTTCCTCTCTCCTTCAGACAAAGATAATTTAGGTTTGATAGACCATTTTAGGTTCAACTTGGTGGACTCGGGGCAGTATGCGAACTACGCATGGGGTATCGAATCTTATACACAATTGCTTTAGTCCGTTAGGCACAAGATCAACACTTCTGTGCATTTTTATGTCATTCGAGGTTTTGCACTAGTTATGCAAATATGGTTGTATGAGTGTTGCTCTACAATCAACACGGATACAGCTACAAGGGTTGGTAATTCGATCCCACGCATACTTAACTGGACAGCTAGTAAGGACAAGATATGGTTATCTGCATTGGAAGATAGAATGATCAAACCATCGTGGATCAAGGTAAATGGTTTTCACTTCTGGGAAGACAATTTAATACAAATTATCTACACATTTTATACATATTATGACTAGGTCCCTCACATTTTGTTTCACTCAGTTCACCAACATAATTGAAGCACCGGAAGAGCTTTCAAGAATGAATTTGCCAGATAAAGTTGAACACATCCTTGAAGAAGCTGATACAAAGGCCGAGCATCCGACAGATGCTCCATCTCCATCAAGACATAAGCATGCAATGGGAATAGATGACAAGAAAGATATTGTGAAACAAAAAAAAAATTAAGAAAAGATGTTGATAAGGTAACATCTATACATAATCCTAGATGGTTTCTTTAATTTATGTTATGCAAATTATTTCGTTAACTCTTTCTATTTTAATATATTGGTGGTTCAGACCTTGGAACCTTCAAGAAAGAGGTATACATAATTCGTGATTTTTTAGTCTTCTTTTTATAAATATATATATATTTAAGGCTCTAATTGTAAGATACATTATAACTATTTTTTGCTCTTTAGGTTTTTGAATAACTAGGTAGCATTCGACTGCTACTCAATGATTCCATCAAGTCTGTTTTACAGGCAATAAACAGTCAAAAGGATAACATTGATGCTACGGTTTCATTTGAAATATATTCATTTTGGACAACAATTTTTACCATGTCTAAGTTTCTATTATCATTCATAAAGTATATAGCCTAACAAATTATGCTTGCAGTTTACTGGCAGTTCTACGAAAAATGATGAACATTACAAAGAAAAGAACAATCAAGACATTCCGGGCAGTTAGTGCTAAACCAGTGTTGGCCAGCAACAGTAAAACATGTATCTACATTATATTAACATTATATCTACATATCGCCTAAATTACCAACAAATAATCTATATTATATTTCAAATGGTTTTCTTAGATACAAGACAGATGAATGACATTCAAATTGAGGAGAATGTTCCTGTAGGTATTGACTTATTTTCCCAATTTTAAGGGGTATTGGATGAAGAAAATGCAGATATGATTTAGTACATTTTATCATCATATTTCACAATTCATTTTGCATATCAGCTGCAGGACAACATTTCAACAAATTTACTATAATTAAACTACAATTTATCTACAGTGTTGTTAATGTTTACTACAAATTATCTATAATTTTATTAAGTTGTACACATATATTATAACAGAGAAGGAAACTATGCATGTAGACTCTCCAAAACAGGATGCTAAAGTTGGCATTCCGGGAGAGCATTTAAATGAGGAGAAGGAGACAACAAAAATACAATCTCCCATTCAACAAGAAAATGTTATACAACAAGAAGACGATTGCTATGAAGATTTCAGCGGTATTATATGTTACAATATAATTGTAGGAAAAAAAAACAGGTTTTATATAAGTTTTAATTTTCCAAAAAGAACTGATGCAACAAACAATGTTGTTCTTTTATTTTAAATTTTGAAGGTGAAACAGCCGACTACATTAATGTTGGTGATTTGAACAATGACTTCATGTCACAACCCAAAATCCCACCACAGGAGTCGTGATGGTACCTAGTCTCTAAGACTAGGTAAGCCGATTTCCATTACAATTTTGAAGCCATTTGTTTTTAAACTAACAACGAAAATAATTATAATATACAACCTCCCAAGACTGGTAGTACTGAGTCATGAACTCTAACTGAATACATAGAATGATCACGAGGACCGAATATACAATGTGAGTTCGAGTCACCCCAAGAGCAAGGTGGGGAGTTCATGGAGGGAGGGAGCCGAGGGTCTATCGGAAACAGCCTCTCTACCCTAGGGTAGGGGTAAGGTCTGCGTACACATTACCCTCCCCAGACCCCACTAGTGGGATTATACTGGGTTGTTGTTGTTGTTGTACAAGTTAACAGTACAATGAAATGAAAAGACTCCAAGGGACTGCGACGACCAAGCAGCTCTACCTTGAATTCTTATGATCCCTCTTTAACCCTGCTCTCAAATTTGATATTTCCAATACATGGCTCTACACAAAAATGTGCAAAAGTGTAGTATGAGTACGCCACGGTCGGTACCCAGTAAGTATCAAGACTAACCTCAATGGAGTAGAGACGAGGTACAGTCAAGACACTTACTAGTCTAATAACCTGTGCAATATAATATACAAAATACTAGGAAACAGATAGCAATAAGGGCAGGATAAAACAACCAGTGGTATGCGCAACAAGACAACAAGAATACCATAAACATCACTCAACAATTAAATATACATGTACGCCCAATTAATTCAAGTTTTTCAAATAAATATCCTTCCCATAAAATTCTTCCAAATAACTCTATTTCAAATGTAGTTTTCTCAAATAATTATTTTTCAAATACAATTCTTTCATATAATTCTTTTTGAATAAAAATCTTTCCAAATAAATATTTTGAATATAATTCTTTCAATTAAAAATTCGCCATGTGACACCTCATTTCATAATCATAAAAAATACGGATTTCAGCCCATTTTTATATTTTTCGTAAATACGAGTCTCAGCCCATTTTTATATTTTCACGGCACCTAGTGCCCATAATTAAAACATATCACAACTGCACGGACAATTCACGTTCCAGTTATCATCATCATTTCATCACAGCACCTCATGCCCACATTTCATATCACAAATGCACGGGCAATTCACATGCCAAATATCCTCATTATTTACTCATGGCCCCTCGTGCCCACATTTCAATTTATAATCCGCCTCGCAATAGCCACATGCTCTCAATTTCAACATAAATGAGATTGTTATTAATTTACCAACAACAAGACAAATTGCACAAGGTATAAAAGTAAACACAAAAAGATCACAACATCACATGAAAATTATCAACACCACAACCCCACATCATCACATATCGTCCCTGACAATAGCTACCATTATCGCTCCTATTTCCACCCTTATCACTCCTATAGCCACCCTTATCACTCCGCCCAGACAATATCAATAGCCACCCTTATCGCTCATATTGCCACCCTTATCGCTCCGCCCACACAATATTCCAACAAACACAACAATAGTGAAATGCCACCCTTATACCCACATAATATCAACGGTGAAATACCACCCTTATCTCCCCAAAATAATAACTCACACAACACAATAATTTACACGGGCAGTTAACACGGCAACATAATAAAATCAATTCATATCACAATTTGCCCAATGGCCACAACCAAATTCCAAAGATATAACAAAAATTAATCAATTTCACAACAAATAGCCCAAGGCTCCACACAATGTATATAACACCCAAAAACAATCAATAGAGATAGAAATTACTCAGCATAAAGCAAAACCTTCATTAATGCAAATTTAGATAATTATATTAACACTTATTCTTTAGCTCGCTTAAATTGATTATTTGCATAAGAAAATTCATATTGGAATTAATTTCCAAGAAATTTTAAACCAACAATACTCACGAAATTTCGTAAATATTTCAAGTAACAATCACATCAAATTACCATATAAAAACATATTCAACAATTAGGATTTAGGCATGGCAAACAGATGATTTAATAGTTTTTCACAATTTCCCAATTTACTACACAATAATGCCTAAGACTTTAATTCAATGAATTTTGCACGCATAAGCCCGAGTACGTACTCGTCACCTCGCGTATACGGCTTTTTCACATTTCACAAATGGCACATAAGACTCAATGCCTAAGGGGTAATTCCCCCACTCGAGGTTAAGCAAGACACTTACCTTTTTGAAGTTAGGCTGATATTCCAAAATAGACTTCTTGCTTGAATTGACCTCCGGACAGCTCAAATCTATCCAAATTAATTGTATAACTCCATTAAAATTCGTCGGAAATAATTTCGGATAATAATACGTCGACTTAAAAATTTATTCCAAAAAGTCAACAAAAGTCAACGCGGGACCCCCCCGGAACCCGACATAATTCTCATGAAATCCGAACAATCATTCGGATACGAGTTCAACCATACCAATTTTATTGAATTCCAATAACAACTCCACCTCCAAATCTTAAATTTTTGTTTTTGGAAGATTTTACAAAAATCTTAATTTCTTCCATTAAAATCTGAATTAAATGATGAATATAATAATAGATTCATGAATTATAAAAATTTTAGGATATAGAACACTTACCCCAATCCATATGGTGAAAATCGCCTCAAACATCGCTTCAATCTGATTTCCATAGCTCCAAATATGTTTAAAATGGCTGAAACCTCGAAATATAGCTACTGCCCAGGTAATTACTCTTCGCGATCGCGGAAAATGGTTCGTGATCGATAAGCACAAAAATTTTCAGCCCCAAAATTGCTCTTCGCGATCGCGGAAAACCAATCGCGATCGCGCAGAACAAACTCCCCAACTCTTCCAAACAGCCTCTAGTATAATGGTCATAACTTTTTGAAAGAAAACTTCAAATGCTGAATGGTTTAACTTTATGAAAACTAAATTCCAAGAGCTATAACTTCCATTTGTTGATCATCTCCCAATTCCTTATATATTTCGAGATATAAGCTTCCAAAGTCAGCCCTATGCAACAGAGATTTCCAAACTCTTCCCGAACAACCTGTAGTATATGTACCATAACCATTTGTACACAACTCCAACTAACAAATAGTTTCCCTTTCTGAAAAATAGACACAAAGGGCTACAACTTTGATTTTTGGATTATCTCCAAATTTCTTATAGATTGCGAGATATGAGCTTCCAAAGTCGGGTCAGTGCGGTAGAAGTTTCCTCTACACGATCGCGAAAAGGCTTCCGCGATCGCGATTGACAGTCTCCAAACAGCAAAATTACTCTTCGCGATCGCAACCGTTTGTCCGCGATCGCGATGCATACCTCTGTGGCCAAAAATCAGCAACTAAAAATGGCCTAGAAATAGTCCGAAACAACCCCGAAACTCACCCGAGCCACTCGTTACCCCGTCTGAGCATACCAACCAGTTCCAATACATAATATGAACCTGCTCGAGGCCTCAAATCACATCAAACAATACTAAAACCACGAATCATACCCCAATTCAAGCTTAATGAAACTAAAAAATTTCAACTTCTACATTCAACGCCGAAACCTATCAAATCAAGTCTGATTGACCTCAAATTTTGCACACAAGTCATAAATGACATAACAAACGTCTGAAAATTTTCAAAACTGGATTCCGACCCCGATATCAAAAAGTCAACTCCCCGGTCAAACTTCCAACTTAAACTTTCTATTTTCACCATTTCAAGCCTAATTCCACTACGGACTTCCAAATAATTTTTCGGACACACTCCTAAGTCCAAAATCACCATACGGAGCTATTGAAATCATTAGAATTTGAATCCGAGGTCGTTTGCACATAAGTCAAATCTTCGGTCAACTTTTGTTTTCATTTAAGCTTCAAAAATGAGAATTGTTCTTTTAATTAAATTTTGAATCTTTCGAAAATAAAATTCGACCACACTCGCGGGTCATAATACATATTACAAATCTGCTCGAGACCTTAAGTCACTAAACAGGGTGTTAATTCTTAAAACGATAAGTCGGGTCGTTACATTCTCCCCCTCTTAAACATATGTTCGTCCTCGAACGTGCCAAGAATCATTTTAAGGACTTAATTTACTGAATGTATTTACTGCACACATACTCGCGGATAATTCTATGTCACCATAAATTTAACAGGGGTCCGACAATACCATCTCAGTTGAGATTACTTCTTTGATCCACATTTATAAAGTTTGAAACCAATTTCTTACACTCCAAACATTTCCAAAATGCCTGATTTTCACATCAACACACGATATTAGTCTCAACTGGATATAGCAACTCGTGCCTATGCACATCAACTTTCTTGATAGTGTTGAAGTACTTCAAAATTTTTACGGGGTGTTACATTCTTCCCCGCTTAGGATCATTTGCCCTCAAACACATAACATAATTTTGTCTCTTATTTGCACGTCTCGATCTCCCAAATTTTTGTCTAACTCCCAAAAAAAAAAATTCAGAAATTTCGGCAAAGTCTCCCCTGTAATTGGGCCTAACCACCTGCCAGAGTAACACCAAAACAACTCCTAACAACACATCCACAATGTATATATCAATAACACAATCTCAACGTTACAAATACTGCATTATCACAATGATATCAGGACATGAAGCACATCATATGTATGCTCATCACCACATCTCTAGTCTTAAAAGCCGTTCATAATTAATTCCAGCATCATCAATTAATCTCATATTAACCACCACCTCATTTCTAATTTTCACAACACTGACAACGGAATGTGAGGCATGAAGACCTCATGATTACTTACTCGGATTAATGAGTCACATTTAACGCCACCTGGGCACTAACCTCATAGGCTAAAACTCAATATTTACAGCACGAAAATGGCTGAATATGAATAGAAAAATATACAAAAATTATCGAATAAGCCTAACATGCATGACTCCCTATTAATATTATTGTACAAATTAATTTCACAAAGGGATAATTTTAAACTCATAAATATTTCACCACAAGGACCTCGTCCTTATATAACTTCCACCGCAATTTGTAACCCGGTTTAAATATATCACATCATATATAAAATGCGAGGATCTCATCCTCAACTCCGAATCACAAGTATTTTGCACATTGTGCCAACTGAAATTTTAATTTTTCCTTTCTTTCTTCTTTTCAATATATTTCATAAACAGTTTTCACAACACATAATGAATCCTCATACCGCTAGGGCGTATCATTCATAAAAATTGGAATCAATTATTCCGAAACAGATTAAACCCACTGTAATGAATAATAAAAATTACTTTTGGACTTATAGCCCTCAATGGTGTACAAAAATAAATGACAGACACGGACTCACACCTTCAAATCTCCCAACAGGGATAAACATATAAGTGAGTCACAAATTTACGAAGCTCACCCATAAGTGGAGCATAATAGGAGGACTCACCTCAATATTCAAAATCGAATCAAATTAAGGAAAATATCCTTTTATAATAAAAATCAGGATCATACCAGTAACGACATCATCTGGTGCATTGACCTCAGCCAAATCATAGTGATTAAATCAACGGGTCAGGCCTCCACCTCTTAGGCGCCCACTACCCGCTTGTCCTCCACCTCTAGCTGAATGTGCACGTGGAGTATCAACTGGAATAATGCTTGTAGCTGGAGTGTTCTATTGAAATCTACCCCTCCTAAGTCTGGGACAATTTCTCTTGATATGTCTAGTATCACCACTCTCATAACAACCCCTCTGCGGGCACGACTGCTCAAACTTAATCTCTGACGAATAACTGGAATAACCACTGTAAGAACCACGTGCTGGTGGTGCATTAAAAGAACTTATTATAGCACCCCGAATATTCTGAAATTATTTTTGTGACCCTGATGGTACTAAAATGTAGAATTATTAAGGACGCGGAAATACCGCAAGCCCCAGCATCATCCCATACAAATCTCACCTCTTAATCATATACAAGTTTCGGAGAACCTTTCAATACCACATAAATACATCTCAGGCCCAAACTGAAATAGCACATGACCCCGCAATCTGATCGTTGATAGTGGACTCCCCTCACTTGGCACGATGCCATAGGAAACATACTGATGATCCACAATACTAACCTTATCGCTCGTAGGACACCGGTCATAAGATACCTCAAGTAATTTATTTGGCGCATGTCATCCTCGTGACAGTTAAACTGGCTTTCTCCAGTGCCTTGGCTGCTAGTATGTACCCTTCGCTAAATAGAAATCCCATACGAACTACATAGTCTCTAACACCACCAACTATCTTCATATCTACATCCACCTCGTGATCCCTACCACGATTGTGACGATTAGGCAATTAATTAAACCTTCTTAAGATCATACTTATTAACCAGATGTCAGAACCTGCTGCACCCCCATGTGCACAATTGAATGATCTCTAAATACTTTCGCACCCTCGATCTTGATGACACGTTGTAACAATGGTTGAACAACCCTGGCACCCTTATAACCCCTATGTAGTATCACAAACCGTTGGCGTATAATTGATACCGAGTGCGTAATTTCATACACGAGTGGATTCAAAAGAACATAAGATATATGCTTCAAGCTAAATAAATGCCACACGATAAGGAATGAAAGAAGTGAATTTTTCCCACTAGCTCTGTAGCCTCTCGAAGATAAGTACAGACGTCTCTGTACCGATCCACAAGACTCTACTAAACTCGTTCGTGACTCGTAGAACCTATGAACCTAGAGCTCTGATACCAACTTGTCACGACCCAAAATCCCACCACAGGCGTCGTGATGGCACCTAGTCTCTAAGACTAGGTAAGCCGATTTCTTTTACATTTTGAAGCCATATTTTTTTGAAACTAACAGCGGAATAAATATGAATATACAACCTCCCAAGACTGGTAATACTGAGTCACAAACTCTAACTGAATACATAGAATGATCATGAGGACCGAATATATAATACTGTTTGATTACAAGTTAATAGTACAATGAAATAAAAATACTCCAAGGGACTGCGACGACCAAGCAGCTCTACCTTGAATCCTTACGATCCCGCTTTAACTCTGCTCATGTCTGTTATCTTCAATACCTGGCTCTGCACAAAAATGTGCAGAAGTGTAGTATGAGTACGCCATGGTCGGTACCCAGTAAGTATCAAGACTAACCTCAATGGAGTAGAGACGAGGTACAGTCAAGACACTCACTAGTGTAATAACCTGTGCAATATAATATACAAAATACTAGGAAACAGATAGCAATAAGGGCAGGATAAAACAACCAATGTTATGCGCAGCAAGACAACAAGAATACCATAAACATCACCCAATAATTAATAATACATGTACGCACAATTAATTTAAGTTTTTCAAATAAATATCCTTCCCATAAAATTCTTCCAAATAACTCTCTTTCAAATGTAGTTTTCTCAAATAATTATTTTTCAAATACAATTCTTTCATATAATTCTTTTTGAATAAAAACCCTTCGAAATAAATATTTGGAATATAATTCTTTCAATTAAAAAGTCATCATGTGACACCTCATTTCATAATCATAAAAAATACGGGTCTTAGCCCATTTTCATATTTTTCGTAAACACGGGTCTCAGCCCATTTTCATATTTCCACGGCACCTCATGCCCATAATTAAATCAAATCACAACTGCACGGACAATTCACGTGCCAATTATCATCATCATTTCATCACAGCACCTCATGCCCACATTTTATATCACAAATGCACGGGCAATTCACATGCCAAATATCCTCATTATTTACTCACGGCACCTCGTGCCCACATTTCAATTTATAATCCGCCTCGCAATAGCCACAGGCTCTCAATTTCAACATAAAATAGATTGTTATTAATTTACCAACAATAAGACAAATTGCACAAGGTATACAAGTAAACACAAAAAGATCACAACATCACATGAAAATTATCAACACCACAACCCCACATCATCACATATCATCCCTGACAATAGCCACCCTTATCGCTCCTATTTCCACCCTTATCACTCCTATAGCCACCCTTATCGCTCCGCCCAGACAATATCAATAGCCACCCTTATCGCTCCTATTGCCACCCTTATCGCTCCGCCCAGACAATATTCCAACAAACACAACAACAATGAAATGCCACCCTTATACCCCCATAATATCAATGGTGAAATGCCACCCTTATCTCCCCAAAATAATAACTCACACAACACAACAGTTTACACGGGCAGATAACACGGCAACATAATAAAATCAATTCATATCACAATTTGCCCAATGGCCACAACCAAATTCCAAAGTTATAACAAAAATTAATTAATTTCACAACAAATAGCCCAAGGCTCCACACAATGTATATAACACCCAAAAACAATCAATAGAGATAGAAATTACTCAGCATAAAGCAAAACCTTCATTAATGCAAATTTAGATAATTATATTAACACTTATTCTTAAGCTCGCTAAAATTAATTATTTGCATAAGAAAATTCATATTGGAATTAATTTTCAAGAACTTTTAAACCAACAATACTCACGAAATTTCATAAATATTTCAAGTAACAATCACATCAAATTATCATATGAAAACAAATTCAACAATAAGGATTTAGGCATGGCAAACAGATGATTTAATAGTTTTCCAGAATTTCCCAATTTACTACACAATAATTCCTAAAACTTTAATTCAATGAATTTTGCACGTATAAGCCCCAGTACGTACTCGTCACCTCGCGTACACGGCTTTTTCACATTTCACAAATGGCACATAAGACTCAATGCCTAAGGGGTAATTCCCCCACTCGAGGTTAAGTAAGACACTTACCTTTTTGAAGTTAGGCCGATATTCCAAAATAGCCTTCTTGCTTGAATTGACCTCCGGACAGCTCAAATCTATCCAAATTAATTGTATAACTCCATTAAAATTCGTCAAAAATAATTTCGGATAATAATACGTCGACTTAAAAAGTTATTCCAAAAAGTCAACAAAAGTCAACGTGGGACCCGCCCCTCAGAACCTGACATAATTCTCATGAAATCCAAACACCCATTCCGATACGAGTTCAACCATACCAATTTTATTGAATTCCAATAACAACTCGACCTCCAAATCTTAAATTTGTATTTTTGGAAGATCTTACAAAAATCTCTATTTCTTCCATTAAAATCTGAATTAAACGATGAATATAATCATAGATTCATGAAATATAAATACTTTAGGATATAGAACACTTACCCCCAATCCATATGGTGAAAATCGCCTCAAAAATAACTTAAATCCGAGCTCCATAGCTCCAAATATGTTAAAAATGGATGAAACCTCGAAATATAGCTACTACCCAAGTATTTACTCTTCTCGATCGCGAAGCACAAAAATTTTCAGCCCCTAAATTGCTCTTCGCGATCGCGGAAAACCAATCGCGATCGCGAAGAACAAACTCCCCAACTCTTCCGGACAGCCTCTAGTATAATGGTCATAACGTTTTGTACAAAACTCCAAATGCTGAATGGTTTAACTTTATGAAAACTAGATTCCAAGGGCTATAATTTTCATTTGTTTATCATCTCAATTCCTTATATATTTTGAGATATAAGCTTTCAAAGTCAGCCCTATGCAATAGAGATTTCCAAACTCTTGTCGGACAGCCTGTACTATATCTACTATAACCTTTTGTACACAACCCAAAATAACAAATGATTTATCTTTCTGAAAACTAGACACAAAGGGCTACAACTTTTATTTTTGGATCATCTCACAAATTCCTTATAGATTGCGAGATATGAGCTTCGAAAATTGGGTCAGTGCGGCAGGAGTTTCCTCTACGCGATTGCGAAAAGGCTTCCGCGATCGCGATTGACGGTCTCCAAACAACAAAATTACTCTTCGCAATCGCAACCGTTTGTCCGCGATCGCGATGCATACCTCTGTGGCAAAAAACGAGCAACTAAAAATGATCTGAAACCACCCCGAAACTCACCCGAGCCACTCGGTACCCCGTCTGAGCATACCAACCAGTCCCAATATATAACACGAACCTGCTCGAGGCCTCAAATCACATCAAACAATGTTAAAACTACGAATCATATCCCAATTCAAGCTTAATGAAACTAAGAAATTTTAACTTCTACATTCGACGCCGAAACCTATCAAATCAAGTTCGATTGACCTCAAATTTTGCACACAAGTCATAAATAACATAACGAACGTCTGAAAATTTTCAGAATTGGATTCCGACCCCGATAGCAAAAAGTCAACTCCCCGGTCAAACTTCCAACTTAAACTTTCTATTTTTGCCATTTCAAGCCTAATTCCACTACGGACTTCCAAATAATTTTCCGGACACGCTCCTAAGTCCAAAATTACCATACAGAGCTATTGAAATCATCAGACTTCGAATCCTAGGTTGTTTACACATAAATCAAAGCTTCGGTCAATTTGTGTTTTCATTTAAGCTTCAAAAATGAGAATTGTTCTTTTAATTAAATTCTGAATCTTCCGAAAATCAAACTCGACCACACTCGCGGGTCATAATACATATTACAAATCTTCTCGAGACCTTAAGTCACTGAACATGGCATTAATTCTTAAAATAACAAGTCGGGTTGTTACACTCCAGGTCTGAAAAAAAGGAAGTAACACTTGATGATTTTGAGCTGTCAGAGAACTTCTCCCAGATTGTTATGTTCGGCAAGCTTAATGAAGATGAAACAACCCCTGTGCATTAAGGAAGAACAATGCATCCTAGAAAGCATGTCAGATCCCCCTTTCTCCCCTTTTTACAGTTCTGGGGAAGCACTTCTGTTGGACCTCCAATTTTCCTCATCAAGCATCCATTTACTGGGGTTATTGGCGATGATATTAATTCTGACTTGTTGGAAGAATTCATTAAGTGGTTATAATTTGGCACCGATACGGTTTCAAAAAGGTTAGATCATACAATTTTTTTATATTTTCGAGTGCATTCAATTTTTGGATTTCCAGTTGATTAATTGTAATTGCTATGTGTTTAAATAGGAGGAAGGCGCCTTATTCTTTAAAAGATAACCAGCTCAAGCCGTGGTATGATCTTGGAGTGGAGAAAGTTGATAAAAAGGAGAGGTTTTATACTTCTGCACATCCCGGGCGATACGTCCCATGTGTTAGATTTCAGTTCTGTCCAGTTGGACAAGGATTTGACTTACGAGGAGGAGCCGGCGGCAATTCTAGCCCGGCAAGTTCGCCAGTTGAGATCAAAGAGTTACCCATCAATTCGAGTGCAGTGGAGAGGTCAACCTATTGAGGCAGCTACTTCGGAGTCCGAGTCCGATATGCGGAGTAGATGTCCCCACCTTTTCACCAGCCCAAGTACTTTTCTATGTCCGTTCGAGGACGAACGGTTGTTTTAGAGGTGGAGAATGTGATGACCCAAAAGATCATCTTATGTTTTAGAACTCGAATCTGTGTTCTTAAGCCGTATAAATCTCATTTTTACCCTCCTTGATTTGCGTGCACAGTCCGGACTGGTTTCTGGAAAACTTTTATGTTAAAAACTAATGAAAATAAGAATTTTTGCTTTAAAAGTTAATTTTAGTTGGCTTCGATCAACATTTTTGGTAAACGGGCCCTGATCCATGCTTTGACGGTCTCGGTAGGTCCGTATTGAATTATTGGCCTGGGCGTATGCCCAGAATTGAATTCGGAGGTCCCTAGCTTGAGTTATGAATTTTTGATGAAAATTAAAATTCTAGAAATTAATTATTTTTAAGAATTGATTGATATTTGGAATTGTTAGTATCGGGTCCGTATTTTGGTTCCGGAGCCCGGTACAGGTTCATCATGATATTTAAGACTTGTCTGTGAAATTTGGTGAGAAACGGAGTTGATTTGACGTGATTCGGACATCCAGTTGAGAAAAATAGAAATTTTAAAGTGTTCTTGAGAATTTCATTTGATTTGGTACTAAATTCGTAGTTCTAGATGTTATTTTGGCGATTTGATCGTGCGAGCAAGTTCGTATGATATTTTTAGACTTGCGTGCATGTTTGGTTTGGAGCTTCGAGGGCTCGGGTGAGTTTTGGATAGGCTACAGAGTGATTTGGACTTAGAAAAATAGCTGGTGTGCTTCAGCTGTGTTGCAGGCCTCAGACCTCGAAAATGCGAGGTCAGGGTTGGCATTTGCGATCACTGTTGAGGTCACATTTGCGAACGTCTCATCACAAATGTGAAGAGAAGCTGGGCCAGCTTATGTTCGCAATTGCGAACATTTATTCGCTTTTGCGAAGGGAGTCTGGGAGGGGTATAGATCGCAAATGCGATCTTTTGTCCGCATTTGCGAGGTCAGTGATCGCAATTGCGACACTTTACTCGCATTTGCGAAGGGAAGCAAGATTGTGAAGGCTTCGCAATTGCGATAGCCCCTTCGCAATTGTGAGCTTCGTATTTGCGAAGCTCATGTCACAAATGCGACATCTGCAACTGTACAAAATGACTTTTGGACGGGAATTTTCATTCATTTCCCAAATTTTCAAGAACTAAAGCACAAGAGGCGATTTTTCAAAGACCATCTCTTCCCCAATTCATAGGTAAGTGATTCTAAACTAGTTTCTTTCAATCTTTCACTACATTTTACATGATTTCAACCTAAAATCTAAGGTTTTCATGGTAGAATTAGGGGTTTTGGGTAGAAACTAGGGATTTAGACCTCAATTTGAGGTCGGATTCAAAAACCAATTATATATTCGGGCTCGGGGGTGAATGGGTAAATGGATTTTGGTCCGAACCTCGGGTTTTGACCAAGCGGGCCCGGGGTCGGTTTTTGACTTTTGTTGGGAAAACTTAGGAAAATTGTAATTATGCATTAAAGTTGATTCCTTTAGCTATAATTGATGATATTAAACTGATTATGATTAGATACGAGTGGGTTGGAGTTGAATTCTAAAGGGAAAGCGATACTTGAGCAGTAAGTGGCTTGCGAAATTGAGGTAAGTGTTGTGTCTAACTTTGGCTTGAGGGAATAGGTATTGTGTGAGTATTTGCTACGTGTTTGTTGTTGAATACGATGTATAGTTGAGGTGACGAGCATCTATACATTGTGGTCAAGTAATAGCATGCGAATGAAATTCCATTTCTTGCAAATTATTAGTCTTAAATCTAGTTATCCATGCTTATTGTTGTTGTTGAAATGTTAGGAGACTTGTATCCGGTTCCACCAGGGTCGATAAAAATTGTGAATATTGATTCGAGGTCGAGATGTTAAATTGTGAAAGTAATCATTGATGAAATATTGATTTCTTGTGAAACTTTTCTCTATCCGTTGTTATTGATTCTGTGAATTGTGAGGAAGAGTGTAAAGCACGAAGGGTGATGCCGTGCATAATTTTATTTATATTGTGAGGAAGAGTGTAAAGGACGAAGTGTGATGTCGTGCATAATTTATTTATATTGTGAGGAAGAATGTAAAAGCACAAAGGGTGATGCCGTGCAGTCTTAATTGTTATTTGATGAGGTTGAGAGTAAAAGCACGAAGGGTGATACCGTGCAGTTTTTCTTTGCTGTTTTAATTGCTCGATTCGTTTAAGGATTTTCTGTTTAATTCTTTCTTTTTATTATTCTCACTCTTTATGTTGTATTCCCCCACTGTATGTTCCCTTCCCATTATTTCTTGCGTTATTGCTTTATTTACTGTTGTTGCCACTAGCATGATTATACTGTTTAGGTTATATGTGGGTGTCTTGTCCTAGCCTCGTCACTACTTCGTCGAGGTTAGGCTCGACACTTACCAGTACATGGGGTCAGTTATACTGATGCTGCACTCTGCACTTTCTGTGTAGATTTTTATACCGGCTCAGGTTGATCTAGATTTGCTACTGGTCCGCTGTTCGGAGACTCAAGGTAGATCTGTCGGCGTTCACAGACCTTGAAGTCCCCGTCTATCTTTTATGTCCTACTATTTTCTTTCATTCAGACAGTTATATTTCTTTCAGACTATTACTTGTCGTGAATTCTAGAATGCTCGTCAATTATGACTCCAGATCCGGGTGGTAGTAGTTAATACAATTTTAAGATATTCCGCACTTATTACATTTCATCTTAGTTAATTATTTTAATTACTGAATGGAAATAAGAAATTGGTTAATGATTCTCTAATGTTGGCTTGCCTAGCAAGTGAAATGTTAGGCGCCATCACGGTCCCGTCGGTGGGAAATTTTGGGTCGTGATAGTTGGTATCAGAGCACTAGGTTGCCTAGGTCTCATGATTCACGAGCAAGATTAGTAGAGTCTGGATGATCGGTACGGAGACGTCTGTGCTTATCTTCCAGAGGCTATGAAGTTTAGGAACAAGTTTCACTTCTTTTCTTCTCTATCGTGCGATTTGGCTTTCTCAATGCTGATTGAACTCTTCTACTTTTATTCTCTCGTAGATGGAGAGAACACGTACCACTTCCTTAGCTGAGCAGCAGCCAGAGCCTCCAGTGGCAGCTCCTACGCGGGGCAGAGGTCGAGGCCGAGGCCATGCCAGAGGCCGAGGCAGGGGCAGAGCTCAGCCTAGGGCTCGAGCAGCAGCCCCAGCAGTGAAGCCTCAGATAGAGCTTAACGAGGAGGTTCCAGCCCAGGTTGTTCCTGCCGGACCAGCTCAGGTTCCGGAGGGGTTCATTGTCACCCAAGTACTTCAGGATGCTTTGGTCCGTTTGGTAGGCCTTATAGAGAGTGTGACCCAGACTGGCGCATTTCCCATGGCACCAGAAGTCTCTCAGGCTGGAGGAGGAGCCCAGACTCCTACCACTCCCGCTCCAGAGCAGATAGCTCTCCAGTATCAGGCTCCAGCAGCTCAGCCAGCCGGATTAGTTCAATTGCGGCACAGGTCAGAGATGGGCCAACTATGTCTTCTGAGGCCTTATGGAGATTAGACAGGTTTATCAAGCTCTTTCCTGTTCACTTCAGTGGTGCTCCTTCAGAGGATTCCCAGGAGTATCTTGACAACTGTCACGAGGTTTTACGGAATATGGGTATAGTGAAGACCAATGGGGTCAATTTCGCTACATTTCAGATGACTGGTTCCGCCAAGAAATGGTGGAGAGATTACTTGTTGACCAGACCAGCTGGGTCGCCTGCTCTTACTTGGGACCAATTCTCTCAGCTCTTCATAGAGAAGTTTCTGCCTATCACATTGAGAGAGGAGCATTGCCGTCAGTTCCAATGTCTCCAGCAGGGCAGTATGACTGTTACTCAGTATGAGACCCGTTTTGTGGATTTTGCCTGTCATGCTATTCTCCTGCTTCCCACCGAGAGAGAGAGAGAGAGAGAGAGAAAGAGAGAGGGTGAGGAGGTTTATTGATGGACTTGCTCAGCCTATCAGATTGCAGATGGCTAAGGAGACTGGGAGTGAGATTTCTTTTCAGGCGGCTGCTAATGTCTCCAGACGAGTCGAACTGGTTCTTACTCAGGGAGGTCAGGGGTCTGACAAGAGACCTCGTCAATCCGGTGAGTTCAGCGGTGCCTCACCTAGAGGCAGGAGTACCTTTGGTAGAGGCCATCCTCCCAGGCCACTTCATTCAGCGCTCCAGGCATCCCATGGTGCCTCAGGTGGTCGTGGCCCTCAGATGCATTATTCCGACCAGCTAGCTTACAGTGCACAACCAGCTCCTATTAGAGCACCTCCACTCCAGAGTCATCAGGGTGGTTATTCAGGTCGACAGGGTCAGTTTCAGGGGTAGCAGTCACAGCAGCCGAAGTTATGTTATACTTGTGGTGATCTGAGGCACATTGCTAGATTTTTCCCTCGGGCAACGGGCAGCTCACAACATCAGAGTTCTCGTGCCATGGTTCCGGCACCAGTTGTTGCACCACCTGCTCAGCTAGCCAGAGGCAGGGGTCAGGAAGCCATAGGTAGAGGCCAGACTGTTAGAGGTGAAAGTCAGGCCGTTAGAAGTGAAGACCATCCAGTTAGAGGTCATCCTAGGGACGTAGTTCAGGGTGGTGGGGCCCAGCCCCGGTGTTATTTTTTCCAAGCCAGGCCTGAGGTTGAGTCATCTGACGTTGTTATCACAAGTACTGTTTCAGTTTGCAGTAGAGATGCTTCAGTTCTATTTGATCCGGGATCTACTTACTCTTATATGTCATCCTATTTGGTTGTGCCCCATGATTCTTTGGGTGCTCCTGTGTATGTGTCCACACCAGTGGGAGATGCTATTGTTGTAGATCATGTATATCGTTTGTGTGTGGTCACCATTGGGAGTCTTGAGACTCGTGTAGATCTTCTACTTCTTGACATGGTTGATTTTGATATCATACTGGGTATGGATTGGCTGTCACCTTATCATGCTATATTGGATTGTCACGCCAAGACAGTGACCTTAGCCTTGCAGGGGTTGCCTCGATTAGAATAGAGAGGGAATCTTGGCTATTCTGCCAGTAGAGTTATCTCTTATGTGAAGGCTCGGCATATGGTCTAGAAGGGGTGTCTAGCTTATTTGGCTTATGTCCGCGATTCTAGTGCGGAGGTTCCTTCCATAGATTCGGTGTCGGTTGTTCTTGAGTTTCCAGAGGTGTTTCCTGCAGACCTGTCGAGTATGCCACCCGACAGGGATATTGATTTCTACATTGATTTGGCTTCGGGCACTCACCCTATTTCCATTCCACCATACCGCATGGCCCCGCTAGACTTGAAAGAATTGAAGGAGCAGTTGCAAGATTTTCTTGATAAGGGCTTCATTAGACCTAGTGTCTCGCCCTGGGGTGCACCTGTGTTGTTTGTGAAGAAGAAAGATGGATCGATGAGGATGTGTATAGATTATCGGCAGTTGAACAAAGTAACCATCAAGAACAAGTATCCATTGCCGAGGATTGATGATTTAGTTGATTAGCTTCAGGGTGCCAAGGTCTTTTCAAAGATTAATTTCAGATCTGGCTACCATCAGTTGAGGATTAGGGCATCCGATGTTCCTAAGACAGCTTTTCGGACTCGGTATGGGCATTATGAGTTGCTAGTGATGTCATTTGGGCTGACAAATGCCCCAGCAGCATTCATGGTTTGATGAACCGGGTGTTCAAACCCTACCTGGATTCCTTTGTGGTTGTGTTTATTGATGATATCTTGATCTACTCCCACAGTCGAGAGAAGCATGAGCAGCTCCTTCGGATCGTTCTTCAGACTCTGAAAGACAGCCGGTTATATGCTAAGTTCTCAAAATATGAGTTTTGGTTGAGTTCAGTTACTTTCTTAGGTCATGTTGTATCAGCAGAGGGTGTTCAGGTGGATCCTAAGAAGATTGAGGCAGTTCAGAACTGGCCTAGACCCACATCAGCTATAGAGATCCGTAGTTTCCTGGGTTTGGCGGGCTATTACCGTCAATTTGTGGAGGGGTTTTCATCCATAGCAGCCCCGTTGACCAGATTGACCCAGAAGGGTGCCCTGTTCAGGTGGTCAGACGAGTGTGAAGCGAGCTTTTAGAAGCTCAAGATTGCTTTGACTACGGCACCAGTATTGGGGTTACCCACAGGTTCAGGATCTTATACAATATATTGTGATGCATCTCGTATTGGTCTGGGAGCGGTATTGATACAGGGTGGCAAAGTTATTGCATATGCTTCAATTCTTGCAACTGCTCCTTCAATTCTTTCAAGTCTAGCGGGGCCATGCGGTATGGCGGAATGGAAATAGGGTGAGTGCCCGAAGCCAAATCAATGTAGAAATCAATATCCCTGTCGGGTGGCATCCCCGACAGGTCTGCAGGAAACACCTCTGGAAACTCAAGAACAACCGGCACCGAATCTATGGAAGGAATCTCCGCACTAGAATCGCGGACATAAGCCAAATAAGCTAGACACCCCTTCTAGACCATATACCGAGCCTTCACATAAGAGATAACTCTACTGGCAGAATAGCCAAGATTCCCTCTCCACTCTAATCGAGGCAACCCCTGCAAGGCTACGATCACTGTTTTGGTGTGACAATCCAATATAGCATGATAAGGTGACAGCCAATCCATACCCAGTATGATATCAAAATCAACCATGTCAAGAAGTAGAAGATCTATACAAGTCTCAAGACTCCCAATGGTGACCACACACGAACGATATACATGATCTACAACAATAGCATCTCCCACTGGTGTGGACACATACACAGGAGCACCCAAAGAATCACGGGGCACAACCAAATAGGATGACACATAAGAGTAAGTAGATCCCGGATCAAATAGAACTGAAGCATCTCTACTGCAAACTGAAACAGTACCTGTGATAACAACATCAGATGACTCAACCTCAGGCCTGGCTGAGAAAGCATAACACCAGGGCTAGGCCCCACCACCCTGAACTACGTCCCTAGGATGACCTCTAACTGGATGGTCTTCACTTCTAACGGCCTGACTTCCACCTCTAACAGTCTGGCCTCTACCTATGGCTTCCTGACCCCTGCCTCTGGCTGGCTGAGCAGGTGGTGCAACAACTGGTGCCGGAACCATGGCACGAGAACTCTGATGTTGTGAGCTGCACGTTGCCCGAGGGAAAAATCTTGCAATGTGCCTCAGATCACCACAAGTATAACATAACTTCGGCTGCTGTGACTGCTGCCCCTGAAACTGACCCTGTCGACCTGAATAACCACCCTGATGACTCTGGAGTGGAGGTGCTCTAATAGGAGCTGGTCGTGCACTGTAAGCTAGTTGGTCGGAATAATGCATCTGAGGGCCACGACCACCTGAGGCACCATGGGATGCCTGGAGCGCTGAATGAAGTGGCCTGGGAGGATGGCCTCTACCAAAGGTACTCCTGCCTCTAGGTGAGGCACCGCTGAACTCACCGGATTGACGAGGTCTCTTGTCAGACCCCTGACCTCCCTGAGTAAGAACCAGTTCGACTCGTCTGGAGACATTAGCAGCCGCCTGAAAAGAAATCTCACTCCCAGTCTCCTTAGCCATCTGCAATATGATAGGCTGAGCAAGTCCATCAATAAACCTCCTCACCCTCTCTCTCTCTCTCTCTCTCTCTCTCTCTCTCTCTCTCTCTCTCTCTCTCTCGGTGGGAAGCAGGAGAATAGCATGACGGGCCAAATCCACAAAACGGGTCTCATACTGAGTAACAGTCATACTGCCCTGCTGGAGATGCTGGAACTGACGGCAATGCTCCTCTCTCAATATGATAGGCAGAAACTTCTCTATGAAGAGCTGAGAGAATTGGTCCCAAGTAAGAGCAGGCGATCCAGCTGGTCTGGTCAACAAGTAATCTCTCCACCATTTCTTGGCGGAACCAGTCATCTGAAATGCAGCGAAATTGACCCCATTGGTCTTCACTATACCCATGTTCCGTAAAACCTCGTGACAGTTGTCAAGATACTCCTGGGAATCCTCTGAAGGAGCACCACTGAAGTGAACAGGAAAGAGCTTGATAAACCTGTCTAATCTCCATAAGGCCTCAGAAGACATAGTTGGCCCATCTCCGACCTGTGCCGCAATTGAACTAATCCGGCTGGCTGAGCTGCTGGAGCCTGATACTGGGGAGCTATCTGCTCTGGAGCGGGAGTGGTAGGAGTCTGGGCTCCTCCTCCAGCCTGAGAGACTTCTGGTGCCATGGGAAATGCGCCAGTCTGGGTCACACTCTCTATAAGGCCTACCAAACGGACCAAAGCATCCTGAAGTACTTGGGTGACAATGAACCCCTCCGGAACCTGAGCTGGTCCGGCAGGAACAACCTGGGCTGGAACCTCCTCGTTAAGCTCTATCTGAGGCTCCACTGCTGGGGCTGCTGCTCGAGCCCTAGGCTGAGCTCTGCCCCTACCTCGGCCTCTGGCATGGCCTCGGCCTCGACCTCTGCCCCGCGTAGGAGCTGCCACTGGAGGCTCTGGCTGCTGCTCAGCTAAGGAAGTGGTACGTGTTCTCTCCATCTACGAGAGAATAAAAGTAGAAGAGTTCAATCAGCATTGAGAAAGCCAAATCGCACGATAGAGAAGAAAAGAAGTGAAACGTGTTCCTAAACTTCATAGCCTCTGGAAGATAAGCACAGACGTCTCCGTACCGATCATCCAGACTCTACTAATCTTGCTCGTGAATCATGAGACCTAGGCAACCTAGTGCTCTGATACCAACTATCACGACCCAAAATTTCCCACCGACGGGACCGTGATGGCGCCTAACATTTCACTTGCTAGGCAAGCCAACATTAGAGAATCATTAACCAATTTCTTATTTCCATTCAGTAATTAAAATAATTAACTAAGATGAAATGTAATAAGTGAGGAATATCTTAAAACTGTATTAACTACTACCACCCGGATCTGGAGTCATAATTGACGAGCATTCTAGAATTCACGACAAGTAATAGTCTGAAAGAAATATAACTGTCTGAATGAAAGAAAATAGTAGGACATAAAAGATAGACGGGGACTTCAAGGTCTGTGAACGCCGACAGATCTACCTTGAGTCTCCGAACAGCGGACCAGTAGCAAATCTAGATCAACCTGAGCCAGTATAAAAATCTACACAGAAAGTGCAGAGTGCAGCATCAGTATAACTGACCCCATGTACTGGTAAGTGTCGAGCCTAACCTCGACGAAGTAGTGACGAGGCTAGGACAAGACACCCACATATAACCTAAACAGTATAATCATGCTAGTGGCAACAACAGTAAATAAAGCAATAACGCAGAAATAATGGGAAGGGAACATACAGTGGGGGAATACAACATAAAGAGTGAGAATAATAAAAAGAAAGAATTAAACAGAAAATCCTTAAACGAATCGAGCAATTAAAACAGCAAAGGAAAACTGCACGGTATCACCCTTCGTGCTTTTACTCTCAACCTCATCAAATAACAAATAAGACTGCACGGCATCACCCTTTGTGCTTTTACATTCTTCCTCACAATATAAATAAATTATGCACGACATCACACTTCGTCCTTTACACTCTTCCTCACAATATAAATAAAATTATGCACGGCATCACCCTTCGTGCTTTACACTCTTCCTCACAATTCACAGAATCAATAACAACGGATAGAGAAAAGTTTCACAAGAAATCAATATTTCATCAATGATTACTTTCACAATTTAACATCTCGACCTCGAATCAATATTCACAATTTTTATCGACCCTGGTGGAACCGGATACAAGTCTCCTAACATTTCAACAACAACAATAAGCATGGATAACTAGATTTAAGACTAATAATTTGCAAGAAATGGAATTTCATTCGCATGCTATTACTTGACCACAATGTATAGATGCTCGTCACCTCAACTATACATCGTATTCAACAACAAACACGTAGCAAATACTCACACAATACCTATTCCCTCAAGCCAAAGTTAGACACAACACTTACCTCAATTTCGCAAGCCACTTACTGCTCAAGTATCGCTTTCCCTTTAGAATTCAACTCCAACCCACTCGTATCTAATCATAATCAGTTTAATATCATCAATTATAGCTAAAGGAATCAACTTTAATGCATAATTACAATTTTCCTAAGTTTTCCCAACAAAATTCAAAAACTGACCCCGGGCCCGCTTGGTCAAAACCCGAGGTTCGGACCAAAATCCATTTACCCATTCACCCCCGAGCCCGAATATATAATTGGTTTTTGAATCCGACCTCAAATTGAGGTCTAAATCCCTAGTTTCTACCCAAAACCCCTAATTCTACCATGAAAACCTTAGATTTTAGGTTGAAATCATGTAAAATGTAGTGAAAGATTGAAAGAAACTAGTTTAGAATCACTTACCTATGAATTGGGGAAGAGATGGTCTTTGAAAAATCGCCTCTTGTGCTTTAGTTCTTGAAAATTTGGGAAATGAATGAAAATTCCCGTCCAAAAGTCATTTTGTACAGTTGCAGATGTCGCATTTGTGACATGAGCTTCGCAAATACGAAGCTCACAATTGCGAAGGGGCTATCGCAATTGCGAAGCCTTCACAATCTTGCTTCCCTTCACAAATGCGAGTAAAGTGTCGCAATTGCGATCACTGACCTCGCAAATGCGGACAAAAGATCGCATTTGCGATCTATACCCCTCCCAGACTCCCTTCGCAAAAGCGAATAAATGTTCGCAATTGCGAACATAAGCTGGCCCAGCTTCTCTTCGCATTTGTGATGAGACGTTCGCAAATGTGACCTCAACAGTGATCGCAAATGCCAACCCTGACCTCGCATTTTCGAGGTCTGAGGCCTGCAACACAGCTGAAGCACACCAGCTATTTTTCTAAGTCCAAATCACTCTGTAGCCTATCCAAAACTCACCCGAGCCCTCGAGGCTCCAAACCAAACATGCACGCAAGTCTAAAAATATCATACGAACTTGCTCGCACGATCAAATCGCCAAAATAACATCTAGAACTACGAATTTAGTACCAAATCAAATGAAATTCTCAAGAACACTTTAAAATTTCTATTTTTCTCAACTGGATGTCCGAATCACGTCAAATCAACTCCGTTTCTCACCAAATTTCACAGACAAGTCTTAAATATCATGATGAACCTGTACCGGGCTCCGGAACCAAAATACGGACCCGATACTAACAATGCCAAATATCAATCAATTCTTAAAAAGAATTAATTTTCAGACTTTTAATTTTTATCAAAAAATCATAACTCAAACTAGGGAACGCCGAATTCAATTTCGGGCATACGCTCAGGTCCCGTAATTCGATACGGACCTACCGAGACCGTCAAAGCATGGATCCGGGCCCGTTTACCAAAATATAGACCGAAATCAACTAAAATCAACTTTTAAGGTAAACATTCTTATTTTTATTAGTTTTTAACATAAAACCTTTCCGGAAACCTGTTCGGACTGCGCACGCAAATTGAGGAGGGTAAAAATGATATTTTTATGACTTAAGAACACAGATTCGAGTTCTAAAATATAAGATGACCTTTTGGGTCATCACGTTCTCCACCTCTAAAACAACTGTTCGTCCTCGAACTGACATAGAAAAGTACCTTGGCTGGTGAAAAGGTGGGGACATCTACTCCGCATATCGGACTCAGACTCCCAAGTAGCTGCCTCAATAGGCTGACTTCTCCACTACACTCAAACTGAAGGGTAACTCTTTGATCTCAACTGGCGAACTTGCCGGGCTAGAATTGCCACCGGCTCCTCCTCGTAAGTCAAATCCTTGTCCAACTGGACAAAACTGAAATCTAACACATGGGACAGATCGCCGTGATACTTTCGAAGCATGGACACATGGAATACCGGATGAACAACTGCTAAATTAGGTGGCAATGCAAGCTTGTAAGCCACATCTCCCACTCTCTCCAGAATCTCAAAGGGTCCGATATACCTAGGGCTCAACTTTCCCTTCTTTCCGAACCTCATTACACCCTTCATGGGTGATACCCGAAGTAACACTCTATCTCCGACCATGAATGCAGCATCACAAACTCTACGGTCAGCATAACTCTTCAACCTGGACTGAGCTGTGCGAAGTCGATCCTGAATAATCTTGACCTTATCCAAGGCATCCTGTACTAAGTCTGTGCCCAACAACCGAGCCTTTCCCAGCTCGAACCACCCAACTGGCGACCGACACCGCCTACCATATAATGCCTCATAGGTAGCCATCTGAATGCTCGACTGGTAGCTATTGTTGTAGGCGAACTCTGCAAGGGGAAAGAACTGATCCCACGATCCTCCGAAGTCTATAACACAAGCGCAAAGCATATCCTCTAAGATCTGAATAGTACGCTCGGACTGCCCATCCTTCTGAAGATGAAATATTGTGCTCAACTCAACCTGCGTACCCAACTCATGCTGAACTGCCCTCCAAAAGTGCGAGGTAAACTGCGTACCTCGATCGGAAATGATAGACATGGGCACACCGTGAAGACGGACAAATTCCTGACTATAAATCTCTGCTAACCGCTCCTAGGAATAGGTAACTGCCACAAGAATGAAATGCGCTGACTTAGTCAGCCTGTCCACAATAACCCAAACTGCATCAAACTTCCTCTAAGTCTGTGGGAGTCCAACAACAAAATCCATAGTGATACGCTCCCACTTCCACTCAGGAATATCTAGCCTCTGAAGTAAACCACCAGGTCTCTGATGCTCACACTTTACTTGCTGGCAATTTAGGCACCGAGCTTGCTTCACGGCAGTTGAAGGTTCACGAGAAGAATTACCATGTTCATGATCTAGAACTGGCAGCCATTGTTCACGCACTGAAGATTTGGAGGCACTATCTTTACGACGTGCCATGTGAGGTATTCACTAATCATCGGAGCTTGCAGTATTTGTTCAAGCAGAAGGAACTCAATTTGAGGCAGAGAAGGTAGTTGGAGCTATTGAAAGACTATGATATCACCATATTGTATCATCCCGGGAAGGCCAATGTGGTGGCCGATGCTTTGAGTAGAAAACCAACTAGTATGGGTAGCCTTGCATACATTCTAGTGGGTGAGAGACCGCTTGCATTGGATATTCAGGCCTTGGCCAACCAGTTCGTGAGGTTGGATGTTTCTGAGCCCAGCCGTGTTCTAGCTTGTACAGTTGCTCGGTCTTCTTTGTTTGAGCGCATCAGAGATCGGCAGGATGACGATTCTCATTTACTTGTCCTTAGAGACACTTTGCGGCACGGTGGTGCCAAGCAGGTTATTGTTAGAGATGACGGAGTTTTGAGGATGTAGGGTCGTATCTGTGTGCCTAATGTGGATGGACTTCGTGAGTTGATCCTTGAGGAGTCCCATAGTTCCCGGTATTCTATTCATCCGGGCGCCCCCAAGATGTATCAGGACTTGAAGCAGCATTATTGGTGGAGGCGAATGAAGAAGGACATAGTTGCCTATGTAGCTCGGTGCCTAAATTGCCAGCAAGTAAAGTGTGAGCATCAGAGACCTGGTGGTTTACTTCAGAGGCTAGATATTCCTGAGTGGAAGTGGGAGCGTATCACTATGGATTTTGTTATTGGACTCCCACGGACTTAGAGGAAGTTCGATGCAGTTTGGGTTATTGTGGACAGGCTGACTAAGTCAGCGCATTTCATTCTTATGGCAGTTACCTATTCCTAGGAGCGGTTAGCAGAGATTTATATTCAGGAATTCGTCCGTCTTCACGGTGTGCCCATGTCTATCATTTCCGATCGAGGTACGCAGTTTACCTCGCACTTTTGGAGGGCAATTCAGCATGAGTTGGGTACGCAGGTTGAGTTGAGCACAACATTTCATCCTCAGAAGGATGGGCAGTCCGAGCGTACTATTCAGATCTTAGAGGATATGCTTTGCGCTTGTGTTATAGACTTCGGAGGATCGTGGGATCAGTTCTTTCCCCTTGCAGAGTTCGCCTACAACAATAGCTACCAGTCAAGCATTCAGATGGCTACCTATGAGGCATTATATGGTAGGTGGTGTCGGTCGCCAGTTGGGTGGTTCGAGCTGGGAAAGGCTCGGTTGTTGGGCACAGACTTAGTACAGGATGCCTTGGATAAGGTCAAGATTATTCAGGATCGACTTCGCACAGCTCAGTCCAGGTTGAAGAGTTATGCTGACCGTAGAGTTTGTGATGCTGCATTCATGGTCGGAGATAGAGTGTTACTTCGGGTATCACCCATGAAGGGTGTAATGAGGTTCGGAAAGAAGGGAAAGTTGAGCCCTAGGTATATCGGATCTTTTGAGATTCTGGAGAGAGTGGGAGATGTGGCTTACAGGCTTGCATTGCCACCTAATTTAGCAGTTGTTCATCCGGTATTCCATGTGTCCATGCTTCGAAAGTATCACGGCGATCTGTCCCATGTGTTAGATTTCAGTTTTGTCCAGTTGGACAAGGATTTGACTTACGAGGAGGAGCCGGTGGCAATTCTAGCCCGGCAAGTTCGCCAGTTGAGATTAAAGAGTTACCCTTCAGTTTGAGTGTAGTGGAGAGGTCAGCCTATTGAGGCAGCTACTTGGGAGTCCGAGTCCAATATGCGGAGTAGATGTCCCCACCTTTTCACCAGCCAAGGTACTTTTCTATGTCAGTTCGAGGACGAACAGTTGTTTTAGAGGTGGAGAACGTGATGACCCAAAAGGTCATCTTATGTTTTAGAACTCGAATCTGTGTTCTTAAGTCATAAAAATATCATTTTTACCCTCCTCAATTTGCGTGCGCAGTCCGAACAGGTTTCCGGAAAGGTTTTATGTTAAAAACTAATAAAAATAAGAATGTTTACCTTAAAAGTTGATTTTAGTTGATTTCGGTCTATATTTTGGTAAACGGGCCCAGATCCATGCTTTGACGGTCTCGGTAGGTCCGTATCGAATTATGGGACCTGAGCGTATGCCCGAAATTGAATTCGGCGTTCCCTAGTTTGAGTTATGATTTTTTGATAAAAATTAAAAGTCTGAAAATTAATTCTTTTTAAGAATTGATTGATATTTGGCATTGTTAGTATCGGGTCCGTATTTTGGTTCCGGAGCCCGGTACAGGTTCATCATGATATTTAAGACTTGTCTGTGAAATTTGGTGAGAAACGGAGTTGATTTGACGTGATTCGGACATCCAGTTGAGAAAAATAGAAATTTTAAAGTGTTCTTGAGAATTTCATTTGATTTGGTACTAAATTCGTAGTTCTAGATGTTATTTTGGCGATTTGATCGTGCGAGCAAGTTCGTATGATATTTTTAGACTTGCGTGCATGTTTGGTTTGGAGCCTCGAGGGCTCGGGTGAGTTTTGGATAGGCTACAGATTGATTTGGACTTAGAAAAATAGCTGGTGTGCTTGAACTGTGTTGCAGGCCTCAGACCTCGCAAATGTGAGGTCAGGGTTGGCATTTGCGATCACTGTTGAGGTCGCATTTGCGAACTTCTCATCGCAAATGCGAAGAAAAGCTGGGCCAGCTTATGTTCGCAATTGCGAACATTTATTCGCATTTGCGAAGGGAGTCTAGGAGGGGTATAGATCGCAAATGCGATCTTTTGTCCGCATTTGCGAGGTCAGTGATCGCAACTGCGATACTTTCCTCGCATTTGCGAAGGGCAGCAGGATTGTGAAGGCTTCGCAATTGCGATAGCCCCTTCACAATTGCGAAGCTCAGGTCGCAAATGCGACGGCTGCAGCTGAACAAAATAATTTTTGGATGGGAATTTTAATTCATTTCCCAAATTTTCAAGAACTAAAACACACAAGGCGATTTTCCAAAGACCATCTCTTCCCCAAATCATAGGTAAGTGATTCTAAACTGCTTTCTTTCAATCTTTCACTACATTTTACATGATTTCAACCTAAAATCTAAGGTTTTCATGGTTGAATTAAGGGTTTTGGGTAGAAACTAGGGATTTCGAAAATTTGGGATTTAGACCTCAATTTGAGGTCGGATTCCAAAACCAATTATATATTTGGGCTCGGGGGTGAATGGGTAAATGGATTTTGGTCCGAACCTCGGATTTTGACCAAGAGGGCCCAGGGTCGGTTTTTGACTTTTGTTGGGAAAACTTAGGAAAATTGTAATTATGCATTAAAGTTGATTCCTTTAGCTATAATTGATGATATTAAACTGATTATGATTAGATACGAGTGGGTTGGAGTTGAATTCTAAAGGGAAAGCGATACTTGAGCAGTAAGTGGCTTGCGAAATTGAGGTAAGTGTTGTGTCTAACTTTGGCTTGAGGGAATAGGTATTGTGTGAGTATTTGCTACGTGTTTGTTGTTGAATACGATGTATAGTTGAGGTGACGAGCATCTATACGTTGTGGTCGAGTAATAGCATGCGAATGAAATTCCATTTCTTGCAAATTTGTAGTCTTAAATCTTGTTATCCATGCTTATTGTTGTTGTTGAAATGTTAGGAGACTTGTATCCGGTTCCCCCAGGGTGATGCCGTGCATAATTTATTTATATTGTGAGGAAGAGTGTAAAGCACAAAGGGTGATGCCGTGCATAATTTATTTATATTGTGAGGAAGAGTGTAAAAGCACGAAGGGTGATGCCGTGCAGTTTTCCTTTGCTGTTTTAATTGCTCGATTCGTTTAAGGATTTTCTGTTTAATTCTGTCTTTTCATTATTCTCACTCTTTATGTTGTATTCCCTCACTGTATGTTCCCTTCCCATTATTTCTGCGTTATTGCTTTATTTACTGTTGTTGCTACTAGTATGATTATACTATTCAGGTTATATGTGGGTGTCTTGTCCTAGCCTCGTCACTACTTCGCTGAGGTTAGGCTCGATACTTACCAGTACATGGGGTCGGTTGTACTGATGCTGCACTCTGCACTTTCTGTGTAGATTTTTATACCGGCTCAGGTTGATCGAGATTTGCTACTGGTCCGCTATCCGGAGACTCAAAGTAGATCTGTCGACTCACAGACCTTGAAGTCCCCGTCTATCTTTTATGTCCTACTGTTTTCTTTCATTCAGACAGTTGTATTTCTTTCAGACTATTACTTGTCGTGAATTCTAGAATGCTCGTGAATGGTGACTCCAGATCCGGGTGGTAGTAGTTAATACAGTTTTAAGATATTCCGCACTTATTACATTTCATCTTAGTTAATTATTTTAATTACTGAATGGAAATAAGGAATTGGTTAATGATTCTCTAACGTTGGCTTGCCTAGCAAGTAAAATGTTAGGCGCTATCACGGTCCCGTCGGTGGGTAATTTCGGGTAGTGACAGGTCCTCAAAACAAAAGGCGGTTTACAACCACTGACTGTATGTTCAAGACTAGAATTGAACAAATTTATCAGAGGTACATTAATGCTCCTGCCGATAAGAAGCTTGCTGTTGTCAAACCCCAGGACGTCGTATCAGAATACATATTGGGGTACAGGTTACTTGCAAATGTTGCATGGGATAAAGTTGATTTTGTGATTATGCCCATAAATATTATGAAGAAATTTCATTGGTTGTTGGTTGTTGGTTGTGTTTGACATTACCGATAGGGTTCTATATGTTTATGATTCTATGGTCTCTTCACGAAATCATAACCTTGTTGAATATATTGTCAACAAGTTTGTTGTTACGACCCCCCTCTACTTGTCATGCACCGGCTTCTATGGAAAGCATCCAGACATCAACTACAAGAACACAAAAGCATACATTGAAAAGATGTTACTGACCCTCTTGACATTCAATGGTTGGTCGGTGAGATACCCCAACAAAAAGAAGGATCACTGTATGAAAATATTGCTTTTTCCTTCTATATATTTAACAGATTTTATTTTACAATGAATGCTAAATCTTTCCCCTAATTATTTTTTGCAGTGATTGTGGTGTATACGTGGCTACATTTGCAGAATATGTCATCATTGGAGAGCTAGCGATTTCAAAGGAAGACATTTCTGATATTGATCAATACCATAGACGCTATGGGGCACTACTTTGAGATTATGTTGGAAAAAGCAAGAGCTTGGTGCAATTAGTGAAAGTGAGGTGACTAGCATATTAGCAAGAATAAAAGGTGCACCAGCTATGAACGAGAAAACACAATTCCGGAAAAAGAAGTATTAGTTGCCTTTTTTGTAGAAAAGTTGTAGTTAAATTGTTTAGTTGTAGCTGGTTTGTAGTAAAGTTGTAGACAAATTGTTAACTAAGAACAAGTCAGCTGCAATTTATTTGTAGCAGATTTGTGCTACAATTATTTTATATTTTATTTTTTTATTTTGTCTAGAATTCTACTACTTAGAATAGAAAATATCTGTAATTTTTTTTTGGTTGAAAGAATTAGTACTTGATCTCGATATTGTTAGCATATAATGAATTGTAGTTAAATTGTTTAGTTGTAGCTGGTTTGTAATAAAGTTGTAGACAAATTGTTAACTAAGAACAAGTCAGCTGCAATTTATTTGTAGCGGATTTGTGATACAACTGTTTTACCTTTTATTTTGTTATTTTGTCCAGCATTCTACTACTTAAAATAGAAAATATCTGTTGTTTGTTTTTTGTTGAAAGTTGTTAGTACTTGATCTCGATATTGTTAGCATATAATTTCTTTATAGTTTAACTACAATTATGTCTACAACTAATATAAAAAAATAATTAATCCATTCAATTTTAAGCAGTGTTGTTAGGAAAAGCTGAAATAAATAAACTCAGTAATTGAATAAAACAACTTCAAACTAATTGTATTAAGAGTTGAAAACATTTCATTATACGAGACAGTCTTTATTCAAATTAACAACACAATTACACATCAACTATAATTCTCCAGAACAGAACAAATACAACTTCGTATCTTAAACTACATATTATCTTCAACAGTACACAGGAAAAACAAATCTTGTGACTGTATTAATTTTTATTTCCTTTTGGGAGTATTCTTACAAGATCTTTTGTTATGTTCTTCTAGTCCGCAGTTGCCACATGAAACCTTGTACTTATTTGTATTTTCTTTATCATATGATTTATATTTTTGTTTTTGAGGTCTCCCTGGCTGTCTTTTCCCAGTAGGTAGCATTACAACTTCTTCAGCTATATGTTGTGGCACATTCCAGAGAATAGAACTTGATTATGCTGCGTGTAGACAATAAATTGCGTCGAGAAAATAAATCAAGACCGAACAAATACTGCAATAATCGTAGTATTTTATTTCAAATATTTAAGTGTTACAATCTCTATGGTTCCTCTGATTCTACTTTTCCAATATAAATTCAAGGGCCTTTGAGCTTGATCTTGATTTGTTCTTCGTTCTTGAGTTTGAACTTGATTTGTTCTTCGTTCTTGATCTTGAACTTGATTGCTTGAACTTGGACTTGATTGCTTGAAGCTTGAAACTTGTGGAGGAATTTGCAGCGTTTGATCCAGCTCTTTTTTGCTTCTTGTTATAACTTTTGGTGTCTTTTCTGAGTTATGAAGACTCTTATTTATAGTTGTGGAAGGGAAGAGTTATGATAAGAACAAACTCTTTTCGACCAATCAAATTGAAGTGTGACAAGGCCGCATTTGATTGGCCAGAATATGTCACTTGCACACGTGGCATGATTTCAATGGCCTTCTAATATGACTTGGCATGCCTTGTCATTTTGACACGTGGCATGATCCTATTGGTTCTTCTGTTTGACTTGACGTGCCACGTCATTTCACGTGTGGCACCAAACTGGGCATGTAGGAAGATAATATCTTAGGCCTAATGAAATAGGCTCATTATTTTTGTAGCCCAATTAAGTGGGTTAGCCCAACGGATCCGAACTTCATTATTTAATCCATATATATTGGACTAATATATTTAATCGAATTATATTGGCCCATAATATTTATTTGGACTAATATATTTAAAATAGTCTAAATTATTTTATTGAATTTAAATTCAATAAATTTTGCATGCCTACACTGCAATGATAATCAGAGAAAATCGGCGTAATAGCAGGATTCTACAAATACATTGGCTTGATTAATGTGCGATGATTGCGTCAGTAAAATCTCTGAAGAATCCTACGCAATCCCATATTCCATCCTACGCGATCCTAAATTCCAGCGTCTAAAAAAGGAAGGCTACTGCAGAAAGGATTCTAGTTTAAATAAATATATATATTTTGTAGATAAAACTTATTTAGGTAGGGTAAATAAATAAATGTGGACATTTTTTGTAATAAAATTTTAAATAGTGTATAGGAACGAAAAAATCTCTATTAATTAAAAGACCCAACCGTTTGAATAAAAAGACCCAGCCCCATATCCTAACCCATAAACGATTTGGAGAACAACCCCCGGTCCATTAGAAGTATTTAATCCAACGACAGTAATTAGGTATTTGCTCTACAAGAGCGGCAAAGAGGATGTCATTGTGGTTGATAATCCATGTTCTTGTGCTTGTGCTTGAAGATTTTTGAAGTTAACAATGTTTTATGAAATGGGTTTGGTTCTTGTTTTATGTAGTCATACAAAATATATGGAAAAATGATAGTGAAAATATTTTTATCGATTTGGTTCCGAGGTCTGCTAATGTTTTTCATTTCCTTCCGTTGTGTATTTCTGGATCTGAACACTATATTTTTATATTTCTACTTTTGCTAATTATTATTTTCACAATATTGCGGCTAATTTAATGGTGTTTGCTTCAAAATTTTGATCTTTTTAAATTATTAAAATACTAGTAAATTTGTCCACGTTTCGCGCAGTCATAAAAAGATATTCTTGAATTTAATAACAAATCTTTTTCTAATATTTGAACATTAAAATATATTATCACCTTAAATAAAAGGGAAAGAAAAATGATGACCTCACAAAAGACCTTCATTAAAATTTCCAGGAGAAATTACTCTGAAGTGAGAGCAAATGCATTAGAAATCATGCACGAACATGAACATAAAATTTAAAAGATCATCTGTAACGATCCGACTTATCGTTTTAAGCATTAATGCCCCGTTCAGCGACTTAAGGTCTCGAACAGCTTCGTAATATGTATTATGACCCCCGCGGGTGTGGTCGAGTTTGATTTTCGGAAGATTCGGGATTAAATTGAAAGAACAATTCTCATTTTTGAAGCTTAAATGAAAAGAGTTGACCAGAGTTGGACTTTTGAGTAAACGACCCCGGAATAGAGTTTTGATTATTTTAATAGTTTCGTATGGTGATTTTGGACTTAGGAGTATGTCCGAAAAATTATTTGAAAGCCCGTAGTAAAATTAGGCTTGAAATGGCGAAAATATGAAGTTTAAGTTAAGAGTTTGACCGGGGAGTTTACTTTTTGATATCTTGATCGGAATCCAGTTCTGAAAATTTTCATAGGCCTGTTATGTCATTTATGCCTTGTGTGCAAAATTTGAGGTCAATCGGACTTGATTTGATAGGTTTCGGCGTCGAATGTAGAAGTTAAAATTTCTTAGTTTCATTAAACTTGAATTGGGGTACGATTCGTGGTTTTGATGTTGTTTGATGTGATTTGAGGCCTCGAGCAGGTTTGTGTTATGTATTGGGACTGGTTGGTACGATTGAACGGGGTCCCGGGTGCCTCGGGTTTGATTCGGGGTGGTTCCGGATCAAGTTTGGGTGTTTTAATGCTGCTGGTTGTTGGTTCTGGTGTTGTTCTTCGCGTTCGCGAGGAGCCTCTCACGTTCGCGAAGAAGGATTTTGCTGTTGATACTTTGTTCTTCGCGTTCGAGAAGAAGGAATTTTTATTATCCGTTATCTAACTTTGGAGGCTCATATCTCGCAGTGTATAAAGAATTTAAAGATGATCCAAAAATAAAAGTTGTAGACCTTTGTGTCTAGGTTTTAGAAAGGTAAACCATTTGTCATTTGGAGTTGTGTACAAACTGTTATGGTGGATACACTACATGCTATCTGGGAAGAGTTTGAAAATCTCTGTTGTATATGGATGACTTTGGTAGCTTATATCTCCAAATATATAAGGAATTAGGAGATGAGCAACAAACGCAAATTATAGCCCTTAGAGTCTAGTTTTCAGAAAGTTAAATCATTTATCATTTGGAGTTTTGTACAAAAGGTTATGACCATTATACTAGAAGCTGTCTAAGAAGAGTTTGAAAATGGCTATTGGAGAATTTGTTCATTGAGAACGCGAGGGTAGGGTCGCGAACGCGAAGAACAAACCCCTTGGCAGCAGAATAAATTCCAAATTCGTCTCATTCTTCCATATTTGGACCAAGGAAGCTCGGGTGAGGCGATATTTCAAGAGCTTTTCAAGGAAAACATTGGGGTAAGAATTCCTAACATGATTTTAGTTAAATTACATGAATCTATTATTGTTTTTATCACTAAATTAGTGAATTGGATTGAAAATGGTAGAAATCCTCTAGACTTTAATTTACGATTTGAAGGGCGATCCATTATCGGAATTTGATAATTTTGGTATGGTTGAACTCGTATCGGAATGGGTGTTCGGATTTCGTAAAACTTTTGTCAGGTTCTGAGGGGCGAGCCCCGCGGTGACTTTTTAAGTTGGTATTTTATTATTCGAAATTATTTCCGATAAATTTTAATAAAGTTATACAATAAATTTGGATAGATTTGAGCTGTCCGGAGGTCAATTCAAGAAAGAAGGTTATTTTGGAATATCGGCCTAACTTCAAAAAGGTAAGTATCTTGCCTAACCTTGAGTGGGGGAATTACCCTTTAGGCATCGAGTCCTATGTGCCATTTGTGAAATATGAAAAGCCGTGTACGCGAGGTGACGAGTACGTACTCAGGCTTATATGTGCAAAATATATTGGGTTAAGGTCTTAGGCATATTGTATAGTAAATTGGATAATTGTTGATATTTATTAAGTCATCTATTTTGCCATGCCTCAATTCGTGTTTGTTGAATTTATTTTTATATGTCAATTTGATGTGATTATTACTTGTATATTTATGTGGATTCCGAGAATTGATGATTTGATATTTTTTGGAAATTAATTTCACTATGGATTTTCCATCTGCAAATAATTAATTAAATAAGCTTAAGAAGCAGTGTTTATATAATTATTAAGAATTTAGATTAATGAAGGCGTTGCCCTATACTGAGTATTTTCCATCTCTGTTGATTGTTTGAGGTTTTATATACGTTGCGTGGAGCCTTGGGCTATTTGTTGAAAATTTTATTGATTCTACTACATATTTGGAATTCGGTTGTGGTCAATGGCAAATTGTGATATGAATTATTGTATTGTATTGTATTGTGGTTTAAACACTCTCCTTGATGTTATTTATGCTTCCTACCTTGCTTGTTAATGATATACATGTAATGATATACATGTGCTCGAAGGGTGATGACGTGCCATTTGAGAGTGTAAAGCATGAAGGGTGATGTCGTGCCATTGAGAGTGTAAAGCACGAAGGGTGATGTTGTGCCATTATTTTTATATTATCATATATTCATGGCAACGAAGGGTGTTTCCGTGCAGGCGAGGACGAGAGACATACATTATATTGTGATATCGTTTTGTTGTGTATACATTCAGGCCTTTATCTTGAGATGTTATTGTGTACCTAGGTTTTTTATGTGACTTGTAGTCGTCGTTGCTTACTGTGTGCCTCCCACTTTATTTCTTTTATTGTTATTGACTTTTCTCCCACCTAGTTGGTATTGTTATATGTATGCACAGTGAGAAAGAGATAAATGCACGAAGGGTGTTGCCGTGCCAATTAAAAAGATATAAATGCACGAAAGGTGTTACCGTGCTAATTGATTTGATCTACATATATGTATTGCCGTGCCATTTGATGTGATATGTTAAATATATTTCTCACGTTAGGAAAGTTAAATGAGGTGTCACATGGTGACTTTTATTTGAAAGAATTATATTTGAAAGATATTTACTTGAAATAAATATATTTGAAAGATATTTACTTGAAAGAAATATATTTGAAAGATATTTACTTGAAAGAATTATATTTGAAAGATATTTACTTGAAAGAATTATATTTGAAAAATATTTACTTGAAAGAATTATATTCGGAAGATATTTATTTGAAAGAATTATATTCGAAAGATATTTATTTGAATGAATTATAATGGAAAGATATTTATTTGAAAGAATTATATTCGAAAGATATTTATTTGAATGAATTATAATGGAAAGATATTTATTTGAAGGAAGTATATTCAAAATATATTTATTGAAAATGATTATATTCTAGAGACTTTTATTGAAAAACATATAGATTAAAGATGTATATCTTGAAGGACTTGATTAATTGGTTGTACTTATGTTTATTATTCGTTTGAGCAATATTTATGGTGTTCATGTTGCCTTGTAGTTTAAATCACTAGTTGATTGGTGTTGCTATCACTGCTATTTGTTTTTTATTATTTTTGTATGCTATATTGCACAAGTTATTTGACTAGTGAGTGTCTTGAATGTACCTCGTCACTAATCCACTGAAGTTAGTCTTGATACTTACTGGGTACCGACCGTGGTGTACTCATACTACACTTCTCCATATTTTTGTGCAGAGCCGGGTATTGAAGACATCAGATTCGGACAGAGATTTGAGTATGATCGCAAGGATTCAAGGTAGGACTGCTTGGTCATCGCAGTCCCTTGGATTCTTTCCATTTTATTGTACTATTAATGTCTTATTCAAATAATATTGTACATTCGGTCCTCGAGATCATTCTATGTATTCAGTTAAAGTTCGTGATTCAGTATTACCAGTCTTGGGAGGTTGTATTAATTATCTGTTTTTAAAAAAATGGCTTGAATTATGATTATAATCGGCTTACTTAGTCTTAGAGACTAAGTGCCATCACAACGCCTGTGGTGGAATTTTTGGGTCGTGATAAGTTGGTATCAGAGCTCTAGGTTCATAGGTTCTACGAGTCACGAACGAGTCTAGTAGAGTCTTGTGGATCAGTATGGAGACGTCTGTACTTATCTTCAAGAAGCTACAGAACTGTTAGGAAATTTTCACTTCTTTCATTCCTGTCGTGCGGAATTTGTTGATTTTGGAATTTGAGCCTTTGTATCTTTATTCTCTCACAAATTGTGAGGACACGTGCTACCGCATCATCTGAGCAAACACCCATGCATTCTGCTAGAGCCGCAAGACGCCGGGGCCGAGGTAGAAGCCGAGGTAGAGGCCGAGTAAGGGCACATGTCGCAGCTAGAGCACCTGTCAGAGTAACAATTGAGGAGCCGCCAGTAGCTCCGGTCGGGGGACAGGTACCGGAAGCACCTGTTGTTACCCCAGGATTTCAGGAGACTTTAGCACAGTTCCTGAACATGTTTGGTATATTAACTTAAGCAGGGTTGATCTCCGTTGCACCAAATATTTCACAGATTAGGGGAATAGCTCAGACTCTTACCGCCCGTACTCCAGAGCAGCATGTCTACATTGGTCAGGTTCTGGTGTGGTGCCGGTATAACCTTTTATTCCAGTCATGTCTGAGGTTAGGCCAGAGGCATTAGAAGAACAAAAGGGGCTTGAGAGGTTTAAGAGATATAGTTAACCTATTTTAGTGGCACAGCTACCGAGAATGGCCAGGGATTTCTTGGAAAGTGTCACCGTATTCTCCGCACCATAGGTATTATGGAAGTGAGTGGAGTTGCCTTTACTATATTTTAGTTGTCAGGAGCAGCGTATCAGTGGTGGCAAGTTTATGAAGAAGGTAGACTAGCCGGTGCAATGCCACCAACCTGGGCTCAATTTTTGGAGATATTTTTGAAAGGGTTTGTCCCCCAAACTCTCTGGGACGCGTGGCGCACAGAGTTTGAACAGTTGCGTCAGGGCACCATGACAGTGTCAGAATATGCTATCAAGTTCAGTGAGTTAGCCCGCCATGCACCTATCATAGTTTGTACAGTTAGAAAGCGAGTACGCAGATTCATTGAAGGACTCGATAATAATTTTAAAATATGTATGGCTCGAGAGTTGCAGACTGACATTTCATTTCAGCAAGTAGTAGAGATTGCTAGGATGTTAGAACGTGTTCGAAGTGAGGAAAGGGAGGCTAAAGAGGCCAAAAGGTCTCAGAACTTTGGAGGATTTAGTGGATTCTACTCTGCATCTATGACTCATCATGGCAGAGGCTCGGGCAATCGGTCAGCCCAATCTGCAATTCAAAATACTCGTAGTGTTCCAGTTAATACTTTAGTGTACCATTGGAATGAGGTTCTTACAGTGGTTATTTCAGTTATCCAGCACAGACTCAGTACGAGCAGCCGCGGCCTCAGATAGGTTGTTATGAGTGTGGTGATACTAGACACATCAAGAGAAATTTTCCCAGACTTAGGAGGGGTGGATTTCATCATATTACTCAAGTTACAAGCTTTATTCCAGTTAATACTCCACGTGCACAGTCAGTTAGGGGTGGAGGACAGGCAGGTAGAGAGAGACTAAGAGGTAGAGGCCCGACCGGTTGATATAATTGCTATGATTTGGCTGAGGCCGATACACCATATAGTGTCGTTACAGGTATGAATCAATTTACAATAAAAGGAGCACTATTTTTATTTTGATTCGATTCCGATTATCGAGGTGAAAACTCCTTTCACGCTCCTTATATGGTGGATTAGTGAATTTGTACTCCACTTCAGTGTTTATCCCTGTTGGGAGATTTTATGGTGTTAGCCCGTGTGTATCATTTTATTTTGTACATTATTGTGGGCTATGAGTCCAAAGGGTGACTTCTTATTACTCATTACAGTGGGTTTTGATGCGATTTCGGGATAATTGATTACAATTTTATGAATTATATGCCCTACCGGTATGGGGGTTCATTATGTGTTGTGGAAATTATTTATGAAATTTATTGAAAAGAAGAAAGAAAGGAAATTAAAATTTTCAGTTGGCACAATGTGCAAAAATACTTGTGATTTGGAGTTGAGGATGAGATCCTCACATTTTTTTTATATGGTGAGAAATAATTAAACTGGGCTATAAGCCGCGGTCGAAATTATATAAGGATGAGGTACTTGTGGTAAAAAACTTATGAGTTTAAATTCTCCTTTTGTGAAATTAAAATTTGTACTATAGTATTAATAAGGAGTCATGCCTGTTAAGCTTATTTGATAATTCTTTTATGTGTTTCTGTGCATATTTATCCATAATTGTGAGGAAAATATTGATTTTTAGCCCACGAGGTGAGTGCCCAGGTGGTGTTAAATGTGACTCGTTAAGTTGGGTAAATAATTATGAGGTCTTCATGCCTCACATTTTGCTGTAAGTGTTGTGAAAATTTGAAATGAGGTTTTGGTTAATATGAGGTTAATTGGCGATGTTGTAATCGATTATGAACAACTATTAAGACCAGAGATATGGTGATGGGCATACATATGATGTGCTTCATATCCTGATATCATTATGATAATGCAGTGCTTGTAATGCTGAGATTAGTGTTATTAATATATACATTGTGGTGCTTTGTTGGGTTGGGGATATGTTGTTAGGAGTTGTTTTGGTGTTACTCTGGCAGGTAGATATGCCCCATTTACAGGGGAGACTCTGCCGAAATTTCTGAAAAATTTGGGAGTTAGTAAAATTTGGGGGATTGAGACGTGCGAAAGAAGAGATAAGTTATGTTATGTGTTTGAGGGCGGACTCTACTTCTAATTCAAGGGTGAATGATCCTAAGTGGGGGAGAATGTAACACCCCAGAAAAACTTTGAAGTACTTAAACACTATCAAGAAAGTTGATGTGTGCATAGGCACGAGTTGCTATAGCCAATTGAGACTAATACCGTGCGTTGATGTGAAAATCAGGCCTTTTGAAAATGTTTGGAGTGTAAGAAATTGGTTTTAAAGTTTATAAGTATGGATAAAAGAAATAATCTCAACTGAGATGGTATTGTCAGACCCATGTTAAATTGCGGAAAATAGAATCACCTCCGAGTATGTGTGTAAGAATACACTCAGTAATTTAATGTCCTTAGAAAGATTCTTGGCACGTTCGAGGACGAACGTATGTTTAAGAGGTGAAGAGTGTAACGACCCAACTTGTCGTTTTAAGAATTAACGCCCCGTTCAGTGACTTAAGGTCTCGAGCAGCTTCGTAATATATATTATGACCCACGGGTGTGGTCGAGTTTGATTTTCGAAAGATTCAGGATTAAATTGAAAGAACAATTCTCATTCTTTAAGCTTAATTGAAAAGAGTTGACCAGAGTTGGACTTTTGAGTAAACGACCCCGTAATAGAGTTTTAATTATTCCAATAGCTTCGTATGGTGATTTTGGACTTAGAGTGTGTCCGAAAAATTATTTGGAAGCCCGTAGTTAAATTAGGCTTGAAATGGCGAAAATATGAAGTTTAAGTTGGAAGTTTGACCAGGGAGTTGACTTTTTGATATCGGGGTCGGAATCCAGTTCTGAAAATTTTCATAGGTCCGTTATGTCATTTATGACTTGTGTGCAAAATTTGAGGTCAATCGGACTTGATTTGATAGGTTTCGACGTCGAATGTAGAAGTTGAAATTTCTTAGTTTCATTAAACTTGAATTGGGGTGTGATTCGTGGTTTTGATATTGTTTGATGTGATTTGAGGCCTCGAGCAGGTTTGTGTTATGTATTGGGACTGGTTGGTACAATTGGATGGGGTCTCGGGGGCCTCGAGTTTGATTCGGGGTGGTTCTGGATCAAGTTTGGGTGTTTTAATGCTGATGGTTGCTGGTTCTGGTGTTGTTCTTCACGTTCGCGGGGAGCCTCTCGCGTTCGCGAAGAAGGATTTTGCTATTGGGACTTTGTTCTTCGCATTCGCGGAGAGGCTCTCGCGTTCGCGAAGAAGGAATTTTTGTTGTCTGTCGTCTGATTTTGGAAGCTCATATCTCGCAATCTGTAAGGAATTTGGAGATGATCCAAAAATGAAAGTTGTAGCTCTTTGTGTCTCGTTTTCATAAAGGTAAACCATTTGTCATTTGGAGTTGTGTAAAAACGTTTATGGTAGATACACTAAAGGCTATCTGGGAAGAGTTTGAAAATCTCTGTTGCAAAGGGCTGAATGTGGAAGCTTATATCTTGCAATATATAAGGAACTCGGAGATGAGCAACATACAAAAGTTATAGCCCTTGGAGTCTAGTTTTCAGAAAGTTAAACCATTTATCATTTGGAGTTTTATCCAAAACGCTATGACCATTATACTAGAGGCTGTCTAAGAAGAGTTTGAAAATGGCTGTTGGAGAATTTGTTCATTGAGAATGCGATGGGAGGGTCGCGAACGCGAAGAACAAAACCCTAGCAGCAGAATAAAGTCCAAATTCGTCTCATTCTTCCATTTTTGGACCAAGGAAGCTTGGGTGAGGTGATGTTTCGAGAGTGTTTCAAGGAAAATATTGGGGTAAGAAATCCTAACTTGATTTTGGTTAAATTACATGAATCTATTGTTATTTTTATCACTTAATTAGTGAATTGAGTTGAAAATGGTTGAAATCCTCTAGACTTTAATTTAAGATTTGAAGGGCGATCCGTTATCGAAATTTGATAATTTTGGTATGGTTGAACTCGTATCGGAATGAGTGCTCGGATTTCGTAAAACTTTTGTCTGGTTCCGAGGGGAGGGGCCCCGCACTGACTTTTTAGAATAAAATTTTAAGTTGGTATTTTATTATCCGGAATTATTTTCGATGAATTTTAATGAAGTTATACAATTAATTTGGATAGATTTGAGCTGTCCGGAGGTCAATTCAAGCAAGAAGGCTATTTTGGAATATCGGCCTAACTTCAAAAAGGTAAGTATCTTGCCTAACCTTGAGTGGGAGAATTACCCCTTAGGCATCGAGTCTTATGGGCCATTTGTGAAATATAAAAAGCCGTGTACGCGAGGTGACGAGTACGTACTCGATCTTATATGTGCAAAGTATATTGGGTTAAGGTCTTAGGCATATTGTGTAGTAAATTGGATAATTGTTGACATTTATTAAATCATCTATTTTTTCATGCCTCAATTCGTGTTTGTTGAATTTATTTTTATATGATAATTTGATGTGATTATTACTTGTATATTTATGTGGATTCAGTGAATTGATGATTTGATATTTCTTGAAAATTAATTTCATTATGGATTTTTTATTTACAAATAATTAATTAAATAAGTTTAAGAAGAGGTATTTATATAATTATTAAGAATTTAGATTAATGAAGGCGTTACCCTATACTGAGTATTTCCCATCTCTGTTGATTGTTTGAGGTTTTATATACGTTGCGTGGAGCCTTGGGCTATTTGTTGAGAAATTTATTGATTCTGCTACATATTTAGAATTTGGTTGTGGTCAGTGAAAAATTGTGATATAAATTGTTGTATTGTGTTGTGGTTTAAACAACCTCCTTGATGTTATTTATGCTTCCTACCTTGCTTGTTAATGATATACATGTGCTTGGTAAGGAAGAGTGTAAAGCACGAAGGGTGATGCCGTGCCAATGAGAGTGTAAAGCACGAAGGGTGATGCCGTGCCATTTCATTTGTATTATCAGGTGAGGATGAGAGTAAAAGCACGAAGGGTGATGCCGTGCCATTATTTTTATATTATCATATATTCATGGCACGAAGGGTGTTTCCGTGCAGGCGAGGATGAGAGACATACATTATATTGTGATATCGTTTTGTTGTGTATACATTCATGCATTTATCTTGAGATGTTATTATGCACTATGTGACTTGTAGTCGTTGTTGCTTACTGTGTGCCTCCCACTTTATTTCTTTTATTGTTATTGATTTTTCTCCCACCTAGTTGGTATTGTTATATGTATGCACGAGTTTCATATGCAATTTATTCTTTGGCATATATATATATATATATATATATATATATATATATATATATATATATATATATATATAAAGAGAAGTAAATAAGTACACGAAGGTATTGCCGTGCCATTTGATGCGATATGTTGAATATATTTCTCATACCAGGAAAGTTAAATGAGGTGTCACATGGTGAATTTTAGTTGAAAGAATTATATTTGAAAAATATTTACTTGAAAGAATTATATTTGAAAGATATTTACTTGAAAGAATTATATTTGAAAGATATGTACTTGAAAGAATTATATTTGAAAAATATTTACTTAGAAAGAATTATATTCGAAAGATATTTATTTGAAAGAATTATAATGGAAAGATATTTATTTGAAGGAAGTATATTCGAAATATATTTATTAAAAATGATTATATTCTAGAGACTTTTATTGAAAAACTTATAGATAAAAGATGTATATCTTGAAGGACTTGATTAATTGGTTGTACTTGTGTTTATTATTCGTTAGAGCAATATTTATGGTGTTCCCGTTGCCTTACAGTTTAAATCACTAGTTGATTAATATTGCTATCACTGCTATTTGTTTTCTATTATTTTTGTATGCTATATTGCACAGGTTATTTGACTAGTGAGTGTCTTGACTGTACCTCTCCACTACTCTACTGAGGTTAGACTTGATACTTACTGGGTATCGACTGTGGTGTACTCATACTATACTTCTACACATTTTTGTGCACAGCCGGGTATTGAAGATATCGGATTCGGATAGAGATTTGAGTATGATCGCAAGGATTCAAGGTAGGACTGCTTGGTCATCGCAGTCCCTTGGAGTCTTTCCATTTTATTGTACTGTTAATTTCTTATTCGAACAGTATTGTACATTCGGTCCTCGAGATCATTCCATGTATTCAGTTAGAGTTCGTGACTCAGTATTATCAGTCTTGGGAGGTTGTATTAAATTATATATTTTAAAAAAATGGATTGAATTATGATTATAATCGGCTTACTTAGTTTTAGAGACTAAGTGCCATCACGATGCCTGTGGTGAGATTTTTGGATCGTGACATCATCAAATCAAAGTTACAAAAATCTATAGTCGGAGCAAATACTGACTTCCTTAAGCTCTTGTGACATCTATGTTGTTCAACTTTTATTTAATTGTGCGTTCATATAATCATGAAGTAACCTCATTTAACTTAATCTTAACTGGTACCATTGTCTGGTCAATCATTAATTCCTAGAACAAATGCATTTTACATTAGTCACACATATTCCATCAAGAAACAATAACTATAGAGTCTACAAATATAATGAATATTATTTATTTGCAACACATATCAAATAATCTATATTATATTAAAAGGATGGTAGTGAAGCATGTGATTAAGCCAAGTGGCAAGCTAAAATGAAGCCACTTGGCAATTTTAGGACAACAATAATAATTAGAAATTATAAATAAAAACATAATTAATGGAAGTAGTTGAATGAAATAGATATTATACATAATCTAAATAGATCTTATATAAATCTAATCTATATATCTATATTTACACTTATATGTATATCTATATTTATATATTGATCCACTCATAGATTTTCTTCTATATTAGCTAGAAATATGGAGGTAAAAAATAAAAAATAAAAAATAGAAAAACATAAATAAAGATAACATATGACTACTTATACTCTGGAGTAAGTTACAATACAGAAAAACTAAAAATTTACTTAAGATATTAAAGATTTAATGATTTTAAAAATAAAAAAATTCAAGCGGCAAAATAAGATCTTACATAAAATATACAAATTATTTATAAGATAAAAAAAAAATAGCCAGTAAAAATTATTTTAATAACAAGAATAATAAAGTCATATTAGTGTTGACAAATCGGGCAAACAAATATTTTATACGCAATAAATATTTTTTATATAATTAAAAAGTTTAAACTTAATAAGAACAAATCTTAACATGATAAAAATAGATATTAAATTCAGACAAGCTAATAAAAAGCCACATAACAATGTAATAAAATTAAGTATTGAACAATATAATAGCAAAACTAAGGAACAAATAGAGAAAAAAATCAAAAAATTCATCATACAAAAAAGAAGGTTAAAACTTATTTAAATTTGAGAGGTGAAAATTTTGTTTAAGCATGATAAGAAATGGCATGCATGTGGATAAGGCCACATAACTAAAGTCTAATAGATAAAATAAAAAATAAAAAATATTAAATAATAAAAATAAATTAGAAATAATGTGACAATCTTTATACTAAAAATTACTTTAGAAAATAGAATAAAGTAAGTATACAATACTTAAAAAATTTATGAAATGATCATAAAATTCAAGTTTTGCTTGATAAAGAAAAATAAGAATTTGATACCAAATTAAAAAATTTAATATACTAAATAAATATCTCATGTTGGTAATTTTACTAATGAAAATTACAAGCTAAATTTTTTCTTGAAACTAAAAGAGAAAGAAAATTTAATTGCATGTAATACAAAAAATAATTATAAAAAATTCAATAGATTTGAAACAATAAAAGAACCTATGTATTACTTTTTAGACAATTAAAAATTATATTTTTAAATAAAACGTGATATTATATGAGTATTGGCCAAAAATATTTGTGTAGAAAGCTAATTAAAATTACTTAGTAGGGAAGAGAATGTATAAAGAGGAAAATATAGATAGTGCGATGACACTTATATTTTAAATTTATTTAAAATATATGAATTAAATTATTAAATAATACTCAAAAATATTATTTATAAATTTGAATGGTGAAAGAGTTCCGAGTAAGAGAATAATAGTGTAAGAATACATTAAAATTTAAGCATAAAAAAATTATATTCATTGATGATTATTAATAGGGTCATAAGCAAGACATTAAGTCAATTTATAAGCTAATAAAAGATCACATTACAGTATAACAATATTAAGTAATAAATAATGCAATAATTATAGGCAAAGAACAAAAAGAGAAAAAAATTATGTCTAAAAATATAGAATGATAAGACTTATTTGAACTTGAGATGAAAAATAAAGCGGTAGTAAGAATTTTGCTAAAATAATATGATTTATTATGCTCAAACAAGACAGTTCACAACGTTATATGTTTAGTATTCAATTTCATATTCTCCGTAAAATAAAATACAAAGTGCCAAAATCAAGAGGTTGGATTATTACGGTATAGAAAAAGATAACATGTTATCCAATATGAGATCTGAAAAATGATTTCATATCCTGCTTCTTAATTAATATTTAATAATTATTTATATAGAAGGTTAAATTTTAAGGTTATTTTCACATAGTTCAAATAATTCAAATCATAATTTGACGTTGTTTATGTCCGCGCATCGCGCGAGTACTAATATTAGTATTAGTTAACAGCATTCGGAGAAGGCAAAAAAGATGTCACTTAGGTGAGGAGCTTTCAAGCTCTTTCCAAGATAAAATCTGATGAGTCTTTTCGGCTTCCTAATGCAAGGGAATTAGTGTTGTGTTTTTATTAATGGGTTTTGAGTTTTTAAATATAAGTTGAATGAAAAGAATGAAGGGAAAATGACCAAAACAAATTATCAAAAAAAATTGTTCGCAGAAAGCAAAAAAGGAAAAGGAAATTAAACAATTTGGTATTAAGGAGACTTCTGGAGATGTTAATTGAAAAGGTAAAGTCAGACTTTTTGCCTGCACATATTTTGCCAGGTGCAATCTTTAAAATAATATTGTCCTTTTTTGTCAAAATAAATAAATAAATAAAATATGTCTAAAAGGAGACTTATTTCATACACAATTCAGTTCTCTTTTAATATATGATTATTTATGAGACCCACCTTTTTTGTCCTAAAGATTTAGTTTTTCCAAAATGTTATTTTTACTCGCACTTTTGACTCAACCAAGTTTAAATACACTTACATTTCAACTCTTAAATTATCTGTAAATATATACAGCGCAAACATATGTTCCAACTTCCAATTATGAATATTATAGAAAGCCTTCATTTTGTTTAAATTTGATGAACCTTAGATATCCAAATGCACCACAAAATCATACTGATTGAGACCTCCCTCCTGACCTTTTTTAATCAAAATGGCCCACATACAATGTAAAATAATTTGAAAGCACAAAATATCAATAAAGTTCTAATCTCAAAAAGAAAAATTAGAAATGAACATTTAGAACAATTAATGTGATATAATGGTAACAATAAATTTTCAAACTTAAAATAAAAATAAGAGAGAGTTCACCTCACCAGTGCGTCCTTGGAAAGGAGATGCATTTCCAAAAAGATTCAGCCATAAAGAACGACAGTAAATCTTGAAAAAACATTGGTATTTGTAAAGTTAATAATTTCTCTTGATTTAATTTCAACTTGGGTTTAGAGGGTTAGGTTGAGAGTTTAAGAGTGAATGGAGAAGGATAAGAGATGAAGAGGAGGAATGATCTAACGTGAGATTCAATGAGTTTTATCCTCTTTTAATTGACATGACATGAAATATTAATCTTGGAAAGGGAAAATAACCAAAATACTTAATGATGTTCTACATTTTAAAAGAAAGTAAATGAAATAATGATAGGAAAAAGTAAAATAAAAATCATTTGATATAAAAAAAAATAGAACCGAATGAAAACGAACACCGACGATAAATTGGTTACAGAATAGTTAGAGTTAGAACAGTATCATTATATGTATGTATAATGGTTACTCAATATATTCAGCATGACTAACCCTCTGTCTGCTTCATCCTATACGAAATGAATTTGCTAATAGCCAGATTTCGTAGCATTCAATCAGTTCCTGCAATCGATTTCGTATTTAATGTTGATTACTTCAAAATGCCTAAAATTAGATAAGTTCATCAGTGGTAAGGTTCATATCAATTACCATGTTAGAAGTAATTTGCAATGAAGAGTTCACAGTTCCAACTAATAATTTATCAACCAGATTAAACATCAATAAAATATGAAAGAGAATTGATTAATCTCAAAACCAAAATGAAGGAATTTACCTTGGACAATTGGGAGAAAGAAACGAAGAGAGAGAAATTTATCTCTAGCAAGTAGCAAGTGAGAGAAAGAAGAAGAAGAGAAGCAACGTTACCACAAAAAATATTAACGATGGGCCTATTATATGCCGTGGAAAGAAGGATGGGAAAAGGATGGAGGCATGCATATTTAAGACGACTATTCAAATTATTAATTGAGCACTAAATAAAGGAAAAGGAGAAAAATTTAAGAAAAAAGATAAATATTAATCCTAGTTTCTAAGAGGTGATGCCTCTTTTATATGTATATATATAGAGAGATTTGCAAAATTGTTTTTCAGCCAACTACCAAGAAAGAAAAGTCTTTCCTTTTGCATAAGTCGACAAACTATCTTAAATTTTTTTTATTGAAACAGTTTCTATTAGAATTGAAAATTATTATAAAAAACTCTTCTTCAAATTTTTGAAGCAAACTCCGTCGTTAGCAGGCTTTAAGAGGAACTAAAGGTTCTGTTATTTTTTGGTATTGCTATAGTGGAAACCTTTAAAATTTTCTCTTTGTTTCATGATCAGTTTGGTAGATCAGTAACAAAATCTGATTTTTATTTTTATTTCATAATGCCATAACAGTCGGATGTCTGTGTATTTACTGAGAAAGAGAATTAACGACAAACCAAGGGGTTATGGGTTTAATGGTTTTTATGGGAGGAAAGGGAGGGGAAGCGGGTCTGAATAAGTTATGATTAGGATACGGGGCTGAGTTTTTTTATTCAAATGATTGGGTCTTCTATTAATAGCCTCCACCTGTCTATCCGTTAAAACAAGAGCAATTTTGAAACTTCATCTAACGGTAAGGGTGTATTCGATCCGATTATATAACGGATGGTACATTTAAATAATAAATAATAGAGGGGTATGTTTAACCCTTTTCCCAAAAATGTATAACATGTAATTTATGTCATGGCCCAAAAACTAATATGTGTGAGTGGCACCCAACATTCCCGTGTCGGACGAAACACGAAATAAATAATATGAATTCGAATCACAACCCAAAACGACATCAAGTCTAATGAAAAAATAGCACGGACTAACCAGTTTTTGCATTGGTAATTAAAAAATAGTTAGCGTTTGCATATTGAAAAATAGCCACTATTTTGCTGCAATACGGAAAGTTTCAGCATAATATACTAGAGATTGGTGCACATGTGTATGAACTTCCAGCATATTATGCTAAAACTCCAACACACGGAAAGTTCCAGCATAATATACCGGAGATTGGAACACCTGTGTATGAACTTCCAGCATATTATGTTGGACCAATATATTATATTGGAACTCCAGTATATTATGCTGGAATATTTTCCGGATTTTTGAACAGTATTTTCGTTCAAATTTATCTTTACATGAAAAGTGACTAAATTTCAATTACTTTTAAAACTGTGGCTATTTATCAATTATCACTTCTAAATCTGGCTATTTTTGAATTTCACCCGATAAAATGTCATAAGCATAAATATAGAGTCTGATGAATCTTATAACAACATAGAAGCCAAATCAATAACGTAGGATCGGGTACATATAAGTCACGAGGTTCTGAAAGAAGAATAAATACAACAACTGTATGACTAGAAAATACAAAAGCGACATAATAACTCCAAGCATCTAGAGGACTAAAACAGGTGGCTCACCATGAGAATTGGCAACCAACTCTGATATCTCACTCACGAGCCGTACTAGTGTTCAGAACGTATCTACTTATATATTTGTGTTACTAAACACTTAAGACAGTCAAATTGATCTCCATACTATCTCAAATTAAATCACCCTACATACACATTGAACTGAAGGGAAGAAATCGTAGGGTCTTTTTGTATCACTACTCTGAGCGTGTAATAATTAAGTGATAATAAAACTTTAAACTTCCTCCATGCATGATAGTTGCCTAAATAAACCCGGAAAAAAAAATCATGATTTTAGTATATCGTTGTGTTGTTGGGGCATCTATGTAAAGAATAAAAATTAAATATTAAAAATAAGAGCAGTTTGTTAGAACATGAAAATTAAATGTATCATAGTTATTACCAATTAAGTCGCTAAAAGGCCGCCTTCGATCGATTTCAAACTCTTGGAAGATTCCAGCATTTCTTTCTCTCCTAAAAAGCTCCGCTGAAAGTTCTCAGAATTTAAATACTTTTTGCTTCTGCAAGTAACAAAGAAAATAGGAAATATGAAGTTATCTGTGAAAAGTGAAAAGCACCGTATATATCAATACCCTCTTGGTGTCTAACAGAGAAATGGAGAGTTTCTTTAGTAGTCATAAAGCATCAATATTTCTCCAATTGCGTCAATGTATGCTCTGAAATTGCATTATTGAATTTACTCCATCTACATTGACAAACACAAAATTTTACCTGTAAATGCGATAAATTCGAATGTGCGAGGGAAGTGATAAATTTATATGTAAACAACATCATTCTTATTCAAACCTTTTGGCGGAGCTCTCATGAAATTATCTACAATGCAATAGTCATTTGGAAGTCAACCCAAACAAACTCAAAATAAGATATACCGGTAAATCTAAACCCATCATTCGATTTATTCCCGTAACTTCTAACAACAAATGCTCAAGGAAAAAATTGGGAAAAAGGATGAGGATAAGACGTTCTGTTGGCCCAAAAGAATCTATACAATATTGCTAGTTGTAAATGGAGGTGTTGGCTGCAGACCTTTAAACCATGAATCCCTCGTCACAAATTTAATTTGCAACCGTTAGTTTGCTGTGTTTGGAAACCGTCTCATTGAAACGTTTCAAGAAACGTAATAGTAAATGCTAATAATGAGACACGACATAAATATTATATTTTTAATTTTCTATCTATTTTTTAGACATGAAATAAAAGAAAATTTGAGAAAAAAGACAAATAAGAATGATGGCTTTAGAAGACTGCCACATCACCGGGCCAGTTCCAGCTTTATATTTATATATATATAGATATAGATATATAGATTTATATATAGATATAGATGCCCTAAACAATGAAGTTTAATATTAATTTGAATATTTATTTAAAGATTTTAAATTATATATACTGATAGTATAATGATTTTTACACTATTATTTAACATGTTATAGTAGACAAACTTATAATTCATTGTAAGTTACAAATGAATACTACTATTAATGTAATTACCTTTTAAGCGATATAATTATGGAATAAAATATTAATACATCGGTGTATAAAACTTAAACTCCTCAATAAATTGTATCCCCTCTATCAACTTATATGACCACGAGCTATCTATTTTGGACGTCTCACAAATTTTAAACCATTTTATAGTAATATTGTCCTATATAATTGTTTACCCTTAAAATTGAATAACCATTAAACTTATAGTGTGGCTCTAAGAACACGTGATTTCACTTAATATCAATTGATAAATATGAGGATTAATAACATAAATAAACTATAAAGTAAAGCAAACCAGTGTTAGAATGGAACTCCGCCCTCGAGTCTGGATATCCTCGAACTGGTTGATGCAAGAACAATTAAAATATAACAAGATGATGAACAATCGTATAAACGAGAAAGAAAATTGTATTGGTTTGATCTCTGTGAATCGTGGTCTACAAAATGATTAGGACCCCCCTTTATATAGTAGAGGAATCCCACTTATGGTATATTTCTAATTATAAAAGAAAATTCCATGATTAGTTAATTAACCGTTTCTGATTCGATCCGTTCCGAAATTTACGCCATGATCCTCGACCAGTCACCGAGATTTACGCCATGATCTTCGACCAGTCACGGATGTCTCGCCTTTTCGTTATTATGCTATCTTCGATCTTGCTCGATGTCTGTCTCATTTGGCTTCGATCGCTACTAGCCTCGATCTCGACAGGTACCTCGGTTCTGAATTCGGTACCTTGTCCTCGTATTTTAGTCAACTCCGTTATGAGGTCGTCCTCCGATGCGGTCTCCCGGTCTCGGTCAAACAGTAAAATCCATATACAATAATATCACATGAGCTTTCAAGAATCCAAATTCAGTTAATTACAACTTTTATGTCATGCATGTGATTGAACCACAATTGCTAGTCTTGGATTGCCCACCAAATTGGATTGCCCACCAAATGAAATGTTGTAAATTTCTCGTAACTAAGGTATACTAGTTCAAGGATTTTTATTGTAATTTATCTACTCCCTCCGTTCCACTTTCAGTTCCAAAAATAATGACCCCTTTCGAAATTTGGAAATAATTTTGCTTAAACTTATAATTCTACCCTTAATGAAAATCTTTTATAACCATACAAATATTCTGATCCCCTTTTTGACTTGTTTAGGACCACAAATTTCAAAAGTCTTCATTTTTTCTTAAACTTTGTACCAAATCAAACAGATTCAATAAATTAAAACGGAGGGAGCAGGAGTTATTTAGTATTAATATTGTGGTTATTACACTAGTATAATATAAATAAGAGAGCCTGAGTACGAGTGGTACTCAATAAGTATCCTTGAACGCCACTCGCAACGAAGTAGTGGTAAGAATCAATAAACAAAGTACTCTTCATCAAAACCTATACATATATTATATTCAACAACAATAATATGCATGTAACCACAATAACTACATCTACGGCATATAACCAATGCACAAATAAAGCATATAACAATATGTACAAATAAAACATATGATATCTCAATATCCATCTTCATTGATTGATTCGTTTTTTTCTCTCTAGGCGGTTTTCTCTCTCGACGCTCGTTAAGCAAGGGATGCTAACGTACGCTGATCCCTAAAAATGGCTCGACAAAAGAAAACGACTCCATCTCCTCCGGCAACAATGGGTGACTACGACTAGAGGTATTTAACAACAATTATATTGGTCCTGTAAACATTTAGAAGTTTCCTTCCTCCTAAATTTTAATCTGTTGAAGAGGAAGTTGAATATGGATCTAAATTGAAGAACAATTTTCCTCCGAAAGCGGAAGAGAAAATTAACAAAGGTAAGAAGAAATTCATACTCCCCGAAGACTCCAATTCTCGGAAGCTGGAACCTCTGCACATCCAACTCCAGTCGAAGATAGAGTTGCACCTTTGAGTCCACCAAAGGATATTGCTACAGCTTTGAAGCCGCAAATATGAAGAGCAATCGAAGTTCACAAATGGGTAAACCCTTATCCTATGTTCCTCCTACTATGCATAATGGGAAATTTGTGGTCAAAGTTGTTAAGGAAGATATAAACCGCAAGAGTACTACTGGAATTCTACTCTAATTGGTTATGTATATGGTCGATGGAGAATTATGTTTATTAGGAATGGGATTATGTTTCAAAACCTAAAATTCTTCATCATGATGAAGTATATTATATCTTCAAGTTCCAGATAGTTGAGAATCTAGATTTAGTTATGCAGGCATGGCCTTATACTTTTTATAATAAGCTAATTTTTTTGAAGAACTCGGTAATTGATTTTTATTTTGATCCTGAATATTGAGTGTTATACCTTTATGGGTTAAATTCTCGAGACTTTCAGTGGGGTATTGGTCAAGTGAAGCTCTGAATAAATTGACTAGACTTGGGAAAACCTTTATATACTGATAAATTTACTGCTGAATATGATAGGATCTCTTATGCTAGTGTTAGTAGAATCTGATATATCACATTCATTACCTGACTATATTAAGATTGATACTCCTTCTGGTCTAATTCATCAACAAATAGCTTATGACTGACGGCCTAAATTTTGGACTGATTGTATAAGGTTTGGCCATGATGTCTCTTCTTGCTGAAGGAATGAAACTAAACAAGAGGAGGCTGAGTTTAAAGAGGTTCCACGAGAGAAGAAAAGGAGAAATAGAAGAGGAGCAGGTGATTACACGTGTGTGGCAACATAAATATTTGATCAACGAAAATGTAGCAGGACCCCCAGCTAAAACTGAGATTGTACTGAAAGGGGCTGTAGAAGAAATCCCAGCTAAAACAACTAAGACTGCATTAAAATGTGCTGAAGTCACTGCAGGCAACTTACAATAGCAGCATGGGAAAGCTGTATAACCCTTTCAGTGTGTCGCGACCCAAATCTCACCAGATCGTGATGGCATCTAACCCAACCCGTTAGGCGAACCAACCGACATAAAACACAATCCAAACTTAAGATCATCAACTAAATAATAAAATAAGCACACAAAATTTTGATAAAAACTATCCTAAGAACTAATGTGATAAGTTATGAGCAACTAAGAGTAGAAAATTAATATTGATATGAGAAAATACATTATATGTTTGAATATACATAAACAAAATACAAGATCCTAGGCTACCATAAATAAATGACAGCTAATAAGTATAACGCTGATATGTCTTCAATGCTCACTCCCGAACTCCACAACTGCTCAGCTCTAAAATCTGCACACAAAGTATAGAAGTGTAGTATGAGTACAACCGACCACATGTACTTAGTGAGTATCAGGACTAGACTTAACGAAATAATGTTGAGATTTTAGTCAAAAGACACTTACTATATATCATGTGCAATTCATAAGCATTCACAATAACCGAGAAATAGTCAAAAAATATAAAATATCAATAATAAGGTGCACAGTCAAAGAGGAAGATCATAAGCATACTTCATACTATAACAAGTTATATATATATATATATATATTTATATATATGCACCAAATTCATATATAAAGGAGATATGCAACAAGTAGTAAGGACTCAAACTTTATATCATTCCGACACCCTCCAAGTATCCAATAACCTGCTATCAAGTCTTGTGCATGTGTAAACTACATGAATACGTATATTTAAATGATATGCTCATGTTCCTATGTGAGTTTAGAATGTCTATGCATGATAAAGACTCTTACTTGGTACCAGAAACTGACACAAATCCATGTGTCCACAATCTTGCGTGCACACTGCCGGTGGAATTTCAATGTTCAGTGACTCTAGAGAGGCGGATCCATAATCACACACAACTAAAACATTCATACGTCCGGACAAATATCCCAATACAGGAACGATCCACATGCCTAATAAATATATTAAAATGGGAACGTGAATCCACGCGCCCAACAAATGTCTCAACACAAAAACATAAATTCACAAGCCCAACAAATGTGTCAACATAGGAACGTGAACTCATACGTAGAAATAGTCTCAGATGAATGATGAGAACTAGATATATATACTACCATGGTGCATATATGAAGATAGTGTATGACTATGCAGTTTTACCATGTAACACAAATACATAAAATACATAATGTTTAAGTAGAATGTGAACGATGCTGATAACATTATTCTAGCATGAATAAGATGCTCAAATAGTCATTCAACAAGTCATGACGTAAAATATCCTATCATGTTACACTAGCATAAGAGAGATACCTATAACATGATACTAGCATGTGAGGATGCACATAGAGTCCTAACACAAGTAAATCAAGTAAAGCATATACAATGAAACATATGCCAAACGAGGTATAAACAACCTAAAATTTATCTAGAGTATGGTACAACCTCGACATTCACATATATGCTCGTTACCTCGCATACATATCGCTCCCAACTATGTAGCATGTAGGGCATAAGTCCATTTTTAAAAAAATCCCCTAAAGTCAAGATTAAGCATGAAACTTACCTTCTCCAAAACAAGCTTCAACCTTCAAAAATACTTTTTTCTTTTACTACGGCCTCCAGTCACCTACAATCTAGCCAAATAATACTCAATATAGTCAAATAATACCATAAAAATCAATCCTATAAAAGAAAGATTCAATCTTTATCAAAATCTCAAAAGTCAATAAAAAGTTAAATGGGCCCACAAAACCTAAAACCAAAGTCAAATTCTATTGACTCATAATCTCATGAGTTCAAATATGTAACTTGTTTCAAAATTCAAGTCCAAATTGGTGTTGAAGATCTAAGTCAAAATCCTTCAAAGTCGAGCTCTCCAGTCTCCTAAGATGGTGAAGAATGAAATAAAAATTACAAAATCTCGATATTTATAGTTGCTAAAATTTCTACCAAACAGTGATGGTCGCACTTTGAAGTGCGAATCACACTTTTCAAAATGCTAAGTGCTGTTACAAATTGTCACGACCCAAAATATAATCTGTCGTGATGGTGTCTATCTCAATACTAGGCAAGCCGATAACATCAATAAGTCCCGATTTCCTTTAAGTTCGAAAAACATAATATTTAAATACAGTACAAAATCCCACAAATACTGATACGAACACTCCCCAAAACCTGGTGTCACATAGTACATTAGCATCTATTATGAATACAAATCTGAAAAATACGGTCTATAATAGTCTGAGACCAAATACAGTAAATAAGGATACAGGGAAGGAGAGGCAAGGTCTGCGAAATACGGCAGCTACCTCAGAATCTCCGAAAAATCCACTGCGTTAAAGAATCAACACTCGCTATGTCCGGAAACACCTGAATCTGCACACGAAGTGCAGGGTGTAGTATGAGTACAACCAAGTCAGCAAGTAATAATAATAATATATAAGGAACTGAAGATGGTGACGAGCTACATAGTTATAGTTTACTTTTAGTAATTCTAGCAAAGAATAGACATGCTTTCAAATCCAGCAGTTTAGGTCAAATCAATTCTAGACAGTTCAAGTTCATGTATTCCGGATATAAAATCTTCCAAAAAATTTCACAACAATGTTAGATAGCAACTAAGTGAAACAACAAATGAAAAGCAAGTACAACCTCTCAGGACAATAATCACTCACTAGGCTCCCAGCCCTCAGCACTCATACTCAATGGGTACCCGCGCTCACTAGGGGTGTACAAACTCCGGAGGGGCTCCTACAGCCCAAGCGCTATAATCTGCACGGACAACTCACATGCTATAGTATCAATATCTGGATCCGCACGGACAACTCACGTGCTGCATAGACAACTCACGTGCTATAGTATAATATCTGGATCCGCATGGACAACTCACGTGTTGTACGGACAACTCACGTGCTATAGTATAATATCTTACAATCAGGCCATCGGCCTCGCTCAATCATAAATCTCTCCAGTCTCTCAGGCTCTCAACAATCATAAAATCATCCCAAACAACAATGATATGATACATCAATAATGAACAATAGAGATTGGGATAAAATAATCAAGTAAACTATGACTGAGTACAAAACAACAATTAAGCAGATATTTCAACATGTACACGACCTCTGTGGGTCCCAACAGTACCAACATATAGCGTAAACATGGTTTCTAACATTACTTACAGTCAAATTTCCACAACACATAGAGAGCACATAGCTAACAACAAGTTATTCAACTTTACAGTTTCTACGGGACGGACCAAGTCACAATTCCCTCGGTGTACGCCCACACGTCCGTCACCTAGCATGTGCGTCACCTCCAAAGTAATCACATGATACCAAAATCTGGAGTTTCATACCCTCAGGACCAGATTTATAACTGTTACTTACCTCAAACCGTGATATTCTTATTCCGCTAAGCCTTTGCCTTGTGAATTAGCCTCCAAACGCATTGAATCTAAACACAATTAATTCGATTTAGTCAATAAAATTTATTGGAATTAATTCCATAAGAAAATGCTAATTTTCCATAAAAATCTGAAATTTAATTCAAAAATCGCCTGTGGGGCCCACGTCGCGGAACTCGAAAAAATTACAAAATTCAGAAGCACATTCAACCACGAGTTTAACCATACCAATTTTACCAAAATCCGACCCCAACTCGACCCTCAAATCTTCAATTTAAACTAAGAGGGTTTTCAAACTTTTCCAACTTAATTCACCAATTAAATGATAAAAACAACCATGGATTCGGGTAATTTAACCAATATTGAGTTAAGAACACCTACCCCGTTATTTTCCTTGAAACACTCCCGAAAATTGCCCCTTCTCGAGCTCCAATCTGTCAAAATTGGAAAATGGGACGAAGTCCCATTTTCAGAACTTAAACTCTCTGCCCAGTCATTTGCTCTACGCGATCGCGAACATTCCCACGCGATTGCGAAGAAAAATTTTCCACCGCCCAGATTTAACTCTACGCGATCGCGGACTTTCTCGCGCGATCGCGTTGCATAACATCATAAACCTACGCGATCGGGGACCTAACCATACGATCGCAAAGCACAAAACGTGTGATTTCCATTTCTGCCCCATTTCCTCTACGCGAACGCGGCCTTCTTCACGCGTTCACGAATAACAAACTCACATAGCTACTCGACCGCGTCCCGCTTCACGCGATTGCGAAGCACAAAATATCACTGCCTCAAATTAACCCTACGCGATCGCAGATATCCCCACGCGATCACGTAGAACAAAACCCCTTATTGACCAACTAAGCCTACGCGATCGCAGACACACTCACGCGATCGCGTAGAAGGAAAATAGAATCAGATATCAGAAAATTCCAGCAGCTGTTCAAGTCCAAATTTTTAATCTGTTAACCATCCGAAACTCACCCGAGTCCCTCGGGACCTCAACCAAATATTCCAATAAGTCCTAAAACGTCATACGAACTTAGTCGAACCCTCAAATCACCTCAAACAACACTAAAATCATGAATTACACCCCAATTCAAGCCTAATGAACTTTGTAATTTCTAATTTCTACAAACAACTCCGAAACCTATCAAATCACGTCCGATTGACCTCAAAGTTTGCACACAAATCATAAATAACACAACGGAGGTATTTCAATTTTCATAATCAGATTCCGACCCCGATATCAAAAAGTCAAACCCCTGGTCAAACTTCCCAAAATTTTAACTTTCGGCATTTTAAGCGTAATTCCACTACGAACCTCCAAATAATTTTTTGGATATGCTCCTAATTCCAAAATCACAATACAGATCTGTTGGAATTATCAAAATTCAAATCCGAGGTCATTTACACATAAGTCCACATCGGTCAACTTTTCTAACTTAAATTCCAACATAAAATTCATTCTTCCAAGCTAACTCCGAAATACCTTAAAACCAAAACCGATAATTCACACAAGTCATAATACCTCGTAGGAAGTTATTCAAGATTTCAAATAGTTAAAAGGAGCGTAAATGCTCAAAATGACCGGTCGGGTCGTTACAATCTCCCCCACTTAAACATACTTTCGTCCTCGAACGTGCTAAGAGTTGTTCCTAAGACTTTAAATTACCGTTCCTCCTTACCATGCACATACCTGGGGGTGATCCCATGCCACTCTATTCCATAGACCTGACAACACAACACAATTGAAGATCATTACGTTAACCTTAGTCCGTAAAACTTAGAACCCAAATTTCCAACATCCGAAATTTCTTACAAGACCCGAATCTCATATCTACACACTGTATAAGCCTGAACAAGTTGTATCTAGACATAACCGTAATCCCAGATATAATCGCATAACATACTACTCAACTCGCATACTGGTAACACCATTTCTGATCACAGTAACTACTCAAAACCAATCAAGTACTAGAATAAAACCCCGCATTCAATAAAACCTCATTCCAAAACTTTTGTACACTGCCAAAGATGAAAGAAACAACCAAAAACTCATAACCACTCATCAGATCAACTAGTCATAGAGCTCTCTCGCCCCAACCAGAACCACAATCCTCTCTTAAGCTGACTTTCAATATTATCCTCCTAAATATACCATAATCAAGCCTGATAGTACCCATTCTAGGTCCAATGACCTTATTTTATTAAACACAACTATCCCACAGACACGCCACATCAATATAACTCAAGCCACAACTGCGCAATCCGTGTACCCAAATATGGGAGATGTCTCAAGGAAGAGAACTGTATTGCAAGTTCAACAAGCATCACCACAACCACAATGTTACAACCAACTCCTCAAATTTCGCGAAGAGGATAACCGTAGGTGCATGTGCACATTTGTAGAGGAATGAAATTAATAGATCAGATAAATTATTATAGAAATAGAATTCCCACACACGGCATGGACAACTCACGTGCCAATAATATGAATCGCCCGGCATGGTCACATGCCTCCAGTCCCAACATATCATACATGAGTAATTAAATAAGTACACTTGTATATGATAATGACATAAGATTCTCATGCTCCCGGACTAGTATAAATAGCACGCCATAGTGTAAGCATGTGCAAAGTCTGCTATCACACTTCAAATCGGTAATTTTTAACACGGAACTTATATTTTACTCTTAATGGGATGATTTATGTGTCACACAAATATTTATTTCTTATTGCTCAGTTATCCTTCCGAAATTCACCCGAGGCCTCTAGGACCTCAACGAAATATACCAACATGTCCCAAAATAAAATACGAATTTAGTCGAGGCTTCAAACCACGTCAAACAATACCGAAATTACGAATCGCGCATCGAATTGAATTATAAGTTTTCAAATCTTCCAACTTTTATATTTTGCGCCGAAATATATCAAATCAATCCGGAATGACTTCAAATTTTGTACACATGTAATAATTGACGTAATGAAGCTATTCCTATTTCCGGAATCGAAATCTGACCTCGTTATCAAAATTTCACCCTTCGGTCGAACTTTCCAAAATCTTCTATTTTCCAACTTTCGCCACAATGCGTTGAATTGACCTTCGGACTTTCAAATAATTTTTCGGACATGCTCCTAAGTCCAAAATCACCATACGGAGCTATTGACATCATCAAAATTCCATTCCGGAGTCGTTTGCTCAAAAGTCAACTCCCCGGTCAATTCTTTCCATTTAAGCTTCTAAATAAGAATTGTTCTTTTAATTTAATTCTGAATCTTCCGAAAATCAAACTCGATCACACCCGCGGGTCATAATACATATTGCGAAGCTGCTCGAAACCTTAAGTCACTGAATGGAGTGCTAATTCTTAAAATAACAAGTCGGGTCGTTACAGCTTAGTAGCTCTTTAAGGTGTTCTTGTCATATCATATTCACGACTTCCTGCCTTAGGGCGATGCAGTCTTCCATCTTGTGTCCTCGTTCTTGATGGAACTCACAGAGGGCGTCAAATTATTTGGTGTTAGGGTCCCATCTCATCTTTGGCGGCCACTTCACTTTTGGCTCGAGCTTCTCCGGGGCATAGACTATCTCTGTAGGTGACACACACAAATTGTGAGCAGATAATAGGGGGCATACCTCTATAGTTCGGATGGGTTCCCGTCCTTGGTATGGATGGACCTTCTCCGTAACGGGGGAGGGGCGGATGCCGTTATGATATATGGTTGGTGGCGTTTCATATTAGGTTGCGGAATTGGATTATCTCTTCTAGTACTGTCTCTTCGATCCTTTCTTGATTCCGATTGTACTGAGGTTAGCCAATGGGTTGGTCTGTTGAGGTCATCCTCATTTGCACGGACTTCGGCATAGTAAGCATTGTGGATTGTTTAACACACGTTTGGCAAAGTCATCCTTACTCGGCTGAAACGAGCGATGAAGTTCCTCAGTCCCTCTCCCAGAGATTGTTTAACATCAAATATGTCGTTCACTTTCGCCTCGGCCTTTTTGCCTCCGACGTGGGCCGTTACAAACTTGTCGGCCATTTCTTCAAAGGTCTCAATGGAGCATGCTGGTAGCTGCGAATACCAAGTTAATGCCCCTCTTGTGAGGGTTTCGCCGAACATTTTCAGCAAGATAGAAGACACATGTTCTTTGGCAAGGTCGTTGCCTTTTACGGTGATGACGTAATGAGTCACATGATCTTCAGGGTCGGTTGTGCCGTCATATATCCTGAGTTAGGGCGGCATTTCAAAGGTTTTTAGTATAGCATGCAGGGTTGCATCATCACTGTAACCTCAAGTATAGCCTAGATAGTTCTCAACAAAGGTACGAATATGGGAAACATTATAACTTTACACTTAACAGTCAACTCTAGGCATATCATAGCCTAAGCATCCTTTCGAGTATAAATACCTGCCCCAATGCCCGCACATTGGCTCAAACCTCACATATATGCACACTTATAGCGCGTAGCTATCACAATAATTAACGTAACTAGTGCATCCACTGAGTTAAAATAAAATAGTCACCTAAAATAGGTCGCAACCCCGAAACAATATACTTCTGAGAACTCTCAGTCTCCAAATTCATCAAACACATGAATCACCATAATTGATCCCAACTCCAGCACTAAAATGGCTAACACATCTTCCATTCACGATAATCCCATGAGGAATACTTTCATAATTCTTCCGTGCCACATAGCAATAATTTGAATATCAGCAGTCTATCAACTAGATGAGTACTGCAATATCGATGAACATCCATAAGTCAAAACACAACGCGCCTTCTGAAATGCGCACCCTTCTCAAAACATTAATCAAAATATCTGAAACTGACCATGCTGTCCAACATTCGTTACCTTCTCTTCAAGATTGAACTATCATTTTGTACATGTAAATCCTAATCCCGCACAACACACCACATCTATTATTACATCATGTGAAAAGCACAAGAATCCCATTATCAACTCTGAGTCACCAGCAAATTACATACCTTATTAGTTAGAAACCTTTCTTTTGCTTCTTTCCAAGAGGAAATCACAATACACAACACGTTCCATACATCGGTAGAAAATATCCGGTTCAACCCATGGTAGAAACCATTATGAACTCTTTAAAATCCATTTGCACTTAACCAAGCAATCAGAACTGAATTCGTCCAACTCCACCAAGCCACACACGTTGCCGAATCCGAGAGTATTGCCACAAAACACTCGTAAAGCCCCACATCATCATAAGAACCAAAAGAACCAAGCATACCATTACCATACTGATCCAGCATGTTACCCATTTGTCCTATTTTCTCCGAGTTTCTTCTGAATCACCCTCAAGTTGACATTTCTCCGTGTCAAAACACTATTATCCTTACCCAAAGCTCACTACAAGACATCCTAACATAAAACAACATCGCCCTAAGGCCCATAAGCCACTGTATTCATATTAAGCACCTTCATAAATACCCCAACCGTAACACTCACTCTGAAAATACGTTATGTGAATTTAAAATTATTCCTCTTTCCTTTCTTATACTGAAATATAGAATCCATAGTCAAACAGAATTACTGCACATCCCGATACCATCCAATGTAAGTAACTGATTCTAGTGATATACAAATTCAAAAAAATTTCAATTTTCACATATACATTTTGATTCCATTAGAACCCTTTCGAGAGTCATCCACTCTACTCAAATCTAATTTACTCCGCCCCATATGGGCCGAAAGACATGTGCTCATTTAACACAGTCAATACTCAAATAAGTAACCCTGCCTTAACAGGACCAACCAAATTCATACTTCGTGTGCACTACATCCTTCAAAATAACAACTTAATCATTCCAAAATTTTCATATTTCTATAAAGTGCCCTATAACCCGTATTCAGGAATTTCCTTACTCGAGTCATCCTCTATCTCCATCTCTGCAAGTCATAACTGATTCACAAGTACGCCTCCGACCAAAACTAAAATTTAACACATAACCATGAAATTAAATCGTCCATAGTAGGCTCCCCCACTTAGCTTTTAGCTGCAACTATATAAAATTAGAACCCCTAAGGATTTCTCCTTCTCAAATACCAAGATCTCGCACCGTTAACCCGCCAGACATCTCGAAATCTTTTGTTAAGATTTTCATGAACCTTCTGAATCACCAGCCATTGTCATACACTCGACCTCTTACCAGGTAGCAACTAATATTTCTCGCAGGAGTTTCATCAACATCACGCCACCGCTAACTACTCACAGGAGATAACCCACCTGTGGAATTCCTTACCGACATCTTCCAACGACGCTGCACTGTGTGCAACGACCACGAAATAAATAAATTCTCCTGAGCTCATGCTCGCCCAACATTTGTCTATGTCTGCACTTTCCCTATTGACATCAACTGAAAGTTCAACAATACCTTCCGAACTCAAGTCATATTGCGCCTGAAACGATAATCAGATCTTCACATCCCTCTTCATTTCAAACAAACTCCTTTCTCTCATATTCAATCTTTCTTCGTACAGTAACCATCACCCCAAATAAAGTCTGTAGGACAAATCACATTCTATCATGATTCCAAACCGTTCTACATTTTCTCAAGGCATGCGATTACCCTACCACAGAATCCATATGCTAATTTGTCACTGTTACTTCGGTTAAATCATCTCCTTTAAGCAACTTCTCAACCTCTACTTCTCCTACTTGACCTGCTAGTACTCCAACCACCGCGAAACACTTCCCATCATGTCTTTCCTCATAATTTGCTGCCCAACTATTGCATCAAATCAAAATAGATCTCTGTAGCACCTGAAACAATAAATTGTTACCGACTCTAAGCCTCTACGAAGATCATCTTTATCGAGCCACCAACATTAGAAATACCCATTCGATTCTGAACCGCTGCACACAACTATCTTTGGCAACAGCCCCTCATGCACCATTTCATAACACCCTGCCCCGAAGGCGAAATCCAAGAAGATCGTAACACTGATGAACCATGATGCGTTCAAACAAGGACGACGATATAGCATTACAATAAAAATTTGACCATGCTCGCAAATACCAAGTCTTGTTACTTTAACAACCAAACTTGGACATCTATAGTCCGACTGCCTTTCCTCCGCTGGAATTAATTGCTAAACCCCTTAATCATGTACTGAGAAATCCTCTCTTTGAGCCATTCACCGCCTCAACGCATAACAAGCACCTTACCATTACACCAATATTGTGCGATAACAATGCATAACCATCGTAGCAACCCGTGCACAGTCTCAAAATCATATACTGAGCTGGAATAAAAGAACATTCAAATCGTCTTAACACATCCCACAGTTACATCATACTCATCACAAAGCCATTCCGCCGCTCATCGAGCCACAAATTTCACTCGTAGGGACATTACCGGACATATGAGTCCAAATGTACAAGTTACAACTGAAGCTACCGAGCCTAAGCTGCGGTCTAAACCTGGCCTCAAGTCCTCCAGACTGGCCCATCACCAAAACACGGAATATACATCTCAAACATCGTTCGTAGAATCACAAGCTGGCGATGTACAACTGATACCGAGCGCTCATGTGCTCATACGAATGCGAGGAAGGAATTCAGAGAGTTATGTTTCAAGCTGAATCAATTCTGCACGATAGAATACAAGAAGGGAAATTTTCCTAAGGGTTCGGCAGCCTCTCAAAGATAAGTACAGACGTTTCCGTACCGATCCGCAAGACTCTACTCAACTTGCTCATGACTCGTGAGCCCTATGTAACCTAGGCTCTAATACCAACTTGTCACGGCACAAAATCTGACCTGTCGTGATAGCGCCTATCTCCCCAAAACTTGGTGTCACAGAGTACATGAGTATCTATTATGAATACAATTCTGAAAAATACGGTCTATAATAGTCTGAGACCAAATATAGTAAACAAGGAGATAGGGAAGGAGAGGTAAGGTCTGCGAAATACGGCAGCTACCTCAGAATCTCCGAAAAATTAACAGCTCAAAAGAATCAACACTCGCTATGTCCGGGAACACCTGGATCTGCACATGAAGTACATGGTGTAGTATGAGTACAACCAACTCAGCAAGTAATAATAATAAATAAGGAACTGAAGATAGTGACGAGCTACGCAGTTATAGTTCACTTTCAGTAATTCCAGCAAATAATAGACATGCTTTAAAATTCAGCAGTTTAGGTCAAATCAATTCTATACAGTTCAAGTTCATGTATTCCAGATATAAAATTGTAACGACCCGGCCAGTCGTTTTGAGTATTATAATCCCGTTCCCCTATTTACTGCTCAATTTATACTTTATAATTATTTTATGACTTACCAGGTTAGTGGGTTCGGGTCTGGAAGGAATTCGAAGTGAAATGAGACACTTAGTCTCATAATTGAAAATTTAAGTTAGAAAAGTGGACCGGATATGGACCTATGTGTAAACGACCTCGAATTTGAATTTTGTTGATTCCAATAGCTTCGTTTGGTGATTATGGGCTTAGGAGCGCATCCAGAATATTATTTGGAGGTCCGTAGTGAAATTAGGCTTGAAATGCCGAAAGTTTGAATTTTTGAGAAGTTTGACCGGGGGGTTGACTTTTTAATATTGGGGTTGAAATCCGATTCTGAAAATTTGAGTACCTCTGTTATGTCATTTATGACTTGTGCGCAAAATTTGAGGTAAATCGGACGTGATTTGATAGGTTCCGAAGACGTTTGTAGAAATTAAAAATTTCAAGGTTCATTAGGCTTGAATTGGGGTGTAATTTATAGTTTTAGCGTTGTTTGAGGTGATTAGAGGGTTCGACTAAATCCGTATGATGTTTTAGGACTTGTTGATATATTTAGTTGAGGTCCCGAGGGGCTCGGGTGAGTTTTAGATGATTAACGGATCAAAAATTTGGACTTGAACAGCTGCTGGAATTTTCTGATATCTGATGATGTTTACCTTCTACGCGATCGCGTGAATGCGTCTGCGATCGCGTAGGCTTAGTTGGTCAATGGGGGTATTTTTTCTACGCGATCACGTGGAGATATCTGCGATCGCGTAGGATTAATGTGAGGCAGTGGAATTTTGTGCTTAGCGATCACGTGAAGCGGGATGCGATCACGTAGCTCTGGGATTTTGTGACTCGCGAACACGTGAAGAAGGTCACGTTTGCGTAGAGTAAGTGGAGCGGAAATAGAAGTCACACATTTTGTGCTTCGCGATCGCGTGGACGAGTCTGCGATCGCGTAGGTCTGTGATGTTGTGCTTCGCGATTGTATGGGAAAGTCCGCGATCACGTAGAGTAAAATCTCGGCGATGGAAAATTGTTCTTCGCGATCGCGTAGGAATGTTCGCGATCGCGTAGAGCAAATGTCTGGGCAGAGAGTTTAAGTTCTGAAAATGGGACTTCGTCCCATTTTTAGTTTTTGACGGATTTGAGCTCGGGAAGAGGCGATCTTCGGTAGTTATTATCAAGAAAAATAACGGGGTAAGTGTTCTTAACTCAATATTGGTTAAATTACCCGAATCCATGGTTGTTTTTATCATTTAATTGGTGAATTAAGTTGGAAAAGTTTGAAAACCATTCTTAGTTTAAATTGAAGATTTGAGGGTCGAGTTGGGGTTAGATTTTGATAAAATTGGTATGGTTAGACTTGTGATTGAATGGGCTTCCGGATAAAATTGGTATGGTTAGACGTGGGCCCCACAGGCAATTTTTGAGCTAAAATTCGGATTTTTATGGAAAATTAGCATTTTCTTATGGAATTAATTCCAATAAATTTTATTGATTGAAACGAATTATTTGTGACTAGATTCGAGGTATTCGGAGGTCGATTTGCGAGGCAAAGGCATAGCAGAGTAAAAGAATTTCACGCTCTGAGGTAAGTAACAGTTTAAATCTGGTCCTGAGGGTATGAAACCCCGGATTTTGTATCATGTGATTATTTTGGAGGTGACGCATATGCTAGATGATGGGCGTGTGGGCGTGCACCGAGGGGATTGTGACATGGTCCGTCCCGTGGAAACTGTAAAGTTGAATAACTTGTTGATAATTATGTGTTCTCTATGTGTTGTGGAAATTTGACTATAAGTCATGTTAGAAACCATGTTTAGGATATATGTTGGTATTGTTGGGACCCACAGAGGTCGTGTACATGTTGAATTATCTGCTTAAATTGTTATTTTGTACTCAGTCATAGTTTACTTGATTATTTTGTCTCAGTCTCTATTGTTCATTATTGATGTGTCATATCATTGTTGTTTGGGCTGATTTCATGATTGTTGAGAGCCCGAGAGACTGTAGAGCTTTATGAATGAGTAAGGCCGAGCGCCTGATTGTGAAATATTATACTATGGCACGTGAGTTGGCCGTGCGGATCCTTATATCATACTATAGCACATGAGTTGGCCGTGCGGATCCAGATATTTATATTATGGCACGTGAGTTGTCCGTGCAACACGTGAGTTGTCCGTGCAGCACGTGAGTTGTCCATGCAGATTATAACGCTTGGGCTGTAGGAACCCCTCCGGAGTCTGTACACCCCCGTGAATGCGGGTACCCATTGAGTGTGAGTGCTGACGGTTGGGAGCCCAGTGAGTGATTGTTGTCATGAGAGGCTGTACTTGTTTTTCATTGGTTGATGCACTTAGTTGCTATCTGTTATTGTGGTGAAATTTTTGAAAGATTCTATATCTGGATTAAATGAACTTGAGTTGTATAAAAATTGATTTGACTTAAACTGCCGGATTTGAAAGTATGTCTAATCTTTGCTGGAATTACTTAAAATGAATTATAATTGTAGCTCATCACTATCTTCAGTTTCTTATTTATTATTGTTACTTGCTGAGTTTGTTGTACTCATACTACACCCTGCACTACGTGTGCAGATTGAGGTGTTCCCGGATATAGCATGTGTTGATTCTTCCGTACAGCTGATTTTCAGGGGATTTTGAGGTAGCTGTCGTGTTTCGCAGACCTTGCCTCTCCATCTCTATCTCCTTATTTACTGTATTTGGTCTCAGACTATTATAGACTGTATTTTCAGACTTGTATTCATATTAGATGCTCATGTACTTAGTGACACCGGGTTGTAGGAGTGATATATTTAAAATTTTAAGATTTCTTTCGCTGAATTTAATTAATTTGTTTTCAAATTTAAAAGAAATGGTGATTTATTAGGATTTTTGGCTTGCCTGGTATTGAGATAGGCGCCATCACGACAGGTGAGATTTTGGGTCGTGACAAAAATCTTCTAGAAAATTTCACAACAATGTCAGATAGCAACTAAGTGCAATAACAAATGAAAAGCAAGTACAGCCTCTCAGGACAATAATCACTCACTGGGCTCCCAGCCCTCAGCATTCACACTCAATGGGTACCCGCGCTCACTTGGGGTGTACAGATTCCGGAGGGGCTCCTACAGCCCAAGCGCTATAATCCGCTCGGACGACTCACGTGCTGCATGGATAACTCACGTGCTATATTATCAATATCTGGATCCGCACGTACAACTCATGTTCTGCACGGACAACTCACGTACTATAGTATAATATCTCACAATCAGGCCCTCGGCCTCGCCCAGTCATAAATCTCTCCAGTCTCTCGGGCTCTCAACAATCATGAAATCAGCCCAAACAACAATGATATGATGCATCAATAATCAATAATAGAGACTGGGATAAAATAATCAAGTAAACTATGATTGAGTACAAAACAACAATTAAACAGATAATTCAACATGTACTCGACCTCTGTGGGTCCCAACAATACCAACATATAGCCTAAACATGATTTCTAACATGACTGACAGTCAAATTTCCACAACACATAGAGAGCACATAGCTAACAACAAGTTATTCAACTTTATAGTTTCCACGGGACGGACCAAATCACAATTTCCTCAGTGCACGCCCACTCGCCTGTCACCTAGCATGTGCGTCACCTCCAAAGTAATCACATGATACCAAAATCTTGGATTTCATACCCTCAGGACCAGATTTATAACTGTTACTTACCTCAAACCGTGAAATTCTTATTCTGCTAAGCCTTTGCCTAGTGAATTGGCCTCCAAACGCCTCGAATCTATCCGCAATTAATTCTATTCAGTCAATAAAATTTATTGGAATTAATTCCATAAGAAAATACTAATTTTCCATAAAAATCCGAAATTTAGCTCAAATATCGCCCATGGGGGCCACGTCTCGGAACTCGACAAAAGTTATAAAATCCGAAAGCCCATTCAACCACGAGTCTAACCATATTAATTTTACCAAAATCCAACCCCAACTCGACCCTCAAATCATCAATTTAAACCAAGAGGGTTTTCAAACTTTTCCAACTTAATTCACCAATTAAATGATAAAAATAACCATGGATTCTGGTAATTTAACCAATATTGAGTTAAGAACACTTACCCCATTATTTTCCTTGAAAAACTCAAGAAAATCGCCCCTTCTCGAGCTCAAATCCATCAAAAATAGAAAATTGGACGAAGTCCCATTTTCAGAACTTAAACACTCTGCCCAGTCATTTGCTCTACGCGATCGCGAACATTTCCACGCGATCGCGAAGAACAATTTTCCACCGCCCAGATTTAACTCTACGCGATCGCGGACTTTCCCATGCAATCGCGATGCAAACATCACAGACCTAACTACGTGATCGCGAAGCACAAAACGCGTGATTTCCATTTCTGCCCTATTTCCTCTACGCGAACGTGTCCTTCTTCATGCGTTCGCGAATAACAAACTCACATAGCTACGCGATCGCGTCCCGCTTCACGCGATCGCGAAGCACAAAATATCACTAGGTCAAATTAACCCTACGCGATCGCAGATATCCCCACGCGATCGCGTAGAACAAAAACCTCCACTGACCAACTAAGCCAACGCGATCGCAGACACATTCACGCAATCGCATAGAAGGAAAACAGATTCAGATATCAGATAATTTCAGCAGCTGTTCAAGTCCAAATTTTTGATCCGTTAACCTTCCAAAACTCACTCGAGCCCCTCGGGACCTCAACCAAATATACCAACAAGTCCTAAAACGTCATACGAACTTAGTCGAACCCTCAAATCACCTCAAACAATACTAAAACCATGAATTACACTCCAATTCAAGCCTAATAAATTTAAAAAATTTTAATTTGTACAAACGACTCCAGAACCTATTAAATCACGTCCGATCGACCTCAAATTTTGCACACAAGTCATAAATGACATAACTGAGGTATTCAAATTTTCAGAATTGGATTCCGACCCCGATATCAAAATGTCAACTCCCAGTCAAACTTCCCAAAAATTTAACTTTTGACATTTTAAGACTAATTCCACTACGGACATCCAAATAATTTTTCGAATACGCTTCTAATTCCAAAATCACCATACGGAGCTGTTGGAATTATCAGAATTCAAACCCGAGGTCGTTTACATATAAGTCCACATCTGGTCAACTTTTCTAACTTAAATTCCAACATTAAATTCATTCTTCCAAGCTAACTCCGAAATACCTTAAAATCAAAACTGACAATTCACACAAGTCATAATACCTTTTAGGAAGTTATTCAAGACTTCGGATAGTTGAAAGGAGCGTAAATGCTCAAAATGACCGGTCGGGTCGTTACACAAATTGCCGACTTCAATAATTAAAATTGTTGACCACACTTTAAAGTGCGATACCGCACTTTCTGCAGCTGTTATAATTTAGTACTTCTTAAATACTCTCCAAACATGCTGAAATTCGCTCGAGCCCTCTATGACCCCTCCAAATTATCCCGACTAGTCATATACCCTATTCCAACTTGTCCATGAGCTCAAAATACATATGAAAATTTCATAACTATAAATCAATCTAAACTAAACTTATGAACTTTCTTATGTTCTTCAAAGTACAACTTTCATAATATTCATCTGAATCATACCCGAGCCTCTCCGGTGCTAAACCGAACATATGTAAAAATCCAAAATCATCATACAAACCTATCAGAACCTTTGAATCATGAATCCAAGCTCGTTTACCTAAAATCTTAACTTTGGCCAACTCTTTTAACTTTAAGACTTCTAGTTGTCAAATAGGCATACCAAAACACCCTCGAGCCTCTCAGGACCCGAACCATCTGTACCTGCAAGTCATAGATCACTAAATAAAAATCGTAGAATGGAATGCTACGTGAAGTATTAAACCATAGAATGGAATGCTAGAACTCAAAATGACCGGTTCGGTCTTACATCCTACTCCACTTAAAAATATGTTTGTTCTTGAACATATCAATAATCCTTCCGAAGCCATCAAGCAACTATGAATACTCATCTTACACATTCCTATCAATGATCTAATGCGGCATCCATACTGAAAATACCATTAGAACCCATTAACTAAGGATTTCTTCGTTAACCTTAGCTTGCAAGCTCATGAACTCATCTTTATTAGCTGGAACCCCCTCAAAAGCCCAAATCTTGTATATATCCAATATCTCAATCTGAAAGACATGTATTGAGTCATAGCTGAACTTCTGGAATGTAACCATATGATGCATCCCACATCTTTTTTTCCCATAACTACTCATTGCAAAACCCAACACTAGTTAAAATGCCCCAACTTAAATAAATCCTTCTTCTAGGTCTTCAAGACTCTGCTAATAATGAAACAAATATGTAGAGACTCATAACTACCTGTCATAGGAACAAGTCACAGATTTCTCTCTTCCGATATGAACCATTGCCTATTCTGAGCTGCCTAATGTTGCACCCTATTTTGTATGAGTCAAAACAAGATGCAGCTAGTGGTGTCCTTGTTGATGATAAAAGAGAGTCACCGCCTAATATTTAAAGGTATACGAGGGTACCTTTTTAATTGTTAAGTTCATTATCCTGTTAGTCTGCTAACGAGTGAGATTTGGGTAATGGTTCTTGTTTTTCTAGAGGGAAGGTGTTAGGCACGCCCTAGAATCTACCTAAGGTAGCTCCATAGGACTTAGACTAGGTTCGGAGAATTAAGTGTTTATATCTTACTTACTTAGTACTTAAAAATGTACGGCTCACCTTATGTTACGCTTTAAAACTTATCATTTTGAAAGAAAAGTAGTGTATATACTTTGAAAAGTGTAGATTATATTTTTTTAAGAAAAGCCTTTAAAGATGTCTATACAATTGAAAGAGTGTTTAGAACACTGAGTTTATAATACTTACTTACTAATGAATGAGGTTAAGTTCAAAACATTTGATTTTCAAAATAAAGTGGCTATTTGTGTAAAGTAAGAACTGTTGGGGAAGTGAGGTTTAGATATACCTTGAAAGTTGATTTCAAACCTTATATTCAAAATTTGAAGAAATCGTTTCAAGATATTTGATTGCAGCAATGTTTGTTTGATCTGTAGAAATAGCCCGCTTTTGGAAATCATTTCTAGTATTTCGGTTTTCTTCTTGTTTTAGAAAGAGAGATTGTCAACTTTTGCGAATCTGTCTTAGTTTCAAAAACTTCATGAAAATTGTTAATAAGAATAAGAATGAAAATTGAATAATAGAAGTGATTAACAATTAGAATTATTTACTACTAAGTTGTAGTACTTTTATTTTTACCTATATTTTTTAAGGCTTGCCTAAGTTGTTAATGTAATTCAAAGAAATAAAAGAAAGCATTCAATCAATTATCATCAATGTTATATACACATGAGAATAACAAAAAACTTATAAAAGCAATAGAGTAAAAGAAATGGACTCATGGTTTGAGCCTGAAGGAAATTGGGCCCTGTAGACAATGAAACGAACAACATCTGCTTCAGACGACTCCGAGTTTAGGCTAGAATTTGGGCCAGAGTTCTTTGAGAACTCGGTAGTCCCAATTCAGACACACATGTAAAAAAGAAAAACATTATTAGATATATGACCCAATAAAATATTTAAACATAAATAACATCAATATAGGCCCAAGATGAAACTATAGCAATCATTAGTAATTAGGAATGTAAATTAATTTGAAGTGAAAAAAGAGTAAAGCAATTTATAGTGAAGCCTTTATTTTCATTCAACACTAAACCTAAAGAGATTAGCAAATGTCAGTAATTAAAGGCTTAAGGTAAAATTTCATTCATGGCCAAGACACCCTTTAGACCCTTGGCACTTCAAAGTTCATAAGGGTCTCAAGGACTCCGAGCAGTGCTTGTGTCAGGAAGAGTATTTCAACCAAGAACTAAATTCTACTCCTAAATATCCTTAACTACTCATACTAACTATTCCCTACAGGTTTAAATGCTAATGAGGCACCCAATATAAATTTCAATACAACAGTAATGACAACACATAAGGAGATGTACATTTCTTGTAAATAACTGTTCAAAATATTACAGATAACACCAAAAGTGATCATAGTTCACATACAAGCATGTAATATTTTGTCATATACTTTAACAGGTTTAAGAGTACTCAATAAAATCAGTTACAGGCACACACAGGGGAAAAGAGCCCTATCAAGTCACTTTAGAAACCCAGAAAACTAATCATATAACTTAAGGGTAGTAAAGGTGCATAGTTCAGAAATCTCAAGTACTGATCATATTATCTTAACAGCTTATGTTGAAGAGTTTATCCCTATATTAAGTCTTAGACTTCTATTAGATATACAGGTTATCATCTTCAATTGGAATCTTTAAAGGATGTTAACAGGGATGCAAATAAACAGGATCATTCTCATGGCATGATTCTTTCTTCTAAAAGCTCTCAACTTCATATTCATACCAACCTTACTGGGATTTAATACATACTATTATAGTCAAACAGAACAGGTAATAGCAGAAAATTCACCTTGGATTCATAAGCCAAGCCTAGTTCATTTAAGGGAGCTTGGTGAAGTTAAGCGATAATGAAGAAGTATACATGAACATGAAAGGCAGACAATGTTATTTTAAGAATAAGATAAGTGCAGAGTATCCAAGAGCGCACATACAAAGAACATTCTAACAGGATTACAACATCACAAACATGGTTGAGTCAAACTAATAGTATCATTATGTATAGGGTTCAGAAAAAAAGACATTAAAAAGTATTGTATTAAAAATCTGTTATACTGGTTAAGTTTTTAGTCTTAGTCATGACTCTAACACAACAGATGAAACTCAACAGCGTAGATATATTTTATCTGAGCTCCATAACTTAAGCTAAATGTGTAATAGCCATCAGAATACACACAAGGGCAAGTACAGGGATACAACTAGTTTAGAACATACTCTTACAATGAGATCCTAGATATGACCTCACAGTCATGAGGTTTAACAGAAGATTAATGATCTTCCAAGAGTCAATAGAATCACAGCAGTACATTTGAAAGAAGAAATTGATTTAAATATCATGAACTGATGTACCAGACTAAGGTAACAGCCCTATCTTTATCATTAAAGGTTCCATATCCATTTAGGTTAGTTTATCAAGTGAGTCATACCAATAATACTAAGACAAATTAGTATAGCATACAAAGAACATCAGGGGGTCTAATAGATAAGATAACTACATGGGATCATTTGGGAGTTCTTTGCTAACCTCAAAAACCTAACAATGCATAAGTTACTCAAAACATATTCATCAAAATTATTAGAATAATCGATCAGTACATGATTCTGATTTCAGATTATTACAGAAGCTTATAACTCTAAAGTTTGGTGATCAGTCATGAACTAATGATAAACACATTGATACAATTAGCTATAATATATCTGAAACAAAGTCAATTAACAGGAAAATAATATAATAAATATGACTTTAATTAAATGATTAAAAGAGAAGAAAGGTCAAGGCTCACTGACCTTCTTTTGAGCAGCAAACCAAACGAGGGTTTTTGTTTAGCCGTTAGGAATCCCAAGCTCAAGCTCGAACGGTGGATGAACTCAGAACCGGAGAAGAAATCAAAAACTCAGTTATGAACCCTAACTTGATTTTTCCACTCAAAACTAAAGTGTAGTAAATGATATTGTAGTTAGGTATATATTTTCTGCTTGTTAGGTGATTTTCGTGTGTGTTGGTAAGAGCATTGAAGGCTCTCTTTTATAGTAGCATTCAATGACTTAAGGTTCAACAGAATTCAAATGATAGTGGTGAGTGACGGAGAGCTGGTGATGTGAGCACAATCGGGTAAAATCAGAGGAGACAGAGGTGAGAGAAGTGATAATTTTTACTTGAGGTGGTGAAACTGTCCGTTGAAGGCAAATCCACCGGATAAAAGCTCCAATGTCCAGAGGTCGCTACGCTTGACCTCTAGACCAAGAATAATCATGATAACACTGGGAGATGGCCTTACATGCCACAGATTTAACAAAGTATAGAAGAATATCTGAAGATTTGATATTGCACCGTTGAATCTAGGGCTTCGGTTTTAGGCATTTGAATTTCAAGTGATGAAACGGGCAAGGAATCAGTGACAATCGCAGATAGGGATGGCAAAGAAGATGATTCTGCATTTGATTTGATCAAGTGTGACTGATTTGAGCTGGTGAGTTGAGAGAATAGGGGGGGGAGGGGGGCGAGTCAGAGGAAAATGATTAGGGTTTGAGGATAGTTGGGCTGGTCTCTAAGAGTTAAAAACGGAGGATGTAATTTTAGCCGTTGGATCTTTAGATCAACGACCCTGATAATTTCGGGATTAAACAATTAAAACGAGAAAATATGATAGTCGTTGGATCTTTGGATTTGGACGGCTGAGATTAAATCTGATGGGGTGTTAAAAGTAAAGGGAAAAATGAGATAAAAATGTGAGCCGTTGATCTAAAGAATGGACAGTTTGGATTAGTTGTGTTTCTTTTGTGAGTGTTGTGAAAAGATGACGTGGCGCAATTTCATTGGCTCAATGGGTAGCCCGGATTGCCAAGTTGGAATGGAAGGGGTGGACCTGGACCGGGTCAAATGCTTTGGGCCAGTACTTTTGGACTGAAATTAATTTAACGAATAGCCACATTGTATTTAATCGTGCAATTGCAATTGTAGCCTTTTAGCCTTTAGCTTTTTAAAAATTAATTTAAATAAACTTAATTAATTTTAATAAAGTATAATAAAATTATAATCATCAAATACACTATTAATTACTATAACTAGTTAATTAATTATTAAATATTCTATTTTCTATTTGTGACACTAATTTCGGGCTTGTTTTAAAATAATGGGTTATTTTTACCAAAATTAAGAAATAACCTAGTTAAATTATTTATAAACCTATGTAACAAATATGAGAGTTATTTTTAATAGTTTCAAAAATAATAAGAGTAATATATTTATAATTATATAATACTAAATTATTAATTAATGCCATTACTTGCTTAATTTTTATAACAGAAAATATTTTAACATACTTATTGAAAATTATTAAGTGCAAGTAAGTTAATTATAAAAGGGAGGGTCAAAATTGGTCGTCAACACCTAATATTATTTTTGTTGCAAACCAACCTAATCTAAATCCGATTGCGCTAATTATAAGTCCGTTAACTTCATCTCATCTAGTAGAAGATGCTTGGCCAACAAATCATACAAAATTCCACATAGAATCTCAAACGACATGATTTGTGCACTATACAAGCAATAACTCAAATATGACAAATCTACAAAAAAAGTAGCTAATCACTCTACTGACTCCCTGAGTCTATGATATTCCTTCTCAATAAGTCTCTGAGCATCTATATATCCCGCCTCAAACTGCCTGCCAGGTAATGGTAAGCAAACAAACTCAACCCAACTTGTGACCCTAAAAATACCTGGAACAACTGCCATTAAAATACCATGGGCTATCACCCTCATCAAATTTGATGGAAGCAAGTGTCATGACCCAAACTCTACCTAGTCATGACGACACCTAACCCAACCCGCTAGGTAAGCCAAACAATAGTTACACAATTCTAATGAAGATCATATACTCAATAAATGAAATAGCTGAGTTTTCATACAATATCCCAAGGATTGGTAGTACAAGTCATGAGCCATTAAGATTTAGATTTACAAAGCTGGTATGAAAATAAATACCTCCGGAAAGAAGGTACATCTTCAATGCCAGCTTTCGTCATCCATAACAGCTCACCTCCAAGATCTGCACGCATGGTGTATAAGTGTAGTATGAGTACAATCGACCTCATACACTCAACAAATATCATTACTAACCTCGACGAGGTAATAGTAGCAAGAATTATCAATGATACTCATTAATAACCTGTTTAATTCCTGAATTTCACAAGTACACAAAAATTGTGCCGTTTAATCATATAACACAGATTAAACCACATCGGTGCACAAAGAGGTAATGTGCAGACAATCTAGTATATAAAGAAGATATGCGTCCAATGTCATTAAATCATCAAACTTGCATATAGAAAAAAATATGTGTAAAATACCAGCTTGACCTTCATCAGTTGCATACAAAGAAGATATGCATGAAACATTAATTAATCCTTCAATAATTGCATATAGAGAAGATATGCATGATTAAACAAGTCAAGTCACACAGATTCACATATAGAGAATATATGTACCGTGTCCCATCTCATCAAGTAAGGTGGCATATAGAGAAGATATGCATAAATGAATACACTCTGAAGCTAGTAAATAGAGAAGAGATACAGTAAAATCATAGGAATTTGCAAATAGAGAAGAGATGCAAAGTCCAACAAATGATCAATATTACCAAAATCCATATCAACCAAAAACCCATCGGTTTCTCACAACCTGCGTGTGCACCATCAATAGAGAAATATGAAAGGGTGACCCTAGGGAATGGATCCTTATACACAAGCTACACGGACAAAACTCACAAATATTACGACAACTCAATCGAATAAGAGTCCAATCATACAAGTTTCACCCAAATCCGACTTCAAATCGATGCTCAAATCTCAATTATTCACTTTATAAAAGTTTCCCAAAACCCCCAATTTCTCTTTTAGATTCATCCATCAAATGCCAATATCAAAGATGGAATCATGAATAATAATCAAAATCGAGTCAAGAATATTTACCCCAATCCAAGTGGTAAAAGTCGCCCCAAAAATCGCTCAAATCCGAGTTCCCATTCTCAAAATATGATAAAATGAACAAAACCTTTAAAATATAAGCTTCTGCTAAGGGATTTCCGCTTTTTCGGTCCAACAATCGCTTCTGTGACATCGCATATGCGGAGAATACTTCGCAGATGAAAAATTCATTTATCTCCATCCTCATCGCTTATGCGCGCCAAAATCCGCATCTACGGTACCGCAAGTGCGCTCCTCATGCACATCTATGCCAACACTCTTACGCATCTGCGGACAGACCTGCCCTTGCCCAAATTGTGCTTTTGTGCCTCATATGCCGCATCTGCGGATCCGCACCTACACCTAAAGTTCCGCAGGTGTGACCATACCATATCCTTGCCAAAATCAGCAATGCAATACAACCAAAAATGGCCCGCAACCACCCTGAATCACACACTAGCCCCTTGGGTCGCCATTCGAACATACCAACAAGTCTCAAAACATAACACATACCTACTCGAGGCCTCAAATCCCACAAAATAACATCAAGACCACGAATGACACCTTAATTCAAACTTAATGAGCTATTTCAATCTTTCCAAATTCCGAACTTATGCCGAACACGTCTAAACAATACAAAATCACCTCAAATTTTGCACACAAGTTCCAAATGACATAAAACCTATTCCGACTCCTGGAATAACAATCTAAACCCGAAAATCATGTCAACTCCCAGTCAAACTTACAAACTTTCCAAATCTTCAAATTGCCAACTTTCGCCAAATAGAGCCAACACCTTCTAAAAACATTCAAATATGAATCCAGGCATACGCCTAATTCTAAAATCACCATATGAACCTATTAAAATCATCAAAATGTGAATCCGAGACCATTTACCTAAAAGTCAAATTTGGTCAACGCTTCCAACTTAAACTTCTAAATTGAGAATCATTCTTCCAAATCAATCCCCAGCCACTCGAAAACCAAAACCGACCAACACGAACGTCATAATACACCATATGAAGTTACTCAAAACCTCGAATCACCAAACAAAAATTTAATGCTCAAAACTACCGGTCGGGTCGTTACATTCTCCCCCACTTAAACATACGTTCATCCTTGAACGTTCTAAGAGTCGTTCTGAAGCCATCAAATCATTGCATAAACATATCATACACATACCCATGGGTGATCACACGTTACCTCAATCCATATAGTCCCGTCAATACCACGTAGCCGAAGATTCTTTCTTCAATCTTAGTTTACAAACCTAAGAACCTAATCTCCAACATCCGAAATTCATCATAAGACCCAATTCACGTATCTATACACAGTATAAGTCTAAACAAGTTGTATCAAGCCATACCCATATCCAAAGATATAATCACATGATATATAACATAACTTAGATACTCATAGCAATAAATTCCAACCATAATAGCTGCTTACTAACAAACTTGGTATCGGCGACATACCTCATATCAAACAAACCTTGTATTATATCTTCGTGCCCTGCCAATGATGAAAAAAACACGTAGAACTCGTAACCACCTATCAGATCAACAAGTCATGGAGCGCTCTTGCCCGACAAGAACCATGGCAAAAATCTAAGCTAACTAACTATATCATTCTTCCAGACATACCTTAACCAAATCTAATGGCACAAATTCCAGGTAAAAAAAACCCATTTTACCCAGTGCAAGCTACTCGACGGAGAGACCACACCAATGACACCTAGATCTACATACGATGCAATCAGTGCTCCAAATAAGCAACAACTCAAATATGACCAATGATGGAAGGAGAACCAAATGAGAGAACCATCCCGCAAGCTCAACAAATACCACCACAAAGCGCAATACTATTAACCCATCTCACAGAGGAGGAAAAACACACACTAAATAAACACAAAGGATCATATCGCAACATAACTCTGTTGCGGCGCATAACCTAATCCAAACATACCAGTCCACATGGATTACCCATTGCCCAAATTCTCTAACTCATCAAACACATGTATATCAACAACAAGCACACGAAACGCATGGCCATAACCTTGGAGAAACGGATAGCACAATATACCATAGATAGGAAAACCATAACCAAGGTGCAATCAACCATTCAACACCCAAAATTCATCTCACTCGAATTTCACCACAAGCCCCAAACAAAACTGCATCATGTGTGTAAATAGTCAACAGTCGCACAACCCATCGTAGCATGTGAGAGTAACACATGGAGTATATTGGAGCATGAATGAGATCAACCCTGGACGACTCCACACCCAAAATAATATTTGTGTTGAGTAAATAAACCCGATCTAAAATAGAATACACATTCTCATTAGGCCTCCCAATGGGCCCTTAAATAAATTCTGATGTAATGACCTGACCGGTTGTTTTGAGCTTTAGCATGTCGTTCGGAGGTTTGAGACCTTGAGTATCTTAACTTTATATATTATTACTTGAAGAGGTGGTTGGATTCAATTTTTGAGAAGTTCGGAGTTGATTTGGAAGAGTAATCCACAATTCGGAAGCTTTAAGTCGGAAGTGTTGACCAAGGTTTGACTTTTATATAAATGACCTCGAAATCGGAATTTGAAAGTTTCTATATGTTCAAGTGATTTAAGACTTGGTAGTATATCCGGTTTTAGTATCGGATGGTCCAGGAGCGATTCAACGCTTGTTGTTGAAAGTTTGCATTTTTGAAGGTTTGAAATTTGCTAAGTTTGACTTAGAGTGGACTTGGTATTATCGAACTCCGGTCGATGTTCGTGGACTTTGGATAGGTTTATTTAGTGGATTGGAGCTTGTGTGTAAGGTTTGGTCGTGATCTAGAATGTCTAAGCGTGATTCGAATGCGTTAGACGGAGTTAAAAGGTTGAAAATTAAAGGAAGGATTTTGATCGACGATTCGCGATTGTGATGTTATCCGTAGCATTTAGAGCCTTTGGATAAGTTTGTATAAAGGTATTAGGACTGGTTTGTATGATTGGACGGGGTCTTGGGGGCCTCGTGTATGTTTCGGGATGGTTTCAGACAATTTTCCTTTGTTTTGGGACTGCTGGTTTCTGATGTCTTCGGAATGCATCGTGATCGCAGATATAGAATTGTGATCGTGAATTAATTGGAGCTAGGAGCCTGATGTTCTTCGCATTTGCAAGTGAAGCTTCGCGTTCGCATAGTAGCCTGAGTTAGGGCTCCGCATTCGCGTGTTGAGCTCCGCGTTTGCATAGAGTGAAAACTGCGCTGGGGAGTTGTTCTTTGTGAACGTGAACTAGTCCCGCATTCCCAGTTGGTGGACTGGTCGTGTTTCCCGATCGCGAGGGGTCAGACGCGATCACGTAGGCTTTTTTTGGTGGCAGATGTAATATTGCTTCGCAATTGCGAGGCTTTAGACCGCGATCGCATAAGGCAACATTGTGATGATCCAGCTGGCCGTCTTGCGTATTGTAGCCTCATTTTCCTGTTTATTGCTTTTATAGGTTCACTTATGGTTACGTGACTTGTCGGAGTGGTTGGTTTGGTTCCGGGGATGTTTCGGAATGAATTTGGACACTTAGTCCCAAGGTTGGAAGCTTAAGTTGAAAGAGTTGACCGGATATTGGCTTGTGTGTAAACAAATCCGGAATGGAGCTTTGATGGTTTCTATAGCTTTGTATGGTGATTTTGGACTTAGGAGTATTTCCGGATATTGATTTGGAGGTCCGCATGTCATTTTGTCTTGAATTGGTGAAAGATGAAAAGTTGAAGGTTTGGAAGGTTCAGAAATTTGACTGAGAGTCGACTTTGCTATTGCCAGGCTTGGATTTTGATTCTAGGAGTTGGAGCAGGTCCATTGAGTCATTTATGACTTTTCTGCAAAATTTGAGGTCAATCGGAGTTGGTTTGATAGGTTTCGGCATCGATTTTAGAAGTTGGAAAATCCATTAGTTTCAATAGGCTTGAATTTGAGCGTGATTCATGTTTTTGATGTTGTTTGAGATGATTTGAGGCTACGACTAAGTTCGTATGATATTTTAGGATATGTTGGTATGTTTGGATGGGGTCTCAGGGGCCTGGAATGTGATTCAGATGGTTGGCGGAGCTTGGTTACACTTTGGCAAAGTGTTGAAGTTTCAGGTATCTGGTGCATTCGCACATGCGGTGGGAGTGGCCGCAGATGCAGCACCATAGGTGCGGTGCCTTGGTCATAGGTGTGAAATGAAGGGGAGGTAGTGAGGTTCGCAGAAAAGTGTGATTTTTTTCAGAAGCGAAAGCGCTTCTGCGATGAGGGGTCCATAGGTGCGGAGTCAGGTAGCTTGGCCTTGGTCGCAGATGCGCGAGGTGATCCGTAGGTGCGGATGCGCAGGTGCGGGCGAGGGCCGCAGAAGCGATATCACAGGTGTGTGAATGTGGCCGCAGATGCGGCTAGTCGGGAGTTAAGTATTTTACCGCAGATGCAGACGTGTGACAGCAGAAGCGGTTCCGCAGAAGCGGAGATCGTGACCACGCGTGCGGTTTTGCTAGGCAGAACTTAAAAGTCAAAGAGTTTGACATTTTTCTCAATTTTGGAGTTGTGGAACTTGGGGCGATGTTTGAGAAGGATTTCACTAGAGGTAAGTGAATTTTTATCACTTTTGTCCATAATTATTGAATACCCATTGATTATTACAGCTATTTCTCATGAATCTAAGTTAGAATTTGGGAATTTTTGGACTATGTTATTGGAGAGTGAGATTTGAGGGTTGATTTATGATTGGAATTGGATGATTTTGGCATGGTTGGACTCGTAATTGAATGCATGTTCGGAATTTGAGAATTTTATTGGGTTCCGAGGTGCGGACCCAGGGTTGACATTTTGGGTTGACTTTTTTATTTTTGTTAAAGTTTTAAGCTTTATTAATTGGAATCAATCCCTATGGCTTTTATTGATAGTATTATGTTATTTTGGCTAGATTCGAGCCTTCCGGAGGTTGATACACGCAGGAAGGGATTGTTAGCGGAGGGATTTTGTTTGCTTGAGATAAGTATCTTATCTAAACTTGGTTGAGGCACTAGTTGCCTGAATTATTGTGATAGCTACGTGCTATAGGGTGCACACATGTGTGAGGTTTGAGCCCATGTGCTAACACCGGGGGTAGTTATCCATGCCCGGGTTGTGCTTAAGTTATGATATGCCTAGATTTGATTGATAAGCTTTAAGCTATGATATTTCTCACCTTTGTAACATTGTTGTGAGCTATTTGAGCCATGTTGGAGGCTACGTAGAGGTTTAATCCCTGAATGAACTTGATAAATGCTATTCTATGATGAAATTGCCGGTTTGACCTATGATAGCACACTTTGCACATGCCTACACTTTAGCATGTCATTTATACCAGTCCAGGAGCATGAGATTTGATATTCATTCCTTACGTACATATATTCTTATTTATTTGCTCCTATGTGCTATGATTTGACTGGGTGCCTGTGACCACCCCGGGTGGATTATTATTATTGTGCCTGTGACCACGCTGGGCGGATTGTTGTTGTGCCTGTGACCACACCAGGCGGATTGTATTGTTATGCCTGTGACCATACCAGGCGGATTGTGTTGTTATGCATGTGACTACACCGGGCAAATTGTATTATTATGTTTGTGACCACGTCGGGCGCATTGTGTTGTTGTGCCTGTGACCACGCTGGGCGGATTATGATATTGAGCCTGTGACCATGCCGGGCTGGTAGCACGTTAAATTGGTCGTGCTTACGTGTGGATATGGATCCATCCCCCTAGAGTCACCCTCTCATGTTTCTCTCTTGATGGTGTACACGCGGATATTGAGGAAATCTGATCAGTGGTTTGGTATGAAATTGGAAAGGATGAGGAAATCTGGTCAGTGTTTGTTTGAATTTTTCATTTTATATTTACATGCAATTTTCGTGATTATTTACCTAATTTAACTGCATATCATCTCTATATGCCGGATATTGACTGAGCAGAGTATTTGAGAAACTGTACACATACACACACATATGTTTCTTCTTGTGCTTTATGACTTGATTTCATTATTGCTCTATACTTGTTAAAATGATGAAACTATACAGGTGATAGCTAGCATCATTTATAATTTGTTCTTCTTTTACCTCGTCAAGGTTAGCTATGATACTTATTGAGTACATTGGGTCAGTTGTACTCATACTACACTTTGCACTTCGTGTGCAGATCCAGGTACATTTGGACACGGTGATTATTAGGTTGGTGCTAGTACCTGCTCGGAGACTTTGAGATAGCTGCTATGACGCCCACAGATCTTGATTCTCCTTCTTTTCATTATATTCAGTACTGTTCTATTACTCAGACAGTTGTACTAGAGTTTCAGACTGTGTTGACACTTAGTAGCTCATGCACTCGCTGACATCAGATTTTGGTGTGGTTGTAGTAGAGTTTCAGATATTTTATCATATGTTTATGAGAGTGTTTTGCTGTTAAGTTATTAAGCATGTTCCATTCAATTATTTTTGACGTTATGTGTTTGTCAGCTTGCTTAGCAAGTGTGTTAGGTACCATCACGACAGGTTGGGATTCTGGGTCGTGACAAACGCTTGGGCAGAATATATGTTAGCCAAATCGGGATTTTGCTCATTTCAACTCATTTCTCTCTTTCTTGGGTGATTTTTGGGAGATTGGAAGGAGCCATTTTCATCATCTATCATGAGGTAACTGATTCCCACTCATTGTGAGTTAAATACATGAATTTATATAGATTTAAACATGAAATTTTGTAAAAATTATGGGATTTTAGAAAAAAACCTAGAAATGGTATTTTTTGGATTTTGACCACGAAATTGAATATGGAATTGAGAATAAATTATATATTTGAGTTCGTGGTGCTATGTGTAATATTTATCTTCAAACGTTTTGGAATCCGAGCACATGGGCACATGTGTTGACTTTGTTGACTTTTCGAGTGGAGTTGGGAATTGTTATAAATTATTAAATTACGAGTTATTGAGTATATTTTGATTGGTTTGCACGTCATTTTACTAGTTTTGGATCGTTCGACATTAGTTTGAGGAGTTGAAAAGGCGTTGGAGCCGGTTATCGAATTTCGGAGCAAGGTAAGTCTCCCATTTAACCTTGTGAGGGAAAATTTATCCCGTAGATGTTATATTTGATATGTGCTACATGTTATGGGAGCTACGCACGTATAAGGTGACGAGTGTCCGTGCGTTTGCTAGAATTCCTGATTAGGTCCGGGTAGACTTAGATTCACGCCATGCTTTAATTGTAATATTTGAGTTATTCTTGCCTGTTTAAATACTTTAAATTACCTTTTTTCCTGAGGCTTGGCTTGCGCAAACTGTCGGACTTACTATTTTAGATATTTGGGGAGCTACTTTATTAGCAGTAGAAATTATATTTCCTTTACGGATTTCTCCCCCATCGTACAAAAATGCTCGAAAAGTTTCTTAAATTTTATAACTCACACATATATTTGTGAGTAAGGCCAGTGACCCGTTAAGTTTCACTATTCCTTTGGGATCGGGCTAAACGCCTCAGTAGTACTATTATTGATAGGGTCGTATGACCTCGGTAGTATTATGAGATGCATCTATGGTTCACGCCGGTCGGCCCTCGACAATGTATGCAATTATTATGGGATCGAGCTGAATGCCTTAGCAGAACTATTATGGGATCGGACCATACGCCACAACAAAAAATCGTGCTATTACTCTTATGGGATCGGGCCGCTCACCTCGGCAGAATCGTGCATAATATTTGGATTAGAAGTCAGTGTATCCGTGAGTTTCTCTGACTTAAGATGTGACATTTTATCTGGTGTTGACCATTATATATTTCATTCGAGGTAGTATCCGATATTTGAGGAGTTAGCGTTTATAAAGCTATTGCTCAATTTCATAATTCAAAACACGATCAAAGTCTAAGTCAACACTAAAACTCTACCACCAGATCAATATAGTCAAAACTTAAAATAAGTTTCGAATCTAGATTACCGATAACCCTACAAGTCCAAATGTATGCTTAAATTTCCATTCGAATTCCATTAAATGTTCAAACATCAACTTAGTGTTTTTAGGGCTAGTGCCTAAATCTCTAGTTTCCACCATCAAGTTTCATGTGTTTAATTGTGAAACTTAGCGCAAATCTTGATATAATCTCAAAAGGATGTTTCGAACACTTATCTCAATCACAAGTTTGATTTTCAAGTCCAAAATTTCCTAATACCGAGCTCAAGAATCCAAAAATAGGTGAAATAACATAGTTGGTTCGTGCAGTAGATACATATACTATTCGCACTCAGCGCCACAGGGAGCACCACGCGCCAACCATAGCGTCTACCTGAATTTTTGTAGTTTTTCCATGTGTTCCAATGTTGCTGAAACCTACCCGAACCCCTCGTATTTTAATCCAAGCCATCCCAAGTTCCCAACAAGCCTCAAATGGTAATGTTGATGTGTACGAAGGCTCAAACTAAAATGTGGACTACAAATTGATAAAACGAGAAATTGGATTGTTATAATTTTGGATAAACTCTCATTACCTATTTGTAAAAAGACCAAGTAGGTACATGTGTTACCAATAATAATACGGAGATAATTTTATTAATATACCGTATAGCACTCTCAAATCATGACTTTGATTGATGGTCACGACCTTTTTTGAATGGTTCAAAATCAAGATTAAAGATTGGAGTAAAAAGTTACTCTAGTGGCAAATCAGATATAGTATTTTGTTTTAAAATGTAAAATCCATATTTTAGTACTTACGGTATTATTAGTTAAATTAAGCCCTTCAAAAACAAATAATGAAAGAAAAAGAGCTCATAAAATGTAAGGGGTTTTCAGACTTAGGCCGAAACCGTTTGGTTTCTTGAATATCCCTTTCAAGCCTAAAGACCCTTTACGAATTAAATGCTTTGATTCATTTCTTGAACTTTGAGCAAAAGGAGAAAATTGCGGAAAAATTAAAATTTTAACGTTCACATGGTCGTCCAAACAAGCATATCACAGTAAAGAGTTCCATTCTCTTTTGATTACCTGGTTTGCATATTTAGTGGCGTTAACAACAACATATCCAGTATCTTCTTACATGTAGGGTCTGAAGAAGGTAGTGCGTACGCTGACCTTACTTCTATCTTGTGTAGGTAGAGAGGTTATTTCCAACAAACCCTCGACTCAGGCAAGTACAGTTACAACAGTGAAACAAATTGAAATATAAAAATAGCAAAGAATCATAGAAGAGTCATATGAAAAAAAACGAGATAGTAACTAACCGAAGCTGAAGCATCACCTGAAAATACTAGAAATCCAAGAAAACTCCAAGTACTAAATGGGCTACCGGAATGGAAGGAAATTACGCTCTACTACTACTAATATTCTACCTTAATCCTCAACTTTCACAACCTTCTATCAAGGATCATGCCCTTAGTCAGCTGAAGATGCCTTGTCCTGCCTAATCACCTCTTTCCAATTCTTCTTTGGCCTTCCTCTGCCTCTCCAAAGGCCCACGATGTTCAACCTCTCACACCTCCTGATAGGGGCGTCTCGGCATCTCCTCTTCACATGTCCGAACAATCTCAACCTCACTTTTCGCATCTTATCCTCAATGGGGGCTACCCCTATCTTGTCCCGGATAACTTTATTCCTGACCCTATCCCTGCTACTATGCATACTCATCTATCTCAGTATCCTCATCTTCGCTACTTTCAACTTCTGGACATGAGAGTTCTTCACTAGCCAAAGCTCCATCCCATACAGCATAATCGGTCTAATCACCACTCTATAAAACTTGCCTTTAAGTCTTGGTGGCACATTTTTATCGCACAAGACACTGGAAGCAAGCTTCGATTTCATCCACCATGTCCCAATACAATATGTGATATCCTCATCAATCTCCTTGTTACTTTGGATTACTACCCCAAGATACTTGAAAGTCTCCCTCTTACGGATAACTTGCGTATCAAGCCTCACTTCCACTTCATCTTTATGAGTTGCATTACTAAACTTGAACTTTATGTATTCAGTTTTAGTCCTTCTTAGCTTGGAACCTTTATATTCCAGAGTTTATCTCTAAACCTGCAGCCTAGCATTAACTTCGCCTTGCGTTTCATCAATCAACACTATATCATCTGCAAAATAACATGCACCATGGAACCTCTCCCTAAATATGTCACGATAATACATCTATCGCAAAGGCGAATAAGAACGGGCTAAGAACTGATTCTTATTGCAACCCCATCATGACTAGAAAGTGTCCCTAGTCTCCTCTCAATTTCTTTAATCGGGTCTAAGATCCATCATACATATCCTTAATTGACCTAATGTATGCTACATGAATACCTCTAGCCTCCAAACACCTCCATAGGACTTCCCTTGAGACTTTATCATATGTTTTTTCCAGATTAATGAACACCATATACAAATTCGTCTTCCTCTCCCTAAAATGCTCCACCATCCTTAAATTAGTGGCTTTAAATTACATATTATTGCAATTAGGCTTACTTCTCATCCACTCCAAAAACCTAACCGCGTAACTGCCACTCTTCTCTTCTTCTTTCACACTGGCATTGTCTCTTCTTCTTTATCTTCTCCTCTCACCGGATTCCACCAATCACCCAACAGTTCTATATCCTTATATTTTTGCTGCTCTCTATGAATAAAAAGATAATTTCTTCTTACACCCCTAAAGCAAAACCAACTTCACTTCACGAAAGGTTCACCTCTACCATAGCTTACCACTGCTTCACGCATCGCAACGGACTTATTTCGTGTGATAGGTTCATAACATTGCGCTTTGTGGTGGTATTTGTTGGACTTGTTAGGTGGTTATCTCATTTGGTTCTCTTTCCATCTTCAGCTATATTCGAGTTGTTACTAATTGGGTACGGATTGCGTTGTATATGACTAGGTGGCATTTGGTGTGGCTTGTCAGTCGAATAGCTTCCACTGAGTGAGTGATTATGAGTTTTTACATGTTTCTTATGTCATTAGCAGTGTTATGAAGGTTTGGAACAAGGTTATTGGATATGAGGTATGTTACTGGTACCGGATTTGGTAATGGGCAGCTATTGTGGTCAGAGATATTGTTGCGGACATATGAGCAATGGGTTAAGTCGTGTGGTTATATCTCAAGAATATATTTATGATTTTCTATATCTTGTTGAGATTTATATAATATGTTTATGTGAGAATCGGATCGTATCAGGAATTTCGAATATTGGAATTTAGGTGTATGGTTGATAAACTAAGGTTGAAGAAAAAATCTTCAGTTAAGTTGTGTTGAAGGGCTTATATAGGTTACGGTGATGTGGGATCACTCATGGGTATGTGTATGGAAAGTTTATACGGTAATTTGATGGCTTTGGAATGACTCTTGGCACGTTCGAGGATGAACGTATGTTTAAGTGGGGGAGAATGTAACGACCCGATCGGTCATTTTAAGAATTGCATTTTGTTCAATGGTTTGAGGTCACGAATAGCTTCATATGGTGTATTAATACTTGTGTGTATTGTTGGTTTTGATTTTCGAGTGGTTCAGGATTGAGTTGGAAGAGTGATTCTCTTTTTAGAAGCTTAAAGTTAGAAGAGTTGACCAGCGTTTGACTTTTAGATAAAAGGACTCGGAATCGGGTTATGATTGTTTTGATAGGTTCGCATGATAATTTAGGACTTGTACGTATGTTCGAATTTGATTTCGGAGGTTCCTGAAAGAATTTGATACTATTTGTCGAAAGTTGGCAATTTGAAGAACATAAGAGTTCATAAGTTTGACCAAGAGTTGACTTTGATGTCATTGGAATCCAATTGGTGTTTCGAGACATTGGATAAGTCTACCTATTTGAATTGAACTTGTGTGAAAAGTTTGAAAGTAATCCGAAGTGTTTAAGTGTAATTCAGACACTCTTTTGAAAGAATCAAGATTTAACAACTTAAGAGAAATTCTATTCGGTTTGAGCCTCGATTCTTTGTTGTGATGTTCCCATGGGTATTTTGAGGCTTTGTATAAGTTTGAATGATGTATTTGTACTTGTTGGTATGATTGGATGGGGTCCCAAGGAGCTAGGATGTCTTTTGGACCATTGGTTGAGAAACTAGTTAAGTTAAGGATTTGAAGTTTGACCATGGTCCCTATGGATTCGACCTCGACTTGTGTTGGGTTTTTACAATTGCAGCGACGTTTCATACTCGTATTTAGGTGTGAATTGGACGTGATCATTATGCACGGTATGTGCTGGTTGTTGATATGTATGTAGTTAGTGAGCATGAGGATTATGGCTCAATGAGTATCCTCGTGTGGAGCGGTATGATGATTGGATCGGGTTGTACGCTACAACAATATTATATTTGGATATGCCTTCTAGTTCTTTCTCTGTGTGTTTTTTTCTACCTTGTGGAAAGGATTCATATCATTGTGCTTTCGTTATTGAATATGTCAGGCTTGTTAGACAGTCCTCTCATTTGGTTCTCTTTTCGTTATTTACTACTTTTGGGTTGTTGCTTATTTGGTGCACGAATTGCATCATATGTAGTTTTAGACGACATTTGGTATGGCTTGTTGGTCGAACAGTTTGTACTGGTTGAGACGAGGTTATTGGATCTGAAAATAGTGCAATCGAAGTTAGATAGGGTATGTTTTGAAGCAGAATATCACTAGTGAGCTCAAATTTTGGCAGTGGTACTTGTCGGGCAAAGGAATTCCATGACTAATTAATTTGATGCGTGGTTATGAGTTTTTGTATGTTTCTTTCACCATTTGCAACATTGTGAGGGTTTGGGATGAGGTTATATTTTATGAGGTACATTGCCAGTATCGAGTTTGATAAAGAGTAGCTATTATGGTTAGAATATATCGCTATGGGTATCTGAGAGATGGGTTACTTCGTGTGATTATGTCTTGGGAACATATTTATGGTTTGTTGAGACTGATACATTGTATGTATGGAAGAATCAGAACTAAGAAGGAGTTCTGGAGGATGGAATTTGATTCTAAGAATGGCAAGCTAAGTGGAAGGAATGATCTTCAGTCGGATTGTGTTAATGAACTTATATGGATTGAGATGGCATGTGATCGCTCACGGGTGTGTGTATGATGAGCTTGTGCATTATTTGATGCCTTTGGAATGATTCTTGATACGTTCAAGGACGAACGTATGTTTACGTGGGGAAGAATGTGACAACTCGACCAGTCACTTTGAGCTTTAGCATTCCATTCAGCAATTTTTAGACCTTGAGTAGCTTTATATGATATATTATCACATGCATATATGGTTGGTTTTGATGTTCGCAAGGTTCGGGATTTATTTGATAGAATGATTCTCAATTCGGAAGCTTTAAGTGGGAATATTTGATCAAGGTTTGACTTTTGAATAAACGACCTCGAAATTGAGGTTTGATGATTTCAATAGGTTCATATGATGATTTTATACTTGGTCGTTCGCTCGGATTTGAAATCAGATGTTCCTAGAAGAGTTTTGCTTTATTTATTAAAAATTGGCAATTTGAAGGTTTAGAAAGTTCATAAATTTGACTGGGAGTTATCTTTGATGCTATCGGGTCGGATGGTTGTTTTGGAAGTTGGAATAGATTCATTTTGTCATTTGGAACTTGTGCACAAAGTTTGGTTGGATTCCTAATTGGTTAGACTTGAATCAGACGTTTGGTTTGAAGTTGGAGGATGATGAACTTAAGAGATTGATCTTGGTCAATAATTTTTGGTTTTGATGTTATTTGTGGTATTTTGAGCCATTGGATAAGTTTGCATTAGGAATTTGGACTTGTTAGAATGATTGGATGGGATCCTGGAGGGCTCGGGTGTGATTCCGGTTGGTTTCGAATCAATTTTTGTTGTACTTGCAATGCTGGTTTCTGGTGCATCTTATGTGTTTCACGATCTAGGGTGAAGCTATACGATCGTGTAGAAGGTTTTTGGGCAGCTGCGATTTAATCCTCGCATTCGCAGTGTAAGTTCGTGTTCGCATAAGTTTGTGGAGTTGGCTATCACATTCGTGCTCGTTACTTCACGATCGCGAAGTGTTACTGGAGGTAGATTGACTCGTCGGCTTCCACATTCACGTGAGTGGCTCGCGTTCGCGCTTCTGTGGTTCGTTAGCTTTCACGATCGCGGGGCTCAGACGCAATAATGTAGTGAATTTTCTTGGGCAGTGTTACGTTTTGTTTCACGATCGCGAAGGCTATTTCGTGATCGTGAAGGGTACATCTGGGCAGTGTATTATAAGTTGTCATTTTCGGACTTTGAGCTCATTTTATCAGATTTTGAGATTGGTAGCTCATTGAGACTTTTTAGGCATTTTTCGCCCACTTATATTGGGTAAGTGTTCTTGACTCAGATTTGATTATTATCTATGATTCTATCTTTGATTTTGGCATTTGATTTTCGAGTTTAAGAAGAAAATTTGGGTTTTTTGCCTACCTTTAATAGAGAGTATTTGGGGTTTTGACCATCGATTTGGACCCGAATTTGGAAAATAATTATATATTTGGACTCGGCAGGTTGTGGGTCATCGAATTTTAGTATTGCTTTCGGATTTCGGGCACACGGGCCCGAGGTGACTTTTTGGGAATTCTTCAAAGATCGAAGCTTTATGGATTGAGATTTCTTTCTATCGCATTGTTTGACTTTCTTGGATGATGTTTGGCTTGGATTAGTGTGATTGGAGGGCTAGAGCGTGACTTTTATGCGGTTTACGGTTGAAGCTAGCCCAAAAAGAGGTAAGTCTCTTGGCTAACCTTGTTAAAAGGGAAACCCCTAGAATTTGACTTGTTTGATATGTGTTTAAGGTATTCAGGGTAGTGTATATACGTGGTGGCGAGAGTATATGCATTTACCAAGTTTTTATCATGACCGAGGTAGAGCTGGAATATTGTATGCCCAGTTTTGTCTACGTGCTCAATTGATTCATGATTTATTTGACTTATATGACTACGTTGGCTCTCTTATTCAAGTTAGAAATCATGACTAGGCTTGTGATTAATTGTGAAGGCATGCGAACTTATTCACGATATGTTAAATAGCTCAATTATCCGTAGCCACATAGAAATATCATAATCACATATCCGTATGACATTTATTAAGTCCTTGTGCATCTTTTATCTATAATTCTTGAGCATATACATTCATTTTAAATGATAGACACTTAATTTGGACTGAGGATATTGACACAAAAGGTAAGCGTGTGAATGAGATATAGCTATGGCACATTGGATATGATGATCGGATATTGATTTATGAGAGATTGCTATTATGTCCCTCTTTGTGCTTGGATTTGGTACCGTCTCTCCGGAGTCAGGTGATAATCCATGTTCCTTGGGCCCTCTGAGCGTGGTCGGTACATGGATTTTGTACCAGGTCGTTACATAGATTTTGTATCGGGTTATTGTGAATATAGATTTTGTATCGCAATACATGAATTTGTATCGGGATACATGGATCTTCTACCGGTTTGAGCATGCATTGATATTCTTGATTCATTTAGAGGCATTCATTTAAATGCTAACTCATGCACGCCATGTATACATACTAGTTGGGAGCCTCGGCTCCATTTATGGAAGCATGCCAATTTTACTTGCTATACTTGCACAGCGTTATAATTATCTCTTTAATTGGAAAGAGTATGATTTAAGTCTTTTGACTATCTTATAGCTTACTACCTGTTAATTATGAGGATATTTACTATTCTAGCTCCAGGGTTATTATTATTTCTGTGTTGTAAGTAATTGGATGCATCTAGCCTCGCCACTACATCTTTGAGGTTAGACTTGATACTTACTGGGTACCGACTGTGATGCACCCACACTACGCTTCTGCATATTTTGTGCAGGTTCTGAGGTTGGTATTGCGGTACACTTTGAGATGAGTAGGAGTGTGTTATTGGAGACTTCGTGGTGAGCTGCCATATTTTATCGATCTGCAGTACATGGAGTCCCTGCCCTCATTTATTTCCTGTCTATTTTTCTTTCCCATGACAGTTGTTTTTATGTATTCAGACCTGTACCTATCCAGTAGTTACTTGTATACTTATGTCACCTAGTCCTTGGGGGTTGTACTATTTCGGATATGTTCGTACCATGTTATGATTGCATCAGATAATTCACTGCTTTGAGATTACTTCTGTTTTTGTTATGATATCACTATGTTAATTAAAAATAATTGGACTATATTCTTGTTGATTGTGAGTTGGCTTGCTTAGCAAGTACGGCTAGGCGTCATCACGACCTAAGGCGGGATTTTGAGTAGTGACATTAGGCGATGTATCCATGTTCCTGAAATAAAAGCACTATTGTATACGGTCAAAATCGGGCTCGCCCCTTATGTGATCAATCGAGACTGGAATATGATCGGTTAGGGTTCGACTGCGAATTATATCGAACCTAGGTCAGGTCTGACCCCGGGACCAGGCAAAATTGAGACCAGGCAAGATCGAGGAAAATTTGCCAAGCTGGATAACAGAAAGATAAAGTATCCGTGATCGGTTGTAAATCATGGAGAAAATCTCGGCGCGTATAAAGGAGGGGCCGAATAATTAGTAAATCAAAGGATTTTTACCTTATATAGAATTGTACCAAAAGTAGAACACCCCTATTATATAAAGGGAGTCGGATCATTTGTAAAACACATCATATCCACGCAACATAAAGCAATATACTAATACTTTCTAGCTTTTATTATCTTGTTACTCTATTAGCCTGTTCATACTTCAGTTGAAACATCTTTGGTTCGAAGGTGGTCAAACTCGAGGGCCAAGGCAATTCGATACATGTGGTTTGCATTTATTCTTCTATTGTCAATTTCAATATTAATTTTTCTTCTTAATTTGTGCCAAGTTATATCACGTATCCTTAAAACCGCGTATAAATTCAATTGTTATCCGTTTTTTAGGGTAAACAGTTTGGCGCCCACCGTGGGGCTAAGGATAATAGTGATTATTTGGTTCAAACTTTCATAACACACAATATTTTACACTTGTTCTTTGGAGTATTTTTTATTCCAGGACCAAAATGTCCAACTCACAATCGGCACCCCTTCACGTTGACAATGATTCCGGCGAGAATGAAAACATAACACTAGGGAACAACGTACCTCCGGTCGATCTCGATGGAGTTCCAGTTGTAGATCTGGTTGTCGTCAGTTCGCATGTAGCCATCAACGCAAATTTGGTCGTCGATCCCGAGGGCAGTATCCGTATGGATGTTCGATCGGCCGCTCAAAGCACCCATGGCAGCGAAGAGGGTGGGATCAGCCTGTGAGTAATCTTCGAAATGTTGCAGGATCAACACGCAGCGATAGCCCAGCTCCAAAACCAGAATCGTCCACCGAACAGGATCGAGACCGAGCCATCCCAGGAAGTTGTCCACAGGTTCGAATCAGCTTCAAGGAAATCGAACGAGAAAGAATCGGGGAACGACCCCGCAATCATGAAGATGCTCGAAGAGTTGACAAAACGAATCGAGTCTGGGGAAAAGAAGATCGAGGCAAACGATAAGAAGGTGGAAACTTACAATTGCAGGGTCGATCAAATCTCGGGGGCACCACCGATATTGAAGGGTCTGGACTACAAAAAGTTCGCGCACAAGCCTTTCCCCCCGAGCACGGATCCCAAGCCAATTCCCAAGAAATTCTGAATGCCCGAAATTGCTAAATATAATGAAACGACCAACCCAAATGAGCATGTCACCTCTTACACATGCGCTATCAAAGGGAATGATCTAGAGGATGACGAGATCGAATCAATCTTGCTATAGAAATTCGGAGAGACCCTGTCGAAGGGGGCTATGATATGGTACCACAATTTGCCACCTAATTCTATTGACTCGTTTGCTATGCTTGCAGATTCTTTCGTAAAGGCACACGCCGGAGCTATCAAGGTCGAAACCAGGAAATCCGACCTTTTCAAGGTAAGGCAGAAGGACAACGAAATGCTCATAGAATTCTTATCTCGATTCCAAATGGAACGGATGGACCTTCCACCAGTCGCCGACAATTAGGCAGTTCAATATTTCACCCAAGGACTCAATGTTCGAAGCTCGATGGCTTTGCAGCAGTTGAAGCAGAATTTGATAGAATACCCGACTGTCACTTGGGCCGATGTACATAATCGGTATCAATCGAAGATTAGGGTCAAAGAAGACCAACTCGGGGCTGCTTCCGGGTCCGTTTATCCTAACAGACCCGTCGACAGAATTAAGAGGGATATCGACCGAGAATCGAGGTCGAACAGAGAACGATATCAGTCATATAATAGAGATCGAAGAAGCGGCAGACCTGGGTGGAATCCTGTACGAAATGAAAGGAGAAGTGATCGAAAGCCCATCGAACCCAAAGAGGCACCTCGGTTATCAGAGTATAACTTTAGTGTTGACGCAGTTGCCGTATCAGCTATTGGACGTATCAAAGATACCAGATGTCCTCGACCTCTACAAACCGATCCAACACAAAGGGATCCCAACCAAATATGTAAATATCATAGCACACATGGCCACAGAATAGAGGATTGTCGACAATTGAGAGAAGAAGTAGCCGAGTTATTCAACAACGGGCATCTTCAAGAATTTCTGAGTGACCGAGCTAAGAATCATTTTAGAAACAGGGATTCCAATAAACAGAATGAACAAGACGATCCCCAACACCATTTATATGATCATTGGAGGGGTTGATGTTCCACAAGGTCCGGTGATAAAACACACCAAAGTATCAATCACAAGGAAAAAACGGACTCGAGATTACATACTAGAAGGAACTTTATCTTTCAACGACGAGGTCGCAGAAAGAATCATGCAGCACTATAATGATGCACTGGTAATTTCTGTACTCGTGAATAAAACTCGAGTTAAATATGTGTAAATTGATCCAGGTAGTTCGGCCAACATCATTCTATCGAGGGTCGTAGAAAAACTCGGCCTACAAGACCAAATCGTGCCTTTGGCCCGAGTGCTAAACGGATTCAACATGGCTTGCGAAACTACTAAGGGAGAAATAACGTTGCCGGTAAACGTAGCCGGCACCACACAGGAGACCAAGTTTTATGTGATCGAAGGAGACATGAGGTACAATGCCCTTCGGGAGGCCATGGATCCACAACATGAGGGATGTGCCCTCGACCCTTCACCAGGTATTAAAATTTTCAACACCAAAAGGGATAAAGACGGTTTACGGGGAGCAACCCTCCGCAAAGGAGATGTTTTCCATCGATGAAGTAATTCTGATATCAACACTCTCATTGACAAAGGAATCAGGTTCGAAAGCAAAACAGGAATCCAAATAGCAATCATCGATGCCAGCCTCGACCCAATCGGACAAGCAAGGGATTGACGAAGACGACGATTACGGGGTTCCCCGATCCTTTATAGCTCCCGATGATTCCGATGCTACTAAATCGACGGTCGAAGAGCTGGAGCAAGTCATACTTATTGAATATCTGCCCGATCGAAAGGTATACCTAGGAACGGGATTAACTCCCGAGCTCAGGAAAAAAATTATTCAATTTCTTATTGCTAATATGGATTATTTTGCTTGGTCCCATATCGATATGATAGGGATTCCACCGGAGATCACCACTCACAAACTAAGCCTGGACCCAAAATTCCATCCGGTCAAGCAGAAAAGGAGACCGCAGTCCGAGATCAAGCATGCTTTCATCAAAGACGAGGTAACTAAACTCCTTAAAATAGGGTCCATTCGGGAAGTCAAATACCCAGAATGGCTAGAAAACGTAGTGGTAGTCCCTAAAAAAGGGAATAAACTGAGAATGTATGTGGATTGCAAGGATTTAAATAAGGCATGCCCCAAAGACTCTTTCCCGTTGTCTAACATCAATCGCATGATCGACGCCAGAGCCGGCCACGAGATCCTCAGCTTTCTCGATTCCTATTCCCGGTATAACCAAATACGAATGAACCCGGATGATCAAGAAAAGACCTCTTTCATCACTAAGTACGGCACATACTGTTATAGTGTAATGCCATTTGGGTTAAAAATTTATAACGACCCGCCGGTCGTTTCGAGAGTTATAACCCTGTTTTTCCCATTCCTACTTCTTTTTGTGTTATTCAGTTATATTATGTTATATCGAGTTAGTTGGTTCGAGTCCGGAAGGAACTCGGAGTGAAATGAGATACTTAGTCTCATAATTGAAAATTTTAAGTTAGAAAAGTGGACCGGATATGGACCTATATGTAAATGACCTCGGATTTGAATTTTGATGATTCTAATAGCCCCGTATGGTGATTTTGGGCTTAGGAGCATGTCCTGAATATTATTTGGGAGTCCGTAGAGGAATTAGGCTTGAAATGCCGAAAGTTTTATTTTGAGAAGTTTGACCGGGGGGTGTCTTTTTGATATCGGGGTCAGAATCCAATTCTGAAAATTGGAATACCTCTGTTATGTCATTTAGGACTTATGTGCAAAATTTGAGGTCAATCGGACGTGATTTGATAGGTTCCGGAGTTGTTTGTAGAAATTAGAAATTCCAACATTCATTAGGCTTGAATTGGGGTGTAATTCATGGTTTTAGCGTTGTTTGAGGTGATTTGAGGATTCTACTAAGTTCGTATGATGTTTTAGGACTTGTTGGTATATTTGGTTGAGGTCCCGAGGGCTCGGCCTCAGGTGAGTTTCGGATGGTTAACGGATCAAAAATCGAACTAGAACAGCTGCTACAATTTCCTTCTGTTGGAAATTGTTTCTGCCCAAAAATCGAGCCCAGATCGAGCTCAGGGTCGAGGGCCACGATCGAGCCCAGATCGAGCTCAGGGTCGAGGGCCACGATCGAAGCCATGATCGAGCCCAGAGTCGAGGGCCACGATCGAAGGCATGATCGAGCCTAGGGTCGAGGGTCACGGTCGAAGGCCGGGTCGAAGTCATATTCGAAAGCAGGACCGAGGGCCAAGATCGAGGCAGAACCGAGGATGTCTAGGCAGAATTATAAAAACAGGGACTTCGTCCCATTTGCCATTTTTGACAAATTGGAGCTTGGGGAGAGGCGATTTTGATATATTTTCAAGAAAAACTTGAGGTAAGTCTCTTGTGATCATTTCTACTCCATAATATTGAATTATCATCGAATAATCCGACTAGATTACATGATTTTGAGGTGTAAACCGGAGATTGGAACTTAGAAATTTGGAAATTAGATTTGTAGATTTGAGGGTCGAGTTGAGGTCGGATTTTGGTAAAATTGGTATGGGTAGACTCATGGTTGAATGGGCTTTCGAATTTTGTAACTTTTGTCGGGTTCTGAGACGTGGGCCCCACAGGCAATTTTTGAGCCAATTTCTTGTTTTGGTCTAATTTTGAAGCTTTTCTTGTGGAATTCATTCCATTAGCGTATATTGATGGTATTATAATGATTGTGAATAGATTTAGAGCATTTGGAGGCAGAGTCCAGAGGCAAGAGCAATGCGGCGTAGAGATTTGACCGGTTTGAGGTAAGTAACGATTGTAAATCTAGTCCTGAGGGTATGAAACGCCGGATTTCGTATCATTCTATTATATTGAAGTGACGCACATGCTAGGTGACGGGCGTGTGGGCGCGCACTATTGGGGATTTGTGACTTGGTCCGTCCCGTAGCAACTGTAAAGTTGCATACTTTGTTGAAACCATTTGATACTTATATGTTTTAGAAAGAATTTCTGTAAATTTGGCTGAATGCCATGTTTGGGCCTTGTGCCAATGCTGTTTGGACCCTTAGGAGCTGTTTCTTACTATCCTCTCACTGTTTTTGATTAAAAATCTATACTTAGTCATGTTTATATTTGTTTACCGCATAACTCAGTTTTATGACTCTATTTTGATGCATATAAATATTTTGGGACGAATGCCCTATTTTACTGAAATGCTCGAGGGCCTGATTTGTGAGGATGAGTGTGGATCGGGGCTGCCCGCCTGTAGCATACTTTATTATTATCGCACGTGAGATTTCCGTGCAGATTATAGCGCTTGGGCTGAAGGAGCCCCTCCAGAGTCTGTACACACCCCCAGTGAGCACAGGTACCTACTGAGTGTGAGTGCCGAGTGCCGAGTGACTGGGAGGCAAGAGTGATTGTGAGGTATGCCCAAGTGGCAAGAGTGATTGTGAGGTATGCCCGAGTGGCATGAGTGATTGTGAGGTATGCCCGAGTGGCACGAGTGACTGTGAGGTTTTCCCGAGGGGCTGTTTATGATTTCATCATTTTTGCCCACCTTTGCATTGAGCCTTTCTTTGAAAAACTATTGGAAAAATGTCTTTGAATGATTTTTACTGGAACTGGGTTTAAACGAGATGTTTGATTCAAATCCTGATTTTTAAAAGCATGTAGTATTTTACTGAGATTTTCCTGATATGAACGTTATATGCTTTATTTCTCGTCACTACTGCTCAGTCTTTATTTATTATTGTTACTTACTGAGTTAGCATACTCACATTACTTCGTGCACCTTGTGTGCAGATTCAGGTGTATCTGGACATGGTAGCAGTTATTGAGTGTTCTGGTTGCAGATTTTCTTGGAGATAGCAAGGTAGCTGTTTGGGGATCGCAACCCCTGCTCTTCTCCATCTTATCTTCCTCTAGTAGTATTTAGCTATTTTTCCAGGTTGAGTTAGCCTTGATATTGTTAGACAGATTATAGTAGATGCTCATGACTAGTGACACCCCGATGTCGGGCTTTTCTTTTCTGCACTTCTGTTTTTCTTTGATTTGAACTTTTTAAATGGAGGTTTTTATGTTAAATAATATTGAAATTATCTTTGAATGAAAATATCATTTTGTTTTTGGAAATGAGTCGGCTTGCCTAGTTCTACGATAGGCGCCATCACGATAGGGGGTTAGTTTTGGGTCGTGACAAAAATGCTGGTACCACTTACCGACGACTAGTAAACCGAATGTTTGACGAATAAATAGGGAAATCTATGGAAGTTTACATTGATGGTATGTTAGTTAAGTTCCTGCGAGCAGAGGCCCATTTAAAGCATTTGTAGGAAACCTTCAGTATACTGAAGAAATACAACATGAAGCTGAATACGAAAAAATGCGCGTTCGGAGTCGGATCGGGTAAATTTCTTGGGTTCATGGTAGCCAATCGAGGAATCGAGATCAACCCCGACAAGATCAAAGCCATCGAGGATATCACGGTAGTGGACAATGTGAAGGTCGTACAAAGGCTAACCAGGCGCATAGCTGCCCTGGGACGGTTCATCTCGAGGTCTTCCGACAAGAGTCATCGATTTTTCTCGTTGTTGAAGAAGAAAAACAACTTCACATGGACCCTGGAATGCCAACGGGTCTTGGAAGAACTCAAGCGATATCTATCGAGCCCGTCACTGCTTCACACACTGAAGGCGGACGAAAAGCTATACTTGTATTTGGCAGTATCGGAGATAGCGGTAAGTGGATTACTAGTTCGGAAAGAACAAGGTACGCAATTTTCGATTTATTATATTAGCCGGACCTTAGGTGAGGCCGAAACTAGATATCCTCAACTTACCCATTGCGAAATATAATGCATAAGCCCAAACTCTCAGGGCGACTGGCCAAATGGGCCGTAGAAATCAGTGGGTACGATATTGAATATCGACCGCGGACGGCCATTAAGTCTCAAATTTTGGCAGATTTTGTGGCCGACTACATGCCGACCCTAATACCCCGAGGTCAAAAAAGAGTTACTGGTAAACTCGGGGACATCTTCGGGAATCTGGACCCTCTTTACGGACGATACATCGAACATAAAGGGGTCCGAACTTGGCATCGTACTGAAGTCACCCACAGGCAACATAGTCAGGAAATCCATTATAACTATGAAATTGACTAACAACGAGGCTGAATATGAGGCCCTGATTACAGGTCTCGAACTGGCAAAGAGCTTAGGGGCGGAGGTGATCAAAACCGGGCTCGCTCCTTATGTGATCAATCGAGACTGGAATATGATCGGTTAGGGTTCGACTGCGAATTATATCGAACCCAGGTGAGGTCCGACCTCGGGACCAGGCAAAATCGAGACCAGGCAAGATCGAGGGAAATTTGCCAAGCTAGATAACAGAAAGACGAAGTATCTGCGATCGGTTGTAAATCATGGCGAAAATCTCGGTGCGTATTAAGGAGGGACCGAATAATTAGCAAATCATAACATTTTTACCTTATATAGAATTGTACCAAAAGTAGAACACCCCTACTATATAAAGGGAGTCGGATAATTTATAAACACATCATATCGACGCAACATAAAGCAATATACTGACACTTTCTAATTTTTATTATCTTGTTACTCTATTACCCTATTCATACTTCAGTTGAAACATCTTTGGTTCGAAGGTGGTCAAACTCGAGGGCCAAGGCAATTCGATACGTGTGGTTTGGATTTATTCTTCTATTGTCACTTTCAATATTAATTTATCTTCTTAATTTGTGCCAAGTTATATCACGTATCCTTAAAATCGCGTATAAATTCAATTGTTATCCGTTTTTTAGGGTAAACAGTTTGGCGCCCACCGTGGGGCTAAGGATAATAGTGATTATTTGGTGCAAACTTTCATAACACACACTATTTTACACTTGTTCTTTGGAGTGTTTTTGATTCCAGGACCAAAATGTCGAACTCACAATCGGCACTCTGATTTTCAATCTGTACTTTCTAATATAAAAGTGTAAAGCCTCAAAACAAAATATTAACCTTTTAATAAAAATTATTCCTAAAGATCTGCGACCGAATTTCCCTTCATAAACCTATATCTGATTATCCGCATGCCCAATTGCATCAACCACCTGTAATCCAATAAACTAGTATTACGGCTTAGTGAATCATTGTCTTATAGTGGTAGCAGCAGCAATAGTAATAGTAGCAGTAGTAATAATAACAGTAGCGGTAGTAGTAACAGTAGTAATAGCAATAGTAATATTAGTAGCCAAATTTTATTCATTGATTAATTTGGGTCTCTGAAACAGTACCAATAGTTAGTTTCCTTAGTTTGAAACCTTTTCGCCTGCACAATAACCAGTGATCCAATTTTCACTAGCATTCCTAATAACCCCACCTATACCTCTTCGCCTGGTTTATCTTTGACAGAACTGTCCATGTTCAGTTTATATTATCCTCTTGGTGGAGCATATTATTTTAATAGTCTGTTTCGCCAATCTTCTAAAATCAGCTTATTTTAAAATGTATTTTATTTTTATTTGTGTTTGGCTAAATAATTTGAAAAGCATTTCTGAACAGCAATTAATGTTTGGCCAAACTTTTAAAAAGTGCTTCTGAGCAGCAATTATTTTTTGCTTCTCCAAAACTGAAAAGCGTTTTTTTCTCTTCTAAAAAATTGACCAAACACTTGAACTTTGAAAAAAAAGTATTTATTTTTCAAAAAAAAAATGCTTTTAGCCTTGGTGATGCTTGGCCAAACGGGCTATTATAGTGTTATCCTTTGTGACGTACTTCTTAGTTTGATTGTAGTGAGGAGTTTAAATTCCTTAGCACACATATAAATAAATATATTTTATGGGCACTTCATCCTTCTTGTTCTTATAATGGGTGTTATTTGTATTTATCAAGATGCCCCACAAGCAAAATGACACTAACGCATTCCAAGTGTAGATATTTGAAGGGTAATTGCAATTTAATGAAGCATCGAACCAGTGATTTGTGTTAATGTTAATATAATCAATCAAAATGTCGATCTTATCACAAAAAGAGAATGCAATTCTGCATGAAAGAAATATATGGCATAAAATTTCCTTTTCATATCCGCAAATAGGGCATACCAACACAATTTATGTAGGCTCTAGTAGGTAATCTATTATGATAACAAAGCCAAAAATAAGTTTAAAAACTTTTTTGGGACATTGAAACTCAAGATAATCATCATATATATATATATATATATATATATATATATATATATATATATATATATATATAAGTGGACGGCGTGCCAAAGTAAAAGTTAAAAGACCAAACTAACCTTATAATACTAAGAGACTAAAATACCCTTCAAACAATAATAAAATTTGTGTTAGCCGACCTCTTCATAAAAATCTGAAAATCTTGAGAAGATGTATTCAATAAAATTTAATGCAGACTAAAGAATAAAGATTGTGAACGTATGGAAGGGAAAACCAAACAATGCTAACTAGGATAAAATCATATAAAGGCAAGAAGGGATTTTCATTTCCCTCTTCCTCTCCATGTATTGAATAAAATTAAATGTACTAAAGACTATAAACGCATGAAAGGAAGCCCAAAGAATGCCAACCAGTATAGAACTATATAAAGGCAAGAAGGGATTTTTCCATTTCCCTCAACTCTTGCTCTCCATTTTTATAGCCTGACATTTTTTAGCAGATTTAGTTTTGTTTGATCTTTCATCTTCTTTTTCATTCTTTTTTCCTTTCCTTTCTTTTCCCTCAAAGTAAAGTTTGTAAAAAATCAAAGTTGATATTGAGAGATGGATAAGTACGTAGAGGTGTTGGATGCTGGAATGAGAACAACAACTTCAAGGATGTACTATTATCCTTCACGCAAGCATGATAAAGAAGACTATCATGACGTGTGACTACTATCTCCACCTGCTCGGTATTGTGTCGTATCTGTTTGGCGCTAGCGGAGACCCGTCGGTTGTGAGGGATTATTTTTTTTTTTTGTGAGTCTTACATTTATATTTTTGAAAAGATTTTTCACCGAATAGCTACGCGCGCTTTAGCCCCCTTATGTCGCCGCATGTACATCAACCCCTATCCTTATTACGCCGCATGTCTATCAACACTTCAACACAATAATATCTCGCACCACACGTGCTCATATGCCACAACCTGCGAGAATCACAATACTAATATTACATATAGCCCACGGCTCAACCACGATGTGTATCAGAACCTCAATAATAACAAAATGAATGAGAATTACTCAACAAAGAAATATATCTCAATAAGCAACAACTTCTACCTCAACGTGATAATAATTTTCATAACTTTAACTTCAATAGCTCAAAATGAAGGTGTTCCCACGAAAAGACAACTTCCAATTCAATTATAAAACATAAGCTTAATAACGAAAAAGATAGTATGAAATGTTATTATTCTGTATTGCTGTAATAAACAATTAAACTTTCTGGAAAAACAAAACAGAAAGTTAGTAATACTTGTTTAACGAAATAGATTCTGGAAAACAAAAAATAGTATAGGAATAAATCGAGCCCACTGAATACACAGTGTGTCCTTAAGGAAATTATTCCCCTCAAGTACCCGAGGTGCTGGAATATATCCTCCCAGGATAGAACGATTTAACTCACCAGTGTATTGGTACCAAAAACTCTAATGAACTGCGAATCACTCAATGGTCGTAAAACACACTGAAAAATATTGTGCAGAAGAAGAAGAAGCAGCAGAAGCTCAGAAAATTTCGTAAGGAAAGATTCTAGGATTCAAACTCTATTTATAGAGTTGATGGCATTGTTTCTGAAAAGGTTTGCAACCTTTCAGAAACAGCCATGGCTGTTGGAAAAGGGGTGTTTGAAATATTGCGGAAAAAATATATTTAAAATAATTCGGAAAAGAAAACGGGCCTGATCGAACCGGGTCGCGGGTCATGGGTTATTTCGGATTGAATTTTTCGTTAATTATTTAATTAATTAATTAATTAATTGAAAGGAATTTTGTCCAAAAAGATTAATCAACCAATCGATGTTGGACCAAATCCGAAGCCGAAGCCGAAGCCCGAGCGAGCGACGACGACGATGGCGCGAAGCTTGCCTTTTTCTTAACTCTTTAAGTGCTAGAAGAAGAGCAATTATATATATACCCATCAAAAGCCTTTTCTTTCTCCGATATGGGACAATGTCCCTTTTCCCAAGGGAAACTCAAATATTTCATTTTCCCTCCATTTCTCATTCACCTTCTTTAAGCTACACAAGCTTAAAATCCCAACATGAAATAGCAACTACGTCTAAATGCATGGGAATAATTCAACACGAAGATACACCATGGAATAATAACTTTAAATGAGAATAACTCAACAATTAAAAAGGCACATGACAATAAGAGAGATAACAACATCAATTAAGGCATATAAAAGCATGTTTGACCATAAATGATAGAGCATATAATAACGACATCAAGTAAGCATTTAAGAGCAATTTAACAATGAAAGATATACATGATATTACAATTTCTAATTAAATGCAGAAAGAGTAGTCTAAAATTGTACTGTACTTTTAGTCGATTATTTCTACTTTATGTGAAGAAAGTACTGATATTTCTTGCATTTCTTTTTACTTAGGTAGGTGTATATACATGTTATTTCTCTACAGTTTAGTTTCATGTAAGATTGGCAATTTCGGTACTTCAATTTCTATCGCAAGAAAGATGGATCTTTTGTAGCCAACTTAAAGAGAATTTAAGGGGAAAATAGGATTCTACATGCTTCCATCAAGATAAAAAAATCTTGATTAAGAAATACTCTCTACTTGTTATTTATTTCTATGAAATAGTGCCTCTTTTGTTTTTCTTTTCCAGTAGTCAAGAGACTTTTGTACCAGTAATGGAATCCTTAAGCACTAACGTTTTACCCCTCGTGAATGGAAAAATAAAAATCAATCATAATGACGATGAAATTACAAAAAGCACTGTATCCCACACTGTCTTATTTTATTGCGACTCAACAACAACAACAACCCAGTAAAATCCCGCAAGTAAGGGATCTGGGGAGAGTAATGTGTAAATGTATATGCAGACCTTACCCATACCCTGATAGAATAGAGAAACTGTTTCTGATGGACCCTCGGCTAAAAAAACAAAAAAGACGAAAATGACAATATATGAGTGTTATCAACAGAAATCATAGAAATAATAACAGCATTATAAGAATAGTTGAAACGCAATAACAATAACCAGTAAAGAAAAACGGAAGAATACTGTGAACACAACATTAACAACTAGCAATTTAAGACAAACCTTATTAGTCTATCCTCACACCCGAAATGAAGTATAAAAAATTTATCTACCTCCTAACCTATATCCCTAATGCTCGATCTCCACGCCTTGCGATTCAAGCTTTCTTTCTACACTACAAAGAAGTGAAGGTCATGAAAGGGCGAAAATACTGTGAGCAATGTAGATACAAGTCAACATACGCATCGTGCTGCTCTGTTCGAGCTTCTACACAAAATACATAACCCATATATCTGATAAAAACTTAGTGAGGCAGAGTTTATTTCTTTAGTTTAATAATTTTTATTTCATAGCACAAATATATGTCTAAATAATATTTTTGTAATTTATAAATTCTGTACTCATTAATATGAGGTGTCAGCGCAATGCGCGTGTCCACAACTAGTATTATACTAAAAGTGAGAAAGTCCTAAGTCTAAAGTTGAAACACAAAAATATCTCTAAAATATATGATGGACGTTTATATCCTTTTAAATATATTAACCACTCATTATTTAGAAATATACAAAGTGTAAATACACTTACAATAAATAAGTTCATATTAATAATGTCCCTAAGCTTCTGCAGCTTCCATTCATTTCTACTCTTTAATGCAGCACTAAATTCTAAAATCACTTTTTCCCTTATGTTTCTATTTCTAATCTAAATTATTGCACCCCGTCATGTTGTCTGTTTCATTATAGGGATGCTTAACGGGCGGATCAGATGGTTATTTACTCTTAACAGTTTGATTTATCGATCGGTTATCGATTTTTCAATGTATTAATTCGTTAGTCACCCGATAAGATATCGGGCGGATTGGTATCGGTTTAGCTATTATCGGGCGGTTATCGGTTTAGTTTCAGTTGATTGAAACTTAACATACTTCGATACAGTGTTAGGGAGTACATATTGCTTGAAATTAAATGAGCCATTTCAAACCAACTGTACCGTCTTTACATTCTTGTGCATTGATCTAATTACAGATTGGTCAATCTGATCTTCACTCGAACAAGAAGAAAGGAGCACTTTTGTTGTGCCACCATCTGGATAGCAACCTTTATCGATCATTTCCTCAATATTTCTAAGCATATTTGGTACTGTTTCTTTTTAGAGTATGCTCCAAATCTGGAAGTCCAAGTAACCATATTTGGCTTCAAGTTCTTACCAGGAAGTGATTGGAAAATCTCTTCCATTTTTTCGATAAATCATGTTCATCCACATGCATTGATTAGGATATTGTAGGTGCTGATATTGGCTACATAAAGTTTAGCTTCGATGACAGTTAAGAGTTCTTCTATTTTTGAAAACTGACCAAGACGACCATACAAGTTAAGCATGTTGTTAAGAAGAAAAGTATCTAGTTTCACCCCTTCTTTCTGCATCTGCTAAATTTTATATATATATATTCTTAATGGGTTAACGGATTATCCGTTAAGAAAATTATATATCTTAACGGGTTAACGGATTATCTGTTAAGAAAATTGAATAATCCGCCCCCAAACCGATAAGCCGTTAATAAAAAAATTTCAATCTGTTCCCCGTCCGTTAAACCGTTAACCCGATACCAATAAGCCATTAAGCTTCGGTTTTCGATTTCGGTTCGATTTTGAACACCACTATTTCATCCCACTCATGTTGTCCATTTCATATTGAAAAGTTTCTTCCACATTATATTTTAATAAAAGCTCTTAAATAACTTTATTTTTAATTTTAAATAAATGGATGGTTCATTTCCCATTCTCCATGTAAAATTTATACGTATCCCAAATGATGCAACCTGACCACCATGCTATAAGTACAAACAAAGAATCAATCACTTCTCCATCCTCCTTTACTTTATTTATATCAATATAATTATTTATAGCAGGTTCTTTTGTAGAGTATAAGCTCTACTCCATTGTTTGAATATATAGTACACTTGATAAAAGATTGAAATTGCCAGTCATCATTTGCTGGTAAAATGTAAAATTACGAGTTTTTCAAGAGTGCGTCTGAAACATCTCACTCACATTCAGATATATCTGAGGAAGGATTGAGTGCACAGTATGAGAATAGCGAGATATAAAGTTTAGAAGTTGTGCAGGTAAAGAAAATTTTGTGTTAGATAAAATTTTAATTAGCTATGCAATTCTATCCAATTGATCTATGTGCCATGGTTTCATTTGTTTTCTTTTAAGCTAACAACATACGAACTCAAAAGTTCTGCTGTCATTCTAATGTTATAAAATATTAAATAGTTTGTTTTGATATTCAACTTTCTCAAAAATGAAACTAATTAAAATGCAAAATTAGAAAGTAAAGTGATAAACATTAAAAATGCATATTTGATTATTGTTTACCCTTAAAATAAGTAACAATTAAATTTATACGTGATTTAAATGATACATGATTTAATTTAACATGAATGGTCAAAGAACAACAAGTAATTGAATTAAAGAAAAACAAAACGATCAAACCAAATGTGACGAAGTAATTAAGCCTCCCGTTGGATTTGAATGCTAAAGTCCGGTTCCAATCGAGCCCTCAGAATGGAGCTCAGTGGTAACTGAATGGTTGAACAGCTTGAAGAACACTTGAACAATTGGTAAAAGACAAAAGTAAACTTTATTGCTCTGATATGCGTGCCAACAGTGACCCAAAAAATAAAAAGGTTTTCCTCTTTATATAGTAGAGGAGTTTTAGCTCTAATACAAGTCTAAATAAGGTAAAAATCCTTTCATTCCTTTTTTTCCCAAGAAAACACGATCAACCGTTAATATCGGGCATGATTCATGCTGTAATATTCGGCTGGTGGCAAATATTTTGCCTCCTTGTTTGTCCTTTTTAACTGTCTTCCCTTTAACCCCGATTCTTCGTTTCGCTCGAGCTTGATTCTTCATGTGTTTGGCCATGCTCGATTCCCGACGTATTATTCATCCACCCCCGGGCTCTAATCGGGCACCCTCGGCCTTACCCGAGCCAGCGTCGAATCACGTTGTTCCTCGCTTCTTCATCGGAAAATCAGGGATAACTTTATCCTCGATTTTACCCGTACACAGATAATCCCCTCATTTCTCAGAGAGTAGATTTATAGGAACGATGAGAAGTGACTAATTGACCCTTGGTTCCTTCATTCGTACACCATAATCAACTTGACGAGCCGAACCTCCCATCAGTCATGTCGCTCTGATTTTGGACACACGTCAACCACCGGTTGATCATCCTCGGCAGTTACTGAATGTGAAACGTCATGCATTCATTATTCCTTCCCTATAAAAGCTCCGGTTTCCTTTTTTTCTTTTTTATTTCTTTCTGATTTCGAATATTCCTGAGTTACCCTCAAATTTTTCATCTGTTCATCAATCCTTCAAATCTTCATAATCTGTTCTTCACACATTCATACCTTCATATCTTATCTTCAAACCTTCATACCAAATCTTTAAACCTTCATACCAAACCTTCATATTTCCAGATTGAGATGGTTAAGATTTCGAAACTGGTACCCCAAAATACTGCACCTTCGACTTCTTCCCCGACTACAGGCACCGAGGCAGCACTTCTGGTGGTAGCTCTGGGACCTCCCCTTACAGATTTCATCCCCGGAGGCTGCTCCATAGATAACGACTTTAAGGTCAAAAAATCCTCCGCACAAGGAAACCAAGGTGAGGAGGCATGGAGGTACGTTTGCTCCATCACTGAAGAGACGCTCCAAGTAGTCCCAGAGGACTGCAAAAATGGGAAGGCAAAGACATAGTCATTCCCAATACTGACGAGGACATCACGACACATGTGGAAGGATATTTATGAGTTTACACGTATCCTTTCACGTTCGGTCCGGTGGATACAGTGATCCTCGAATTTTGTAAGAGGTACGAAATCTGCCTCGGGCATATTCATCCGTCTTTTTGGAGGATCGTGACCCTTCTCTGTCACTTTGCCAACAACTCGGAGGAGCCTCGGTTCACAATTGACCACCTGCTCTGAGTCTACATCCCCCGGATCTTCTAAGGGGGGTTAATCAAGCTCGCTCGACAGGCAAAGAAAATTCCCTTCTCCTGCATAGACGAGGACAAGGACCGAGGCTGGCAGGGAAGGTTTGTTCGGATAAAAATAGAGGACCTTATTCCTTTCAAGTTCTTTCCATTCCCCGAGAACTGGAAATCAAAACGTAAGTTTTACTTCCTCTTAAGTTGTCTAAGTACTTTTTTGAATCTACTCTTCTTTCTCATTATTTGTTTCATTTGATATGCAGTTGTCGCTCGAGTCCCCAATGCAGTCCCTTATTTTAGGGTGTGGGGCAAGGGCATATGCAAACAACTCACCTATCCCAAGCGTGAGTGGCGCAAGCTTTGCAGAGGCAAGTGGGAGGCTCGTTCTCATGGTGAGTCCCCTCCCCTTTTGTTTTTTGAAAAATTTTCTTTTCTTTGGCCATTTCTTATTGTGTCATTATTATGACCAAGTCTTTTCCTTCCATAAGTTTGCCTGAGACCACTAAACTTTGGGAAATCACAAAGGTCGTGGCCTCGACCCCGTCTATAAAGCCCTCCATTTTACTACAGCCTACTGCCGAAGCTGCTGCCAAGAAGGAGGAGAAAATGAAGAAGAAGAAGAAGAAGAAGAAGAAAAGGTCTCCTGACTCCTCGGACACTCATGCCGAGGCTAAGAGAAAGAAAAGGATCGTGCTCATGGTCAGAAAGAGAACCAAAAGGGCATTGGGTTCCCGGGTTCCGAATCCCGAGGCTCTTCATCGGCTCAAGGACTTTCCCGAGGATGACGATGAGTTCATCACTCATATGACGATCGATGCCGACCTGGAGTTGGTGGCCTCGGAGGGGGGGATCTCAAAAGGCTGAGTCTTCCTCGGCTCGAGGGCTTGCATAAGAACAAGTGGTTACCGCTTTGCAAGCAGCCCCTCTGGTTCCGAAGGGGACCGCCTCGGAAAATGCCAATGTTATCTACATTCCGGAGTCACCGCCTCATATGGAGGCCACTTTAGAAGAAACTCGGGCCACCACAGAAAAATCGACTGAGGCATCCCAGGCCGTGGACGAGGCCCTTAACTCATTTTTTGAGGGCGTGGACGACGGCATGCTGTAGGATTACTCTGTCTTTGGCCACTTGGAGATCCCGAAAAGGGTTGTGCAATCGGGGTCAGGTGGGCCGAGTTCGAGCCCAAAGCTCGAGAAGTAGTTTTCTGCCTCAAGTGTGCACCCTGAACGGAAGAAGACGGTCATGTTCATAGTACCAGCGAATACTAGCATGCTATCCGGTCCAGTTGGAGTGGCCATCTATCTTTGTTCCTTAGTAATCGAAGAGGACCAAGTGAAGATGAATGAGGTAGATGAGCCAAGTCTCTTCAACGAGGCTCAGCAGGCACTGAATAAGGTATACATTACTCTCTTCATATCTTAAAGAGATCTCTTTGCCTTAACGGCATTTTAATGATTTCTCTTTCTTTATGTCTCGGGCCTCGGTGCTTCACCATGAAAGCTTTCACCTGTCCAGGATGGAGGTGAGCCACCTCGAATTCGAGATGAAGGAGCAGGTCCGGCAAAAAGATATGTATAAAGCTTTCTTTGAGCAGAAGGATGAAGTCCTCAGGGACATGGTCGACCGCCCTGCCCTCCAAGCCCAAAAAGAGGCTTTGAAAGCGAAACAGGACCACACCCTTTTTGTTAAAAAGGTAAAAGTGCTCGAGATCGATAACGAGAGTTTAAATGCAAATGCTAACGCCGCAACCTCGCAGGTCCAGGAGAAAATAACCCTGATCGACCAGCTTAGGTCCGAGATGGACGAGATCAATGCTTCAGCTAACGAGCTGGGGTAAAATAGACCTTCTAGAATTGGAGAGGGATTCCATTAAAGAGGACCTGGCATCGACCAAAGTGCAGCTTCGAGTGATGAGAGAGAAGGTGGACAAATAGTCTCAGCTGAATGAGAAACTCCGTACACAGCTTGCCTCAGGTTGTTGTAGAACGTGACGCTCTCGGCCAAGAGTACGCGGCGCTGAAATCCAGATTGGAGATGGCTTCGAACGAGGCCTTGGAAGCCCAGGACATGCTGGCCCAATACAAGAATGATGTAGAGGTAGCCGAAGCCCGTATTATAAAGAAGGCCGAGTACGTGAAATGGCTATCTCGAAGAGAGACTCTCGAGGAGGTCCAAGCCCGAGGAGTTGACTTAGAGGCCGAAATTTAGGAGACCAAGAGGCTCGAAGCCGAGGCTAAGGCAAAGTACCAGCCCGAGGGTTCGGATAGTAAGTCGGGCTCTGAGGAAGACTAGGCACGAGATGCCTTAGCATATTTTTGCCCTTTTTTTTGTTTTTTGTATTCATACATTTGTGCTTTTAGGTCGTTTCCTCGTGCCTTGGTAAATACCTTTTGGTGAATACATATATATAAAATTACCCTTTGGCTATATTTTGTGTCCTTTAATTTTTCTGCATTTGCTTACGTTTAGGACTTAGGATATGTAACCTGTGTCTCAGATTTAATACAGCATCGATGCCTTAGCATAAAATTTGCTTAAATTGTTTCAACCTTAAAAGCTTGGATAAAGCCTAGGTCAAGTAACAACTCCAACTTGCTTTGACTTCGGAGGATCCGATATAAAAGAAAACGAAGTCTTTATTAAAATATTCGAATGATTAATCTGGACACAACTAATTTTTGCCGAAGGTGGCTCTTTTCATGAACGTAATTCAAGACCGATTGACTTTGACCAGATCGAACATAATCTCTTGTGGATTTAAAATGTGTAAAGACCTTACTTTTTATGTGTACGAACTCAGACGTCTCCGAGTCGCTTATATATCGTTAACGAAACGCCAATGGCTTCGTATTTTAAGTTGGTCGTGACCTTTCGTATTTAGGCCCTGCCTCGTAGGCTTGGTGCCCTCGGTGACCCGTAGGCTTAAGGATCTTTAGGTGGTTGGGCATGGCCCATGGACTTTTACTGCCTTCGGGGTTTTGAACCCAGCACTTCATTCTAAGTGACGTAACGATAACATTTCTCATGCAAACGCCGATCGATGAAACATAGAAGGCGAATTTCTCATTTTATTACTTTAAATGTAGTGTAAGTAATCGAAGATACAGAAGCTATCCGCCATGGCGAGAACGACCTATGTGGGCATAGTTTGTTTTTACAATAAATCTTATTATTTAAGCCTTGGATTCGATATCGAATAAAATTGCCTTCTAAATTTTCGAGCTTAAATCTTCGGTTCTTGACTTAGGGTGTGATAGTACCCTAGTACATAAGGCTGAATATTGAGAGCTCGAGTACTATTGATCTGATACTGGCAATCCATATTCCCCGGTCTTAGACCGTTCTTCAAAATTAGAGTAGCACGCTTATTGTTGCCTCGTTAAAAACCTCACCGTAAAACCCACTTCGGAAAAGAAATCGATCGAAGGAAAATAGAGTGCAACACATGCTTTCAGACCTAATCCTTGTACTTGACGTCGATTGAGTACCTGAATGGGTTTGTTTAAAGCATAATAAACCTTAAAGAAATTTATGTATTCATACCTTAGTGGCAGGACCGCTTTAAGTGTGCCATATTCCAGTTGTTTGGAAATTGTACGCCATTTCCGGACTCAAGCTGGTACGAGCCTTTCCCGGTTATATCGGTGACTCTGTACGGTCTCTCCGAGTTTGGGCCTAGTTTTATGTCATTCGGGTTCTTGGTATACAGTGTGACTTTCCTCAATACCAAGTCCCCGACTTGGAAGTGTTGAAGGTTTGCCCTTCGGTTGTAGTATCTTCCAATTTGCTGCTTTTGAGCTGCTAATCGGACTAGGACAGCTTCTTGCCTTTTGTCTGCTAAATTTAGACTTGTGGCCATGGCCTCATCGTTCGATGTCTCCGTAGTATATCAGAAACTTAAGCTCGATTCTCCCACCTCTACCAGAATCAAAGCCTTTGCACCGTCGACTAGAGAGAACGGTGTTTCACCGATACTCGACCTCGAAGTTGTTCGAAATGCCCATAGGACCTCGGGCAGAATTTCTTTCCACTTCTGTTTTGAGTCGGTCAATCGTTTCTTCAGGTTCTGCAATATAGCTTTGTTTGTTGACTCCACTTGACCGTTCTCACTCGGGTAATAAGGGGTCAATAAAATATTTTTGATTTTGTGATCTTCAAAGAACTTATTGACCTTGTTGCCGATGAATTATATCCCGTTGTAACATGTGATCTCGATCGGTATCCCGAACTGGCATATTATATGATCCCAGATGATGTCGATGACCTCCTTTTCTCTGACTTTCTCGAACACATGTGCTTCAACCCACTTGGAGAAGTAATCGGTCATAAGAAAGATGTACTAAGCCTTACCGAGTGCCCGTGGTAAAGGACCTATGATGTCCATTCCCCACTTCATGAACGGCTAAGGGGAAAGGATAGGGTAAAGCAGCTTCCCTAGTTGGTAGATCATCGGGGCATGCCTTTGGCATTCATTGCATTTTTTAACAAAGTCCTTCGCATCCTTTTCTATTTCATTACAGAAATATCCGGCCCTGATCAATTTCCGAACCAACGATTCTGCTCCTGAATGGTTTCCGCAAGTACCCTCATAGACTTCCCCCATCACATAATCAATTTTCCCGGGCCCCAAGAATCTTGCCAATGGCCCGAAAAATGACCTTCGGTATAGTTGGCCTTCAACTAAGCTAAACTTGGCAGCTTTAGTTCAAAGGGCCCTTGATTCTTTAGGATCCGATGGTAGTTACCCCTTCTAAAGGTAGTCTACGTATTTGTTTCTCCAATCCCAATTCAAACTTGTTGAGTTTACCTCGGTATGACCTCCATATATCACCAAGCTCATCAAATGCATCACCGTTCCGGAATTGAATTCATCGGAGTCGACTGACGATCCTAGATTAGCCAATGCATCGGCCTCGCTATTCTGATCTCGGGACACATGTTGTAATGTCCATTCCTTGAACCAATGTAACACCGCTTGTAATTTATCCAAGTATCTCCGCATCCGATCTTCTTTGACTTCAAACATTCCGTTAACTTGGTTAACAACGAGAAGGGAATCGCACTTGGCTTTGATCGCCTCAACCCCCAGGAGTTAGCCAGTTATAGACCTGCAATCATAGCCTCATATTCGGCTTCATTGTTAGTCAATTTCATAGTTCTAATAGATTGCCTTATTATATTACCCGTGGGTGGTTTTAGTATGATTCCCAACCCGGACCCTTTCCTGTTAGAGGCACTGTGCGTGAATAGGGTCCAGACCCTCGAGCTAGTCCCCGAAGCGAGTAATAATTCTTTGTCGACCTCAGGGATCAAAGACGGTGTGAAATTAGCCACGAAGTCTGCCAATATTTGAGACTTTATAGCAGTTCGGGGCTTATATTCAATATCATACCCGCTAATCTCTACAGACCATTTTGCTAGCCGGCCTAAGAGCACGGGTTTATGCATAACATTTCTTAGCAGGTGCGAGGTCACGACACATATAGGGTGACATTGAAAATATGGTTTTAGTTTCCTAGATACGCTTAGTAAGGCAAGCGCTAACTTTTCTAGGTGTGGATACCTTGTTTCGGCATCATCTAGGGTTCTACTAACATAATAGATAGGAAACTGCGTGCCTTCTTCTTCCCGAACCAGGACACCACTTACCGCGACCTCATATACTGCCAAGTAAAGGTACAACTGCTCATTCGCTTTTGGGGTGTGCAGCAAATGAGAGCTCGATAAGTATTGTTTGAGCTCTTCCAAAGCCTTTTGGCACTCCGGGGTCCATGAGAAGTTGCTCTTTTTCTTTAGTAAAGAGAAAAATTGGTGGCTTTTGTCCGATGACCTAGAAATAAATCAACCCAGTGCGGCTATCCGCCCGGTTAGCCTCTGCACTGCCTTGACATTGTCAACCACAGTGATATCTTCTATGGCCTTTATTTTATCTGGGTTGATCTCTATTCCCCTGTTAGATACCATAAAACCGAGAAAGTCTCCGGAGCGAACTGCGAAGGCACACTTATCTGGGTTCAGCTTCATATTGTATTCTCTTAGTATGTCAAAGGTTTCCTATTTGTTCCTCAAATATTAGATTAACTAAGGGTTAATATGTGGCACCAACATTTTTAACCCAAACAACATCATATTATAACAATAAATGCCGAACTTAGTTACGAAAGACGCTTTCTCTTGGTCGCTCGGTTCCATCCATATTTGGTTATACCCGAAATAGGCGTCGAGAAAGCTCAGTTATCTCGTGCCCAACCATCGCATCGATTATTCGGTCGATGTTAGGCAAAGGAAACGAGTACTTAGGTCATGCCTTATTTAAGTCCTTATAATCTACACGCATTCTAAGCTTGTTTCCTTTTTTAGGTACGGTGACTATGTTAGCTAGCCAATCCGGGTATTTGACCTCCCGAATGGAACCTATTTTTAAGAGTTTAGATACCTCGCCTTTGATAAATACGTGTTTGATTTCGAACTATGGCCTCCTCTTCTATTTGACCGAGTGGAATTTTGGATCCAAGCTCAATTTGTGAGTTGTTATCTCTGGTGGGATTCCTGTCATATCTTAGTGGGACCAGGCAAAACAATCGGCATTAGCTATAAGGAAATCAATGAGTTTTTTCTTGATCATGGGATTTAGCCCCGTGCCCAGGTATACCTTCTACCGGTAGGTGCTCGATCAATATGATTTGTTCCAGTTCCTCGATCGTTCCCTTGGTGGCATCAGCATCATCGGGTGAAACAAAAGATCTCGGGACCCCAAAATCATCTTCTTCATAGATGAGACGTTCTCCCGTTTTCCTGGCTCGGTCGAGTCCGAGAAGAACGATATGGATCTCTCCAGCACATAGTCTCGAGTTCGTTTTTCTCTTATGATAGAAACTTTGGTGCATTTTATCATTAGCCCTTGTAGAACATCTACTCCTCTGATAATCATGTTAATCACATGTTGAAGTTCTTCCTGCTCGATTTGTTTGGTGGTGTCCCTGTTTTTGAAATGGTTTTTGGCCCGCTCACTTAGGAATTCCCAAAGATGCACATTGTTGAATAAACGAGCCACTTCTTCCCTTAACTGTCGATAATTCTCGATTTTATGCACGTAGGTACCGTGATATTTGCATAGCAAATTATGATCCCTTTGTGTCGGATCGGATTGGAGTGGCCTCGGCCACTTGGTCTCCTTGATGCAAGAAATGGTTGATACTATACTCGTTGCATCCACTTTGAAGATATATTCTGATAGCCTTGTATCGTCTCCGACTCCGAGGGGTCTGTCGAAACCGTTTCTACAAACCAAACCTCGGTTGCTTCGAACCTAGTCACTCCTTCTATCGTTCCTAGTTGAAAGCGATTGGGTCTGTTGCCCCTTCTATCTGAGTTATATGGCTAGTATCTATCTCGGGGTGGGCCTCGACTCCTGATCTACTATTATTTTAGACTTTTCATTTGCTCTATTGGGATAAACCGACCCCGAGGGATCCCCTAGTTGGTCGTCCTCGACTCTGATCTTTGACTGGTACCTGTTGTGGACATCGGCCCAGGTAACTGCTTGGTACTCTACCATGTTTTGCTTCATTTGTTGAGATACAACTGAACTTCGAGGGTTGAGTCCATGAGTAAATGCCTGAACGAATATGTCACAACCCAACCTAGGGCCGTGACAGATAACCGACACTAAGTGCCGATCATCACTAAACTTGCTGATAATCTACTAATCATAAATTAAACGGATAAATTGAACAAGAAGAAGCATAGCTGATAAGAACTTTACAATCTGAAAAGCTGACAAGGTTAACACAAGCTGACATATAAAAACATACTAACTGCACAGATGCATATCTACAGAACTCTAGGAGTGCTGAACTGAAAAAGTATTGGACATAACAGGCCTCGTCATACCCATACTAACTGACTGTACACATACCAAAAGATAAGTAACTCCGGGAGTAAGCGGAGTGACTCCAACAATTGGTGGATGGCCTACTAATGTGGCTCAAACGCTGATCTATCTATACCTGCGCGACATGAAATACAGCGCTCCGAAAGGGACATGAGTACGATATGTACAAAGTGTGTAGGGTGGAAAGCATATGTAAATCATACTAAAGTATGACTATAAGATGGAAATCTGAAGATAAGCTGAAAGTTAAACAACAGTCTAAACTAGCAACTGATCTGGAACATAACTGAAGTTTAAGCTGAAACTGTGCTGAAGCTGAACAACTATCTGAACCGGTACATGTCCGGTGTTATGGGCTATATCCCCCTAATCAGGTAACTGTAAAACTGAACTAGCCTCGTGTATAGTCATGCAATGCCAACTGTAGTTATATACGCGTATATAATATGTCTGAATGGTGTTATGGGCTATATCCACCCAGCAGGTAAATAAATTGATAGCACCAAGGACAAGGATAGAGTTTTGGAAGCTCCAATAAGGCCATTTACAATATCTCAAGTTAAGAGTTGCAGACTAAGGTTGCTTGGCTTCAATGGCAAATAAAGAAGCTTTTAATTGTAGAGGAAGAGCTCAATCCCAAAGGAGATGAATTGTACAAGTTTTATAATTATTTAGTGGCCCAAATTCAAGTCCAAGAGGAGGAAGATTGGGTCCCGAACTCGGCCCTTGAAATCCAGCAAAAGGGTACCCAGAAGAGCTCAAAATGAGCTTAAAAGAGGTCCAAAAGGGGGTGTTTGAAAAGGAGCCCAATTAGAGTCCAAACCAATGGCCCAAACTATTAGTTTTAATGTCCAAATCTTCCCCAATGAGATTTGGCCGCCCACCCTACCTAATTTTAATGACTTTTCTTATTCCTTAGCAACCACCCTACCTAATTTTAATGACTTTTTATACCTTAGAAGCCACCCTACCTAATTTTAAGGACTTTTATTCCTATAAATAAGGAGTTCTTCTCATTCATTGAGGTCTTCATTATTTATTAAGAATATTATACTTTGAGAGTTTTTTTGAACCTTTGTTACTTATGCTTTGAGATTTATCTTTTAACCTTTACTAGTTTATAGTTCAAGGTAGATAGATAACTTCGTTATTGTGATATCATTGATTACTTTGTGGTATTCTTAGAAGGCAATTAATATGAGTTATTAATTATTATCTCACGTTACTCGTAAAGCAGTCAAGATTCGAATCTATTATTTTGATTTGTTTTTAAGTAAAGGCGTTTGATTTCATCAATAAATCAAAATGTTGTTGCTTGGATCTTGTCAAAGCTATAGAACTTGCGTTCTTGGAAGGTCTTGGAATTCTCTCCTTCAATTTTTCCAGGTCCTTTATTTTCTGCACTTTAATTCTAGTTGTTAAATTCCTTATTGTTATTGCTTCCGTATTGACTTCTCAAATACTTACTCTAGTTTAGATTCCCGACCTTGTTGTTATCAAGTGGTATTAGAGCGGTTCTATCAAGATTTCGTTCTTGATAATTTTAGGGATTTGTTGAATACTAAGAGCAAAAGAAATGAGTTAAAAAAAAAGCAAAAAAAAAACAGTTTTAAAAAAAAGGAATTGATTGTTCTCCGGGAACTTTCTTTTGTATCTAATTTGTTTCCAAAAACTATCGAAGGAAACAAGAAGACATTTCAAAGATAAGAAAAAAAAATTAATTTTTCATACTCTTTCTAATCTAAATATATAATCATTTCCTTTTTGGTTCGTGTCTTGTTTCAATCGAGCCTAATAGTTCTAGGATTTGGTTCTTCTTTCATTTGTTCCCCAAAAATCTATATTTTACTACTAAGAACTTTATACGAGTTGGGTTTAACTATTAATCTACAAAGTATTTTGTTCAAAGGTTATTTCGAGAGGAAAAAAGGCAAAGTGTGTGTGAGAACAATTGAGAGAAAAGTCAATTTGTTTGATACAGTTTAATTATTTAAAATGTCACGTACATGTAGTGATGATGAATGAAGGGTTCTTCAAGAAGCCGAAATCAAAGCAAGAAATGATTTTACCTTGCAAGCTATACATCAACAATTCGAAAGGTGGAATTTTCAACTCCAAGAGATGAGGGACACCATTGCTGGGCAAAATGATACAATAGCAGAACTTATATGGGAAAATAATGTTAGGCCCCAAGCTAGGAGAAATGTACCTCTTGCTCCCATTGTAAATCAAGAAAACCCTATAGATGATTTTAATGATATTGATTTTGATAGGGTGGGAAGAGATAGAAGGGGACAAAAAGGTAGAGTAGAAGATGATAATATAAGTAGTATAAAGATGAAGATGCCATCTTTCAAGGGAACAAGGGATCCAGACTTGTACCTTGATTGGGAGAGAAAGGTTGAAGCCATCTTTGACTGTCACAACTACTCTGAGGGTAAGAAGGTTAAACTTGCTGTTGTTGAGTCTTCTGACTATGCTGCTATTTGGTGGAAAAAGCTTACTAGGGACATATTGGAAGAAGGACAAGCACCAATTGCTACTTGGGCTGAGATGAAGAGGGTGATGAGGAAGAGATTCGTACCATCACACTTTCAAAGGGAGCTACAACAACGTCTTCAAACACTGAAGCAAGGGTCCATGTCTATGGATGAGTACTTTAAGGCTATGGATATGGCTATAATGCAAGCTAATTGTATGGAGGAAGAAGAGACTACAATGGCTAGGCTTTTTTAAATGGTTTAAATAAGGAAATAGTTTATGTAGTAGAATTACAACAATATGTAACAATAGATGAGTTAGTGGATTTGTCTGTAAAGGTAGAAAAGCAAAATTAAAAAAAGCAAACTAGCTCGTGGAAAGGTCGGTCAAACACCATCTCCAAGAAGCCATGGCCGAATCAAGAGATGAAGAGTTCTAGACCTCAAGAATACAAGGATAAAGGTAAATTTGAGAACAAAGAGGGAGGTAAAACCTTTAACCCTAAACCTTTTACACCTTCTAGTTCTATTCAATGTCATAAATATAACGGAGGGGGACATATGATGCATGAATGTCTAAGTAGAAGAAACATCATTCTTAGAGAAGATGGAGGATATGACAGTGAAAAAAGTGAGGGAGATGTGAGTGATGAAGATGATATAGAACTACCTAATGATGGCATGATTGGGGTAGTTAGGAGGATTATGACTATCAATTTGGGAAGCAATAGTAAAGAATAAAGGGAGAATATATTCCATACTAGGTGTGGGATAAAGGGAAAAACTTGTTCTATGCTCATTGATAGTGGTAGTTGTGCTAATGTGGTGAGTTCGTACTTTGTGGAAAAACTGGAACTTACATGCATGAAACACCCCACTGTCTATAGACTCCAATGGTTAAATGATAATGGTGAACTAACGGTAAACAAACAATGTATGATTTCATTCAATATTGGTAGATATGAGGATGATATTCTTTTACATAATCCCTATGCAAGCTTGCCATATCTTACTGGGTCGTCCTTGGCAGTATGATAAGAATGTTTTTCATGATGGAAGGAAGAATAGATATTCTCTTGAGCTAAATGGCAGGCAATTTACTCTTGCACATTTATCTCCTTCTCAACTGTTTGAAGATCAAAAGAGATTAAGGGAAATAATGGAAAAACCAAGGGAGGGATAAAAAGCGAGCTTGAGGAAAATGAAAAGAAAGGAGGCCAAGAGTTAGAAAAAAAGAGAGATGGCCGAGAGAAAGAGAGAGAGGGCAGCAATTTGAGAGAAGAGATAAAAATGGGTTTGAATAAAAAAAATAGAAAGTCTTGGTAAGAGGAAAGAGGTTAAGGAAAGGAAAAAGAGAGTTTCTATATAAAATCCAAAGAGTGTTTAAATGCAAGAATAAAGGGATTGCCCATAATACTACGTACTTATAAAGAAGCTTTGATTAATTCTGAGTTACTAACTTCTTCTTTGCCAAGTAGTATTTCTTCTCTTTTGTAAGATTTTGAAGATGTCTTTCCGGAAGATATTCCTAATGGATAGCCACCTTTGTGTGGAATTGAGCATCAAATTGATTTTGTGCGTGGATCACAAATTCCAAATAGGCCTGCTTATAGGAGTAATCCAGAAGAGACAAAAGAGATTCAAAGGCAAGTTGAGAAGTTGCTTGAGAAAGGCTTTGTGAGAAGGAGCATGAGCCCCTACTCTGTTCCCGTCCTATTGGTACCCAAAAAGGATGTAACAATGGAGGATCTGCGTGGATTGTAAAGCAATCAACAAGATAATGGTAAAGTATCACCATCCTATTCCTCGTCTTGATGTCATGTTGGATCAGTTACATGGATCCAAAATCTTTTCTAAAATTGATCTAAAAAGTGGTTACCATCAGATTCGAATGAATCCTGGAAATGAAAGGAAAACTACTTTTAAGACCAAATACGGACTTTATGAGTGGTTAGTTATTCCTTTTGTCTTGACTAATGCACCTAGCACTTTCATGATATTAATGAAGCATGTCTTTAAAGATTTTCATGGAAAATTTGTTCTAGTGTACTTCGATGATATCTTGATCTTTTTTAACACATTAGAAGATCATGTAGAACACCTAAAATAAGTTTTTGAAGTTCTTAGAAAGCAACTTTTATTTGCTAATCTTAAAATGTGTACTTTTTGTGTGGATCGTGTGATTTTCTTGGGTTTTGTGGTTAGTTATAAAGGAGTTGAGGTTGATGAAGAGAAAACCAAAGCAATAAAAGAATGGCCTAAACCTAAGAGTATAACTGAAGTTAGGAGTTTTCATGGACTTGCTAGTTTTTATAGGAGGTGTGTGAGAGACTTTAGCACCATTGCTTCTCCTTTAACTGAAGTTATTAAAAAGGATAAGATTTTTACATGGCGAAAAGAACAAGATGATACTTTTAACTTGTTGAAAGAAAAGTTATGTTCTGCTCCATTGTTACAATTGCCTAAACTTTCTAAATCTTTTGAAATTAAATGTGATGCTTCTGGCAAAGGAATAGGTGTTATTTTGATGCAAGATTATAAATCTATTGCCTACTTTTAGTGAGAAGTTGAGTTGAGCCACATTGAACAATTCCACTTATGACAAAGAGCTATATACTTTGGTAAGGGCTTTAGCTACATGGCAACATTACTTGTGGCCAAGAGAGTTTGTCATTAAAACTGACCATGAATCCTTGAAATACTTGAAGAGTCGAGGTAAGCTTAGTAGGAAGCATGCTAAGTGGGTTGAATTCATTGAAACATTTTCTTATGTAATTTCTTACAAACAAGGAAAAGAGAGTGTTGTTGTTGATGCACTTTCAAGAAGGTATATCTTAGTTTCTACTCTGACTTCTAAATTTATGGGTTTTGATCAAATCAAGGGACTTTATGCTAATGATGTTGATTTTGGCAAGATTTTTGCAGATTGTAAGTTGGGTCCTTTTGAGAGGTTTAATCTCCAAGATGGGTTTCTCTTTAAGGAAAATAAGTTGTGTATTCCTAATTGCTCTTTACATAAAGTATTTGTAAGAGAAGCATATTGTGGAGGGCTTATGGGTCACTTTGGAGTCCCAAAGACACTAGGCATACTTGCTGAAAATTTGTTTTAGCCTGGAATGAGAAAAGATGTTGAAAGAATGTGTGCACGGCGTTTGGAATATAAACAAACTAAATCTAAAGTGTTTCCACATGGTCTTTACATGCTATTACCCGTTCCTACTTCACCTTGGATTGATATTTCTATGGATTTTGTGTCACGTTTGCGTAGAATAAGGTATGGTAAGGATAGTATATTTGTTGTGGTAGATAGGTTCTTCAAAATGGCTCATTTTATTTCTTGTTTAAAGACTAATGATGCTTCACATGTTGCTGATCATTTTGTAAAAGAAGTTGTTAAATTGTATGATATACCTAGAACTATTGTTAGTGATAGGGATGCTAAGTTTTGAGCCACTTTTGGCGTGTATTTTGGAGAAAGTTAGGCACTAAATTATTATTTTTTACTTCTTGTCACCCACAAACTGATGGACAAACTAAAGTAGTTAATAGAACATTAGGAAACATGTTGAGGGCTGTTTTGAAAGGTAAATTAACTTCTTGGGAAGATCACTTACCTATGATTGAATTTGCTTACAATAGAACAATCCATTATTCTACATGTATGTCTCCTTTTAAGGTTGTTTATGGCTTTAATCCCTTTACTCCTCTTGATTTATTAGAATTAACTACTAATGATATTGCTAATATTTATGGTAGGACAAAGGCTGAGATGATAAAAATATTCATGAGCAAACAAGGCTTGCAATTGAAAAGAAAAATGAGCAAACTTCCTTGAGAAAGAATAAGGATCGAAAACAAGTTGTTTTTAAACCCGGAGATTTAGTTTGGGTTCACTTTAGAAAGGAGAGATTTACTTCCAAAAGGAAGTCAAAGTTGCATCCTAGAGGAGATGGCCCATTTCAAGTCCTTGAAAGGATTGGAGACAATGCTTACAAGCTGGACCTTCCTGGTGAGTTTCAAGTAAGTGCAACATTCAATGTTGCTGACTTGTCTTTGTTTGATGTAGGATCGAATTCGTGGACGAATTCTTTTCAAGAAGAGGGGAATGATAGAATCAAGGACAATGATAGAGTTTTGGAAGCTCCAAGAAGGCCATTTACAAGATCTTAAGTTAAAGAGCTGCAGACTAAGGTTGCTGGACTTCAATGGCAAATAAAGAAGCTTTTAATTATAGAGGACGAGCTCAAGCCCAAAGGAGATGAATTGTACAGGTTTTACAATTATTTGGTGGCCCAAATTGAAGTCCAAGAGGAGGAAGATTGGGTCCCGAACTCGGCCCTTGAAATCCAGCAAAAGGGAGCCTAGAAGAGCTCAAAATGAGCTTAAAAGAGGTCCAAAAGAGTTTGTTTGTAAAGGAGACCAATTGGAGTCCAAACCAATGGCCCAAACTAGTAGTTTTAAGGTCCAAATCTTTCCCAAAGGGATTTGGCCGCCCACCCTACCTAATTTTAATGACTTTTCTTATTCCTTAGAAACCACCCTACTTAATTTTAATGACTTTTTATGCCTTAACCGCCACCCTACCTAATTTTAAGGACGTTTACTCCTATAAATAAGGAGTTCTTTTTATTCATTGAGGACTTCATTATTGATTAAGAATATTATACTTTGAGTGTTCTTTTGAACCTTTGTTACTTATGCTTTAAGATTTATCTTTCAACCTTTACTAATTCATAGTTCAAGGTAGTAAGATAACTTTTTTATTGTGATATCATTGATTACTTTGTGGTATTCTTAGAAGACGATTAATACGAGTTATTAATTGTTGTCTCAAGTTACACGTAAAGCGGTCAAGATTCGAATCTATTGTTTTGATTTATTTTAAAGTAAAGGCTTTTGATTTTGTCAATAAATCAAAACGTTGTTGCTTGGATCTTGTTAAGGCTATAGAACTTGCATTCTTGGAAGGTCTTGGAATTCTTTCCTTGAATTTTCCCATATCCTTTATTTTCTGTACTTTAATTCTAGTTGTTCAATTCCCTATTGTTATTGCTTCCGCATTTACTTCTCAAATTCTTACTCTTGTTTGGATTTCCGACCTTGTTATTATCATAAATAATCACCAAGCTCAAATGGTGTTATGGGTTATCTCCCCCCAGCATATAATTAATAGGCCTCGCTAGTGTTATGGGTTATCTCCCCCCAGCATATAATCAATAGGCCTCACTGGTGTTATGGGCCATATCCCTCCAGCATAATCAATGTAAGCATGTATGAGGCATAACACATGTGGCAACATCATATGGACTCAAGAGATCATAAAGGAAACAATAAACGAAATCACAAACGTAATCTGACGCTCGTCATCCATAAGTTGGACGGAGGATGTTATCCCCATTTTAGGGAGAAACTGAGTGTGTACATGAGACACTAAGGTTAATTAACTCATTAGGATCCCTCTATAATCAATTTAGAACCAAGGAATTCAAGATTTTCCTTCGTTAATTCTTCTTTTTGTTTTTTATTCATTTTGTATTCAGAATGTTTCTGCCACCGTCGGACGCCGGCGACATGAGGTCCATAATCTTTCTGAAAGGGTATATACTTTTCCAAATCCCCGCAAACCCTTCGTTCCGTTCAACATCAGAATCTCATCGGCACCTTCTACTAACTCCATCACCATCTACGTTAGCCGTCATCCTATACAATCTCGATTTCCATGAGCTGACCAATGCATCTCTCAACTCCAACATCTCTACCATTAATTTCCCACTTACCATTTTCGCCCCTATAAATTCCTCCCTCCTCACTTGCCCTTCTTCTTCCCTTCCCCTGCTTCTTCAAACCATTCTGTTCTTGGTCTCTACTCTTTCCACTCCTCCATAACCTAGCTTTTGGTACATAGATTGAAATTTTAGCCCTTTCAGCCAGCTAGTCGTAATCCATCACCGCCGGCAAGATTTCCATTAACTTCAAGGGATGCAATCCAGGTTCTATTGTTCCTCTCTTGTCTTGATATTTTAATAGTTTGATATTTTAGCATAATTGTATCTCCTTGCCTACCTATTTTGTTCTTGAATCTTTAGTTAGTATTTACCCTAACATTGTCTAATTAATTGCATTAGTGACAGCTTTGCCTACTTGTTTATATTGTTATCTACCTGTTTACATCTTTATTTCAAATCTTTATTTCATATCCCCTAGTAGTTCTGCTCTAGTTTTGCACATTTTCTTTTTGACCTTTAGTTGTAGATTATAGTCCCTTTTAGCTCTTTTATTGTATGTCTTCACCTATTTTTTTATTCTTTAGTTGTAGATTATAGTTTCCTTTTGTTCCTTTATTTTATTTCTTCACCTATTTTTCTGACCTTTAGTTGTAGATTATAGTTCTCGTTAGTCCCTTTATTTTATTTCTTCACCTGTTTTGCGACCTTTAGTGGTAGATTATATTTTGGTAATTCATTTTATTTTTGTCGCTTGTTTTCGGGATAGTGCTTGCGTAGTGACTCCTAGATTATAGTGGCTTTGGTGAAAGATGGTAGGGCAAGGTCTTATCTTTGGGGGTGTCAGCGCGGGGGAGGGGGTAGGGGTAAGGGGGTAAGAGGGCTAATGGAGCTACTAGGCTGAGAGTGGGGTCTTGGAACATAGAAACTTTGATTGGAAAATCTGTAGAATTAGCGAAGATTTCGAGAAAAGGAAGATTAATATAGCTTGTGTACAGGAGACTAGGTGGGTAGGACATAAGGCGCGAGATGTAGACAGGTTCAAACTATGGTATTTTGGGATACTGGGAGGCAGAAATGGGGTAGGTATCTTGGTTGATAAGGACCTCCATGAACTAGTGGTGCAGGTTAGGAGGGTGAATGGCAGGCTGATGACTATTAAGCTAGTTGTTGGAGGTTTTACTTTGAACATAATCAGTGCGTACGCACCCAAAGCAGGCTTGGATGAGGAAATCAAGAGGCATTTATGGGAGGATTTGGATGAGATGGTGTGTGGTATCCTACATACCGAGAAGCTTTTCATAGGAGGAGATTTCAATGGTCACATTGGAGCGACGTCTGGGGGTATGATGATGTGCATGGTTGCTTTGGTTTTGGAGATAGAAACGGAGGAGGAATGTCTCTGCTGGACTTTGCTAGAGCATTTGATTTGGTGATAGAAAACTCGAGTTTCCTGAAGAAGAGGGAGCACTTGGTCACCTTACGGAGTTCGGTGGCCGAGACTCAGATTGATTATTTACTCTGCAGGAAGTCCGATAGAGGTCTTTGCACGGATTGCAAAGTCATTCCGAGTGAGAACCTCTCGACCTTTCATAGGCTCTTGGTCATGGACCTTGAGATCACGAGGAAGAGGAGGAAGAGGGCGATGTATAGCCCATATAGGATCAAGTGGTGAGCCTTGATGGAAGCTAAAGCGCAGGAGTTGGGGGTCAAGCTATTGACTATGGGGGCTTGGAGGAGTAGTGGGGACGCAAGCGCTATGTGGACCACGACTACGCAGTGCATTAGGGAAGCCGAGAGAGAGGTATTAGGGGTCTCAAAGGGTTACTCTGGTAGTCACAAGGGAGACTGCTTGTGAAATGGATAGGTGCAAGGAAAAGTGGAAACTAAGAAAGTAGTGTATCTGAATAGGGAGAATTATAAGTTGGCTAAGAAAGAGGCAAAGCTAGCAGTTACGGCGGCCAAGACTGCAGTTTTTAGCCATTTGTATGAGGAACTCGAGGGTTAAGGTGGGGATAAGAGGTTGTTCAGGTTAGCCAAGGCGCGAGAAAGGAAGGCGCGTGACTTGGACCAAGTGAAGTGCATAAAGGACGAAGAAGGTAGAGTTTTGTTCTATGAGGGGCTTATTCGTCGGAGATGACAGACCTACTTCCATAGTCTCTTGAATGAGGAGGGGAACAGGAGCATTGTACTGGGTGATTTGGAACTCTCCGGGACTCGTTGTGACTTTGGGTATTGTAGGCGGATTATAGTTGATGAAGTTGAGGGGGCTATGCGTAAGATGAGCAGGGGCAAAGCGACCGGGCCGGATGAAATCCCGATGGAGTTTTGGAAGAGTACGGGCAAGGCAGGCTTGGAGTGGCTCACTAGGTTATTTAATGTCATTTTTAGAACGAAGAAGATGCCCGAAGAGTGGAGGTGGAGCACGATGGTTCCTTTATACAAGAACAAGGGTGATATCCAAAATTGCAATAACTATCGGGGTATCAAGCTGCTTAGCCATACTATGAAAGTCTGGGAGAGAGTGGTAGAGCTAAGGGTGAGGAGGAGTGTATCTATTTCCGAAAATCGGTTTGGGTTTATGCTGGGGCGTTCGACTACATAAGCCATCCACCTTATTAGGAGATTGATGGAGCAGTATAGGGAGAGAAAAAAGGACTTGCATATGGTGTTCATCGACTTATAAAAGGCGTATGATAAAGTTCTGAGGGAGGTTTTGTGGAGATGTTTGGAGGCTAGAGGTGTACCTGTTTCCTATGTTAGGTTGATTAAGGACATGTATTATGGAGCAAAGACCCGAGTGAAGATGGTGGGTGGGGACTCGGACCATTTTTCGGTTATGATGGGGTTGCATCAGGGGTCGGCACTCAGCCCTTTTTTATTTGCTCTGGCGATGGACGTACTGACGCGCCATATCCAAGGGGAGGTGTCGTGGTGCACGCTATTTGCAGATGATATTGTATTGATTGACGAGACTCAAGACGGTGTGAACGCGCAATTAGAGGTATGGAGGTAGACCCTGGAATCTAAATGTTTCAAGTTGAGCAGGACCAAGACAGAATACTTAGAGTATAAGTTCAGTGGCGAGACTCAAGGAGGGGAAGGGGAGGTGAGGCTGGACTCGCAGGTCATCCCTAGGAGAGAGAATTTTAAGTACTTTGGGTCAATTATTCAGGGGGATGAGGAGATTGATGAAGATGTCACACATCGTATTGGGGCGAGATGGATGAAATAGAGACTCGCTTCTGGTGTTTTGTGTGACAAGAAGGTGCCACCGAAACTTAAGGGTAAGTTCTACAGAGTGGTAGTCAGACCAACGATGTTGTATGGGGCTGAGTGTTGGCCAGTCAAGATCGCTCATGTCTAGAAGATGAAGGTAGAAGAGATGAAGATGTTGAGATAGATGTGCGGACACACCAGGTTAGATAGGATAAGAAATGAGGTTATTCGCGACAGGGTGGGTGTGGCCCCCTATTGAGGACAAGATGTCGGAAGCACGGCTGAGGTGGTTTGGTCATGTGAGGAGGAGGAGGAGGAGCATTGATGCCCCGATGAGGAGGTGTGAGAGGTTGACATTAGAGGGCCTACGGAGAGGTAGAAGTAGGCCAAAGAATAGGTGGGGAGAGGTTATTAGGTAAGACATGACGCAACTTCAGCTGACTGAGGACATGACCCTTGATAGGAAGGTATGGAGGTCGAGGATTAGGGTAGTAGAGTAGGTAGTCTAGAGTGTTCATAACAGTAGTATTGATAAGTAGTCTCGCTTTCTGTTGGTAGTAGGTTTTTATGACTAAGCGTTATTTTCTTTCATTGTTGATCACCTTACTATCTTGTTATTTTTATTCTGTTTTATATGGCTTTTTGGTACTGTCCCTTCTTGTCTATATTTTCATTGATGTGGTACTTATGCTTTCCTGAGCCGAGGGTCTATTGGAAATAGCCTCTCTATCCTTACAAGGTAGGGGTAAGGTCTGCGTACATGCTACCCTCCCCAGACCCCATGGTGTGGGATAATACTGGTATGTTGTTGTAGTTGTTGAACTCAAGATTTGTCCAACTCTTCGAATTTCCAAAAATTTCAGCAGATTTTCCGCTAAAACTAGGTGATCCACAAAAACAACAGCAAGAACCACAATATACATGGAAATGGATACCCGGAAAAGATGATGATATCAAACTAAAAGAGATATAGTTATCCACAATAGTGTCAAACGATCGACAAAATGGAATTGTGAATGTAATGTCGAGTCATAGGGGCTAACTTGTCATATGAAAGTCTAAATATGATTTAAGAATAATTTAAGCATCAACACATGAAAATTAAACTTATAAAATCTTAAATGAAACTATTAGGATCATATGGGGGTTAGGTATATATAAAAACATCAAAGGAAATGGAACAAATGGAAGTCCGGATGGCATAGGCCAAATTGGCGATTAGCCATTTTGTTTTTGTCGTGTTTTGAAGTTCCAAACTAGACTATTTTCTTCCATAATTAACATATGGAATTCAATAATATACAAGGATATAATACATGCTGATATTTATCTTGAAAAACCCTTAAAAGATCAAGAAGAAAGGCTAGAACATAGCTAAACCAAATCATGCCGAAAACGAAACGAAAACCCTACATACCTCTTGTGTTCTTGCTTCCAAACCTTGTTCCCTTTGATCCACACCCTTAATTAAGCTTGTATAACTAAAATACAGAGGTGACAAGTTTCCTTAGACACGAAGCTCTTTCCAAAACATGAGTTATAAGGAGAAAGGAGGACTGCAAAGACTTACCTATGTCGTAAGGATCGCGTTGATGTGCTCGCATCTTGAGTTTGAGTTGCGGATGGTGGAATTACTTCAAACCCCTAAGGATGTATTTAGGATGTCTAGAGAGACCTTTTAGGTCTGATTTGTGTCGAAATGAGCCTTAGAGACAAAGGCTACAACTTTATATATCAAGATAATCCTCAACCGACCTTGTGGGTCCCAAAGGGAGCTGCTTGCGCAGTCTCGCAAAAATATAAATATCTCTCCACTATGACATCGTATCGACAAACAGTTTAATGCGCTTGAAACTATACTCGTATATCTTTAATTTGGTGGGTGTATCACCTTGTAATTCCTATTATTTTGAGAGAGAAGCTCAGTAACATTATACCTAAAGTTTAAGTTAAATTATGAACGTAACTTGCGACAACATTTGTTGACTTTTGTTTCCTAACTCGTTTGACTTCAAAACTTAACACACGACTATAATAAGACTAAATAACCTCATAATATCACCTACATATCATGTAAATCACCCTAGTATCACCCCAAAATTACGAGTGATAATATTCCCAACTTGTCGTTTCGACGAAACATATTTTCTTCGATTTGTTTAGCTTCTAAACCTTACAACCCTCTTGGTACTTGCAGTTCATGATATTAAATATGTGTAACCTCCAAGGTAACATGATTAACTTACTTTGATTACTTTCAAAGATGATCTAATTTTCGAGCATACATCAACTGACTTACGACGTACTTTTACGTATGAAAACATGGGGTGTAACATCATTCCCCCCTTTGGAACATTTGTCCTCGAATGTTGACTGATGTGCTTATCAATCTTATAACCTACAACTCTTACGAATACTTTTATATTGTCCTTTCTATCTAGACAATTGTTATGCGAATAAATCCAAAGTCCAGGGCATTCCCCCCTTTAGGCCTCTTTCTCACACCACGACCTTGGTTAGGAATTCTTCCAATATCGTAACTATTGCTACCTTCTATCATGAAACCGGTAGGACTCTGTCCATTTACGCACACCTATGCAACTCTTCTCTCCCTTTTTCCTCCAGCTTTTATCCATTCTCTCCAAGCCTCACTTTGTGAACATATACATAACTATTACCGAGGTCTACTACCCAACCCCAGGTTATTCTCTCCCTGCTTATCCTTTATGTATAAATCTAAGTCCTTTAATGCTTCCTCATTCTGTTCATCTTAAGAATGATAGCCTAATCTCATCTCATGCTTTTGAACTTTTATCCATTCACTGTTGATTCACCTTAATGTTGATCTATAATCTACCACCTATAACTTGAAACCTCTTATGTAATACATTGTCACTTGGCTCACATATCATCGGGGAACATCTGAAGTTATTTTTCGGATCCACCTAGGGATGATACTATAACTATATTTTATAGCATCTCAATGTGATTCATCTTATGGGGGTATTCTAATCCCCTTCAATTCATGAAATCCCTTCTCTTTGAATCATTACTCAATCGAAGGCCTAAACGTCATCCTCTTATCATTTACCATAATTACACTTTTATTCTACTACCAGGGCAGCATTCCATCTCTTCAAAATGCTCCTAGTCTTAAACTCCTTCGAGTTCATTCAGGCTATACTGAGCTTTCTATAACTTACGAAAACCATCAGCTCTCTTGTTTTGATGGGCTTAATCCTGATGCCTTACCTATTATTGTCACCTTCTCACTCACATTTTTATTAGCCTTACTCTTATCTACCTAAAACCTTGTCGCTCTGTCATACTTTAGCTTGCGACCTACATGTATCTATTCATACTACTCGCAGCCTTCATTTAATCTTGCTAGCACCATAGATTTCCTTGTGCTAGTCTATAACCTCAAGCGAGACATCACGCCGCCTCTAACTCTTATTTACTCTCGTAACTAGACCTCTCGGTACCTAAAAACTATAGGCTGGAAGATATGCTTCTGACAACACCACCATAATTTTTGGATACTGAATCACGTCGCTTCTAGCCCTCTATTTGAAGTCTAATCTATTCACAAGCGTCTATACTTGAGTATATTGTACCTTCTTCACATTTACCTTACTTACCTTTAAATCTCGCATCGTATCTTCTGTCGCTCTTGCTTGAGCTTCTATCTCTGTCAGTCCTCTGCTTATGTTTCCTTTCCTCGTGTGCTACGAAAAAATGCCTGAATACGTGCAATGTTCTCACCTGACTTCATAGATACAGTCATACACTCATTTACTAAGTGAGGACCAAGTCGCGCTACATACCTATGTACCTTGTCCTCCAAGTCTGATACAACTACAGGAGCAAACCTCGCCAAAGAATTAAAACAGAGGTTGTATTTTGCAACACTGATGCCCCATTGTCTCAATGTTAAGAACTGATCCAATCGTGCCCTACACGTCTCTGTAGGTAAGTAATGGCGGAGGAATGCCTCTGAGAACTCCCTCCATGTAGCTAGAGTAGTATTTGCTCCCCTAGATCTCCCAAGTGGAATACCAACCAGCTGCGATATCTTGTAATTTATATGCTGCCAATTCAACTATCTCTCTATCTGTGGCATGCATAACTCTAAGGGCTATGGCTATTCTGTCTAGAAAATCCATGGGATCCTCTGATGTGCTAGCTCCCGTGAAAGCTGGAGACTTCAATTTGAGAAAATCACGACTAGAACCCGTATCGTCACCCTGAGGACCTGTATGCTACCGTCTGACCTGAGTAACTGCAATGGTAGTCGATAATCTGACGGCCTCCCTCATGTCATCGTGCTGAGGAGCCAGGGGTGCGATAGCTGGAGCACCCCTAACCTCTCCCTGAATAGACGGAGTCTGTGAAGCTCCGGATGGAACCTCATATCTGGACTCCTCTTGCTTATATAACTCAGGGGGTACTCTGCTACTACCCTGGCCAGTAGGGCTACTTATCGGGCAGATCGGGCGGTTATTTACTCTTAACGGTTCAGCTTATCGGTTATCGGCTTTTAAATATATTAATTCGCTAGCCATCCGATAAGATATCGGGCGAATTGGTATCGGTTTAGCTATTAGGTTATTGGTGCGGTTATCGGGCCACCCGATAATTAAAAACCTATTTGGACTGACTACTTTTATTATGGGAACGAACTAAAATTAAATAAAAAGGCTACTGGAAACACCAAGTATAATGTTACAGTTCAGCTAGCTAGTTTGTTGGTCTTGTTCACAGAATGACATAATCACAGTTCATAAAGTTGTGTAGAAACTTGTGAATATTTTAGTTAACGAAGTATAATGTTACACAGACAAATCGAATGAACAAGTAAACTAATCAACTGCAATCTAAATGATATAACTGTTAACAAAGGGTGTAGAACCTTGTGAATGTTCTAAGAAGATAATTACAGTAAAATCACATTAGTTTTGTGTCTTAAGTGAGAATACAGCAAAGTTTTAATTAGCATGAAACTAGAGAGTAACATGTGATTGAACCCCAAGAAGGAAATAAAGCATTTGAGTGGCTTTAACTAAGCACTGTCTAAAGTAGTCATAAAGTAAATCATAGAGACAACATAAGTATAAAGCAATTTGCGGTTACAGCATCCGTTCACATGCATAATGCATTAAGGCTCAGATTTCATTTTTCCAGTGATCCCTTCAATACCAAAGGAAGAAACTTGAAATCACTTGCAAGAAACTTAACTAATTCCCTGTCAAACAACTTCACAGAGCTCTAAACTGAAAGGCCACCCTTGTACCTGTAAGGCACTATCTTGCTTTTTCAATTTTTTTTGCAGTATATTGGGTCAAAGAAAAGGAATCAGATACTATTCTGCCTAAATACTAGTAGTATATTGTATGCAATTTGAGAAGAATTGCCATAGGGAAGGAAGATGACTGATCACTTTGTGAGGACATAAACAGCATAGACAATACCAGGTAGCCATCCAAAGAGAGTCATCAAAACACAAATCCAGTGCTACAGATTGGGGCATGGGAAATGATCAAAATTGCTATAATGAAACAGAACCGATGCACATCCATAATTTGAATTCTTACCAGATATATTAACACTACACGTCAATTACGGAAGGGTCTTTTCCATCGCTAGCTAAATCTGAATAAAAAAATTAAAATAATGAGTCGTGCGATAAATATAAGCATATCCACAACAGTTATTTACAACAAATATAGTAACAATATTATTACCTTGTTCAAGCTGCTCGATTTTATCAAGATCTTCCTCAACACTAACAAGTTGTTTTAATTTTTTATTTCGAAGCCAATCTTGAAGACACACTAGAGCTTGCACCAATTTAGGAGTTAATGAACTCCTAAATGAATCAAGAAGACGTCCTCCCGTACTAAACGCACATTCGGATGCCACACTTGAAACCGGAATAGCTAATACATCACGAGCCATCTCCGCAAGAACAGGAAATCTAGCTGAGTTCAATTTCCACCAGAGAAGAACATCAAATTCTTTAGTGCCATCCTCAGTTTCTTCACCAAAATATTTATCTAACTCTGTTCTAGTATCCACACCTCCACTCCCACTTTTACATTTTTTTTATATCTTGCATGAGTGATTTTAAAAGTCATGTATTTTGGGTGCTTACTTGACTGCCAGAAAGCCCGGAAGTAGAAGTGTCCAATGAATAACAATCTAAAGATGAAGCAAGCACGACACCTTTTGAGCTGGACTTTACATACACACTAAATAATGAAGTCACATACTTCTTCACTTCTTCTTGTATAGTTGCCCCCGGATTTTCACCAAACATCTTTACAAGTGCATAGCCAACTGATTCGAGCTTGTAAGTGGATCCAAAATACATGAGATGAAAATTATCTTATTCATTTTCCCTGGATCACCCCAATACTTATCAAACTTTTCTTTCATCTTCTTTGTCATTTCACTTAAAACTGTATCTTCATTTGCTATTAATTGCTTCAAATAAACAGCAACCGCACAAATTTCAAGAAAATAAATATTCGATGTAAGATAACGTGATCCAGATATTTTCAAAGTAAGAAAATAGAAGACTTCAAGAAACTTTGTAATTCTTTTTACATTCTCCCAAACACTACTCAAAAGTTCACCTATAGGAATTCCAACTTCAATATAAGAATGCTCAAGATAATGTCTCAGGCCAATTTCACTAGAAGCATAATTTGAAAATGCACTTTCAAATTCAACAACCCTGCGCAACATCAAGTAGGTGGAATTTCACCTAGTTGGAACATCCAAGCATAAAGATTTTTTTACAATTTAGTTGTTCATCATCAAAACATTCTTGAAACCTCTTCAGCCTCGCATGAGATTGCCTAACATATCTCACTGCATACCTAACACGTTCAATAGACACTGAAGATTCTTTTAAACCATTCTAGACCACAAGATTCATGATGTGAGCCATACATCTCACGTGAAGTTGATTACCGTTCATCAAATTAGTTCCCATTTTTGTTAATTGCTTAGACAATTCTTTTATTGTCACATCATTTGAGCTTGCATTATCAATTGTAACAGTAACGATCTTATTTATCCCCCACTCACGTAAGCACCTACCATTACTATTTGCCATATCATCGCCTTTATGACTAACAATAGGATAAAAAATAATTATTCTCTTATGCATATTCCATTCGCTATCAATCAAATGGGCAGTGATACACATGTAATTGATTCTTTGTATAGAAGTCCAGGTATCAGTGGTAATACATACTCTTTATTTTGTTTCTATAAAAGACCTCTTCAACTTTTGCTTTTCTTCATTAAAAAGATCAAAACAATCCCTAGTTACAGTACTATGGGAAGGGATCCGAAAATAAGGTTGCACCACTTTCATAAAGTCTCTAAAACCTTCTTTCTCAATAAAGCTGAAAGGAAGCTCATCAACTATTACCATACGACATAACGCCTACCTACACTCTTCTTGATCAAATTTCCAAGTAACAATAACTACGTCACCCTGACTACCCCCCGCTACGTCACCCTGACTACCCCCCGGAACAGATTGAAAGCCTAAATTTGATTGTTTTTTATCAATAATAGCAGGGCGTTTAGGACACTTAAACATATGAGAAAGAAGTGTTGACGTACCGTCTTAGGTCTTAAAACAATACTCAATAAAGCAATAGTCACATTTTGCTTTTGTACTCCCTTCGGAAGTAATAATTTCTCTTAAATGATCCCACACAACAGACCTTTTTTCCTTTTTTGGTTATATTTGACTCCGTTATTTCAGCTTGACTTATTGCATTTGAATTAGAAGCCTCACTTTCACCCATCACCTTATCACTTTGTATATTTTCAGCCATGGTACAGATTAAGGAACTATCTGCAGAAAGACACAAGATTAAATTAAGACAGAAACAATAGTTAGTTTGAGGAAATTCAGTTAAAGATCGTGCTTATATCAACTAAATAAATGAAAGTTAACGGTATTGAACAAAACGATTGGCAAGGAGCTAAAAGAGATAAACCCCTCAACTAAAAGACTCAAACCAAGCTTTGTTCAGATAGGAAAAACACAAATATTCAGGAATACAGAAGAAAAAAAAAGCACTAATAAGTAATGGAAAAGCCAAAAATCAAATATGCAATTCTAATGTAATAAAACTAATACGCCTTAATGGAAAACTACATCTGCTGCTCTGGCTATGGAAAGAGACGAGAGGGAGACGGCGAGAGGGAGAGGCGATATGGCGAGTCGGCGAGAGGGAGAGGCGAGACGACGAGAGGGAGAGGCGATATGGCGAGAGGGCTGGCCGTTGGGTTTCTAAGGGAAATTAAGATTTTTAGATGTTAGTGTTTCTAAAGTCTAAATGTCTAATAGAGTAATACAGTGGCAGTACTGGAAGTGGAAGTGTGGAAGGGATTTTTATTATTTAATATACATAGTAACATATGGATATATATATATATATATATATATATATATATATATATATATATATTCTTAACGGGTTAACGGATTATCCGTTAAGAAAATTGAATAATCCGCCCCCAAACCGATAAGTCATTAATAAAAAAATTTCAATATGTTCCCCATCCATTAAACTGTTAATCCAATACCAATAAGCTATTAAGCCACTTTTGTGGTTCGGTTTTCGGTTTCAGTTCGGTTTTGAACACCCCTACTGGCCAACAACGGGTTTGCCCTTCTGGACAACTGTGAGTCTCTTCATCGGCATCACTATATATAAAACGTTTCGTCAGAAGGCTGAATTCTTATAACATAGCTCTATCACACGATCTAGAGAAGAAGGACAACCATCCTATAATGCTCTGTAGCCTCCTGTTTATCAGTGTGGCGCGCAACACACTCATAAACAAGACTCTACTAGATACGGCTTTTAGACACCCTAGGACTGAACTGCTCTAATACCATGTTTGTCACGACCCGGCCTAGGGTCACAACGGATAACCGACACTAAGCGCCGATCATTACTAAACTTGCTGATAATCTACTAATCATGAATATAAACGGATAAACTGAACAGGCAGAAGCATAGCTAATAAGAATTGTACAATCTGGAAAGCTGACAAGGGTAACACAAGCTGACAAACAAAAACATACTAACTGCACAGGTGCATATCTACAGGCCTCTAGAAGTGCTGAACTGAAAAAGTACTGGACGGAACAGGGCCCCGTCATACCCAAACTAGCTGACTATACACATACCAAAATATAAGTAACTCCGGGAGTAAGCGGAGTGACTCCAACAGCTAGTGGATGGCCTACTGATGTGGCTCAAATGCTGACCTATTTGTACTTGTGCGGCATGAAACGCAGTGCCTCGGAAGGGACGTGAGTACAATATGTACAAAGTATATAGGGTGGAAAGCATATGTAAAGCATACTAAAGTATGACTGTAAGATGGAAATCTAAATATAAGCTGAAAGCTAAACAAGAGTCTGAACTAGCAACTGAGCTGGAACTGAACCAAAGTTTAAGCTGAAACTGTGCTGAAACTGAACAACTATCTGAACCGGTACCTGTCTGGTGTTATGGGCTATATCCCCCTAATCAGGTAACTGTAAAACTGAACTAGCCTCATGTATAGTCATGCAATGCAAACTTAAGCTATATACGCGTATATAACATGCATGACTGGTGTTATGGGCTATATCCACCCAGCAGGTAAATAAATAATCAACAGGCTCAGCTGGTGTTATGGGTTATCTCCCCCCAGCATATAATTAATAGGCCTCGATGGCGTTATCGGCTATCTCCCCCCAGTATATAATCAATAGGCCTCACTGGTGTTATGGGCTATATCCCCCAGCATAATCAATGTAAGCATGTATGAGGCATAACACGTGTGGCAACATCATATGGACTCAAGAGATCATGAAGGAAACCATAAACGGAATCACAAACATAATCTGACGCTCGTCGTTCATAAGTTGGACGGAGGATGCTATCCCCATATTAGGGAGAAACTGAGTGTGTACATGAGAGACTAAGGTTAATTAACTCATTAGGATCCCTCTATAATCAATTTAGAACCAAGGAACTCAAGATTTTTCCAACTCTTCGAATTTCCAAAAATTTCGACAGAGTTTTCCCTAAAATTAGATGATCCCCAAAAACAATAGCAAGCACCACAATATACACAGGAATGGATACCCGGCTAAGATGATGACATCAAACTAAAAGAGATCCAGTTATCCACAATAGTGTCAAACGATCGACAAAATGGAATTGTGAATGTAATGTCGACTCATAGTGGCTAACTTGTGACATGAAAGTCTAAATAAGATTTAGGAATAATCTAAGCATCAACACATGAAAATTAAGCTTATATAATCTTAAATGAAACTATTAGGATCATATGGGGATTAGGTATACATAAAAACATCAAAGGAACGGAACAACCGGAAGTCCGGATGGCATAGGCCAAATTGGCGATTTGCCCTTTTGTTTTTGTCGTGTTTTGAAGTTCCAACCTAGTGTATTTTCTTTCATAATTAACATATGGAATTGAATAATATACAAGGATACAATAAATTCTGATATTTCCCTTGAAAAACCCTTAAAATATCAAGAAGAAAGGTTAGAACATAGCTAAACCAAATCATGCCGAAAACGAAACGAAAACCCTACATACCTCTAGTGTTCTTGCTTCCAAACCTTGTTCCCTTTGACCCACACCCTTACTTATGCTTGTATAACTAAAATACAGAGGTGACAATCTTCCTTAGCCACGAATATCTTTCCAAAACATGCGTTATAAGGAGAAAGGAGGACGGCTAAGTCTAACCTATGTCGTAAGGATCATGTTGATGTGTTCGCATCTTGATTTTGAGTTGCGGATGGTGGAATTGCTTCAAAACCCTAAGGATGTATTTAGGATGTCTAGAGAGACTTTTTAGGTCTGATTTGGGTCAAAATGAGTCTTAGAGAAGAAGGTTACAAATTTATATATCAAGATAATCCTCAACCGACCTTGTGGGTCCCAAAGGGAGCTGCTTGCGCAGTCTCGCAAAAACGCGAATATCTCTCCACTCTGACATCGTATTGACAAACGGTTTAATGCATTGGAAAATAGAATCGTAGATCCTCAATTTGTTTGGTGGATGAACCCGTAATTCCGATTAAATTGAGAGAAAATCTCAATAACATTAGACCTAAAATTTAAATAAAATTATGAACGTAACTTGCGACAACTTTTGTCGACTTTGGTTTCCTAACATGTTTGACTTCAAAACTTAACACACGACTATAACACGACTAAAATTCCTCATAATATCACCTTCATAGCATGTTAATCGCCCTAGTATCACCCCAAAAGTACGAGTTATAACATTCCCAACTTGTCATTTCGACGAAACATATTTTCTTCGATTTGTTTAGCTTATAAACCTTCCAACCTTCTTGGTACTTGCAGTTAATGATCTTAAATATTTGTAACCTCCAAGTTAACATGATTAACTTACTTTATGTACTTTCAAAGATTATCTAATTTTCGAGCATACATCAACTGACTTACGACGTACTTTTACGTACGAAAACATGGGATGTAACAGGCCCAATCGTTTGCAACCGGGGGCAGGTCCATCCGTTCCATCTGGAATCTCGACACGAATTCCCTAAGCATCTCGTTGTCCCTTTGACTTTGAATAGGTCCGATTTACTCGTTTCGACTTTGATAGCGCTAACATGGGCTTTAACGAAGGCATCTGCAAGCATAGCAAATGAATCAATAGAATTTAGAGGTAAGTTATGGTACCATGTCATTGCTCCCTTGGATAAGGTCTCCCCGAATTTCTTCTACAACACCGACTCGATCTAGTCATCCTAGAGGTCGTTGTCTTTTATTGCACACTTATAGGAGGTCACATGCTCATTGGGATTTATGGTCTCGTTGTATCTGGGAATGTCGGGCATTTGGAACCTTTTCAGAATTGGCTTTGGTGCAGTGCTTAGGAGGAAAGGTTTCTGAATGAACTTTTTGGAATCTGGTCCCTTCAATATTGGAGGCGCTCCCGGGATCTGATCGACCCTCGAATTATTAGTTTCCACCTTCTTGTCGTTCGCCTCTATCTTCTTCTCGCCGGATTCCACTCATTTTATCAGTGCTTCGAGAATTTTCATCACCTCCGAAGTTTTTTCGGGTCCGGATCCGTTGGGTTCTGTGACAATCTGTTCTTCTCTCTGAGCATCTTCTCCAACCTGTTTGGGTTCGGCCGTGTTGTGCGCGTGATTTTGACTCTGCAGTTGTGCAATAGCAACTTGTTGAGCTTGCAATATCTCAAAAATCAAATGTAAGCTAACTCCATCACCTCCCCCTTTCGGGTGCCTTGTTAACCGATGGTCGTGGTGCCCCGTGAATGTTGTTATCAGGATCAGTCGGTAGGTTGATGTTGATAGCAACCTGTGAATTGGCATCGACTGGGTCAGCGATCGAAAAGCCATTAGGGCCAACATGGGGTACGTTGTTGCTTGGAACCACGTTATTATTTTCACCGTGGTGGTCTGACTCGGCGTCAACACCCAAATGAGCAGATTGGGAATTTGACATATTGAATCATCCTGAAATCAAACTTCAAAGAACAAGCGTAAAATATAGTGTGTTATAAAGATCCATATTAAATCACCACTATTACCCTTAGCCTCACGGTGGGTGCCAAACTGTTTACCCTAAAAATGAGTAATAATTAAATCTGTACGCGGTTTAAAGGATACGTGGTTTAATTTAACATGAATGGTCAAAGACCAACAAGTAGTTGAATTAAAGGGAAACAAAACGATCAAACCAAATGTGACAAAGTAATTAAGCATGCGTTGGATTTGAATGTTAAAGGCCGGTTCCAATCGAGCCCTTGGAATGGAGCTCGATGGTAACTGAATGGATGAACAGCTTGAAGAACACTTGAACAATTGGTAAAAGACAAAAGTAAACTTTATTGCTTTGATATGTGTGCCAACAGTGACCCAAAAAATAAAAAGGTTCCCCTCTTTATATAGTAGAGCAGTTTTAGCTCTAATACAAGTCTAAATAAGGTAAAAATCCCTTCCTTCCTTTTTTCCCAAGAAAACACGATCCGCCGTTAATATCGGGCGTGATTCGTGTCGTAATATCCGGCTGGTATTGGATATTCCGGCTCCTCGTTTGTCCTTTTTAATTGTCTTCCCTTTAACCCTGATTCTTCGTTTCGCTCGAGCTTGATTCTTCCCGTGTTTGGCCATGCTCGATTCCCGACGTATCATTCATCCACCCCCGGGCTCCGATCTGCGGTCACCCTCGGCCTTACCCGAGCCAGCATCGAATCACGTTGTTCGTCGCTTCTTCATCGGGAAATCAGGGGTAACTTTATCCCCGATTTTACCCATACACAATTATCAAACTTAAATTTAAAGGGAGAGGGAGGGAAAACTAAGCATCGGCAATGGTGCATATTTCATTTGTTCTTAGCTTGGAGAATTAAAAGCATAACTCTTGCTTCAATTTTTTATCCATGTATTTTTCCATCTATATTTAGCAATTCATTATGTCATTCACACCTATAAATGAAACAAAAATAGTCCTAAGTGAGTATGTACTTTTGTCTTGAATTTTTTGAGTAAATACAAAATTAATATATCAAAATTAGAATACAGCATCCGAGGATAGAGGACTTTTGTTGCGACAGGTTTCTTCATTGAGTTAAATAAATAGGATGAATGATCATCATTTTAAGGAACTTAAAATTTGTTTTATCTAAATTTTATTTGATGACTCAAATATATTTTTAATAATATTATAACTTTTTAGTATTTATACTTATAGTACGGGGTACATGCACAACGCACGTGTCCAGAAACTAGTTACTGATACATCCAAATAGAAGAAACGTGTTTCTAATTTTGCAAATTAGAGCAGAATTAATAGGTCTTTGCAATCAGGAGAGAAGAAATCAAATATCAACGTAATTAACCATTAAGACTAAAAGTTTCAGCACTACAGGCTACTATGTGCTTAATAATAAGCAATGGCATTAAAACTTAGTTTGCGCACCTTTTTGCATAAGTTCACTAGGAAAAATAAATGGAAAAAGATCGAGTAAAAAGCAGAAAGAAGATTTGAGCATTACATCTTTACACGGAAAATCTAGCATTTTGTTCGAGTTTACTGGCACACATGAAAAGGGCAGCCCGGTTAACTACGCTCCCGCTATGCGCGTAGCCGGACCACAAGGGCCTATTGTACGCAGTCTTACCCTGCATTTCTGCAAGAGGCTGTTTCCACGGCTTGAACCCGTGACCTCCTGGTCACATGGCAGCAACCTACCATGGCAGGAACCTTACCAGCAACCTAACGAGCTACACATGGATTTCAGAAAAAAAGATGAATAATTGTAACTTTCAATAAAATTATACTAAGGAAAACTGTAGTAAGGTTACATGAATGGTGCTAGTTAGTTCTAACTTTCTAACAAATGAGGCCTGAAATAACCTTGCCACTGCATCGAAGACAAACTGAATAAAGAATAGCCTAATATTACAGAGATGCAGCAGCTCGAGGCAAACCTCATCCTAAATCTCTTTACAGCTTATTACAGATTTTTGATTTCACGTCCCCATTCCCATCCGGAGGATGAACTTTAGGACATGGGTTATTATTAAAAGCAGTAGTTCCAGGTTCAACCTTTTGCGGTGGAGGTGGAGGTGGAGGAGGAGTTGGAACAGTATTGGCAACACCATTCCTGAAAGGTTCATGTTGATTCCTTGAATCAGTCATGGCTATGCCGTTGCCGTTCACTTCATTTTGGCTACCTGAATCAGCACCTCGCACCATTGAAGAACATTTTGTTTCTGTATTCAGAATAGACGTATTTAGTAACTAATCAACATATCCCAGATGAAACATAGCAGTATCAACATATGGACTGTGTTCCTCTCGTGAAGCGGGGAGGGGATAACAAAACTGCAAATGAACCAAGCATACTTTGCAGTTTCAAAGGTCCCACCCCCCTCGAACATAATAAGAAAGAAAGGATATTCCTGATAGACAGGCAATGAAATTTCAAAGTATATTGCAAAATAGTTTAAGAAAATGCTTTATTCAATTTAAGGGCAAGAAGAGATTAAGGGAACACGAAAGTGAATTCTTTACAAGTGCGGAGGACCACTCTTTGAAGGTCTTGTCTACAGATAAATGCCCTTTTCCTGTTTGTGAGTATGTCTACCAACTCGACTTACTTCAGCTAAACTTTTACCAAACGAACAAGGATTAATTCCCTTCGTAACTTGAGATTATCATCCTATGACAGTGTGGCATCCGCTCAGTAAACCTATGGTTTCCAGCACTCATAGGACCAGGGGCAGAATCCAAGATTTCGAGAGGATGGAGGCACTATTACGAAGATGTGGATCCAGGATATAAATCAGTGTGCTTCAAATCAGCAAGTGTGCTTCAAATCACAAATGGCTATTCTCAGGTTTTCTACAGGTTGGTGACATTTTTACATATATCTCCGTGCAAAAATATTCAGATCAGTTAAACACATTGGCTATATGCTACATCCTTCACTTTTACTGGTTTTAATATACACATTTGCTATAATTATATAAAACTTTACGGCAACAAAAGGAAAATAGGGATTTCTATGTGTCAGACTTGGAAATTTAGAAAGAATAAACCAAAAAAATAAGTAAAAGAGAAACGTACCCAATTGAAACGCAAGAACAGATACCAGACGTGCCCATCCTCGTGGGTGGGCCCAATTCTAGAAAAAGGAAAGGAAAAGCAATAAGATAGACATAGGATTTGAACCCCCGACCTCACTTAAAGAGGTGCACACAACAATTATTGCACCATATGACACTTTGAGCTTGGCTCAACATATATATTTAAGTATTTTATAAGAAAATATACTCCCTCTGCTTTAATTTATGTGAACATATTTGACTGGGCACGGACAACAACAACAACAACAACCCAGTGAAATTCCACTAGTGGGGTCTGGGGAGGGTAGTGTGTAAGCAGACCTTACCCCTACCCCGAAGAGGTAGAGATGCTGTTTCTGAAAGACTCTCGGCTCAAGAGGACAAAAAGACAAAAGGGGACAATATCAGTATCACCACAGAAATCATAGGAAAAATAGGAACAGCATGAAATCCAGAAGAAAGATGCAAAGCAAAAGCGATAGCTAGTAAATAGGTCCGGCACTGAAATGGAAAATAGTAAAACACGACATTGCCACTAGCTAGCTTAGACAAAAACCCTACCAGACTAGTCTCACAACGGTACGAAGTAAGGGAAGACTTAACTACCTCCTAACCTACAACCCTAATACTCGACCTCCACATCTTCCTATCAAGTGTCATGTCCTCGGAAATCTGAAGTCTCGCCATGTCCTGCCTGATCACCTCTCCCCAATACTTCTTCGGCCGCCCTCTACCTCTTCTTGTGCCCTCCACAACCAGCCGCTCACACCTCCTTACCGGGGCATCTGGGCTCCTCCTCTGTACATGCCCGAACCATCTGAGCCTCGCTTCCCGCATCTTGTCATCAATGGGAGCCACGCGCACCTTCTCCCGAATATCATCATTCCTAATCTTATCCATCCTAGTGTGCCCGCACATCCACCTCATCATCCTCATTTCTTGCTACTTTCATTTTCTAGATATGTGAGTTCTTAACAGGCCAACATTCAGCCCCGTACATCATGGCTGGTCTAACCACCGCTTTATAGAACTTACCTTTGAGTATCGGTGGCACTCTCTTGTCACACAGGACTCCAGATGCTAACCTCCACTTCATCCATCCTACCCCAATACGGTGTGTGACATCCTCGTCGATCTCCCCCCCCCCCTGGATAACCGACCCAAGGTACTTGAAGCTGCCTCTACTTGGGATGACCTATGAGTCAAGCCTCACATCCATACCCACTTCCCCCGGCTCAGCGCTGAACTTACACTTCACACCCATTTGACTGGGTACGGAGTTTAAGAAAAAAGAGAACACTTTTGAACTTGTAGGCTAAAATGAGGCACACATATTTTGTGTGGCTATAAATCATTGTATAAAGGCAAATTATTTTCAAATATGCAAAGTAGTCATTCTTTTTGGCACGGACTAAAAAGGAAATAGGTTCATAAATTAAAAGGGAGGGAGTAGCATTATTATACATGATCTAGGGAGGGGAGCATGGGTGCACGTAAACCCAGGCCCACAACCTAGATATGCCACTTCATGGACTTGTGCTAGTTTTAGTTTTATGTGGTTACTTGTCTCATCTAAACTCCAAACTTTTCAGCTCTTGGCAACTGATTATGCACACTATAATTTCAGCTTTGAAACTACCTAACCAGCTGATTTACCAGAATGTTTAATGGAAAAATACAATTACCCCTTGAACTATAGACCAAATCTCTATTACACACTTTTTGCGGACGAAAATAACCTTACTCACTCAACCTTTTCAGAGTTTGCCTAATACACACTACTTTTTCCTTGACCAATTTATCAAAATATGTGTAATGTCACACTCCAATGAAATAGTGACATGTGTCATTGACGTATTTAAAAAAAAAAACTTAAAATTATAATGAAACCTATCTTCTTCATCAAATCCACCACCATGGCTGTCATCTCCTCGGCCACCATTCAGATTTCTTTGCATCTGTTAGTTCTATTTTCACCTCATTTTCTCCATTATCTTTCTTATCTTCTTCTTCTTAGTTCTTTTCTTTTTCGGCAGGTGAATCCTAGAAACGATTAGTAAGATCCGCAACATCTCATTAAAAGCAAAGCATTCTTAGGCGGAATGCAAACGCTTACACTGGCTTTGTCCTCTTCCTCTACTTCTAATTCCTTCATTTCAACAGTACTCTCAAACAATTTCCAAAATAATTTGGACAAACCTAGAAGATCCTTCTTTAAAACTATATATTATCTCTCTCCACCTTTAAAATTGCATAGGCGATCAAGCTTTATTATTAGACTCTTCTTAATTTCAAGGGAGGGGTTTCGGGAAAACAAACGGATGATGGGGACTGTGAAAGACAAACATGGGAGGAGTTTTGTTTGTTGAAGAAAGAAAAACACAACATAAAAGAAAAGAAAAGAAAATAGAAAAATCAATTTAAATTGGATCAATTTTATTAGATATGGATCGTTCAAATAAAGCATCAAGTATATTTTTTTGTTTCTTCACACGCCTCAATTTGTTGGTAAACCACGCACTGGCCACGTAGACAAAGTTGTGTGTATTAGACACTCTAGAAGTGTGTAAGGTGAACTTCATTCGCAAAAAATGTATAACAGGGATTTGGTCCATAGTTCATGGGTAAGTTATGTATTTTGCCAAGTTTATTTAATGGAATTTTCTAATTGAGGCCTACCTCACTTTCGCAGTCCTTGGCAGGGAGACAGGAATCCATAAATATTTCAGCACACAACTATAACTTCTTATTAAGATTTTTCCAAAATTCATACTTTTCATCAAACTACATGTGCATACTTAAAGAAAATAATCCATATGGGTAATAGTAACTAGTTGGTAACAAAGGCCACACTTTAAGTCTGGTATTTGCTAAGTGTTTAAGCCTGGTTGGAGATTTGTATATCAGTATTGTAAGTCTGAGATTTACCCTATTTCAGTGAACTTCTAGTTTGTCTTAATATTGGAACGAGTTGGGACCACATAGAGCGGAATAGTTATAAGAGGATTTATACAGCGGGACGGTCCCTGCATAGCTTCAACTTGAGGCGAAGTTGGTTGATTAATTGATTGATGTAACGACCCGACCGGTCGTTTTGAGTATTTTAGCCATGTTTCGCTTGTTTGATGCTTTAAATGTGTAATTGTTATTATATGATTAGCGGGGATGGTTAGTTCGGGTTCGGGTTCGGGTTCGGGGAGGTTTTGGAGTGAATTGGGAACCTTAGTCCCAGGTTGGAAGCTTGAATTGTAAGAGTTGACAGGAGTTTGACTTTTGTGTAGACGACTTCGAAATGGTGTTTTGATGGTTCCAATAGGTTTGTATGGTGATTTTAGACTTAGGCGTATGTCCATATTTGGATTTGGAGGTACATAGGTTGATTTGGTGCTTTTTGACAAAAGTAGGAAAGTTGAAGATTTGGAAGGTTCATAGGTTTGACCGAGAGTTGACTTTGATGATATCGGGTTTGGATTGTAGTTCCAAGAGTTGAAATAGGTCCGTTGTGTCATTTGGGACTTGTATGCAAAATTTGAGATCATTCCGAGTTGATTTGATATGGTTCGGCATAAGTTTTGGAAGTTGAAAGTTCATTAGTTTCTTAGGCTTGAATCGGGGTGCGATTCGTGGTTTTGAGGTTGTTTTATGTGATTTGAGGCCTCGAGCAGGTCTGTATTATGTTTTGGGATTGGTTGGTGTGATTGGACGAGTCCCGGGAGCCTCGGGTGTGTTTCGAGGTGGTTTCAGACCAGTTTCCCTTGTTTTGCAGCAGTTGCCTTATGGTGTTTATCGTGATCGCGGAAAGAGGGTCGCGATCGCGGAGTGTATTTGGTGGCAGGTGAATTTTGCTCTTCGTGTTCACGATGGAGGGGTCGCGTTCGCGGAGCTTGTGGAGCAGTGGCCTTCGCGTTCGCGTACGGAGAGTCGCGTTCGCTTAGAAGGGAAGGATGGTCGTGCGCGTCAGAATTTTAGCCTTCGCGATCGTGTGGGATTGTCCCCGTTCGCGTAGGCTTGGTAGCTAGTGAATAGCGAGCCTGGGGCCGCGTTCGCGTAGGGTCTTTTGTGGAACTGGAATTTTTGGTCTTCGCGATTGCGATGAGGGTCCCGCAGTCGCGATGCATATGCCTAGGTAGACCTTTAAAATATCATTTTCGGGATTTGAGTTATTTTATCACATTTTGAGTTATAGAGCTCGGATTTGGGTGATTTTGGAGGGGATTTTCACGATTTGGATCGGGGTAAGTATTTTTTGACTCGGATGTGTTCATTATTCATAATCCCAACCTTGATTTTAGTGGTTGATTGATAAATCTAAGTGAAGAAATTGGAGATTTTAGTAAAAACTTTTCTAAATGAAATTTGAGGATTTGAACCGCGATTCGGAGTCGGAACAGGATGAAACTAGTATAGTTGGACTCGTATTCGAATGGGTGTTCGGAATTTGTGACTTGTGTCGGATTCCGTGAAGCAGGCCCGGGTTGACTTTTTGATTTTGTCCAAAATTGAAGCTTTATTGTTTGGGGTTGTTTCCTACGGCATTATTTGATGATATTAAGTTGTTTTTTACTAGATTCGAGCCATTCAGAGGTCGATTCGTGTGGGAAGAGCATCTTGGAGTATTGATTCTCGCGCTTTGAGGTAAGTAACATATTTAAACTTGGTTTAAGGTTAATTATCCCTGTGAACTATGATACTTGAGATGTTTTGGGGGTGACGCACGTGCTAGGTGACGGGCGTGTGTGCGTACACCGGGGTGTTCATAATCCGGGTAGACTTTAGGCTACTATAAGACTTGGTCGCTTTCATGCCTCTATATCCGTGTTTTCTCTATTTGTATGATCATTTGAGTTATGACTCATGTTAGAAATCATGTCTATGCTATAAACTTATTTGTTTGAGACATAATAGGGTTGATCTTGTTATTTTGAGCTGTTTGCCTTAATTGTAGTCATATTCTCGGTCATAATTCTTCATCCACATGTATCTCAGTCTCTGTACATTATTTGTTTGTCATATCGCGTATTGTTGTTGCCTTCTATATGTGATACTGTTTGGGCTAAGTTCTATGAGATGTGAGCCATTGAGTCTTGAGCGGTTGATGACTGATGTGGGCCATAGAACCGTGTGGTGGGTTATGCTGGATCGGATTACACGCTGCAACGGATTGATATTGATTATTGATTAGCGCTTGGGCCAGGATCCGCCCCTCCGGAGTCTGATATTACAATGAGCGCAGGCACAGTGATATATATGTGCTTTGGTGTGGGGCATTTGTGTCAAACACCCGTACAGTGCTAAGTGATTGAGTGTGTGATAGTGAGGGGCATTTGTGCCAGGCACCTTGAGTGTGCTGAGAGTGAGTCTACTTAATGATTTCACTGTGATGTTATTGACTTGACATGTAGGCATAGAGATATATTTTCCTCATGCTAGTTGGTAAATGAAATGTCTTATCTATTGTTGAAAGTTTGGAAAAATCACAATTTCCTCGATAATCTCATATTTTAGAAATTTTGGTGAAAGAATGGGATTTGAATGTTATACTTGGAAAGCATGTCTAATTTTCTGTAATTGTGAACGAGCTGAACATGATATCTTCTGAGTTATTTACTTTTACTGTTTCATTATATTATAAGTTGTTATTGATTATTGGTGTTGAACACTGACTTTCTTTTGAGTCTGTCACTGCTTTTAGCCCGAGGTTAGATTTGTTACTTATTGAGTACATGGGGTCGGTTGTACTCATACTACACTCTGCACTCTATGTGTAGATCCAGGTAGTTCGGGGCGTGGCGATTGTTAGAGGTTTGCATCGGATTCAGCTTGTGGAGACTATGAGGTAGCTGCTATGCCGTTTGCAGACCTTGAAGTTCTCGTTTGTTTATTTATGTTATCACTATTCTATCATTCAGACAGTTGATCGAGGATTTGGCTATGTATTTTGAGATTTTGTAGTGCTCATGTACTCGTTGACGCCAGATCATTGGGATGATTGTAGTTGTGTTATTGTTATTTTTCTCAGATATGTTATGATATTACTGTTGTTGAGATTATTAAGCTTCTGCTAATTTAGTTATTGTTATTGCAGAAGGATTGGCTTGCCTAGCAAGACATATTAGGCGCCATCACGGCTCCGGTGGGAGTTTGGGTCGTGACAATTGAGAAGCTTTCTTGTTGTATTATTCTAAGGGCATATATTCATTGATAGGAATTTTAGGGCTTATTATTGGTTTCATTGATTCAGATGCATTTGGCAAGTGCTATCAATAAATGGAGTAGAATCAGATTTTCAGACAGAAGATTAGAAACATACCTTTTAATTCTCCTAAAGTGATCAGCTTTTTAAGGCAATCACGCGTTCGCGTCAATACGATCTTCTCCAGTTCTGGGTAGACTTCTTTCATGCCCTGCCCATGAGGAAGTTGGGAAGATGTATTATTGCTAAGGCTTGTTGGGTCATTAGGGGGAGCAGCAGCCGCAGTAAAAATCGTATTCTGTTCATCGCACATGAGTGCTAATGTTCCCGGAGACATTGGCCTTTCTTTTGGTACATTAGCACTATCCAAACTAGACTCATCCATATTCTCGGCCCGGACTGCATTTGAACAATCATCAGGTATAACCTTCTCAATACCTGATGAAGGGTAAGAAGCTTCACTGTGGCACTTCGCTTGTTTTAGTGAAGCATCTCTTTCATCTGAAAGCATTCCAACACATAATCAATTAAAACATTATGTATAGTGGAAATGTCAGCTAAAACCAAGCAATCACATGGAAAAACCATCAGATAATAGATGCTAAATCTCTCCATGGTGAAAAAAAGAAAAAGAAATCCTGCATAATTGTCCAAAAGATAATTTATCATGATATGGTCCTCTATCTGGTAAAAGAGATAAAACAATTTTTTTTCTTTTTAATAAATCTTTTTTTCCATATCAGACTAATTTGTAAACGAATTTAGATCTTAAATTAGCTATCATCTAAACCAGAAGCGCTGTACCAGCTTATGCATAAGTACCTACCCGAGTTAGTCATCCTCCACTCAGGATCTTGCATTAAACTGTTGAAATAGATGGCCTGACTTTCTTGCTCTGGTAAGGAGCATTCTGGTTTACTTTTAATGGTATACTCAAGCACATAGATGAAATTTCCATTTATTCCTAATTTGGCAAACTTCTAAAGTAATTCTGATCTTATCTATACTCCCTAAATAGGAAAAGGCAGATAAAATTTTCATATACGATATATGCATCTCAACAAAAAAATGCAGTTTTATTAACTTTTATTTATTGTTATTTTGTAATAAAGAAATTGTAGATAATCTTATCTCTCACTGTAGATGAGCATTGCTCAAGAATGCACCTACAGTTCTTGTACAAATGCTCTTAACTTCCAAGCTCATGAATGGTCTGTTACTCCAAAATTAGGAGCATGGACTTTAACAGCAACATCACCCGGGGACATCTCCTCCCATTCTGTTTGTGGCACATTTGGCTAACCAGAAATAGCAACATGTTCAATAACAAAAAAGAGGCTATCTATTAAGAACACCATTGCTGAGGCAGTGGAATTTCTCCTTGTTGCCAAGACAACCTTTCAACCGCTACTAAGCAGACCATCAATGTTAAATGGGAACCCCCACACAAGGGTTCCTATAAGCTCAACACTGATGGCTCTAGCTTAACAAATCCAGGCGGTATAGGAGGGGTTTTTAGAAATAGTAATGGTGACTAGAGCTATCAAATTTGGCCCAAGCCCAACTGACCCGCCCAACCTGCCCAAGGTTGGGCTAGTCATTGATCCGCCCATTTATTGAACTCAGCTCATCTTGACCCAGTCCATTTAAAGTTAGCTTGATTTTTAGCCCAAATTGATCCATGAGTAACTTTGCCAAAATATCTTTAAAATAATTCTTTTTTGTTTGATATGTTATATATGACCATATCAAAAGAAAAAAAGTCTTATTTAGTAATTATACAATTCATAAGAAAACAACACATATTAATTAAAACTTAGTAAGAATTGGGCGGGTTGGGCTATGACCCAAATTTAAGTTCATCTTGACTTAGCCTATCTCAACCCAAGTAACTTTTGGACGGAGCCAATGACCCGCCCATTTATTGACTCAGTTTATTTTGACCTGCCCAAAATCGGCTCAACCTGCCCATTTGATACCCTTAGTGGTGACTAGGTAATGGGCTTCATGAAAGACCTAGCACGCACCACTAACTCTCGATCAGAATTACTAGCACGATTGCAGGGGTTGCAGTTGGCTGTGGATAACAATTTCACTCCCCTTGAAGTGGCTATTGACTCAGCGGAGGTAATACACGCGATTAACAGAGGAAACCTTCATTATAACTCCGTAATTTCTGCATGCAGGTTATTGCTAGCAAGGTTGGGGAATCCGACCGTAAGCCACCGAGAATCAACTAGAGTGGCAAACATCCTAGCTAAGGGGCCAGGAAGCAGGTTTTGGACAGCACCACCATTTTGGTAGTTCTTCTAGTGTTTGCAAATGAAGCACTATTGGCTCCAGGAACTACTTTTTTTAGAAACATTTCGGAATGTAATAGCTTAAATCTTGCAGTAGACTATTCTCTCTTTGTATGCAACAACGCTCCCCAAACTCATATTTTATTATATATATATATATATATATATATATATATAGGGTCTTGCTAACATACTACATGAAGGTAGTATGTTAGCAAGATACCCATTTTCTCTTTACCTAAAATATCTCTAGTAGCCTATTGGAACACATTAATATAGGAGGCTTTTTGGTCTTTTCACGAATAACACTGAACCCAACACATCTCATACCCATTTTCCCGTCCCTCTCGTTGAGATTTGTCCTCTCTCTTCTCCTACTCTTTTTCCCATTTTCTCTATTCCCAGATTCATCTTCAATATCAAGTAAAGGATACCATGGCCATAATCTCTAATATATAATTAAAAATGTCTTTCAATTTTGATACCCCGATCTATTAGATTAAACTTATTTCTTGTCTTGCATTTTGTTTTAGATATTCCAAGGCAGTCTTGGGAAGAAGAGATACACTACAACATTAATGGAGTTACACATATAATCAACTCTTTTGCTTTGAGGAGTATATCATGTGTGTTTTGGAACTTGTCCACTAGCGAGATTATCAAGCTCCTTTTTCTTACTGAAAAAATTATGTTTTTTTTCTTACTGAAAGTGGGTTTAGTTTTTATTTTTAGTTTCAGCAGAGCTTCTTGTGGAGGAGTTAAAGATTATATATTGTGTGCATAGTTTTATTTACCAAGAAATTTATGCTCTTGAGTTGAAATAATATTGGTTTAATGGTTGGAAGAATATCAGTTTAAAGACACAATTTACAATCCATCAAGAAGGAATTGAAGCTAAGAAAATGGGTTGAAATCTGCAAAGGGAGAGCTTGCAGACAAAGAAAACTAAAGTTGGATCCTTTTACTTGGAGAAACACGAGTGTAAAAGGGAAGAACAAAATTGGATAACCGAAAAGACAAAAGAACCCCTTTAACTCAGTTGTTGCTAGTATGTTATTAAGGATATTTTAGGTAAAGAGGAAATGGGTATCTTGCTAACATACTACCTTCATGTAGTATGTTAGCAAGACCCATATATATATATATATATATATATATATATATATATATATATAAGTGTAACAAAGCTAGTATTCAATAATAAGACTCTTACATTAGTTCTGTTTGACAGACTTAAATAATATCAATGAATTTGTTATGTTTGGCAGACTTGAACAATATCGACGAATTTGTTTCTTTTTTCTAGTTTCACACCTTACAAATTTTTAATAGTATTGATGGATTGATTTGGTATTAAACTCTTGGCAGAATACATCAACAGCCCCACAAACTTACCAAAAATTTTCATTTAGACACCTTATCCAAGGGCCTGACCCATTGAAAATCTGATCTAACTAGGGAGGAATTAGATAAAGGACTCATCCGTATGCCATTTATATCTACAAAAGAGCAGTTGGCCGGTGTTTTAACAAAAGGACTGCCAAACAATGTATTTCAAGACCTGATAAGCAAGCTAGGAATGGAAGATATTCATTCACCAGCTTGAGCGGGAATGTTGAATGATAGAGGATTTCCTGAAGATGTTCTCCATATCAAGATCTGATCCTCTAAGATTTAGGGATAATTGTTGTAATCTAGAATATCAGATTTCTTATAATTTTTGTGTATTTTACATGATTCTATATAATCCCAGATTTTATCGGATTTAGGTAATTGTGCTTCTCAAACCTTTTTGTATATAAAGCCATGTACATGACATTGAAAGATATGAATGAGATTATTCAAGTGTCTTACTCTTTCCACAATTAATACTAGTAGTGACTGGCATCAACTTCTCAAATTCCTCCATGACTGCATGTACATGTTCCAAATAAGTAGATATATTTAATTTATTCTTATTTAAGTTAGTCAAAGGAGAAATCACATCACAAAAATGAAATGTCATTAGTTATAATGAAAAAAAATTGGATATTGGACCTAACTCAACCCGAAAAGCTAGCTCATGAAATGAGAATCGCCGAAGACCATATAAGAAGCCTAATACTTAATCCCACAACCGATGTGGGAAACTCAACCCCCCCCCCCCACCCCCCGCGCCTAGGACTAGACATCTGGAGTGTGGACAATATAACATGTGGACCTAATATCAGGTAAACTAAGAATTGGGATGGATCTGGCTCTGATACCATGATAAGATATGAACTTTTGGCCAACTCAACCTCAAAAGTTAACTCATGTGGTGAGGATTGCCCAAAACCTAGCCTAATATTTAATCCTACAGCCAATGTGGGAAACTCAACATATAAAAGTGGGCTTTTCCATATTTGGAATGGAGAAAACAAAGCCTACAACTTTGAATCAATAGATCGCTACAAGTGACTACATAATTGAGCATCAACATTCTCTCATAATGCTCGAGTCTTCTCATCAATCTCGGTGACCCTTTTAGTGAAGTGATCTTAGACACCTCAGACTCTTGCACCGTAACTCAACAAAGGAAGCCCAAGTTAAATAGTTTAAAGTCCCAATTAACGGTTCTGAAGTAATCATAAGACTTGAATTTCCGAATCCTATGTTGTTGGAACCAAAGGATCCAAACACATCAAACTTGAAAGACATGGTTGAATTGAGAGTTCTAATCAAACAAATTAGTAACTAGGAGGAAATCGATAACAATTCTTCCAGAGAAGTCATTGGGAAGTGGCTGGAATACAGTAGGTAGCCTGAAGATGGTCAAAAAATCACTAGAAAATTCTGAAGGTCAAGAAGAGGCCTCTGGCAAAGATGGATCTCAAAAACCAGTGGTCAGAATTGGCTATAAACTAGATGGGTCAGGTCGGGATGGAATCTCAACAACCAGTGGTCGGAATTGGCTAGAAACTAGATGGTTCAGGTCGGGATGGAATCTCAACAACCAGTGGTCGGAATTGCATAGAAACTAGATGGGTCAGGTCGGGATGACCAAGTGACCCCAAGGAACAATGACTATGATGGAGATGGTTGGAAAGTGCTTTACGTGCTTGGCGCATGGTCTTAACATGGCGCCAGAGATCTTACTCTTGCTAGTGTGTGGCAACATATGAGCAGTCAGCTAGTTTATAGGCTTTGGCCACCAGAAGGTCCCTAACCCCGTGACAGTGTTGGTTTTCGCACAACACTCACGAAATAGATAGTTGACGCAAACAGCCGTGAAAGTCACCGGAAAAAATGTGCATTGACTAGCTTTTCCTTTTCCAGACATGTCGCTGGTGACTCCATAGTGAGAAATTTCTCACCAGGCTATCATACCACGTGGGAAATAAAGACACAGGAGAAAAGATTATGGAGATGTATGAAAACAACTGTCTTATGTTGAGCCCTTTATCCACACTTTACGTAGTAGATAATCATGTTTTCCCAATGTTGCGACACTAACATTAAGCATAACTATACACACTTTAACTATGTACATTAACTATCTAACAAGTATATAAGGTAGATCTCCCTAATCTCTAGATCACTTTCAGCAACATGTCTACGGTACCCCCGAACTTAAGTCTCCCTCCTTTAGTCTGCTCTTGTGCCCATTCTTCCTGTCTTTTCCATTCTCTTTTTTTTTAATTTTTGTCCTTCCATTCATTTTTTTAAAATTTTTGTCCTCTTCCTACTTGGTTCTGTTCAGAAGAAAATAGATGGGAAAGAAAATGAACCAGGACAGGGAAAAAATAGAGAGAAGAAGTCTTTGACATGATGGAAACTACTCTAGTACCCTGTCCGAAGGCCATATTAAGGTGATCCCTACGCATCCTAAATCCCCACACAAGAAAAGAAGAAAAGTAGCGGAAAAAAAAACAGAAATAAAACCAGCAGCTTCTTTTAATCCTCAGTAATGGATAAAAAGCATTAAACACGTAAATGAATCTCAAATAGCTGTCCATGCCACACATATGACCCATTTAGCTAAGGTTTCCATAGTTCTAAAGTTTGATATTTTCAGTTTGGGTGAATGTTTTTACTTGATCTCAATTTAGTTCAGAGGCAGAAAAGTATTATCTAAGCTAAACATTATCACCCCATTTAAGCTATTACCTAGTATTAGATTCAGAGAAAAATTAAAGGTACTGCTTCTGCTACTTAGGTCATAGATCCCAGGTATTAAGAAGGAAAAAGGCATAATTAAAGTAATAAACAAATATAGACAGAAGAAACTTCAGTGATGATTCAAGAAAAGACTTAAAAACAATTGTAAGTACAACCCATGGCAAAATCATCAAAACGATCTTAAACTAAACAAGCTAGAAAGTCAATACAATGAAAGATATACTTAAAGTATTGGTGATACAAGTAGATGTGAATGAAGCCATGTTCTTAATAAACATCAAAGTATACCTGCAAGCATCCTGCCCGCTTCCCATGCATAGTCAACTAAAACAGAGCAAAGCTCCTTGATATCATGTGGGTGGATTAGGTCTGCTAACAGGGACCTACAACAATGAGGCAACAATTAGTCTGCTGAAGGAGCAGTGGGTGTTAATTTCTCAAGGGTAGTTAGCAGTACCGGTAGGTAAACTTTGAAGGACCTAATGCTGCAGCATTACCAACGCGAGGACCAGGAATAGAAGACAGCGGAGATGGTGGAACTGAAGCTTTGATTTGGCTTTCCTGTATGGTATGATTTGAGTTCACTAATCAACTATTATCACAAAATATTAAGCCAGAGCTACAGCAAGTTGTTTCTCCTGCTTATTAGATAGCATAGAAACACTGATAAATAATCACAAAATCAAGTAAAACAATTTCTTGTTGTTCATTACAAATTCCATGTCTTATAATGAAACCTATGACCTTTAATTCTACTATATTATTATCAGAACAGACCCCATGCCAGAATATGCAGATGACATGCACAATTGAGAAACACGTCAAGTTGAATTGGATAACAGTTATTGTTTACCTGTTGAAGTTGACCGAGCCTATGAACAGGGTCTTTAATCATTGACCCAAAGAACAGCTCCTGAGCCTTTCTTTTCTTGTTCACTGGAGGAGATCCATAACCAGAGGATCCAATGGCACCAGTTATAGCAGCATTTGCTGCTTGCTGGAGATATGCCATGTTGTTGGCATGATCTCCATGGAAAAGAGCCTGCCTCTCTTGGCTTCCTTCAAAATTTTTGCAGTCCATGCATTTACAATTTTCAGAGCAAAGAATGTTGGCTTGGAAGCACTCACAGTACTTCTTAAGGCAGCCTGATTTCTTGCAGTGGCAGCCTTTATTATGCTTTGGCAGTACTAAGCCATCCCCAGCTTCCTCCTGCATAGATTGAAGATCAGCTCTAAGCTGTCATAGAGGACAGAGACATGCAAGTTTTTTCAGTACAGCAACAAATTACAGTTGCTGTTTGTAATCCATTACAAGCAAACGCATCAAGATCCGTCTCTTCAGAAACTTCTTGCATGCAATAATTCTAGATAATCCACAAAATTATAGAAAAGAAAAGAAAAATCACTTAGGTCATCTTGGAAATCAACATTATCACAAAAATGAAAAGCTAAAAAATTAGGACTAATAACACAAAGCAAGAAGCATAAAGTGAAACGAGAAGAACAATACTGCCGTAATGCCTGAAACTAGGAGAAAACTCTAGTCATCAAAAATAAATATTATTACTTTGATGACTCAAATTCATTTGCTTCTGTTAGACAAATACCCATTGCACGTGCAATTAACCAAGTTCACTTTGATTCTTAGATTGACGAGTTTGGAGACTGATATTTGACTTAATTTCACAAAGTTTAGAGAATAACAGGAGGCCTTATCTAACTACGATTGAAATACAAGGAAAAACAATTTTCTTTGTTCATTCCGCTTTTTATCCTTGACCAAGGTGCCAACAAAAAAGTACTCCCTCCGTTTCAATTTAAATGATGTAGTTTGACTTCCCAAAAAGTTAAAGAAAAAAAAAAGAAGAATTTTGAAATATGTGGTCCTAAAAGCTTAAGGGACAATGTTTTGTGGGGCCATGATATTTGTGTGGCTATAAAAGCTTCTCATTAAGAGTAAAGTGTTTAAAATGAAAAGTTTAAACTTAAATTGTTTCTAAATATAAAAATATGTCATTTTTTTTAGAACGGACTAATAAGGAAAGTATGTCATTTAAATTGAAACAGAAGGAGTAACATTTTTCACATGGTGGGCGTTGAGGGATACAATACTGAAAGGATAATGGAGATGAAATGGATCTTTGGGCGCATTGCAAGATCACAAATCAGCTTCGAAGTCTTGCATTATCGTTATTTAATATTTCTTGGGTCCTACTAAAGTCTGTGGGAAAAGCAGTTATGAGCTCGAATGTTAAGAAGATTGGCAAAGAGAGAAGGGAATTTGGAGAACCACACCATCATGCACTTTTTGGATTATCTGGAACAAAAGAAACAGGATAATTTTCCAAATCATGAAAAGGATGTAAAGAGTTTAAGAAAATAGTTTTATTTCAGTGAGGAAGCACGGGAGAAAATATGTTATTGATATTGGATGTTCAATACAATACAAGAGGTCCTTATTTATAGCTATACTATACAAGGATATACTACTCCTATTCCAATGTGGGACAAGACTACACTATATACATAGTTGTAAACTAACACTCCCCCTCAAGCCGGTGCATACAAATCATATGTACCGAGCTTGTTACATATATAACCAATACGAGGACTAGTGAGAGACTTGGTAAAAATATCTGCAAGTTGATCATTCGACCTCACAAACTTTGTAGCAATCTCTCCTGAAAGTATCTTTTCTCTGACGAAGTGACAATCAATCTCAATGTGTTTAGTTCTCTCATGGAACACCGGATTTGATGCAATATGAAGGGCAGCTTGATTATCGCACACAAGTTCCATCCGACGGATTTCACCAAATTTCAACTCCTTGAGCAATTGTTTGGTCCAGACTAGCTCACATGTTGCCATAGCCATTGCTCGATATTTTGCTTCTGCACTAGATCGAGCGACTACATTCTGTTTCTTGCTCTTCCAGGACACCAAATTGCCTCCTACTAAAACACAATATCCAGACGTAGAACGTCTATCAGAAGGTGATCCTGCCCAATCAGCATCTGAGTATCCAACGATCTGCTCATGACCTCGATCCTCAAACAGTAACCCTTTGCCTGGAGCCGATTTTATATACCGAATAATGCGGACAACTGCATCCCAATGACTATCACAGGGAGAATTCATAAACTGACTTACAACACTCACAGGATAAGAAATGTCGGGTCTAGTCACTGTGAGATAATTTAATTTTCCAACCAGCCGCTTATAGCTTGCAGGATCGCTAAACGGCTCCCCCTGTCCTGGCATAAGTTTAGAATTCGGATCCATCGGAGTGTCAACAGGTCTGCAACCTATCATCCATGTCTTCTCAAGAATGTCTAAAGCATATTTTCTTTGAGAAATAACAATACCTGAGCTAAACTGGGCAACCTCAATACGTAGAAAGTACTTCAATCTGCCTAGATCCTTAGTTTGGAAGTGCTGGAAAAGATGCTGCTTCAGATTGGTAATACCATCCTGATCATTGCCAGTAATAACAATATCATCAACATAGACTACCAGATAAATACAGAGACTTGAAGCAGAGTGCCGACAAAGCACAGAGTGATCAGCTTCACTACGAGTCATGCCAAACTCCTGGATAACCGTGCTGAACTTACCAAACCAGGCTCGAGGAGACTGCTTTAGACCATAAAGTAACCGACGCAAGCGACATACAAGGCCACGAGACTCCCTCTGAGCAACAAAACCAGGTGGTTGCTCCATATAAACCTCATCCTCAAGATCACCTTGAAGAAAGGCATTCTTAATGTCCAGCTGATAGAGGGGCCAATGACGAACCGCAGCCATGGATAGAAAAAGGCGAACTGAAGCCACTTTAGCCACGGGAGAGAAGGTATCACTGTAATTGAGCCCAAATATCTGAGTATATCCTTTGGCAACAAGACGGGCCTTAAGTCGATCAATCTGGCCATCGGGACCAACTTTGACTGCATAAACCCAACGACATCCAACAGTAGATTTACCTGAGGGAAGAGGAACAAGCTCCCAAGTACCACTTGTATGTAAAGCAGACATCTCGTCACTCATAGCATGTCGCCATCCTGGATGAGACAACGCTTCACCTGTAGACTTAGGGATCGAAACCGAGGACAAAAAAGATATAAAAGCATAATGGGGAGATGACAGACGATGATAACTCAAACCGACATAATGAGGATTAGGGTTAAGTGTGGTTCGTATACCTTTCCGAAGTGCAATCGGTGTACTAGGAGCAGGGTCCGCCTCAAGAGCAGGTGCAGGACGAGAACCAGTTGGGCCTGATGTAGGGCGCGAACGACGATGATAAGTCAAGAGTGTGGCTGGGGAACTAGGAGGAACAACACTAGACTCCTCAACGGTTGGTATAGATGAAACCTTTGTGGTCGAAGGTGGATGAGGAGCTATAGTAAACTCCTCAAAGGTCGGTATAGGTAAGACCTCAGATATATCATGGTGGTCAGCAGAAGTAAAGAAAGGTTTAGACTCAAAAAATGTGACGTCAGCTGACATAAGGTACCTACGAAACAACAATATCCCTTCTTAACACGAGAATAACCAAGGAAGACACTTGAGAGCACGAGGAGCTAACTTATCTTTCCCAGGGGCTAAGTTATGAACAAAACACATGCTCCCAAAAACACGGGGTGGAAGAGAGTATAAGGGTGACTGGGGAAACAATACTGAATGCGGAATCTGATCTTTGATGGGAGATGAAGGCATCTGATTAATCAAATAACAAGTTGTGAGAACTGCATCGCCCCAAAAATGCAACGGAACACGAGATTCAGTTAGAAGTGTGCGAGCAGTCTCAATAAGGTACCTATTCTTTCTCTCAGCAACCCCATTTTGCTGAGGGGTATAAGGACAAGATGTCTGATGAATAATTCCTTGAGAAGTCGTAAACTGCTGAAATTGAGAAGATAAATATTCTAAGGCATTATCACTGGGAAAAATGCGAATAGAAACACCAAATTGGTTTTTGATTTCAGCACAGAAACTCTGGAATATAGAAAATAACTCAGAACGATCTTTCATTAAGAAAAGCCAAGTACATCTTGAATAATCATCAATGAAACTAACAAAATAACGAAATCCCAAGGTTGAACTGACTCTACTAGGACCCCATATATCAAAACGAACTAAGGAGAAGGCAGACTCTGCATGACTCTCAACACTACGCGAAAAGGAGGCTCGGGTATGTTTCCCAAGCTAACACGACTCACAATCTAATGTGGACAAACTAGATAAATTAGGTACCATCTTTTGAAGTTTGGATAAACTCGGATGTCCTAAACTTCCGTGGATTAGATCTGGAGGATCTGTAACTAGACATGTTGTGGAAGGACTGAGTGAGTTAAGGTAGTAAAGGCCTTCTGATTCACGTCTTGTACCAATTGGTTGTCCCGTACTGCAGTCCTGCATAATAAAATAATCGTCAATAAAATATATACCACAATGGAGGGCACGAGTCAAACGACTAACAGATGCAAGACTAAAAGGACAACCAGGGACATAAAGAACGGAATCTAGGGTGATAGAAGACAAGGGATTAGCTTGTCCAACTCCTTTTGCCTTAGTTTGACATCATTGGCTAAAGTAACAGTGGGAAGAGACTGTGAATATACAATATTTGACAAAAGTGATATATTACCAGAGATGTGATCAGAAGCGCCTGAGTCCATGACCCATGGGCCAAGAGTGCTAGACTGGGAAACACAAGCAAAAGAATTACCAGTAACAGAAGTATCAGTCTGAGCAACTGAGGCTACTTGTGGAGATGTCTGCTTACTTGCTCGATACTGAAGGAGCTCATTATATTCTTCTTTAGATAAAGAAAATCCTTGGTTACCTGGAGTCTCGGTCTGAGCAATGTAAGCATTTTTGGGTGGACGACCATGTAAGGAATAACACATTTCACGAGTGTGTCCAAGTTTGTGACAATAAGAACACTTGGGTCTAGATCTTCCAAAACGACCTCCTCCTCGTCTATGCTCCATAGTTTGAGATGCCCGAACATCCATTGTCTGGGATGCAAGAACAGAGGAATCAAGTATCTGTGATGAGATCACTGGTGGACTTGGTGCTGCAGCAAGGCGGAGTAATCGAGAGAATAATTCATCAACTGTCGGGACAGACGGACTAGCCAAAATCTGGTCGCGTACTGAATCAAGATCATTAGGAAGTCCAGCGAGGGTAAGAACGAGAAACATCTTCTGTCGCTGCTCTTGTTGTTTTTCAACACTAGCAGAAACTGGCATCAACTTCTCAAATTCCTTCATGACTGCATGTACTTAACCCAAGTAAATAGCCATATCTAATTCGTGCTTCTTTAAGTTTGTCATCCGCGATATCACATCATAGAAGCTGAGATATGTCATTAGTGTATAAGGTGCGTGCCTTTGCCCAAACCAAATATCATGTCTGGAATGGACGAAACAAGGGCATCAACTTGGAATCAATAGATCGCCACAAGATGCTACATAACTGAGCATCGATTTTTGTCCAAAGTGCTATTTCCTTTTCATCTCCTTCGCTAGACTGTTTGATTAGATGATCTTGAACACCTTGGCCTCTACACCACAACTCGACAGATGAAGCCCAAGCTAAGTAGTTTGAACCTCCCATTAAAGGTTCCGAGGTAATAATAACATTAGATCTTCCAGAACTCATGTTTCTAGACCCAAAATCATCAAATCCCAAAGACATTGTTACAAATTATTACCAAATAAGAGAAAGAATCAACTGTAATCCATTGAAACAGAGTAAGGAAACACATAAACAGAATAATGAAATATTGTAGCAGCCGAAATCTTACTGTAGCTGTCGGAATAGTACTGTAGTAGCCGGAAAAAACTCAAAGTGGTCGGAATGAAATGAAAACAGTAGAGGTAGGATCGGAATTACCAGGCGACCCAACTGTTCTGAAGGAAATTTTTCAAAAAATGGCCGGAAGTGGTCGTATGCGTCGGCGCGTGAGCTTCTGGTGGCGCGTGGAGGCGCGTGAGGAGGCTGCTGCCGGAGATTTTCACTGGGGTTTGGTCGCCGGACAGTGACTACTCTTGTGGTAGTGTTGGATTTTGCACAACACTGACAGAGATAAAGCAGACGCAAACAGCCTTGAAAAAGTCGCCAGAAAAAGACTTCCGGTGACTGATTTCTCTTCCCGGAGTCGCTGGAATTTATGCGTTGCGATAAATCTCTCACAATTGCTCTGATACCATGTGAGAAAGCACGGGAGAAAATATGTTATTGATATTGGATGTTCAATACAATACAAGAGGTCCTTATTTATAGTTATATTATACAAGGACATACTACTCCTATTCCAATGTGGGACAAGACTAAACTATATACATAGCTGTAAACTAACAATTTCATTTACTCTTTTGGTGTAAAGAAAACATTTCTGCATGTATAGATGACCAGGATAGCTTGATAGATATTTCTGGTTAAACCAGTTACATAACTTTCATATAGTATTGCACCATTTCAGTTTGTTACTAAGACCAGAACTTTATTTACCCAACCCACCACACCCCAAAAAAATAAAATTGAAACAGTTCCACAGACAAGAAACTATACATCAACCAGAACCATATACCAAAGATACTTTCAGACCTCATACAGAATTAAAATAAGGATAATTTCATCAGTGCTTCAGATTTTAATGATGCATCATCCATGAATTTGCTTAAATTTAAAAGAATACCCTATTTTCTCGAACTCCATGTGGACTGCTGGCAATTTTAGGCCTGAATGCATGCGGATTACGCTCTAAAGTAGCTTCAACTGCCTCTCGCCTAGCAGGCTCATTTTCGACATTATTATGACAATTGGCACAGTTGCACCCATCACAGTATATGCCAGAGGCAAAGCATTCACAATACCTGACCCAAAATTTAACAAATAATATATAGAAGCAATCAAAGATAATCACAATGCATATGTAATGGTAGCTAGGATTTCAATTCATGCAAACATTTTCAGCAAAAGATCTTGACAACGGTTGAGCAGCTGAAGGGAAAAAGAAGGAAAAACTGTGCTGCCAAAAGCAAAGAACGAAAACAGATAATTACCTAACAAAAGTAGTAGTCATCCTGAAGACACTTAACCATCCCTAAAGAAGAAAAAACCTGCATATCCCCTAATATCATCGTGTAAAACTGGGATCTCAAAAAGGAAAAGGCTAAGAAGCAATGGCAAACAGGAATATATTGAGACCTCTGTGAGAAAGCACGGGAGAAAAATATATTTTACTGATGTACTCTATTAAGTGTTTACAATAGCCCTATTTATAACTATATACAATACATATTTTGCTCCTATTCTATGTAGGACTAGGGTTATTTACATAACTATCTAACACTCCCCCTCAAACCGGTTTATATAAATCATATGTACCGAGATATGTAACTAATACGAGGACCATGGAGGGACTTGGTGAAAATATCTACAAGCTGATCATTCGACTTCACAAACTTTGTAGCAATATCTCCTCAGAGTATCTTTTCTCTGACGAAGTGACAGTCAATCTCAATGTGTTTAGTTCTCTCATGGAACACCGGATTTGATGCAATATGAAGGGCACCTTGATTATCACACACAAGTTCCATTTTGCTTATTTCACCAAATTTCAACTCCTTGAGCAAATGTAGCTCACACGTTGCCACAGACATTGCTCGATATTTTGCTTCTGCATTAGACCAAGCAACCACATTATGTTTCTTGCTCTTCCAATACACTAAATTACCCCCTACTAAAACACAATATCAAGAAGTAGAACGTCTATTAGAAGGTGATCCTACCCAGTCAGCATCTGAGTATCCAACAATTTGCTCATGGCCTCGATCTTCAAACAATAACTATATGTCTGGAGCTGATTTTATATATCGAAGAATGCGGACAACTGCATCCCAATGAGTATCATAGGAAGAATCCATAAACTGACTCACCACACTCACAGGAAAGGAAATGCCAGGTCTAGTCACTGTGAGGTAATTTAATTTACCAACCAACCGCCTATATCTTGCAGGATCGCTAAGCGACTCCCCTTGTCCTGGCAGAAGTTTAGAATTCGGATCCATATGAGTGTCGACAGGTCTACAACCTGCCATTCCTGTCTCCTCAAGAATGTCTAAGGCATACTTCCGCTGTGAGATCACAATACTTGAGCTAGACTGAACGACCTCAATACCCAGAAAATACTTTAATCTGCCCAGTTCCTTAGTCTGAAAGTGCTGAAAGAGATGTTGATTCAACTTAGTAATACCATCCTGATCATTGCCGGTAATAGCAATATCATCAACATAAACCACCAGATAAATACAGAGATTTGAAGCGGAATACCGATAAAACACAGAGTGATCAGCTTCACTACGAGTCATGCCAAACTCCTGAATAACTGTGTTGAACTTACCAAACCAGGCTCGAGTAGACTGCTTTAGACCATAGAGGGACCGGCGCAACCGACATGCAAGGCCACTAGACTTCCCCTGAGCAACAAAACCAGGTGGTTAGTCCATATAAACCTCATCCTCAAGGTCACCATGAAGAAAAACATTCTTAATGTCCAACTGATAGAGGGGCCAATGGCGAACAGCAGCCATGGATAGAAAAAGGCGGACTGATGCTATTTTAGCCACGGGAGAGAAAGTATCACTGTAATCGAGCCCAAATATTGAGTATACCCTTTCGCAACAAGACGAGCCTTAAGTCGATCAACCTGGCCATCTAGACCAACTTTGATTGCATACACCCAACGACCACCAACAGTAGATTTACCCGAAGTAAGAGAAACAAGCTCCCAAGTACCACTCGTATGTAAAACAGACATCTCGTCAACCATAGTCTGTTGCCATCCTGGATGAGACAGTACTTCACCTGTAGACTTAGGGATGAAAACGGAGGACAAAGATGATACAAATGCATAATGGGGTGATGATAGACGATGGTAACTTAAACCGACCTAATGAGGATTAGGATTAAGTGTGGATTGTATACCTTTCCGTAGTGCAATCGGTGACTAAGAGGAGACAGGTCTGCAGTATTAGCAGCGTCAGGTGCAAGAAGTGAATCAGCTGGGCCTGATGCTGGGCGCGGACGACGATGATAAGTCAGCAGTGGTGGAGCTGTAGAAGGTTGAACTAAACTAGGTGGTGGAACTGGAGCTATAGGTAGTGGAGCTGGAGCTGGAACTGGAACTGTAGGTGGTGGAGATGGAGTTGTAGAGGAAGATGAATGGGAGATAATGACTGAATCTCCAAAAGATGGAACTGGTAGCACTTCAGAAATATCCAAGTGATTACCTGGACCTGTGAAGTATGATTGGGTTTCAAAGAAAGTAACATCAGCAGACATGAGGTACCATTGGAGGTCAGGTGAATAGCATCAATATCCCTTTTGCGTTCTCGAGTAACCTACAAATACGCACTTAAGAGCACGAGGAGCTAACTTATCTTTTCCTGGAGTAAGGTTATGAACAAAACGTGCTCCCAAAGACACGGGGTGGAAGAGAGAAAAAAGGTGAGTTGGGAAACAAAACAGAGAATGGAACTTGATTCTGGATAGCTGAGGATGGCATACGATTAATAAGATGGCAAGATGTAAACACTGCATCCCCCAAAAAACGCAACGGAACATGAGATTGTATGAGTAGGGTACGAGCAGTTTCAATAAGATGTCTATTCTTTCTTTCAGCTACCCCATTTTGTTGGGATATGTACAGACAAGATGTTTGATGAATAATCCCATGAGAGTTCATAAACTGCCGAAATGGGGAAGACAAATACTCTAGGGCATTATCACTACGAATATGCGGATAGAAACCCCAAATTGATTTTGAATTTTGCGTGGAATGTTTGGAAAATAGAAAACAACTCAGATCGATTTTTCATCAAAAATATCCTAGTGCACCTGGAATAATCATCAACGAAACTGACAAAGTAGCGAAATCCCAAGGTAGAACTGACCCGGCTAGGACCCCAAACATCTGAATGGACTAAAGTGAAAGGTGACTCTGCTCGATTATCAGGACGCCGAGGCAAATGAGAGCGAGTATGCTTACCGAGCTGACATGACTCACACTTTAAAGTGGACAAGTGAGATAAATCAGGTACCATTTTCTGAAGTTTTGACAAACTAGGATGACCTAACCGTTTATGTAATAAATCTAGTAAATCAGCAACAGGACAAGTTGTTGAAGGAAGACAAGATGTGAGTCCGTGTGGTTTTGCAAATAAGGTAATAAAGTCCATTTGATTCACGCTCGGTACCAATGATCCGCCCCGTACTGCGTTCCTGTATAAAAACAAGGTCATCAAGAAATAAAACAGAGCATTTAAGTGATTTGGCTAAGCGACTAACGGCTATGAGATTAAAAGGACTACCAGGGACATAAAGAACTAAATCTAAAGATAAGCAAGGAAGTGGACTTGCTTGACAGATTCCAGTTGCCACAGTTTGAGACTCGTTGGCCATTGTGACTGTTGGAAGAGATTGAGAACATGAAGTAGTTGTGAAAAGAGATTTGTTACCAGAAATATGATCAGATGCACTTGAATCAATGACCCAAAACTCGGATGTTGAAGATTGGGAGACACAAATCACACTACTACCTGTTTGAAGAACGGAAGCTATCTCTGAATATGTCTTTCTACTAAAGGAACTCAATATAATCCGGTAGAGAAACCATCCAACTATTCATATTATTGGATCCCATTTTGCTACAACCAATTTCTCAAATTCTTAACTAAAAGTTGTATGGTTTGGATTGAAGAGAGGTCAAGCACCACTATAGCTCCCAGAAATTGTGGCTTGCTAGAAAAAGGAACTAGCCGCCGAAACAGTCACCGGAAACTTCAAATAGATCACCGGGAAAAAAAAGGTCGTCGAAATTAGGTGTAAACAGGCTGGGTAGGGTCGGAATTGCCTTGTGAACAATCTGTCATGAAGAATCTCGGCCAAAAACGGCCGGAGAAGCACGTACGCGCCGGCGCGTGGGACAGGCACGCCGGGCGGAGTCACAGATCTGACCAGCGCGTGGAGGCGCGTGAGCTGTCTGTTGCCGGAGAATCTGAGTGGGGTTTGGTCGCTGGAGTTTTCTGAGTCTAATGGTGGTGTTGGTTTGTGCACAACACTCACCAAACGTGAGATGACGCAAATCAGTCACTTAGGTCACCGGAAAATTGCACGGTGACTAAGTTCTTTCTTCCCGAATGTCGTTGGAATGACGCACAACGATCTTTCCTCACTGATGCTCTAATACCATGTGAGAAAGCGGAGAAAAATATATTTTATTGATGTACTCTATAAAGTGTTTACAATAACCATATTTATAACTATATACAATACATATTCTACACTTATTCTATGTGGGACTAGGGTTATTTACATAACTATCTAACAACCTCTATTTATCAGAATCAGCAACAGGTAGCTTCTGTTTTATGCCTGCTGAATGATTTGATTGCGACAACGGACAGGTGGAGAAGGATTATACAAAACCACTGAAAAGATACAACTTGTGATGTTTATGTCCTTCAATGGTGAAAGAAAATAATGTTTGGATACCGTCAATGTAGTCATAGGAGCTCATATCGCTAATCCAAGGGTAGGCTTGTAAGAGTTAATACACAGCAGAACTCCTCATGAAACTTCAAATAAGATGAACTAGATCAATTTTCAATCCAAGTCCTTCCAACATGGAGGACCAGAATAAGTGAACATGAATAATCCATTCAAAATAACAATTTAAATATGGAATATCACTTCAAAGAACACTATCAATTACACGGAATTGATTATCAAATTCCATGTGATGGATTTGTATTCATTTGTTACAAGAGAATGCTAATCCATGTCAATTTAAAAGCGTGAGTAACTACGCAATTATTGATCCCAAAGCAAGCAATTCCTTATCTATAAACCCCGCCACCATGCACATGCACACATAGATAAATACAAAGACTATAAAATCAGTCCTTACTATGATGGAGAAGAAAATAATGTGCAGAGACTGCTGCAAATGCAAATCTACTGCGCTTGAGCATTTCACCAAATTAGCTATACAAGACATCTAATCAAATTGGTCGAGAGTTGATTGGTAGGATTGATTATATCTCACAATCAATCACCCTCCAGCACCATATCTCACGATCATTCATCCTTCAGCAAAATTACCAAAGAAATCTTCAATCAAAATTTTCTAGAATTTCTTAAAATGTAGTAAATTATTAAGTTCTTGGTTGAAAATAATCAGACCAGATAGAGAATGCAAGTAGCACACATAGAGGACAAATTAGAGAAGGTTACATAAAAGTCATAGATTCCAATGGACTGGTTTACAGGTATGACCTTATGATGGTTAAAGGTGCTAAAAAGGGACAAGATAGACCTAAAATCAAATGGAAGGAAGTTTTCTCAGAGACATACAACCTTTCGGAATCATGCAGGCTTAGCTAAGGACAAAATATAATGGAAGCAAGGTATTCAGACTAGCAATATCATCAAGTTGGCATTAAGGTTTAGTTCTTATTGTACACTTACATTATGTTGGTCATTTTTCGGCCATTTCTTTTCCCGGAAAAAATCAATTTCCGGCCATTTCTTTTCCAACTGTTTTCTTCTCCAGAAGTTTGGTCATTTTCTTTCTTTATTCTTGTTCTTCTTCACGTTGGAGCTTTCACTGAAAAACTTTTGACAGATCCAAATATGATTTTCTTCTTGTTTAGATTCACGAAACTTCGCCGGAAAAAATGAAGTTTACCCGAAAATTTTTTGAGATGTAAATCTGATTTTTCTTCAGATTCAAGTTACAAAGTTTGATATCATCCCAGGTTTGCAAATGCAAAGAAACGAACATGGACTATCCAGTAAATGGAACCCTTTCTATTTTGAAATTACTATTGCTTCTTCATGCTTCTCTGTATAAATTTGAAACAGGCGGCTTTTCTTCATTTTATAGGGTGAGAATAGCAAATAAAGAAGAAAAAAGAGGAGCAAAACATTGTGAAAGAAAAGAGAGGAAGGCAGTGACCTGGTGTGCGAAGAAAAGAGATGACTGAGTGCGAAAGAATAGGAGAAGAAAAAAAGAGAAAAAAAAAATTAAAAGGAAAAATTATTCTCTCACGCTCTGAAAAATTATGCAATACACGCACTATGCCTCATCACCAAGTTGTGTCTAAATGACACATTTGAGATGTGGTTGGAGTGTTCAGATGGAACAGCCTTAACATCACAGAAAAGAAAAAGATATGTCTACAAACAGCCTCATTTCTCCTCTTTATTTTCCGATTCTCAATCCCCTTCTTGTTAGGAATTGTGCAAGAAAATTCTGGGTTACAATTAATTCTAGTGGAACCAGTGTTTTTGAGAGCGAGAAGCGCAAAAAAGCGACAGGGGCTCGCCTCGCTTCAAAAACGAAGCGCAAAGCGAAGCGCACGCTTCATTGAAGTGAAGCGCAATTCTTAAAAAACATAATGTAAACCTTGCAAAGACACAATATAAATAATCAAAGAGTTCAATTTATATATAAGAAAAAAACATAATCAAATAAACTGAAAATAATATATATATATATATATATATATATATATATATATATATAATAATTAACTTTATAAATTAAAATACACATACAAATTAATAAATAAAGGCTAAAATACTAAATAAAAAGAATAAAAGGAAAAATAAATCGTGCCTGCCCTAGCTGTGAGCAGACGCCTGGACGGGAACAAGAAGAAGAAAGAAGAAAGAAAAAAAGGAGAAGGAGAAGAAGAAGAAAGAAGAAAAAAAGAAGAAAAATTACCCGGAGTATTGGAGGAGGTTTCTGGCGACTTGAACCCTAGCAGTACTCAACAACAATTGATTTTGGGAAGAAGAGAGAAATGGTCATTACTTTGGTCTTAGGGATATGTTTTGTATAATAAAAAAACAGACCCAAACTTTTTCTTTTAAAAAAACTGACCTCTTTGAACAGAAGCGAGCGATTCTGCGCTTCTCGCTTCAAGGTCGCTTCGCGCTTTTTCGACTGAAGCGAGCGCTTCGTGTGGTCGAGTCGCCTCAGGCATGGAAAAGCGAGCAGCCATCGCTTTGCGTCGCTTCTCGCTTAAAGCGATCGCTTCGTCGCTTTTTAAAACACTGATCCATCTTATAAAAACATAGTTGTATTTGTCAATATGATAAATCCACTTCAAAGGACAGAAATTCATCAACATGCAGGGAAAATAGTATAATACTTTTTGCACAAAATTTTAAACTAAAGTGAACCCCTGTTCTCCTTCTATATACTTCCACTCATGCCTCAATTTAGTGGAACCGTTTTTTCAACTCATAGTGCCTCCTTTGGCCTTTAGCCTCCAAATAAATATCCCTTTAAAAGGAAAAGCAATATTTTAATGTCAAAGGTTTCAATAGAAAAATATAAATTGCACTCAGGTCCAAGATAAACCTAGTAAGCCAAGCAACACTAAATCATTAGACCAATTGGAAGAATCTCTCTCAATGATCATGTTTTCTAAGGAAAGAACTTCTACCTAGATTCCTATTGCTTCTGTTGTTGGATTACCTGCAGGCTGCACAACAGGTTTTTTCTTCTATAAATGATGAGTACATTTCTTTCTTTGCCTTCTCTAAAATATTGAACAAAAGGTATTTAATTAATATATAGCTTTTCCTTCTTCCATTCATTGCTTTCCTACTTGGAGCTTTTCCTTCTTTTTATTGCTCTACTTGGAGCTTTTCCTTCTTTCATTAGTTTCCTACTTGGAGCTTGCCTCTTCAGAGGTGGTTAGCAAAACGTAACAATACACAAGAAAAAGTCTACCTTGTTTCTGATAGAGAAGTCATAGTTGCAATGGAAACAGCAAAAATACTCCCACCACAGGCTAAAGACAATTGATGCTGAAAAGTTAGAGGGGTTTTATGCTGTCACTATCTCAAGTTAACTGCATGCGATATGAGAAAGGGACAAAAAGAAGATATCCCAAAGCCTATCAGGTCCAGTTTAAATCATTACTAAGTAATGGCCTTCCTAATCTGGGAGCTAGTTCAATGTACCTTCATTTATTAGCCATAAATATTGGTAGGAGATTCTACATATATTGTGCATGAAAGGAGGAAGTACTTACAACTTCAAACATCGAGAGTGTTTGCAGTTACACTGCTTTGGCTTTTTAGGTGTACCATCTTTTGCTTCATTGGCACTTTGCCTTGACCTGGCTTTTGGTGATTCGGGTTTCCTGGAAAGAGAAAGTATATTAGGATATACAGATCTCACAAGTGTTTCTAGAGAACACTACCCCCCTCCCCCCCCCCCCCCTGCTAGACATGGGAGGTGAAAGAAGTGGATAGCCTCGAATATGAATAACAAATAACACCATCCATAGTATCCTAATAGATTAGCATAAGTTGTCAAAGATCATATGTGAGAAAGAAGAGAAAGAAGAGAGAACACAGCTTTTATTTAATTAATTAATGTCTCAATACGCCCCCTCACGTGTTGACCTAATTCTTTTTCTTTTTTCATGAGCCAAGCAATTGAAAATTCTTAATGGTTGGGTGGTGAGAATTGAAATCGGGACCTTGCCTGCTATGATACCATGTGAGAATACAGAAAGAAGGGAGAACACAACTCTTATTTAATAGTTCCTTCGAGGACATCCCACAGTTCCCCTGGCTTGCAAGAAATGAGCTTTTCTGTTTCTGAAGTCATAGAATGCCTAGCCAGTCAACAAAACTATAGAAGCAGCCAAACTCTAATAAAATCCTAGTCAAATATATAATACAAGAAACAAAGCTCAGAAACATGTCTAGGTATTAGCGCCAAATAATCTGCCATAGTTCCATCAAAGTTGGAGATGGAAAGCCATCTGTTTGGTGAAGGGAATGTCAAAATCTGTTAATACGAGCTCAAAAAGGCTGCTCGGGTGGACTTCAAACAATTGCATTAGAATTTGTGAAAACATTCAATTCAAGCACCTACCTTCAATAACGAATTTAGCTCAATAGAACGATATTTATTATTTCCCCCAAAAATAAAACTGGAAATTTCTCGCGAATTGCAGGCTAAACTTACACGGGTCGTATTGAAGGATGAGGAGGCAGCACCCGAGTTTGTTGCATCGGCATCAACAGTATATGGTGTTGCTGCGATTGCGGCAGTGCCTGTGTCTGTGTCTGTAATTGTGGCCTTGTCATCTGTGTTGACTTCATCGACACTGATAACTGACCAGACTTCATTACCTGCTGTTGAGTCTGCTTAGCTTGTTCCGGCAAAGCCACCGCCGCAGCTCCCCCGAATCCCGTGAAATCCAGCTGCCTCGCTAGCTTCTTCGCCGGATAATCCGTTACCACGTGAGCACTAGCCTCCGTAGCTGCCGGCTCCGATTGAGCTTTCTTTGGAGGGAAATCCCCTCCCTCACTTTCCTCCATTCAAAAACAAATAGTACAAAAAGATCCTCGAAAATTCACTGATTCTCCTACGAAATTCTCACGTAAATTCCTCGAAATTCACGGGATTGAAAATCTTAAAAATTCAAAATCCGAGAGTAAGAAGCTATGTCATTCACAGAGTGACATTCAGTCATTCACAGAAAAGAGAAGAATCGCCCCAATATCGGCTGGAATTTTCAAACTTAATCCACAAAATCCCGATTCACAGATACATACGCATGCGTGTAAATCCTCTGTACGTATAGACGGACGGAGAAAAGAGGGGATCTTTTCAAAGAAGAAGAGAGCCTTTTGTCTCTCGCTTCCTCCCTCTCTAGCTTTTGAAATTCAATTCGTAGTTACGGTAAGATCGTCACATCAACCTCATCCTACGGTTAATATCGCGAGAATTAATCTCACGGCCCAAATTCATAAAAGCATCGAAGGTTTTCTTTTCCACCGTTAGATGACTGGCTGCTTAATACACTAGGATGCTTGGAATATAAAACTCGTCAAATCATTTACCGCCACGTGGCTTATGATACCTAAGCTTCTTTTTGTTTTGGGTTAAAAGTAAAATAGTGGAGTAAAAATAAGTTAAGAAGTGCAGGGATTTTGGCGCTAAATAAGTTATAAAGTGCAGGGTTGGGTGAAAATGTTAGGGATCTTAAGAAGGGCGACGATTGCTCCGCAAGGTTTAGAAATAGACGGACATGATTACTATTTGAAGTCTAAATAAGAATGATAAATAGTTAAACGTATTAATTAATGATGAATTTAAAGAAAAATAGTTAAACATCACGGTATTAATCAATGATGAATTTTTAATGAAATTTCTGATTTCTATACTATTATAGTTGAACTACTTTCCTACGCAAATAATATTATTTATTTGTTATTATTATAATATTAAAAACGATACTGAATAATTAGAACAAAAAACTAGCAAAACTTATAAGAGATAGAGGTGATTAGCAATAGTCGATAACAATGATTCTTCAAATACAAAGATCCGAAGTGAAATGTCAGATAAATTTTTACCCTTTAAGAATAGAATTTTTATTGCATAATTGAAACTCGGAATAAACTAATACTAAGAATTTGCAGAAAAATACATTATTTCCTTTAGAATTAAGAAAAAAATGATTACGTTTTAAAATTAACTATAGCAAAAGATCCAATTCAATTCTTTTTTAAACTAATCATAGCACAATAAATTGTTTTTAAGTAGACAAACTCTTAGGATATAAAAATAAGTAAAATCATTTATAGTATAGTAACTTTAAATTGGCCAAGAGAAAACTTAAAACAATAAGGATGGAACGGTTGAAAGACAAAATATATTCTAACGAATGACAACTCATTATATTTTATATAAATTAAGTTATTTCTTTTGAAAAATATTAACTCAATATTAGTCTTTTCAGGATTTATGTTATTACTTACTATTTTTTTCCCTAAATCGTAGGCCAACCACGTTATTCTTAAATTTCTAGAAGACTAATAGAGTCATTTTTTCAATTTATATTACTTCATAAATTTTAAAAAATCATGATAAAAGCATTTTTATGGTACTTATTAATTTTCAGTAGATCGCATAAATAATAATAATATTCATAAAATATTCCTACCAAAACCCTCATACAAATACAGTAGGATAATAACTAATAATTGAGGAGTTCTATTTTACAGTTTCTTCTTTTATTGAGTTAGTGATATATAATCAATATTCGTCATCCTCAAAATTTATGCCTTTTATTTTGTGATTCAAAGAAAGACTTTAATACAATAAGTATGTGATTATTTTTCAAATAAAAAAAAAAGTTTACTCATTAAGATAAGGTACACGCGCAAAACATCTGGTTACAAAAAGTCGATTTTGAATAACATCAAACAGTGTTCTCGCCATTTTTAAAAATACAGACTCATAATCCTTTACACCACCATTTCACACAAACCCAGAACCTTTATACCACCATTTCAGTCGCAGACCCATAACCTTTATACCATCAGTTTAGTCACAAACCCAGAACCTTTACACCACACGCAATACCTTCTCTCTTTCAAGAATTATTTGGAATCAAGATGAAGACAAAATAAATTTTAAGGAATATTTTTTTCTTTAAGGCCCAAGTTTATTCCTTTCAAAGGAGGCACCAGTCAGCTGCCCAAGTTTCGAAACTCAATTGTGTAGTTGATTTCGAGAAAGAAATTCAAATTTTTAAAGTTTCGCCCAAAATGAAGAATGAAAATATGCACAAATTTAGGGGAACAAATTGAACAGGATAACATGCGCTTTTCTCATCACTGACATAGTAAATTCATCTTGCGTCTTTTTATCCCACTAGATCTCCGAAAAATACACAAAATACAAAAAGAATCGCGTAAAACAGATATCTGAGTGCAACATGGTTTAGGGAATGCCAGTTATGTAGCACGGAATGGTCGTGTAGGCTACCATGTCCCACACTACATGTTGACTTGCCCACTGGCCACCGTAGGCCGACTAATAGCAATAACCTTGAAGTGTCTTGCTAAGGGCCATAGACATTGACCATCCCCAGTAACATATTCCACCGTCATAGGTCGCACCCGAAGACATAGGACAACGACATAGGCCGCGCTCAACGATATGGGCTAGCGACATAGACCACGACCGATGACATATTTTAGCAACATAAACAACCGCGTGACGCATACCAATGCTCCTGTCCTCGAGTTGACCACATACGTAAATCATGTCGTGCAAACATCAAAAGAGCATATGATACCGAAAACGAGGCGATACTTTTAGGTTTACATTTGCCCTGCCAAGACCTGGAGGAATATGCAGACATGCATAGTGTACCATGTACCAATGCACCATGCGCCCAACCAAGACCTTCGGCATATATCTATTCTACTCCTATAATCTCTACCCAATGCTTATGTCATGGAAGTTTTCTTCTCGGCCCTCAAACAACACTAATAACCTCAAAATAACACTGAGCAACACGAAAGTAGCCAAAATTCATACAAACTAATCAATATATGCTCAAAGGTTCATAATTCATCTATTATAGTAATTTTCCAACCCAAATCGGAAAGTTCCTAAAAGTCACCCCCGGTCCCACGTGCCCGAATTTTTAAAATTTTCGTAGATAAATATTACACATGACCTTATGAACTCAAATATATTCTTAGAGAGTTCTAAGAATTCGAGAAAGGATAAAATTAGGAAAATTTACATGGTGTAACTAACTTATACACTATATTTATTATAAATAAATACACTTTAAAATAACTATAATACATAACTTCACTTTAAGTTTTATAGCAAATACCCAAACCTTTTCCATTCAACAGGGTTGGCTTGCAAAATCATGATCCCTTCCCTTTTCCGGTAACACAGACTCTCTTTCAATGGCTGGTGTGCTGGAAACCATTACAGTGCCACGCGCCTCAGTATTGTCGTCATCGTCATTGATCCAGTAGACGGTTCTTCCTTCACAAGCCCTCATTCCTTCGTTAGATTCTCTCAATAATTCAGAGGCCTTAAGATCCAACCAATTTGCTCATCTGTCTCCACTAATTCATTCTCCAAAGTCGTTCCACGATGAGCACGAATCATTTGCGAAGCTCAAAATACACTCGTTGAAGGTATAAGAGAAACTATTCTGAGAGATTCCAAGGAAGGAATTAGAGGCCAAGGAGAAAAGAGAAACGAAAGATGTCACGACCCAAATCGCAGGGACGCGACGGGTACCTGGTGCCTTACACAACCGAGTACCAATGTAACATATCTTTCTTATTATACTGTCATTGGTAAGTGGGATAGAAGGGCCGTTATGAGATAACGAGAATAAAACATAAGGGAATATTAGACATAGGACGACCCAACATGATATAGAAACTTATACATGTGACATACGGGCCTATAAGGCCGACATGATCATTTGTATACTCAAAACATAGGCCGACAAGGTCATACAAGTATACATATACATGACATCCATCTACAAGCCTCTAAGAGTACATAAATGTCATAAAGGTCGGGACATGGCCCCGCCATCTCAATCAATACATGCCCAAATCATACTGACCAAATAGGCAACTCCGGAGCAAGTGGAGTGCACCAACACCTTCTACTGAGCTGATAGCCTACTAGGAGGACTCTCAGCCTGTCTATCGGGACCTACGGGCATAAAACACAGTGTCCCCAGGCAAAAGGGACATCAGTACAAATAAAGTACCGAGTATGTAAGGCATGAAAGCAGTATAGAAAATACATGAAAGAAATATGGAGTAAAGAACTCAACTTGTAAGTCTGAATAGCTCTGTGTATCATGAAACATTTATAATGTCATGCATATGTGTATAAATGTCATACCATGCATAGGTATATGCGTATATAATATCATCAAGCCTCTGAGGGCATCTCATCATATCATCTCGGCCTCTGTGGGAGAAATCATCAACGTGTACCAACTGATTAGGTGGTGGTGCGTATATAATGCCATAATCTTTCCTCATACCCCATATACATATAATATATGCGTATATAATGCCATCTGGTCATGGGTCAATGTACATGTATAAATGAATGCAATGCATGAGAAGTAAGTCAATAAGATGTCTCGGAATATCATAAAATTATTATGCCTTCGATTAATATCATGAAATAAACTTTATCAACTTACATATTTTCTGAGACCCATGAACAGACGATAGAATAATAGGACACATGAGGAATCAAGAACATAGGAACCCCTAGTACTTTTAAGAATAGAATCATTTATGAAAGTTGTATGCTTGCTCGTTTCGTTGTATCATATGGATCATGCCAAAATAAAAGAAGGTATAGCCTTAACATACCTCAAGTCGTCAATTCAACTCAACAACAAGCTTACGACAACTAGCGCGCCAACCCTATAACAAAGAAATACATATACAACTTAGATGGCGCTAGTATATCACGTATCTCAAACGATAACTCGATTCTAAAATAAAACGGGCAGCATTTTCCCTGATTTATTGCTCCCTCAAGCCTACTATAGGCGAGATACAAAAACAATACAATCAGAAACTCAAAAACAACCCAAATACAATTCGGGACCTTCAATACAACAAAAACCCCAAATATACCATAACACACCCAATCAACAAGGTATCAATTAGCCTGAAATTGCGACGATGAGTGACTAGCCTACTACCCTACCACATGTGGTATTTCTCCACGCCCTTCATCCTTCCAAACTCCATAAATCAGCAGCGCAATAGGCCAACACGAGTGGACTACAAAACAGTCCACTAAAAGTAAAATAAATCAAACTCACAGCTTCCGATCACCGTCCCGTGAGTTCTAACTATTAAGAAACGAATTTATCAACCTTTCTTGATATATAAAAGCTTAAATACAGAAAGTAGACATTTTATTAACTATGCAATACCATCCAAAACTCAAACTACAAAGAAAAAGAGAGGCGATATAGCGTTACTTACGTCATAGGGATCGTTCTAATGTTATCACTTCTTGATTTCGTATCTTAGATATTAATCTTCTTTGATACCCTAGAAGAGAGCTTAAGGATATGTTTATGGGTGTTCTCTGGTCGTGTGCTATGGAAAATGAAGATAAAGACGACCTAAGACCATAATATATAACTTTTGAAAAGTCAAAGAGGTGCTAGCTTGGCACCCTAGCATTGGCCCTTCTTCTGATGCTTATATCTTTTTATATGGATGTCATATAAATGAACGGTTAAGAGAGTTAGAAACTAAATTCCAAAACCTTCAATTTGGAATATAATATGTTCCAAAAAGACATCATATAACATACGAAATATATTGCTCAAAAAGCTTCAGTGACACACCTACTTGTCACCTATGCAGTCTGTGCAGTCTCATAAAACTGAAAATATCTCTCTAATCCAATGTCGTATTAATAAACGGTTTAATGCGTTAAAAAATAGGCTCGTAGATATTCAATTTGATATGTATATCATCCCGTAATTTCAAGTATATTGGGAGAAAAGCTCCACTACATTTGACCTAATTTTCAGCACTTTTATGAATGTAACTTGTGATGACCTTTGCCAACTTTTCTTCCACAACTCGCTTGACTTAAAAAACGTAACACACGACTATCATAAACCTAAAATAACCTCCTTATCATGTTAATCACCCTATTCTTATTCCAAGATTACATGTTATAATATTCTCAACTTGTCGACTTTCGACGAAACTTATTTTCTTCAATTTGCTTAGCTTCTAAGTCTTTCAACCCTCTTGGTACTTGTTATCTATGATCTTAAAGATTTGTAACCTCCAAGGTAACATGATTAACTTACCATATGTACTTTCAAGAATGATCTCATTTCTGAGTTTACATCAATTGTCTTACAACGTACTCTTACGTACGAAAATATGAGGTGTAACATCCGAGCTCTGTTTTGTGAGAGGGAGAGGGAAATGCACGGTAGGAATTGTCTAGTAATTTTATTTGGTGATTGCGTATTTATACAAAGGAAAATAGCATAGATCTAGGTCTTCTTCTTATTCAACGACTGTATGCTGTATCTATCTTCAATGACGGACGATTGTATGTTGTATGTATAGATATGAGTCGTCTTCTTCTTGTTTTCTATGTATCTACACTGTATTTCGTTGTATGAGAGAGAAAACACACTCTGTTGAGTGAGCGCATATAGCCTATCGTGACTGTATGCGTTGATACAACAAAGTTTGAGTCTTCTTCTTCTTCTTCTTCTTCTTCTTTGTATATATTACATTGTATTTCGTTATATGAGAGATAAAATATTGTCTGCTGAACGAGCGTATACAACTCATTTTGACTGTATGACTGTATCGAGCGCGGCTGTATGCGTTGATACAGCAAAATTAAGCAAACACATACAACCTATCGTGACTCTATCCAGCGCGACTGTATGCATTGATACAACTAAAGCTATGATCCGTAATTAGGCAAACTATAGTTACGTATGATAATTATACTCTAAACTATAGGGCTTTATGAAAATTTAATATTATGACAACATATGTATATAATATGTACATCAATATATCATTATTATTTATATATATACACACACATGATACCCAAGTCCATCAGTAACACCACCGCCTCATCCACCAATTCCACCAGTAACACCACCACCCAATTTTAGATTCCTACCTAAATTTTCTTTATCCGCTGAAAAACACTACTATACTGATAGCCCCATTATTCACCACCATTTCTACCAAAAATTCCCCCCAAAATAGAGAAGGAAAAATATCAAAAATATTATTAAAACCTACCATTGGAATAATAAACTATTTTTCTCCATTAGAAAAATCTCAGAAGCTCATAGCTTTGAGATGTCATCAAAGCCGGATCGGAAAGGTTGCATAGACCAAATAAGGAAAATTCATAAATAAGCACTATAAAGGACGAAAAGGCAAGAAAAAAGAAAGTACCCTGGCAAAAAACCTAAAATGAAGAGGAGTTGAAACTTGGGCGAGAATTGCATATGACAAAAGTATTTTTAAATATCAAAAATTAGGGTTAAAAAAAATGAGGAGGGATGAAGAAAACTTGTGATTATAGAAGGTCATGAATCTCAAATTAGAGCATGAATTTAAAAAAGGCACAAAAGCAAAAGATCTAAAAGAATTGAAAAACTAAAATAACAAATAAATGAAATATGAGAAAATTTGATGAGAGATACAAGAATTTCCAATAATGCAAGTCTAGAGTTTTTGATAAGATCCCAGCAACAACGAATTGATTATGAGAGGAACCAAACACCTTTTACTTTAGAAGTGAATCAAAACTTATAGTTAAATCTCGACCGATTCGTGAGCAATACTGGACAATGATTAGTAATGGATACTAATCACTTTCTAAGAATACTAAAAAGAAATTAGAGATATCAAATTGGAAGAGTTATCTCAGTACTTTAAGTTATGAACTAGATACAAGTTGAAAGATAAATTTTAAAGTAAACCTACAAAGGTTCAACGAAACTCACAATAATAATATTATTAATCAACATGTAAAGTAGAAACAATGAAAGGAAGAACCTCATTATATAGGAAGAGAGGAGGATGACCAACTCCTAAGAAACTATAGGGAGGCAACACTTCAGAAAATAACTTCTAAGAATAATTTTAGAACTTGACAGGTAAGAAAAAGACTAGAAAATAAAATATCAAAATAATTGGAAAAGAAAAAAAATCCTACTTTGCTAGCAAAGCAATAAATAGTACACATATTAAACCATGAAACAATCCTACAAAAGCAGGATTATAAAAATGGTAAGATTTGGGCACCATATTAGCCCTAACTTGGGCGCCAATCCACATCTCTAGGGGTGCCTTTGGGCACCTCATTTTGCACAAGCTAGAGTTTCTCCTTTGGGTCTTAATTGTAAGGACAATCTCTTCGATGTAAATCTGAGCCAACTTCTTTAAAGTGTAAGAAGTCATCAATGGAATGAAATATGCAGACTTGGTTAATCTATCAATAATTACCCAAATGGCATCAAATTTTTTCAATATCCGTGGCAAGCCTACCACAAAGTCAATAGTAATGCGCTCCCACTTCCACTATGGTATAACTAACCTTCGAGTCAAACCATCTGGTTTCTAATGTTTATATTTCACTTGCTAGCAATTCAAACACCGTAAAATATGCCCAACAATGTCATTCTTCCTCTTCCGCCACCAGTAATGCTGCTTCACATCTTTGTGACACCTGGATCAATAGAATACCTCGAACTATAGGACTTCTCAAGAATCAACTCCCTCAAGCTATCAATATTAGGAACACAAATCTGACCTTGAGGTCACAATACACCAACATCACTAATAATCATATTCCTAGCACCACCTTGTTGCACCCTATCCTTAAGCACCAACAAATATAGTTCATCATATTGACGAGCCTTAATATACTCAGACAAGGAATATTGCGCAACAACACAAGCAAAAACCCTACTAGCCTAAAAAATATCCAATCTCATAAATCTGTTAGCTAAGGCCTAAACATCCATATCCAAAGGCCTCTCCTCAGCCGGAATAAATTCCTAACCGCCTTCCTACTCAAAGCATTTGTTACCACATCCGCCTTGCCCGGATGATACAAGACAATTATATTATGATTCTTAAGCAACACAAGCCACCTTTTCTACCTTAAATTCAAATCCTTTTGCTTGAACAAGTGCTGAAGACTGCGATCATCGGTGTAACCTCACATGACATGCCATACAACTAATACCTGTAAATCTTGAATGCATGCACAATAGCTACCAACTCTAAATTTGTCACGACCCAAAAACCCACCGCAGGGTCGTGATGGCACATAGTCTCTAAGACTAGGTAAGCTGATTACTAACAATGATTAGGCAAATTTTTAACAATGATAATTTGAAATATAATCTAATATAAATACCGAAACAAAAGCGTAATAAGCCTACGCGACAATAATCATAACAACCTCCCAAGATTTGGTAATACAGAGTCACGAACTCTAGCTAAGTACATGGAAAGATCTCAAAGATCGAAATAAAATGCTGTTCAAATAACAAGCTGACACTACAATGAAAGGAAAGAACTCCAAGGGACTACGATGACCAAGCAGCTCTACCTTGAATCCTCGCGACCAATATGCTAACTCTGCCCGAGTTCGATATATCCAATACCTGACTCTGCACAAAAATATACAAAAGTGTAGTATGAGTATATCACGGTCGGTACGCAGTAAGTATCAAGACTAACCTCGGTGGAGTAGTGGTACAAGTCAAAATACTCACTAGACAAAATAACATGTGCAATATAGAAGTATAAAGCTAATAATGAAAGCAGAAATCAGTAAATGACAATAAGAATCAACAAGTGATATAAGCAGTAAAAGAATAAGAACACCGTGAAGTATCGTTAAAACCAAATAAGGAACACAAAGGACAACCAATTAATCAAGTCGTTCTAACACAACTTTCACAACGAAATCACTATGGGATACCTCATCTCATAATCACAAGTCATGGGTCTCAACCCACCATCCTATGCTCACGGCATTGTGTGCCCACATTTCAAATCACAACCGCACGGATAACTCACGTGCCAATAGCTCAATCCGACCGGCATGATCACGGGCTCACATTCACAATCCGCCCGGCGTGGTCACAAGCTCACAATTTTAATTCGCCTGGTATGGTCACAGGCTCACAATCATAATCTGCCCGACATGGTCACATGCTCAATATCAATATGAAAACCGATAATACAAGAACACATGGGCATGATTAATAAATTTCAAGTTTCACACTCCTGAGCTAGTATAAGTGGCATGCTACGGTGTATGCTTGTGCGAGTGTACTACTGTATCCCAAGTTAACAAGTAATATCAAAGACATCTAGTAGCTCATCGAAGCAACACAACAAATCACGTAAGGTGTATGACATACACAAGGAAAAGCACACCATCACAAAAAAATCACAACAACAATGTCCTCAAGCCATCACACATCATCCCAGACATTGCCACCCTTATCTCTTTGATAGCCACATGTATCACTCCGCTATGACAATTTCATTAGCCACATGTATCACTCTGTATAATAGCCACCCTTATCGCTCCGCCCAAACAATAACACAATAGCCATCCATATCACTCTGTACATTCAACAACAATGAGATGCCACCCTTATGCCCCACATAACAACAACGGTGAAATGTCACCCTTATACTCCACATAACAACAACCAAACCACACAACAATTCACATATGCTAACATCACAACAACACGACATATCAACTCGTATCACAAGTGCCCATAGGCCACAACCTTTCCAAAGATCCAACAATATCAATATTTTCACAACAAATAGCCCACGACTCAACACAATGTGTATAGAATCTCAATAACATTAAAATGAATGGGAAAGTAACTCAACAAGGAACACCACTGCCTTTAAACACGACTTCAATTAAAATATATTAATGACTTAGGATAACCTCAATACCAATTAATTGTTTAAGGATAAACTCAATAGTGAAAGTATTTTTATGAAATGGCAAACTTCGGATTCTAGTGTATGAATAGGCTACCAATGGAAGATATGGCACGAACTAGCACTACGTCTAAATGCATGAGAATAACCCGAAAATAAAAGGATATCACGTAACAACAATTTCAATTAAAAATAACTCCACAATAAAAGAAATCACATAATGATAAAAGTGATAACAACTTCAAATAAAGCATATAAGAGCAAACTCGACAAGTAAAGAATGTGACATGTAATGACAACTTCAAATAAAGCATGTGATAGTAGACATGACGAATAAAAGATATAACATGTGCTAACAATTTCAAATAAGTACATGAAAGAAGCCTAAGAGTCTAAGCCGGTCAGTTTTTCACATATAAGCCTGAGTACGTACTCGTCACCTCGCGTACACAGCTTTCACATGACACAAATAGCACAAACGACTCAAATCCTAAGGGGTAGTTCCCCCTCACAAAGTTAGGCAAGATACTTATCTCAAAGAAGCTAAACTTATACTCTAAAATGACCTTCTCATGTGAAACAACCTCCGGACGGCTCAAATCTAGCCAAAATAACTTAATATCATAAATAAAATCCATATGAAACAATTCCGGATAATAAAGTTTCAATCTTTAATGAAAACTATAAAGTCAACCTAAAAAACTCAACCTCGAGCTTGAACCTTAGAACTTGAAAAAATTTATAAAATCCGAACACCCATTCTGATACGAGTCAAACCGTACCAAAATTATCCAATTCCGACATCAAATCGGCCTTCAAATCCTCATTTTACATTTTTGAAAGTTTATACAAAAATTCTCATTTTCTCCCATTCAAATTACTAATCTAATGTTAAAAAAAGAAGATGGAATCACGAAATATAATCAAATCTGGATAAAGAACACTTACCCCAATCCAAAGTGTGAAAATCCCCTTCAAAATCGCTCAAATCCGAGCTCCATAGCTCAAAAGATGATACAATGACCAAGTCCTTCGAAATAGAGTACTTTAAACATTGCTCCAAAGGTACCCTTTGCGATCACGGTCACCAACCTCGTGATGGTGATTCAAAAAACTTTTAGCACAAATTTTACCCTTCGTGATCACGGCCATTTCCTCGCGATCGCGATGAACAAATTCCCATTACCCTTCCCAAATGCTTCTCAGATAGTCTATAGCGTAACATCCATAACTTTTTGTCTAAAACTCCAAATGATAAATGGTTTAATTTCCTGAAAACTAGACTCAAAGAGCTACAACTTTCATTTTTGGATAATCTCCAAATTCCTTATAGATTGCAAGATATAAGCTTCCAAAGTCGGGTTAGTGACAATAGAATTTCCTCTACGCGATCTCGAAAAGGCTTCCGCGATCGCGATTCACAGTGCCCAAACAACAAAGTTGCTCTTTGCGAACGTGACCCAAAGTCCACGATCGCAATGCATACCCTTGTGGCAAAAAACCAGCAATTAAAAATGTCATAGAAATGGTCCAAAACCACCCCGAAACTCACCCGAGCCCCTTGGGACCTTGTCCGAACATACCAACAAGTTTGTAACATAACATGGACCTACTCAAGGCCTCAAATCACATCAAACAACATCAAAACTATGAATCACACCTCAAATTGAACTTAATGAACTTATGAACTTTCAACCTCTACAACTCATGCCGAATCATATTAAATCAACTCGGAATAACCTCAAATTTTGCATGCAAGTCCCAAATGATATAACAGAGCTATTCCAACTCTCCAAATCGCAATTCGAGCTCGATATTCACTTAGTCAACTTCCAGTCAAACCTCTCAACCTTCCAAACCTTCAACTTTCCAATTATTTCCAAAATGCATAAAATCAACCTATAGACCTCCAAATCCAAATCCGGGCATACGCCTAAGTCCAAAATTACCATACAAGGCTATTGGAATCATCAAAACACCATTCCGGAGTCGTCTACTCAAAAGTCAAACTCTGGTCAACTCTTACCGCTTAAGCTTCTAAGACAGAATCATCCTTCCAAATCAATCCCGAATCATCCGAAAATCAAACTCGACCCCACACACAAATCATAACACGAAGCTACTCGAGATCTTAAGCCACCGAACGGGATGCTAATTCTCAAAAGGATCGGTCAGGTCATTATATAAATCATGAACTAGATAATTCTTCTCATGTGTTTTCCACTGACGAGATGCGTAAGCAATCACCCTGCCATCCTATATCAACACCACACCTAGGCCAATGCGTAAAGTATCACAAAACACAATATAGGGCCCTGAACCTGTGGGAAACACCAACAATGGGGGCTGTAGTCAAATCAATCTTGAGCTTCTAATAGCTCCCCTCACCCACATCAGACCATATAAAAGGAATGCCTTTATGAGTCCACTTAGTCAATAGAGATACACTAGATGAGAACCCCTCCACAAAGCGACGATAGTTGCTTGCCAAATCCAAGAAACTCCAAATATCTTTAGCTAAAGTAGGTCTAGGCCAATCCTGTACTGCCTCAATCTTCTTAGGATCAACCTTGATACCATCACTGGATACACCATGACTTAAGAATGCAATTGAGTCCAACTATAGCTCACATTTCAAAAACTTGGCATAAAGCTTCTGATTCTTCAAAGTCTGAAGTACTACTCTCAAGTGCTGCTCATGCTCCTCTATACTACGAGAGTAAGACAAGATGTCGTCAATGAACATAATCATGAGAGGATTCAAATAAGTCTTGAACACTCGATTCATCAAATCCATAAAAGTCGTTAGAGCACTAGTCAACCCAAATAACATTACCAAGAACTCATAATGAACATAACGAGTCCTAAAAGTCGTCTTAGGGACAGCCGAAGCCCTAATCTTTACCTGACGATAGCCAGATCTCAAATCAATCTTGGAGAACATGTTGGCATCCTGAAACTAATCAAATAAATCATCAATACGAGGCAATGAATATTTGTTCTTGATAGTAACCATATTCAACTGCCAATAACCAATGCACATCCTCATAGAATCATCCTTCTTCTTCATAAGTAACATTTGTACACCCCAAGGAAAACACTTGGCCTAATGAACCCATTATTAAGCAAATCCTACAACTGCTCATTTAGCTCTTTCAACTCACCTGATGGTATGGCCAAATAGATATGTACTGAGTGTTCCAAGATAATACAAATATCAATATCCCTATCGGATGGCATTCCCGGTAGATGTGCAGGGCACATCTGGAAACTCCCTCACCACCCGTACTAAATCCATGGAAGGAACCTCCGTACTAAAATCTCGAATGTAAGCCAAATACGCTAAACACCCTTTCTCAGTACACTCGATGAACTACTATAGAAATCCCAACTGTTGTAGATATAGAAACAAGAATATCAAGAGAATCATGAGGCATACTCAAGTGCGATGCAATATATAAAGATACATATGAATAAGTAGAACCTGTATCAAACAACACCGAAGCATCCCTATGATATACTAACATAATACCTGTGATAACTGCATCAGACGACTCAGGCTCAGGCCTACCAAGAAATGCATAACAACAAGCCTAACTTCTACTGGTCTGTTCGGCTGGCCTCCACCTCTAGCTAGCTGAACCCCACCCCTAGCTGGCTAGGCGAGCGGTGTTGCAACTATTTCTAGAATCATGGCCTGAGTACTCTGTTGTGGCTTTCCACTCTGTAACCTAGGATAATACCTCCTAATGTGAACTGCATTTTTGCACTCAAAGCAACCCTTCGACTAGCATAACTGTTATGACTAAAACTGTCCCTAACATCTCGAATCACCACCATAGAAACTCCATATCGGAGGTGCACTGATGAGACCATAAGCTGGAGACACACTGAATTATGACTGCTCTGAGCGAGGACCATAAGTACCATGGCCATATGAAGTACCATTAGAAACCTAGAGTACTGATTGAACTGGACATATAACATGACCTCTACCAAAATGACCCCTACCTCTAGATGAGGTACCACTGAAATAACCAAAATGATGAAGCCTCTTGTTAGAGTTGCCTTTCTCCCCTAGCTACGAGTGCGCTCAATCCTCCTAGATGTCAAATAAGAAGCATCAACATGTGATCAAATATATTGGATAGGAAGTTTTATGGTCATATTCAAGATATCACATCTTAGAATAATTGATGAAGGTCCCAAAGGTTTAGTTTGGGTGTACGCAGTAGAGATTTAGAGTTGAAGAAAGTGAACGGGTTATTCTTAAGATTTTCTCTATGAATATATGGGGTGAATTGTTAAGGAAGGTAAAGTCTGTGTAGTCACATTAGGCCTTATGGAATCTTGAAGGAAATAGGCCAAACTATGAGTATGATGTTTCCCTATTATTGTCCTCCGTGTAGCCGGTGTTTCATGTATCTATGTCTAAGAAGGTAATTGGAAATCCTTTGTCTATCGTTCCAGTGAAAGCTAGTGAAGGTGAAGTTAATGGATAATTGGATTATGAGGGGTATCTATTTGCCATCCTTGGTAGATATGTCCTAGAGTTGAAATTGCCTCTGTGAAAGTTTTATGGTGAAACCAACAAGTTGAAGAAGCCACCTCGGAGGACGAGGAAGAACGGAAGAAGAAGTATCCTTATTTGTTTGAATAGCTATGTAATCGTTCTATGAAATTGTTTCCTATGAATTTCGTATCATTTGTACAGTTTATGCTAAGGGTGTTCCTTTTCTGGTAATATGTTGCTTATGAGGCCATGGTTGATGTTGCTTTTATGTTATATTTCATCATCGGGTTATGTATATATTGTTAGGATTGGTTTTTAGAATTCTTTGACAGGTGGATAGGTCCAGTTACAGGGGAGACTAATTTAGGGAGTTAGCCAAATTTTGAAACTGCTGGTGTGTGGGAATTAGAGTTGGGCCACATTGAATTCTAATGACGTATTTTGACCCTCATTCGAGGATGCATGATCCTAAGTGGGGGAGAATGTAAGGCCCCGTTAAAAAATTTCTAATGATTTAAGAATTTAAAGTGCGCCAACGACATTTGGGAATAACGTGTTCGAGTATTAAAGGAGACCCATGGGATAGAACCACATCATTTTGAAATGAAAATATATGTTTAATTTGTGTAGGAACATACTAAGGAGTTTTGTGAATGGCAAGAATTTGTGTGGAACAAGTTGGATACATTAAGTGGAAATGATGTCTCAATTCGCACAAGATCCTTCTTCAAACGCATGCTGTTACCAAACTATAAAGACTTAGGAGGTGATCTACCTATCAAATGAAAGATCGTCGAGTCTAGTTTCTAACGCTTCAAACCTTTTGTCATTTGGACACTCATACAAGAAGTTATGACCAAATTCCCAAAGACTGGCAGAATGTGATTCTGCGGTCAATTCCGCGACCGCATAGTCATTATGCGAACCACAAAAGTAGTCTGCGGACCGCCGAGTGGTCGCAGACCTGACCAGTGCAGCCTAGTTCTAGGCATCAATTTCATGGTCCATTGTGTGGAATCATTTTTGCGGTCCATTTTGCGAGCCGCATATCTGTTATGCGGTCCATTTTGGAGGGTCCATTTTCCTATTTTTATAACCCGATACCATTTTGATAAATAGCCTTAGGGGCAAATGTCTGATGATTTTAGAGAGAGATAAGAGTATTTTAGAGAGAGAAGGAGGAAACCTAGCATTCTAATTACCCATTCTTGCACCAATCTTCAAGAATCAAGGAAGCCAATCACTAGATTATCATCTATCCGCAATTCTTTAATTTCGAGTTTGGGGTAAAAGATGGGTGATTGGGAGTATGATTCTTGGGTGTAAGAGTATTATTTATACATGCATGTTCCAATAAGGTTTGTGGGAAGATTCTTGAGCTCAAATAAGTAAAGATTGGGTTGTGGAATGAAGTAAATCCTGTAGAATAGCCTTGTAGTCAAATTTACACACCTAGTATTGGATAAAATGCTCAAATGAGTTAAAACCATGAATATTTTCCTAATTTGTGCTCAATTTTGTTATGTCTCAAAATAGATTGGGATTCCTAGGATTTTTGAAATGTTGTAGTAATTTAAGGAAATCTCAAAGCGAGGTATGTTGTCTAAACTACTCTCTTAGGATCGAATTCCATAATGTTCCCATAAGTTTCAAGTATTGTTGGCTCAAGTTCCTAATTCCTATGTTCCGGGTTATCCCTTATAAACTTGACTATTCCGAATGAGCCTTATGTCGAAATATAAATGTTCAAAGTGTTGATTGCATATTAAAATGTTATGGCTTTGAGTCGTATTTCAAATGAAATCTAGTATGCCAAATTGTGTGAGAAAAACTCAATATGCCTAAGACTCTTAATTGCTCATATGTGTACCTAAAGTCTTGATTGGAAATGTCTTGTTGTTGATAATCTATAAGGATGCTTGAAAATGAAATCAGTTAATTAAGGATATAGAGTGGGGACAACGTCCCAAGAATGAAAGTTATACTTAAGGATAATGGTGCCAATGAAATAAGATGATGTGAGAAAGATTATGAAATGATCTTTGATTCAACAGTTCCAAAATTATTTCAAAAATAGAATTTTCTAAAAGCTTATGTACTCAAGTCATGCCCATATATGGCTGTTTTAACTAATGCTATGCTTTGTGAGTATTTTTAATGTGTTTTGCGTTATTACATATTCGTGAGTGGAAATTGTGTATTGCCCTTTTTGAAAAAATGTATTACAAGAATAAATGGTGTGTTACTTGTTTATGATTTTAACTTGCGCATTGATTGCCAATTATTTTACTCCATTCTTGGAAAGAAATCTATTGTGCTTAAATTCTTTATTTCTAATGAACTTAAAGTTGTGATTTCCGGAATATTATATATGTTGATATTTATGATGATAATACATGAGAGGGAAGAAATGAAAGTGTGAAATATCAAATACGGCCACCGTGCCTTGAATAAAGAATCTTGTGAATGGCCAAAAGAGCCAAGGGAATAATGTTGTTGTTATTGGTTGAAAATACTAGTGGAGATTCATACAATGTGAAAGATGATGAGGTAAATAAATTTGTACCTATGTTACCTTTGTGTGTAAAAACAAAAAAATTATTTTTGGGAAGTATCATTAGCAAACCGAGGAAGGGTGGGTTGTAAACCTAAAACTACACGTGCCAGTGTAGGAGTGGATTGTGATTATTCTCATTATTTGGGATGAGATTGATTGGTTGATATTATTCCCCTTAATTGGGATAAAACTGTTAATAAATGTGAATTAGAAAAGTCAACCCACACGACATATGTGGGAAGGAGGCCTTGGTGATCGGGTGGAGATCGGACGCCATGTTGCGCACATAGTGGTACTACTCTTGGTAACACTTTTCTTTCGCATCACATGTCAAACCACTTTGTTCGCGGGGAGATGGCCTAGCCGATCGAGCGTGATCGGACTCCGTGCTACATACACGGTGGTATATCGATCCTAATGATCTCCCAACTTATAATATATATTAATTTCGTATTTTGAAAATTGTTATGTTTTAACTGGAAATTTGGATATTGTTGATTGTGACTTGTTATTTCTATGGTTTCACCTTTCTTCTATGGACATTATATTTTTAAAGAGGACAATTAACTTTACAACTAGTACCATTCCATATGTACTAACGTCCCTTTTGCCGGGGGCGCTGCATCTTCAATGGATGCAAGTGGTTCATCAACGGGCAACTTTGGTCCTCGTTAGCAGTTACTCCATATTCAGCAGGTTTTGGTGAGCCCTACTCTATTCCGGGCATGATATCATTTGATGTTGTACTTTATGTTTTGAGGTATAGCCAGAGCCTTGTTGCCAGCATTTCCATATTACTCTTCTGTTGTACTTAGAGGCTCCGTAGACAGGTTGTGGGTGGTGTTTGATGTGGGGAATTGAACTAAAAATATTGGTATTTGGCAAACATGTTTTTCATTATATCTATAAACTTGTAATACTTTGGAAATTATGAATGAAGTTGCTAATGGATAGGAAATGAGAGTTGTTAATGAAATCTTGTCAATGTTTGATTAGTGGAGTTCATCTCAGCTTTATTCATAGATGAGTTTGGGTAGAAAGAAATCTAACAGCCTTGCTCGGCCGGGTTCACTCGGTTGAGCACCAGTCGCGCTCCCCGATTTCGGGACGTGACAAACTTGGTATCAGAGCCTAAGGTTTTAAAGTGTCCTAGGATGTCTCGGAGCCGTGTCTAGTAGAGTCCTTTTTATCGGTGTGTTGTCGACCACATCTATAATGGGGAAGCTACTTGGACATTTTGGAATTTCACACTTCTGTGATACTCCAGATCGTGCGATAGAGCTCAAGATAGGAAGCTAAATTCCTCGTTATATTTCATTTTCCATATGAGTAACCCACGGGTTCTAGGCAGCAAGGAGGAAATGAAAGAACCAGTTGCTAGGGGAAGTGTTTAATGTCACCACGCCACCAAATCATGTGGTGAGAGCACCTAAGAAATGAAAGAGGGTTGTTTGTACCAATAATCCGGAATGTTTGATATGAAAGAAGAGCCACTCGGGTTTATTGTGGATTATTCTTGAAATATGTTATGGTTTTGGAAAGAGGGGGCACAAGAAGAACAAATGCCCTAGGTTGGATACACCCATCCCGATCTGCCCGATATGCAGGAAGGAACATTTGTTGTCATGTTGTGAGTTTTCGGAGAAACGTGTTAGGGGTGGAAGGCTTGGGCAATTCCAAAGGCCCACACATCAAACCGGTACATAGATTGTTACTCCCGCCGTGAAGGCCTGGATGAAGGATAAGGGGGATGCTTATGATGTATGCAAAAAGGGTAAATATCAGGTAAGTGGGGCGAGTCAGTTAAGCGGATTTCATCCTCGTTGTGTGAAGTGTAGTAGATGCCATTCAATGGTATGTCACTATGGTACCGATGTATGTTATGGATGTGGAGTCGAGGGGCATTAATTAAGGTACTACCATGTCAATCTAAAATCACCAAGTAAGTCACTCCTTCCTACCTTATTGTGAACACCACATTATTTTCCTTGTTGTATATGTACATCCATATTGAAGGGGCCTACATAAATATGGTCTTAACCAAAACGCTGAATCATAAAACGTTGCATGTACCTACTCTTTGAACGAGACGCAGAATTCGTGAAGCCTCTTGATCACAATTCTCTTATTTACAACCTCTTGAGGAATTGAGTTTTATAATGATTTCCTTGGAATGGGTTATAACCCTAGGCTAATACTTCCCACTTGCTCTCCTAAATTCTTAACAAGGGACTATACCTGATGAATTTCTTACATAACCTTTTGATTCAAATGGATAACATCTGCTCATTTGTGCTTATGCATGCACCGTTGTAAATCTTACCTATGTGGTATCAAATCTAATGTAAGACAACCTAGTGCTGAGATCCCTCTCGAGCAACTCTCTCTCTCTTCTGTGTATGTGGCTCCTATGGTTTGAACAATCACTTTGTTACTTTGTATATATTATCATGAATCCTTTTCACCGTCTAGTAACATGAGAGCATATTGATTTGAAAGACAAGTTCGTCGTATCTCTAGTCCTCTCACATAGGATCAACTATTGGCAAAGGTTAAGCTGTGAGAACGATAATAATCTCGCAGGTGTTCAACTTGTTTTTCATCCTCATGGCTTGTGGCATAGATTCCTTGTGCTAATTACTGTTAAGAGAATAATGCAGCTTCATGTATTTTGAAACCCATATCACATTCAGGGTGCTAGAATATTCTCATTTCGAGTTAAACTGATTTTCCCTACATTCCAAGAGGCGACTGGTGTCACATACTTGGCTATCTCTCTTTGAGGCCTACTATTGCTGAACAAGGCACATATGGAATGAAACAATTGTTGCTGACCTTTTCATGACTTATTTCTTTTAAATCTCAAAATCATGAACATGGTCCCTACATTATCAATGCCTACTAGACAACTCTATGCCTCATTTGTTGAATTAATGATGTCATCACAATGATTAACCATGTCAGCGCTATTGGTAGTAACCTTCATATCTCTTAGGATATAACTTCCTGAAATACCCTTCTCGGCACGCTGATGGATTCTTGAATAATTCCAGCCCAATCTCAAACCTCGTTGTTCCTATTTATAGTAAACCTATGGGGGTTAAAGGTTCAAACATGTCAAAGAAGAAGCATCATCCCGTGATTAAATATATTGGATAGGAAGTTTTATGGTCATATTCAAGATAGCACATCTTAGAATAATTGATGAAGGTCCCAAAGGTTTAGTTTGGGTGTACGCAGTAGAGATTTAGAGTTGAAGAAAGTGAACGGGTTATTCTTAAGATTTTCTTTATGAATATATTGGGTGAATTGTTAAGGAAGTTAAAGTCTGTGTAGTCACATTAGGCCTTATGGAATCTTGAAGGAAATAGGCCAAACCATGAGTATGATGTTTCCCTATTATTGTCCTCCGTGTACCCGGTGTTTTATGTGTCTATGTCTAAGGAGGTAATTGGAAATCCTTTGTCTATCATTACGGTGAAAGCTAGTGAAGGTGAAGTTAATGGATAATTGGATTATGAGGGGTATCTAATTGCCATCCTTGGTAGATAAGTCCGAGAGTTGAAATTGCCTCCGTGAAAGTGTTATGGCAAAACCAGCAGGTTGAAGAGGCCACCTGGGAGGCCGAGGAAGAAAGGAAGAAGAAGTATCCTTATTTGTTTGAATAGTTATGTCATTGTTCTATGAAATTGTTCCCTATGAATTTCGTATCATTTGTACAGCTTATGCTAAGGGTGTTCCTTTTCTGGTAATATGTTGCTTACGAGGCCATAGTTGGTGTTGCTTTTATGTTATATTGTATCATTGGGTTATGTATATGTTGTTAGGATTGGTTTCTTGGATTCTCTGACAGGTGGATAGGTCCAGTTACAGGGGAGACTCTGGCGAATTGTTTTCGAAATTGAGGGAGTTTGCCAAATTTTGAAACTGCTGGTGTGTGGGAATTACAGTTGGGCCACATTGAATGCTAATGACGTATTTTAAACCTCATTCGAGGACGAATGATCCTAAGTGGGGGAGAATGTAAGGCTCCGTTAAAAATTTTCTAATGATTTAAGATTTTAAAGTGCGCAACGATATTTGGAAATAACGTGTTTGAGTATTAAAGGAGACCCATGGGATAGAACCACATAATTTCGAAATGAAAATATATATTTAAGGTGTGTAGGAACATACTAAGGAGTTTTGTGAATGGAAAGAATTTGTGTGGAAGAAGTTAGATACATTAAGTGGAAAGGATGTCTCAATTCGCATAAGATCCTACTTCAAATGCATGCTGTTACCAAACTATAAAGACTTAGGAGGTGATCTACCTATCAAATAAAATATCGTCGAGTCTAGTTTCTAACGCTTCAAACCGTTCATCATTTGGACACTCCTATAGGAAGTTATGACCAAATTCACAAAGATTGGCAGAATGTGATTCTGCAGTCAATTCCACGACCGTAGAATCATTATGGAAACCGCAGAATGGTCGTAGACCTGACCAGTACAACCTAGTTTTGGGCATCAGTTTCGCGGCTCATTGTGCGGACTGCATACCCATTGTGCGGTCCACTGTACGACCGTAGACCTGTGTTCGGAGGGTTCATTTTTTAATTTTTATAACCCGACCTCATTTTGATAAATAGCCTTTGGAGCTTATTTTGGGGCAATCATCTGATGATTATAGAGAGAGGTAAGAGCATTTTAGAGAGAGAAAGAGAAGACCTAGCCATTTATTCATCAATTCTTGCTCAAGGCTTGAAGATTTCACAAGGATCTTGCTAGGGCTTCAAAGAGGTAAGAATTTCTTTCCCAGTTCTTTAATTTTAAGTTTGGGGTAAACGATGGGTGATTGGGAGTATGATTCTTGGGTGTAAAAGTATTATTTATACATACATGTACCAATAAGGTTTGTGGGAAGATTGTTGAGCTCAAATAAGTAAAGATTGGGTTGTGGAATGAAGGAAATCTTGTAGAAGAACCTTGTAGTCAAATTTGAACACCTAGTGTTTGATAAAATGCTCAAATGAGCTGAAACCATGAATATCTTCCTAATTTGTGCTCAATTTTATTATGTCTCAAAATAGATTGGGATTGCTAGGATTTTTGGAACGTTGTAGTAATTTAAGGAAAGCTCAAAGCGAGGTATGTTGGCTAAACTACTCTCTTAGGATCGAATTCCATAATGTTCCCATAAGTTTCAAGTATTGTTGGCTCTAGTTCCTAATTCCTATGTTCCGGGTTATCCCTTATAAACTTGACTATTTCGAATGAGCCTTATGTCGAAATATATATGTTCAAAGCATTGATTGCGTATTAAAATATTATGGCTTTGAGTCGTGTTTCAAATGAAAGCTAGTATGCCAAATTGTGTGAGAAAAACTCGATATGCCTAAGACTCTTAATTGCTCATATGTGTACCTAAAGTTTTGATTGGAAATATCTTTTTGTTGATAATCTATAAGGATACTTGAAAATAAAATCAGTTAATTGAGGATATAGAGTGTGGCCAACGTCCTAAGAATGAAAGTTATACTTGAGGCTAATGGTGCCAATGAAATAAGATGATGTGAGAAAGATTATGAAATGAGCTTTGATTCAACTGTTCCAAAATTATTTCAAAAATAAAATTTCCTAAAAGCTTATGTACTCAAGTCATGCCCATGTATGGTTGTTTTAACTAATGCTATACTTTGTGAGTATTTTCAATGTGTTTTGTGTTCTTACATATTCGTGAGTGGAAATTATGTATTGCCCTTTTTGGGTAAAAGTTTTTAAAGAATAAATTGTATGTTACTTGTTTATGATTTTAACTTGCGCATTGATTGCCAATCATTTTACTCCATTCTTGGAAAGAAATCTATTGTGCTTAAATTCTTCATTTATAATGAACTTAAAGTTGTGATTTTCGGAATATTATATATGTTGATATTTATGATGATGATACATGAAAGGTAAGAAATGAAAGTGTGGAATATGAAATACGACCACCGTGCCTTGAATAAAGAATCTTGTGAATGGCCAAAAGAGCCAAGAGAATATTGTTGTTGTTGTTAGTTGAAAATACTAGTGTAGATTCATACAATGTGAAAGATGATAAGGTAAATATATTTGTACCTATGTTACCTTTGTGTGCAAAAATAAAAATAATATTTTTGGGAAGTATCATTAGCAAACCGAGGAAGTGTGGGTTGTAAACCTAAAACTACATGTGCCGGTGTAGGAGTGGATTGTGATTATTCCCCTTATTTGGTATGAGATTGATGGGTTGATATTATTCCCCTTAATTGGGATAAAACTGTTAATAAATGTGAATTAGAAAAGTCAACCCACACGGCATATGTGGGAAGGAGGCCTTGGTGATCGGGTGGAGATCGGACGCCATGTTGCTCACATGGTGGTACTACTCTTGGTAACACTTTTCTTTCGTATCACATGTCGAATCACTTTGTTCGCGGGGAGATGGCCTAGCCGATCGGGCGTGATCGGACTCCTTACTATAGACACGGTGGTATATCGGTGCTAATGATCTCCCAACTTATAATATATATTAATTTCGTATTTTAAAAATTGTTATGTTTTAACTGGACATTTGGATATTGTTGATTGTGACTTGTTGTTTATATGGTTTTTCCTTTCTTATATGGACATTCTATTTTGAAAGAGGACAGTTAGATTTACATACTAGCACTATTCCATATGTACTAACGTCTTTTTTGCCGGGGATGCTGCATCTTCAATGGATGCACGTGGTTCATCAGCGGGCAACTTTGGTCCTCGATAGCAGTTACTCCCTATTCAGCAGCTTTTGGTGAGCCCTACTCTATTCCGGGCCTGATATCATTTGATGTTCTTATTGCCGGCATTTCTATATTAATCTTTTGTTGTGCTTAAAGGCTCCGTAGACAGGTTGTGGGTGTTGTTTAATGTGGGGAATTGAACTAGAAATGTTCGTATTTGGAAAACATGTCTTTCATTATATCTATAAACTTGTAATACTTTGGAAAATATGAATGAAGTTGCTAATGGATGTGAAATGGGAGTTGTTAATAAAATCTTTTCAATGTTTGATTAATGGAGTTCATCTCCTTTTTATTCATGGATGAGTTTGGGTAGAAGGAAATCTAATAGGCTTGCTCGGCTGGGTTCACTCGGTTGAGCGCCGGTCGCGCTCCCGATTTTGGGGCGTGACAACCTCCGTGTGGCTCATAGGTGTTTCAAATTGATTTCAGATCGTTAAGTGGCATGTTGGAAGAACTGGTTTTGGTGTGTCTCACCTACATAATTTTGGCTTAGATGCGAGGTCGCAAAAGCGGCCAATGTTGAACTTTTGCGAAGCTGCAGAAGTGAGGAATTTAGCGCAAAATAGAGGTGTGGCCTTAGACTAGGAGACCGCGTAAGCGAAACTTTGAGCGAAGAAGCGCTTGCACAGGTACGATGGGTCATTCTCAGGAGCGGATACACAGAAGCAGATGTTTTGTCGCAGGTGCGGTTGGCTGGGAAGTTAGTGGAACTCACAAAAGCGATTCTTTGGTCATAGAAGAAACACCACAGAAGCGGCAGAATCATCGTAGATGCAAAACCATTGGGCAGAACAATATATTCGAGGGTTAGCTTTAGTTTATAATATTTTGAGATTGGGAGCTCGGATTGGAGCAATGTTTTAGGAGATTTTCACCCACTTGGATTGGGTAAGTATTTTTAACTTGGATTTGGTTATTATTCATGATTGTATCTTTGATTTTGGGAATTTTATTGGTGAATCTACGAAAAACATTTGGGTTTTTGCCTACGCTTTGACATAGTGTATTTTTGGGATTTGAGTACCACTTTGAACTCGATTTTTGAAACTAATTACATATTTTTATTCGGCAGGTTATGGGTCATCGAATTTTGGTATTGGTTTCGAATTTCAGGCACGCGCGCCCGGGTTTACTTTTGGAAATTTCTTCAAAGATCGAAGCTTTATGGATTGGGATTACTTCCTATGACATTGTTGACTTCCTTGGTCAAGGTTTGGCTTGGAATTGCGCGATTGAAGGGCTTGATCGAGGTTTAACGCGATTTGAGGTTGAAGATTAGCCCGTACGAGGTAAGTATCTAGCCTAAGCTTGGTTTGAGGGTAATTTCCCCATTGGATATGATATTTGTTATGTATTATGGGTGTCGTATATGTGAGGTGATGAGCGTATACGTGTGCACCATGGTTATTCATCATCCGAGTAGATCTTAGGCTATTATATGCCTTGTATAGCTATATTTCTTCTTTGATATCATGTTTTTTCCATTTGTATAACTATGTGAGCTATCATTCATGCTAGAAATCATGTCTAGGCTATTTTCTTACTTGTTTAGGCATGATAGGGCTAATATTTCTATGTTGAGCTATTTGCCTTAGTCGTAGTCATACTTTTCAGTCATGATATTATATTCGCGTGTTATATATTTGTCTTTGTGCACTTTTGATATGTTATCTCACATGTTGTTGGTGTCCTCAAACGTGACATTAGTTTGAGTTGTATTGTAGTTTGTTGGTATATTCCGTGTGGTATATTGAATTATATTTCTTTGGGATGTTGGCAAATGGAAACTTGAGCAAATTGATGACTGATCTTGGGCCATAGAGCCAATTTGATATTGATAATGAGGTGACATGTGCGCCAAGCCTCATATTGGGTGGTGTGGTATTAATTATGAGGTGATGCATGCACCAGGCCCCATATTAGGCTAGGTGATATTGATTGTTGACTTAGATCCGATTAGCGCTTGGGCAAGGGCCCGCCCATCCAGAGTTAGGTAATAACTGTGGGCATAGGCACATGGTCATATATATGTGCTTGGGTGAGGGACTTGTGTCAGGCACTCGTACAGTGCTAAGAGTATGTATGTATGTGTGAGGGTCCACGGGCTTTGAGCCAGGCACCGTGAGCATGCTTAGAGTATGATTAAGGGTATTTTGTGCCAAGCACGATGAATGTGCTGAGATTATGTACACTTGATATCTAAACTCATATTCTTTGTTGATTTGACATGTATAACTGACATGCATGCATACAATTGTATTGTCCATCATGCTAATTGGTATTTGATGACTCTACCTGACATTTAGAGCTTGATATTACAGTTTTATCTTGTAAATACCTATCTAAGTGGATTCTATGGAAGTTTATGCCTTGACTGCCAAATCTGAAAAGCATGTCTATTTCTCCATCTATTGTGTTAAGCTGAGCCTGTTATTATTTGAGTTATTTTCCTTCAAATGCTATTATTATGTTGTTATTGCTATTGTTAGCTGTGAAAGTGAGCATTGGGCCTTGCCAAACTTGTCACTGCTTTCAGCTTGAGGTTAGGCTTGCTACTTATTGAGTACATGGGGTCGGTTGTACTCATGCTACACTCTACACTTCGTGTGCAGATCCAGGTGTTGCTGATCGTGGTAGTTACATGTGAGCTGGATCCAGATTAGTTGGAGATATCAAGGTAGCACTATTGTTCCTTTCGCAGGCCTTGGAGTCCCTTTCCTTATTTTATGTCAACACAGTTTAGTATTTCGGACAATATTATATTTGATTTAGACATTGTATTTACTCATGTACTCGATACCACTAGATCATGGGATGGTTTTAGTTGTATTGTTGCTATTGACTTTAGTTATTCTGATGATAAGACTATTCAATACTGTCATTTAAGATTGTTTCTGCTTATTGATTGATGGCTTGCCTAACAAGTGGTGTTAGGCGCCATCGCGCCTCCAGTGGGATTTTGGATCGTAACATGTAGTATCAGTACAACTGACGCAATATACTTAATAAGTATCGAGCCTAACCTAGACGAGGTAGTGATGAGGCTATGACAAGACTCTTACTTTATAAATCTGTGCCTGTAATAAATAGAAAGTGAACAGGTTTGATCTTTACCCTATTTAGAAAAGCCAACAAAAAGTTAACCCGTATTCACGTGGTCGAAATCTGAGATCAAGACTATATCCCAATTACCCATTCTTCCCTGATCCCAAATATGTGATAAGTTTCAAGATTCGAGCTCGAATTGAGGTCTAGATCTCCAAAATTAACTTTCTTCAGTGTCTAGGCAAAACCCCATTTTCTACTCATTGAAATCCTAGATTTAGGGTTGAAAATCTACGGGGAATCATGAAAATTAACAAAACTAAGTTAGAATCACTAATCTTTGAAGTTGGGATGAAAATCTTTCAAACACCGCTTCAATCCAAGGTCTAGGTCTCAAAAATGGCAAAATGAGGCTAATTCCCAATTTCTACCCTATTTTAAATCCCTGGGTGAAATCCTTCTTCGCGTTCGAGGGAGGTCACCCACATTAGAGAAGGTCACCATTCAATAGACCATCAAGTTCGCGAAGGCTGCATCGCATTCGCGTGGGCCGGTACCCCCCAAGCCTTCGCGTTCATGGCCCCACCACCGTGTTCAAGATATACAAAAGGTCCCCTACCCAAAATACACTAGGCAAACGCAATATTAGCTCCGCGTTCGCGAAGGTCTGCTGCACAACAACATATCAACTATTCCATTAAGTGAAAAAATAATTGAAAACTACCCCTAAACTCACCCGAGTCCCCTGGTACCCCATCCAATCATTCCAAGTAGTCTATATAGTCTATACAAACTTGCTCGATAGCTCAAAACATAACTCAAGATTTAACCATCAAACCAAAATTTTAAAGTTCCTAAGTTCAAATATATCACGTCCCAAACTACCCCCTAGGCGTGATTGACACCCAGCTCACACCACCCGCCAGGCGAACCATACTTTCATACCTTAGCCATTAATTTACAGTATTTGATTAATTAAATGAGTGTCCAAATAATTTGATAATTAATTACGGACAATTAATATCTTGAAATATTAAATTGAAAAATCTAGCCCAAATCCCACACTAGACCATGGAGTTTCTAAGAGAATTATAGAAGACATCATATGAATAAATGATAAGACTCCTTCGGTAGCCTACATGAATAATGTGGCGGCTCACCTCAATAACCGAATCAACTCTAGTAAACTCATCAGCTACTAGCTCCTCTTCACCAATAGTATCTGCATAGACATGCAGGTAAGGAGTGAGTTATATGTAAATATAATCCAGAAAGATCCTCGACCCGCCACTCTGAATACCTCTGGAACAAGTGTTAGGAAATACAAACAACGAGCACAAAAATAATATGCCCAGATATTCTTTTACCATATAATTACTCTATAAGATCCAAATAATTATTCAACAATAACACTATATATCTCAGCACAATCTACACTAAGGACTTGTCATAAACGACAATGCAGAAAATTAACCAAATACCCCAACAATTCCACGACAACATACACAATGCCCCAAATCTACCACGACGGCATACACAATGCCCCAAATATATTACGGCAGCGAAAAAATAATTTTGGCCGCCCCAATGCCATAGCACGAGGCTATGCCACACTACACCACAAATCACTTATTAAATAATTTTAATTTTTTCACAAAATAATATATATTTGCTCTGGTCAAAGACCACCGATTCTGCCAAGCACATGATCGTCCCAACACATGAACCAGGCAGACAAAACATACTTTCAAAATGAATTTTGAAAAAGCAAGCATCAAATCTTAAAGTCTCACTTACCTCGAATTCACAATCCAAGCACTCTTTCCAATAACTCAAAACTCTACTCTAGGGTCTTTGAATCACATCAAGCTATAAAAAAAAAGAGTTTAGAATGGTCAAAAACCCTTGAGTGAATATCCCTTTAATTTTTAGAGCAAGTCAAGCTCGTGGTCAAAGGTTGACCCTAAAAGTCAACTCTGTCAACCGGTCAGAATTTCCGAACCATGACTGCTAATGGATTCTCCTCGACGAGAGGATTTTGGAACACTAATTAAAAATCAAATTATGGTAATGTTTGCCCTTTCCAATTGATGAATTAGGTTGAACAACCTCAGGGCTTGATTTTCTTAATTTCTCAAAAATTCTCAATGTTTTTACCGTAAAAATCTTCTCATGATCACATAATAAATTCACATAAAAGCTACGGATCATTACCTTGATAATTTTGGTTGAGAATCCATATTTTGATTTTCTCTTTCCCTCTCTTTTCCCCCCTTTTATTTTCTTTTCTTCTTCTGCTTTTGCATTTTGCTATCGTTTCTTTAATATGCTTCTGCTATGTTTCCTTCGATTTATTAACTCTGAATGGGCTTCGTCCCTCGTTTTCCTTAATTATTTTTTTGTTTTCTTAGTATTATCTTTTATTTTAATAAAATTACAAATTAACCCCTAATTAAATTGAAGTTATTACAAAAGTTTCCAACTTTCAACTATAAGCGCCAAAACGTCCTCGGGTCACCCGGGACACAACCCAAACATATGTACAAGTACGAATCGTCATTGAACCTACTAGAATTGTCAAAGTAACGATCCGAGGTCGTTTACCAAGTGTCACGACCCCAGTTTCCGTCCGTAGGATGTTGTGATGACACCTAGTCTTTAAGACTAGGTAAGCCTAATACTTATTGAATTAATGGCAAAATTCAACCAACAACTATTAAATTATGAAACAGAATTTCTTTACAAAGTTAACAATCCCAAAACTGGTAGTACAACTCATAAGCTCTACTGAGTTCACTAGAAAATCTCTAAGTACAACTGTTCCGGAATAGAAATAAACTGTACAAAAATAACTTCGAATGTGACTCCGACGCCTGCGAACACGACGACAGGTATACCTTGATGTCTCCACAGCAATATCTGATCCACTATCTAACAATCAACAGACTCCGGAGTACCTGGATCTGCACAAAAAATATGCAGAAGTGTAGTATGAGTACACCATGGTCGGTACCCAGTAAGTATCAAGACTAACCTCGGTGGAGTAGTGATGAGGTATAAGTCAAGACACTCACTAGACAAAAATAACTTGTGCAGTATAAAGGTATAAAGCTAATAATGGAAGGCAGAAATCAGTAAATGGCAACAAAATCAACATGTAATATAAACAGTAAAGCAACAAGAACACCGTGAAGTATCATTGAACCCAAATAAGGAACACAGAGAATAATCAATTAATCAAGCCACCCTTATGCTCTGCATAACAACCATCAAACCACACAACAATTCACACATGCTATCATCACAACAACACAACATATCACTCGTATCACCAGTGCCCGTAGGTCACAACCTTTCCAAGGATTCAACGATATTAATATTTTTAGAACAAATAGACCACGGCTTAACACAACGTATATAGAATCTCAATAACAACAAAATGAACAGAAAAGTAACTCAACAAGGAACAACACCTCCTTTAAACACAACTTTCATTAAAATAGATTAATGACTCTCGATAACTTCCAATTCCAATTAATTGTTTAAGGATAAACTCAATAGTTAAAGTGTCTCCATGAAATGGCAACTCCAGATTCTAGTGTACGAATTAAGATAACAATGAAAGAGATGACACGAGTAAGTACTTCGTCTAAAGGCATGAGAATAAACCGGCAACAAGGGATATCGTGTAACAATAATCTCAACGAATAGCAACTCAACGATAAAAAAAATCACGTAATGGTAAAAGTGGTAACAACTCCAAATAAAGCATATAAGATCAAACTCAACAAATAAAGAAGGTGACATGTAACGAACACTTCAAATAAAGCATGTGGTCATAGAGATGATGAAAAAAAGGTATAACATGTGTTAACAATTCCAAATAAGTATATAAAAGATGCCAAAGGGTCTAAACCAGTAGATTTCCACATATAAGCCGAGTACATACTTGTCACCTCGCCTACAAGGCTTTCACATGACACAAATAGCACAAATGACTCAAATCCTAAGGGGTAGTTCCCCCCACAAAGTTATGCAAGATACTTATCTCAAAGAAGCTAGACCGATACTCTAAAATGACCTTCTCGTGTGAAACAACCTCCGGACGGCTATAGTCTAGCCAAAAAAACTTCATAACATTAATAAAACTCATAGGAAATGATTACGGATAATAAAGCTTCGATCTTTAATTAAAACTAAAAAGTCAACCCAAAAAGTCAACCGTGAGCCCGCACCTTGGAACCTGACATAATTTACAAAATCCGAGCACCCATTCCGGTACGAGTCCAACCATACCAAAATTATCCAATTTCGACATCAAATCGTCCTTCAAATCATCATTTTACATTTTTGAAAGTTTTCACAAAATTCCCATTTTTCCCAACTCAAACCACTAATTTAATGATAAAAATAAAGATATAATCATGAAATAAAATTAAATTAGGGTAAAGAACACTTATCCCAAACCAACATGTGAAGAATGCCTCAAACATTTCTCAAATCCGAGGCATACAACTCAAGATATGATAAAAATGGCCAAACCCTTGAAATAGAGTTCTTATATTCTACCCAATGAATTATACATCACAATCGCGGAACATCCTTCGCGATCGCGAAGAGCATAAACCTTCAGCTTCCAAAACGTGCTTCGCGAACGCGACATAAAGGTCGCGAATGCGGTGACCAAGATCTTCAGACTCTATGCGAACGCGTTTGTGTACTCTCTAACGGGAAGAGAAATAATGCCTGATTCCCTTCCCGCCTTACCTCTGCGCGATCGCGATGCCACCGACATGAATGCGATGAAGAAAAACCAGATAACAGAACCAGCATTCCAAAATATGAGAAAAATGGTCTGTGGCTCATCCGAAACATACCGGGTTCCCCGGGACCCCGTCCGAACATATCAAAATGTTCCATAACATAATGCGGACCTGTTCAAGTCCTCAAATCACATCAAACAACATCAAAACTACGAATCGCACCTCAAATCAAACTTAATGAAATTATGAACTTTCAACTTCTACAACTCGTGTCGAATCATATCAAATCATCCTGAAATGACGTCAAATTTTGCATGCAAGTTCCAAATGACGCAACGGAGCTATACCAACTCCCGGAATTGAAATCCGAACCCGATATCAACAAAGTCAACTCCCGATCAAACCTCTCAACTTTCCAAATCTTCAACTTCCCAATTTCCGCCAAAATGCATCAACTTAACCTACATACCTCCAAATCCAAATTCGGACGCACGCCTATGTCCAAAATCACCATATGAAGCTATTGAAATCATCGAAATACCATTCGGGAGTTGTCTTCACCAAAGTCAAACTCCGGTCAACCCTTTCTGTTTAAGCTTCCAAAACAAGAATCACCCTTCCAAATCAATCCAGAATCATCCGGAAACCAAACCCGGCCACACACGCAAGTTATAATACATAATACGAATCTGCTTGAGACCTTAAGCCACCGAATGAGATGCTAATTCTAAAAATGACCGGTCGGGTCGTTACATCCTCCCCCTCTTAAACAAACGTTCATCCTCGAACATGCCAAGAACTGTTCTGAAGTCATCAAATCACTGAATGCACTCACCATACATATACTCGCGGGTGATCCCACGCCACCCCAATCCACATGAGCCCGACAACACCATCTCAACTGAAGACCTTTCCTCCCACCAACACTAATAAGCCTTATAACCAAATTTTTCATCATCCGATCATTTACCAAAGAGCTTATTCCCACATCAACATACAGTATCAACCTCAACCAGCTGTAACAACTCATACTTACACCAACAAGGCACAACCACACGTCATAACACATCACACATTTGCCCATAACAACATCTCTGACCACCATAATTGTCTATAATTAAATACAACACCAACAAATAACCTCATCTCAGCTAAAACCTCATCCCATACCTTCACAATGCTGACAACGATGCAAGAAACAAGAAGATCCCATAACCATTCACTCAAATCAATAAGTCGCATCTAACGCTACTTGGGCACACACCTCGTAAGCTAAAACCCAATAAGCACAATGCGAATATGTCTAAATATGCAAAAGAAACACATGAGAGAACTATCAAACAAGCCCGACATGCACAATTCCCCATCAGTACCATACTACGAATCAATTCCACGAATGAGGATGAAAGCATATGGACTAATCACAAGGATCTCATCCTAATATAACTCCACCGCGACACGTAGCCTGGTTCAAACATATCAAAGCATATGGAAACACGAGGGTCTCACCCTCAACTATGGATCATAAGTAGAATACACATCATACCAACCGAACCCTTCCACTAACTCAATTCTGCAAAACAAAAATCACAACACGTAACAAACTCCCCTTACCGGTAGAGCATCTAAATCACAAATTGTAACCAAACCATCCATAAATCACATCAAAACCTACCGTATTGAGTAACAGAAAGTCACTTCTAGTCCCATGGCTCTCAATAGTAAACAAATCAGGATGATAGACACGGGCTACCACTATAGAATCTCCCAACAGGGGTAAACACATAAGTAGGGTAAAAAATCACGAAACCCATCTATATGTGAAGCAAGATAGGAGGGCTCACCTCGATAAACTGAACCGAATCAAAATAAGGATAATGCTCCTCTATAACAAATCGAAACCATACATGTAATGACACCATCTAGTATAGCGGCCTCAGCCCTGCCATGGAAGCAAATTAACGGGCCGGGCCTCCCCCTCTAGGGCGCCCTCTACCCTCCTGTCCTCCACCCCTAACTGGCTGTGCAGGTGGAGTAACACCTGAAATGGAGCCCGTAGCCTGAGTTCTATGATGAAATCTACCTCTCCCGAGTCTGGGACAATCTCTCATGTGCCTAGTATCACCAAACTCATAACAACCCCTCTGCGGGTATGGCTGCTCGTACTGAGTCTATGCCGGATAACTGGAATAATCGTCATAAGAACCTTGTGCCGGTGGTGCACTAAATGATGACTGCCCCACATGAGTACCCTGACTAACTGGAGCACCACGAGTAGTCTGAAGTGTAGACTGGGCTGGCCGACTGCCCGAGCCTCCACTTTGATGAGTCATAGATGAAGAGTAGAATCCATTGAACCCTCCAGAACCTTGAGACCTCTTGGTCTCCTTAGCCTCCCTCTCCTCACCCCGAATACGCTCTAATATCCTGACAATCTCCACCACCTGCTGAAATGGATTATCAGTCTGCAACTCCCGAGCCATGCAGAATCTAAGATCATAATTGAGCCCTTCAATGAATCTGTGGACCCGCTCTCTGACAGTAGGAACCAAAGTAGGTGCATGGCGGGATAACTCGCTGAACCTGATGGCATACTCTGACACTATCATGGTGCCCTGATGCAACTGCTCAAAATTTGCACACCACGCATCCCAGAGGGCCTGGGGAACAAACTCCCTCAAGAACATCTCTGAAAACTGAGCCCAAGTGGGTGGTGCTGCATCGGCTAGTCTACCCTTCTCAAAAACCTGCCACCACTGATACGCTGCCCCTGACAGCTAGAATGTAGTAAAAACAATCCCACTCGTCTGCACAATACCCATAATGCGAAGAATACAGTGGCACTCCTCGAGAAAATCATATGCATCCTTTGAAGCCAAACCACTGAAAGTAGGAGGGTGATACTTCTTGAACCTCGCAAGTCTAAGCTGCTCCTCCTCTGATGCCCCTGGCCTGACCTCAGGATGAACCAAACTAATGGGCTGTACCAACACCACACCCGGAACCTGACCAATGTGAGCCCGCTGCTCTGGAGTACGGGCGGTGGGAGTTTGAGCTCCTCCCAATCTGCGAAGTAACTGGTGTAATAGAGATCAATACTTCCTAAGCCAATGTACCAAACATGCTCAGGAACTATGCAAAAGTCTCTTGAAGTCGGAGGGTAACAACAGGCGTCTTCGATTCCTGTCCCCCAACCGGAGCTACTAGCGGCTCCTCAATTGTTTCTTTGACAGGTGCTCTAGCTATAGTGCGTGCCCCTTCTTGGCCTCTACCTCGGCCCCGCCCTCTCGCGGCTCTAGTAGGGGGTGCGGGTGCAGGCGTCTGCTCAGCTGATCCGGCATCACGCGTCCTCACCATATGTGAGAGAATAGAGACACAAAGGCTCAAACCTCGAAATCAACAAATTCGCATGCCAGGAATGAAAGAAGTGGAGATTTTTCCTAATAGTTCCGTAGCCTCTCGAAGATAAGTACAGACGTCTCCGTACCAATCCGCAAGACTCTACTAAACTCTCTTATGGCTCGTAGCACCTATGAACCTATAGCTCTGATACCAACTTGTCACGACCCCAGTTTCCCTTTGTAGGATGTCGTGAAGGCACCTAGTCTTTAACACTAGGTAAGCCTAACCCTAACTGAATTAATGGAAATATTCAACCAACAACTATTAAATTATGAAACCGAATTTCTATACAAAGTCAGCAATCCTAAATCCGGTAGTAGAAGTCATAAGCTCTACTGAGTTTAGTAGAAAATTACTAAGTACAACTGTTCCGGAATAGAACTAAACTGTACAAAAATAACTTTCGAAGGTGACTCCGATGCGTGCGAACGCGACGACATGTATACCTTGAAGTCTCTACAGCAATATCTGATCCGCTATCTAACAATTAACAGACTCCAGAGTACCTGAATCTGCACAAAAACAATATGCAGAAGTGTAGTATGAGTACACCACAGTCGGTACCCAGTAAGTATCAAGACTAACCTCGGTGGAGTAGTGACGAGGTACAAGTCAAGACACTCACTAGACAAAATAACCTGTACAGTATAGAGGTATAAAGCTAATAATGGAAGGTAGAAATCAGTAAATGGCAACAAAATCAACATGTAATATAAACAGTAAAGCAACAAGAACATCGTGAAGTATCATTGAACCCAAATAAGGAACACAGAGATAATCAATTAATCAACCTGTTCTAATAAATGGTTCACAATGAAATCACCTTGTGATACCTCCTCTCATAGTCATAAGTCTCGGGTTCTCAACCCATCATCATGTACTCACGGCACCTCGTGCCCGCATCTCGAATCACAACTGCACGGACAACTCACGTGCCAATATCACAATCTGCCTGGCATAATCACTGGCTCACATCCACAGTCCGCCCGACATGGTCACATGCTCACAATCCCAATCCGCCCGACATAATAACAAACTCACAATCACAATCCTCCCCGCATGGTCACAGGCTCCCAATCACAATCCGCCCAGCATGATCACAGGCTCACAATATCAACATGGAAATAGATAATACAAGAACCCATGGGCATGATCGATAAATGTCAAGTTTTATACTCATGAGCTAGTATACGTGGCGTGCTACAGTGTATGCTTGTGCGAGTGTACTACTACAATGCAAGTCAACAAGTAATATCAAGGACATCGAATAGCTCATCGAAACAACAAAACAAGTCACGCAAGGTGTATTAAACACAATCACACGAAAGTCACCATCACAATGTCTCCAAACCGTCACACATCATCCCTGACATTGCCACCCTTATTTCTCCGAAAGCCATCTATATCACTCCGTCCTGACAATATTATTAGCCACCCTTATCTCTCCTATCGTCACCCGTATCACTCCGTATAATAGCCACTCGTATCACTCCGTGTAATAGCCACCCTTATCACTCTGCTCGGACAATAACACAATAGCCACCCGTATCACTCCGTACATTCAACAAAAGTGAGATACCACCCTTATGTCCCGTATAACAACAATGGTGAAATGCCACCTTTATACTCCGCATAACAACAATCAAACCACACAACAATTCACACTTGCTATAATCACAACAACACAACATATCACTCGTATCACCAGTGCCCGTAGGCCACAACCTTTCCAAGGATTCAACGATATCAATATTTTCACAACAAATAGCCCACGACTCAACACAATGTATATAGAATCTCAATAACAATAAAATGAATGGAAAAGTATCTCAACAAGGAACAACACCTCCTTTAAACACAACTTTCATTAAAATAGATTAATGACTCTCGATAACTTCAATTCCAATTAATTATTTAAGGATAAACTCAATAGTGAAAGTGTCTCCGTGAAATGGCAACTCCGGATTCTAGTGTACGAATTAAACTAATAATGAAAGAGATGACACGAGCTAGTACTTTGGCTAAAGGCATGAGAATAAACCGGTAACAAGGGATATCATGTAACAATAATCTCAACGAATAGCCACTCAATAAGAAAAGAAATCACGTAATGGTAAAAGTGGAACAATTCCAAATAAAGCATACAAGAGAAAACTCAGCAAGTAAAGAATGTGACATGTAACGATAACTTCAAATAAAGCATGTGATAGTAGACATGACGAATAAAAGGTATAACATGTGTTAACAATTTTAAATAAGTACATAAAAGATGCCTAAGGGTGTAAACCGGTAGATTTCCACATATAAGCCGAGTACGTACTTGTCACCTCGCGTACATGGTTTTCACATGACACTAATAGCACAAACGACTCAAATCCTAAGGGGTAGTTCCCCCACACAAAGTTAGGCAAGATACTTACCTCAAAGAAGCTAGACCGATACTCTAAAATGACCTTCTTGTGTGAAACAACCTCCGGACGGCTCAAATCTAGCCAAAATAACTTCATAACATTAATAAAACTCATATGAAACGATTTCGGATAATAAAGCTTCGATCTGTAATTAAAACTAAAAAGTCAACCCCGGGCTCGCACATCGGAACCCGACAAAATTTACAAAATCCGAACACAAATTTCGATACGAGTCCAACCACACCAAAGTTATCCAATTCCGACATCAAATCGTCCTTCAAATCATCATTTTATATTTTTGAAAGTTTTCACGAAATTTCCATTTTTCCCCGACTCAAACCACTAATTTAATGATAAAAACAAAGACGAAATAATGAAATAAAGTCAAATTTAGGTAAAGAATGCTTACCCTAAACCAACAGGTGAGGAATGCCTCAAAAATTGCTAAAATTCGAGGTTTACAACTCAAGATATGATAAAAATGGCCAAATCCTCGAAATAGAGTTCTTATATTCTGCCCAGTGAATTATACATCGCGATCGTGGAACATCCTTCGCGATCGTGAGCATAAACCTTTAGCTGCCAAAACGTGCTTCACGAACGCGACATAAAGGTCACAAACGCAGTGACCAAGATCTTCAGACTCTATGCAAACGCGTCTGTGTACTCGCGAACACGAAGAGAAATAATGCCTGATGCCCTTCCCGCCTTACCTCTGCGCGATCGTGATGCCACTGACGCGAACGCGAAGACAAAAGTCTTCCAACCTTCGCAAATGTGAAGAACAATTACTGCCTGCCTCCAAATTACACTACACATATTCAATGCCACTGACGAGAACGCGATGAAGAAAAACCAGATTACAGAACCAGCATTCCAAAATATTAAAAAAATGGTCTGTGGCCCATCCGAAACACACCTGGGGTCCTTGGGACCCCGTTCGAACATATCAACAAGTTCCATAACATAAAATGGACCTGCTCAAGGTCTCAAATGACATCAAACAATATCAAAACTACAAATCGCACCTCAAATCGAACTTATGAACTTTCAACTTCTACAACTCGCACCGAATCATATCAAATCAACCCGGAATGAGGTCAAATTTTTCATGCAAGTTCCAAATGACATGACGAAGCTATACCAACTCCCAAAATTGAAATCCGAACTCAATATCAACAAAGTCAACTCCCGGTCAAACCTCTCAACCTTCCAAACTTTCAACTTCCCAATTTCCGCCAAAATGCATCAAATTGACCTACGGACCTCCAAATCCAAATCCGGACACACGCCTAAGTCCAAAATCACCGTACAAAGCTATTGAAATTATATAAATGCCATTCCGTAGTTGTCTTCATAAAAGTCAAACAACGGTTAACTTCTACCGCTTAAGATTCCAAAACAAGAATCACCTTTCCAAATCAAACCTGAATCATCCAGAAACCAAACCCTGCCATACACGCAAGTCATAATACATAATACACAGCCGCTTGAGACCTTAAGCCACCAAACAGGACTCTAGTTCTCAAAATGACCGATCGGGTCGTTACACCAAGAATGTTGACTGTGGTCAACTCTAACATTAATAAGACTCTAGAATTAGAGTTTCTCTTCCAAAATGCATCTAAACCTTTCGAAAAGTGAAACGAACCACGCACACAAGTCATAAAACATCAAATGAATCTATTCAACGTCTTAAATCATGAAAAGGAGCTCTTTAACTCAAAATGACCTACCGGGTCGTTACAATTACCCAAACTCAAGTCCTCTTTCTCAAGCAAGAGTCAAATCACAAAGGGAATGAATCAATTTTTTCAACCAGTAATTCGCAATTAAAGAATAAAAATGGATAAATAATAAATAGTCCAATCTCAAACAAGCTCAATATCAAATACATGTAAAGTTTCACACACTAAGGTTGAAATACAACCCTAGTTATTTCAACCCTAGTTATGATTCTAGCTACTCATGACTAAGAAAATAAAATACAAAGATTCAATGAAACAAACATAGTTAAACTAGTAATTGTAAAATTAAAGCAATATTTATTTTTATAAATGACATTCTTCCTTGAAAACACTCAAAATGCCCAAAAGCCGCTCTACTCCAAGTCCCAAGGAAGAAGATATATCCTAGAAAAGCTTAAAAAAATTGTTTATAATGCTCTAGAAATTCTTGTAGAAAATGCCCTTCGGGATACTTTGCGGTAGCAAAAAGATAGTGTGGTTCGCACTTTGTAGATTTTGAATGGAGGTTTGTAGCCGCCCTTCAAGTTTTGCAGTCGCACTTCAGGTCTTGCGGTAGCACTTGTATCTTGCGGCTGCACTTTGGAGACACATGAAATCAGATATCTCTTCATTTCTTAATCTTTTAACTTTGTCAGTGCAGGCTACTTTGCGGATATAAGTGTGGACGCATACTTCTGTGTGTGGACTGCACTTCTAACTAAGATAATGCTACTTCAATTTGTTCCATTTGCGGTTTCAAGAGCTTAAGTTTGGACCACACTTACAGTTTTTCATACTGCACTTCTTCCTTTCTTAACTTTAATAGAATTGTCTAGATTTGTATCTTTCAAGTCATTCTTCCTCCAATCCTCTGAATCCTTCACAACAAGCCTAAAATTCAACATTTTTTAATTATAATCAGGCCTTTAATACTTACTTTCAGACTTAATACAATAGCAAAAATACAATAATAAGTGATTAAAATCCTCACTTATCCCCAAAATTTAAGTCATTTCTTGTCATTAAGCAACTAAATTTACACCCACACTCATATCTCCCCATCCCCAAAACAACCTTAGGCATAGATCATTGATGACTCAATTGGTACCAACAATAACCTACCACACATATGCATTTTTAACAAGGCTTACAAGTTCAAAAATATTTATTCTCAACCCATGAATCCGAATGTAACATTTTGAACCTCAAAGGTTAGCTTCATTCATTATGATCCCTTCATTTGTTATGATCCCTTGTTCATTCATGTATGTCAAAGTAAGACTAAACTCTTCTCTCTTTACCTTCCATTTGCATTACTCACTTCAAAGAATAAACCTTTCATATTAATTTATTGGCACTCACGATCACGTTTCTTGCATACAAAGATATGTAACGACCCGACCGGTTATTTTAAGAATTTGCATTCTGTTTTATGGTTTGAGGTCTTGAGTAGCTTCATATGATATATTATGACTTGCGCATATGGTCGATTTTGGTTTTCGAGTAGTTCAGTATTGATTTGGAAGAATAATTCTCAATTTGAAAGCTTTAAGTTGAAAAAGTTGACCAAGTTTGACTTTTGTACACTTGACTTCGGATCGGAGTTTTGATGGTTCCGTGAGGTCTGTATGGTAATTTTGGACTTGGGAGTATGCCCGTACTTACATTTTGATGTTTCTAGAGGGTTTTGGCTATAATTGGCGAAAGTTGGCAATTTGAAGGTGTGAAAAGTTCATAGGTTTGACCAGGAGTTGACTTTGATGTTATCGGGTTTGGATTGTTGTTCCAGGAGTTGAAATAGGTTCATTATGTTATTTGAAACTTGTGATCAAAATTTGAGGTGATTCCGAGTTATTTAGATGTGTTCGGCATGATTTTGGAATTTGAAAATTTGAAATAGTTTATCAAGCTTAATTGAGGTGCCATTTATCGTTTGGATGTTATTATGTGTGATTTGAAGCCTCGAGTAGGTATGTGTTATGTTTAAGGACTTGTTCGTATGTGGGGTCCCGAGGAGCTCGGGTGGGTTTCGGACCACCCGAAAGGTGGTTGAGTTTGGCTGAAGGTTGGCAGGCCTGGTGCAATCGCACCTCCGAATGGAGGTGCACAAATGCAATGGCGCATCAGTGGTAACTGGTGTTCAGAAATAATATAGGTGGCCAAGAGCAGAGTTCGCAAATGTGGATATTGACGGTAGAAGAGGAAGATCAGATGCGCTTGGGGGTCCTCATATGCGATATTAGCGGAGGCTAGGTGTATGCACAGATGTGAAGGTATGTCTGCATCTGCAAGTCTGCAGATGCGGTTGATCGAGGCTTAAGTGATTCCTGCACCTGCGATGGTTTTTTCACGGATGTGGTATCGCAGAAGCGGGTTTGGGTTCGAATATACGAAAGTGCTGGGCAGAACATGTTATATTCGAGGGTTGAGTTATTTTATCACAATTTGAGTTTGGTAGCTCGGATTTGGGCACTTTTGGAGGGGATCTTCACGATTTGGATTTGGGTAAGTATTTTTGACCCAGATTTGATTATTATTCAATTCCATCTTCGATTTTGGCATTTGATTACTGAATCTAAAAGAGAAATTGGGAGTTTTGGCTAAACCTTTCTAAAGTAAATAATTATGCTTGGAACATCGATTCAGAGTTGGAATTGGATGAAACTGACTCGTATTCGATTGGGTTGTTGGAATTTGTGAGTTCGCATTCCAAGGTGCGGGACCGGGTTAACCTTTTGGTTGACTGAGTATTTAATTAGATTCGACCTTTATCATTTGGGTTTGTTTCCTATGGCATTATTTGATATTTTTGAGTTGCTTTTGGCTAGATTCGAGCCGTTCTAAGGTCGATTCGCGCAAGATGGCATTTCTAGAGTATTGCTTTGGCTTGTTCGAGGTAAGTAACGTATCTAAACTTGGTTTGAGGGTAATTATCCCTATGGACTACGATACTTGAGATGTGTTGGGGGTGACACACGTGCTAGGTGACGGGCGTGTATGCGTACATCGAGGTATTCATGATCTGGGTAGACTTTAGGCTACTTTGAGACTTGTCTTCTATCATGCCTCACTAATTTCGTGTTTTCTCTACGTGTAAGACTATTTGATCTATGATTCATGTTAGAAATCATGTCTAACCTACGTGCTTATTTGTTTGAGACATGATAGGGCTATCTTGTTGTTTTGAGTCGTTTGCCTTAATTGTAGACATATTCTCACTCATGATGCTATATTCGTGTACGATATCTCTATCTCAGTGCATTCGTATTATGATTTCTCAAATGTTATTTATGCCTCATATTTTTAACACTGTTGGATGGAGTACTGTGAGATGTGGATAATTGAAACTTGAGCGGTAGTCATATTCTTAGTCATAACTTTTCATCCGCATGTTATACATCGATCTCTATGCATTATTCAAATGTCATATCACATATTGTTGATGCCTTTTATATGTGATATTGTTTGGGCTGAGTTATGTGAGATGTGGGCCATTGAGACTTGAGCGGTTGATGACTTATGTGAGACATAAAGCCGTATTGTGATTGATATTTGGATTGGGTTACACGCCACAACGGATTGATATTTTGACCGGGGTTGCACGCTGTAACAAATTGATATTTGGATCGGGTTGCACGATGTAATGGATTGATTATTGATTAGCTCTTGGGCAAGAATTCGCCCCTCCAGAGTTTGATATTATAGTGAGTGCAGGCACAATGACATATATGTGCTTTGGTGAGGGTTATTTGTGCCAGGAACCCGTACAATGCTGAGTATGATTGTGTGTGCTTTGGTGAGGGGCATTTGTGCCAGACACCCATACAATGCTGAGTGTGATTATGTGTGCGATGGTGAGGGGAATTTGTGCCAGGCACCATGAGTGTGCTGAGTGTGAGTGTACTTGATGGTTTCATTGTGATGTTATTTACTTGACATGCATATTTGACATGTAGGCATAGAGATGTATTTTTTCTTCATGCTAGATGGTGAGAAAATTTCTTATCTGTTGTTGAAGTTGGGAAGTCACAGTTCCTTGTTAAATTCATACTTTAGTGATTTCGAAGAACGACTTGGGATTTGACTGTTATACTTGGGAAATGATGCCTAATTTTCTGTATTTGGGAACGAGATGAACATGATATCTCTTGAATTGTTTCATTCTAGTGTCATCATTATATCGTGTGTGGTTATTAATCATTGGTGTTGGACACTGACCTTCTTCCGAGCTTGTCACTGCTTTCAGTCCGAGGTTAGGTTTATTACTTATTGAGTACATGAGGTCGGTTATAATCATGCTACACTTCTACATTAGATCTTGGAGTTGATGCTGCTGTGTATGGCGGGAGATGACATTAAAGATGTACTTGCTTTTCCGGATATAGCTACCACTTGTCCTTGGTAGTTTTAGATTCGTATTCTATTTATGTATATTCCAAACAGATGTTGTATTTATTTTTATACTAGCTATGTAAATTTAAGTCTTAGCGGCTCGTGACTTATACTACCAATTATTATTATTATTATTATTATTATTATTATTATTATTATTATTATTATTATTATTATTATTATTATTATTATTATTATTATTATTATTATTATTATTATTATTATTATTATTATTATTATTATTATTATTATTATTATTATTATTATTATTATTATTATTATTATTATTATTATTATTATTATTATTATTATTATTATTATTATTATTATTATTATTATTATTATTATTATTATTATTATTATTATTATTATTATTATTATTATTATTATTATTATTATTATTATTATTATTATTATTATTATTATTATTATTATTATTATTATTATTATTATTATTATTATTATTATTATTATTATTATTATTATTATTATTATTATTATTATTATTATTATTATTATTATTATTATTATTATTATTATTATTATTATTATTATTATTATTATTATTATTATTATTATTATTATTATTATTATTATTATTATTATTATTATTATTATTATTATTATTATTATTATTATTATTATTATTATTATTATTATTATTATTATTATTATTATTATTATTATTATTATTATTATTATTATTATTATTATTATTATTATTATTATTATTATTATTATTATTATTATTATTATTATTATTATTATTATTATTATTATTATTATTATTATTATTATTATTATTATTATTATTATTATTATTATTATTATTATTATTATTATTATTATTATTATTATTATTATTATTATTATTATTATTATTATTATTATTATTATTATTATTATTATTATTATTATTATTATTATTATTATTATTATTATTATTATTATTATTATTATTATTATTATTATTATTATTATTATTATTATTATTATTATTATTATTATTATTATTATTATTATTATTATTATTATTATTATTATTATTATTATTATTATTATTATTATTATTATTATTATTATTATTATTATTATTATTATTATTATTCATTAATATACGTACGCTTGGTTCAAAATCGATTGGGACTTGCTTGGGTTGTAATGATGGCTTTTGATTAGGGATATGGCACAATTATGAATAAAAGTGACTAATACCTTCCCTAATCACTTCGCACAATCAATTTAATGACAATAATCAAGTTCTTCCTTTCTTTTCTTCTCTTTCACAAGGCAAAGTACAATGATCAAGGGATCTCTAAGAGTTCATATTGCTTGAAGTTAGACACCACTTTGACATCAATTTCATTCAAACTCCTTGATTCAAGGCTTATATCATTAGCTTCTTCATTTCTTTGAGTGTTCTTTTTCACAATGTCTTATTTTTGTCCTTTTCAAACCACTAATTTTCTCTTTTTATTACAATTATGACTTCAAGTGCTCAAGAAGGTTGGGCATCAAAAAGAGAATATGACCAAAAAGGGAAAAAACTTGTAATATGGTTGCTAATGAATGATGCTAAAAGCTTAAAGTGGGTTCACTAGGGAGAATGCACAAAAGGGTGACAAGTTGAAGGCTCAAATAGTCCAAAGAATAGCCTGAAGCCATGTTCCAAACAAAGCTTAGCCTAGAATTGCGCTTTGAAGTACATTCGGGGCAAGTTCTAGACTATTAACTCATACAAGTGAGCCTTTTAAAAGAGTGTTCCTCACCTCACATGCAAATGAACCGTAAAAGAAGATGGAGTTTTAGACCCACATTGAACACAATCATTTCACAAGATCTTTATGGCCTCTACAAACCAATCAATGACCCAAGAAGTCAACCAAAGAGCCTCAAAGTTACCACTAGAATCACTTTCTCAAAAAAATTCAAGCACTTGTTTCAAATTATATGCATGTAGTTAAATGTGTTGGTACCACATGAGACACAAATAAACCTAGCACAGAAAGACTACCATCAGAGCTTTTATTCATTAATAGCTACTACTATTCTACCAAAGCATGTAAAAGACTAATTCCCTTAAGAAAGTTTTCATACTATCCATCATCTGAAAAAGTCACCTAGTTCAGCAAGAAAATTACCTTTGGAAAGAACCGTGGTATTAAGAAAATCAAAGGCTTATTCGTCATACTAAAAGAAAAAATAACTACTAAAAGTACCAAACTACTCAAAAGTATGAAATGTCGTCATCAAGTTATTATAAATCATCAATCCAAATTTCCCACCCCCAAACAAAAACTAAGCATTGTTCCCAATGCGTCAATGAAAAGAAAGAGTAAGTGAGGGGTGAAGGAACTCCCTAAGCATCTCCATCAGGTGCTGAGCCATCTTCGTTCTCTTCTTCTACTTTATATATAGTGTAATCATCAAGCCTGATAGTAGGAGCAGTACACATCTCTCTAAGTGGTGCAGCAGTGCTAGAAGCCATCTCCTTCTCCTCGTGAGCTACTCTCGTTCTCTCCGTCCTCAACACGGGTAACATCTTATGGCTCTATCTGAGTAACTGGGGAAGAAAGCAGAGGTCTGAGCTGGAGGGTGTGGATGAGTGTCACCAATAAGCATGCCAAATGGGAGGTCACAAGCTGCAATCTTCTCCACATCCTCCCCCAGTGCATCTATCAAAGCTGATGTTGCCTGATCATGCTTCAGGTCCTTTACTTCTTTCACCAATTCATCTATAACCGATCTATGTTGTACTAATGTATCCATAATAACCTTCTGGTTATCAAGTAATGTATGGATTTGATTAGCAGTGATGGGAGGAGACTGTGAGGTAGACTGCCTAGTCATTGTAGTCATCAACTCATTCAACTTTGTATTTGCACTTTGCATCCAATTGTTAATGCTCACCAGAGTCTTGGTGATATACAAAGCAGACAATGAACGTGTGGGTATAGGCACTGGGGAGTGAATAGAAGCTGCAACTGCTAGGGCTGGAGGCATAGTACTGTCTGTATGTACCACTATAGGCTCAGGAGAAGGTGCAGTTGAAGAAGATGGGACATTCGATCCACCCAAAGTAGACACATGAGGCTCCTCAAACTGGCCAGTTACCACATTCGGTGTGGTTTTGGAATCTAATCACATATTTGGACTCGTGGAGTAATGGATTAACGGGATCTAGTCCTAGACCCGAGTTTTGACCATGTGGGCCCAAGTTAACTTTTGTTAATTTTTTGGAAATTAATTAAAGATTGAAGCTTTATTATTTGAAATTTGCATCTATCACTTTATTTCACCTTATTAAGTATTATTTTGGCTAGATTTGAGCCGGTTGGAGGCGAATTCCAAAGGAAGGCCGGTATTGGATTGTTGATCTTGTTTCGAGAAGAGGTAAGTATCTTGGTTAACCTTTATTTGAGAAAATTATGTTTGAAATACTCTTATGTGCTATGTTTTTAGTGTGTTGGGGGCGATGTATATTCGTGGTGACGAGTGTATATATGTATGCCAAGGTTATAACATGCTAGGGTAGAGTAAGTCTTAATCATGATTTCGTTTGTTTCATGTATTATCCGCTTATGCTATAATAGACTATGACACTACTAAATTATGCACGTGGCAGGGATCATGTTTAGGCCATATTGCGAAATACATTTGAGATGGCTTTTGAGATGTTGGTTTCCTATTACTCCTTGTCATGCTTATCTATTTTTGTATGTTTAGTCATCTTTCCGTTTCTATATCCCTGCACTCTACTATGCTTGTTGTTGATACACATGTCCTTGGTGTGGATGGATCGGGTTGCATGCTGTAAAGGTAAGGCCATTGGATCGGGTTGCATGCCATAATGGTATTAATATGAGACTGGGTTGCACGCTGCAATGGTGTTATGATTGGACTGGGTTTCTCGCTGCAAGGAGATGATACTTTGTGCTTATTTCTTATATATTGCTTCTGTATTATGGCATTGGTTCATAAGATTATGCTTATGTTGTCATATCCATGAAAAATGTTTATTAGTTCTCTTGTTTGAGCTCTTTCATTATTATTCGTCTTCTCTTGTTCTGCATTTTGTTTATTACTTGCATAGGTTTATAAAGTGAGTGTCTTGTCTTAGCCTCGTTACTATTTCGTTGAGGTTAGGCTTGATACTTGCTGAGTACATTGATTCGGTTGTACTCATACTACACTTCTGCACTTCTTGTGTAGATTCAGGTATTGGTACTAGCGGAGTTCCGAGAGGTGCTTAGCTATGGACAGTGGAGACTTGAGGTAGTGTTGCATATCCGTTTGTAGGCCCTGGAGTCACCTTCTTTATCTTTATTAATGGTATTTGATTCAGAAAGTATTGCATTTACTTTAGGTCTTTATATTTAGCACTCATTAGATCTCATGTACTCAGTGACACCAGTTCTGAGGGTTGTGTGTTGTCCTATACTTCTACTTGAGTTTCAGATTTATTATCTATGACATGTATCTATATTAGAATATTGTGGTAGTTCTTTCTATTATAATTGGATGTTTGGTAGTTGTATCTGTTAATTCGGCTAGCAAGCATGTTAGGTGCCATCACAATCTCTTGTTTTATTTTGAGTCATGATAAGTTTGTGTCAGAGCCCAGATTGCATAGGTCTCACGAGTCATAAGCATGTCTAGTAAAGTCTTGCGGATTGTTATGGAGACGTCTATACTTATCTTCGAGAGGATTTGGGACATTTAGGAAACTTTCTTTCCTTTTCATCGCTTATTGTGAGTTTGATTTGTCCGAAATTTGAACTTCCCTTTCCTATTCTCTCACATATGGTAAGGACATGTTCACTTGTGGCAGTGGAGGATAAAAAGCATATGCCTCTGGCCAGAGCCAGGAGAGGCAGGGCCTAGGGTACAACTAGCTAGCTGGAGGCCGCATCGTTACACCTAGAGGTGGAGCACCCACCAAAGCTCGTGGGCATTGGAGAGCGGTGTCAGTGAACGCACATGCAAACTAAGAGATGGATCCGATTGATGAGCAGGTGAAGGTACTAGTACTAGATCAGATTCCAGAGGGGCTTGTTGCTACGCTAGTTCTTCGGAGGCTATAACCAAAATGGTGAGTTTTATTGACAACATGTTTCAGGGTGGAGTGTTCTCAGTGCCCCCAGCTACTTCTCAGACATGGGGCAGGGGCAGAGGCGTATCCGGGATTTTAAGACCGTGGGTGCACTATTTGAAAGTAGTGAAGGATTTGTCATCCTTTGAACTTCCAGAGCTATTTGTGAACTCACGGATGGCCGAGTAACACTAGAACTTGGCTCACCATTTTTCGGCTTGGTGAGAAATCTATCCATTTCAATGTTAAGGATTATGGTTCCTACAAAGTTAAATATTTACACTTTTATGCAATCTATCTTAATTCAAATAGAATAGTATGATTCAAATCATAGAGTAATCGGATTAAAGGGACACAAATCATTCGATTACTATATTAGATCAGTTTTCTCATTCATTGGATTTATAATATGATTCTTTTTTTGATTGTTAGTATTTACTTCATTTTTAGAGAATTCTTAGCAGAAGTTCAAGCTCTAGTTCTTAGCAGAGTTCAATCTTATGTTATCTTGGCCCGAAATACTAATAATTAGTCAGAAATTAAGTTCACATAGCCCCTACTTAACTAAGTTCGATCAAGCATTTTCTCAAACATAATATGTGGGAAAATCAATACTGCCAATATTCAAGACTTTAAAGCCATAGCTCTCCCACATTCTTCTAAGAAATAGCATTCAACAGCCCAATCAGCCCAATCTTAGAAATAAACAATAATAATCACCAACAACAAGACAAAATCTTGGCAAGAGATTCAAACATTGAATAGAAAGGAAAAAGAGAATTCGGAAAATTGCAAGAGGAGAAGAAAGTTCAGCGAGTAAATTAAAATACAGAGCAAGAAGAGAGATAGGGTAGTTGCATACCTGAGAAACTAAAAGCAGAGAGCAATGAGAAGAAATTGCGCTCTTGATTCTTGAAGAATCCACAAAGGGCGAAGAGAAATGGAGTATTCGAAGAGAGAAAGAGAGTAGTTATAAAAAGGAAAGAAACAGATAGTAAAAAGGGACGTGGATTTAGGGTCTTAGTGTTTTAGGGATCTGTTAAAAGAAAAATTTAATTAAAAGTCAAAAGGAACTTTAGAAAAGAAAAAAATAGAAACATTTAATTAAAAAGAAGTATGTGAGGATAGGAGTTCAAACTCTGGATCTGGGAGACAAAAGGGGCACTCAATCACCAATGCACCAAACTAGTCAATTAAGCATGGGTGGTCACCAATATATTATGTATATAACTGAAAATTTTGTACTGTATATACATAGCCTAGGAAGGGGAGCATGGGTGCATGTATCCCACCCCCTCCACATAAATCCGCCCATGGGCAGGGGGTCTAGACCCCAGTAGCATCATTGGCTGTAGATCAGCTTATGGATAGGCCCGTGATGTCTACTGATGAGCTTAAGTGTCATCCCAACCTCTGGAGGTGCGACTGGAACACGACACCTGAAGGCCCGTGCGAATCAACCTCCATATTTAAATCTTTCATCATGAATCCGGGCCGACCATACCCCCTAATTCATTATTAATTGTGGAAGAAACCTTAACATCTTATATATGTACATAACTGTTGTCAGCAGAGTCATAACCAATATTTACATACACACCAGACACTAGTCTGCAAGCCTCTAAGAGTACTATAATATACAACTTGGTCAGGACAAGGACCCACCATACCCAAAATTATAGAGACATGTACTCCAGTACCTATCGACTTCTGTACCGCTACTCTCGAGAAGTGGAGTGCAATGACCAACCGCTGAAATGCACACCCTTACATTGGAGGGACGTCATCAGGTCTATCTGTACATGTGGGCATGAACTCAACGCCCAAAGAAAAGGATGTTAGTACGAATGATGTACTGAGTATGTAAAGTTGGTAACATATGTAAACAAAGAACATAACATAAAAGGTATGAATACACCGTTTCAACCTGAACACCAAAAACAAGCCACCGGGGGCGTGCACTATAGTGATTATGAATCATAAATGTACACAAGTTTTGTAAAGGTTTATGCCACTCATTGGTTATGAATTAAATATAATATAATATTATTCAGCCACTCTTTGGGACATATCATTTCATATCGTACCCGGCCTCATAGAGGACTTGGTAAAGTCTTATGTCTTTATCACATCGTACCTGGCCTCAGGAGGTCCCGGTTGTACCCGGTCTCAATAGGATTCTCGATCGTACCCAGCCACATGATGGCTCAGTAGTGTATAATCTTACATCATTTCATACCCAGCCTCATAGAGAGCTCGGTCATACCTGGCCACATAAGGGCTCGGTAAATACCTCACATCGTGTCTCATCATACCCAACTGATCTGTGGTTGCATAATAGGTGTCGTACCCGAACGACTACCACATGAATCGGAAAGTAAAATAGTTATGCTCATATACGACAATGCAAAATCAATTTCAAGAGATGTCGAGACTAGACTTAGAATGACTTACATTTCACAACCTTAAGACATCATCCGGAAACATTTCAGACTGGAAAGAAAATGCCATCGACAAAGAATATACAAGAACATGAACAACCTTATCAAGAGAGGCTTAGAACAATTCAACCACACCACATATGGATTATTCAGAAGAAGTGCTTACACATAGACATACCAAGAAAGAAAACTGCCTTACATACCTTGTTGAAGAACTAGTTACGCTTCCTGAATTCTTACGCTTTTATCGTGATTATCTCTGCCTCCAAGGAATCTCCAAAACCTGTATAACAAAAAGATAGGTGATAGTGTGATGATCTCAAGATTCTTTATGCTAAATCTGGGGTTTAAGATCGTTTTTGGGTGAGCTAAAACTGGTGATATCCTCTAGAATGAAATAGAAAGAAGTTATACTGCCTTTTATACTAAGTCTTGAAATTCCAGCACCTCGTGTGCCAAACGGGTCGCGCCACCCCGGCCACTATACCCGGTGGGACATCTGGTGCAAATCTGATGAAATATAATCACCTTTTTTGTCCGTTAGCGTGTCTCTCCGATTGGCTACGCAAAGGGTTAACTTGTCAATTTTTAAACTTCATGGGTGGATAAGGGGTGCAGGGTGTAACATAAAGAGGATGGACAAGTTTCAAAAATTACGCACTCCTTATTTTACCAGCATGCTGTCAAAGGATGTTTAGGACTTCTTAGACCAATATCATGAAATTTTATGCAACTTGGGACTGGTAGAGTCCAATGGGGTTGACTTTACTTTCTTTTAAATATAGGGATCAACCAAGAAGTGGCAGCAGACCTATGAGTAGGGCAGACCAGTAGGGTCAACTCCTCTTACTTGGGCTCAGTCTTCATATATTTTCTTGGAGAAGTTTGTTCCACTCACTTAGAGTGATGACCTATGCAGTCAGTTTGAACATCTACAGTAGGATGTTATAACAATCACCTAGTATGAGACGAGGTTTGTTGATTGTCTCACCAAGTAGCTATCCTGATCTCTACTAATAGGGAGAAGGTACGGAAGTTCATCTAGGAGCTTACTTATGGCATTAGAATTCAGATAGCTAGAGAGGTCGAGATTGAGACTACATTCACCCAGGTGGTAGGGATTTCTAGGAGGATTGATTTATGGCCAGGGTAGAGAGGCAATGAGTGACAAGAGGCCTTATAATTTTGGCGGGTTCAGCAGTGCCTCATCTGGAGGTAGGGGTTATTTCAGTAGAGGTCATACTATCAGGCAGTTCAATCATCACTTCAAGTTTCCCATGGTACATCGGGACGCCATGGTACTTAATGGTTCTCGCTCATGGTAGTCATTATATAACATGTCTCCAGCTTATGGTCCTATTAGTGCACCCCCAGTGTAGAGTTCCTTTGGTGGCTATTTAGGTCATGAGGGAAAGTTTCAGGCTCAGTAGCCCCGTCGGCCGAAAAATTGCTTTGAGTACGGAGATGCAGGTCATATTATGAGGTATTTTCCTAGATTGCAGAGTGGTAGATCCTCAGTAGGGTACCCAAGCTATGATTCTCATGCTTTCACCACCACTCACCCAGCTAGCTAGGGGTGGGGGTCAACTAGCTAGAGCTTAATATCAACGAGTTAAGGGTCATCCTAGAGGAGGAGGACAAATCGGTGGAGGTCAAGCTCGTTGTTATGTATTTCCTGGTAGGCCTAAGGTAGAGTTGCCGTATACAGTTATTACAGGTATTATCTCAGTCTGTCATAGAGATGCTTCGATATTGTTTGATCCAGGTTCTACTTAATCATATGTGTCATCATATTTTACATCACACTTGAGTATGCCTCGCGATTCTCTTGGCTTTCCTGTTTCTATATCTACACTGGTAGGGGATTCTATTGAAGTTGGTTGGGTGTCCCGTTCTTGTATGGTTACCATTAATGGTTTTGATACAGTGGTCAATCTTTTGTTTCTAGATTTGGTAGATTTTGAGGTGATTCTGTGTATGGACTGGTTGTCCCCGTATCATGCTATCTTGGATTGTCATGCCAAGACTGTGAATTTAGCTACTCTAGGGTTGCCTAGACTAGACTGGAGAGGAAACCTTAGCCATTCCACGAGTAGACTATTTCATTTTTGAAGGCTCAGCATGGTTGACAAGGGGTGTTTAGCATATTTGGCTTACATTCGAGATTCTAGTACAGTGGTTCCTTCCATGGATTTGGTATGTTTGTGAGAGAGTTTCGAGAGGTGTTTCTTGTAGATCTACCAGGGATGCCACCTTATAGGGATATTGATTTTTGTATTGACTTGGTTCCAGGTGCTCAACCCATATCTATTCCACTATACTGTATGGCTCCAACTAAGTTGAAGGAACAGTTGTAGGATTTGCTTGACAAAGGGTTCATTAGACCGAATATTTTTCCTTGGGGTTCATCAATGTTATTTGTGAGTAAGAACAAGGTTGAATCAATGATAATGTGCATTAATTATTAGCAATTAAACAAGGTTACTATCAAGAACAAGTATCCATTGCCTCGTATTGATGATTTGTTTGATCAAGTTCAGGGTGTAAGGTGTTCTCCACGATTGATTATGATTGGGATATCATCAAGGGAATATTAGGGCTTAAACTGTACCTAAGACAACTTTTAGGAACCATTATAGTCAATATGAGTTCTTGGTGATTTTATTTGGGTTGACTAATACTCTAGCGACTTTCATGAATTTGATGAACTGGGTGTTCAAGCCCTATTGGATTCTTTCATGATTGTGTTCATTGATGACATATTGCTTTACTCTCGTAGTATGGGGAGCATGAGCATCACTTGAGAGTAGTACTTCAGACTTTGAAGGATCGGGAGCTTTATGCTAAGTTTTCTAAATGTGAGTTCTAGTTGGATTCAGTTGCAATCTTTGGTCACATTGTGTCTAGTGATGGTATTAAAGTTGATTCTAAGAAGATTGAGGCAGTTCATAATTGTCCTAGACCGACTTTTGCTATGGAGATTCGGAGTTTCTTGGGTTTGATAGGCTACTATCATCGTTTTGTGGAGGGATTCTCATAGATTACAGCTCCATTTACTAAGTTGGCTTATAAAGGCATTCCTTTTAGATGGTCTAGTGAATGTGAGAGCTATGAAAAGCTCAAGGTTGCTGTAACGACCCGATCGGTCATTTTGAGTATTTGTGCCCCATTTCCCCTTTTGATACTTCACACGTGTGTATTATGGTTGTATGACTTACAGTGGTTGGTAAGTTTTATTCCGGGAAGGTTTGGGGTTGATTTGGACCCTTTGGTTCTTGGTTTAGAAGCCTAAGTTGAAAATGTTAACTAAAATTTGACTTTTGTGAAAACGACTCCAGAACGGTATTGTGATGGCTCCAATAGGTTCGTATCGTGATTTTTGACTTGGGCATATGCATAGAATTGAATTAAGAGGTTCCTAGGTTGAATTGACTTGTTTTGCCGAGAGTTGGGAATTTGAGGTTTAGAAGTTTTCTCAAGTTTGACTGTATGTTGACTTTTTGGTTATCGGGTTCGGAATTTAGTTTTGGGCTTGGAATAGGCCTGTTTTTCTATTTGGAACTTTTCTGCAAAATTTGGTGTCATTTGGAGTTGGTTTGATAAGATTCGGACGCTTGGTTACAATTCTATAGGTTTTTGAGTTTTCTTTAGAAATTCATGCGTTTTGATGTCCTATTTGTGGTTCTAGATGTTATTTCGGTGTTTTGATCGCATGAGTGAGTTCGTATGATGTTATTAGACTTGTGTGGATGTTTGGTTTGGAGCCTCGAGGGCTCGGGTGATTTTCAGACATGTTTCAAAACAGTTTTGAACTGAATCAGGTTGCTGGTGTGTTGGTGTCTCTGATGTCACAAATGAGAACACCAGCATCGCAATTGCGATCATAGCAGAGGGGCTTTAGGCATTGTATTTGCGATGCCTTGATCACATTTGCGAAAAATAGGCCAGACTGGGCAAAATCGCATTTGCGATAATTTTGTCGCATTTGCGATGAGGAGAGGCTTCGTAAATGCGAAGCCAATGTCGCATTTGCGACTTCTCCCTTAGGCTGTCAGTAGCCACAATTGCAAGACTTTTTTCACAATTGCGAGGATTTGCAATTGCAAACCCAGTGTCGCAATTGCAACATCTGCAACTGAACAAAAGGTTGGAAAGTCGGGATTTTATCTCATTTCTCTCATTTTAGAAACCTAGACTTGGTAGGAGGCGATTTGGAGAGGAGATTTTCATCTACAATCATTGGGTAAATAGTTTTAATCAATTTTCAACTATATTTCATGATTATATATGAGATTTAACATCAAATTTATAAGAATCAAAGAGGAACTTTGAGGCTTTTTGTCTAAGTTTTGAAAAAATGAAAATTTGGGTATTGAGAGTCAAATTGGACTTCGATTTGAAAACAAAACTCATATATGGACTCGTAGGGTTATGGGTAGTTGGAGTGTACCCTTGGACCCGGGTTTTGACCGAGCGGGCCCATGGTTTACTTTTGTTGACTTTTGATAAATTGTGTAAAGATCATAGCTTTACCTATCGAAATTGGTTTCTCTTGCATTGTTTGATGTTGTTAAGTCATTTCTGGTTAGATTTGAGCCTTGCAAAGGCAAACTTTTGGATAAAAGCTATTTTTGAGGGTTGATTTGTCCTAGTTGAGGTAAGTATCTTGCCTAACTTTGTGTGAGGGAATTACCCATAGGATTTGAGTTGATTGTGTTATTTGGATTACGTGGAAGACGTGTACACGAGGTGACGAGTGTGTACATGGGCTTATATGTTGTATTTTGACTGGTTTAGACTATTAGGCTTCTTCCATGCATTTAAATAAAATTGTCATAACATGTTATATCTTCCATTGTTGAATTTTCTCTCACATGCTCTATTTGACGTTGTTAGCATATGTTTTACCTTCTATTGTCAAGTTTACTCTTATATGCTTTAGTTGAAGTTGTTCCCTCTCTTATTATCTTGTTACCTCCTTTATTGTTGAATTATTCTTATTTGAAATTGTTTATTATTAAGATATCCTTCCTCGTTGAGTATTCCTCATTCATTTTGTTACTATTGAGATTCTTGTTCACATTGTTGGTTGAGCAATGGGCTATATGTTGTGGTAACATCAGTATTGTTGATTTTTGCAAAATATTGTGGCATATGGCACGTGTGGTGCGAGTTGATTATTGTGTTGTGATATTAATAAGTATGCGGTGGTATAAGGATAGGAGTTGATATTGATTATTGTGTTGTGATATTAATAAGTATGCGGTGGTATAAGGATAGGAGTTGATACGCATGCGGTGAGATAAGGTGGGATTTATACGCGTATTGCTAGTAAGGGAATTACTTGAAGCCATGCGATGAGATAAGAGGGAAATGCATAGAGCTATTTTGGGAAAATATTTTCAAAATAAATTCAAGGATCACTCGGTGATATAAGGAAGATTGTGATTGTGACTTGTGAGATGAGATTATGAGGTATAGTACCTCGGTTGTGATTCTTGTTGTACATTTTGTATTAAAAAGGCTTGTTGGTTGAACAATTTTATTAATTCTTAATTTGTCCTACTTGTATTTATCCGTATTTGATACTTGTTGTTCTTATCAAGTGTTCACTCCTTGTTTCCCTTATTGATCTGAATTCCCTTGTTATTCTACATTATTGTACTGTCTTATTATCATTCATTTCCTCGCTTTTCGTCATTGACTATATGATACTCTATTCAGTTTTCTTACCCGATTAGGTGTCGTGTTATGGCCTCGTCACTACTCTACCTAGGTTAGGCTTGATACTTATTAGGTACCATTGTGGTATACTCATGTTACGCTTCTGCACATTTTTGTGCATATCCAGGTACATCCACTCATGTCGGATTTCAGTGATTGATCAGTTATTCCTGGAGACTTCAAGGTATACCTGCTCGACGTTCGTAGGTCTCAAAGTCACCTTCTGCTCTTAGTTGTATTACTGTTTATTTCCTGTGCAAAACCATATTGTATTTTGAGATTTTTAGTGCACTCTCTGTAGAGCTTAGGACTCGGTTCCACCAGGTTTTGGGAGTTGTTGACAGTTATATTGTTTGTTTTTATTATGATAGATTACCAGTTTGAGTTGATATTTAAATTGTTATATTTGGTAAATCTTGATGTATGTTAGGCTTACCTAGTCTTAGAGACTAGGTGCCATCACGACATCCTAAGGTGGGTATTTGGGGTTGTGACACTTGCTTTTACTACGGCCCTAATGTTGATGTTGCACATAGGTTTAGGGAGCTACCCAGTGTTTTGTAATGCTTCAGCATTGGCCTAGGTGCACTGTTGATGTAGGAAGGTAGGGTGATTGCTTATGCATCTCGACAGTTGAAGACCCATAAGAAACATTACCCAGATCATGATTTGGAGTTGGTAGTGATTGTGCGTATTCTCAATATATGGAGGCATTACTTGTATGGTGTATCGTGTGAGCTTTATACTGATCATCTTATCCTTCAAGACTTGTCCAAGCAGAAGGATTTGAATTTGAGGCAGTGGAAGTGGCTTGGGTTGCTTAAGGATTATGATATCACTATCTTGTATCATCCGGGTAAGGAAAATGTGGTAGTAGATGCCTTGAGTATAAAGGTAGAGAGAATGGGGAGTTTGGCATTTATTACAACTTAGAAGAGGCATTTGGCTATGGAGATACATGCCCTTGCTAACAGATTTGTGAGATTGGATATTTCTGAATCTAGTAGAGTTCTTGCCTGTGTTGTTGCGCAGTCGTCCTTATTTGAATGCATTAAAGCTCGCCAGTATGATGATCCACATTTGTTGGTGCTTAAGGACGGTGCAACGAGGTTGTGCCAAGAAGATGGTTATTAGAGATGATGTTTTATTGTAATTTTAGGGTCAAATTTGTGTCCCTAATGTTGATGGTTTGTGGGAGCTGATTCTTGAGGAGGCTCATAATTCGAGGTATTCTATTCATCCAGATGTCACAAAGATGTATCGTGACTTAAAGCAATATTACCGGTGGCTAAAGATAAAGAAGGACATTGTTGGGCATGTTTTATGGTATTTGAATTACCATTAAGTAAAGTACGAACATCAAAACCCAAGTGGTTTGACTCAGAGGTTAGTTATACCGGAGTGGAAGTGGGAGCATATTACTATATACTTTATGGTAGGCTTGCCAAGGACTTTGGAGAAATTTAATGTCATTTGGATCATTATTGATAGACTGACCAAATCCGCACATTTCATGCCGGTGTTGACTACATATACTTCAGAGATGTTGGCACAAATATACATCAATGAGATTGTTCGTTTGCATGGTGTACCTATTTCTATCATTTTGGACCGGGGTACCCACTTCACATCTCACTTTTGGAGAGTTGTTCAATGTGAATTGGGTACACAGGTGGATCTTAGCACAACTTTTCACCCACAGACAGATGGTCAGTCCGAGCGGACTATTCATATTCTTGAGGATATGTTGAGAGCTTGTGTGATTGACTTTGGAGGACACTAGGACTAGTTTCTAACATTAGCGAAGTTTGCATACAACAACAGTTAACAATCCAACATTCAGATGGCTTCGTATTAGGCTTTGTATGGTAGGAAGTTTCGATCTCCTATTGGTTTGTTTGGGCCTAGTACACCTAGGTTGTTGGGTACTAATTTGGTTCCTGGTGCTTAAAGAAGGTGCAATTGATTCAGGAGCGATTTCGTACAACTTAGTCCAGGAAAAAGAGGTATGTTGAAAAGAAGGTTCGTGATATGGCATTTATGGATGGTGAGAAGGTACTTTTGAAGGTTTCACTTATGAAGGTTGTGATGAGATTTGGGAAGAAGGGAAAGTTGAGTCTAAGGTTTATTGGCCCATTTTATTGGAGAGAGTTGGTAAGGTTGTTTATTGTAGTGACCCAATCTGTCATTTTGAGTATTAGAATCATGTTCCCCTATTTGATATTTTCCGTATATTTGTTTTAATTTTTATGACTTGTGGGAATGGGTCGTTTGATTTTCATGGGGTCCGGGAGTGATTTTGAACACTTAGTTTCATTTTAGAAGCCTTAAGTTGAAAGAGTTGACCATAGTTTGGTTTTTGTGTAAACGACCTCGGATTGGTGATTTGAGGATTCCAATAGGTTCTTATGGTGATTTTGGACTTAGGAATTTGTTCGTATTTGGTTATGGATGCTCTTAGAAGATTTTGATTATATTTGCCAAAAGTTGAAAATTTGAAGAATTGGAGAGTTCATAAGTTCGACCGATAGTTGACCTTGATGTTATCGGACTTTGATTGTTGTTCTGGGATTGTGGATAGGTACATTTTGTTGAATGGAACTTGTGTGCAAAGTTTGGTTGTGATATGAAGTGTTTAGGCATGAATCTGGTGCTTGGTTGGAAGTTTAGAAGTTTATGAACTTAAGAGATTTCAACATGTGGTTTGGCTGTTGATTCTTAGATGTGATTATTTAATATGTGTTTGGAGGCCTTGGATAGGTCCGAATAGTATTTATGGACTTGTTTGTAGAATTGGACAGGGTCACGGGTGAGTTTCGGACCACCCCGAGCATGTATGTGATGGGTGATTTTCGCTGGCGTCTATTGTGCATTGCGAACGCGAGGGAAGGATCGCATTTGCGAAGGGGGAATTTGGCCCGAAGGTTTTGGCCTTTACATTCGCGAAGGTAAAGTCGCATTCGTGAAGAGGCAGAGTCATTGGCCTTCGCGTTCGTGAATGAGTTGGTAGTGTTTGTGATGAGGTGGGCCAGTTGGCCTTTGCATTCGCGAAGGAGGATTCTGGACAGAGGTAGACTTGTGCTTTATGAATGCGAGACTTGGGCCGCGTTCACGAAGGGTATCCCTGGGCAGTGCATTTAAGTGGAGATTTCATGATTTTTGCCCATTCTCTAATATTTTGAACCTTAGACTTGGAGAGAGGCTATTTTTCAAGGATATTTTCGTACAAGGCAAGAGGGTAAGTAACTTCTACTCATTTGTTATTATATTTTAAGAATCTACATGGATTTTCTACACCTAAAACATAGGATTTTGAAGAGAAATTTGGGATTTTTGCCTACAACTTAAAAGAGTATAAACTAAAGTTTTGAGCAATGATTTGGCCTCGGACTTGAAAACTAAATACATATTGGACTCGTGGGGTTATTTGTAAACGGGATTTACCCTAGACTTAGGTTTTGACCGTGTGGGTCAGGGTTGACTTTTGTTGACTTTTTGGAAATTGATCAAAGATTGAAGCTTTATTGTTTGGAATTGATTCCTATGATATTTTTTGACATTATTAAGTGTTATTTGGATAGATTCGAGCTGGTTGGAGGTGATTGCTAAAGGTAAGGCGGTTTTGGAGGGTTGATTGGCTTGCTAAATTAAGTGTCTTTCCTAATCTTAGTTTGAGGGAATAACCCTTAGGATATGGCCTTGTTTGTGTAATTGAAATGTGTGGGTAGTGACGTATATGCAAGGTGACGAGTGTATATACAGGTGTTATGCATGATGACTGGATTAGACTTTTGGCTTTTATTATGCCTTGTTTGGTTGTGTGCCTTCCATAATTTATGTTTTAATCAATTGTATGACTACGTGAGCTTATCCTTTCATACTGGCATCCATGTTTAGGATTGCTTCTTAGTAATTGGCCAAGATGGGCTATTCGTGAAATTGATGATATACTTGATTTATTCGTAGTCATGCTTCACATCTTAGCACACATCCGCACTTTTATTTATTCTGTCCTTGTGCACCTTATTGATTATTTGTGAGCATATAACTCTTTAAAGATGAAACATTATTTCGGTCTAAGATTATGGGATATTTGGACATGTTGAGCGGATTTATTTATATATGGCACGAGGTTTCTACCGTGCAACTATTGTGATATTGTTATTGTTGTGGCATAAGGTTACAGTTGTGCAGTTGTGGTGATATTGTTACTGTTATGGCACGAGGTCTTTGACGTGTAGCGTGTGGATATGGATCCATCCTACTAGGGTCACCCTCTCATGTTTCTATCTTGATGGCGTACACGCAGACTGTGATAAATTGATAGATGTTTGGTTGATACTAATATAGAATCCGGTGTGATGAGTTTTGAGCATAAAGGTTGAAGCTTTGACCATCCAAGTGAATCATTTATGCCATATCATGCATTCTACATGATTTCTATGTTGAATTCTAATATACTACTTGATGCCTCTGTTATATGCTTTAGAGTTATTCGTCGAGATTAAATTGTCCATATATAGTTGATATCTCATGATATAATCTTGACCGTATAGTATCTATTTTCATACTCTTATTTTGTATAACATGAATTGTATAGGTTTATTTGATTAGTAAGTATCACATGACTTGAATATCGTCACTACTTCATCGAGGTTAGTCTTGATACTTACTGAGTACACGTTGTCCCATACTCATAATACAGTTTTGTATATTTTTGTGCAGATCCGGGCATTGGCAATAGCAGACTTAGGAGGTTTGTAGCAGCTGACAGAGGAAATTCGAGGTCGTGCGACATGATTGCTCGCAGGCCCATGGAGTCCCTTTCCTCATATTTTCATACTGTATTTATATTTTTGATGGTATTTGTATTATTGAGAGATTCTGTTGTATCTTATTTTAGAGCTCATGACTCTGTACTATCAGGTTTTGGGGAATTGTTGTTGTAGCGTCTTTATACTTTCCATTGTTGAAAGACTTATTCCGTTATTTTTACTATTTCAGTGTTATTATATCTTGATTATGGTGGGTTTTCTCTATGTTGGATTTTGGCTTACCTAGTCATTGGGATTCGATGTAATCACGACTGTTGGTGGGATTTTGGATCGTGACAAAGTTGGTATTAGAGCTCTAGGTTCATGGGTTATACGGGTCATGAGCATGTCTAGTGGAGTCTTGCTGATCGGTATAGAGACGACTGTACTTATCTTCGATAGGATATGGGATAGTTAAGATACTTCACTTCCTTCCTTTCTCTGTTGTGCGACTTTATTTCATCCTAAAGTTTGAATCTTTACCCTTCTATTCTCTCACAAATAGTGACAACGCATTCTTCCATAGCTGCTGAGCAGAAGCTAGTACCCCAGGTCAGAGCCACAAGAGGTAGAGGCCAGGGTAGGGCTAGAGTTTAGGACAGAGCAAGTACGACCGCACCTATGAGAGGTAGAGCACCTTCAGTCCCTTGTGCTTATGCTAGATCAGTTTCTAAGAAGCCACCTGTAGCTAAAATGGTGAAGTAGATTCCAGCTCATATGGTTCCACCGGGGTCCAACTCAGGTTCTCAAGGGCGTTGTTTCTACTCCAGTTCTTCAGGATGCTTGGTACGGATCTTGAACTATTTTGATGGGTTGGCATAGGCCGATATGATTCCTTTGATTCCATTTACTTCTCAATCTCGAGGGGGAGCACAAACCCCAGCTATTCACACTCCGGAGCAGGCCACTACTATATTTTAGACTCCATGAGTTCCGGTTGATCCACCAATTAGGACGATTTAGAGTGTTTCTACAGTCAGGCCTAAGATTAGACCTACTATGACTGTGGAGGAGCAGAAGAAGATGGATCGATTTTAGAAGTGAGATCCTCCATGTTATAGTGGTGATCCCACAACTGAAGCTCATAAGTTCGTTTATAGGTTTCATGAGATTCTATGCAATTTGGGACTTGTGGAGTCCAATTGAGTTGATTTCACTACATTTCAATTGAGATGGCCAACCAAGAGGTGGTGGTAGACTTATGAGCATGGCAGGCCATCAGGGTCACTTCCTCTCACATAGGATCAAGTTTCGACTCTCTTCTTAGAGAAGTTCATTCCACTTACCAAGAGAGATGAGTTGTACAACCAGTTTGAGCACTTGCAACAGGATAGTATGACTGTTACCCAATATGAGATGAGTTTCACAGAGTTGTCATGCTATGAAACTTTCCTGATTCCTATTCAGAAGGAAAGGGTACAGAGGTTCATTAAGGGTCTCAACTACAGTCTTATATTTGGGATGGCACAAGAGGTTGAGATTGAGACTACCTTTCACCAGGCTGTAGATATTGCTAGGAGATTAGAGCATATTCACTGGTAGGAGAGGGAGATAGAGAGGCCAAGAAGACTCGTGGTATTGGAGGACTTGTTAGTGCCTACTTTGGGGTAAGAGTCACCACATTAGAGGCTATTCTAGTAGGTTAGTTCAGTCACCACTTCAGACTTCATGTGGTGCTCTAGCTATCCATGGATTTCATGCTACTCGTCTAGGGCAGTCGTCATTAAGTGAACCTCCCGCACATGGTTCCCATAGTGCATCTTTTGGTCACAGTTTTATAGTTGTTATTCTAGTTGTTGGGGAAGGCTCGATCCTAGCAGCAATGTCAGTTGAGATCTTGATTTGAGTGTGGGGACTCGAGGCACATGAGGAGGGATTATCCCAGGCTTCGGATGGGTGTATCTCAGTAGGGCACCCAGACCATGATTCCCACAACAACTGCTACACCACCTGCACAACTAGCTAGAGGTGGTGGTTTGGTAGGTAGAGGTCTTTCGAGAGGTGGACGCGAAACTCGTTGTTATGCTTTCCCTTGTAGGCCTGAGGCGGTTGCATTTGATGCAGTCATCACAAGTATTACTTCAGTCTATGATAGAGTTGCTTCAGTATTGTTTGATATAGGTTCTACTTATTCGTATGTGTCATCCTACTTTGCATTATATTTGTATATGACTCGTAATTCTTTGGATATTCATGTTATGTGTCTACACCTATTGGAGATTCTATCATGGTGGATCGTGTCTATCGTTCTTGTGTGGTTTCTATCAACGGGTATGATACTAGGGTTGATCTCTTATTATTATACATGTTTGATTTTGAGGTGATCCTTGGCATGGATTGGTTATCCTCGTATCATGCTCTCTTAGAATGTCACACCAAGAACATGACTTTGGCTATGCCAAGACTGCCTAGGTTGGAGTGGCAAAGGTCACTAGTTCATTCTACAGGTAAGGTGATTCCATTCCTGAAGGCTCAACATATGGTTTAGAAGGAATGTCTAGCATATTTTGCTTTTGTTCGGGATTTTAGTGTAGAGGTTCCTTCCATGGATTCGATACTGGTGGTAAAAGAGCTTCCGGATATGTTTCTTTCGAATTTGTTGGGTATGCCACCGGATCAAAATATTGATTTTGATATTGAATTGGTTCTGGGCATTCAACCCATATCTATTCCACCATATTGCTTGACTCTAGTAGAGTTGAAGGAATTGAAGGAACAGTTGCAGGATTTGCTTGATAAGGGATTCAATAGATCGAGTATTTCTCCTTGGGGAGCACCAATATTGTTTGTGAAGAAGAAATATGGTACGATGAGGATGTGCATTGATTACAAACAGTTGAACAAAATTACTATCAAGAAAAAGTATCATTTCCTCATATTGATTATTTGTTCGATCAGCTTCAGGGTGCTAATGTGTTTTCTATGATTGACTTGAGACCGGGTTACTATCAATTGAAGATTAGGGCTTTGGATATCCCTAAGGTGGTGTTTAGGATTCGATATGGTCATTTTGACTTCTTGGTGATGTCATTTGGTTTGACTAATGCTCCAACGGCTTTTAGGGATTTGATGAACTGAGAGTTCAAGCCTTATATAGATTCCTTTCTGACTGTATTCATTGATGATATCTTGGTATATTCTCTTAGTAGAGAGGATCATGAACAACACTTGTGGATTGTTCTTTCGACCTTGAATGATCGGAATCTTTACGCTAAGTTTCTGAAATGTGATTTTTGTTAGTTGGATTCCTGGGTTATGTTGTGTCGAGTGATGGTATATGGTTGATCTGATGAATATTGAGGTGTTTCATAGTTAGCCTAGACCTACTATAGAAATAGAGATCAGGAGTTTCTTAGGTTTGGTAGGCTACTATCGTCACTTTGTAGAGGGGTTTTCGAGCATTGCAGCCTCATTGACTAAGTTGAATCAGGCGGGAGCTTAGTTCTGATGGTTTAAGGAGTGTGAAGAGAGCTATCAAAAGCTCAAGACTAATTTGACTACAGACCCAATGTGTTGCCCACAGATTCTGGGCCATACACTATGTATTATGATGCTTCACGTGTTGGTCTTGATACGGTGTTGAAGTAGGACTTCAAGGTGATTGCTTATGCATCACGGCTGTTGAAGACTCATGAGAATAATTATCCAGTTCATGACTTGGAGTTGGCAGTGATAGTGCATGCGCTCAAGATTTGGAGGCTTTACTTATATGGTGTATCATGTGAGGTTAACACTGATCATCAGAGCTGTTAACACTTGTTCAAGCTAAAGGATTTGAATTTGAGGCAGCAGAGGTGGCTTAAGTTGCTTAAGGATGATTATATCACTATCTTGTATCATCCAGGTAAGGTAAATATGGTAGCGGATGCCTTGAGTAGAAAGGTAAAGAGCGTGGGGAGTTTGGAATATATTCTAGCTAAGGAGAGGCCTTTGGCAATGGATATTCAGGCCTTGGCCAATAAATTTGTGAGAATAGATATTTCTGGGCCTAGCAGATTTCTTTCTTGTCTTGCTATGCAGTCCTCCGCATTTGAGCATATTAAGACTCGCTAGTATGATGATCCATACTTGTTGGTGCTTAAAGACACGGTGCAACGAGGTGGTTCTCAGAAGGTGGTTATTGGGGATGATGGTGTTAAGCGACTTCAGGGTCATATTTTTGTGCCTAATGTTGATAGTTTGAGATAGTTGATTCATGATGAGGCTTACATTTTGTGGTATTCTATTCATCCAGGTGGTACGAAGATGCATCCTAATTTGAAGCAGCATTACTGGTGGCAGAGGATGAAGAAACACATTATGGGGCATATTTTGTGGTGTTTGAATTTTCAAAAGTCAGGTATGAGCATCAGAAAGTGGGTGGTTTGCTTTAGAAGATAGATATACAAGAGTGAAAGTGGGAGTGCATTACTATGCACTTTGTGGTAGGTTTGCCATAGACTTTGAGTAAGTGTGATGCCATTTGGGTCATTATTGATAGATTGACCAAGTCAGCTTATTTCATTCTGGTGATGACTTTTTACACTTCAAAGAAGTTGGCTCAGATCTACAACTGAGATATTGTTCACTTGCATAGTGTGTCATCTCGATCATTTTAGACCACGACACTCAATTTATATAGCACGTTTGGAGGGAAGTTCAGCGTGAGTTGGGCACATGGGTGGAGCTCAGCACTACATTTCACCCACAGATGGATAGACAGTCTGAGCGGACTATTTAGGTTCTTGAGGATATGTTGACAGCATACGTTATAGATTTTGTAGGCTATTAGGATTAGTTCCTACCATTGGCAGTGTTTGCTTACAGCAATAACTACAGTCTGATATTTAGATGGCTCCATGTGAGGCCTTATATGGTAGACGATGTTGCTCCCTAGTTGGTTGGTTTGAGCCTGGTGAGGCTAGGTTGTTAGGTACAGACTTGGCGTGATGCTCTAGAGAAGGCGAAGTTGATTCAAGGAGAGGCTTCACACAACTCCATCCAGGTAGAAGCGTTATGTTGATAGGAAGGTTCACGATATGGTGTTTATGGAGAAAGAGTAGGTGCTTATAAAGGTCTTGCTTGTGAAAGGCATGATGAGGTTTGAAAAGAAAGACAAGTTTAGCTCGGGGTTTATTGGCCCATTTGATATGTTGTAGAGAGTTGGTGAGGTCATTATGCTTGCTTTGGCTCCTAGTCTTTCGGGAGTTCATATGGTATTTCATATTTCTATGCTACGGAAGTATCATGAAGATAAGTCGCTTGTTTTGGACTTCAGCATAGTGTAGTTAGATTAGAACTTGTCGTATGAAGAACAACCAATAGACATTTTGGATAGGCAGGTTCAGAAGAAGATTAGGTCAAAGGAGATCATGTCGGTGAAGGTGCCTTGGATAGGCCAATCGAGTGAGGAGGCTACTTGGGAGGCCAAGTCATATATTCAAAGAGATATCTGCATCTTTTCAGCAGTTTAGGTACATTTATAAACCTCGTTCAAGGATAAACGTTAGTTTAAGAGGTGGAGAATGTAACGACTCAATCGGTAATTTTGAGTAACGACTCGATCGGTAATTTTGAGTATTAGAACGTCTTAATCCGATTTGATGCTTCTCGCATGTATTTATGATGTTTTTTGACTTGTGGGGATGGGTGATTTGATTTTCTTGGGTCCGGGAGTGATTTGGAACACTTGTTTTATTTTGAAAGCCTCAAGTTAGAAGAGTCAGCCGATGTTTGACTTTTGTATAAACAATCTTAGATTGGTGATTTGAGGATTCCAATAGGTTCTTATGGTTATTTTGGACTTAAGCATATGTTCGGATTTGGTTTTAGATACTCCTAGAAGATTTTGACTCGATTTACCGAAAGTTGGCAATTTGAAGAATTGGAGAGTTCATAAGTTTGATAGATAGTTGACTTTGATGTTAGCAAAGTCTGATTGTTGTTTCGGGATTATGGATATGTTCATTTATTTGAGTGGAACTTGTGTGAAAAGTTTGTTGTGATCCGAAATGTTTAGGCATGAATCGGACGCTTGGTTGGAAGTTTAGATGTTTATGAATTTTAAAGAGTTCAACATGTGGTTCGGCCTTTGATTCTTCGTTGTGATGATTTCGTATGTGTTTGGAGGACTTGATAGGTCCAAGTAGTGTTTATGGACTTGTTGGTATGATTGGACGCAGTCACGGGGGACAAGTGAGTTTCAGACCACCTGGAGCATGTTTGTGATAGTTGATTTTTGCTGGTATCTAGTGTGCATGGCAAATGCAGGGGAAATATCGCGGTCGCGAAGAAGGAATTTTGCCTTGAGGTTTTGGCCTTAGTGCTCGCGAAGTTGAAGTCGCATTTGCGAAGGGGCTGAGTCACTGGCCTTTATGTTCGCGAAGGAGCTGGTTGTATTCACGAAGAGGTGAGGCAGATGGCCTTCGCATTCGTGAAGGAGGATTTTGGGCAGAGGGAGACTTGTGCTTCGCAAACCCAAGGCTTGGGCTGTGTTTGCGAAGGGTATCCTTGCGTAGTGCATTTAAGTGGGTGATTATTCAAGGAGATTTTCATACAAGGAAAGAGGTTAAGTAATTTATACTCATTGTTGGATGTTGGCTTACCTAGTCATATGGATTCGATGTTATCATGATTGTTGGTGAGATTTTGGGTCGTGACAAAGTTGGTATCAGAGCTCTAGGTTCATGGGTTATACGGGTCATCAGCATGTCTGGTTGAGTCTTGCAGATCGGTATAGAGATATATATACTTATCTTCGAGAGGATATGAGATAGTTAGAATACTTCACTTCCTTCATTTCTCTATTGTACAACTTTATTTCATCCTAAAGTTTGAATCTTTACACTTCTATTCTCTCACAGATAGTGAGAACGCGTTCTTCCGTAGCTGTTGAGCAGGAGCTAGTACCACAGGCCAGAGCCGAGAGAGGCAGAGGCCTAGGCATGGCTAGAGTTCAGGACAGAGCACGTACGGCCGCACCTATAAGAGGTAGAGCACCTGCAATCCCGTGTGCTCATGCTAGATCAGTTTCTAAGAGCCACAGGTAGCTCCAATGGTGAAGCAAGTTCCAGCTCATATGGTTCCACCGGGTCCAACTCAGATTCTCGAGGGCTTTGTTTCTACTCCAGTGCTTCAGGATGCTTGGTCTAGATCTTGAGTTATTTTGATGTGTTGGCATAGGCCGGTATGATTCCTTTGATTCCATATACTTATCAGTATCAAGAGGGAGCACAGACCCCAGCTATTCACACTCTGAAGCTAGCGACTACTACATTTTAGACTCAATGAGTTTCAGTTGTTCCACATATTAGGACGATTAAGACTGTTGCTAGAGTTAGGCCTGAGATTAGACTTGCTATGACTGTGGAGGAGCAGGAGAAGATGGATCCATTTTAGAAGTCAGATCCTCCATGTTATAGTGGTGATCCCACAACTGAAGCTCAAGAGTTCTATGATAGGTTTCATGAGATTCTATGTAATTTGGGACTTGTAGAGTCCAATAGAGTTGATTTCACTACATTTCAATTGAGATGTCCAACCAAGATGTGGTGGCAGACATATGAATCGGGAAGGTGAGCAGGGTCACTTCCTTTTACATGTGCTCAATTTTTTACTCTCTTCTTAGAGAAGTTCATTCCACTCACCAGGAGATATGAGTTTGCACAACCAGTTTGAGCACTTGCAGCAGGATGGTATGACCGTTACTCAATATGAGATGAGTTTCACAAAGTTGTCATACTATGCAACTTTCATGATTCCTATTGAGAACTAAAGGGTACGGAGGTTCGTTGAGGGTCTCAGCTACAGTCTTATGTTTAGGATGGCACGAGAGGTTGAGACTGAGACTACCTTTCACCAAGCTGTAGAGATTGCTAGGAGATTGGAGCGTATCCACTGGCAGGAGAGGGAGATAGAGAGGCCAAGAAGCCTCGTGGTATTGGAGGATTTAGTGGTGCCTACTCTAGGGGCAAGGGTTACCATGGTAGACGCTATTCTAGTAGGCCAGTTCAGTCAGCACTTCAGACTTCACATGGTGCTCTAGCTAGAAATAGATTTCATGCTACTCGTCTAGGGTAGTCATCATTCAATGAACCTCCCGCACGTGGTTCCCATAGGCATCTTCAGGTCAGGGTCCTTATAGTGGTTATTTCAGTCGTTCGGGGAAGGCTCAGGCATATCATCCATGTTTGCTGAGAGCTTGCTTTGAGTGTGGGGACTCAAGGAATATGAGGAGGGATTATCCCAGGCTTCGGATGGGTGTATCTCAACAGGGCACCCAAACCATGATTCCAACACCAGCTACTACACCACCTACACAACCAGCTAGAGGTGAAGGTTAGGCAGGTAGAGGTCTTTCTAGAGGTGGATGCGAAGCTCGTTGCTATGCTTTCCCTAGTAGGCCTGAGGCGGTTGCATCGGATGGAGTCATCACAAGTATTGCTTTAGTATTTCATAGAGTTGCTTCAGTATTGTTTGATATGGGTTCTACTTATTTGTATGTGTAATCCTATTTTGCATTATATTTGGATACGCCTCGTAATTCTTTGGATATTTGTTTTTATGTGTCTACACCTGTTGGAGATTCTATCGTGGTGGATCGTGTTTATCGTTCTTGTGTGGTTACTATCAATGGGTATGATACGATGTTTGATCTCTTGTTATTATACATGTTTGATTTTGAGGTGATCCTTGGCATGGATTAGTTATCCCCGTATTATGCTATCTTAGATTGTCATGCCAAGACTGTGACTTTGCCAATTTCAAGACTTCCTAGATTAGAGTGGAGATGGTCACTAGTTCATTATACAAGTAAGATGATTTCATTCCTGAAGGCTCAACATATGGTTTAAAAGGGATGTCTAGCATATTTCACTTTTGTTCGGGATTCTAGCGTAGAGGTTGCTTTCATGGATTCGGTACTGGTGGTAAAAGAGTTTTCAGAGATGTTTCCTTTGGATTTGCTGGGTATGCAACCGGATCGTAATATTGATTTTGGTATTGACTTGGTTCTGGGCATTCAACCCATATCTATTCAACCATATTGCATGACTCCAGTAGAGTTGAAGGAATTAAAGGAACAATTGTAGGATTTGCTTGATGAGGGATTCATTAGACCGAGTGTTTCTCCTTGGGGCACGCCAATGTTGTTTGTGAAGAAGAATATGGTACTATGAGGATGTGCATTGATTACAAACTTTTGAACAAAGTTACTATCAAGAAAAAATATCATTTCCTCATATTGATGGTTTGTTCGATCAACTTCAGGGTGCTAAGGTGTTTCTAAGATTGAATTGAGATCGGGTAACTATCAATTGAATATTAGGGCTTTGGATATCCCTAAGACGGCTTTTAGGACTCGATATGGTCATTTTGACTTCTTGGTGGTGTCATTTGGTTTGACTAATGCTCCCGCAACTTTTAGGGATTTGATGAACCGAGTGTTCAAGCCTTATATAGATTTATTTCTAAATGTATTCATTGATGATATCTTGGTATACTCTTGTAGTAGAGAGGAGCATAAGCAGCACTCGTGGATTGTACTTTCGACCTTGAAGGATCGGAAGCTTTACACTAAATTTTTGAAATGTGAGTTTTGTCAAGTGCATTCCTAGGTTATGTTGTGTCGAGTGATGGTATATGGTTGATCTAATAAAGATTGAGGTGGTTCAGAGTTGGCCTAGACCTATTACAGCAACAGAGGTCAGGATTTTCTTAGGTTTGGCAGGCTACTATCGTCGCTTTATGGAGGGTTTTTCCTCCATTGCATCCTCATTGACTAAGTTGACTCAAAAGGGAGCTCAGTTCAGATGGTTCAAGAAGTGTGAAGAGAGCTATCAAAAGCTCAAGACTTCTTTGACTACAACCCCAGTGTGTTGCGCAGGGATTCTGGGCTATACACTGTGTATTGTGATACTTCATGTGTTGGTCTTGGTGCGGTGTTGACATAGGATGTCAGGGTGATTGCTTATGCATCACGATAGTTAAAGACTCATGAGAATAATTATCTAGTTCATGACTTGGAGTTGTCAGCGATATCCCATACGCTAAAGATTTGGAGGCATTACTTATATGGTGTATCATGTGAGGTTAGCACTGATCATCATAGTCTTCAACACTTATTCAAGACAAAGGATTTGAATTTGAGGCAGCAGAGGTGGCTTAAGTTACTTAAGGACTATTATATCACTATCTTGTATCATTCAGGTACGACAAATGTGGTAGCGGATGCCTTGAGTAGAAAGGTAAAGAGCGTGGGGATTTTGGCATTTATTCCAGTTAAGGAGAGGTCTTTAGCAATGGATGTTCAGGCCTCGACCAATATATTTGTGAGATTAGATATTTCTGAGCCTAGCAGAGTTCTTTCTTGTTTTGATGTGCATTCCTTCGCGTTTGAGCGTATTAAGACTCGCCAGTATGATTATCCACATTTGTTGGTACTTAAAGACACAGTGCAACGAGGTGGTGCTAAGAAGGTGGTTAATGGGCATAATGGTGTTATGCGACTTCAGGGTTAGATTTGTGTGCCTAATGTTAATGATTTGAGATAGTTGATTCTTGAAGAGGCTCACATATTCAATTTATCTAGGTGATACGAAGATGCATCCTAATTTGAAGCAGCATTACTTGTGGCAGAGGATAAAGAAGGACATTATGGGGCATGTTTTGCGGTGTTTGAATTGTCAACAGGTCAGGTATGAGCATTAGAAATTGTGTGGTTTTGCTTTACAAGATAGATATACATGAGCGAAAGTGGGAGCGCATTACTATGGACTTTGTGGTAGGTTTGCCACTAACTTTGAGGAAGTGTGATTCCATTTGGGTCATTGTTGATAGATTGACCAAGTCAGCTCATATCATTCTGGCGATGACTTCTTACACTTCAGAGAAGTTAGCTCAGATCTACAACAGAGATATTGTTCGCTTGCATGGTGTGTCCTTTTTATCATTTCAGACCGCATCACTTAGTTTACATCTCACTTTTGGAGGGTCGTTCAGCATACGTTGGCCACACGGGTGGAGCTCAACACTATATTTCACCCGTAGATGGATGGACAGTCTGACCGGACTATTTAGGTCCTTGAGGATATGCTGACAACATGCGTTATAGATTTTTAGGCTATTGGCATCAGTTCCTACCATTGGCGGAGTTTGCTTACATAAACAACTACTGGTCCGTTATTTAGATGGCTCATGTTAGGCCTTATATGGTAGACCATGTTGCTCCCTGGTTTAATGGTTCGATCATGGTGAGGCTAGGTTGTTGGGTACAGACTTGGTACGTGATGCTCTGGAGAAGGTGAAGTTGATCCAGGAGAGGCTTCGCATAGCTCAGTCTAGGCAGAAGAATTATGCTGATAGGAAGGTTCGCGATATGGTTTTTATGGAGAAAGAGAAGGTGCTTCTGAGGGTCTCGCCTATGAAGGGCATGATAAGCTTTAGATAGGCCAACCAATCGAGAAGGCTACTTGGGAGGCCGCGCCAGATATGCAAAGATATATCTGCATCTTTTCAGCAGTTTAGGTACATTTCTAAACTTGCTTGAGGATGAACGTTAGTTTAAGAGGTGGAGATGTAACGACTCGACCGATCATTTTGAGTATTAGAACCTTGTTCCCCTATTTTATGCTTTCCGTATGCTTGTTTGATTTTTATGACTTTTGGGAATAGGTGGTTTGGCTTTCATGGGGTCCGGGAGTGATTTGGAACACTTAGTTTTATTTTGGAAGCCTTAAGTTAGAAGAGTTGACCAATATTTGACTTTTGTGTAAACGACTTCAGATTGGTGATTTGAGGTTTCCAATAGGTTCGTATGGTCATTTTGGACTTAGTCGTATGTCCGGATTTGGTTTTTGATACTCCTAGATGATTTTGACTCGATTTACAGAAAGTTGGCAATTTAAAGAATTGGAGAGTTCGTAAGTTTGACGGATAGTTGACTTTGATGTTAGCGGACTCTGATTGTTGTTTCGAGACTGTGGATAGGTTCATTTTGTTAAGTGGAACTTTTGTGCAAAGTTTGGTTGTGATATGAAGTGTTTAGGCATGAATCAAACGCTTGGTTGGAAGTATAGAAGTTCATGATCTTAAGAGAGTTCAACATGTAGTTTGGCCTTTGATTCTTAGATATGATGATCTGGTATTTTTTTGGAGGCCTTTATAGGTCCAGGTAGTGTTTGTTGACTTGTTGGTATGATTGGACGGGGTCACGGGGGGCTCGGGTGAGTTTCAGACGACCCAGAGCGTGTTTGTGATAGCTGAATTTTGCTGGTATCTAGTGTGCATCGCAAATGCGTGGGAAGGGTCGCGGTCGCGAATAAGGAAATTTGCCTTGAGGTTTTGGCCTTCGTGTTTGCGTAGGTGAAGTCGCATTTGTGAAGGGGCCGAGTCACTGGCCTTCACATTCACGTAGGAGCTGGTCACATTCATGAAGATGTGAGGCAGATGGCCTTCGCATTCGCGAGACTCATGTCGCATTCGCGAAGGAGGATTTCGATCAGAGGCAGACTTGTGCTTTGCAAACGCGAGGCTTGGGATGCGTTAGTGAAGGGTATCCCTGCGTAGTGCATTTAAGTGGGGATTTCGGGATTTTTGTCCATTCTCTCATATTTTGAACCCTAGACTAAGAAAAGGGTGATTATTCAAGGAGATTTTCATAGATGGAAAGAGGTTAAGTAATTTCTACTCATTTGTGGTTATATTTCAAGAATCCGCATGGATTTGCTACACCTATAACATGGGATTTTGAAGTTAAATTTGGGTGTTTTTCCTACAACTTAAGAGAGTGTAAATTGAGCTTATGAGGAATAATTTGGGCTTGGATTTTAAAACTAAATACATATTGGACTCGTGAGGTTATGGGTAAACGAGATATACCTCTAAATGTGGGTTTGACCATGTAGGCCCGGATTGACTTTTGTTGGCATTTTGGAAATTGATTAAAGATTGAAGCTTTATTTGTTTGGAATTGAATCCTATGATTTTATTTGACATTATTAAGTATTGTTTTGTTAGATTCGAGCTGGTGGAAGGTCATTTCTAAAGGAAATGTAGTTTTGGAGGGTTGATTTGGCTTGCTAAGTTACGTATCTTTCCAAATCTTGATTTAAGGTAATAACCCTTAGGATATGACCTTGTTTGCTTAATTGAAATATGTCGGATATACGAGGTGACGAGCATATATACAGGTGTTGTGTATGATTCATGACCGGATTAGAGTTTAGGCTTTTATTATGCCTTGTTTGCTTTCGTGTCTTCCATGATTTATGTTTTAATCAATTTTATAACCACATGAGCTTATTCCTCCATGCTAGTATCCATGTTTAGGACTACTACTTCGTAATTGGCCAAGATGGGATACTCATGAAATTGTTGTTATACTTGATTTAGTCGTAGTCATGATTTACATCTTGAACACACATCCACACTTCTATTTATTGTGTCTTTGTGAACCTCATTGATTATTTGTGATCATATACCTCTTTAAAGATGAAATTTTATTTCGGTCTAATATTATGGGACATTTGGACATGTTGAGCAGATTAAATTGGATGTGGCACGAGATTTCTATCGCGCGGCTATTGTGATACTATTATTGTTGCGGCATGAGGTTTTTGCCGTGTAGTTATGGTGATATTGTTACTGTTATGCTATGAGGTATTTGCCAAGCAGTGTGTGGATATGGATCCACCCCCTAGGGTTTGCTTCTCATGTTTCTCTCTTGATGGCATACACACAGGTTGTGATAAATTGACAGATGCTTGGTTGATTCTGATATAGAATCCGATGTGGTGAGTTTTGAGCATAAAGGTGGATGCTTTGACCATTCAAGTGAATTCTTTATACCATATCATGCATTATACATGCTATGTATGTTGAATGCTAACATGCTACTTGATGCCTTTGTTATATGCCTTATAACTGTCCATGTTGAGTTGATAACTCTTGATATAATCTTTGGCGATATTGAATCTCTTTTCATAGTCTTGTTTTATATAATATGAATTTTACATGTTTATTTGATTAGTAGGTATCACATGACTTGAACTTTGTCACTATTTCACTGAGGTTAATCTTGATACTTACTAAGTTCATGTTGTCCTGTACTCATACTATATTTTTGCATATTTTTGTGCAGCTCCGGGCATTAGCAGTAGCAAACTTCAAGAGGGTGTCTAGTAGTTGATAAAGAGGACTTGAGGTAATGCTGCATGATCACTCGTACACCCTTGGAGTCCTTTTCCTCCTATTTTCATACTGTTATTCAGATTTCAGATTGTTTTGTATTATTGAGAAATTTCTTTTATCTTATTTTAGAGATCGTGACGCCGTACTACCTTGTTTTGGAGGATTGTTGTTACAATGTATTTATACTTTCCGTTGTTGAAAGACTTATTCTGTTATTTATACTATTTCAGTGCTACTACATCTTAATTATGTTGGGTTTGCTCTATGTTGGATGTTGGCTTACCTAGTCATAGGGGTTAGGTGCTATCGTGACTGTTGGTGGGATTTTAGGTCATGACACTTATGGGCTTGCTTTGCCTCCTAGTGTTTCGGGAGTTCATCAAATATTTCATGTTTTTTATGCTTCGGAAGTAACATAAAGATAAGTCAGACGTTCTGGACCTCAGCACAATGCAGTTAGATGATAATTTGGTTTATGAAGTAGAACTAGTGGCCATTTTGGATAGGCAGGTTCAAAAGCTCAGGTCAAAGGAGGTCGCTTTGGTGAAGGTGATTTAGAGAGGCCAACTGAGCAAGGAGGCTACTTGGGAGACCAAGTGTGATATGTTGAGAAAATACCCATATCTTTTTGGCAGTTTAGGTACATTTCTAAACCCGTTCATGGACAAATGTTTGTTTTAGAGGTACAGAATGTAACAACCCAATTGGTCGTTTTGAGTTTTAGAACTCTGTTCCCCTATTTGTAGGTTCATTTGATGTTATATGACTTGCAGGGATGGGTGGTTTTTGGTTTTTGTGGGGTTCGAGGGTGAGTTGGAACCCTTAGTTCTATTTTGGAAGCCTTAAGTTTTATGAGTTGATCAAGGTTTAATTTTTGAGTAAAATGACCTTAGAATCGGGATTTGAACTTCCAATAGGTTCGTATGATGATTTTGGACTTAGGCATGTGTTCAAATTTGATTTTGGAGGTTCCTAGGAGAATTCGGCACCATTTATTGAAAGTTGGCATTTTGAAGAAATTTTGAGTTCATAAGTTTGACCAATAGTTGACTTTGATGGTATCAAACTCCGATTAGTATTCTAGGACTGTGGATATGTTCGTGTGATTGGATGAAACTTATATGCAAAGTTTGATTGAGGTTCAAGGTGCCTAGCTATGAATCATATGCTTGGTTGGAAGTTTATGAACTTAAGAGATTCCAACAAGTGGTTTGGCCTTTGATTCTTAGATGTGATGAACTCCGTATGTGTTTTGAGGCCTTGGATAGACCCAGTTAGTGTTTATGGACTTGTCGATATGATTGGACGGTGTCCTAAGTGGCTAGGGTGAGTTTTGGACTACCTTGAGCATGTTTGAGATTGCTGGTTTTTGCTGGTGTCTAGTGTGCTTCGCGATCGCAGAGCTTGTCAAGTGATCACGTAGGAGTTTTTTTACTCATCGCGATCACATAGTTGGGGATACGATCGCGTAGAGGAGAGAGAGGGGGCTGAGGTTTTTGTCCTTTGCGGTCGCATGGTTTCATTTTGTGATCGCGTAGCTTTAGGAAGGTGAAGTATTGTGATCACGTGGTTGTGGTTGCTACCGCATAGTAGGATTGGCCAGGGGTGAATGGTGCTTTGCGACTGCGTTGGCACTTTTGCAATTGCGTAGGGGTGATTCTGTAGTGCCACACGCTTGTAGGAGTAGTTTCGCGATCGCAAAGAGTATTTTTTTCTCCAAGGGTATTTTAAGTCGAGAAATTCGGGATTTTGTCCATTTTTCACATTTTTGAGTTTTGAAGAACGAGAGGAGGAGAATTTTAAGCGGATTTCACTACTAACTTGAGGATAACTAGTTTCTACTTGATCTTGATCATATATCTTGATTCCCTTGAATTTCGACACCCAAATACATGGAATTTTAAAGGAATTTGGGATTTTTGTTTACAACTTAAGAGAGTATATTTTGAGGTTTTGAGTACCGATTTGGACTCAAATTTGGAATCTAATCACATATTTGTACTTGTAAGGTTATGGGTTAACGAGAACTAGTCCTAAACTCGGGTTTTGACCATGTGTGCCCTGTTTCACTTTTGTTGACTTTTTGGGAATTGATTAAAGATTGAAGTTTTATTGTTTGGAATTGGTTTTTATGATTTTATTTGACCTTATTAAGTGTTAATTTAGCTAGTTTTGAGCTGGTTGGAGGCAAATTCTAAAGGAAAAGCAGTATTGGATTGTTGAGCTTGTTCCAACAAGAGATAAGTATATTGGTTAACATTAACTTGAGGGAATTAGGTTGTATATGGTCTTATGTGCTATGTTCTTAGTGTGTTGGGGGCGATGTATATTCGTGGTGACGAGCGTATATATGTATGCAAGGTTATAGTATGCTGGGGTAGAGTTAGTCTTATTTATGCTTTTGTTTGTTTATGTATTATCTGCTTATGCTATAATGGACTCTGAGACTACTCAATTATGCGTATGTTAGTGATCATATTTAGGCCTTGTTGAGAAATACCTTCGAGATGTCTTTTGAGATGTTTGTTTCCTATTGCACCTTGTCATGCTTATCTATTTTCGTATGTTAATCATATTTCCGTATCTATATCCATGCACTCTACTATGCTTGTCATTGATACACACGTGCTTGGTGTGAACCAAGTATTGACTTATTATATACAAGTTTCGGCTTTCCCATGACCACTAGACGGAAGTTTCCCGTCTTCCAGAACGGTAAGGCAAGTGGATCAGGTTGCACGCTGCAATGATATTAATATGGGACCGGGTTGCATGTTGCAACAGTAGCATGATTAGACCGGATTACTCGCCGCAATGGAGATGATACATTGTGCTTATTTCTTATATATCTCTTCTCTCTTGTGTAATTCGTTCATAAGGTTATGATTATGTTGTCATATCCCTGATACTTTTTTATTAGTTCTCTTATTTGACCTCTTTCATTATTACTCGTCTTTTCTCTTGTTCTGATTTTTGTTTATTACTTGCACATGTTTATAAAGTGAGTGTCTTGTCTTAGCCTCGTCACTACTTCATTGAAGTTATGCTCGATACTTACTAAATACGTTGGGTCGGTTGTACTCATACCACACTTCTGCATATCTTGTGCAAGTATTGGTACCAAATGAGTTTCCAAAGGTGCTTAGCTGTGGACAGTGGAGACTCAAGGTAGTACCGCATATCCGTTTGCATGCTCTGGAGTCACCTTATTTATCGTTATTAATGTTATTTGATTCTGACGGTATTGCATTTACTTTGGATCTTTGTAATTAGCACTTGGTAGAGCTCATGTGCTCAGTGACACCAGTTCTAGGGGTTGTATGTTGTCCCGTACTTCTACTTCAGTTTTAGATTTATTATCTATGACATGTATCTATTTTAGAATATTGTGGTAGTTCTTTCTACTATAATTGAATGTTTGGTAGTTGTATCTGTTGCTTCGCCTAGATGGCATGTTAGGTGCCATCACGATCTTTGGTAGGATTTTGGGTTGTGACAATAACCTTGGCGCCCACATATACGCATGTCACCTTGCATATAGATCACCTTATGCTAGATCTATTCTTCAAAATCCACCTTTCCGAGCTCCAAAGCCATCCAACGAGTCCAATCTATCCCAAACAATACTCAACGAAGTGAAATAAAGCTATAAAAACCAACTCCAAACAATGAAGATTCAATCTTTCATCAAATCCCAAAAGTCAATAAAAAGTCAACCCAAGCTACATGATCAAAACTCTAGTCTAAGGTTGGATCCCATTGACTCATAATCCTAAACGTCCAAATATGTGATTATTTTCCAAATCCAAATCCAAATCCAAATCGGAACTCAAAACCTTAATATACACTTTTCTAACTTTTGGACAAAACCCCATCTTTTCTTGTTCCATCTCATGTTTTGATGTTAACTCTAGCGATAGATTCATGTATAAATCATAGATTTAGATTATAATCACTTACCCCAAGCATATAGATAAAGATTTAGGTCAAAACCTCCCAAAATCGAGCTTCCAATTAGACCTGGGCGCTGGCCCTTTTTGCCTTTCTGAATGCAGCGCCACATGCACTGCAATGTGGTGTCTTGGGCGCCAGCACTAGACTCTCCCAAAAGCTGCAATTCCATCCTTCATTAAAATAGTCATAACGTTTTGCACAAAATATAGAAATGACAAATAATTTGAATTTCTGAAAAACTAAATTCAAAGGGCTATAACTTTTGTTCTTGGTTTATCTCCAAATTCCTTATATATTTGGAGAAATACTCTTGTGAAGTCAGGCTAGCTACAGAAAAGCCCTGTTTCAGCAACGCAATTCTTCTAAAACTTGCTCCAAATGCGCTGAAATTCACCCAAGCCCCTGGGGTCCCCTGCAAACCATCCCCAAAAAATCCAAATACCCTATATGGACTTGTGTAAAGGTTAAAAATACAAAGCAAAATGCAATAACACAAATGTCAATCGCAAGTCAAACTTATGAACTCTAAAGTTCTTCAAACTGCTAACTTTCAATAAAAAACGTTGAATCCTTCCCGGGCCACCCAAGGCCCGATCCAAAAATATGTATAAATAAAAATCAATATTTAAACTTGTTGAAACATGATATTCGTTGTTGTATGGTATACCCACCTAATTTGTATTGTAATCATACACTTCGCACATACATACACCTTAGCATGCTATTTTATCAGTCCTTGATTATGTGATTTGATATTTGTTGACTGCATCCATGTACTCTTGTATATGCTTTCAGTGATATGGACTGGAATGACAGCACGTGAATGGTCTGTGCCGGTTGAGCTATTATAGCACATGATTTATCCGTGCAGTGTGTGGATAAGGATCCACCTCCTAGGTTCGTCCTCTCATGTTTCTCTCTTGATGACATACATGTGGATTATGGAAACTAATTAGTGTTTGATTTTTATGTATCTTCTCTATATACAAATACCTTGGTTGTATACATGATTTTTATCGCGTATCTCCTCTATATGCTAGCTCAGGAATGTATACATGCCTCTTTATGCATGTCTTTTCTAGATGTTGCTTTTATTGAAGAATTGATTCACGATACATGTCCTCTCTATATGTTAACCTGTGTCTGCTTGCTTGCTTATTCAAGCATATCTTTTCTATATGAAACTTGTGAGGATTCATTGATGTTAGACACATATCTTCTCTATATGTTGAGCTGTTAAACTGTTACTAGACTTGTGCACATCTTCTCTATATGCACTGTTTGGTTGTACCTTTACTTCATGCTTAGATTTCGGTATCGTTGCTGTACACTTGCATATTTATGAACCAAACAGGTTGTTAAGTGAGTATCATTGGCAATTCTCGCCACTACCTTGCTGATACTAGTCATGATACTTACTGAGCATATGTGGTCAGTTGTATTCATACTAAACTCTGCACTTAATCTAAAGATTTTTATTCTTCACACTTCTTTGAGCTTTTCCATTTTAATTTTTTGTTTTAAACAGAAGGTGGTGGTTTGGATTTTGCTAGCGGTCGATGACATGAGGATAATTTGCTAGAGAAGAGAAATAGATGAAAGAGAGAAGATGATTAAGGGTATAGTTATGATTTTAAAGGTCTACGTACCCATTACCCTCCTTACATCCCACACTGTGAGAATACAATATTTTTGTTGTTGTTGTTGTTGTTGTTGTTGTTGTTGTTGTTGTTGTTGTTGTTGTAGTTGTTGTTGTTGTTGTTGTTGTTGTTGTTATTGTTGTGTCACGACTTTATTAGTGCGTGACATTACACACATTTTGAAAAATCTGTCAATAAAAAAGTGATATATCTTGGTTCACATTAAAAAAGTTGAATGTGTAAAGTGATTTTGATGGTAAAAAAATGTATCATAGGAATTTGATATATAGTTACTGGGTAACTTATGTATTCTACCTTTTCTCTTTTAGAAAGTATAAAGCAAATTGCAAATACATATTTCTTTCACTGCAAATGCAAATGCAAATATATTACTCCCCCCGTTTCAAATTAGATGAGATACTTTTTTAATTTCCTTTTTAGTCTGTTTCAAAGTAAATGACACATTTCTAAATTTGAAAATAATTTAATTTTAAACTCTGCATTTTACCAATTTTAGCCTTAATGAGAAGTTTTTATAACCACACAAATGTCATGTTTCCACAAAATATTTACCCCTTAAACTTTTAAGACCAAAAGATTCAAAAAATATTATTTTTTCTTAAACTCTGTGCCGAGTTAGTACTCCCTCCGTTTTAATTTAGATGAGTTAGTTTGACTCGATACGGAGTTTAAAAAAAAATGAAGATTTTTTAAATTTGTGGTCCTAAATAAGTTAAAAAGGGGTTCAGAGTATTTGTGTGGTTATAAAATTTCTAACTAAGGGTAGAATTAGAAGTTTAAGCTAAATTTTTTTTAAATTTGAAAAATAATTATTTTTTTTAACGAATCAAAAAATAAATAGATTCACGTAAATTAGAACGGAATAAACAACTAATATGTCTCCTAGATTTGTGTCAGACGGTCGCGTCAGAGTATTAGAGAAACAAGATTGTACTCACTTATGACTTTAGCGAAAAAGAGAATTTAATTGATGATTATGTTTCGGTACAACATAAGTTTGTCCAATTGATTAGTTGGCTTTCACAAAACCATCAAGGAAATGATCAATACAACGAATATGCCATCTCTATGATGATACATATTTTAACCAACACGTGGCAGGGGCATCATCCGCCAAAACCACAGAGATCTCACCTGAATCTGGAAAAAGCATCCACTTTTTCCACAAAAAAAAAAGAATCAGTTAATTATAATTAACAAACTCAAAAAATAGATAACTGTCACTGAATTATACATTTGTTTTTTATTTCACCATCTTAAATCAGACATGATTATTCATTTTTATTACGACTATTCCAAAAAGAAGAATTAAGAATAACAGGTGCAGTGTCGTCATCTTCTTTTTCTTTAAAAGAAAACAGATTGAAAGAGAAGCTGGTGAAGCAATCACACCAGGCGTATATTAGCAGCAACCATAGATCCCTCATCCTCCTCCTTTCTAGAATTGCGTCTATAGATACAGTTAAGGCGGTTCCAGAAGTTTCGTCTGTTGCAGCAGAGTCGTGTGAGACGAGGACTCTTCTAGCCAGCGTTGCGGTTGCTTTTGCTTCTGTTGGATTTCTTTTTTCTCTCAAACCGTTTGATGATCGGATCGTAAGAGAAAGGTAATAAATCGTTAATATTTATGTAGAATGTTCGCGAATTCCTTTGAATTTTCTTTTGATGTTTATAGTTTTTTCTGTTTGTGTAAGTTGATTATGATTATAGTGTGTTCTCATGTTTGAGTACTAGGAATGGAAGCATGCTTGAGCCTTGGTGATCTCTATGATAATGTTTACCTACAGTAGAGTTCTAGCAACAGTTATTATTATTATTATTATTATATTATTATTATTATTATTATTATTATTATTATTATTATTATTATTATTATTATTATTATTATTATTTAATTGGCAGATTTTAGGTTTCTATAGAATTTTATGCTTGTTTTGCTGTAACATGTAGAACGGTTTTCTTAATAAAGGTAGCAAGCCCTAACAAATGATTTGGATTACTATTATGTGACACTGAGTGATGTCGATTCTCTTTAAGAGCGCAGTTGTGGTATGTGGGGACACTTGCGTGCTTCATCCTCAATGTATAAGCGCGTGGCATCCAGGGATTCCATGAATGCTGATGTCGAATCCAATTCTGGTGAGTCAACTCTCTTGTTGCAATCACTGCATTTTATCTTGTGCATTAATTTTAGAAATCTAGTAGAAGAGGAGATTATTCATGAAGGTTACACTCAATTTTTTTGGTCCGTGGGGGTGCAATTATCTAGAATTGTCAGATACTGTAGAAATTTAATAGTATATGTCCTTATTTTGACTGCATTTCCTTTGCACGACAAATTAAAATGGAAAAAGAAGGCAGAGCTAAAAGTATGTTTTTGTTTTTCTTGTCATACTCGTTATGATGCTTTGTCTGATATTCTTTTTAATTCTTGAATTTCAACTTAGATCTTCTTGAGAATGGCGAGCAAGAGATGACAAATCCCTCTTGGAGGTATTCGTGCCCGCATGTACTTGTGGCAACAATAGTTGCATTTCTATTTGGCTATCATCTTGGGTTAGTTCTGGATCATACTCTTTCCTCTACACTGTCTTTCTATAATCTTGAGTATCATCTTGGGTTAATTCTGAAAATTGTTCTCAGAGATTTTCTCCATGATTAAAAGAAATATTGTCCTGCTCCCTGTCTCATCTGCAGGGTAGTGAATGAACCACTTGAAAGCATTTCAATTGATCTTGGCTTCAGTGGGAATACATTGGCCGAAGGTAACTGACATTCTATTCTTTTGGAATATCCGTCATTTCTTTTTGGAATTTCAAGTTCAATATTTTTCCGTGAATGGAGGTTTGGTGGTGAGCACTTGTCTAGCTGGTGCCTTTGCTGGATCCCTGATTAGTGGTTGGATTGCTGATGGAGTTGGCCGTCGTCGAGCCTTTCAGTTGTGCTCATTGCCTATGATTATGGGTGCTTCTCTATGGTAAAGTCCAAATTTCCTTCAATGCTCATCTATATCCAATGGTTTGGGTGGTAGACTAAAGGTTCTTCCTCTTATTACTGAACTTGTTGTGCTTTCAATATGATCTCTTTGTGTTCTACTTAAAGTATAGAAGATGGCTGAATTGCTTGCTAGGTTTGAGAGAAATAGCCATGCTCCTTTTGGCGTTAAGCGGTTCTTAGGGTCTTACATGCTTCTTCTAGGGAAGGCTCTTTCCGGTAATGTTTCCAGTAAGGACCTTATAGAAAGTCAGTGCACTGAGAAGTTTATGAAAAGAAAAAGGTCCATGATTTAGGGAAGGCTTGTTGTAAAAGTTTTACTTGGATATCTTCACGGGAAGGATTTTGCAGGAGCCAAAGTTCTGAGAGATTTTTATCTGAAAGAACTATGCCAAAAGTAAAAAAGGAAAAAAAAAAAATAGATACAAGAATGACTTTTCAATAATGTGCTGCTGGGAAGAAACTACTATCTCCATTTATTAAATATTAAAATATAAAAAAGATATCCTAAATAGACTGACGGATATTGGGTCTATGGAAGCAGTGCAATATCTGGCCCAATTTTCTTTTGTTTATCAAGTCTCATAAGTAAGTCTCGTAATATCATTCTGGATCAATTTGGATTAGACCTGTAACTAAGGATCTAATGGCATTTGTTTTGTTGATCGGGCACTCTAAACCTCAACTCTTCTGTTTGCAGTTCAGGACTTCTGGGTTATGACAGATGTCTAGGTCTTCTAACCTTGTAAACTCCGAAGCCCGTATAGCTTGCATATGGTAGACACTAAAGCATATGGCTTAAGAAACATGTACATTAACCCATTGAGTATAATACTGGGAAAAGGGTTTATTCCTCTTACATTAAGCTAGAAGTTTTGCTTTGTAGTTTGTTCAGTTATGTGCTTTTACATTGGCGTGTCTTAGTATATACTTGTGGATTAGATGGTATTTTACGCTTGTTAGTGATCATTATGAACATTACTCTGTAGAAGCGTTTGTAGTTCACTTGAAAAAAGCTATTGGATGTGTTGGTAGAATGTGTGAATTTAGTTCTGGGGAATTTGAATAACTGAATGTTGCTTTTGGATCTCTCAAGTGCATTCATGTTTTCCCCCCTCCCATCATCTTCTTGCTCTCCTCCGTGAAGTTTCATTCTCCTTCGCAACTCATTGTATGATCTTTCAGTTAGTTAAGAATTACGATGTTTAGTACTATGTGCATAGCTTAGGTGCTGGTTTGAGTATGTGGAAGACTTGTTCTCGACAGGATAACATGAGATTTGAACTTCTAACAGTTGTTCTGGAAGACTGGAATCACTTAAAATTACTCCTGCGCCCTTTGCATAGGAATTTACTTTTCTTGTCTTTTCTCATTTTCCTTCTGTTTGACAATGCTTTTTGTGGAAATTTCTGAGTTCTGTTGATCTTGTCTGAGCCTTTCGAAAAGATGCTTCGCTAGTCCCACTAGAAGTAACAGAATTTATGTTTTCCGTCTCATGGTTCTGGTATCAGAATTCCTATTATCTCTTTTGTTCTTAAAGTCATTTGGACTGGTAGTGACACATGTATTTTCCAGTGCAACGGCGAAAACTCTGGCAGGCATGCTTGCAGGAAGGTTTTTAGTGGGATTAGGATTGGGCGTGGGTCCTCCTGTTGCTTCTCTTTACGTAACAGAGGTAAAGCTACTATCAGCTTTAGGGTATGATGCTTTTAGTTATTGCTTACCTTCTTAGGTTCTGTTAAAACTCTTGATTTTGGTGCAGGTTTCTCCTGCTCATGTGAGGGGTACTTATGGGAGTTCGATCCAAATAGCAACATGTCTTGGGCTGATGGCAGCTCTTGTCATAGGGATCCCCGTCAAGAACATAGTGGGTTGGTACGATAAATAGTATATCTAGTGGGAAAACTTATGTAGATGACTTGCTTTGTGTAGCAATGAAGTTGTATCTGAGCTCATTATGTGTACAGGTGGCGTGTATGCTTTTGGGTATCTACTATTCCAGCTGCAATATTTGCACTTGCTATGATGTTCTGTGCTGAGTCCCCTCATTGGCTATATAAGGTATTCTAATGTATGGGCCTCTTGCTCCTTTGATGATTATTCTCAATGTCCATCCTCTGACAGAGTTCTTGAGTTGCTATAATTCCTAGGGTCTCTAAGGTAATCCATATTTAGATGTATACCAAGTGAATTCCTTTGGTGTTGACAATTTTACTGGCTGAGTGTCCAATCTCTTCTCAAGTATCGTTTTCTTTTACTTTCTTATAATTATGTTCCCTTGCTCATAAAGGGTTGCATCACCACTATCTTTTTACATTTTGTTCCTCCCTATTGCACTTTTCATAAGGTTTAAGCTAATATATAGTCTAGAGCTATTTGGCATAAATAAAAGGGGTAAAGTTTTTGGAACACTAATTGGTATGTTTTAATACATTAGTCAAAACTTATTTGTTTTTGTTCATTCCTATTGCAACAAGATGGACTTTACTGAAGTTGAGAATGGACCAACTATTAAATCTTTGGTGGAAATTTCTTTTACCTATTTTTATATGTAATCTATTATTAACAATCTCGTCCCAACTTCTTGGATTGTAAAAGATTACAATATTCTAGATGCAGAAGATTTGTCTCAAACAAGAGAAAGATAATGGAAGAATAAAACTTCTGCTGTAGAGGGAGCTCAGAATTTCTCAAAATGAAAACATTATTGGTTTTGAATCCCAAGACACAAGGCTACATAACTTATGATATGCAAGTTATGCAAGTATAAATTTCTACTCTATAGATCAATGAAGACAGTGAGATGGTTTTGGATTTTTTTTTTTTTTTTTTTTTTGGGGGAGAGGGGGGGGGGGGTGGGTCTATGTTATTATTCTGGGATTTCTACTCTATTTTTGTCCTACAAACTGGCTTATTTACTAAAATACTATAAGCGAAGGAATGATATCACTAAGGACAAGGCTCAATTGGCTTTAACATGCTAGTCAATTAAGAGGGTGTTTGGATTGGGTCAAAAATTGGTTAAATCGGCTTAAAAACACCTTTTAGCTTGTTTCAATGTTTGGCAAACATCAAAACAACTTTTAAGTCAAGTGATTTTAAGCCAAAATAAGCTAAAAGCAACAAGTTGGGTAGCCCCAACTTATGACTTTTTGGCTTAAAAGCTAGTTGGGTTTTGACCAAGTAGTTTACCATATTACCCATTATATATTTTTATAACCTCAAAATACCACCTATTACACCAAAAATCAGAGCTCCTTTTCGTTTCTTTTAATTTTGTTGAGTCACTTGCCTTTCCATCTCTACAACTAAATGATTCCATTACACCGTTGCAGTTTTCCAGTCATTTCCGTAGGTCACTAAAAAAGTTTCCTAATATTTTCTATTATTATTGTATTGCATATAGTCATTGCAAATAATATCCGTGCGCACATGCTTCATAAGCTCTCCAAGAATACACAAGTTGCACAGTTTTGGGAAATGTTTTAAGGGGAACCTATCTATATATAATAAGAGGAGAGGCAAAGATACCATAGTAAGCCAAGTGACAACATAACAAAAAGCCACTTGGCAATTTTAGGACAAAATTAGTTAGGTTGGGTAATAATTAGTTTCTTTTTTAATTTAAATTTTTAAAAAATTAAATTATGTATTATGTGTTGTTAATAATTAGTTACTCTTTTTGAATTTGAATTTAAATATAGAAGAAAAGTCTAATTTGAATTTGAAACAATTACAAGTAACATAGTAAAAAATATAAAAAAACAAAGTTTATATTGAAAATAAAATAAAAGAAAAGTCTAATTGCTTATTCCATATAATATGAAAATAAATTCTAAAAATATTGATACATTTTATACTAAATAATAAAAGAATATATATTTTGGACGAAGTAAAAAATTTAAAAATCAAAACTTTATATTGAAAATAAATTAGAAAAAAATCTAATTGCTTATTTCATATAATGTAAAAAGAAAATAATCAAAATATTGATACATTTTATACAAAATAATATAAAGAACATATATTTTGGACGAAGTAAGAAATCTATATTATCTATGTTATATTAAAGGAGGTATCTATGTATTATATATTATATTATCTATACATAATAAAAGGAGAGGCAAAGACATCATATTAAGCCAAGTGCCAGCATAATAAAAAGCCACTTAGTAATTTTTGGACAAAAAATTATTATTCATAAGATTAAGCCAAGTGTCAAGATACTACAAAGCCACTTGATAAATTTTACAATTATTCATGAAAACATTTTAAAAACAAAACAAAAAAATAAAATAAAATAACCAAGATAAAATTATAAAGTCAGTAAATAATATACAGAAGTATTATTTATAAATTTAGACAAATTGAAGAATGTGAATAATAGCAGGCTTCTCTCTTTAGACTTTTGAACAAAATAATTAAAGTCTCTTTATAATTTAATGAATTCAAAATTACAATTTAATAAATTCAAAATTACAATTTAATAAAAAAATAAGGTTTTTAAATTATAAGTAAAATACTAAATGGAAAAAATAATTAAATATAGAAGTGGGAAAAAATATACGAAAAGAGGAAATAAATATAATGTTAGGACATTTATAATTTGAATTGATTAGAAAAAATAATTTAAATAATATCACTCAAAAATTTATTGATAAATTTAGACAATTGAAGATTTTTGAATATTAGACAAAGATTTGATACTATTTCGATGAATTATGTGCCAAATGACATCACTATAACATGCTAGGTTTAAATTTTTAGGACAAAACTATAACAAAAGTTTCAAAATTATTTTAAAAATAGAAGATAGAAAATTAAAATAAATAAATTAAAACTGCCAATTTTAAAAAATTAATATTTTCTCCCACGTTTAAGAAAAATTAATACTTCCTGCCACGTTTGTTTGCTAGTTTTTTGATTTATTTATTAAACTTTCCAAATAATTATTTATGTGGTTTCTTCTTTCAAGTATCCACATTAAGCGAAGTGACAACCTAATAATAAGTCACTTGGCATTTCTCAAGACAACTGATAATATTAGATTATTATGATAAGATAAATAAATAATGTAATAAAATTAGTTAGTTTAGAATTAATGTGCTTAGTTTTGCTAATATGATTGTGAAATGCGGCATTTCTAATTACATTAGACATTGAATTTTTTTTAATTCCTATTGCTAAGTTATGTGGAAGTTGGATGTAATTTTGTAACTATAAATATGAAAATCTGCAAAATTATCCAAGCGGCAAAACGCCTAAAAAATTAATTTTACATTTAAATTTCAATAGATAAGAAATTAACTTTATTCCTAGAAAACACCTAACCCCAAAACCCACGTCGTTAAAAAAAAAATAAAAAATCTACTGCCCTTAACTTCATCACCAACATTTTCTTAATTAAAAACCTAAAATTCTCAAAATTTCTATTTGATCAAACTATGCCAGCATATTTCAGCATTATCACAAACACAAACGGTGACAATTGTTACGAACAATATACAAATGGAATTATGCACCATAGCAATGTTTCTTGGTCGGCCAAAATGTTCTTTATATCTATCAAATCAGACAACTTTTCAACCTATTAGTTATATTATTACTTATTTGTTTTCATATTGTTGCACCAATATTTATCAGTTGACGGGTTTATATAATAATATTACCTACTATTTCATGAAGAAAATAAAAGAAAATATGAAAATCTGCAAAATTATCCAAGCGGCAAAACGCCTAAAAAATTAATTTTACATTTAAATTTCAAGAGATAAGAAATTAACTTTATTCCTAGAAAACACCTAACCCCAAAACCCACGTCGTTAAAAAAAAATAAAAAAAATCTACTAACCTTAACTTCATCACCAACATTTTCTTAACTAAAAACCTATAATTCTCAAAATTTCTATTTGATCAAACTATGCCAGCATATTTCAGCATTATCACAAACACAAACGGTGACAATTGTTACGAACAATATACAAATGGAATTATGCACCATAGCAATGTTTCTTGGTCGGCCAAAATGTTCTTTATATCTATCAAATCAGACAACTTTTCAACCTATTAGTTATATTATTACTTATTTGTTTTCATATTGTTGCACCAATATTTATCAGTTGACGGGTTTATATAATAATATTACCTACTATTTCATGAAGAAAATAAAAGAAACAACAACAACAACATACCCAGTATTATCCCACACCGTGGGGTTTGGGGAGGATAGTGTGTATGCAGACCTTACCCCTACCCTGTGAGGATAGAGAGGTTGTTTCCAATAGACCCTCGGCTCAGGACAACATAAGCACATGAAGAAAATAAAAGATGATAAAGGTTTTTAAATATTTTAAATGCAAATTTAATCCTGAATTTTTTTTTCAATTTCTTCAAGTACTTAAATAATAAAATTGTAATTCAAGAAAAATAGTAGAATTTGAGTAGACTTAAATGTATGAATATCCAGTGTATTTACATGTTCATAAAATAATATCATTTACATACTTCTTTGTATGTGTCAGATTTTCCAAGTAATATTTTTTATGAAAAATTATATTTAATATTCTCCGCGCAAGGCGCGGATATGAATACTAGTTAATTATAACATGACATTTAAATAAATATTTGAAGTTACCTTGTTAAAAACTTAAAATTCATTATTATACATTAAATAAATTAATAATCAATGCTTATTTAAAAAATTATATATAGTCAATTTTAGAATTAAGTTTGAATTGTGATATAAATTAATTTACATTTGAATCAATTTAGAACCCTTTTTTTTTAAATTATGAGCTCATTTTTAGTGTTAACAGCTTTACGAGCATTTTAGTCACTTTAATTAAAAGAATATGCTTACCGGCACTTTTTCACCAAACACATCAACTGCTTATGTTTATTTTAGCACTTAAACACGTAACTGCTTATTCATAAATTAAAAGCACTTTAGAAGTGCGTGCTTTTAAGCCCAAGTGCTTAAAAGCTACTTTTTTTTCAACTAATCTAAGTTAAGTTAGTTGCTTAATTTTCTGTTGTCTGCAGCAAGGAAGATTTGCTGAGGCTGAAGTCGAGTTTGAGAGGCTTCTGGGAAGTGCACATGTTAAGAGTGCAATGCTGGAGCTTTCAAAGTCGGATAGAGGGGATGAGACTGAAAGTGTTAAGATCTCTGAATTACTTTATGGTCGGCATTCTAGAGGTAAAGAAAATAAATTTCTGTTTTAGTTCAACGATTTGCCTTACAATTCTAAAGTTAGTAGTTATTCTTAGATTAATGAAGTTTTGGCATCTAACTCTGCCACGCAGAATCTTCTTCATTTATTCTCTTAATCCATTTTTAATTTGCCAAGTTCATTGTCATTTACCTACTCCTTTTGCAGTTGTTTTTATTGGATCAACCCTATTTGCTTTACAACAGCTATCTGGAATAAATGCTGTGTTTTATTTCTCTTCAACTGTATTTAGACGTGCGGGAGTATCCTCGAACCTGGCAAATGTTTTTGTTGGGATTGCAAACTTAACAGGTACAGACTAGAGAACGTCCTCGAGTTGCGGTCCCTCTCTTCTATCTTCCTCTGTATAGTTACATTTCTCTAATTTGGTCCAATGGTATTATTTCCTAAGTCCATAGCTAACCTTCTGCTTCTCTGCACTTTCCAAGGGTCAATTGTTGCGTTGGTTCTGATGGACAACTTAGGAAGGAAAGTCCTCCTTCATTGGAGCTTCTTTGGAATGGTAATGTACCTTTTTTATTGTATACCTGCTTGACTGGGTTCATCAATACTTGAAAAACAACTTCAGACCTAAAAATGTATTGAGCTCAAGGCACAAAAATGCATTAAGATGAGTCTTTCACTTCATGGATTCTCGACGGAAGTGCCATTACCTGTTTGTTGGAAGGAAATAAAGAGGGTGAAAATGAGCTAATGTGATGGAATCCTAAAATTCTGATTAGCGTCTAGTTATTGTATTTTCTGATTATAGGAAACTCATGGGCGCTATATGTGTTGATAACATTCAACTATTACTTCATCGGGGATAAAAAAAGAACTAATGTGGCAGAACATATGAATTCATTTTCTGGACCATATGTGGGCAATGCTTGAATTATTATTATTATTCTATTTCATTCTCTCTCTTTTTTCCCTTATTCACGGAAACCTTGAGTTGGCAAATTTGGTTAACAAACACTTCTATATTTTTCTTTACCCTATTTGAGGTATTTGGCCATCTCTAATATCTGAAATTTGGCATGTCTGGGGCGTTGAATTGATTCAGGCTTTAGCCATGGCCGTTCAAGTGTTTGCATCAAGTGGGGTTGCTTCATATTATGGAGCTTTTTACTTCTCTGTTGGTGGCATGCTGCTGTAAGTAGTCCCGTAAATTAAAATTCTTGCAGATGATTTGATTTGTATAGGTTGATGTCCAGTGCTGGAATACGGAACAATCTATGGTGAACTTGATACTTTATTACTCCTTCCGTTCCAGTTTATGTGAACCTATTTTCTTTTTGGTTCATTCCAAAAGAATGATCCCTTTCTGAATTTGGAAATAATTTAACTTCAACTTCTAATTCTGTCCAAATAAGAAGCTTTTATAGTCACATAAATACTCTGGCATTTTTAACACCACAAATTTCAAAAGAATTATTGCGACACAAATGTTACGGCTTGTTTAGGACCACAAGTTTTACAAGTCTTCATTTATTTTTTAAACTCGTCAAATAGGTTCACATAAATTAGTACAAGGGAGTATAACATATCATATTAGCATCTCCACATCTTGCACTTCCAAAAGACAAACTCTATAAATCAGTTTATAACCGTAGACAACATGTAACTAAAGACGCAATTGCACCCTTAGATGTTTCAAACCCGATAATATTATATCATGTTTTCACCTGGATGCACAAATTTGTACTCTTCACTCCTTCCTAAGGATCCAATGGATGAGCAGTAGCCTAGAACACAGGACATGGCTTTACTTACTACTCAACTTGCACGTTATCTTTTCATTTTCTTCTTTCCTTTCACTGGGGTGTTTTTTGGATTTGGTGTCTTTTTTTTTTTTTGGGGGGGGGGGGGGGGGGTTAGAATAGGACTGGTAATATTAATCTCGCTGGCACTTTCCATTTACCTGTTCAAGATTTGGATAAGAAATCCAGTGCCTTTTAAATGTTTTATTTTGGTCTCATTATCTAGTAGAAAGCATAGAGTCGTTACTATTTCTTGATACCAAAGAAAAGAGCAAGAATGAGCTAGTAAGTTGTCAAGTCTCTCTCTCTCTCTCATGTTGCATGTAAGCCTTCCTCTTCAATTCATTAATGACAGCATCTACTAATATTGAATAAGATGTATCTGTTTGAGACTTTATGCAGGTTTGTCTTGACATTTGCTGTTGGAGCTGGTCCAGTTCCTGGTCTCCTCCTCCCAGAAATATTTCCCAGTCGGATTAGGGCTAAAGCTATGGCATTTTGTATGTCAGTTCACTGGGTAATTAGTCTCGTCAAATTCTCCAGTTTTTTATTTACAACCGGCATCAGACCTTTGTTCAGCTGATAGACTATACCATTGTTCAATTCATATTACTGAGATGAGAGTGCACAAATCTTTGTACCGATTTTCTTAATTGTCTGTGGTGCTTGTTTAGGTGGTAAACTTTTTTGTTGGACTGATGTTCTTGCGTTTGCTCGAGCAACTTGGGCCGCACCTATTGTACTCCATATTTGCGACCTTCTGCGCGATGGCCGTGGTTTTTGTAAAGAGGAATGTGATGGAAACAAAGGGAAAGTCACTTCAAGAAATTGAGATAGCCCTTCTTCCGCAAGAATAAAGTAAGTTTTTGGGAACTAATGGGCTTATAGATGCTGTCAGAGCATAGTAGCATACTGCAGCAACTGATCAGTACCAGATAGTTCTTGTTTGTTCTTTATGCATTCTTCTTCAAAAAAAGATGAACATGTTTATTCCCCCTAATTGTTGCCAGTTTTTCAGGAATTGTTCTTCTGAAGTGTGGGGAAAGAATAAACCATTATCAAATCATGGGCTCTTTTCAGGCTCTTCTCTGCTTTATACATTGAATGTGGTGAAACTGTGTGTCATTGGCCCTGTATATAAGCTGCAGTTTTAGCTTCTCCTTGGTCTTTTGCCCATCAGATATTCTCCATTTTCCCAGTGTTTTTTGTTTACATACCTGTTTAGACCACCTACCAGGGACACAAGTACACAACTCACCAAGTTGTCCCAAGACTAAACAAGTTTCTCAATTGAAAATGAATTATTGAATTGAAACCATTATGTCTGCTTCAAAAAGGAAAAAGCAAATGATTTTTCTTTTTTAAGCTTTTGAACTGATAAGTGATAAGAGCCTACAGAGAGACTCATTTTTTTAATCCTGTTCTTTGTGCATTGCAGATATCGTGTTATTCTAGAGATCAAGCTCCTTAAGAGGAAAAGTTAACGAGCATCATCCTTCGTAATTGATTGACAGTCTTCATTAACTGTTTCTGGCACTAGCAGCTTTTTCCCAGCAGCCAGGATTTCTGCTACTAGAGTTAAATAGGATCTGAGTAGGGCTGTGCGCTGTTAGCAGCCTCCTAGTATTGGGGGCAGAAATGACATGGTGTTGCGACGCCTATAAGATTAACAATAACGCTATTAGGCCTGTTACAATATGGACTTGCTGTGCTTATATGAAATGAGAATTTTTTCCACTCTATGGCCCCCTAAATTTTTTATTAGCCCATGTTTTTTCCACAGAACCGAAATGGCCTTTAGGCCCAATTTATTGACAAGTTAAAATCACTATTTCCAATGCACAGATTTTCCTCCTCTGGGGCTGCCAATTGCCCATCAAATTGAACTTAGCCCAATTTTTGAGGCTATTTATTCTTTCTCGGTTGATAACTTACATTAAGGCTGGCAAGTGGGCCGGTCCAGGTCCGGGACCGCGGGCTAAACGGGCCAGGACCGTTAGGCCCGGGACCATTTGGCCCGTCAGGGACCGGGACCGGCCCGGGATTGGTCTTAGCAGGCCAAACGGTCCCAACGGCTATATTTATAAAAAAAAAAAAAAAATATAGTCGTTGGGCTGTCAAAAATAGACGTTGGCTATTTATAAAATAGCCATTTAACCCCCAAACTTTGTTTTAACCCCAAACTTTTTATAATTATATTTTTTTCCCTATTTTCAACTTTAAATACCCCTTCATTCTTTTATTTTTCTTACAAAATCATCAATCTATCACAATCTCTCTCTAATTTTCTTCTATAATTGCTACTATTGCTTACTTTATTGTTACTAAGTGTATAATATATAAGCTATATATATATATATATATATATATATATATATATATATATATATATATATATATATATATATATATTATACATTTAGTATATATACTATACTATACTATATATACATCTTATATAAGCTATATAAGATGTATATATAGCTTATCGAATATAGCTTTTATATATATATATATATATATATATATATATATATATATATACTATACTATACTATATGTACATCTTATATAGCTTATATACTATACACTTAGTATATATATACTTTTTAGTAGTAATATGAAATGACCAAAGTATGATACTTTTTAGCTAGTATAAATATGGAATGATAGAAGATCAAGTTTTAGCTCAACTCAGTTTTAGTTGAAACTGTAATCTGAGTTGAGCTAAAACTTGATCTTCTATCATTCCATATTTATACCAGCTAAGAAGTATCATACTTTGGTCCTTTCATGTTACTACTAAAAAGTGTGTATATATATATATATATATATATATATATATAAGCTATATTCGATAAGTTATATATACATCTTATATAGCTTATATAAGATGTATATATAGTATAGTATAGTATATATACTAAATGTATAATATATAAGCTATATATATATAAAAGTTATATTCGATATTAAATATTGAATATTAAAATTTAGGATGTTAAATAAAATTTAGGTCACAATTCTATAATAAAATTTACAAAGCATTGCTTTAGATATTTTTTTTAACATCCTTTTGTCTCTAATATCTATTTAAATTTTTTTAAAAAAAGAAATCCGTTGGGCTCACTTAGCCCATTTAGCCCGCAGGCCGAGACCGTTTAGCCCGGGACCAAACGGTCCCGTGGCCCGTTTAATTTGGGACCTCCGGGACCGGGATCGTTTGGACCGGCTCATTTAGGCCCGAGACCGACCCACTTGCCACTCTTGACTTACATATTAACAGTCAATTGATCAATGAATAAATAGGAGTATTGAAAGCCATGTCATATGGATTTAGAAAGTCGGGTAAAAAAATAATAAAAAAGGACTGGAAGGCTTGAATTGATGGCAGTTATTCAATTGTGGAAAAGTAAGAAACTATTTCCTAATTTTTATGATGTATTTGAAGCGATTTATTAAGTATGTAGCCCTCCTCCCCTCCTTCAAGAAAAAAATCAGATCAATTCACAATCTCACTAAATAAGATATATAGTGTAAATAATTTTTTTAATATTTTGCAAATGAAGAAAATATAGGGGGTTGTACTATCAAGGTGGCCATAATTTTCTAATTTCTGTCAATCCCTGTATGTAGAAACCCTCTTTCTCAGGTTTTCTTTGTTTTAAAATAGTAATCATACGAGAACACGAAGAAGAAGACAAAAAAAAAAAAAAAAAAAGGGAGACAAAAATAATAATAAATACACAAATACCATGCGTCCATTATTTGTGGATGGGTGGCTACATTTCTCATAATGTGTAATGGCCCCAAAGAATATTGTGCAGACATTGTTTCAAAATCAATATCAATCATAAGTGGAACAATTTGCCTATTTGCAGGATAAAAAGGACTAACCTAACAAAGTCGAGAACATTCATTAGTCTTGTACCCAAATCCTCAGTGTCCTGTCATTATCTACTTTTTTAATCATAGTTGAAAGATACAAGTATAATTTCACATAAAAGTTTTATATACACATTGTTATATGTATATACATTGCATTCTATATATCAAAGTGTATAACGATTATATACTATATATTGATGTCACGACCCCAAATCCACTACTCGTGATGGCACCTAACTAAACCCGCTAGGTACTCAACAGTCACATAATAACTATGAAATCGAATAACATGGTTTAATAACTAAACAACGGAAAAATATCATGAAATATTTGAGAATATAACCACAATACTGCTACAACCATCTCCAAAATATGGTGTCAACAAGTACACGAGCACTACTGAATAATAAGATACCAGCAAAATCCTCTAATACAACTGCCTGAACAATAGAATAGTAAAGATAGAAATAACTGAAAGAGAACTTCAAGGACTGCGGACAACATAACAGCTACCTCGTAGTTTCCCAAAAGCTAATAGCATCTCAACTCTGGAAATTGCCTCGACCGGATGTATCTAGATCTGCACACGAAGTGCAAAGTGTAGTATAAGTACATCTGACCGCATGTACTCAATAAGTAACAATACTAGCCTTGGACTAAAAGTAGTAACGAGCTCAGAAACAATAGTCATATGCCAATATCAATAACCAGTAACCGTTCAGAATATAAAGGGAAACAATAGAAACATATAGTTCAATGATATTATGTTCAGCTTGTTCACATTTCAGGAATATAGGCATGCCTTCAAGTGTAACAGTTAAAGCCCAACACAGATAAAGCATTTCATTTACCAGATAGCATGAGTAAGGTACATCTCTATGCCTACATGTCAAGTATACATGTCAAATCAATGATATCATAGGGCTCCATCAAAATATTCACATTTAGCACTGTACGGGTGTCTGGCATAACTGCCCATCATCAAGAACGTATATAAAATACTGTGCATGCTCCCACTACTGGCATGTAAGACTCCGTAGGGGCGGATCCTACCCAAACTCTAATTATAATCATATAGCACAATAGTGAGGCCTGGTGCACGCGTTGCCCCAAAACAATAACACTTAGTCCAATATGGGCCTGGCTTACGTGTCACCTCAAAATCAATACCAAATCGGCTCTATGGCCCAAACTCAGTCATTTATCATTCAAGCCTCAGATAACACACCTCACAATACTCAGTTTAATAGTGTTACACATAAGAGGCATCAACAACTTGTGTGAAATGAAATAAGAAGTATTGAGACAGAGATATCATACATAGATATAGCATCATGACTGAGAACATGTGTACAGATAAGGCAAATAGCTCAGAAACGACAAGAATAGCCCTATCAAGTCTCAAACAAATAACACATAGCCTAGACATGATATCTAACATGAATCACAGTTCAAATAACCGAACAAGTAGGGAAAACATGGGTATAATAAGGTATGATAGAAAAACAATTTTTGGTAATAGTCTAAGGCTACCTCAAATCAGGAACACACCGGTGCACGTACACACGCTCGTAACCTCGCGCGTACGTCACCCCAATACTTTCATATAACGTAGTTTTCAGGGTTGAATACCCTCAAATCTAAGTTTAGATGTGTTACTTACCTCAAAATGCGCAAATCAATACTCCAAAAAGCCTCTCCTTCGCAATTTGGCCTCCGAACGACTTGAATCTAGTCACAAACAACTTAATATCAACAATTAATACCGTTGGAAATAACTTCAAACAATAAGGCTTCAATCTTTATCAAAATCAAAAAGTCAACCCAAAAACTCAACCCTGGGCCCGCATTTTGGAATCTGATCAAACTCACAAATTACGAATACCCATTCAATTACGAGTCCAACCATACCAAAACCATCCAGTTACGACCTCAAATCGACATTCAAATCCTCACTTATACTTTAGGAAAGTTTTTACTAAAATCCCCAATTTCTCCAATTCAAATCAACAATTAAATGATAAAAACAAAAATGAAATCATGAATAATGGACTAATTCGAGTAAAAGAATACTTACCCCAATCTAAATCGTGAAAATCCCCTCTAAAATCGCCTAAAACCGAGCTCTACAACTCAAAATATGTTAAAATGAACCAAAACCTCGAAATAGAGTACTTTATAGTCTGCCCAGACATTACCCTTCGCGAATGCGGAAGAATCCTCGTGTTCGCGAAGCACAAACCTCACCAGCTGCCAAATCCTCCTTCCTGAATGCGACTTCGTTATCGCGAACGTGTTGACCAAACGACCCCATGCTACACGGATGCAAGGCCTCCCTAGCGAACGTGAAGGCCTAAGGCCAGATGCCCTCCAGCCTGCCTCTCTTCAACGCGAACGCGACTCCCTGCTCGCGTTCGCGAAGGCCGCAACCCTCTAAAGCATCACGATCGCGGTCGCCCTTTTGTGAACGCAAACAATAACCTACCAGCCAACCAAGAAGACCCTACGCGAACGCGACCCCTATGTTGCGAACGCGAAGAAGCACACACCAGACACCAAATCAGCTGTACAAACATGTAGAAAATGGTCTGAAACTCATCTGCAACACGACCGAGGCCCCTAGGACCCCGTCCAATCACACCAACAAGTCCTAAAATATAATACAAACTTACTCGAAGCCTTAAATCAAATCAAACAATACCAAAATCACGTATCACACACAATTTAATCCTAATGAACTAATGAACTTTCAACTTCTAAAACTAATGCCGGACCACATTAAATCAACTCCAGATAACCTCAAATTTTTCATGCAAGTCCCAAATGACACAACAGATATATCCCAACTCTCGAACCAAAAATCCAAAACCGATATGAATAAAGTTAACTCTCAGTCAAACCTATCAACCTTCCAAACCTTCAACTTTCCAACTTTCGTCAATTCAAGCCAAAATAACCTACGGACCTCCAACTCCAAATCTGGACATACGCCTAAATCCATAATTACTATACAAAGCTATTAGAACCATCAAAACTCTATTCTGGGGGTCGTTTACACATAAGTCAAACTCCGATCAAGTCTTCCAACTTAAGCTTCTAACCTTCGGACTAAGTGTCCCAATTCACTCTAAAACATCCTCGAAATCAAACCAATCACCCCTTTAAGTCACATAACCACAACAGAACATAGAAAAGGCAATAAATAGGGGAACAAGGCTACAATACATAAAGCGACCATCCGGGTCGTTACATTCTCCCCCTCTTAAACAAATATTCATCCTCGAACGGGTCTAGAATCATACCTGGAGTCTCAAATAGTTGTGGATATTTGCTCTGCATCTCCTGCTCGGTCTCCCAAGTAGCCTCCTCAACTGGGTGACCTCTCAACTGAACCTTCACTGAAGCTATATTCTTCGACCTCAACTTCCTAACCTGCCGACCCAAAATAGCCACCGACCCACATCATAAGCCAAATCCCCATATAATTGAACCGTGATGAAGTCCAAAATATGTGATAGATCACCATAATAATTCCAGAGTATAGAAACATGAAATACTGGATGAACACCTGATAGACTAGGTAGTAATGAAAGTCTATAAGACACCTCCCCAACTCTCTCAAGCACCTCAAAGGGACCAATATACCAATGGCTTAACTTGCCCTTCTTCCCGAACGTCATCACACCCTTCATGGGTGAAACTCTGAGAAAAAACTTCTCACCCACCATATATGCAACATCACTAACCTTCCTATCAGTATAACTTTATGTCTGGACTGTGTTGTGCGGAGCCACTCCTAGATCAACTTCACCTTATCCAAAGCATCACAGACCAAATCAGTGCCCAACAACCTAGCCTCCCTAGGCTCAAACCAACCAACTGGAAACGACATCTTATACCATATAAGGCCTCGTAAGTATCCATCTAGATACTCGACTGAAAGTTGTTGTTGTAGGTGAACTCTGCTAACGGAAGAAACTGATCCCATGAACCTCCGAAATCCATAACACAGGCACGTAACATATCCTCCAAGATCTGAATAGTGCGCTCAGACTGCCTGTCCATCTGAGGATGGAATGTTGTACTCAACTCAACCTGTGTGTCCAACTCTCACTGCACTTCTCTCCAAAACTGTAATGTGAACTGCGTGCCTTGATCAGAAATGATGGAAATGGGCACTCCATGCAATCGGATATTCTCCCGGATGTATATCTGAGCCAACCGCTATGAATAATAGGTAGTCATCACAGGAATGAAGTGTGCGGACTTAGTCAACTGGCCCACAATAACCCAAACTGTGTCAAATTTCTTCAAGGTCCGCGGTAAGCCTACCACAAAATTCATAGTGATGCGCTCCCACTTCCACTCCGGTATCTCCAATCTCAGAGTCAACCCTCCCAGTTTATGATGCTCATACTTTACCTGTTGATAATTCAAACACCGAGAGACATAAGCAATAATATCTTTCTTTATTCTCCGCCACCAATAGTATTGTTTCAAGTCACGGTACATCTTTGTGACACCTTGGTGAATGGAATAGAGCGAGCTGTGAGCCTCCTCAAGGATCAAATCTCTCAACCCATCAACATTTGGAACACATATTCATCTTTTAAGTCGCATAACAGCATCATCACCAATCACAACCTCCTTAGCACCACCCTTCTGAACCGTGTCTCTCAATACCATCAAGTGAGGATCATCAAACTGGCGAGCCTTGATATGCTCTAACAATGATGACTGAGCCACAACACAAGTAAGAACCCAGCTAGACTCTGAAATATCCAATCGTACAAACTGATTGGCCAAATTCTGAACATCCATGGCTAGTGGCCTCTCTGCTACCGATAAATATGCCAAATCGCCCATACTCTCATCCTTCTACTCAATGCATCGGCTACCATATTGGCCTTCCCCGGATGTTATAATATGGTGATATCATAGTCTTTCAGAAACTCTAACCATCTCCGCTGCCGTAAATTAAGGTCATTCTGCTTGAACAGGTGCTGGAGACTCCGATGGTCGGTATAGACCTCACATGGAATGCCGTAGAGATAGTGCCTCCAAATATTCAATGCGTGAACAATGGATGCCAACTCTAATTCATGCATAAGATAATTATTCTCATGAACCTTCAACTGTCGGGACGCGTAGGCAATCGCCCTACCATCCTGTATCAACACCGCGCCAAGCCCAATACACGACAGATCGTAATACCCGATGTAAGATCTGAACCTTTAGGAAATACCAACACTGGGGCTGTAGTTAATGTAGTCTTGAGCTTCTGAAAGCTCTCCTCACACTTCTCGTACCATATGAAAGGACCACCCTTCTGGATCAATCTAGTCAAAGGTGCATCAATGGACGAGAAACCCTCCACAAAACGAAGATAATAACCTACCAAACCCAAGAGGTTCCGAATCTCGATAGATGAAGACAGTCAAGGCTAGCTCTGAACTGCCTCAATCTTCTTCGGATCCACCTTGATCCCCTCACTAGACACCACGTGGCCCAAGAACGCCACCGAATCAAGCCAAAACTCACACTTGGAGAATTTAACATATTGCTTCTTCTCCCTCAGTCTGGAGTATGCTCCTCAGATGCTGCTCATGATCCTCCTAGTTGCGTGAGTACACCAATATATCATCAATGAATACTATGATGAAAGAATCAAGATATGGCTGGAACACACTGTTCATCAGGTGCATAAAGGCTGCCGGGGCATTGGTCAGCCCAAAAGGCATCACTAGAAACTCGTAGTGACCATAGCGGGTCCTGAAGGTTATTTTTGAAATATCTGAATCCCGAATCTTTAACTGATGATACCCAGACCTCAAATCAATCTTCAAGAATACTCTAGACCATGAAGATAATCAAATAAGTTATCAATGCACAATAGTGGGTACCTGTTCTTAATAATAACCTTGTTCAGCTGCGGGTAGTCAGTACACATCCTCATATGAACATCCTGCAACTATTCCTTCAACTCAATATGTGTCATGCGATATGGTGAAATAGAGATGGGCTGAGAGCTTGGTACGAAGTCAATACCAAAATCAATGTCCCTATCCGGTGACATGCCCCACAGGTTTGGTTGAAATACATCTGGGAAGTCTCTCACTATTGGATCTGACTCAATGGTAGGAGTATCAATACTAACATCCCTCACGAAGGCCAAATATGCCAAACATCCCTTCTCAACCATCCGTTAAGCCTTCAAACATGAAATCACTCTACTAGGAATATAATCTGGGGAGCTCCTCCACTCTAACCTCGGCACCCCTGGCATCGCCAATGTCACAGTCTTAGCGTGACAATCAAGGATGGGGTCATATGGCGACAATGCATATAATCATGTCAAAATCAACCACGCTAAGAAATAAAACATCAACCCACATCTTAAATCCCTCAATAGTCACCATACACGACTGATATACATGATCCACAACAATAGAATCTACCACTGGGGCATGAACATGTGTAACTACAGAATCATAGGGCATATCCAAATAATGAGCAAAGTATGATGACACATATGAATAAGTAGAACCGGGATCAAATAATACTGAAGCATCCCTGTGGCATACTGAAACAATACCTATGATCACTGCATCTGAAGCAACTGCCTCTGGCTTGGCAGGAAAAGCATAACGTGCTATGCCCGGCCTCCTTTTCAGTAGACGAGATTAGGATGAAAGGGCTTTCTTTTATTAACATTCAGTGAGCGAACTTCTTCTACATCAAATTCACGAAAATAATTTTATGAGAAATTGTTTGAGTAGTATCGATACTGACCACCATCTGTCTCACCTCCCCCTCTAGGGCGGCCTCGACCCACACGACCTCCACCCTGAGCTGGCTGAATGGGTGGTGTAGAAACTGGTGCAAGGGCCATAGACTAGCCTCCATACTGCACTGGACCTTTGTAAGGACAGGGAAAATACTTCCTCACATGCCCCAACTCTCCACAATCGTAACAACATCGAGCCGGAAACGACGGTGGGGCCTGAATCAGATCACAAGAACTAGAATAACCTATGGAAGAGACCGGTACTGATGAACCCTGAACTGATGAAGCAAAGTACGAGCTTTGAGAAGGAAGTGCACTGAAAGATTATTGAACTATATGAGTGCTATAAGAACCATGGCTAGCTGAAGAACCACGAGAAACCTGGCGAGCCATCTGAGCGGGCCTATAAGGACGACCTCTGATGTGATGTGACTGACCTCTAGATGAGGTACCACTAAAACCACCTAAACCATGAGGCATCTTGCCCTCCTACTCCTCGTGCTCAAGCATGCGAACCTGCTCAAAGTGCTTGGCAATCTCGACCACCTGGTCAAAGGTAGCATTCATCTCGAAAATAACCAATTTGCATGGCAAGAATGTAAGAAAGTAAAGTTTCCTAACTGTTCGGTAGCCTCTCGAAGATAAGTATGGATGTATCTATACTAATCCCCAAGACTCTACTAAACTTGCTCATGACTCATGATACCTAAGTGACCTAGTGCTCTGATACCAACTTGTCACGACGTAAGAGTAAGTATCTTGCCTAGCTTTGATTGAAGAAATATTTCCTATTAATTGGTATTGTTTGCTACATGCTGGAGTGATGTATATATGAGGTGACGAGCGTATACATATATGCCATGGGTATTCATGCTCGGGGTAGATTTTAGATTAATCAATGCCTTGTTTGGTTACGTGTTCTACTTGATCTTATGTGTTATTCAATTAATTGACTACGTAAGCATAATAAACTAGGATAGAACTAATGCTAAGGCTATTGGTGTCTTAGTTTGAACATGATGAACTAATCTTGAGATTTGTCCTAACTTGCCTCGGAGGTAGATACACGTATGTTACGAACAGACATCCATACTTGTTCTTGTGTTGTGCCTTGATTGGGACATGTGCACTCTGTGACATATATTTGATCATTTGTATGACTATTTAAACTTGGTTGTTATATTTGATTTGGCCATAGTCATGTTTTATATGTTGAACCCTATCCACATTTTTGTTGTTATTATGTCCTTGTGTACTTTATTGATGAGTTATGAGGATATGCCTCTTGATGATGATTTGTTATCTTGCATTGTTGTGATTGTGGCACATACGGAGATGTTGGGCGTATTGATTAGGGTGATGGCACGAGGTTTTTGTCATGCGATTATGATTATTGTGATTTTATCAGGGCGGAGAAAAATGGTTGGATATTGTGATTGTGTCAGGGTGAAGCGATATTATTGGATATTATGATTGTGTTAGGATGGAGCGATACCGTTAGATATTGTGATTGTGTCAGGATAAAGTGATACAGTTGGATATTGTAATTTTGTCAAGTGTAACGACTCGACCGGTCATTTTTCTTTCTAGATCCCTATTCCCCTATTTAAGACTACCTGTATGCCATTTTACTATTTTATGACTTACGGGGATGGTTGTTTTGGTTTTGGAAGGGTTCTGGTTGAATTCGGAATACTTAGTTCCCTAGTAGTGGTCTAAGGTGGCCAAGTTTGACTTGAATCAATACTTTGAGTAAACGACCTCAGAACCGGGATTTGAATATTCAAATAAGTTTGTATGATTGTTTTGGATTTGGGCATATGTTCGGATTGAGTTTCGAGTGGACCGAGAACATTTCGGCGCTTATTGTTGAACGTTGACGTCTTGAAGGTTTTAGCAATTTCTAAGTTTGGTTTGAAGTAGTATTTGTTGTTATCGATGTCTGTTAGGTTTTATTGAGCCTTGGAATAGGTTAGTATAGTGATTTGTGACTTGTGCGTAAAATTTGGCATCATTTTGAGTTGTCTAAGTATGATTCGTCGTGCTCGGAGCTAGTTGGAAGAAGTTTGAAGTTCAAAGGTTTATTAATTTAGTTTTGAGGTGCGATTCTTGGTTTAGATGTTGTTTTATGTGTTCTGAGACTTCAGGTAGGTTCGGATTATGTTTATGAACATGTTGGTATAATTGAACAGGGTCCCAGGTGGCTCGGTGAGGTTCGGACCACCGGGAACAAAATTGAAGTCGGCAGATTTTCTGGTGCTAGTTTTGTTCTTCGAGAACGTGGAGGGAGTCTCGCATTTGTGATGAAGGATTTGGGCTAGAGGAACTTTTTTGCTTCGCGGTCACATTGGTGGGGTCGCGTTCACGAAGGCTTACGGCAGTGAAGCTACGCGTTCGCGAAGGGGAAGACGCGATCGCGAAGAAGTAGTTGGGGGATGCCATGCCGTTAGCCTTCACGTTCGGGAAAGGTTGTCCGTATTTGCGTAGAGTAGACCTGGTTAGCCATCGTGATCACTTGCCCCTGGTCGCATTCGCGATGAGTAATATTTGAGCGATGGAAGTTTTGCCTTTGCGATCACGAGGAGACTTTCGTGATCGCGAAGAAGGGTCACCTGGGCAGAACACATTTTAATATCGGGGCTTAGGCTCATTTTTCCCATTTCTCACTTTTCTTGGCCTATTTTGGAGCTTCTTGGAGGGGAATTTTCATCAAGCACTATAAGGTGAGTGATTTTTATATAATGTGAGTTAAATACATGGATTATGGGTAGATTTTAAAATAGAAATTAGTAGAATTATTGGATTTTGTTGGAAAACCTAGAGTTAGGTAAAAATGCGATTTGACCATGAAATTGATTATGGAATTGGGTATAAATTATATATTTGAGTTCGTAAGGTCATGGGTAACAATTATCCATGAAATTTTTTGGAATCTGGACCCGTGGGCCCGTGGACGTTTCGAGCGGGTTTGGAAAATCACTCTAATAGATAAATTATGAACTGTTGAACACATTTGATCGATTTATGCGTCATTCGATTAGTTTCGGGTTGCTCAGCGTTGTTTTGAGATGACTAGTGAGGTTTGAGAGTCGAGTAGAGGGCTTGGAAGCGAGGTAAGTCTCTTTCCTAATCTTGTAAGAGGGAATTATCCCCATAGGTGCTTTAATTGTCGTGTGCTACTTGTTGTGGGTGCTACGTATGCACGAGGTGACGAGAGTCCGTACGTTGCTAAAATCATGTTTATGTCCGGGTAGACTTAGTACTTTACCATGTAATATTTGTATTACTTGGACATAACTTGTTAGTGTATATATTTAAATTTATAATTGAAATTTGATTAGAGTTTATGTTAGGCCAAGCCTCAATACCTTGAGTTTTTGACGGGATACTCGATTGTTAGTACAAATCATGATTTCTTTATATTCCTATTCTTGAGTTGTATTTATATGACCTGTAGTTCTGAACGTTCCTCTATTCCTGTGGATCGGGTTGTACGCCTAAGCAATGCTATGAAATATCATTATGGATCGGGCCGTACGACCTCGACAGGATATGTGAGATGCATCCATGGATCGGGCCGTACGACCTCGAAAGTGTACACCATTATTAGGGATCGGGCCGTACAACCTCAGCATAATTCGTGAGTAATATCGCCAGGAGTAGAATATACATGAGATTTCTTTATTGATTTGAGACATGGAATTTACTTGATGTTCCTTATTTGTTGAGATAGTACATGATATTTGAGGATTGCATACTGTCATTACGTTGAAGGATCATGCTAATTACAATTACTTATTCCATTATTACTGTTGTGTTTCATGTCTATCTATAATTCATGTACTTTATTTATTGGACCACTAGTAAGTGTCGATGTCAACCCTTCGTCGCTACTTCTTCGAGGTAAGACTAGATACTTACTGGTATGCATTGATTTACGTAATTATACTACACTTCTGCGGGTACTCAGACAGGTACTTCAAGCGGTCATATGGGCGCGCATACACACTATCCGGAGGCTTAGTGGTGAGCTGCTCTCTATGCTCTGATCTACAACACTCGGAGCCTCCTTCTTGTTATATTTATCATTTCTTTTTTTTTTTTCAAACAGTAGCTATAGTGGGTTGTATATATTCTATTATATTGCTCGTACATTTGTGACACCAGATTTTGAGAATTTCTAGTAGATGATTACGGTTTTACCTAACATTATCGTCATTTCATTTTATGTTTCATTTGTACCTTTTGGTATAGTAAGAACGTAATTATGTCTCCATGGTTTCTACTTTAAATTTTATTTACCTATTGAAACCCATGATTTTCAAAGCATAAAAAATGAACAATTAAGTTGATGGTTCACCGTTGGCTTGCCTAACGGCGACGTTGGGCGCCATCACGACCTATGGTGGGATTTGAGTCATGACATCAGGGCAGAGCGATACGGTTGGATATTGTGATTTTGTCAGGGCGGAGCGATACGATTACATATTTGATTGTGTCAGGATGAAGCGATACTATTTGATATTGTAATTGTTTTAGGGTGGAGCGATACATGTGGATATTGTTATTATGTCAGTGTGTATATTGTTATTGTGACTGAAATATGGGCACGAGGTGCCATATGTTTTTGTTTCTATTTGATGATTTGTTGTTATAACCTGGGTGTTACCATGATTATGCAAGTGAATTCTTTATGATTTGTCGTGCATTTTACATGTCTTTACGTGGCATCTAACATGTTAATCTATGCCTCTGTTGCTATTTGACAATTTGGTTGTCAAATGGAATTACCTAGGTTGAGTGAGTTGATATCTCATGTTTTATTGAGTTGTTGGTAGCGTAACGGACTGATATAAAAAGGATATGTAATCAAGCATTGATATATTTGATTTTGGAAAGTTTCTCTTAACGTGTTATTTGGAAATTGATACGAGATCGGATCATATTGGGATGTAAGGACCTAGCCGGTCGTTTTGAGTGTTGTAGCCTCGTTTCCCCATTTACTGCTTATTCTATGCTTAATTGTTTATATGTGACTTGCCGGGATAGTTGATTTGGTCCCAGGGATGTTTCAGAATGAAATGGGATATTTAGTCCCAAGGTTGGAAGCCTAAGTTGAAAGAGTTGATCGGATGTTGACTTATGTGTAAATGGCTCCAGAATGAAGTTTTGACGGTTCTGATAGCTCCATAGGGTGACTTTGGACTCAGGAGTGTGTCCGAATAGTGATTTGGAGGTCCGTAGGTGATTTTGGCTTGAAATGGTAAAAGTTGGAAAATTAAAAGTTTGGAGAGATGAGAAGTTTGACCGAGAGTTGACTTTGTGGTTACTGAGCTCGGGTTTTGGTTCTGGAAGTTGGAATAAGTCTGTTGTGTCATTTATGACGTGTGCAAAATTTGAGGTCAATCGGATTTGATTTGATAGGTTTCGGCATCGAATGCAGAAGTTAGAAGTTCATAAGTGCATTAGGTTTGAATCGATGCACGATGCATGATTTTAGTGTTGTTTGATGTGATTTGACACTTTGAGCGAGTTCGTATGATGTTTTAGGACTCGTTGGTATGTTTGGTTGAGGTCTGGGGGCCTCAGGTGTGATTCAGATCATGTTCGGCGCATTTTGAACCTTGGAAGATTTTTGATTTTGCTGGTGCTAGTTTTCTTGTACGCGATCACGAGAGGAGGATCACGAACGCGAAGTATTGTTGTGGCAGTCGGGATTTTTGTTCTATACGTTCGTGAGCTAGGGTCTGCGATCACGTATGTTGGAGAGTCAGTGAATCACGAACGCGTGGGTTAAGTCGCGTTCGCGAAGAGGAAAGGCAGAACCTGGGGTCACGCGCTTTGTTCTTCGCGATCGCGTGAAGAGGGTCGCGATCGCGTAGGTCCGGGATTTTGTGAGTCGCATTCGCCTGGGGTTATCTGCATTCGCGTAAAGTAATATTTTGGCATCTTGGATTTTGTGATTCGTGATCGCAAAGAAGAGTCACCTGGGCAGAATATAAGTTTCAAAAACGAGGGTCTGAGTTAGATTTCACAATTTGATTTTGGGAGCTCGTATTGAGGCAATTCTTGGTGAGATTTTCAAGGGAGTGATTGGGGTAAGTGATTCTAACTCGGATTTGGTTAAATTACATGAATATATCATTATTTTCATCATTTAATTAGTATTTTGGGTTGAACAATTGGGGAAAAATTGAAGAAACTTCCTAGGTTTAATTTGAGGATTTCAAGGTCGCGTTGCGATCGGATTTGAGTAATTTTGGTATGGTTGGACTCGGGGTTGAATGGGTGTTCGGATTTTGTAACTTTTGTTGGATTCTGCGATGTGGGTTCGGGGTTGACTTTTGAGTTGATGTTTTGACTTTTGTTTAAGAACTTAGCTTTATCATATGGAATTGATTCCTATAGCTTGTGTTGATTGTATCGAGTTGTTTGTCACTAGATTCGAGTCGTTCAGAGGCTAATTCGCGAGGCAAGGAATTATTGGAGTAGAGATTTGCACGGCTTGAGGTAAGTAACATTTCTAAACTCGGTTCTGAGGCTATGAATCCCTGAATTACGTGTTATGTGGTTGGTATTGAGGTGACACACATGCTAGGTAACGGGCGTGTGGGCGTGCACCGTAGAAATTGTGATCCGGTCGATTCTGTGGTACTGTGTAGTCATCAAACCTTGCAGCCATTCATGTGATATCTACGTGTTAGAGTAATTGAGCCGCAGATTCATGTTAGAAATCATTCTAGGCTATATGTTTATCCTGTTGAGACCCGTTGTGGTCATTTCTGATGTTGAATTATTTGCTTAGATGGAAATTTTGTACCCAGTCACATCCATCATTTGCATATCATATCCCAATCTCTGTTGCTATTTATTTTTGTGTTATATATCATTGTTTGAGCTAATTGGCATGTGATTTGTGAGCCCGAGAGACTGGAGAGATTGATGATTGAGTTGGGGCCTGAGAGCCGTGTTGTGAGTGAGATTTGTGGATCGGGTTGCATGTCGCAGCAGTCCTTATGGCTTACATATGGATCGGGCTGCACGCCGCAATAGACCTTTTAGGCTTTATCATTATGGGATCGCGTTGCACATCGTAGCAGGCCAGATTGGCTTATTATTAGCGCTTGGGAAAGATCCGCTCTTCTTGAGTCTGACATACCAGCAGTGAGCACAGGTACCGTATAGTGCTGAGTGACTGAGTGTGATGAGCAAGGATTGAGACAGTCAAATTGAGTACTCTGAGAGTGTGAGTACGTGAGGTTTTCATTGTGTTACATCACATGTGATATGCACACTGGCATGTAGATATAGAGATATAATAGCCCTCATATCAGTCATACTTGGCATATTTTATCTTTACTGAGCTTAACCTTTAAACCTTGAAGCATGTCTACATTCCTACATTGTGCACCAACAAATTATGAGTTTCTCCGAGATATTATTGTCATATTTCCTGTCATTTCCGTATTGTTAAACTCTGTATTTGGACTGTATTGGTTGAGCTCGTCACTGCTTTCAGCCCAAAGGTTAGTCTTATTATTTATTGAGTTGGTTGTACTCATACTACACTCTGCACTTCGTGTTCAGATCCAGGTACTTCTGGGCACGGAGGTTGCTAGTGTTGGAGCTTATTTAGTTCGAAGACTATCGAGGTAGATGCCTTGGTATCCGCAGACCTTGACTCTCCTCCTTTATCTCTTAGTTTTATTTATACTGTTCTACCTTCCTAGACAGTGTTTCAGTTGTCAGACCGTGTTATTGTATAGATGCTTATTTACTCAGTGACACCTGGATTTTGGGTAATTCTGTATTGGGTTGCGGTGTTTTCATCCAGTTATTATGAGATTTTTATTTACATAAACCTATTTTAGTATGTTTTGAATTAAAGATGCCTGTATTTGTGAGTTGTCAGCTTGCCTAGTATCGCGATAGGCGCCATCCCGACACATACGGAATCAGATCATGTTGGGCACCCTTATTGTTGATATTCTTCATTCCAAAACTGTCTTTCTGGAATATTTTCTCTGTGTTCTACATGTTAATGAGCTGCACAGGTTCTACAAAGTGAGTATCTTTTGACTTAAAAACCTCGTCACTACTTCTCTGAGGTTAGTCAAGATACTTACTGAGTATATGGGATCGGTTGTACTCATACTACACTTTTGTACCTTGCGTGCAGATTCTTGGAGCTGAGCTGCTGTGGATGGTGAAGGTACATTGGAAATGTACCAGCGTGCCGCATTCGTGCTACCTTTTGTTCATGGTAGCTTAGGATATCATTTATGTTTATGTAACTTTCAAACATATGTTGTATTTATTCCTTACACTAGCTTTATAAATCCAAATCATAATGGCTCATGACTTGTACTACCTGTCTTTGGGATAGTTGTGTTGAAGTTTGTTGCAGATTTATTAATATATTGATGATTTCTCATTATAGTAGTAACTTATAATATTTGGCTTACCTAGATGTTGGTTTAGGTGCCATCACGACTTAGTGAGGCTTTGGGTCATGACACCTTAGGTGCCATCACGACTTGAGGTCGTGACAAATCAGCAGCAAAAGTAAACGACTATGTCAGCATGAACTAGTGTCGTCTTCCAATAGAACTAGTGTCGTCTCTACTCGTCATGAAGCGGAGGCTACGGAGTCTTCCTCTTCTTCTAGATCTAACTGGAGCCACTACGTAGGAAGTTCGTCGACTATGTTAGCATGACGATGAGATGTAGCAGGGTTATAAGAAGTAGAAGGTTTGGAAGCCAATACAAAGATGAAGAAGGTGGTTGAAAGAAAAGAACGATAAGGTAGAAAGGATTTTTAAGAAGAAGGAAAAGGCAAAAGAGAGTAGAAGAAGGTTTTGAGGGTTTGTGATTTTGGATTTATAGAAAAGAGTTGCGTCATCATGGGATTGTCACTTCGAAGTCACAAAGTCGTCGGTGCCAAGAAAACCGCTGCAAATCTCAAAGTCAATCATATTGAGCCATGTGTTCCAAGAAGTAAATGAAGGAAACAAATGTCTCTTCACTTCTTCATCACGTCATTATAATCTCGAAAAGAGGCAGCAGACATTTCTGCCATAAATAAGTTACCAATTCCGAATATTTAGTCGAGATTATCCGAAAAGTGAGGGGACAATCTGTATTAGTGAAAAATAAACTTGCCACGTAGGTCAATTAATAGGTGACACGTGTCAGCAAATTTATAAAGTAACTGAAGGATGAGGTGTAAAGTATGCTCGAAGCTAAGCATAGTAGTACTGTGAGTATTAGCCCCGGGAATGATCGCGAGAAAATAGCACCGGATCAATTCCAGGGAATCATACGTAATTACAAAGATAGAGAGAATTAATTAATCTCTGATTACTTGGGATTCGTCAGTATTATGCCATCGATTATGCATCAGTTATATAACATAGACTAAATACAATAAATGACAGTAACGAGTAGGAGATGCGTAAGGCAATCAGTTACGGACATAAATACAATTTAAACCCCTATTCCTTACTTTGTATCCCTGTCTGAATATTATTCACTTATTCTCTCAATCACATTATTAAATCTCATTATTTTATTTATGGCAACTCAATATTCTGCTTACACGGAAGAAGTGCTACTAACATCAATAAGATTTCTCTTTTCTTTTATCTTTCTATTATTTTGTCCAATTATTATTCATTTTTATATTGTTTATATTTGAAAAAGTTAATTAAATCTGTTGTTACTGTCCCAAAATATAAAGTTAATTGCTTTAACCGAAACCATTTTACCATTTAAACTTATCTAGTTGAGAATATGTAATAGATATATATGTCCCCATGTTTTTGTGGCCTAAGTTATATTCTTTTTGGCTAAACTACTAAAATCAGCTTATTCTGAAAAATATTTTTCTTAAAAGTGCTTTTTGAAAAGTAGTTTTGGAGAAGGCAGTTTGTATTCAAAAATATTTTTTCCTCCTAAAACCTTGCCCAAATATCTCAACTTTGAGAGATAAGTACTTTTTGGAAGGAAAAGTTTTGCCAAATAGGCTATTAGTTTGATGTGATTTATGCAAGGGATACACATATTAAAACGGCATGGAAGTTCTCACAATAAACGGTAAAAGAAAATGTCTTAATATAGATTATTTCATCATTCTTATCAACGAAAAGTCCTATTCCACCATTGATGAGCTATGAAGCACTATTTTAAATCTAATTGCTTGTTTGATCAAGCTTTTAAAATCAGTTTATTTTGAAAAGTATTTTTAAAAAAAGTACTATTGAAGAAAAACAGTTTGCGTTTGGTTAATCAATTCAAAAAGCACTTTTGCTAAGCTTTTCAAAAAGTAGTTTTTAGTGTCAAATTACAAACAAGAGCATGATATGAATAGATTTATCTAAAAGTTACTATTATTGAAGTAAATAAATAATTTCAAATATTAAAATTACTCTATTCTTTCAAGTTTCAATTGTTTAAATATATGAAAATATCATTCAACAAATATAAAAGTATTCATCCCAAAAGTCATATAGTAGAAATCCATCCTAAAATAAAAAGAAGTATTAATACATTAGGAGAATTGCATTTTTAATAGCTAAATATTAGGTAACATTGAGTAGGGTTAATTTGGTAAATATAATGTTTTGTCAATGGCATTTTTGCCAAGAGACAAACTATACAGACTCTGCTTATGCTTTTGGGGAGAATGTAACGACCCGACCGGTCGTTTTGAGTATTTTAGCCCCGTTTCCCTATTTGTTGCCTCCTATGTGTTTATTTGTGGTTATGTGACTTGTCGGGGCGGTTGGATTGGTTCCGCAGAAGTTTCAGAGTGAATTGGGATACTTAGTCCCAAACTTGGAAGCTTAAGTTGAAAGAGTTGACCGGAGTTTGACTTTTATATAGACAAATCCGGAATCGAGTTTTGATGGTTCTGATAGTTCCGCATGGTGATTTTAGACTTAGGAGTGTGTCCGGATGTTGATTTGGAGGTCCGAACATCATTTTGGCTTGAATTGGCGAAAGTTAAAATATTGAAGGTTTGGAAGGTTGAGAAGTTTGACAGAGAATTGACTTTATTGATATCGGGTCCGAATTTTGGTTCTGAAAGTTTGAATAAGCCCGTTGTGTCATTTATGATTTGTATGCAAAATTTGAGGTCAATCGGGGTTGGTTTGATATGTTTCGGCATTGGTTTTAGAATTTGAATGTTTATTGATTACATAGGCTTGAAATGGGTTGTGATTCGTAGATTTGATGTTGTTTGATGTGATTTTAGGCCTCAAGTAGGTCCGTTATGTGATTCGGGACTTGATGGTATGTTCGGACGGGGTCCCGGGGGCCCGGGTGTGATTCAGATTGAAATCGGGTTCATTTGGACTTGGTTGATTGCTGAAGAACTATTGAGTCTGGTGCAATCGCACCTACGCACTCTGGGCCACAAGTGCGGCACGGTAGAAGCGGTCTCAGAGCCGCAGAAGCGAGGAGGATCTGGGTTGAGCTGGTATCGCAGGTGCGGACACTTGGGCGTGGGTGCACGCCCGCATAAGCAATTTTCTTTCCGCAGAAGCAGATCTTGGTCAGCCGCATAAGGATCGCAGGTGCGTCGAGCGTCCGCAGAAGCAATCACTGGCCCGCAAAAGTGGTTTCTGACCGCATGAGATGATTTACCTGGGCTTAATGAAAAGCCGCACCTGCGATGGATTTTTCGCAGATGCGGAGCCGCAGAAGCGGCTGTTGGTCCGCAGAAGCGGAATAACTGGGCAGAAAAGGAGTAGATTGAGGGTTTTGTTTTATTTTTCATCTTTTGAATGAGAGAGCTCAGTTTTGGGCGATTTTGGAAGGAAATTTCAAAGAGTTGATCGGGATAAGTGCTTTTGACTAGGATTTGATTATTATCCATGAATCCATCATTGTTTTTATCATTTAATTAGTGTTTTTAGTTGGAAAAATTGGGGAATTTTGTGAAAACTTCCTAAGCTATAATTTGAGGAATTGAAGGTCGATTTGAGGTCGGAATTAAATAATTTTAGTTTAATTGAACTCGTTATTGAATGTGTGTTCAGATTTTGTAAATTTGGTCGGGTTCCGAGACGCGGGTCTGGGGTTGACTTTTTGAGTTGACTTTTTGATTTTCTTTAAAGATTGTAACTTTATTATCCGGAATAGTTTCCTATGGTTTGTATTTATGGTATTAGTTATTTTGGCTAGATTCGAGCCGACCGGAGTTGGATATTCACAGAAAAGGCTTACTAGTGGATTGAGTTAGCTTCTTTGAGGTAAGTATCTAGCATAACTTTGTGGGGGGGGGACTACCCCTTAGGATTTGGGTTGATTGTGCTATTTGTGATATGTGAAAGACGTGTACATAAGGTGACGATTGGGTATGCGGTCTATATGTGGTATTCGACTGGTTTAGGCTATTTGGACTCTTTTCAAGCCTTAATTTGAATTGTCATAGCATGTTATATCTTTCATTGTTAGTCTATCCTTATATGTACTAATATACCCTCACATGCTTTATTTAACACTGTTAACACTTGCTCCACCTTTTACTTGTTATTTACTCTTATATGCTTTAGTTGAAATTATTGTCTTCCTTATTGTCTTGTTACTTCTTTAATTGTTGAATTATTTACTTGAAGTTGGTGATTTCATGGAACATCTTCTTGTTGAATTATTGGTGTCGAAGTTGTAAAAGTCGTGATCACATTGAGGCAAGGTTGTTAATTGTTGAAATATCTTGTTGAGTTATTCACTTTCAGTTTGCCACTGTTGAGATTCTTGTACACATTTGGTTGAGCCATGGGATATTTGTTGTGGAAATATTGATATTCTTGATTCTTTTGGCAAGTTGTGGCATTGGGAACTTGAGGTACGAGTTGTGATATGTTGTGATATTGATACGCATGCGGTGGTAGAATGCTAGGGGTTTATACGCATGCTGTGGGATAAGGTGGACTTGATAAGCGTGTTCCTAGTTGGGAAACTACTTGAAGTCACGTGGTGTGATAAGGTGGGCTAAAATGCGGGTAGCTATTTTGGAAAAAATGATTTTCAAAACTAAATGTAAGGCTCCAGCGGTGATATAAGGAAAGATTGTGATTTTGAAATGAGATAACGAGGTGGTATCTCGGTTGTTTCTTGTTGTTATCTCTCATTTACCTCACTTGTATTTGTATACATTATTTTCTTGATGTTCTTACTATGTGTTCCTTCCTTGTTGCCTTTATTACTTTAAATTTAGTTGTAGCTTATCTTGTTGTATTACTTTATAGCCTCATTTCCTCGTTTTTATTATTAGATTGTACTATACTTGTTCAGCTTCTTTTTTCTTATCCTAGTAGGTGTCATGACCTGGCCTCGTTACTACTCTACCAAGGTTAGGCTTGATACTTACTGGGTCCCATTGTGGTGCACTCATACTATACCTTTGCGCATCGTTTGGTGCAGATCCAGGTACCTCACATTAGGTTAGGCATTAGTGATTGGCTATACATCTTGGTGACTTCAAGGTATACCTGCTTGGCATCCGCGGGCCTCGGAGTCATCCGTAGGCATCGGTGATTTGTTTTAGCAAAACCAGATTTGGATTATGCCTCACTTATATTTTGCACGTAGGGGGAAAAATCGATCCGTTATACCTTTAGGACCAATTTATCATGTGCACGAAGCCACTCCCTTTTATTAGCTCTTTACAAGTCCAATAAAAAGCAATTCAATATAAAGAGAAGAAAGAAACTTTTCACAACTAATGAGAGACACTTTGTCTTTCATAAAAGACAAAGAAGTGAGAAAGAAAAGGAACCACAAAGGAATATTTGACTATGCATTATTATTTATTAATAATACCAATAATCCCCCGACTAATGCAAAGATAAAGAATAGAATAAGAACAATTCTGGGAAAAAGAAGGAACTTGTACTTAAATGTCAATATTTTTCAATTTGAATTGTCACGTAATGAAATAAGGCAACAACTAACACTTACAAAGTGAAGTACTCTTGAACTGAATGGACATGAGTTGAGACTCCCATAACACATACTATATCCTTAATTTTATGCAAACTCGGTAATACTAACAAAGTATTTTTATGGTCATGCACACACCTTGGGTCTCATAAATTCTCTAGAAAGACATCCAAGTATTTCATAAAAGGCAACCGCACCTTCACACTAATATAGGTAATTCCATAAAGTCTATCTATACATAGACCACCTTAAGGCTAAGGAATCATTAAGAGCAAAAATAATCTCAACCATATAAAGCACTACCACAGGCCAAACAGATAGGAAATATAGTGCATATTGAGGTCTCATATGGCTTCGTTTGACCATAAACGGGTATCCAGTATACTTCCTCAATCCATGGGCTTTAGCCCCATCCCCCTCGGCATTTCAAGGATAACTCTCTTTGCTAAACTATTGGTTAAAAGATTCACCAAATTTCTTTCGGATCTTATATATTCCAAGGAAATAAAACCATATTTCAATAATTATTTTACTGCACCATGTCTAATGTGGATATGTCTTCTTTCTCATTGTACACACTATTTTTGGCAATTCTAATTGCCCGCCTGTGAGCCACAATGTAGAGAAACTGGTGAAGCTTGTCTTCCCCACAAAGGCACATCTGCCAATGAGTTTCTCAGCCACTCAGCTTCTTGCCCCGCCAACTCAAGAGCAATGAATTCAGACTTCATAGTAGATCGTGCTATACAAGTCTGTTTTGAAGACTTCCACGAAATAGCACATGCACCCAAAGTAAACGCATAGTCACTAGTGCAACTAACTTCATCATTGTCAGTAACCCAGTTTGCATCACAAATCCTTCTAAAACAACAAGAATTTTATTAAAATGCAAACACCAATCTATAGTACCTCTCAAATATCTTAGACTATGATGAAGAGCATTCTAGTGTTCACTATTGGGGGTGTGAGTATATCTACTCAATCTACTAATAGCATAAGCAATATTAGGTCATGCATAATTCACGAGAAACATTACGCTACCAATTATCTTAGCACATTCGGTTTGAGAAAAACTGAATTCTTTATTCTATCTCAAGTGTATGCTAGGATCATAAGGAGTTCTCATAGCAGCTACATCAAAATAATTAAATCTTTTCAATATTTTCTCAATATAATGAGTCTGAGACAATGAAAAACCATTAGAAGTTTTTTTGATTTTCATTCCTAAAATTACATCTTCTTCTCCAAGATCTTTCATTTCAAATTTAGAAGACAAAAGATTCTTAGTCTCATTAACAACATTCACATTAGGGCCAAAAATTAACATGTCATTCATACATAGACAAATAATCACACAATCTGAACCTATCATCTTGGAATAAACACAAGTATCATATGCATTAACAACAAAACTGTCACGATCCAAAACCCATCATAGGTTGTGATGGCACCCAATGCTACCATTAGGCAAGCCCACAATTAAATCAACACGTCAATAGTTAATCAAAAATGCATTTCAAGACAATTAAAGAAATAAAGAGGGAATATATTTAGCTTTTATAAAAAGTATAGATGTTATTATTTTAAATGTTCGAATGTGGCCAAAATAAAAGCCCGGAATCATAACAGAATACAACCAAGAGCAAAATCTAAATCCCCAAAATTCGGTATCACAAGTGCATGACCATCTACTAAGAAGTACAATACTAATATAACATATGTCTGAAATATAAAATAGACAAGATATAATAAATGAAAAAGACGGGGACTGCATGTGTTGCTGATCGTAACATGGAATGCATGTCATGACCCCAAAACCCCACCTTAGATAGTCGTGATGACACCTAGTCACTGGGACTAGGTAAGCCTAACACATGCTGAGAATTAACAAAATTTATCTGTTACACTCCTTGTTTTCATACGTGAAAGTACACCATAAGTAAATTGATGAATGCTCGGAAATGAGATGTTACATCCCGCATTTTCGTTCGTTAAAGTTTCGTCGTAAGTTAATCGACGTATGTTCGGGAATGAGATTATTTTGGGATTATAAGTATTATGCTATTTCAAATAAGGGATAAGTGAATCCGTGAAGGTGAGAGGGTAAGCAAATCGAAGAAAATAAGTTCCGTCAAAATTTAACAATTTAGGATAAAATACGGTCCAAGCTATAATACCGGTATTTATGGACTAGTGCCATACAAGGTACCACTTGACCGTGATAGAAAGGTGTACAAGGTATATTAAAAGTGAGTAGTATTTTAAGTAAGTTGAGATAATTCTTAATTATTAGGTAATGGGATATTACCTAATTAATTAGAGAATTATGTGGGTAATTGGTTAATTATTGGGTAATGAGATATTACCTAATTAATTAAGGGGATATTGAATAAGGATTTAATTTCATTAGGTGGCAGCCCCCCCTTCAAACTAAGTGACTAAGCCTTTAGACCATTGAATTAAGAAGACACTTGGACAATATCCTAATCATTTAATACAAACACATAAGAAGTGGACTTTGTGTTAGTCACCCTACAATTTGTCTTTGAATATCAAAAATTCAATTTGGAGGAGATTTAGAATTTCATAGATATTACAACAACAACGGGAGTTCTTGATTAGTAAAGGAACTTATACGAAATTATATTGTGTAATCGTAATGGGATTTTGTGATTCTAAGAGAGCACGGTTCAATCTTTTCCAAGAATATCATACGAATTTTTCTCTACTCCAGGTATATTAAGGCTATCCCTTCTTTCTTTTGGCATGATCTATACGACACGAACGAAATGAGCAAATGCACAACTTCCATAAATGACTCTATTCATAGAAATACTAGGGGTGTCTATATTCTTGATTCTCCATGTGAATTATTATTATATCTTCTATTCATGGGTCTTAAAAAAATACGTATTTGATAAAGTTTATCCGATAGGCATATTATTTTTATGACATTTCGAGAAATCTTATTAACGTATTTCTTATGCATTTCATGTATTTATACATGTACATTGACCAATGACCAGAAGGCGTTATATATGCGTATATTATATGTATATGGGATATGGGAAAATATATATATATATATATATATATATAGGATATGAAAAAAGGTTACGGCGTTATATACGCACCACTACCTGATCAGCTGGTATACGTTGATGATTTGCCCACAGTGGCCGAAATGATATGATGGGATACCCTCAGAGGCTTGATGATATTATAAACACATATACCTATGCATGGTATGACATTTATACGCATATGCATGACATTATAAAAATGAAATGATTCATAGAGCTATGCAAACGTACATGTCGAGTCTTTTACTCCATGTTTCTCTCAAGTCTATTATTTACTGATTTTCATTCCTTACGTACTCGGTACATTATTTGTACTGACGTCCCTTTTGCCTGGGGACGCTGAGTTTCATGCTCGCAGGTCTCGATAGACAGGTCGAGAGTCCTTCAAGCAGGCGATCAGCTCAGCAGAAGATGTTGGTACACTCCATTTGCTCCGGAGTTGCTTGTTTGGTCAGTATAGTTTAGATGTGTATTATTTGGTATGGCGGGGCTTTATCCCGACCTTTATGACAATTATGTATTCTTAGAGGCTTGTAGATAGATGTCATGTATATAAAAGATTGTATGGCCTTGTCGGCTTATGTTTAGTGTACGAGTAATCGTTTTGGTCTTATAGGCCAGTATGTCATATGTATAAGTTTATTACCTCATGCTTTACTCCGGTTCATTTATCTATGATGGAATGATATGAAAGATACGTTATGTTGGTACTCGGTTGAGTAAGGTACCGGGTGCCCGTCGTGGCCCATCGGTTTGGGTCGTGACATAAGTGATATCAGAGCAGTTCTGTCCTAGGGAGTCTACAAGCCGTGTCTAGTAGAGTCTTGTTTATGGGTATATTGTGCACCACACTTATAAGCAGTAGGCTACAGGGCATTTAAGAATATCATTCTTTCTTCTTACTCTAGATCGTGTGTTAGAGCTTAGTTGTAAGAACTGAATTTCCTAAACTCTATCTTATTCATAATACGACGATGCCTACATCCAGAAAAATGCTTGATAAAAGATATAGCTGTAGAAGAGTTGAGTAAGAGGAACTCGATTTTGTATGATGCTTATGATGAGTAAATGTAAGGTGTTCAGCAGAACATGTGGGTACTAAGACGTGTAAGCTTCTTGATAAGGAGCCTTAAGGCAAGAATATCTATCCATCCTATGGTGAAAGGCAATGAGAGATTCAGAAGATAGATACAAGTTTAAACAAGTAAAAGGAGCAAGATTAGAAGGGTACGAGGTACCCTGTTAATGAAGATTATTGGTATTTTCAACTCCGGCAGAAAAACGTAAGCATTGTGAGTTACCTCCAATAGTAACAGAGGTATGTAGATTTGGCCACATCTATCTCAGTTATGCCCTATGGGAACTAACAGATATGGTTTAAGAGAAGGACAGGATATCAGGATCCGGCTGGGGTTAGAGTAACCCAAAATGGTGAATGGATTGTTTGCATTAGTTGACATTTTCGAAGGATAGTGCAAATGTGCTAATAGATCTCCTTGTGAGACACCCAGATGATGTACTCTAAAATAGTACAACTAGATATGAGTACTACAAAGATAGGCACTGGAAGCCTTGAAGGGATAAATATTACCATAGTGTGGCTCCCGTCCCTAGTAGAGAAAGAATGTTAGGCAACCGAAGAGCCAGTAGATGGAGCAAGAGGAGCTAAAAGCAAAAGAAAGTACTGTTCGAGTTTTTAGAATAAAGTGATAAATATAAATGTTAGCGGGAAATACGAAGAGAGTTAATGAAGCATTATGAGTAAGCTATAACACATGGATGACAACGGTAGATCAAAAAGTTGACAGTATTACAGAGTCTATAGTCAAGTGAAGGAAAAGACGAAAGGTGACAGGTCTTGAGACAACAAAAGAGTATAGGCCATAAAGTCATATCCTTATTTCGAGAAATAAGTTCGTGACTCTAGCGTGATTACCAGAAGGAAAAGCTAGACCCCAGAGTAATACAAATAAGTATGTCCTGGTGAACAAGGTAAACTAAATATGAATTAGGGATTAAGTGATTTGATAATAGTCGGCATCATGAGAATTTCAGAGATTACATTCCGGCGATAATAAAATAGACGACAGGGAATACCCTTTAAGGGTCATTCAGGAAGACGCTTCCCTAAAGCAAGCAATGTGAGCAAAGTTAAGCTTAAGGGAATATGTGTGCCATTTACACTAAGTGTCACCCTCATGAGTAAGGAATTTCATTATCCTTGGTACAGAAGGATTACCGCAAGGCGAGTAAGGGTCATCGATGATGTGAAAAGACGCCAGAGATGAAGAGGTAAGACATCTATGGGTAGATCGTCGTATCACTAAATCTTAGTACTCCTCTAGGGGGGGGGATATGGAGTAATATGGCATTAAGTCAAAATTAAGTAGTTCTAATAACTATGGAGTGGTAAAGAACGAATGCGATAAAAATAAGAAAGGGATGAGATGATACTCGTTCAAATCCTACAGATGTGCTATGATTCCAAAACATTCTGCGAACACGACGTTAAGGAAAGGAAGTAAGAGTTCATGCCTGGGATGTTATTGGTAAATAAGGAGCAAGTGCAAGAGGTAAGTTAATACAAAGGAAATAACCCAAGAAAGATTATACGGAATATTGATATGAGAGTGGACCAACGAGTGGTTAGTAGTTGATTCAGGAAGAGCCTCGTTATGGCTAGACTGATACAGACAAATAAGCAGATCATGCAAGATAAACATAGTGAACCCCAACATGGTGAATTCAGGCTCGCAGTTATAACATTGTAATGCTTGAGAAATATTCAGATAGGAGTTGGGGTAGTTAAAGGTACCGTATGAATGTTACGGAAATAAAAGAGAGTGCCACTGGAAACACAATCAAAATATCAGTTCAGAAGCAAACCCTACAAGAACAAGGGTGTAGAGATAAGTAACTACAGATAATTATAGGCGAGGAAGGACATCAAAAATTCCGTCGAGTATACGATGTAATAAGCTCGCAACTTCACAAGAGTCATAGGGTCCTCCCTAAGTACTACAACGAAAGACTAGCTGAGAAAATAAGGAAGAAGGCTTCAACCTAAGGACAGTGACCTAAAGAGGAAATGGTCGTGTAACAACAGTCTCACAACAACATTGTATGCACTCCATAAGAAAGTGGCACCTATCGTGGCTAATGAACGGAAAGTAAAATCAAAAGTAATATTCGAAATCATATGAGTTGCACAAAAATTCCGATATGCGTGGGAACTAAGATAAGCTACTTATGCACGCAACAAGGAGGCAAAAAGACCAGGAAAAGTAATAGCTTATGTTTAAAGAAAGATGGGGGGAACAAAAGGAGATGATATGATAGGATGCCCTCAGAGGCTTGATGATATTATGAATGCATATACCTATGCATGGTATGACATTTATACGCATATGCATGACATTATAAAAATGAAATGATTCACAGAGCTATGCAAGCGTACATGTCGAGTCTTTTACTCCAATGTTTCTCTCGGGTCTATTATTTACTGATTTTCATTCCTTACGTACTCGGTACATTATTTGTACTGACATCCCTTTTGCCTGGGGACACTGCATTTCATGCCCGCAGGTCTCGATAGATAGGTCAAGAGTCCTCCAAGTAGGCGATCAGCTCAGCGGAAGGTGTTGGTGCACTCCATTTGCTCCGGAGTTGCTTGTTTGGTCATTATGATTTAGATGTGTATTATTTGGTATGGCGGGGCTCTATCCCGACCTTTATGACAATTATGTATTCTTAGAGGCTTGTAGACAGATGTTATGTGTATGAAAGATTGTATGGCCTTGTCGGCCTATGTTTAGTGTACGAGTGATGGTTTTGGTCTTATAGGCCAGTATGTCATATGTATAAGTTTATTCCCTCATGCTTTACTCCAGTTCATTTACCTATGATGGAATGATACGAAAGATACGTTATGTTGGTACTCGGTTGAGTAAGGTACCGGGTGCCCGTCGTGGCCCATCGGTTTGGGTCGTGACATTATCCAATTTAACTATAAAACAATAATTAATAGATGAAATAACACAGTTGAACCAACATCAGTCTTATAATCTCAAAACGGATAGTACAAGTCATAAGCTTTTCTAAGAGTAACTAGAAATATCAAGTACATCACTGCCACGGAAGAATAGTAAATAGTGGAAATGAAAGATAACAGAAGGTGACTCTGGGGCCTACGAATGTCAAGCAGGTATACCTTGAAGTCTCCAGCCGCGCAGACATAAGTCTCAAAACTAACTTGATTAGAAGTACCTAGATCTACACAAAAATATGCAAAAGTGTATCATGAGTACACCACATCGGTACTCAGTAAGTATCAAGCCTAAACTCGGTAGAGTAGTGACGAGGCCAAGTCAAGACACCTACTTGACATAGAAACATGTGCAAGATATAACATAAAGCTAACAATAAAAATAACATCAATGTAATACTAACAGTGGAAAGATTATTGATTTAGAACCAACAATAAAAATAATAGAAGCACAAATAACAACAAGAATTAGACGGGAATAAAGCAGTAACATAATCAGAACACATAAGAGATATGAATGGACTCAAATAAGGGAAACAAATGACATCTCAATTAATTAAATCGTTCCCAACGCATGGACTTGCAACAATAATTACCCTGAGGCTCCATACCTCGTAACCACAAATCATGAGTCAATTTCCAAATCCTCATGTCTGGCACCTCGTGCCCACCATAACAATCACCTTCGCACGGCAAGGCCCACATACTACCACGTACATTGTATCCATGTCAAATAGCAATTAAAGTGATCGAGAGATATATTTAAACACAATAAACCATAATAATAATCTGGAATAAAGTAAGGCGTCAAATGAGATAATGAGTTTATTGTAGAAATTAATTAAAGTAAAATAAGTACAATTTATCCAAAATAGAGTATCAGATGGGTTTAGTTTAGAAAAAAGTAAAATAAGTAAATATATCGTGTTTAAACAAAATAAAAGATCAGTTAAATTGATTAATTAAATATCAAATTTGTTAAAAGTAAAACGTAATAATAATTTTTAAGTAAAGTGAACATCATATAGGGTGGAGAATATAATTTGAAAACCCAATTAAATAAAAAATGTGATAACCATTTAAAATAGTAAAGCATCGAGTGGGATAACGTGTTTTATTTTGAAAGTCACCTAAATGAAGCACCTTAATAAATCTTTTATTTTGAACCGCTAGGATACTAACAACTCAACCGAATATGAGATAATGACCCCATGCACGTAAATTCACCTTGAAAATTTATTTACCAAGAAATAACGGAGGCACATATTAGCATGTTGAAGCAACACAATAAATCACATAGAATGCATGACTCACACAAGAAGTCACTATCGTTTCATTACTAGAATACTGACAGTCAACCAAGTACGATCAAAATGCAAGTGATATGATTTAAGAAACAAAAATAACCGTTCAACCGATAAACCATTCCAACATAGAATGTACCATGAGAATCACAATTGAGAATAACTTTACTGTCACAAACAATTATAATATATCAATCTATTGCAGCGTGCAACCCGATCCCACCTATATCATATCATATGCCCTTATCGCTCCATGTCATATCTTTTCATATCATTCCAATACCGTTGTAGCGTGCAACCCGATCCCTAAATAATATGAATTAAACAAACAAACTACAACCAACCACGACGTATCACAAAAATTAAACGAAATAACGATGCTAAACAAAGAAAGTAACAAGCGGAAAAAATGGTTACATGATAACTCACAAAATCAAATAGCAAGTAATGACAATTTATAAATAAAGGAACAGTTACTAAGAATCAATTAACATTTAAGACATGTAACGGATGAGGCATGAATTCAACAAGTAATTGCAATTAACAATCTAAGCATATAAGAGTAAACTTGACAATAAAAGATAGAGCATGTACTAACATCTTCAAGCAAAGAACGTAAGAGCAAGCTTATCAATGGAAGATACAACATGTAATGACAACTTCAATTAGATGCATGAAAGAAGCCTAATAGTCTAAACCGGTCAAATAGCACATATAAGCCCGTGTACACACTCGTCCCCTCATGTAAACATCTTCCACACAATTCAAATAGTACCATCAATACAAACCCTAAGGGGTAGTTTCCCCCACACAAAGTTTGGCAAGATACTTACCATAATTAGGCCAAATTAATACTTAAAATAGCTTTTTCCCTGTAAAATTCACCTCCGCTCAGCTCAAATCTAGCCAAAAATGACTTAATAATATCAAACAATGCAAGAGAAAGCAATTCCAATTAATAAAGTTATGATCTTTATATAATTCCCCAAAAGTCAACAAATTCAACCTCGGGGCCGCCCGCTCAAAACCCAAGTCGAAGAGTAGGTCTTGACTACCCATACCCCACGAGTTCATATATGTGTTTGGTTTTTAAATCCGAGTCCAATTCGACTCTCAAATCTCAAATTTTTATTTTTCAAAACATAGACAAAAATCCCTAAAATTTCTCTTAGATTCTCATGAATTAGATGTTAAATCTTGTATATAATCATGAAATATAATTGAAAATTGATTAAAATCACTTACCCAATCGTTTGATATGAAGACATCTTCACAAAATCGCCTCCTATCGAGTTTAGGGTTCATAATAAATAAAATGAAACTAAGTCCCGGAGTGCTCAGCTATAAACCAGCTACAGGTGTCGCATTTGCGACCTGGGATTCGCAAATGCGACCCTCGCAATTGCGGAAAAAGGATCGCAAAAGTGACCCAAGCTAGACCTGCAAACATCGCATTTGCGACACAAAACATCACATATGCGAAGTTGTTCCACCCAGCAGCTCGTCGCAAAAGCAACCACTATCTCACAAAAGCGATCCCCCCTGTATTCGCACATGTGAGGTCCTTTTACCAGCAGCCCAGATTCACAAAAGCGAGGATGACCTCTCAAATGCGGTCGTCGCATTTGCGACTAAAACATCGCAATTGTGATCGAACCCGCACCAGCACTCTGAATTCTACAAAACTAATCCAAAACTCACCCAAGCCCCCAGGGCTCCAAACCAAACATCCACACAAGTCTAAAAATATCATACGAACTCGCTCGCGCAGTAAAAACACCAAAATAGCATCTAGAATCCCGAATCGGACACCAAAACACATGAAAATCACAATGAACTTCAAGAACTTCTAGAATTGCGACCAAGAGTCTGAATCATATCAAACCAACTCCAAATTACACCAAATTTTGCAGACACGTTCCAAATGATAAAACATACCTATTCCAAGTCCCTAAACCAAGGTCCGAACCCGATAGCCTTAAAGTCAAACCATGATAAAACGTAGGGAAAATTCCAAACCTATAAATTGCTGACTTCTGCCAAATGGTGTCGAAACCTTCTAGAAACATCCGAATGCAAATACGGGCATATGTCAAAGTCCAAAATCACCATCCGGACCTATCAGAACCATCAAAACTCCGATCTGAGGTCAAATACACAAAACTCAAACTTGGTCAACTCTTTCAACTTCAAGCTTCTCAAGTGAGAGTCATCCTTCAAAATCAATTCTGAACCACTCGAAAACCAAAACCGATGATGCACGCAAGTCATAATACACCATGTGAAGCTATTCGTGACCTCAAACCGCCGGGCCGAACGCAAATACTCAAGACGACCGGTCGGGTTGTCACAATGCAGCTCACCACAAAGTCTCCTTAGCAGCTGTGCCTATGCACCAAGATGACTACCAAATGTACCTATCTCAATACATGCACAATTAGTGCAGAAGTGTAGTATGAGTATGTAAATCAATACGTACCCAGTATGTATCTAGCCTAACCATGAAGAAGTAGTGATGAGGGGTCAACATCGACACTAACTAGTGGTCCAATAATCAAAGTACAATAAAGCAAACAGGTATGAGGCATAGCAGGTAAAAGCAACGAAACTAATATATATGCATAATACGATCCACAACAGAAGAGTAAATACGAAGTTCTCAATTACCGGATACTACTTTATCAAATATTATGCACGATTCTACCGATGCGAACGACCCGATACCATTAGAGTAGTGGAACAATATCCTACTGTGGCGTACAATCCGATCCCATATTAATAGTGTAAAATGTCGAGTTCGTATAGCCCGATCCATAGATGCATCTCATAATACTACCGAGGCGAACGACCCAATCCCATAATGGTACTGCTGAGGCTTTCAACCTGATCCCATAGGAATAGTGAAATTTGACGGGTCACTGGCCCTACTCATGAACATATGTGTGAGTTATGAAATTCAAGAGACTTTCGGACAAATTTGTACAACACGAGAGAAATCCATAAAAGGAAGTATAAATTTCCACTACTAATCTAGTAGCTCACCAAGTATCTAAAATAACAAGTTAGATACCTAATGCAAGTCTAGTCTCAAGCGAAAATGTAAATTAACGCATTTAAATAGGCAAGAATGACTCAAATAATACAATTAGAATATGGCGTGAGTCTAAGTCTACCCGGGCATAATAAGGAATTCTAGCATACGCATGGCCACTCGTCACCTCATACGTGCGTAGTTCCCAAAACACATAGCACATAACAACTATAGCACATACTAGGTAAATTTCCCCACACAAGGTTAGACAGGAGACTTACCTCGCTCCGAAATTCGATAACTGGATCCAATGCCTCTCTAACACCTAAAAACATTGCCAAACGATCCAAAACTAGTCAACGAAGGTGCAAACTAATCAAAATATACTCAAAGACTCGTAATTTAACATTTAAAAACATTTCCCAACTCCACATGAAAAGTCAATCTCGGGCCCACGTGCTCGGATTCCAAAAATTGTAGAAGATAAACATTACCCATCGTACCACGAACTCAAATATATAATTTATTCAGAATTTCATGTCCAATTGCGTCGTCAAAATCCAAAAATACCATTTCTAGGTTTTTTTCCAAAATTCCACAATTCCTACATATTTTCATGCTCAAATCCATATATAATCAATGTATTTAGCTCACAATGGGTAGGAATCACTTACCTCATGATAGATGATGAAAATGGCTTTTTAAAATCGCCCCAAAATCATCTCCCATGGAAGAAATGAGATAAAACTGAGCCAAGACCCGATTTGTTAACTTATACACTGCCCAGGCTTTGCCCATCGCGATCGCGGTCAAAAGCCTCGCGATCGAGATGTAAAAATACCTCTGCTGCCCAAAATGTCCTACGTGATCGCGTCTGACACCCTGCGATCGTGAAGCACGAACAATCCACCCAAAACGAATGCGGGACTACTTCGTGTTCTTGAAAACCAATTCACCCCAGTCTGACTTCAACTCTACACGGATGCGGAGCTCGACACGCGAACGCGAAGCCCTAGCCCAGGTTACTACGCGAACGCAGAGCTTCATTCTCAAACGCGGAGCTTCATTCGCGAACGTGAAGAACATCAGACTCCCAGCTCCAGATCACCCTTTGCGATCGCGACTCCCTATCCACGCTCGCGATGCATTCCAAAGACACCAGAAACCAACAGCTGTAAATCAAAGGGAAATGGTCTGAAACCATCCCGAAACACCCCTGGGGCCCCCTGGATCCCATACAATCATACCAACAAGTCCCCATACCTTATCCAACTTATCCAAAGGCTCGAAACACACGAATAACATCTAAACCATGAATCGACGATTAAAATCCTTCTTTTCACTTTCAAACCTTCAAACTTCGTCGAATGCATACGAATCATGCTTAGACATACCAGATCATGACCAAACTTCACACATAAGTTCCAATCAATAAAATGAACCTATCCAAGGTCCCGAAACACCGCCCGGAGTCCGATAACACCAAAGTCCACTCTAAGTCAAACTTTGCAAATTTTCAAATTTCCAAACCTCCAAAATGCAAACTTCCGATATTAAGCGCCAAAACACTCCCGGACTATCCGATACTCAACCAGAACATACACCCAAGTCCAAAATCACCTTGAGAACATATAGGAACCTTCAAATCCCGATTCCGACGTCATTTACAAAAGTCAAATCTTAGTAAACGCTTCCAACTTAAAGCTTCCGTATTGAGAATTATTCTTCCAAATCAACTCTGAACTTCTTGAAAATCAAAACCAACTACACCTACAAGTCATAATACATAAAGTGAAGCCACTCAATGTCTCAAACTACCAAACAACATGCTAGAGCTCAAAATGACCGATTGGGTCTTTACATTCTCCCTCACTTAAACATATCCTCGAACGTGCCAAGAATTGTTCCAAAGTTTCCAAAATCACTATATAACTCCTCGTGCACCTACCCATGCCACCATAAGCCATATGAGCACATTAGCTCAACCCAGACTAGAGATCCTTCCTGCTACCTTAGTTTACAAGCCTTAGAACCAAATTCTAACATCCGGAATTTCCTGTAAGATCCGATTCTAGCATACATACACCGTATCAATCTTAACAAGACATACCAAAACATGATCATACACTCATGTTGTAATCACGCAATGCACCACATAATTCATTTGCCCATAGTAGTATCTTGCAACCACAATAGCTGCAATCTCCAAACCCGGTACCGATAATATATCTCACGACACATAAAAAATCTTGTTCCAAACCTCGCAGTACTGCCATGATGGAAGAGATGTGCAGAATCTCATAATAACCCATCAAATCAATAAATTATGGGTTTCTTCCATTCGACAAGAACCACTATTGCATTATGAACTGATTAGCGCCATTATCCCTCCAAACATACATTATACAAATCCGTTTGCGCTGATTTCAGGTCCAACAACATCGTCTCACCCAGTACAAGCTGCTCGGTTAACAAGCCACATAAAATACCATCTAAAATCTCATACGATGCGATTCGCGTGCCACGCCCTACAAGCCACAACTTGAATAGGACAAATAAGGAAAGGAACCCGGATACAAAACTATTTCGCACGTGTGATAGATATAACCACCGAACAAAATACTATGAATTGATCCCACAGAGGGGAAGTAAAACACACAAATAGTATAAGGAGTAGTACACAGCATCTCACAGTTGCGGCATACAACCCGATCCACACATGATTTTGTTACGGAGCATAACCCGATCCAACATCATACGCGTGGCGACATGCCACATGATCCACACAAAACAATCTGCATGGGAATACCCATCGAGCCAACATGCTCGTACTCTCTAGACATACACATTTCAATCACAATCATGCCAAGTGCATAAACATAACTCTGGGGAGATGGATAGCATCATGCGCTAGAAGGGCCAAGCACGACTAAGGTGCAATAAAAAACCAGCATCTCGAGAGCCATCTCACTTATATAACACCAAAAGCCTATGCAGAACCACAACACGTATATGAATAATCAAGTCGTCTCACAACCTACTTAGCATAAAAGAGTAAAACATGAAATAGATGATGACAGGAATAGCATCCACCATGCCCGAAGACTAATCTATAGCCAAATGCTATGATGTAGAAGCATCTTCGATCTGGTGTAGAATATACGTTCATATTAGGCCCGCCAATGGAACTCTAAACTGATTTAGAACATCTCAAAATAGGCAAGTATCCTTTCAATATCCACAATGACCCTATCCTGACACATACAACCTTCAAATCTTGAACAAACTTCCACTATCTGTAACCACAAGAATAGTGCATTTCCTTGACATGAACTCTCCAACCCGTGACAGTACCAAAATCTCTGTACCTGACCTCAATCTCCACTACTTAAATGATCGATACATCATACCTACATAATCATCCCATGGGATAAACTCTCACACCTTCAGCACCAAGTAACAAAAATATGTACATCCATGGCTACCAACCATGCTATTTTTATAGTGCTAATCAAGAATTCGCAAATCAATTCACATTGCCTCTTCCATAGAACACCATTCTCAGGCGGCACTAATATAGTGCCAGTATACTCTAAACATCTGAAATATTCCTCCGCTCCTTCGAGCTCATGACATCCCTGCTAAAATTGAACTATAACCTTGATCCTTCAATTCTCATTCCACACTGCTCACTGCACTTATCATGCTATTACGTGAGAGTACAAGAATTTCCTCATAACTCGGAACCACCAGTAGAATAAATACTTCATCAACTAGAAACCTTTCGCTTAACTCGTTTCAGGAAAATAATCGCAACACACAACCAACTTCCCTTCACCGCAGAAGACACAAACCTCAAGCCGTGGCCTAAATCGCCTTAACTCTTTCGGGACCCATTTGCACATAACCAAACCATCAGGATTAAATCCTTCCAAAGCAACCAAATTACGAAAACTGCCAAGCCCGCAAATATAGCCATGAAACACCTGCATAGCCTTATCGCATTGAAGGAACCTATTATTTCCTTTGCTATGCTGATCCAAACCACTATTAAACTGACTCAACTTCTTCCGATTTCTTATTGATTGGTTTTCAAGTATCCTAGTGGATCCCAATTAACACTCATCCTAAGTGACCCCAAACCGCAAGACCATATCACCCCAATAGCCGTAAGCCATTTTATACTATCCTTATGCACTCAATAGTATCTCCAACTGATACACTCGTTTTGAAAAGACCTTCCATGAATCCGAAATTGTTTGTTCCATCTTTCTAATACCGCAACATGGACCCGGTGATATTCATAGAAATATTCCAAGTCTCTTTTACTGTCACGCCCCAAAATCGAGGAGCGCGACCGGCGCTCAACCGAGTGAACCCGACCGAGCAAGCCTGTTAGATTCCTTCTACCCAAACTCATTCATGAATAAAGAGAATATATGTTTTCATTAATTAAGCAATAAAGTGGTCATGTCTGCAATTACCAATTTTTTACCATAAGTTTCACCATTTTTAAAGTCTCAAATGGACAAGTAATACAACCATAACATAGCATAGTTTGTCTTTCCCAGCACCAATACACAACCCACACTATGTCTACGGAGCCTCTATAGATAAAGAAGGGTGCAATGATAATGCCGGCAACAAGGCCCCGGCTATACCTCAAACAGAATACACAAAGTACAAAAGGTTCATGACCCCGGAATGAAGTGGGGATCACCAAGTTAGCTGGGAAAAATGTGCACTACTATCACTGATCAATATCTCCTGCTGTGGAACCACCTGGATCCATTGAAAGATGCAGCGCCCCCGGCAAAAGGGACGTTAGTACTTTCGAATAGCACTAGTATGTATAACTAAACACCCTCTCAATAGAATGACAAATAATACAAATAAGATTATCATAATATCAATGGAAGCCTTAATTAACATCAAACCTCAATTTAGGATCAAGACAGTGTTCAAATAAATTTTCATATCTCACATTGGGAGATTTTTAGTATCGATATACCATTGTCCACAATACCAGTACCATTATTCACCATACCAATACCACTATTCACAATACCATTATTCACAAAACCAGTACCACCGTACTTTTAGCACGGAGTCCGATCATGACCCGACCGGCTAGGCTATCTCAGTAGAGACATCAACCACAATTTCTCCCAATATCAATACCACCGTCTTTAACATGGAGTCCGATCATGAACCGATCGGCTAGGCTATCCATTAGGGATATCGACCACAATCATAATTTCAATTACAATTTCTAGCACAATCACCACCATGTGTGCGTCATGGTGTCCGATCACGACCCGACTAGCTAGGCTGTATTATTTGAGACATCAACCTTTTTATATCAATCATCGCATTTTATATTACTTTCACATCTTTTCATTTCATTGGCACTAATGGCCATAATTATAAGGTCATTCTTGGCACGTTGGCCATATTCAGTATTTCATGCTCACCTTATCAATTTCAAATATCATTATCATCATCAACAACAAATACAACTCAAATCAAGGTGTGTAGTACACATGTGAGCAATTTAGAGTCTAAGGCACATGGAGATATTTCACAAAATTTGGCATAATAGCCTTCATTTGAACTTGACTTAAAGTCGAAACATTATTAATGCACAGTCCATATTTTAACACATCCTCAATTGGTAACATAACATGAATAAATCATTTAGAATGCTTGTTGAATAGATATCTTTCAACCCAATCTTACTCAGCATGGCCAGTCTCATAATGAATCACTCGGGACTTACATAATTTACATGAATATCGTGGGATTCAATTCTAAGAGAAGAGTTTAACCAACATACCTCACTTGAGCTTCCTTACACTATAAATGTTCCGGAATTCTTAGCAACTTCAATCTATTGTAAAAATATAACAAATTGAATCAAAATTAGGAAGATGATCATGGTTCGAGCTTATTTGAGCATTTTATCAAACACTAAGTGTGCATTAAGGTTCCAAGGTCCTTTTATGGAGAATTCAATCATCCCACAACCCAATCTTTACCATTTTTATCTCAAAATCTTCCTACACCCTTTGATAACACATGCATGTAAACTAAAAAACTCTCATGCCCAAAAATTATCTTGCTAGTTACCCATTTTCAGAAAATTTCGAAATTAGGATTTAGGGTGTAGAATCTTACCTCTAGGATGAAGACCTAGTGAGCTTCCATTCTTAATCTTCCAAAACTCGAGCCAGAATTGAAGAAAAAATTATTGAAAAACACCTTCTCACTCTAGGGCACTCTCTCTCACTCTAGAATATCAGATTATGTCTCAAAAATGGCCCAAAGAGTGTATTTAATGAAATAGAGTCGGGTTTTAAAAACCCAAAAATGGAGCTCCGGAATAAGGTATGTGATCGCATAACCGATATGCGGACCGCATATCTGTCGCATTATTGGTTACAAAATAGCCAAAAGAACTGTCTGTGTATGCGGTCACTATGCAGTCCGCATAGCTATTATGCGGTCGCATAATGCACCGCATAACAGTTATGCGGTCGCATAGTCGACCGCATAGTTGCTTCCAACTAACCCAATTAACTGCCTCACTCTGCGGCCATTATGCGGTCCGCAGAGTGGTTCTGCAGTCTCATAATGGACCGCAGAAATGTACTTTTCCGCCAAATATTTTCCTTTACTTTCCTCGTCCGGCACCATGAAACATTACTTTCTTTGCAAATTTTACCGGGCTTTACACTTAAGTACTTCGAAATTTTCCGGGTGTTACATTCTCCCCCGCTTAGGATCATTCGTCCTCGAATGAGGGTAAAAATCCGTCATTAGCATCTTATGCAAATCAGTTAGTTTCATACCACTTTCGAGCCCAGAAACACATCCTAACAACATATACGTATTCCAATGACATAACATAATACAAAACAACACCAAATGTGGTCTCATAAGCAATATATATCCAGAAAGGAACACCCTTAATGCCAATTGTTAACATGATACAAAATTCATAAAAAGTAAGTCTTATAATTATTTCCTAGATCACAACTTTAAATACATGGTCATTCAAACAAATAAGGATACTTTATCTTCATTTCTTCCTCGGCCTCCCAAGTAGCCTCTTCAACCTGTTGGTTTCGCCACAATACTTTCACGGAGGCAATTTCTTTATTTCTCAATTTTCAGACTTGCCGATCAATAATAAAAACCGGAATCTCTTCGTAAGTCAATTTCTCATTTACCTCAATAGTCTCAACTGGAACAATGAGTGTCGGATCTCCAACTACTTTCTTCAACATAGACACATGAAACACCGGGTGTACTAATGAAATCTCAGGTGGTAGCTCAAGCTTGTACGCCACCTCACCGATCCTCTGAATGATTTTGTACGGTGCGACATACCTCGGACTCAATTTCCCTTTCTTACCAAATCGCATTACACCCTTCATGGGGGAAATTTTCAAGAATACCCAATCATCTTTTTTTAACTCCAAATCCCTACGACGCACATCCGAATAGGATTTCTGACGACTCTGAGCAATCTTCAAACGCTCCTTAATGATTTTAACTTTTTCCATGGCCTGATGCACGAGGTCTGGCCCTATCAACTCTGCTTCCCCAATTTCGAACCACCCAATGGGAGATATACATCTCCTACCATATAAAGCCTCGAACGGTGCCATTTGAATTCTAGCATGATAGCTATTGTTGTAGGCAAATTCTATGAGTGGTAAATGATCATCCCAACTACCTTTGAAGTCTAGAATGCAAGCACGCAACATATCCTCAAGCGTCTGAATAGTCCGCTCTGCCTGCCCGTCAGTCAGCGGGTGAAAAGTTGTACTAAGATTCACCTGAGTACCCAAACCTTGCTGAAATTTCTTCCAAAAATTAGCAGTGAATTGTACTCCCCGATCAGAAATGATAGAAACTAGGGTGCCATGCAACCTGACTATTTCTTTGATATACAACTGAGCATACTGCTCCGCTGTGTTGGTAGACTTAACCAGCAAAAAGTGTACTGACTTCGTGAGTCGATCCACAATCACCCAAATTGAGTCAAACTTGTGCGGAGTGCGCGGTAATACTACCACAAAGTCCATATTAATCATTTTCCATTTCCATATTGGAATTTCTATGTTCTGTGCCAACCCACCGGGCCTTTGGTGTTCAGCCTTCACTTGCTGACAATTCGGACATCTTGCCACAAAGTCCGCCACATTCCTCTTCATATCATTCCACCAATAGACTTCCTTAAGATCATGATACATTTTTGTAGAACGTGGGTGCACGAAATACCTAGAAGTGTGAGCTTCAGTCAAAATTCTTTCACGGAGACCATCCACATTTGGAACACATAGTCGCCCTTGGTACCTTAGTGTACCATCATCCATGCCAAGAGAAAAGTCCATGGTCTTATGTTTATGAATCCCCTCTTTCAATTTTGCCAACAATGGATCGTTGTATTGTTTCTCTTTGAATTCCACAACAAGCGATGATTCAGCCCTATTTTGCACAATTACCCCTCCTTCACTAGAGTCCACAAGACGAACTCCCAAACTAGCCAATCGGTGAACTTCTTTGGCCAAAGGCCTTTGATATGCCTCCAAGTGTGCTAAGCTACCCATAGATTTTTGGCTAAGAGCATCCGCCTCAGCGTTAGCCTTCCCCGGATGGTATAAAATATCAATGTCATAATCCTTGAGTAATTCAAGCCATCTTCTCTGCCTCAGATTCAATTCCTTCTGTTTGAAAATATATTGAAGGCTCTTATGGTCCATGAATATATCCACATGGACCGCATATAAATAATGACGCCAAATCTTCAATGCAAATACCACTGCCGCAAGTTCTAAATCATGTGTTGGATAGTTCTTTTCATGATTCTTTAGTTACGTAGAAGCATAAGCTATCACCTTCCATGTTGCATTAATACACACCCAAGCCCGATTCTTGAAGCATCACAATATACCATAAATCCATCTATACCCTCTGGTAGAGTCAACACCGGTGCCATAGTCAATCTTGCTTTCAATTCCTGAAAATTCTTTTCACAAGCATCAGACCATTGGAACTTAATTACCTTCTGCGTCAGTTTAGTCAATGGAGAGGCAAGAGTAGAAAACCCCTCCACAAACTTTCTGTAATATCCATCTAAGCCTAAGAAACTGCGAATCTCTGTTAGAGTTGTAGGCCTCGGCCAATTCTTCACAGCTGCCATTTTCTGAGCATCAACCTTAATCCCTTTACTAGAGATAACATGACCCAAGAATGTGACCGATTCAAGCCAAAATTCACACTTTAAAAACTTTGCATACAACTGGTGTTGGTACATGGTCTGCAACACTGCTCAGAGGTGACCGGCATGGTCCTCTCGACTTCGTGAATATACAAAAATATCGTTAATGAACACTATCACAAAGGAGTCGATAAAAAGCTTGAAGACTCGATTCATTAGATCCATGAAAGCTGCTGGGGCATTTGTTAGCCCAAAAGACATCACCAGAAATTCAAAATGCCCATACCGGGTTCTAAAAGTTATTTTCGGAATATCTTGCTCCCTGATCTTCAATTGATGATACCCTGATCTTAAATCAATTTTGGAGAAGTACCCGGCACCTTGCAATTGATCAAACAAGTCATCTATCCTTGGTAGTGGGTATTTATTTTTTATTATGACCTTGTTGAGTTGCCAATAGTCAATACACATTCTCAATGACCCATCTTTCTTCCTTACAAAAAGGACCGGTGCACCCCAAGGCGACACACTTGGCCGGATAAAACCCTTTTCTAACAAATCTCTCAATTGTTCCTTTAGCTCCTTCAATTCCGCCGGTGCCATTCTGTAGGGTGGAATATATATAGGATGCGTATCTGGCATCACATCAATCCCAAAATCAATCTCCCTATCTGGTGGGATCCCAGGGAGTTCATCCGGAAAGACTCCTGGAAATTCATTAACAGCAGGCACAGACTCAAGTGTAGGTGCCTCAGCATCGGTATCCGTAACCCAGGCCAAATGGTAAATACACCCCTTGTTGATCATCTTTGTGGCCTTAAGGTAGGAAATAAACCTACCCTTTGGCACCACATCATCACCCTTCCACTCAATAACCGGCTCATTTGGAAATTCGAACCTAACAGTTCTGGTTCGGCAATCGAGCTTGGCAAAACATGAATAAAGCCAATCCATCCCCATTATCACATCAAAATCGACCTTTCTCAATTCAATAAGATTGGCCACGGTCTCCCGACCATGCAACGTGACAACACAATCCCTATAAACCCGCGCGGCCAAAATAAATTCACTAACCATAGTAGATACAGAGAACGACTCATGAAGTTATTCTGGTTCTATCCCAAATCCCATAGCAACATAAGGAGTAACATATGACAAAGTGGAACCGGGATAAATAAGAGCATACATATCATGAGACTGGACAGTCAATATACCTGTGACAACATCTGGAGAAGCCTCTGATTCTCGATGCCTCCGCATAGCATAAAATTTGTTGGGTCCTCCCGAACTCTGTGCTCCACCCCTAGCTACACCACGCCCTGTGGGTGTTGGAGTGCCTCGAGCTGGAGGAGGTGTTACGGATGTAGTAGCTGCAGAACTGGCTAGTTGTGCCATGCCCCTGCCCGTACCCTGGCGGGACGAACGACAATCCCTTTGAATGTGACCCTTCAATCCGCATCCGTAGCATATGGGTAAGTCCATGTAGCATATTCCTAGGTGCATCTTTCCACACCTAGGGCATGGGGGATTCCTCTGCTACTAGAATCTACCATCATGACAACCCTGCTGATTGGATCCTCTGTTGCCCTGACTGGGCCTGAAATGGCTCCACTGCTGCTGTTGACTAGGCCCTGATGGCAGTGCACTAGCCTAAGACTGAGCAAAAGATTGTGATGGCCCTGACGACCCTCCTCTGAATGTTGACTTTCCACCACCTGAAGAACCACCAAAGTTGCCCGTAGACCGGGCCTTATTACTACCCTCCCGCTCCATTCTATTCCTTAATTTTACGGGTCTCTCTGGCTTGAGCGAATGCCACCATATTTTCATAGTTCATATCAGAATTCAAGGCTGCTGTAGTGGCCTCAGTAATTACCAAGGGACTAAGGCCCTATACAAATCAGTGAACTCTAGCCTCCATAGTAGGCAGCATGTAAATAGCATATTTAGACAGGTACACGAATCTCATATGGTAATCCCACACACTCAGGCTACCTTGCCTCAAGTTCTCAAACTCAGCAGCACGGGCTGCCTTAGTCTCGGCAGGCAAGAAATGATCAATGAAGGCATCGGCAAACTCACTCCACCTCGCCGGAGGGCTCCCTTCTTCACGGGACTCCTCCCATAGTTCAAACCAAGAATATGCCACCTCTTTCAGGCGGTAGGAGGCCAATTCCACTGCCTCTGTTTCAGTAGCACGCATAACTCTGAGAGTTTTGTGCATCTCATCAATGAAATCCTGGGGATCTTCCTCTGGGTTAGTACCCGTGAACACTGGAGGATCCAACTGGAGAAACCTGTTCACCCGAAACCAATAGAATCCCCTGGCTAACTGGAAGAAGTGGGTGCATTATTTGACCTCTGGGTCTGGGAAGACACTATTTGAGCCAACATCTATATGGCTCCCCTAAGATCAACATCAGAAACACCAAAATCAAAAGCTGGAACTGGAGGTGGAACTGGTATATCAGTTGGAGGAACTGTTGCACCTTCAAAAGGTGTAGGGACACGTGCGGTTTGATCAGTTGTAGCAGAGTCAGGCAGTGTAGTAACTGGAGGAATATTCTCACTCCTCGAGTGCTCACCCGCATCATCAATTATACGATCAACTGTTACTCCTGGGGTGACATTGGCTCTTTGGCCAGTTCTTGCCTTCTTCTTAGGTGCCATGTACTGAAAATTAGAGCAACACATGAGTTAAAGGAAATCTTACAACCAGCTTTATCGCACGATTAAGAACATGAAAGAAGGGTATTATTCCTAAATGCCCATGTAGCATCCTAATTATAGATGTGGTCGACAACATACCCATAATAAGGACTCTACTAGACACGGCTCCGAGACATCCTAGGAAACTTTAAAACCTTAGGCACTGATACCAAGTTTGTCATGCCCCAAAACCGAGGAGCGCGATCGGTGCTCAACCAAGTGAACCCGACCGAGCAAGCCTGTTAGATTCCTTCTACCCAAACTCATTCATGAATAAAGATAATATATATTTTCCATAATTAAGCAATAAAGTGGTCATGTCTGCAATTACCAATTTCTTACCATAAGTTTCACCTTTTTAAAGTCTCAGATGGACAAGTAATACAACCATAACATAGCATAGTTTGTCTTTTCCAGCACCAATACACAACCCACACTATGTCTACGGAGCCTCTATAGATAAAGAAGGGTGCAATGATTATGCCAGCAACAAGGCCCCGGCTATACCTCAAACAGAATACACAAAGTACAAAAGGTTCATGACCCCGGAATGAAGTGGGGATCACCAAGTTAGCTGGGAAAAATGTGCACTGCTATCACTGATCAATATCTCCTGCTGTGGAACCACCTGCATCCATTGAAAGATGCAGCACCCCCGGCAAAAGGGACGTTAGTACTGTCGAATAACACTAGTATGTATAACTAAACACCCTCTCAATAGAATGACAAATAATACAAACAAGATTATCATAATATCAAAGGAAGATTTAATCAACATCAAATCTCAATTTAGGATCAAGACAGTGTTCAAATTAATTTCCATATCTCACATTGGGAGATTTTTAGTATCGATATACCATTATCCACAATATCAGTACCATTATTCACCATACCAATACCGCTATTCACAATACTATTATTCACAAAACCAGTACCACCGTACTCTTAGCACGGAGTCCGATCACGACCCGATCGTCTAGGCTATCTCAGTAGAGACATCAACCACAATTTCTCTCAATATCAATACCACCGTCTTTAACATGGAGTCCGATCACGAACCGATCGGCTAGGCTATCCATTAGGGATATCGACCACAATCACAATTTCAATTACAATTTCCAGCACAATCACCACCATGTGTGTGGTATGGTGTCCGATCACGACCCGACCAGCTAGGCTATATTATTTGAGACACCAACCTTTTTATATCAATCATCGCATTTCATATTACTTTCACATCTTTTCATTTCATTGGCACTAATGGCCATAATTATAAGGTCATTCTTGGCACGTTGGCCATATTCAGTATTTCATGCTCACCTTATCAATTTCAAATATCATTATCATCATCAACAACAAATACAACTCAAATCAAGGTGTGTATTACACATGTCTAAGGCACATAGAGATATTTCACAAAATTTGGCATAATAGCCTTCATTTGAACTTGACTTAAAGTCGAAACATTATTAATGCACAGTCCATATTTTAACACATCCTCAATTGGTAACATAACATGAATAAATCATTTAGAATGCTTGTTGAATAGATATCTTTCAACCCAATCTTACTCAGCATGGCCAGTCTCATAATGAATCACTCGGGACTTACATAATTTACATGAATATCGTGGGATTCAATTCTAAGAGAAGAGTTTAACCAACATACCTCACTTGAGCTTCCTTACACTATAAATGTTCCGGAATTCTTAGCAACTTCAATCTATTGTAAAAATATAACAAATTGAATCAAAATTAGGAAGATGATCATGGTTCGAGCTTATTTGAGCATTTTATCAAACACTAAGTGTGCATTAAGGTTCCAAGGTCCTTTTATGGAGAATTCCATCATCCCACAACCCAATCTTTACCATTTTTATCTCAAAATCTTCCTACACCCTTTGATAACACATGCATGTAAACTAAACAACTCTCATGCCCAAAAATTATCTTGCTAGTTACCCATTTTCAGAAAATTTCGAAATTAGGGTTTAGGGTGTAGAATCTTACCTCTAGGATGAAGACCTAGTGAGCTTCCCTTCTTAATCTTCCAAAACTCGAGCCAGAATTGAAGAAAAATTATATTGAAAAACACCTTCTCACTCTAGGGCACTCTCTCTCACTCTAGAATATCAGATTATGTCTCAAAAATGGCCCAAAGAGTGTATTTAATGAAATAGAGTCGGGTTTTAAAATCTCAAAAATGGAGCTCCGGAATAAGGTATGCGATCGCATAACCGATATGCGGACCGCATATCTGTCGCATAATTGGTTACAATATAGCCAAAAGAACTGTCTGTGCGGTCACTATGCGGTCCGCATAATTGGTCACTATGCGGTCCACATAGCTGTTATGCGGTCGCATAATGCACCGCATAACAGTTATGTGGTCGCATAGTCGATTGCATAGTTGCTTCCAACTGATCCAATTAACTGCCTCACTCTGCGGCCATTATGCGGTCCGCAAAGTGGTTCTGCGGTTGCATAATGGACCACAAAAATGCACTTTTCTGCCAAAAATTTTCTTTTACTTTCCGGTGCATTGTTCAACCCAAAAAGTCCGAGCCACACGATGTTAAACTACAATCTTCAAACACGTAAGCCTAGTCCGGCACCATGAAACATTATTTTTTTTGCAAATTTTACCGGGCTTTACACTTAAGTACTTCGAAATTTTCCGGGGTGTTACATTCACACTCCGCTGTTAAAGTAAATCCTTAGCCACACGATGTACTCGAAAATCCTTAGGCACCACACTTTAATTCTTGAACCTACTAGAACCATTGTTGAGAGTCGCCCACTCTAAACCAGTCCCGATTTTATAACCAAACAACTAGTGCTTCCTTAGCATACGAATACTCTAAAGAAGCAACCGAATGAATCATTTCTCTTGCACATCACATTTAAAAAGAAATATCAAATCCGGGTCATTCCACAACCTTCACATATCAATAAGGTGAAATGTAGCACACATCCATCAAATTCCTTGCTCGAATTCACCACTGATGTTCTCTTACGCAGTCATAACTAATCCACTAACATATAGATAACCAGAAGTTGCAAAGACACATAACCACGTGATGTAATCATTGATTGTTGGCACCCCCACTTTGCTTTGAGCCAAAATCGCAGAATCCAAGGACCCACGGTGACTTTTCCTCCTAGATACCCTGATCTCACATCGTTACTCAGCCAAATTTCTCACAAGCTTTTGTTTCACTAATCATAACACATCCCGAATCATCAGCCATAACCGCACACTTGGCCTCTTGACAGTTGCACCATCTTTTTCAAGTTATCCAAGCCCCATACCGTAGAACATGCATCCTATTGGATAGAAGGTATAATCCTCAGAGGAACTTCATCAGAAATCACGCAACTCCTAACCTTCTCAGGAGATAGCCCGCCTACATAACCCCATATTGACATCCTCTAACAACGTTGCCATGGTTATAACAACTATGAAATAAGTTAGTCCTCCAAAGTCCACACTCGTCCACCAGCGATAAGAGTCAGTTCATTCCATTAACATCAACTGAATGTCCAATAATTCATTTAAAACTTGAGCCTATATTGCATCCCAAAATGACAATCAAGCATTCCCATTCCTCTACATTCCAAGCAAACGCTTTTTGTCATATTCGAACTTCCTAAGTACAGAAACTACCACCTCAAATGAAATAAACAGAATTTATCATTTGTTCACCCACTATGATTTCTCAAAGCATGTGGCTATCCTACCAAAAAAATCCACACGATACACTACCATTCCCACTATGGTTTAACCATCTTCCTATGAAAATTACTTGATTCCTGCTGCTCGTACTTGACCTGCTAACAAGACAACCACTGCGAGACATATCCCACCATGTCCCCTTTTCATAATCTGCCACCAATCATGCCTCCCCAAATCACGATGTATCTCCGTAGCACCTGAACTAAAAGGTTGACATCAACTCTAAGACTTCTTAAGGATCATCCCCCTCAAACCATCAACACTTGAAACACCGATTCGACCCTGAAGTCGTAACACACCGTCATCTTTGATAATCGCTTCTTAGGTACCACTTCGCAATACCGTGCTCCCAAAGCCCAACAAATGAGGACCACCATACTGACGAGTCCTAGTACACCCAATAAGGATGACGACACCACAACACAAATAAGAATTCTACTAAGTTCGAAAATATCCAATATCGCTACTCCGCCAACCAAATCCTAATCATGCATAATCTTATTGCCTCTCTTATACTAGAATTAAATAACGAATCTTCCAATCACGAACAAAATAATCCTCCCCCTGAAGCATTCACTGTCGTAACACAAAAGTGAACACCATATCATCCACACCAATACTGTGTGATAACAACACGAGAAATATCACAAAACATCGTGTATAGACCTGAACTCATGGGCAACACCAACACTGAACTGAAATGACTGAACACCCCTCCACACGGCGATGATAGTAGTTCACACGCCTACGCAGGAAAAAACATCTTGCACCACATCTATAACATCTCCATAATTCGTCGGTGCCCAACTAATATCAAGTGATCAACGTCGTATTCAAATGAGTAGGAAGGAACTGAAGACATACGCTTCAACCGAAATCATGTTGCACGATGAGGGATAAAGAAAAGAGAAGTTCCCCTAACAATCTTGTAGCCTCTCAAAGATAAGTACAGACGTCTCCATACCGATCCATAATACTCTACTAGACTTGCTCATGACTTGTGAGACCTAAGTGAACCTAGTGCTCTGATACCAAGCTGTCATGACCCAAAATATACCAAAGGTCGTGATGGCGCACAACACTACCATTAGGCAAGCCAACAATTAAATCAATACGTAAATAGTTAATGAAAAATGAACTTCGAGACAATTAAAGAAATAAAGAGTGAAAATCATTTGTTTTCCTAAAAGGTATAGATGTTATCATTTTAAATGTTCGAATGTGGCCAAAATAAAAACCTAAAATCATAACAAGATATAACCAAGAGCAAAATCTAAATCCCTAAAACCATGTGTCATAAGTGAATGAGCATCTACTAGCAAGTACAATACTAATACAACATTTGTCTTGAATATAAAATAGACAGGATATAATAAAAGAATAAGATGGGGACTGCATATGTTGCGGATTGTAACATGGAATGCATCTCACCACAAGTCACCTCAGCAACTGTACCTATGCGCCAAGATGAACACCATATGTACTTGTCTTAGTACTTACACAATTAGTACGTAAGTGTAGTATGAATGTATAAATTAACGCGTACCCAGTAATTATCTAACCTAGCCTCGAATAAGTAGTGATGAGGGGTCGACATCGACACTTACTAGTGGTCCAACAACCAAAGTACAATAAAGTACACAGGTATGAGGCATATCAAGTACAATCAACGAAACAGATATATGCGCATAACACGATCCTCAACAATAAAGTAAATACGTCCTCAATTACCCGATACTACCTCGAATGGAATACCTAGTCAACACCTAATAATAAGTACAATGTCTCCTTATCAAATATTATGAACGATTCAACTGAGGCGAGCGACCCGATCCCATAAGAGTAATGGCACAATATCCTGCCGTGGTGTATGGCCTGATCCATAATACTTCACTTTTAATGGCCTCTTTTCAAAAATTAGCATCTATTGACCTCATTGCTTCATCATAAGTATTAGGGTCTTCTTCTATTAAATAGATAGACACTAATTCATCATTTAAAACATCAAGATCAAGATTTTTAGTCAAGATAGTAGTGATAAAGTCAGGACCAAATGTCACCACCCTAATTTGCCCTCCGTAGGATGTCGTGATGGCACATAGTCTATGCGACTAGGTAAGCCTAACAATTGATAACAACTGAACAGATATAATTAACAAAATACTAAAACCCAATCTGATAAATTCATATAAACTTCTGGAAAAAAAAATCTCAGCCAAACACTCCCCAAGAACAGTGGAACAGAGTCATAAGCTCTACAGAGTAAGCTAAAGTGTGTAGTACATCATTGTCTGAAAGAAAATGCAACAATAAATAAGAATAAGGTAAGGTGACTCCGAGGCATGCGGATGTGGAGCAGGTATACCTTGAAATCTCCAAAGCAACAACTCAAATCAACTCTACCATCCGGCACGAGCAGACGTACCTGGATCTGCATAAAAATTGTGCAGAAGCGTAGTATGAGCACACCACAATGGTACCCAGTAAGTATCAAGCCTAACCTCAGTAGGGTAGTGACGAGGCCAGGTCAAGACACCTACTAGGATATAAATAAATAGTATGAAATGTAATAAGGATAAATAATGGCAAGCGAACAAATAACTGATACGAAACAAGATAATATCATGAACTAATACCGGAAATTAAACATGGAAACAACATAAAAGAAGAAACTGAAGAGAACCAAAATGATCATATGCGGACAACAACAACTAGAACAAAGAAGAACAAAACAACAAGAAACATTCCCGCCAAAGCTCTTTGCAACATGAGATAAACAACAAAATAACACAACAAAGTACCGCCTCATGTGCAATAAGAATCACCACCGAGGTACCGCCTCGTATAAATCAAGAATAACAACCGAGGTACCGCCTCGTATTCATATTTCACAATTTCAATCACAATATTTCCTTTTACTACCGCGTGAGCCTTACATTTCAAATAGGTTTTGAAAACAGTTTTCCCGAAATAGCTACACGCACTTTAGCCCACCTTATGAGGCCGCGTGGCTTCACGTAGTTCCCCTACAAGCAACACGCAAATAAGTTCCACCTTATACCGCCGCATGCACATTAACCCCAAGCCTTATACCGCCGCATGCACGTAATTATCACATTACAATAACAACTCGCACCACAAGTGCCCATATATCATATTTTGCCAACAATCAACAATATCAATGTTTCCGTGACAATAGCCCACAGCTCCACCACAACGGGTACAAGAATATCAACAATAACAATGAATGTAAAATGCTCAACAAGGAAGATGTTCAACAATAATAATTTCTCCTCAACGTGATAACGGCTTTCACAACGTCAACACCAATAACTCAACAATGAGAGATAATGCATAATCGCGTTATTTAATAAGAATAACTCACAATGGAAAATCTAACCTGTAACAATAGCTTCAAATAATGGAAATCAACAATGAAAGAGATAACATGTAACAATAATAGAGGCAACAAGTTCAACTAAAGCATGAGAGCAATTTATCAATTAGAATGTAGAACAAGTGTTAACGAAATCATTTAAGGCATGTAAGTATAGACTAACACAAGTAGGAATAGATTGCCTATGAGAATTTAGAACATGATACTACAATTCAATTAAAGCATGGAAAGAGTCTAAGTAGCCTAAACTGGTCAAATACCACGTATAACCCGTGTACCCACTAGTCACCTTGCTTACACGACTTTTACATATCACAAATGAATTAAACAATACCAATCCCAATGGGTAGTTTTCCCCACATAAAGATAGGCAAGACACTTACCTTAACTAGGCTAATTCAACACTAGAAAATAGCTTTTCCCTTAAAATTTGCCTCCACACAGCTCAAATCTAACCAAAATCGACTTAATATTATCAAACAATGCTAGGAAAATCAATTGAAGTAGATAAAGCTAAGATCTTTACACTTTTTCAAAAACTCAATAAACGTCAATCCGGGGCCAAGGCGGTCAAAACCCAGGTCCAATGGTAGATTCTGTCTACCCATGACCCCACGAGTTCATATATGTGATTAGTTTCAAAATCCGAGTCCAAATCGACTATCAAAACTCAATTTTTTATATTTCAAAAACTTGACAAGGTTTCACAAACTTTCACTTTGATTCACATGATTTTTTGTGTTAAAATCTAAGACATATTGATGGAATATGATTAGAAATAGATTAGAATCACTTACCCAAGGTTTTTAGGTAAAAATCCCCTCTCCAAATCGCCTCCTACTGAGTCTAGGGTTCAAAAATATGAGAATGAGAGATGAAATCCCGACTTTCAGCCATTATGTTCAGCTGCAGTTATTGCAATTGTGATACGGGTTCGCAATTATGATACAGGTTCGCAATTTCGATACGGGTTCGCAATTGCGAAGAAAATCTCGCAATTGCGGCACTGATAGGCATGGGAAGCTCTTCGCAAATATGAAGATGGGTTCGCAATTGTGAACCATGCTGCCCTCGCAAAAGCGACATATTTGTTGCAAATGAGACCTACCCTCAATCCCAGACCACTTCGCAATTGTGAGCCTGGCATCACAATTCCGAAACCTGAGGCCCCCCTGCTAAGCTCGCAAATGCGACCCTGGTGTTCGCAATTGTGACACCAGAGCACCAGACACCAGATTTTAGCAATTTCAGTCCAAAGCACTCAGGAACATATCTGAAACTCATCCGAGCCCTCAGTGTTTCAAACCAAACCTCCACACAAGTCTTACAATATCATATGAACTCACTCGCATGATCAAAATAAAAAAATAATATCTAAAACTAAGAATTTAACTCTAAACGCATGAATTTCAAAGTAAAGTTCAAACATTTCTAAAGTTACAACTAAACGTCCGAATCCTATCAAATCAACTCCAAACGATACCAAAATTTGCAAGCAAGTTGTAAATACCATAACAGACCTATTCCAAGTCCAAAATCAAATTTTGAGCTCGATAGCTAAAAGTCAACCTACAATCAAACCTTTCAACTTGAAAATGCCAAATTTCGACAAACTAACATAAATCAACCTACAGTCTTCCAAAATTAATTCCGGGCATACGCTCAAGTCAGAAATCACGATATGAAGCTATTGGAGCAATAAAAATATAGTTCCGGAGTCGTATTTACAAAAGTCAAAGTTTGATCAATATTTCTAATTCAAACTTCTAAGTCAAGAATCAAAGGGTCCAAATCAACCTGAAAGCTTTCCTGAACGAAACTAACCAACCCCGCAAGTCATAAAATCATAAACACACATGTGTGAAGCATAAAAAGGGTTAATGGGGCGCAATTACACAAAATAACTGATCGGGTCATTACACCAAATCCGGCTTCAATTCTACGTCTCTTAATCCTTCTAAGTTTATTTTCATGCTCATTAGCAGTAACACTAGAAGAAGGCACAATATGAGAACTAATAGAAATCAATATAGAACCATTATTAGACACATCACTAGGCACATTATGTTTTAATGTAAAAACATGTTCAAAAAATTCTGCATCTCTAGATTCACGAATAAAATTATCATTCAAAGACATAAATCTATACGCAATACTATTTTGAGCATAACCAATAAAAATAGCATCAAAAGTCTTGGGTCCAATAGTTACTTGTTTAAAATCAGGTAGACCAACATTAGCCAAACATCCTCACACTTTCAGAATTTTTAAGTTAGGGGCAAACCCTTTCCATAAGCCATACAGGGTTTTATCTAAATTTTTGTGAGGGACTTTATTAAGAACATAGCATGCGGATAAAACAGTCCCCCCTCACATATTATCAGATAAAGCCGAATTCAAAAGCATAGAATTCATCATTTCCTTAAGGGTTCGAATTTTCCGTTTGGCTAAACCATTTAGTTGGGGGAATATAGGGAGCACTAACCTCATATATAATACGATTTTTCTCACAAAAGGAATCTAGAGAATTAGTATCACAACCTTTGTCAGACCTAAATCTCTTAATTTTTCTGTCTAATTAATTTTCTACTTTTGCATTGTATTTTCAAAAACATGCTTTCAGCCTCATCTTTTGACTTAAGAAGATATACTTTAGTGTATTTAGAAAGTCATCTACAAACATGATGTAGTAATTCTTTTTGCCCTTACTAATAGTGTTCTTGAAATTTGCTAAATCTGAATGCACTAGTTCAAGCAATTTTGTCTTTCTACTAATTATATTCTTAAAAGGCTTTTTGGTATGTTTCGCTTCTACACAAATAGGACACTTAGAAAAACTATCAACATTAACTGCAGGAATTAATTCTATTTTTTTAAGTTTATTAATAGAAGCAATATTAACATGACCTAGTCTACTATGTCACAAAGCAATAAACTTAGCAATATAAGCAGAATTAGAAGTACCAGCATTATTTGTAATCTATTGAACGACGTTCAGTAAAAATAAACCTCCACTGAGGTAAACCTTTCCAACAAAGTCTCCCAAACGAGAAATAACAACTTTATATGCTTCAAAAATAAGTTTAAGACCTGCTTTGTTGAGAAACTCACCAGAAACTAAGTCTCTACGAAGGAAGGGTATGTATAGAACATTGTTCAAGGCTAAGGTTTTTCAGAAGTTATCTTAAGGAGATTTTTCCTTTGCCCATAACTCCAGCCATAGCGGAATTACCCATGTAGACACACTCGCCATCAGTAGATTCCTCAAAATCGTGAAATAACTCCTTGTTAGCGCAAAGGTGCCTTGAAGCGTCGGTGTCCACTATCCAGTTACTCTTGTTAGCCACCATGTTTTTCTCAACGACCATAACAACAATGACATCACCACGCTCAGTAAGGTATCTTCGACTGGAGTTTCCCTCCATGCTTTGAGCTTTGTCCTTGTCTCTAGTTACACTGGAAAGCCTTGTGACCATTTTTCTGCAGACATAGTAAGGTCCTTTCGACTTTTGAATTTGGCCTCCGGCTTATTGAAGTAATTCTGCTTATTCACATGTCCTTTCTTCTAGCATTTCTTCTGTTTTTCTTTAAACCTGTCTTTTAGAAAAGTACTAGAATATTCCACAAGATTAATTGTAGAAGAATTAAGAGAGAGATATTTCATCTTATCCTTAAGCCATTCCGCCTCCTCATCTTTGAGATAGTTTGCTTCCTCAATCCTCATGTGACTGATCAGTTCTTGAAGAGTTAAGTTTTTCTTCTTGTGTTTCAGTTGATTCATGTAATCACTCCAGGAAAGTGAAAACTTTTCAACCAGAACATGAGCCCGAAGAATCTCACACATCTCCATGCCTTCATTCAGAACATCTGCAGTCAAGTTCTCATACTCGTGAACCTGCTCCATGATTGGCATATTATCAACCATCCGAAATTTGATCCACTTTTCAACCACATACTTCTTTTTTCCTGCATCATCTGCACAATATTTCTTCTCCATATTGCTACATGACTTTAGCAGATTTATAATTTATAAACAACTCAAACAGAGGGTTAGTCATATGGTTAAGTAAATGCCCTCGAACAGTTTTATTATCCTTTTTAAATTTCTTTTTAGCAGCATCATCAGCAACAACATTAGCAGTACTATTAGAAACGACATCAACAGGAGGTTCGTTAAACAAAACATAATCAACTTCTAATTGTTCAAAGAAAATCAGAAGTTTTTGGGACCAATGCTTATAGTTGTTTTCATCCAAAGGCTCAAGCTTTGGCAAGTCAGGAAGTGTTTTGTTAAGAGAACTAGCCATTGATCAATATTGTAAATTCGCTTTCAAATTGTAGGAAAAATAACTGATAATATTGACCAAGAACAAGAAGGAAACAAAGAATAACTTATCGAAAATACTGTTGTCGTGGCAAGACACTGCCTTGAAAGCGATTTTGGCCCTACTGAGTGCAAATCGTTAAAATCAGTTGCTCCCCAAGGTTCCATAGCACCTCCAAACATGCGCACTCGTGGCTGGAAGAATGGAGTTTGCACAAATCAATTGCCGAGTAACCGACTGAAGAAGACGGAAAAATGAAGGTATTTTCTGTGTTTGATAATTCACAAAGAAGACTGCTTTTCGTAGGCTTAAAAAATGAAGAATTAATTTTTTTGTTAGCAAAACCAGATTTGGATTATGCCACACATATATCTCGCGTGCGGGGAGGGGGGGGGGGAGGAATCAACCCATTTTGCCTTCAGGACCAATTTCTCACGTATGCTAGGCCACTCCCTTTTAAAGAGAAGCCCAACAAAGACCAATTCAATATAAAGAGAAAAAGAAACTTTCCACTACCATTGAGAGACTTTGTCTTTTATAAAAGACAAAGAAGTGAGAAAAAAAGGAACTACAAAGAAATTTTTAGCATATATGATGCTTATAAGCCATATTATTTTTAATAATACCAACATATATGACGCTTATAAGCCATAGTTTATGACTTTTAGATATTTTTAGGCTATTGAGCCATATGTTCCACTTAATGTTATGCATGTTTTATGAGATGTTGCTTGTATGTTCATGATGATGGGTGTTAGATATGTTTAGTTGATTCGCTCTATAAAATTTAAAGATATCGAATGTCGTCCATGTGCTCCTTCAAAATTGAGGCGTGACACATTAGGTTTACGTCCCATTTAGATGTTATTAGATGCTTCAGGACCGCTGTGGATATATTAAATTTGGCATATGATATTTTATCAGTATTATTCTGACTAATTATTGAGGCGTGACACATTAGGTTTACGTCCCATTTAGATGTTATTAGATGCTTCAGGACTGTTGTGGGTATATTAGATTTGGCATATGATATTTTATCAGTATTATTCTGACTAATTATTATAATATTACTATACATTCGACTATTGCGTATGAATATGATGTTATGCTTTGCGAAATATTAGATAAATGATAAATGTTTGACACTCATTAAATGGGTAAGTCTAAAGATAAAGTGCATTTTAGGGCAAATATGCAAATGATCCTCACAAAGTAGATATTCATTTTACCAATTGACAATCATCTTGATCTAACCATTAGTAAAAGCAGGCACAATGTATCCACAAGAAGCACATATTCAAAAACCATGACCTGAGGAATCAACAATTCCCTATGCTTATCCACAACTAGTTGGTACAAAACAGATAATACAACTGGCCACGGAAAAACAACTGGCAAGCACTCGAGTCAGTAGTTGTTGGAAAGGATATATATGACGAGCGTAACACCTAAACGTTCCTAAGCGACACAGCCTCCACACACGATCCCCCTGCTGTCGAAACCAAGCGAGACATTAGAGATTGAACAAATAGAAGATCAACAATCAACAAATATATCATGGTTTCAACTTTCATCTGTAGAGTTAAAAATATTGGCAGAGCAATCAAAAGATTTTATAAATGTGGACCACCTGCAGATGCCTATCGTTAGTGAGAGCAACCAAGGATGCCTCAATATTATGGCATATGGAGAGAAAGATTCAGTGTGTTCTTAGAATTTTGGAACAAACCGTACAGAACTGAAACTAGAAAAGCACTGATCAATAAGGGTGTGTTTGGTATTAAAGAAAATGTTTTTTCATGGAAAATATTTTCCTAGAAAATGCTTTCTAGGAAAATGGTTTTGTCAATTATTTTGCCTTGTTTGATTGGTGAGTGGAAAAAAATTTCGGAAAATATTTTTTAGTGTTTGGCTAGAGAGTAGAAAATATTTTTTTTTTTGAGGGGTCGGGGTAGGGTGGGAGGGGGGATGGGGTAGGGGCAGGGGGGTTGGGCGAGGGGGAGTTGAGGATGGGGCGGGGGTAGGGTTTGGGGTGGGTGTGGTAGGGGTAGGGGTGAGGGTTGGTGGGGGTTGGTAGGGATGAGGAATAGGATGAGGAATAGGATGAGGAAGGTTGAAAAAGAGTTTTGAAAAATATTTTTCCAATGAGTTAATGAGAGAAATATTTTTTAAAATATTTAAGCCAACCAAATATCGAAAAATTGGAAAACCCTTCATACAAAACACACCCTGAGCCAGAAACAATTGCCTTGCTTGCTTATGACTTATAATCAGACAACACTAGATCCAATTTCGCATGCTCTAATGAAGCATATTTCCGAAGTTACTTCTTAACCTGGTAATAGCAAGTAGTGTAGTTAAAAAAAGAAAAAGAAAATATGAAACGTACCAACTCCAAGAAAGAGGCACTTCGCAACAGGTATCGGGCTTTATTCACACATTGCATAAACATTTTCACTCTATGTTGTTTGCCAGATTAGTATCTTTATGTCAATTGACCGTTATAGTTTTCTTTTCAAACTCATTTTGCTAGTTTAACAAAATATCCAAAAGTGAGTTCAATGTTGTGGTTGTGGTTTGCACTTGATGAAGCATCTGACTTTAAGTTTCTTTTTGTGTTGCTAATGCAAGCGATCAGGCTAACTCATAAGGATACAGATGTTTAATAGCATAAGGTCCAATTCGTCTTGACAAGATACATATTAAAATGCTGAACTTACACAATTGAGCAACCAGTGCTTCTGCGCCTTTTCTTCCTCGGCACCTCCTTCCTCCTAGGAGGTTGAAGCACAACCTTGATTGCAGTGTCAAAAACAGCTTTCACATTCTGACAGATACATAAAACAGTTTAGTAAAAAGGCAAACTTTATATATTGTAGTAGATTAATAGCGAAAATTTTCCTAGTAGTCAACATGTAGCTGATAATACTGTTGGTATTCTGGAAAATTTATTTTGTAGCACACTTGAAATAAATACCTGCTGTGTTTTAGAGCTGCACTCTATATAAGCTGCTGCACCAATTTGTTTCCTTAGCTCTTCACCCTACAGTGGAGCCAACTGAATTATTGTTGTACAATCTATACTGAGCATTTTCAAATTCAAAATGATATAGTCAGTACCATATCAGGTGTTATAATGTTTGAACCCATATGATCTGCTAGATACCGATTATCTTCTCGAAGATCTGTCGCGAAATTAATCACAGGTTATAATACTATGGACTAGGAAGAAATCTCGGGACATCCACCAGCTCCACAAAGAGTAAATCATGATCGTAATTGTATCAGTTCAATACATACCTAATTTTGTCCCAACGAGCACAATTGGAACATTGGGTGCGAAACGACGAAGTTCAGGCATCCACTGCATACAATTCATAATAAAATTAAATCCTTGTAACTGAGAATTGCTTTTATTGGAGTAAATCTATTCATTTAGGAGAAAGATTTTTCATTTTTCAAAGAATGAGACCAATGTGGCTATTAAGTCGATAAAGTGTTGGATAATAATAGTACCTTTTTTAGAACATTTTCGTAGCTGGCCCGGCTGATTAAAGAGAAAGCTAGCACAAAGATGTCTGCACCCCTATAGCTTAGTGGTCTCAGCCTGCTATAATCTTCTTGACCTTTAAGACACAGTTAGAAAACCATTAGCAAGTAGTATATTACTAGAAGCTAAGATACCTAATTTCATTTGGGAAAAATAAGAAAATAAAAATCAATCATTAAATAAAAAGTGGAAGTACCTGCAGTATCCCACAACCCCAAATTGACAATGCTCCCATCCACAGCCACATTAGCACTGAAATTGTCAAACACAGTTGGAATATAATCCTGCAAGTAAAAGCCCAAAATAGCTAGGTTAACCAATAGAGTACTGCTAAACTAGCTACCTACTTCCCTGGGGACAAATGAAGAACAAGGTTTCTTTTAAGTGAAAGAATCTTTTACATCCAAATCCCAGAAAAGAAAAGAAATTAAGGAAAAATAAAGAAACAGGAACAAGTAAAACCACAATCTCTTTCCAAATGAGGTAAAGAGGAGGGTTGGGTAAGTAGAAACTCACAGTGGGGAACTTGTTACTAGTGTAACAAATGAGCATGCAGGTCTTGCCAACAGCACCATCACCTACAGTTACACATTTGATGAACTTTGAAGCACTCATCTTCTCACAAACTTCTACAGAGAAGCACTTACTTGTATTTAAACGTCTTTTTTCAAGTTAAAGGAAAAGGAGAGTATCAAAGTGTGAAGGAGTTTCTTGAAGACTGACCCCTTGTTAGTACAGACAATAAGATACAGGTAGAGAGAGGACCAGGACCCCCTCTTCTAGTTTCAAGAAAAACACATTAAATAAACTACAGAGAGTGGCAGATATAGAAAGAGGGGAGTCAAATTAACTTTTTCAAACCTCTCAATAAATTTGAAAATCTTTCTATTGAAAAAGGTTGGACGATGTGGATGTGGATGTGGATGTGGATGTAGATGGGTCCCCTGTTTTCAAACGGCTCAAAACGACTTTTGTGGGCAAGCTGGTTTCCATCTTTTGCTACACTATCCTCCTGCTCTCTGCCTTGTACCACTCATTTGCTTCGCCAAACTATCATTGGCATAACACTATGGACAACTAATAAGAGGCGGATCTACAGTGTAAAAAGTGGTTCACATGAATCCGTAATTATCGGGTTAAAGTATATATATGATGTACATAATTTGGCAAAAATATATATACCAATGAATAGAATGTGTAACAATTCAATTTCTCATTTTGAATTTTAGGGTCTCATTTCATGTTTTCAGACTTTCTATGGGTTTGTATGAAGTTTTTGGATTTATTGGTATATGCTTGAATTGGGACCCGAGAGGCTCGGTGGTGTTTAAGCGCACTTTTAAACCATATTGCAGTTTTTTGTTTTTGGGTGGTGTTGATGAGTTGTGTGATCGCAGTCAAACGATGGGATCGCAGTGGTTAAGGATATGGGCTTCAATGATATCGCGTGATCACGCAAGGTAGGGGGTAGGTTAATATGTGCATCGTGATCGCAATTGTGTGTGCACAATTGTGATGTGTTTCATCCGGCTAGTTCGATCTCATTGGCTAGTTGTAATCGCATTAAAGACTACTTCAAATATAAGAATATATTTTTGGGGCAATTTTATTCATTCTTCCATCGTTTTTAAATTTATTGAGCTCGATTTTGGATGATTTTTTTCAAGAATTTCAACTAGAAGTTGAAGGTAAATATTCTCAACAAGTACTGCTGGAGTCCTACTACTCTAAGCAAAATTAGGAGTGGTTTGGGGCAACCACTATATGCTGATGATTTTACTACAAGCTATGCTAGAATATCTTTTGCTAGAATCCTTGTGGAAGTGGATGTCACTAGGGAATTACCTAGTAGTGTCAAGGTCAAGGATCCAAAAGGGAGGGTGTCTGAACAAGTATTGTGGTATGACTGAAACTAATCTATTGTCCTAAGTGTTGGCAATTAGGGCATATGTGTCAAACTGAGAGGCAACAGCAGAATCAGAATGAGAGTAAACTAGTGCCACAACAGAAGGCCAAGCCACAGCAGCAGAAAACAGAATGGAAGGTGGTTGGAGCTAATGACAAAGCCAAACATCAGGAGCTTGTTGAAGCAACAGAGGCAACTCAACAGGATGGAATGCCAACAAAGCAGACAATGCTTGATGATGCTGGAGATTGGAGAGAAGTGAGGGGCAGATCAGCAACAAATAATCCACAAGTGCCTCAACATGGTAATCATGTAACTGTCATAAATGGATTTAAGATGCTGGTTGAAGGAGGACACCCTAATGAACAGAGCTCAAATCAAATTCAGACTGTAAAATATAGAACATATGGGAAGGGTGAGACTGCAGGGTATAGGGATACTCATAATCCTCAAACATGATAATAGTTGCATGTAATGTGAAGGGGTTCAATAAGGTGTTCAAGCACAAGGAGATGGAGTTGTTTCTGAAGAAGTAGGTTGATCATGGGTGATTTTAACTCTATACTATCTACTGATGATAGAAGCCATGGCAGTGAAGTACAAGAGCATGAAACCAAGGACTTCAAAGAATTCATAGAAAATTGCAGGATGAATGAAATGCCAACAGTTGGAAGAACATATACATGGAATAATAACCATGTGTATAGTAGGATTGATCGAGCTATTGTAAATGCTGCTTGGATGGTCAACATGCCTCCACTACAAGTTCAGGTAATGGATCCTCATTTCTCAAATTATTGCCCCCTGAGCATACAGATAGAAGCTTCACCTCAGACTGGAAAAAAAAAATATTCAGATTCTATAATTACTTAGCTGAACATCTAGAGATTGGTAAGATAGTACAGGAAAATTGGGCCCTGACTGATGGGAAGATGTTTTGTATATTGTTGATACCCAATTTTGTCCTCATATTTTATAAAATATTCTATATGCTTTCGAAATATCATTTTGCATTATTACCCAATTTACAAGAGTCATATAAGTATTTTCTATAATTTCTTATAATTTTTAAAGCTTTAAAATTGATATTAAATATTTATTAATTATTCCTTCAAATTATTTTGGGCTGATTTAATCATCTAAATTTATTCTTTATACCCACATGTATGTTTTATAATATTTTACTTCATTTCATATAATTACATTTGTTTGTTTTTGAGCTATTTACATAATTTTTACAATAATAGCTTATATCCTATAAATAACTGCATTTATTATATTATTTATGCCAAAATAGTATTTTATATTTTTATAATGGTGAGTTATTATTTTCAAGCATTTTTCATAGCATAAATAATATTTTTATCATTTATTAGACGTTTTAATAATTCATTCTTTTGGTAAGTAAAGATTTTATTTACCAAGTATAATTATGTACAAACTAGCACATAACAGTACTTTGTCTAAGCATAGCTTCAGCTAGACATGAAGCCCCAGCTTGGAGTTACCTAATTACTGACTACCATTCTACTATACTCCTCGCATTCTTAGGCCATTTCTAGGCACCAATTCATCTGTTTCATTGTGCTCATTAGCCTAGGAAAACAACCAGCCCTCACATGGATTTCCTGAATGATCAGTCGAGTTATGGCTTTGGCTGATCTCTTCTTCTTTTGGAAAAAGATACAATTTCTCTCCTACCAGACATGATAAACCGTTGCTGCAAAGGTCATTCTACATACTGCAGCCCCAGCACTCTTGCCTTTCGCAAACTGCTCTATCCATTGGATCTCTTCTTGCCACTTTTTCTTCACTCTCTGTATTCCTTGCCAGTACAGCAGCTGCTGCCATATGCTTCCAGTGACTTCATACTCAAAGAAAAGATGTTGCACTGTTTTATTCTCCTTTTCACATAAGTGGCATAGTTGATCTGGAATGATACCCCATTTGGCCAATCTGTCTTTTGTAGCAAGCCTATTAAGCAATGCTAATATCATGATAAAGGTCCACTTTGGCAATCCCTGATTATTACATACTAGCTTTCTCCATGTCGCCTTCTGGAATTCACCTTGCATATCTTTATAGATTTGTCGAATTGAGAATCTTTTCATCTGAGAAATATCTTTTTCAGTGTATCTAGCAGCCTTAAAGTAGTATTTAGGCTTGAAAAGTTTCTGCATGATCTAAGAAGCATTGTTTGGTTCTGTGCCCCATACAGTTTTGTCTTTAATGTAGTATGAATGTACCCATATCACCCATAATTTCTCCTTTTTTGTGAAGATGCTCCATAAGAGCTTACATATTGCTGCTTTATTCCACATCTCAACATCAACGAAGTTAAGGCCCCCTGCTACCTTTGGAGCACAAAGCTTTTTCCAAGCAATTAGTACATTTTTAGTAGGTTCAGCAGCCCCTGTCCATAGAAATCTTCTACATATAGCCTCAATGAACTATATTATTTTGTTTGGTAAGATGAATACTTGAGCCCAGAAAGTTTGGACAGCAAATAAAATACTTTTCACTAGCATAGCTCTTCCTGCATAGGATAGAACTTAAAAGTCCAGTTCTGAACTCTTCCTAGCATCTTATCGATCAGTGGTTCACATTGAACAGTTGTTAGTCTCTTTGTGCTAAGGGGAACTCCCAGATATCTACATGGTAGATCACTTTTAGAGTAGCCAAGTAGCTCCATAATTTGTTTCTGCACCTCACAACTAACTCCACCAAAGTAGACATTGCTTTTGTTTAGATTTGCTACTAAACCTGAGGCTGCAAAAAATATTTGGAACTAGTTGTAACGTATACTTACAGACTGAAGATCTCCTTTACAAAATAATAACAGGTCATCAGCAAATCCAGTTGCACCAGATTGATTTTTGAACATTTTGTGTGAAATTTGAAGTTCTTTTTCTCCTTCAAAGGCTTTAGTAACCTACTCAAGTATTCCATAACCATTAAAAATAGAAATGGGGATAGGGGATCTCCCTGTCTTAGTCCTTTCTTTGTCTCAAAGGGTACTGTTGGCTTGCCATCGATAAGTACTGAATATGAGACTGAACACAAACATGCCATTATCCATTTGACAAATATCTCAGGAAATCTCAGCAGCTTCGTCACTTGCTCAATGAAAACCCATTCAACAAAATCATAAGCCTTTTGCATATCAATTTTTAACATGCACCTTGGGGATATATTCTTCCTCCTATACCCTTTAATTAGCTTATAGATCATAATTATATTATATGTAAATAATCTCCCATGTACAAAGGTTGTTTGACAGTTGTCAATTATATCATGCATGACTCCCTGCAATCTAGATGTTAGAACTTTAGAGATAATCTTATAAAGGATTGTGCAGCAAGAAATTGGCCTGAACTCCTTGATATTGGCTGGATTCTTCACTTTAGGAATCAAGGTGATGGTTGTGCAGTTGATGGACTTGCATATTTCAGCAGTATGAAAGAACTCCATCACTGCATAAGTGACTTCCTCTCCTAAGATTGGCCATATTTTTTTAAAAAAGAAAGCATTGTATCCATCATACCCTAGTGCTTTATTATCCTCAATATGCATCATAGCTTGTTTTATTTCCTCCCTTGTGATTGGTCTGATGAGCTGCAGTTTTTGGCTATGACTTAAGGTGTAACCATTCTGCATAATGTTTGGCAGGACAACTGGTAATTGAGTCGCAGCTGACCCAAGTAGTACTTTGTAAAAACTTAGGATCTCCTTTTCAACTTCATCAGGATGGTTCAGTATTTGCCCTTCACTACTAGTCAACTTGCCAATGTGGTTCCTTGCTTGTCTATTTTTCATACAAACATGGAAGTATGCTGAGTTTGAGTCTCCCAATTTGAGCCATTGCACTCCGTATTTCTGTTTCCACACACTCTCCTTAACCATCAGCCATTTCTCCAATTCCATTTTTGCTAGTCTTTCCTGTTCCATTGGTTCTGAGTCACCATCAAGAATGTGCATCTTATTCTGGATGGTGTTTAGCTTGTACCTTGTCGTCTGAATCTTGTTTTCTACTCCACTAAACTCTTGCTTATTCAGCTGTTTTAGATTGCCTTTCAGCATTCTAAGTTTCCTCCATACATTCATCATACATGTGCATATACTCTTCTGCCTCCAGCATTGCTGCAATACTTTATCACACTCCTCATGATTTGCCAAGCAATTGAGGAATTTGAAAGGCCTACTTTCTTGCTCAGAGATATCATCAAATCCTACACTTATTGGGTAGTGATCAGAGAAACCAGGATTCATAACAACCCTTGTCATATGTGTCCTTTTTTGCACCCATTTAGAGTTCACCGGGATTCTATCAATTCTACTGTGTATCTGATTATTTGTCCACGTGAATTTTCTTCCTAGTGTCTTTAGCTCCTCAAGCCCACTATCAAGCATAAAGTTTTTGAAGTCCCTAACTTCACTTTCCTGAACTGGATTCCCCTGTATTCTATCTTCATTGGATAAAATGGTGTTGAAATCACCCATTACCAGACTTGGTCCACTTATACCATTTAGTAGTATCTTCATGTCCTCCCATTACCTCTTCCTATCTTGAATAGTATGCTTTTCATATACTGTACAAAAATTAAAATTGGAACTATGCTGACTTGTCCCAGTATGAATTGTTCACGGGTTTTGATCAAAGAGAATGTCACTTGCATTTGATCCCATGTTATCCATTTTCTACCTCCTGATGCATCTTCATAATTGTCTACCCACTTCCAGTTGTTTAGGCTCTTCTTCATTATTGTTGCTGCATTTTCCTTTTTGACTCTATTTTCTATAATAGCTATTAGTACTACCTTATTCTCCTTATAAAATATTTTGAGCTCTTTTTTTTATAAACTTTATTCATCTCCCTTACATTCCAAGTTACAATGTTCATCAGCATAAGTTGGATTGTTGTAGGGTACCTCCTCTATCACACCTGTTCTGCTGTCCTCTAGTATTGTGAGCCTCAGACATTTGTACTATTTTTTGTGTTGTGTCCACTAGGGCCTTGAAAGCATTCCTAATATCAACTTCACTCTCCTTTGCAGTTGCTACATTATTCTTTAAGGCAAACTTTCCTCTAGCAAGTTGCCAATTCTTATCTGGTTTTACTTAGATTACTTGTTCACTGCGTGCACTCTCCATTTGGTCAAGGAATCTGCCTTGTGTATCAATTTTATCTGTTGCAGGGTCCAGTTTCCTCACTGCTCTCCATTCTTGCTTTAGTTTCACAGTAATACCTTTTTGTAATTCACCATCGAGCTTCTGTTTCTTTTGATCTCTGCATGAATGACCCAACTGACAACAAGTTTGATAGTAATGTGGTTTCCAATCATAGTGCATTATCTTCTCCAACACCTTACCCTTAGGATCGTGTAGTTTGATCTTCTGAGGTAGGCCTGGTGATGTCCATTTCAATCAGAATTCTAGCATAGGTAATCCTCTCTGTAATTGTAGTACATCCATCCGCATATAGCGGTTTGCCTAAGCCACTTCTAATTTTAGTCAAAGCCTGTTTACTCCAGTAATTCAGAGGCAAATTAGGGAATTTAACCCATAGTGGAATAGTTTTTAGTATCTCTTCATTGAAGTCAAAGGTTTATGTCCATGGCCTCATGATAATAGGCCTGCTATTGATAGTGTATGGTCTATTCATCAGTACATCTTCCCTCTTTTCGCTGCTAGACAACAAAATTACAAAGTAGCCATCATTATGGAAAAGTACCTTTGGTTTTTTGACCCTGCTCCACTGGCTTGCTATGAATCTTTCAATTGCCCCAATGGTCGGAGTATTTCCCACCACATATAGTATCACAGCTCAATTCCACTTCTGGTTTTCCTCTTCAAGGTCTTCTTCTAACAATTGAACTACTATTTCTCCAACTTGTATCACCGGAGGGATGTATGATAAGTTCATCCTTTTTGCAGCAAGTTTATTCTCCTGAAATAATCTTGCCCAAGATCTGCCGCCTTCTCCAGCTTTCTCATCAACTTTATCTTGTGTACTCCTCTACTCTTTGCTCTCTGCAACTTGTTGCTCTGCTATTGGGCTTGCATGCATTGTTCCATTGGGGTTTGTTTTGCTAGTAGTCGCCTCACCTATTTGAATTGGTGATCTCGTTGCCTCCTTGACAGTTGATCTTACCGGAGTAGCCAATTTAACCCTAGAATCACTCAGATCTGGTCAATTAGGGTCACTCTCAGTGTCTTCTTCTTCATCTTGCATCTTTTCTTTGGCTTTAGCTATTTATTTTCCTTGTTCCCGCAGTATGATATTAGTAAGATTCTTCTCTACTACTGGCATTTTACTGGTGTTCCTCTTTCATCATCCTCTTCCCTCCATTTTCGGTGGATGCGCAGGTTAGCAAGGTCACCTAACGTTCGCTGAGAGAAAAAAGACCCTTTAATAATTTATTTTTAATTAAATTCGGGTATTTTAAATGCTGGCCCAAAATAGGACAAATTCCGGACCAATTCAATGGCCTAAACGTCCAAAATCCTTGACCCAATAACCCCAAGCCCAAACCAGATGAGCCCTTTAATAAACCCGGTCGCCACCCGCTCCTGTTGACCCGCCCTGCTCTTCTTTTCATCTCATCTGTTGATCTTAGAAATCAACTGTCACGACCCAAAAACCCACTAGTCGTGATGGCACCTAACCCAACCCGTTAGGTAAGCCAATTTCCAACTATCTAATTCCAATAAAATTAATTAAAAGAAAATATCTAAAACCGATACATCTCCCCAAGAACTGGTAGTACAAATCATGAGCTTCTCAGAATAGAGTATACAAAGCGGAAATGAAATAAATACATAGTCTGTTTGAATAATACATAAACAGAGCTTTTATAAATCTAAGGCTACCCTGAACAAGAGGCAGCTACAACAGGAACGCAGGTACATCTTCAAGTCCCGCAACCATCGAGCACAGCAACAACAACAGCCAACATCTGCACGCAATGTGCAGAAGTGTAGTATCAGTACAACCGACCCCATGTACTGAGTAAGTAACAAACCTAGCCGTAGGTTGAAAGTAGTGACGAGCTTCCACCAAGTCGGGTCCAAAACCAATAGTCCACAACAATCCATAACAACATAAAGCAAATAATACCAGAAGTAACTCAGAGACAAAATGTTCAGCCAAATCATGATTTCAAAATAGTAGTTCTTTCTTTCAAATACATCAGTGAAAACCCCAATCGTTTGCTGGAGTTGCCAAAAATATGAATAGTTTGAAAACAATAAATTTCTCCCAAAATCTTGTCAATAATAAATAAGATGTTTCATTTTCCTTCCGGATAACCCGTGTAAAAAAAACAAAAATAAATGCATCACTATGCCCATCTGTCAACAATGTGTTAAAAATCATGAATGATGTGATGCAGTACAGCACGAGAAAATACATCTCTATGCATGTATGTCATGTGTGCATGCCAATGCAATGCAACTCAATGATAAAAATCATAAACAGCCCGTCGGGCAGAACATCACTCATATACAACCCCTCGGGCAAACCTCACAGTCACTCATACCACTCGGGCATACCTCACAATCACTCTTGCCACTCGGGCATACCTCACAATCACTCATGCCTCCCAGTCACTCATCACTCAGCACTCGACACTCGCACTCAGTAGGTACCTGCGCTCACTGGGGGTGTGTACAGACTCTGGAGGGGATCCTTCATCCCAAGTGTTATAATCTACATGGACAACTCACCAAAACATCTTATCAATACCTGGATCCGCACGGTCAACTCACGTGTTACGCAACCAACTCATGCGCTATGGTATAAATACCTGGACCCGCACGGTCAACTCACGTGCTACGTGGACAACTCACGCGCTATGGTATTAATATCCTCACAACCAGGCCCTCGGTCTCACTCAATCATGTACCTCACTAGCCTCACCATCATCAACAAATAAGGGAACACAACCCACATCAAGTATCACAACATATTAGCAAATAATAGAGACTGAGGTACATATGAAACATAAATCAAGCCCTCGGCCTCACTCAGTCATAAACCTCTCAAGCCACTTGGGCATCTCAGTAAAACAGGGCATTCGACCCAAAATATTTTTATGCATCAAAATAGAGTCATAAAACTGAGTTATGATATGCAATGAAATGAATATGACTGAATATGACTTTTCAATTCAACATAATAATTCACAGTAATATGACCTCTGTGGGTTCCAATAATACTGGCACATAGCCTCAACATGATTTGTAATATGCTTTTCAGCTCAATTTCTTTAACACATAAAACCACATGGAAAATACGAAGGTTATTTAACTATAAAATTCCACATAAACAATTATGTCATAATTTCTATAGTGCACGCCCACACGCCCGTCACCTAGCATGTGTGTCACCTCCCAACAATTCATAAAATACATATATTCAGGGATCATACCCTCAACTCCAAGATTAGAAGAGTTACTTACCTCAATTCAAGCAAATTCTTTATTCCAATAAACCTTTTCCTCTTGATTCGGCCTCCGAACGCCTCGAATCTTAGTCAAAATAATTTGATACAATCAACACGAGGTATAGGAATCAATTCCATATAAACCCTGGGCGCTCGTGGCGATGGAAAATTATTCCCGACACGGAAATAGGCATAACTCTCTCATATGATGTCCGAATTCAATGATTCTTTTTGCTATGGCTCCGTAATTTCAATATGGATCTAATACTTCAATCAAAACCGAATTTGGAGCTCATTCTCTTAATGTGATACCACATATTCTTGAAGAATCGACATCCGGTCACTATTTTCACTTAAGTTTTAAACCTTGGAACAAGATGTTCCAATTCATTCCAAAATCTCACCGGACCCGAACCAATTTCTCCGGCAAGTCAAACAACAACTGTAAAGCCAAATTTGAGAAGTAAATAGGGAAACGAGGTTGTAATACTCAAAACGACCGGCCGGGTCGTTACATCAACAGCCCTTGCTCGCCTAACCCTCTTTACTTAAACAAACCCACTCGAAACCCTACCATTTTCCCTGAGACTGCCGCCCTAAAAACCTCTCATCCTTTCCTTCTCTCTTAGAAAAACCCTAGCCATCTCCATTCAAATCTCAGTCCCTAAATCGATATGACATGGAAAATCTTCCATGTTCCCTGTCCTTTTTGCACACATGGTGGTTCTTACCATTTCCTCGATGTTACAGTGTTTGTTACTCAGTTATTTATGGAAGTTGAATCATTGGGTGCTTGTTCAGCTCTGATTCTGTACTATCTTCATGTTCTTGACTTGATACATTCCTTACCAAGCTATGTGGGTTCGATTCAGTGAGATTTTTTGACTATTTCGTTTTCCGTGTGGAACTAGCGTTTGCCCGATTTTTCTTCTAAATCGATTCTGCATGTTTTTCTTTCCTTATTTGTGTTTGATTAACTGCATTTCCTTATTTATTCATTCAATGTTGTCACTATATAAGCCCCCCTCCCCGTTACCCTTCTAAGACTTAACTACTCTTATCACTACTAATATTCTCTCAACTCGCATTCTTCTATACTTTCTGTACTCTTAGCTCTTGGCCGGATGAAAGCCAAGGCCACCGGAATTCGACTAATTGACCTTTCTCAGTGTGAGCAGTGTCCGGGGTTCATCTGAAACCCTTGAAAACTCTGACGCCCTGAGATTTTAGGTTTCGCTGCTCTACTGTCTTTTGAAGTACTGCTAAAACTGTTCTTCTTGTTTATTTGTTCGTCAATTGGTAACTGGTATGTTCTTTGGTCTTCGCAGTTTCTTCCCATTTCATTTGTGTTCTTGCTCTGCACACTCATGCCACTGAAAGTTTTGTGAATCAATATGTTACTATGCCACCTCTATTTGCAGCCTTATTTGCTCTGAAGTTGTTTCGCGACTTTGAACTTTTTCTTGCATTTGAACTTGCCTAAAATTCCAACTCTAATGTATCTTTATTCTATGTGTTCAATATGAATAATTTTTAACTCTTTTAAGCTTGTTTAGCCTAGTGTGTTTTACATGAGTGCTTACATCTGCTGCTTGCCATGAGCTTACTTCTCTACCTTGTTCTAAAGTCTTGTGATAAACCAATTCATGCCTAGAGTGTGTTCTAATCCCTATTGATTCATTCATGTGCAACTTGACATTTCCTAAAGCTAATACTTGATCATGTTTCCATGCCAAGCATGCTTTCTTGCTACTTAATGTGTGTTCTCTGATATTCTGCTTTAAATCTTGTGCTCTCTAATACTGCCTAAGACTTTAGGCTGAAATACCTAGCCTCTCTCCTATATATGGTCAAGCCCCAGTACCTGCGTGTCCTGTTAATCTAAAATTGATATAATATGAGTTTTGGTATTGTTTTGAACCCTTTGTGCCATAACTGATACTTAGCATGCTAAGTTTCCCATGTTCAACTAAGTGATTGCTTGTCGACTATTATAGACCATGCTACCAGCCTGTTTGTTATGTTGTTTGTGATCATATTTTTACTAGACTCTCATGCTATAAACTCCCATGTGAAGACTACTATTTCACTTGTCCATGTCTGTGATTCTGTTTAGATACTCATGTTAAAATCTCATGGTTAAAATCCTTTAGGTTAATTCTGGACTATACTTTGCGATGGAACTTTACCAGAAGTAGCTTATCACCCTATGATAGTTACTCCTGTTACTTTAATTTTACCCCTGAAAAAACAAGCATGAACCAACCTTGTCTATTTCTTGCGAATGCCTTATGTGATTTTGTCCACATACTTTGCTGAGAGTTGTTGTTTTAAGAGTCAAGTATATATACTTCAAGTTTTCTCCATGTGTAGTATGTCGTTTGTGTGGTTAAAATTGGCATCCAGTTGGATTAGTGAGTAATGCATTTTGTTTTGGTGTTGGGCCATACATGTTAGGTTTGGGCACTGAACTCATCTTACTTTGGTAAGCTAGTGTTTTGAGTTGGCTGTCGTGCAAAGAGTAAGACTATTGAAGGCCTAGGGACATTCCTGGGTCATTTTCACATTGGGCCTGTAATTGCTTCACTAGGCTTGTATTTTTTCAGCCTGTAATATGTCATCTTGTATTCTTTCGTTTGGGCCTGTAATAACTTGTAATAACAAATGATTGGGGATTAATAATAATGGGGGCTGGGATACTTTAATTCTCGCATGAAAGAGTAGAAAACATGCCTATAGGATCTAAATGCTTCACTCACTCAACATGCTCTATTTCTATGTGTTGTTATATGGCATGCCTATAGGATATAAATTTTTTATTTGCCACTTGCTATACTGTTATGCGCTATTAGACAACATGCCTATAGGAATTGCATGTCAATAACTAATTGCTTATTTATGTAATTACAATATGATTACTAGATAGCATGCCTATAGGATGCAATAATACATGCCTTTGCTAATGTTCATCTACATACCATGTCTATAGGGCTTTAACTAATTAATTAATCGATTGCTTCTGTTTCTCTTATTATGCTGCCAACCTAGATAACATTTCTATATGGATATGCATGATGAATCTGCATTTAAATACCAACTATAGAGAACCTTCCTATAGGATACTGTTACTCGCTTAGAACGCATGCCTATAAAATCAAACGCTGGTAATTCAGAGTTTTCAAACGGTTTTACTGCCCCATTGCGCAAACAACTTAGAGACCATGTCTATAGATTTGTAATACCTACAATCTTCAAACTCGATAATCTAAAATAGCTGCACTGCCTGTAGGATGACTTGAACTGAGATCACATAGAAGCTTTGTCTATAGACTTAATGACTCTAATAAACCTTAATTTCTGAAGCTGTCTACTGCCTAATGCAAATTCTGCCCGCGTGCATTTGTTGCTTAAGTGTGGTGGCTAACTTGAGCCATTTACTGATTTTATGTGTAGTCCTACATGTTTTAAAAGTGCACCTAGTTTTATCATTTGAGCACCCTAAGTAAGTCTAGAACAACCCAAAATAGTAGGTACAAAGCCTCATAGGCCATAGGGATGGGACGGGTAGTGCACGCATAGGACTCGACTTAGAATTGAACTAGAGTGCTTTAGCTAAACAACTTTAACATAGTAATCGGGTAGCAGGAGATGATAGTTTGTGCCCATTGAATAATATAAGCAACCCCTACCCTAAGGGAGTTTCGAAGTATTATTTATATTGCAAGGGGTGATTCTTTAGGCTAAAAAACATAGGGCTATAACTAATTAATTAATCGATTGCTTCTGTTTCTCTTATTATGCTGCCAACCTAGATAACATTTCTATATGGATATGCATGATGAATCTGCGTTTAAATACCAACTATAGAGAACCTTCCTATAGGATACTGTTACTCGCTTAGAGCGCATTCCTATAAAATCAAACACTTGTAATTCAGAGTTTTTAAACGGTTTTACTGCCCCATTGCGCAAACAACTTAGAGATCATGTCTACAGATTTGTAATACCTGCAATCTTCAAACTCGATAATCTGAAACAGCTGCACTGCCTGTAGGACGACTTGAAATGAGATCACATAGAAGCTTTGTCTATAGGACTTAATGACTCTAATAAGCCTTAATTTCTGAAGCTGTCTACTGCCTAATGCAAAATCTGCCCGCGTGCATTTGTTGCTTAAGTGTGGTGGCTAACTTGAGCCATTTACTGATTTTATGTGTAGTCCTACATGTTTTAAAAGTGCACCTAGTTTTATCATTTGAGCACCCTAAGTAAGTCTAGAACAACCCAAAATAGTAGGTACAAAGCCTCATAGGCCATAGGGATGGGACGGGTAGTGCACGCATAGGACTCGACTTAGAATTGAACTAGAGTGCTTTAGCTAAACAACTTTAACATAGTAATCGGGTAGCAGGAGATGATAGTTTGTGCCCATTGAATAATATGAGCAATCCCTACCCTAAGGGAGTTGCAAAGTATTATTTATGTTGCAAGGGGTGATTCTTTAGGCTAAAAAACATAGAACCCCTCCCCCCAGTTCCTTTATATGTTTATTATTCGCGCCTTGTTTGTTTGAACTTAGAATCATTAGGTTGTATCCTGTAACCTCTAAGACCTGTACTGATCATTTATATATAGTTTAGTTCTTTCACATGTGCGATTTTCTTTACACTTTTTTACATTGTAATTGAACATTTGAATTCCTTGTCTTCCTTCACTTACATGATCACATATGACAATTATAATCCAATAATCCCACATAGTATAAATTTGAGCAAGGACCCACAGTTGTGGATCTCGAAGAGTGCCTAACACCTTCTCTTCGAGGTAATATGAGCCGTTACTCGATCTTTAGTGACATAGACTAATTAAATAGAGTTATTTGCAAATCGGTGCCCTAACGCACCTCGAATTCATTAGGTATCGACTCTTCTCTTTTAATACCCATTTAAAAGAGTTGTCACATGTCGAAACCCGCTTTCGTAAGAAAAAGGGGCGCGACATCATGGCGACTCTGCTGGGGAATATACTTTGGCTTTTACCATAACGAATTTTGCATGTGTGGGATTGTTCATCGAATTGCTTTATTTGATTTCTTTCATGTACCTCCCTTTCCCCGCCCCTTTGTTTGTTCAAAATTACTACATCATGAACCTCCCTTCCCCATCTCCTTTATATGCTTCATTTAATTATGTTTTTCAAATTTTTTGAACCATGCTAACTATTTCTTTTCCCTTTCTCTTTCTCTTATTTTATCGCATTATTTAATACTGACTTTATGTGCTTTCACCATGTAAATTACTTGACTATATGTTATCACTTTCGCATAAGCATGTTTTCAACATCATGTTTCACTCATGCCAATTATCAACATAGCGACGCTTGATGAGTGTTCGCGCTTTTCATAAATACCCTTGTCAAATCGAAAAAGGCTTATTAGCGGTAGACTAGTCGATCAACGGTGTAGTCGACGGTCTCGTGCCTTTCCCTCTCAAGTCGTCTGCTTGGGAGTATCGGTCTAGACCCTTCTAGAAGCCTACTCTGATTGAAAATGCGCATGCATCATGTTGAACCTAGGATGGATGAATACCCTTGGTATATTAAGTCCATTTAGATAACCTTTCCAAAAGTCTAATGGGATTTTTACAATCCCGAGTGACAAATTCATACTTTATGTGCATTATTTGGAGAAGTATGTGCTAATATGCTGACTATTTATTATCTTAAACTGTTCCAATTTAGGAGGGGTAGGGATAACTCATTCAAAGCATCCTTATCTCTTGTGCCATACACATATCAGCTTATTTTTATATCTATATCTCTTACATATCTATATTTATTTGCTTGCTATTTATTTCAAAGCATGCAGGACATATTTTTCTAAATCACTCCACTCTTAACACAATCAAGTCCTGAACATTTCTTAGACTTCTATTCTTAAGCTCAAATAATACAAATCTTGGGCCTGAACAATCTATCTTCCTGTACCACGGCCATAACCTCCTATTTTGCCTAAATGAAGTATTACATCCATTGTTTACATAAAAGGATTGATCTATAATTATCATCAATCATAGTTAATGGCGTTATTTATTTCTCAAGGGATATTTCATCTCAATTGTCCTTATGTGGACATAACTTTTTCAAAAGATTACCCTTCAATTGTCGATATTCTCTATTCAACCCACTCCAAATCATGCCTTAGGTCTAGCATCCGAATAACGTCATTCTTGGATATTCATTCTGTATCCCAACTTATGCAATACTCGAGTTATATAAAACTTTCTTAACTTGGGTTCTTTAGACTTTTGTCCAATTGACATAATATTCTATTTTTAAAAGATAAGGCATTTCGCTTGTTCATACAATCAATCTCTACTCTATCTAAGTAATTTAACTCTATCTTAGCAGTCAAATGTATCCTAATAGTTTCAATTCCATGCATATCTTGCGCATCTTTACATCCAACTCATAGCATCCGAAGTCCAAGGAGGTTAGACCCATGAGTTTGCTTTCGGCACTTTGTTTGCTTAACTCCAGAATATGTGCCCGAACCTTAGATCGTTTGGACCTTCCCGAGAATTGCAGTCTTAATGGTAAATACCACTATGCGCTACGCTATTACTCTACCAATCTCAACCCACCCACCCATGATACTCTTCTAAAATTATTTTGTCTAAGCTCGATCTTGTAGTCACACTCTATCTTTTTGGAGCATTCACTAGGACTTCAATAGAGGACTATCCTATCATATAAATCTTGCACTCCCAAGAGATTCTATAAGTTTCAAATATGAACTATGTTTTGACCTGATTTTTCGTTTAAGAAGGGATGCATAGGCATCCCTATGGGTTCGGTCACATCAAAATAAAATTTTAATTTCCCTCTACGATCAGGAATCGGGGAAAGATTTTGAGTTTTTATCAATCTCATTACGTCAAGGATAGCCAAGAAGTGTATTGCCGGGAGTATACATTCAAACTGGGACAGAATTTTGAGGAGGGTCCTCAAAATTTTGAGTTGAGAAGGTTGCAATGTCTCAAAATATGTCACATTCTTCGATTCAACCAAATTATTTTTTTTATTCATCATCACATATTTTGAACAACTGCATTTCTCACAAATGATTTATCACAAATGCATATTTTCGAAAATGTCATTTATGTAGTAGCCAGTTATTACCCAAGGTGACTCGAACAAGGCATCAAGGCAAGGAGCAAAGGCGAAATGAGGAATCAAAGGCATGAACCGACCTTTCCCGCCAAAAACTCACAATTTTTCTTTGGTTGTAGGCATAACGGACATAACAAGCATGTCCACAAATATATAATAAGAATGCTATCTTCACACCGACAGAAGCCACCAAGCGCAAACGCGTTAAGATAAGGACCACTTTCCCTCTCACATTCAATCGTTGCTTTCTCTGCATACGGCTAAGCACTGCCCTCGTTCTTTGCATGAGGCTAAGCACTGCCTCCATTATTGCATAGGGCTAAGCACTGGCCTCATTCTTTTCATAGGGCTAAGCACTGCCCTCATCATTGCATAAGGCCAAACGTTGCCTTTCCTTGCACGAGACTAAGCACTGTCTCAATTACATTGCATGAGGCTAAGCACTGCCTCCACTATTGCATATGGCTAAGCACTGCTTGTCCTTGCACGAGACCAAGAATTGTATCCATTACATTGTATGAGGCTAAGCATTGCCTCCATTATTTCATAAGTCTAAGCACTACCTTCCTTGCATGAGACTAAGCACTGTCTCCATTACATTGCATGAGGCTAAGCATTGCCTCCATTATTGCATAAGGCTAAATGCTGCCTTCCTTGCATGAGACTAAGCACTGTCTCCATTACATTGCATGAGGCTAAGCATTGCCTCCACTATTGCATAAGGCTAAACGTTGCCTTTTTTTGCATGAGACTAAGCACTGTCTCCATTACATTACATGAGGCAAAGCTTTACCTCCACTATTGCATAAGGCTAAACGCTGTCTTTCCTTGCATAAGACTAAGCATTGTCTCTATTACATTGCATGAGGCTAAGCATTGCCTCCGTTATTGCATAAGTCTAAGCACTGCCTTCCTCCGCATGAGACTAAGCATTGTCTCCACTACATTGCATGAGCCTAAGCGTTGCCTCCATTACTGCATAAGGCTAAGCACTACCTTTCTCTACATGAGACTAAATATTGTCTTCATTAAATTGCATGAGACTAAGCACTTCCTCCATTCCTTTTCATGAGACTAAGCATTGTCTCCATTCCTTTGCATGAGACTAAGCACTGTATCTATTATTGTATAAAGCTAAGCACTGCCTTCCTCAGCATAGGGCTAAGCACTGCCCTCATTACTGCATAGGGCTAAGCATCGCTCTCCTCATTTCATAAGGCTAAATGCTGCCTTCCTATACATAGAGCTAATCACTGCCCTCATCACATATAAGACTAAGCACTGCCTTGTCTCGCTCTCGCATATGACTAAGCATCACCTATTCCCTCTATCAAATGATCGATATCGCTGCATTTTTGCATTTCATGGGCTGAAACATTGCCACATTGTCTGAAGGTGTCATAGTCTGAAGGAATCATCTTCATAGCTCGAAGACATCATGTCATGTCCTGAGTATCTCTCAAAACTACATATCAGTATTCAAAGGCATCATAATCTAAAGGCACCATCCTAATGGCCCGAGGACACCATTTCATGGCAAGTGAATCCCTTATCATACACGTTATATCCCAGGACATCATGGTCTAAGGAAATCATCCTCACCATCCAAAGACAACTCTCATGGTCCGAAAGGAATTTGCATCATGTTAATATTTCCACAATAACCCTATATATTCGCGTGCATCGTGTTTCAAGTTTTGCAGGTAACTCGGGAGGTAACCGTTCTACAAACGAGAGCAATTCTCGCTCTGGTTTCCGTTCACAATGTTCACATCCTTTGATTATTTCAAACGTAACCAATGATCGGCAATTGATTACTCTTTGTTCCATAATCGTCCAAACATTTATCTCAAATATCCAAAACATTCAAATTTGCATTCATAGCTCCACCTAAAATTATCCGTTTCTCACGACAGTATCCTATCCAAGAGATCTCTTTTCGAAACACACGGCTACTCTTATAACAACTTTATCGGTTTCGTTCGTCGTTGGATCCAGAACTACACATAACCTGATTCCTGTAATACCAGGGATATGTGGAAAACTAAAGAACCAGGGTTTGGCCCCCATTTTTTTCAAACATACATCATCCTCGCTCCTTTCGGACAAAACTGGTCATCATTTTCTTTTTCCGACAATTCTTTCATCATTCCCGGGTAAAGAGGGGCAGCCGTTGATGCCCAATTATGCCCTCATATTTTATAAAATATTTTATATGCTTTTGAAATATCATTTTGTATTATTACCCAATTTACAAGAGTCATATAAGTATTTTCTATAATTTTCTTTAATTTTTAAAGCTTTAAAATTAATTTTAAATATTTATTAATTATGCCTTCAAATTATTTTGGGGTGATTTAATCATCAAAATTTATTATTTGCATCCACATATATGTTTCATAAGATTTTACTTCATTTCATATAATTATATTTATATTTTTGAGATATTTACATAATTATTGCAATAATAGCCTATATCCTATAAATAACTGCGTTTATTATATATTTATGCCAAAATAGTATTTTATATTTTTATAATATTGAGTTATTATTTTCAAGCATTTTCACAGCATAAATAATATGTTTACCATTTATTAGATGTTTTAATAATTTATTTTTAATTAAATTTGGGTATTTTAAAAGTTGGCCCAAAATAGGCCAAATTCCGGATCAATTCCATGGCCCAAACGCCCAAAATCCTTTGCCCAATAACCCCAATCCCTAACCAAACGGCCCTTTTAATAAACCTGGTCGCGACCCGCTCCTGTTGACCCACCCCGCTCTTCTTTTCATCTCAGCCTTTAATCTTAGTTATCAACGGCCCTCACTCACCTTGTTACACCCTATATTTTCGTACGTAAAAATGCGTCGTAAGCAAACTAATGTAGGACCAAAAATGAGATAATATTTAAAAGTATATAAAGTAAGTTAATCATGTTACCTCTGAGGTTACAAATATTGAAGATCATGAACAACAAGTACAAAGAGGGTTGGATAGTTCAGAAGCTAAAGCAATTAAATAAAACAATGTTTCGTCGAAAGTTGACAAGTTGGGAATGTTATAACATGTACCTTTGGGGTGAGACTAGGGTGATTAACATGATAATGAGATTATGTTATGATTTATATTAGTCGTATGACATCCGTGTGTTATGTTTTAATGTCAAGCGAGTTGTGGAACAAAAGTCGATGAAAGTCATCACAAGTTACACTCATAAGTTTTACTGAAATTTTGGGTCAAATGTAACTGCGATTTTCTCCCAATATACTTAGAGTTATGGGGTGTTCCACCCATCAAATTAAAGATCTATGAGTCTATTTTCCAACGCATTAAACCGTTTGTCAATACGACATTGGAGTAGAAAGATATGGGCATTTGTGCGATACTGCGCAAGCTGCTAGGTGACAAGTAGGTGTGTCATCTACTTGCTTAAATGAAAGCCCAAAAATGGGCCATTTCGGGTCGTCCAAAGAGGCCTTTTAAGGGCCTATTTTCTTCATATATTAGACTTAAAATAGAGCATAATAACCAGACATAAGCTCTGCAAAGAATCCTCCCAAAATTTCCCACAAACCCTAATTGATTTTCTCTCCCTTTCAAGTTCCAATTGGAGGTAAAACCTAGAGTTTGAAGAACCAAGATAAGAGCTGAGTTATCCAAAAAATAAGGTGAGTTTACTTCTCTCTTTCATCCAGTTTTTCTTCTGTAAATTCATGGTAAGTCATTCTATACTTGTAAGAACTCACGGGACGGTGATCGGAAGCCGTGAGTTCGAGTTATTCACTTATAGCGGACTGTTTTGTGTTGCTGTTGGGCTGCGTGTTTTACTACTATTTTGTGGAGTTTTGGAGGAGGAAGGGGGTTCATAAACACCATATAAATGTAGGGTGGTTGGCTGGTCGTTCGTCATAATATTTTCGGGTCGTTTGACACTACTACGGTGGTCGTTTTGTGTACGAAGAGATTGGGGTGTGTTGGGCTGTTTTGTAGTATTCGATGGTGTATATAGGGCTGGAAAATGATGTATATATGTTGTTATTGTTCTGTTCTTGTATTGTTGGTGTTATCTTGAATTTGGAGGAAGTAAGGATTATAGGGGAGATGCTGCCCGTTTTAATACAAAATAAGTTTGTCGTTCATTGTGCGATAGTTGTACCTTTCGTAACTTAACGATAGTATTATTATCGTTCTTGTAGATTAAGGTGCAAAGAGGTGAGTTCAACTTGGTGATTGGAAAGATTGTGATAAGGTATGTTAAGGCTAAGCCTTCCTTCATTTTGGCATGATCTCGTAGCTACATGTGTTAGTAATGAGACAAAAGAGAAGTTCATATTCATGAATTTATTCACACTATTCTAGTCTCATAAGTTACAATATTATTCCTTATCGAGATTCTATATTCAATTTAGTATTGTCTTCTTCCAGTCAAGAGAGCAACAAGCCTATATAAACAGTATTACAGTATTTTCATTACCATCGAGCTATAATCGATGGGCAGGCCCCTATTGGGCAACCTCTGATCAGATGGAAAGTTATATACCGAGCCTACTGTGGCCGAGCGCCTATGAGCGAGCCCAGCATGGTCGAGATACATAGCCTAGTATGGCCGAGTGCCTATGAGCGAGCCTACTATGGCAGAACAGTTATATATACCGAGCCTTATAAGGCCATACAATTATTTTACTTACTACATTGAAGGAGTTGAGTCAGTATCAGCAGGTAAGTATATCTCCAGATCATCTTTGACTCCCAGTTACTTCCAGTTATTATATTATCAGTTCAGTTTCGATTTTCAGTTATGTTATTGCCTTACATACTCGGTACATTATTTCGTACTGACGTCCCTTTTCCGGGGACGCTGCATTTCATGCATGCAGGTTCAGATAGACAGACGAGTAGATCTCCTCAGTAGGTGTTTCCCGAGTTCAGCCTGATCGGTAAGCTCCACGCCTTTCGGAGTTGCCAGGTCTAGAGTGTTGTGTACATCTTATGTATATCTGTATATATATATATTATGGGTAGGTCGGGGCCCTGTTCCGATCATAGCACATCTATCAGTAGAGGTTTGTAGACATATCCTGTTGGTTAGTGCAGTATATTGGGTTTGTAGGCCTGGTATGTATAATTTGGTGGTTTGTCAGCTGTAGTAGCTATGACGGCCTTTTCAGCCTAGCTTTATATTGATGTTTAGTTAGCGCTAGTTTCCATTCAGTTTTATATTTTGCTTCGCAAATTATCTTGCAAGGTGGCCCCATGGCCAAAGTATGACATTATGTGTTCAAAGTCCCTTAGTCGCAATTTGGTACGCCAGGTTAGGTGAGGCACCGGGTGCTTGTCTCGCTCCTAGGTTCGGGGCGTGACAAACTTGGTATCAGAGCAGTTCTATCCTAGGGAGTCTACAAGCCGTGTCTAGTAGAGTCTTGTTTATAGATGTGTTGTGCACCACATTATATAAGCAGGGCACTACAGGGCATTTAGGAGTTGGTTACCCTTCTTTGAAATCTAAATCGTGCTATAGAACTGAGTTATAGGAAATTTGAATTAAACTTATGTGTTGGTGTTTGCATGCACAGATGACGGTGACTAGGAAGACTACGGCTAGCCAGAGGAGAGATACAGTAGTAGGTGAGGGGACCAGCAGGGTACCCCCAGTAGATGGGGCCCAGTCTGAGGCTCAAGGTGAGACCCCTACTCAGCCATTACCGGCTCCTCCACCAACTACGGAGATTCCTAGGGAAACCGCACATCCAGTTCCCCCTCCACTTCCATCAGATCGGGACTTAAGGAGTGCGGTGCATTTGTTGACACAGTTGGTAGCTACCCAGCAACAGGCTAGGGCATCAGCTAGTGCAGGAACTTCTGAGGGGTCTGGGAGTTCAAGGGTCTGAGAGTTTATTGCTTTGAGTTCCCCAGAGTTCACGGGGACAGATCAGAGGGAGGACCCACAGGATTTCATAGATCAGCTTCATAGGATCTTTCGTGTTATGCATGCCACGGAGAAAAAGGCAGTTGAGCTAGCAGCTTTTCGACTCCGAGATATAGCCATCCTTTGGTATGAGGGATGGGAGAGGTCCAAGGGACGTGATGCACCTCCAGCTATTTGGGAGAATTTTTCAGATGCCTTCCTTGACCAGTACTTACCACGGGAGATCCGACAGGCTCGAGTCGATCAGTTTCTAGCCCTTAAGCAGGGTAATATGAGTGTTCGAGAGTATAGTCTCCGTTTTGACTCATTGGCCAGATATGCACCATCCATAGTTGCTACTATGCGGGACAGGATTCACAGGTTTATAGCAGGGTTAGCCCCAGAGTTAACCGAGGCATGTGCCACCGCTGCATTGCAGGATAGTATGGATATCTCCCGGATTCAGGCATTCGCCCAGAATATAGAAAGGGGTAGGCGTCGGCAGCAGGGTACAGAGAGGGCTGAGCAAGGGCAACGTAAGAGGATGAGATTTCCCAGGTCTCAGGAGCAATCTCAGGGTAGTTATAGGACCCAGTACTTTGGACGGCCACCTAGGCCTCCGCCACCTCAGTTACAGGGTTACAGGTATGACCGCTATACTCAGTTAGGACCAGGTGAGAGCTCACGGGCGTCGGGTTTGCAGCGACAGCGAAGTTCTGCGCAGACATGGTCATTTCCTCCGCGGTGTGACATATGTGGTAGAGGACACTTGGGCCAATGTCGAGCAGGTTCTGATGCTTGTTATACATGTGGGCGTCCGGGGCATATGATGCGAGATTGCCCAAATAGAGATTCTGGGGAAATGGCACAACCAGCGAGTTCAGCAATAGGATCATCTATGTCCGTGCATCCTTCAGGGCGCGAGTCTCAGTCTTCGGCTGGTAGAGGTCGAGGAAGAAGTAGAGGTTCCAGTTCAGGTGGTTATCAGAACCGTATCTATGCTTTAGCGGGTCGACAGGACTAGGAGTCTTCACCAGATGTTGTGACAGGTATATTAACCATTTGCTCTCACGATGCTTATGCTTTGATAGACCCAGGATCTACTTTATCGTATATTACCCCATTTGTCGCGAGGAAGTTTGGTATAGTGCCTGAAATACTAAGTGATCCTTTTGCGGTATCTACACCGGTCGGAGAATCGATTATTGCTAGACGGGTTTACCGAGGTTGTACGGTGACAATTTGTAGTCGTCAGACCTCAGCTGACCTAGTTGAGCTAGAGATGATGGATTTTGATGCTATCATGGGCATGGACTGGTTGGCAGCTTGCTATGCCACAGTTGATTGCCGAGCAAAGGCAGCCAGATTTCATTTTCTGGGTGAGCCGGTCCTTGAATGGGTAGGTAATACACCAACACCCAGAGGTAGGTTTATTTCCTATCTGAAGGCGAGGAAAATGATCGCAAAAGGGTGCATTTATCATATTGTGCGAGTTAGAGATGCAAATGCTTAGATACATACACTTCAGTCTATTCTCGTAGTCAAAGAGTATGCAGATGTGTTTCCAGATGAGCTTCCAGGTATTCCTCCAGAGCGAGAGATTGATTTTAGCATCGATTTGCTTCCAGGAACTCAACCAATATCCTCCCCTCCGTATAGAATGGCACCTGCCGAATTGAAGGAGTTGAAGGAGCAGTTAAAAGATTTGCTGGAGAAAGGTTACATCAGGCCCAGTACCTCACCTTGGGGTGCACCAGTACTATTTGTGCGGAAGAAAGACGGCTCGCTGAGGATGTGTATCGATTATAGGCAGCTGAACAAGGTAACTATTAAGAATAAGTATCCACTTCCAAGGATCGATGACTTGTTTGATCAGTTGCAGGGGCTAGATGCTTTTCAAAGATAGATTTGAGGTCGGGGTACCACCAGGTCAGAGTTCGGGAAAAAGATATTCCGAAGACAGCCTTCAGGACCCGATATGGCCACTTCGAGTTCCTTGTCATGTCCTTCGGGTTGACTAATGCACCCGCTGTATTTATGGACTTGATGAATAGCCTATTCCGACCATTTTTAGATCTGTTCGTGATAGTATTTATTGATGATATTTTGGTTTATTCCCGTTCAGAGGATGAGCATGCGGACCACCTGCGAGCGGTACTCCAAACCCTCCGTGATCGTAAGTTGTATGCTAAGTTTTCTAAATGTGAGTTCTGGTTGAAGTCTGTAGCATTCTTGGGGCATATTGTATCAGATGAAGGGATAAAGGTGGACACTCAGAAGATTGAGGCCGTGAAATCTTGGCCTAGACCTACCACTCCGACAGAGGTTCGTAGCTTTCTAGGCTTAGCAGGATACTATCGGAGGTTCGTAGAGGGTTTTTCTTCCCTTTCGGCACCATTGACGAAGTTGACACAGAAAGAAACTAAGTTTCAATGGACAGAGGCTTGCGAGCGGAGTTTCCAAGAGCTTAAGAATAGGTTGACCTCAGCTCCAGTTCTAACACTTCCAGAGGGTCTAGAGGGTTATGCCGTGTATTGTGATGCATCAGGTGTCGGGTTAGGATGTGTCCTGATGCAACATGGGAAGGTAATTGCGTATGCTTCAAGGCAGTTGAGGAAGCACGAGAGGAATTATCCGACCCACGACCTCGAGTTAGCTGCGGTTGTCCATGCACTTAAGATATGGCAGCATTATTTATATGGTGTTCATGTTGATGTATTTACTGATCATAAAAGCCTACAATATATCTTCAAGCAGAAAGAGTTGAATTTGCGACAGAGGCGATGGCTTGAGTTATTGAAAGATTATGATGTTAACATTCTCTACCATCCAGGGAAAGCTAATGTTGTAGCAGATGCCTTAAGTCGCCGATCTATGGGTAGCTTAGCACATGTAGAGCCCGAGAAAAGACAATTAGCTTGAGAGATTCATCAATTGGCTTCATTGGGGGTTCGGTTAGTAGATTCCGAGGATGGTGGAGTTGTACTCCAAACCACTACAAAATCATCCCTCATAGCTGAAGTCAAGGAAAGGCAGTACGAGGACCCAGAGTTGGTCGAGTTGAGAGGGCGAGTTCCGCAGCAGAAGAAGCCACTGTTAGAGCTAAAGGGAGATGGGGTTCTCAGATATAGGGGTCGTTTGTGTGTTCCAGATGTAGCAGGGCTACGAGACAGGATTATGTCAGAGGCACATTATTCATGGTATTCCATCCATCCTGGGTCGACGAAGATGTATCATGACATTAAGGATGTGTACTGGTGGAACGATATGAAGAAGAACATTGCTGAGTTTGTCGCCCAATGTACTAGTTGCTAGCAAGTGAAGGTAGAGCACCAGAAGCCCGGAGGGCTAATGCAGACTATAGAGATCCCGACATGGAAATGGGAGGCGATAAACATGGACTTTATCACGGGTTTACCTCGTTCTAATCATAAGTTCGATTCCATATGGGTGATAGTCGATAGGCTCACGAAATCAGCTCACTTCCTACCTGTCAGATCTACATATATAGCAGAAGATTATGCAAAGTTATATATTAAGGAGATAGTGCGTCTACACGGAGTACCAGTTTCTATTATATCTGACCGTGGGGCTTAGTTTACAGTACATTTTTGGAGGTCATTTCAGAGAGGTCTAGGGACTCAGATGAATCTCAACATAGCTTTTCATCCACAGACTGATGGACAAGCCGAGCGCACAATTCAGACGCTCGAGGATATGTTACGAGTATGTATGTTGGATTTTAAAAGAAGTTGGGATGAACATCTACCTCTTATCGAGTTTGCATATAATAACAGTTACCACTCCAGCATCCAGATGGCTCCGTACGAGGCTTTGTATGGGCGTAAGTGCAGATCTCCTATAGGGTGGTTTGATGTTGGGGAATCTAGGTTATATGGGCCATACCTGGTTCAACAGGCCATAGAGAAAGTAAAGCTTATCGGGGAGCGACTGTTGACAGCTCAGAGTCGTCAAAAGTCATATTCTGACGTGCGGCGATGAGACTTAGAGTTCAGGATTAATGACTGGGTATTCTTAAAGGTATCACCTATGAAGGGCGTGATGAGGTTTGGCAAGAAAGGCAAGCTTAGCCCACGGTATATTGGGCCTTATAGGATCATTCGGAGAGTGTGCCAAGTAGCTTATGAGTTAGAGTTGCCCTCAGAATTGGAGTCTGTCCATCCGGTTTTTCACGTATCTATGCTACGGAAGTGCATTGGCGATCCTACCTGAGTGGTGCCCACGGATGATGTACAGATTACAGAGGACTTGTCATACAAGGAAATTCCAGTTGCCATCCTAGACCGACAAATCCGCAATCTACGAAATAAGGAGGTAGCTTCCGTAAAGGTTTTATGGAGGAGCAAGAATGTAGAAGAGATGACGTGGGAATCAGAGGAAGAAATGAAGTCTAAATACCCCCACCTATTTCAAACTGAAGATATGGTTCGAGATGGGACGCTACAACATAGCTCTATGTAGGCTAGCAGGTCATCAGGTAAGCTTTTATTTTTCACTTTCAATATTTATGATTTACGGTCGGTGAGGCAAATTGCTGCTATTTATAAAGATTGGCCATATGTGGCATGCATAGTATGTTTCTGGCTACGTGCAGGTTGGTTTTAACCTAGTGTACGAAGGATACTTTGGCAAAATTTTCCAAAGTCTCTAAGAGTAAACATTCGAGGACGAATGTTCCCAAGGGGGGAGTGATGTTACACCCTATATTTTCGTACGTAAAAATGCGTCGTAAGCAAACTAATGTAGGACCAAAAATGAGATAATATTTAAAAGTATATAAAGTAAGTTAATCATGTTACCTCTGAGGTTACAAATATTGAAGATCATGAACAACAAGTACAAAGAGGGTTGGATAGTTCAGAAGCTAAAGCAATTAAATAAAATAATGTTTCGTCGAAAGTTGACAAGTTCGGAATGTTATAACATGTACCTTTGGGGTGAGACTAGGGTGATTAACATGATAATGAGATTATGTTATGATTTATATTAGTCGTATGACATCCGTGTGTTATGTTTTAATGTCAAGCGAGTTGTGGAACAAAAGTCGATGAAAGTCATCACAAGTTACACTCATAAGTTTTACTGAAATTTTGGGTCAAATGTAACTGCGATTTTCTCCCAATATACTTAGAGTTATGGGGTGTTCCACCCATCAAATTAAAGATCTATGAGTCTATTTTCCAACGCATTAAACTTTTTGTCAATACGACATTGGAGTAGAAAGATATGGGCATTTGTGCGATACTGCACAAGCTGCTAGGTGACAAGTAGGTGTGTCACCTACTTGCTTAAATGAAAGCCCAAAAATGGGCCATTTCGGGTCGTCCAAAGAGGCCTTTTAAGGGCCTATTTTCTTCATATATTAGACTTAAAATAGAGCATAATAACCAGACATAAGCTCTGCAAAGAATCCTCCCAAAAATTTCCCACAAACCCTAATTGATTTTCTCTCCCTTTCAAGTTCCAATTGGAGGTAAAACCTAGAGTTTGAAGAACCAAGATAAGAGCTGAGTTATCCAAAAAATAAGGTGAGTTTACTTCTCTCTTTCATCCAATTTTTCTTCTGTAAATTCATGGTAAGTCGTTCTATACTTGTAAGAACTCACGGGACGGTGATCGGAAGCCGTGAGTTCGAGTTATTCACTTGTATCGGACTGTTTTGTGGACTGTTTTGTGTTGCTATTGGGCTGCGTGTTTTACTACTATTTTGTGGAGTTTTGGAGGAGGAAGGGGGTTTATAAACACCATATAAATGTAGGGTGGTTGGCTGGTCGTTCGTCATAACATTTTTGGGTCGTTTGACACTACTACGGTGGTCGTTTTGTGTACGAAGAGATTGGGGTGTGTTGGGCTGTTTTGTAGTATTTGATGGTGTATATAGGGCTGGAAAATGATGTATATATGTTGTTATTGTTCTGTTCTTGTATTGTTGGTGTTATCTTGAATTTGGAGGAAGTAAGGATTATAGGGGAGATGCTGCCCGTTTTAATACAAAATAAGTTTGTCGTTCGTTGTGCGATAGTTGTACCTTTCGTAACTTAACGATAGTATTATTATCGTTCTTGTAGATTAAGGTGCAAAGAGGTGAGTACAACTTGGTGATTGGAAAGATTGTCATAAGGTATGTTAAGGCTAAGCCTTCCTTCATTTTGGCATGATCTCGTAGCTACATGTGTTAGTAATGAGACAAAAAGAGAAGTTCATATTCATGAATTTATTCACACTATTCTAGTCTCATAAGTTACAATATTATTCCTTATCGAGATTCTATATTCAATTTAGTATTGTCTTCTTCCAGTCAAGAGAGCAACAAGCCTATATATATAGTATATAGTATTACAGTATTTTCATTACCATCGAGTTATAATCGATGGGCAGGCCCCTATTGGGCAACCTTTGATCAGATGGAAAGTTATATACCGAGCCTATTGTGGCCGAGCGCCTATGAGCGAGCCCAGCATGGTCGAGATACATAGCCTAGTATGGCCGAGCGCCTATGAGCGAGCCTACTATGGCACAACAGTTATATATACCTAGCCTTATAAGGCCGTACAATTATTTTACTTACTACATTGAAGGAGTTGAGTCAGTATCAGCAGGTAAGTATATCTCCAGATCATCTTTGACTCCCAGTTACTTCCAGTTATTATATTATCAGTTCAGTTTCGATTTTCAGTTATGTTATTGCCTTACATACTCGGTACATTATTTCGTACTGACGTCCCTTTTTTGGGGACGCTGCATTTCATGCATGCAGGTTCAGATAGACAGACGAGTAGATCTCCTCAGTAAGTGTTTCCCGAGTTCAGCCTGATCGGTAAGCTCCACGCCTTTCGGAGTTGCCAGGTCTAGAGTGTTGTGTATATCTTATGTATATCTGTATATATGTTATGGGTAGGTCGGGGCCCTGTTCCGATCATAGTACATCTATCAGTAGAGGCTTGTAGACATATCCTGTTGGTTAGTGCAGTATGTTGGGTTTGTAGGCCTGGTATGTATAATTTGGTGGTTTGTCAGCTGTAGCAGCTATGATGGCCTTTTCAGCCTAGCTTTATATTGATGTTTAGTTAGCGCTAGTTTCCATTCAGTTTTATATTTTGCTTCGCAAATTGTCTTGCAAGGTGGCCCCATGGCCAAAGTATGACATTATGTGTTCAGAGTCCCTTAGTCGCAATTTGGTACGCCAGGTTAGGTGAGGCACCGGGTGCTTGTCTCGCTCCTAGGTTCGGGGCGTGACACACCTAACCCTCTTTAATTAACCAAACCCATCCGAAACCCTACCATTTTCCCTAAGACCGTCGCCCTAAAAAACACGCATCCTCTCCTTCTCTCTAAGAGAAACCCTAGCCATCTCCATTCAAATCTCAGTCCCTAAACCGATATGACATGGAAAATCTTCCATGTTCCCTGTCCTTTTTGCACACATGGTGGTTCTTACCATTTTCTCGACGTTACAGTGTTTGATACTCAGTTATTTATAGAAGTAGAATCATTGGGTACTCGTTTAGCTCAGATTTTGTACTATCTTAATGTTCTTTACTTGATACATTCACTACCAGGGTATGTGGGTCCGATTCAGTGAGATTCTTCGACTATTTTGTTCTCCGTCTGGAACTAGGGTTTGCCCGATTTTTCTCCTAAATTGATTCTAAATCGATTTTACATGCTTTTCTTTCCTTGTTTGTGTTTGATTAACTGCGTTTCCTTATTTATTCGTTCAATACTGTCGCTATATAAACCCCCTTCCCCGTTCCCCTTCTAAGACTTAACTACTCTTATCACTACTAATATTCTCTCAACTCTCATTCTTCTATACTTTTTGAACTCTTGGCTCTTGGCCGGCTGAAAGCCAAGGCCACCGAAATTTGACTAATTGACCTTTCTTAGTGTGAGCACTGTTCGGGGTTCATCTGAAACCCTTGGGAACTCTGACGCCCTGAGATTTTGGGTTTCGCTGCTCTACTGATTTTTGAAGTCCTGCTAAAACTGTTCTTCTTGTTTATTTGTTCGTCAATTGGTAACTAGTAAGTTCTTTCGTCTTCGCAGTTTCTTCCCCTTTTGTTTGTGTTCATGCTCTGCACACTCATGCCACTGAAATTTTTGTGAATCAATATATTACTATGCCACCTCTGTTTGCAGCCTTATTTTCTCTGAAGTTGTTTCATGACTTTGAACTTTTTCTAGCATTTGAACTTGCCTAAAATTCCAACTCTGATTTATGTTTATTCTATGTGTTCAATATGAATGATTTTTGACTCTTTTAAGCTTGTTTAGGCTAGTGTGTTTTACCTGAGTGCTTACATGTGCTGCTTGCCATGAGCTTACTTCTTTGCCTTGTTCTAAACTCTTTTGATAAACCAATTCATGCCAATAGTGTGTTCTAATCCATATTGAATCATTCATGTGCAACTTGACATTTCCTAAAGCTAATACTTGATCATGTTTCTATGCCAAACATGCTTTCTTGCTACTTAATATGTGTTCTCTGATTTTCTGTTTTCAATCCCGTGCTCTCTAATATTGCCCAAGACTTTAGGCTGAAATACTTTGCATATATCCTATATATCAAGCCCCAGTACTTGCGTGTCCTGTTAATCTAAAATTGATATACCATGAGTTTTGGTATTGTTTTGAACCCTTTCTGCCATAACTGATACTTAGCATGCTAAGTTTCCCATGTTCAACTAAGTGATTGCTTGTCAACTATTATAGACCATGCTACTAGCCTGTTTGTTATGTGGTTTGTGATCATATTTTCACTAGGCTCTCATGCTAGAAACTCCCATGTGAAGACTACTATTTCATTTGTCCCTGTCTATGATTATGTTTAGATCCTCATGTTAAAATCTCATGGTTAAAATCCTTTAGGTTAATTTTGGACTATACTTTGCGATGGAACTTTACCTGAAGTATCTTTTCACCATATGATTGTTACTCCTGTTACTGTAATTTTACCCCTAAAAATACAAGCATGAACCAACCTTGTGTAGGTTTTGTGAATGCCTTATGTGATTTTGCCCACATGCTTTGCTAAGAGTTGCTGTTTTAAGAGTCAAGTATATAGACTTCAAGTTTGCTCCATCTGTAGTCTGTCATTTGTGTTAAAATTGGCATCTAGTTAGGTAAGTGAGTCATGCATTTGGGCTTGGTGTTGGGCCATACATGTTAGGTTTGGGCACTGAACTCAGATTACTTTGGTAAGACTGTGTTTTGAGTCGGCTGTCGTGCAATGAGTAAGACTATTGAAGACCTAGGGACATTCCTGAGTTATTTTTGCATTGGGCTTGTAATTGCTTCATTAGGCTTGTATTTGTTCAGTCTATAATCTGTCATGTTGTATTCTTTCGTTTGGGCCTGTAATAACTTGTAATAACAAACGATTGGGGATTAATAATAATGGGGGCTGGGATACTTTAGTTCTCGCATGAAAGGGTAGAAAATATGCCTATAGTATCTAAATGCTTCACTCGCTCAATATGCTCTATTTTTATGTGTTGTTAGATGGCATGCCTATAGGATATAAATGTTTCATTTGCCACTTGCTTTACTGTTATGCGCTATTAGACAGTAGGCCTATAAGAGTCGAATGTCAATATCTACTTGCTTAGTTGTGTAATTGCAATATGATTACTAGATAGTATGCCTATAGGATGCAATAATACATGCCTTTGCTAATGCTCATCTAGATACCATATCTATAGGGCTTTAACTAGTTAATCAATCATCTGTTTCTGTTGCTCTTATTACGCTGCCCGTCTAGATAACATATCTATAGGGATATGCATGATGAATCTGCATTGAAATACCAACTATAGAGAACCTGCCTATAGGATACTGTTACTCGCTTAGAACGCATGCCTATAAAATCAAACGTTGGTAATTCAGAGTTTTCAAATAGTTTTATTGCCCCCATTGCACAAACAACTTAGAGATCATGTCTATAGGTTAATAATACCTGCAATCTGCCAATTCGATAATAAAAAAAACAGCAATGCTTGTAGGACGTCTTGAACTGGGATCACATAGAAGCTATGTCTATAGGACTTAATGACTCTAATGCGCCTTAATTTCTGAATTTGTCTACTGCCTAATGCAAAATCTGCCTGCGTGCATTTGTTGCTTATGTATGGTGGCTAACTTAAGCCGTTTAGTGATTTCATGTGTAGTTCTATATATTTTGAATGTGCGCCTAGTTTTATCATTTGAGCACCCTAAGTAAGCCTAGAACAACCCTAAATGGTAGGTCCAAAGCCTCCTGGGCCATAGGCATGGGACGGGTAGTGCACGCATAGGACACGACTTAGAATTGAACTAGAGAGCTTTAGGTAAACAACTTTTACATAGTAATTGGGTAGCAGGAGATGATAGTGTGTGCCCGCTAAATAATATGAGCAACCCCTACCTTAAGGGAGTTGCGAAGTATTATTTATGTTGTACAGGGCGATCATTTAGGCTAAAAAACTTAGGACCCCCCTTCCTTTAATGTTTATTGTTCGCGCCTTGTTTCTTTAAACTTAGAATCATTAGGTTGTATCCTGTAACCTCTAAGACCTGTACTGATCATTTATATAAAGTTTAATTCTTTCACATGTGCGATTTGCTTTACACTTATTTACATTGTAGTTGAACATTTGAATTCCTTGTCTTCCTTCACTTACATGATCACATAGGACAATTATAATCCAATAATCCCATATAGCGTAAATTTCGGCCAGGACCCATAGTTGTGGACCTCGAAGTGTACCTAACACCTTCTCTTCGAGGTAATCTTAGCCCTCACCCGATCTTTGGTGACATAGACTAATTAAACAAAGTTATTTACAAATAGGTTCCCTAACACACCTAAAAATTATTAGGTGGCGACTCTTCTCTTTTAATACCCATTTCAAAGAGTTGTCACATGTCAAAACCCGATTTTACGAGAAAAAGGGGCACGACATATGGAAGAATTTAAAGGCAACTAGAAAAGCAATGAAAACTCTTAATACCAGTGAATTCACAAATGTTACTGAGATGATACACAAGCTCAGAGATGATCTGAAAGACCTGTAGAGCCAAATGAGGGATACTAATGTGAGTACAGAACAATTTGAGAAGGAAAGAGTCTCAGAATACAACTAGAAAAATGCATCCTCATTGAAGAAAGCATATATAACTAGAAATCAAGGGTGCAGAACATCAAATTGGGGGATTCAAACACTGCATATTTATTTGCCAATATGAAAGGAAGGCACAAAATCATATTAGAATACTCACAGCATAGAATGGTGAAATGATCAACAATGCTGAGGAGATATAGAAGGAAATAATGGGTTTCTATAAGAAGTTGTTGGGGTCTTCCTCTACCAATTTACCTGTTATGCACCCTGGTGTTCTACAACATGGGATCAGACTTAACAGGAGCCAACAACTTCAGGTAATAAAATCATTCACTAAGGAAGATGTAATGCAAGCTCTGAATGAAATAGATGACATGAAGGCACCAGGAGGAGATGGATTTGACTTATACTTTTTTAAGAAGGCATGGCCTACTATAGGTGACAATGTAACAACTACAGTATTGGACTACTTTGAAACAGGTATTTTGAAGACCCTGAAAGAGAAGCCAGATTTTAACTTCCACCCTCGATGTGAGAGGCTCCACATAGTGCAACTTAGTTTTGTAGACGATATGCTTCTATTTTGTAGGGGTGATGCAATTTCAGTAAAGATGCTATATTGTTGCTTTCAGCAGTTCTCTGAGGTATCAGGACTCATTGCAAACCAGACTAAAAGCAGCATATACTTTGGGGGAGTATCACTGGAAACCCAACAAGAAATTATCCAAGACTTGGGATTCTCTATTAGTTCACTACCTTTTAGGTACCTAGGAGTTCCTTTAAGCTCTAAGAAGCTATCAGTTAGGCAATGCCAACCTATGCTGGACAAGATGATAGGAAGGGTGACCAATTAGACTACCAAATTTCTGTCATATGCAGGGAGATTACAACTAATTAAAAGTGTGTTGATAGACATACAATCATTCTGGGCTCAAATTTCCCCCCTGCCAAAAATAGTGCTACATAAGATTGAAACAATTTGTAAAAGGTTTCTCTGGACATGGGAGGTTGATACAAAGAAGAAGGCTATGGTGGCGTGGGACAATTTATGTCTTCCAAAATCTGCAGGAGGCCCAAATATTATAGATGTACTCATATGAAATAAGGCTTCTCTCCTGAAACACCTATGGAATATCTGCCAAAAGAAGGAGAGATTGTGGATTTTGTGGATTCATGCTTACTATATAAAAGGGAAAGTGCCTTGGGAAATAACAGGAAATCAAGCTTCTTGGCTAATTAAGAAGGCGCTGCAAGTTGCAAAGTATTTGAACGAAGCAGGGGTCAACAAAAGATAGGTCTTACATGCTGAAAACTATTTTATAAGGGAGGTATATAACAAGCTTCGTAGTGATTTCCCTAAAGTAACTTAGAGGCGACTTACATGTAATAACCAAGGATGTCCAAAGTGGATGTTCATCATGTATCTAGCACTCCAGAGCAGGCTGTATACCAGAGATAGACTGAGCAAGTGGGGTGTTATAACGTCCCAAACATGCTCACTATGTGAAGATGCTCTAGAAAGCCACTAACACCTGTTTTTCGAATTCACATACTCAACTAATGTGTGGCAGAAGGTAATCTCATGGAAAGGGATGACCAGACAAGAGCAGGGATTGGAAGAGGAGATTTCTTAGGCTATTACACACGCAAATGGGAGGCATGCCCAAGAAGAGATTTATAGGACTACCTTAACAGCCGTTGTATATCATATTTGGCTGGAAAGGAATTATAGAATTTTTCAACAAAAGAAGAGAACTAGTACATATATTACTAGGATGATAATCCAAGAGGTGCATTGTAGAGGATGTATGAAGCCAAGGCTGTATAGAACACTGAATAGATTAAAGTCCAAGCCATGTAACAAGGAAAGAGAGGTGGTGAGATGAGTTACATGAAGCTTGGGGTCGTCTGTCCAACCTCAGGTTTGAGATATTGCTTGTAAATAGACATTTTGGTAAATAATAAAAAGTTAATTACCAAAAAAAAGAGCTCCATAATCCCGTATTATGCGAGAACTTTTCATGTTTCAATTATTAACTTGTAAATATTGATTTTAACGATGAAATTTGAGGATTTTAAGCCGAAGATATAGAATTACTAATATGATAATTTGAATACCTAAATGAACTCCAAATGGAAACCTAAGCATAGATTTGAACTCCTGAATAAGAAGGTCTATATGGGCTTGGCCCATTAGACTGGCCTGACATAGCATATTAATTTGATATTGTTAGGCTAAAATTTTGGAGTCCACTTAAGAATGAGGCTTTTTAGTCTGACCTAAATAAGCTCACTGGCCTTTGAGGCTTGACAAAGGCCTTAATGAAATAAAATATGCAATTTGAAAATATAAATATTAAAAGAAACAGGGAATAAAAATAACAAGAGGAGCCCAAACTCAAAATTGATTTACAATGAATGAAATGTTGTCCTCATTTTTTGTATTCTATTATAATCTATTGGAACAAAGTTAGGTTAATATCTCCTATTTAGCTAGTTTTATTATGACTCGTTAACTATTTATTTTTCTTACTAATATTAATATCTCTATTTGGTTCAAATGATATCAGTTATCTTTCTCTTGACTTTTTTATCTTTATTTTCATTATGGATTTGTCACGACCCAAATTCTCGTGACAACACCCCATATACTATCCGACCCAAGTGAAGCAACCCGTATAATATACCTTAATCATATGCATGATTAATTAATTGCGAATGGCCTTTGAAAATTATATATATTTTCAAATCAAATAATGAAATATTTTTTATATTCAAAATCATACATGAAGCATTTCATAAGAATAATAAAATCGATATAAAATAAATATTACTTCATGTATGTCATGTACAATTCTATCATACCATCTAACACAACTATCTATGGAACCTCTATCAAAGAATAGAACTAAATACTTGGGATAATTCCGAACTAAAAGAAAATAAGATACAACTTGATAGCTACCACATAATAGAAGTGGTGTCTCACCATATACCTTAGTAAAAGAGTCGTTCTAAAATATGTAAAGTAAGCATGACATGAGAGGAGACACGGGAGGACTGAGTACATCATCACTGTAAAGTAAGCATGACATGAGAGGAGACACGGGAGGACTGAGTACATCATCACACTACACAATAAGTATTATAGACTCTTTCTACTCAAGTTCTTGGGATAAGACTTTACAAATATAATACAACCAATGTTTAATATAAAGCAGTAAGAAGTCCATCATTCTCTGGCAAATTCTAAAGCTTTCGGATCTGCTGTGGATAATTCCAATTCCAATGGGAATCGAGACATCATCGTTTGCGGGAGCAGTAGAGATCAATATGATATCTGCTGACCTAAGGAAGTTGTCTGACCCACAGAAAGAGTTGGAGGCGCATGAGCACATCCCACAAGAGTCAAGCAGTTTTATTAATTCATATTTTTCATCATTTTTAATGAAAAGACAAGTGAAATGTAAACTATGATATAAACCTTTAAAGCATTTATATCAATCTACGATTTTATTAAAAATCATAAAAGCCATTTAATTGCAATAAGTCATTAGAATCACCTTTGTCTTCTTAGGCCTAAACATAAGAAAAATCCTCTTTTGTCTTTATGAGGAGTATTGTATCAACACAGGCATAATAAATAACCACTATGTGATCAACCTAGCAATAATTTTTTGATCCTACTTGTTTAGGCGACTTCCCATAGTGCTGTACTAGTCGACTTAATTTACCGTAAGTAATGATCGTTTGCAGTTACAATAGGGAACTTTATCCCAAAAATCTCGTCATAGCCTTGAAATATATCTTTACACCGGTATGTGTAGTTCTATGGTAATAAACTCAATATTCGATCAATCTTGATGGACTCCACTAGTAACTCCTGTTTACCCTAAAAAACGGATACCAATTAAATTTGTAAGTGGTTTCAAGGATACGCGGATTAATTTGATACAAAATGATAAATTGAGTTAGATTGAACAAATAAAGATATAGTAAATTCAAACCACGTGAGGAGGATGATTCCAACCTTATTGAAATATTCACCCTCGATCCAGGCTCACAATGGCCAGTACAGAAGAACAAGAAAAAGAGCTTTCTATGACAATAAAAATAGTAGTATATTTCTTTGGAATGTGTGTTAAAATATGTTTAATGAATAGTTAGACCACCCTTTATATAGTAGGGGAATCCTACTCAAGGTACAATTCTGTAAAAGGTAAAAAATCTTCTATTTAACTGATTATCGGTTCTTCATTGATACGTGACGAGATCCATGCTGTGATGCCCGGCCGGTCGCGGATATTACGGCCTTCGAATGATCGTGCTTGGTTTCCTCATGACGAGCTAAAAACATAATACAAAATTATGCTCGCTAGTCGAATATAGTATAAAAAATATCGTATCCACAGGGATTGGGTTTAAACAGTGTTTTCATTGCTTCTAGTTTTAATTGCTATCCAAAATGATCAACAATTGAGAGTTGTGTGATTTAAAACTAAAATTTACTAAAAGTCTAAGCTATTGGCTAATGACAATCGCAACAAGAGTAAGCAAGAAGATATTAAAGGGAGAAAATAGAGGTTGATTGGATAGGTGTAAGATACTTGTTTGGTAATTAACTCTAGTTACTTCACTTTTATGGTTCAAGTGAGTCTCTCAAATTCACTCTATTATGTTCAAACATTCAGTAGAAACTCCTCTCTCGATTAAGTCTCAACATTACGATATGAACTAAGTTAAGCTTGGTGAAGATATGTAAGAATTCGTAGTGGATTGATCTTTAGGAGAACCTCTTTCGATTATCCTCCTAACTAGGTATAAACATTAATTCAACTAGCCTATTTCGATTACTAACAAGAATCAATGAATTCAACCAATAAGATAATGCAAAACATCACAAATTATGCCTCTTTTGATTACATAAACAAGTGAATATATATGCAACAATAAAAACACCGAAAATGCTTCAATACTTCAACTAAAGTTAATATCCACAAACAATTCTCAAAATACCAAATCCATCAATCCCTAAGGAATAATTACTCCAAACCCTTGTCTTGACTGAGGATGAATGGTGAAATCCTTGTGTTCTTGCTTCTCCCTCTTCTCCTTAGCTTCCTTAGGTCTAAATAATGTCAAAAGTCCTCAAAATACCGTTTTTCATGTATATATACCAAGTAGGGGCATCTCCTATGCAAAATAGGACACTTTTCTGGAGTTGGACGTGCGCGTCCGCACACCTGGAAGTGTGCCCGTGCACTTAGCCACCCACTTTTCACACTGTTCTGCCCCATATGCTGCCCTACACTTTTCACCCTGTTCCGTTGGGAATTTGAAACGACTTAAAACATAAAAGTTGTAGCCCTTTTACATCACTTTCCAATGATATATTGTGGAGCCCAAACAGATCTCTGAGCAAAAGGTTATGTACATTTTACTGGATACTGCACAAGATGACTGCTCGATTCTTTGTTCATTCTTAACTATCATCTGTTGATCCCCGAACACAATCACGGCTTAAATCCTTGGGCTTTTACTCAAACTTCAAAGCTCCAAATCACTTGAATTCATTCCATAACATCTACATAGCTCGGAATCACTCCTACAAGGCATAAACCACACAATTAGTGCAAAACACTAGCGATTAAAGCTCCAACTCAATTAAAGTACAGTAAATTAGAGTGTAATAATCGACTAAAACATGAGATTATAGCCTCCTACCATCAATACCCCACACATAAGCCATTTCACCTCCTCGAGTAATCAAACTACACTTCATAATGACACGACCTTTTTAAACAACTCTCATAACTTATCATACCAAGAATATTTAAAATAGACTAAGCACAATAGTGTAACATCTTCACCTCAAGAATTGACTCACAAGCACCACGCATTATTCATAACTTACTCACTTACTCTAACATAGAGGTCAACGACATTACCTTTCCTTCATGAATCAAGTGTCCTCACACAACAAAAGAGAGTAGTTCCATACACTATAAAAATTAAGAACAATTAGGAACTCAAGATAGAAATAATTCACTCACTCTCGGGAAAAACATTCATATGCCACGAAAGATGAACTATAGGCTTTCCCGTAGTGTATTACTCTACTAATTCAAGCTCATTCAGTCAAGGATCAAGTAGGACTTTAATTGGTTATAATGTAGGTTGCGGGACGGGTAGGATACATTTAGATATAAGAGTGACTTCACCTCCCTAAGCACTTTAATACATACAATTTCATTCAAAAGCCCACACTTATGTCAAACCAATACTCCACCTTCACATCAATATACATTAACTCCCAACTTCTTTAAGCACAAATATATCAAGAGTTACCACTTATCAAAGATCAATTTTCATCATACAACTACATAAATTTTAATTTTTCTTTTTCGGCTCTTACTTTTTCAATTTAGTGCACCTTCTCCTTATTTCAATAGTTCCACTCAAAAGCCAACCCAATCACCCCACACTTTAACTTTTATAAAGTTTATACAATTTTAAGTGCTCAAGAGAGGCAAATGGTTAAAAAAAATGGTCAATTTAAACAAATGAGTAAGGCTTGTAATGTGATTGCCGAAGAAACAAGATTATTGGCTCAACGAGGTTAACTACGATACATACCAATTTGGTGGGTAAAAACAGATAACTGGTTCAATAAAGAAATGCCTAAATTACTTCCAAGACTTAAAAAACTACTATTTCGCTTTGCAAACACACGTGGCAAGTTCTAGACATCAAATGCAATGCACAGAATACACTAAACCTCTCACACACATGGCACATAAGTCACTCAAGATTGGATCATCAAGACACCCTAGTCAAAGCAGTTAAGCAAAGTTGAGATCATACAATTTAAGGCACTCATACAAGAGTCAAACACTGAGCCTAAGCGTCACAACCAAAGCACTCACTATTCTCAAGGCATGATCAAGTCAAGAGATATTGTTTCCATTTCATATCATAGCATAAGGTTTCCTACTTCTAACAAAAATAAAAACTAACTACACCCGGTTCAAACAAAACCCTTGAAAAAGAATCGCGGCACAAAGAAAAACCAAGGGGGAATTATTACACTAACTACAAAAGAAAATATTTTTGCATTTTCCTTTCGACTTTAATTCCCTCAAGAAACCCGTCGAATGATATCCATCATCGGGAAAAATCAAAAATTTATAAATTTTTTATGTTTTTCAATTTTTTCTATATCTAACTACTAAAATTAACAAAAACTAAAATACATATACATACAACATACAAATATCCCCCTACCCCACACTTTAAGTTGTGTCATGTACCCATGACACATAATTAAAAAGCATAAGGTAAAGGAAACTTCCCTGAATTTTCAGTCTGGGTCTGAGTCGAAGTCGGGCTCCATTCTACACGCCCGAACTAGTGCACACATCCATGCAGACAACTTCTTCTTAGCCTTCTTAGGGTACACCCCACACTTATCTTTCTCAATCACTTGAGCCTTCTCTTTTGAACTCTTCAGCTTCCACTCGACACTTGCAACTGGCTTCTCCTTTTTCACTCCAGTTGCTACATTCATCTCAAAACTCACCGTTTCCTCACCCACTCTAAGTTTGAGTTTTCTATCATGTATATCCAATATAGCTCTACCCGTTGCTAAAAATGGTCTTCCTAGGATGAGGAGGCCTCCTTTTTCTCCTCCATATTCACCACTATGAAATCTACAGGAAATACGAACTTATCCACCTGCACCAAAACATCTTCTAGCATCCCCTCGTGTGTTATAGTCGTTTGGTCTGCCAGCTGCAAAGATATTGGCACCAACCTTATCTCTCTAATCTCCTTCTCCATTTTCCTATAAATTGACAAAGGCATTAGATTAATTTAGGCACCCGTATCACATAAAGATTTATCAAAGTTACGAGTGCCTAAAGAGCAAGGTATAGTAAAACTCCCTGGATCTCCACACTTTTGTGGGAGTTTATTTTGCAATATTGCATTGCAATGCTCTGTAAGTTTGACCACTGAGGTCTCTTCTATCTTCCTCTTCTTTGTAAGGATCTCCTTCAAGATCTTTGCGTAAGCTTGCATTTGTGAGAGAACTTCCGTGAATGGCAAATTTACATTAACCTGTCTCAGCATATCTAAAAATCTCTCAAACTGCTTATCCAGCTTTTCTCTATAGAGATTTTGGGGAAAAGGTAAAGCAGGCATGTGCTTGCTCTCTTTATTGGATTCCCCCCTTCTTGAAGTTTCCTCATTTTTCTTTTTCTCAGCTTCCTTCTTGCCTTTCTTCTTCTTAGTCTTTTTATCATCATCTTCAAGTTTCAGCTCATTCCCACTTTCTTTATCAGGCGCAACTTCTTTGTGAATTGGAGTGGGATCTTTCAACACTTGTCCGCTTCTCAAGTTCACAACATTTACCGTTTCTTTGGGATTCTTTTCAGTATCAGCTGGAAGAGTAACTGGGATTCTCTCACTTAATATAGTTGCAATTTGTCCCACTTGTCTCTCCAAACTTCGCAAACCTTTCCCAAGTTCTTTAATAGCTGCACCGTGAGCATCTAATCTCTCATCTGTCTTGACAATGAATGACTTCATCAGATCTTCTAACCCATACTGAATTGGCTGTTGAGACTGAAATTGCGGCCTGTGCTGATTCACAAAACCAGGAGCTCCTTGAAATCTAGAGTTATTTTGTTGCCATATATTTGCTGTACCCCCAGGTGAACTCCATGAAAATCCGAGGTTCTACTGACCCATTGCATTGAGGTTGTAATTACCAACAACATTAACTTCCTCGATCAAGGCTTGACACTCATGCGTAGGGTGTTCTCTTTCCAGATATGTCACATGCTGCAGGTGGCTCACTGTGTATTGAAGCTAAAGTTAGCATCCTTATGTCCTTTGCCATGGCATCAAGTTGTACCTACACAGATGTGTTAGCATTAACTTGGTGAACATTAGTCGTACTTCTTCTTTCAACAACTTCAGAGGGCCACTGATTTGCATCCTCATATAACTTATCTAGAATAGTGACTATCTCCTCTAGAGTCTTTTTCATCAATGAACCTCTAGCTGCGTTACTCAATGTTCTGCGTGAAGTTGGTGTCAATCCATCCCAAAAATCCTAGAGTTGCATCCAGAGTTCTATTCCACTATGATGACATTTGCGCACTATTTCTTTGAACCACTTCCAAGCTTCAAACACTATTTCAGTCTCATTCTGATAGAAGTTGTGGATTTCCCTTCTAAACTTGCCCGTATTAGCGGATGAGAAATATTTGTCAAGAAATTTTCTAGTCATCTCATACCATGTTCTAATCGATCCATTAGGCAAGCTTCAAAGCCAGTGCTTTGCATCGTCTTTGAGAGTGAAGGGAAATGCCCTTAAGTAGACTGCATCTTGTGACACACCATTATATTGGAAGGTGTTCATAATCTCCTCGAAGTCCATCAGATGATTGTTTAGATCTTCGTTTATCTTTCCTCTAAAGACACATCTGTTTTGAAGGGTTTGAAGCAACCCTTGCTTCAGCTCAAAATTGTTTGCTGCAACAGGAGGTGGTCTCACCCTTGATAAGCCTTGGTTATAGACCAGTCTAACATAATCGCCAATTGGTCTCCCAGCACCGGGAGCTATATTTCCGAATTTGTCTGCACCCGCAGGTCGATTCTTTGCAATTCTTCAAGCCCTCTCCTCCTCATAGACAAGTTGTGCATTTCAAAGAGTTGTCTCCTCCACATCTCGTGCAGTTTTTTCTCTTTGTTGGGCTACCTCTCTTGCCGCCAAATCAACATTATCCTCATCTCCCGCCATAACTTCTTTGGTTGAGGATTGCCCAACCTTCTTGGTTTTTGTGGGGAGATTTATTTCTTTCCTCAGTTGTCGTAGTTGCTTTTAAATTTCTGGCTAGTATGGTAACAATTCCTTCCCAGAAGATCGGGTCATGCACCAATCTAACCTGTAGCATGCGCACAGTGAAGGAACACCAAACGTAAAAAGAGAAAAACAAAATAAAAAGAAAAATTCCTGAATTAGCACTACAAACTATTTCCAACACTATTGATTGCCAATCCTCGGCAACGACGCCAAAATTTAAGGAGCTAAAAACACAATACAAAATTATGCTCGCTAGTCGAATATAGTAAAGAAAATATCATATTCACAGGGATTGGATTTAAACAGTGTTTTCGTAGCTTCTAGTTTTAATTGATATCCAAGATAATCAACAATTTAGAGTTGTGTGATTTAAAACTAAAATTTACTAAAAGTCTAAGCTATTGGCTAATGACAATCGCAACAAGAGTAAGCAAGAAGATATCAAAGGGAGAAAATAGGGGCTGATTGAATATGTGTAAGATACTTGTTTGGGAATTAACTCTAGTTACTTCACTTTTATGGTTCAAGTGAGTCTCTCGAATTCACTCTATTTTGTTCAAACATTCAGTAGAAACTCCTCTATCGATTAAGTCTCAACCTTACGATATGAACTAAGTTAAAAGCTTGGTGAAGATATGCAAAAATTCGTAGTGGATTGATTCTTAGGAGAACCTCTTTCGATTATCCTCCTAACTAGGTCTAAACATTAATTCAACTAGCCTCTTTTGATTACTAACAAGAATAAATGAATTCAACCAATAAGATAATCCAAAATATCACAAATTATGCCTCTTTCTATTACATAAACAAGTGAATATATATGTAACAATAAAAACACAGAAAATGCTTCAATACATAAAGTAGAGTTAATATCCACAAACAATTCTCAAAACACCAAATCCATCAATCCCTAAGGAAGAGTTACTCCATGGATATGGAGAAATTCATCACAATTAAGTTTAAGTCAAAGGAAAACATAAAACATCCAAACCCTTGTCTTGAGTGAGGATGAATGGTGAAATCCTTGTGCTCTTGCTTCTCCCTCTTCTCCTTAGGTTCCTTAGGTCTAAATTAGGTCAAAAGTCCTCAAAACACCATTTTTCCATGTATATATACCAAGTAGGGTCGGGCCCAAACAAATACACCTTCTTCTACGCGAAATAGGACACTTTTTCGGAGTTGGACGTGCGCGGCCGCGCACCTGGAAGTGTGCCCGCGCACTTTTCACACTGTTCTACCCCATATGCGCGGCCATTGCACGACTGCTCACTTGCCGTGCACTTTTTACACTGTTCTGTTAGGAATTTAAAATGACGTAAAACATAAAAGTTGTAGACCTTATAAATAGCTTTCTAATGATATATTGTAGAGCCCAAACAGATCTTTGAGCGATATGTTATATACATTTTACTGGACACTGCGCAAGATGTCTACTCGATTCTTCGTTCGTTCTTAACTATCATCTGTTGATCCCCGAACACGATTCCAATTTAGTTCCTTGGGATTTTACTCAGACTTCAAAGCTCCAAATTACTTGAATTCATTCTATAACATCTACATAGCTTGGAATCACTCCTACAAGGCATAAAACACACAATTAGTGCAAAACACTAGCGATTAAAGCTCCAACTCAATTAAAGTGCAGTAAATTAGAGTGTAATAATCGACTAAAACATGAGATTATAGCCTACCATCACCTGAAAATGCTCTCCAAAGTCTTTTGGGATATGGAATGATCCTGGATTATGACCCCGTTATTCTCGAGGGCAGGCATCATGCCCCCAGACTCTAACTCGGTGAGACCCTTGCCTTGATTCCGGTGCCTCATCATCATGTCTCGAGCTTTGTTTACCCTGTCGGAAGTTGGGGTGCGCCATGAGCCCTATTTTAACCGTATACAGATAGTCCTCTCATTTGTCGGAGAGTAATTTTGACGAGAAATGACATGAGCTCTTTGATTCCTTCCTTAATACGCTATGACAGAAGTGAAAAAAAAACCCGTAACATCTCGTCAGTCATGTCATTATGACTTCAAATGCGTGCCAGACGTCGGTTGGCTGTTCCTAGATGAGAAACATCGCGAGCCCCCTATAAATATCCCCTACTTTGTTCATTTTTTACTTTACGTCCAAACCTCTACCCTCGTGCTTTAGAAATTCAGTAGCCTCTTTTATACTCTAGCATTTTTACCTACGTTACTCAAGATTCCTCAGTACTTTGCAATATTTTCACCCATTTCTATTCAAGCCAACATATTTGAGCTTTCAACCTTGAACCATTCCCGTACCTTTTTCAAGCATTTCTAGGTAACAATGACCAAAACCTCCAAATTCGTTCCCAAAACAAATGCTCCTTCTTCTTCATGGCTGACCACTGAGGCCGAGGAGACCGCCCCTGATGTGGTCGTTCTCGAGAAGTCCACTTCGAGTGTGGCCGCTGATGAATCAGAACCCGAGCCCCCTTGAGAATGTTCTTCCCCAGGGGATGTTCGGTCAATGATGACTTCAAGGTTGAAAAACCTTCTTCTGTTCAAGGCCGGTGCGAGGCGGAGTTTCGGTACATCTACTCCATCACTGAGGCCATTCTTCCTACTGTTCGAAAGGACTATGGCTGGATGGATAAGGACGCAGTGATTCTTGGGCATGATGACGATATCACTACACATGTTGAGGGATATCTAAGTGCTTACACTTAACCCTTTACATTGGGCCCGGTAGATGCGGTCATCTTGTACTTTTGCAGGAGGTACGACATGTGCCTCGGGCAAACTCACCCATCACTATGGAGGATCGTGATCCTCCTTCGATTTTTTGTGAATAAAATTGATTCGTGCACGTTCACCATCGATCTTCTGTTCCTCTTATACAGTCCCCGAATCTTCCGGGGGGAGGGGCATGATAAAGCTTGTACGTTGGGCCAGCAAAGCCCCATTCTCAAGCATCGACGAGGACCGGGATCGGGGTTGGCAAGGATGCTTCATCCAGGTAAATACCGCCGACCCGATACCCGCTGAGTGGAGGTCGTTTCCCAAGAAGTGGAATGTATCACGTAAGTACACCTCTTTCCGAGCGTAAATTTTATGTTTTATCTTCCCTTTTCTCACCTATGTTTTTTGTGGTGCAACCCTTGCTCGAGTTCCAAACGCCATCCCTCGGCTCAAGGTGTGGATCAATGGCATTTGTTCGTAGATGCCTTATGCCGAACACTCATGGCGCGAGCTCTCTTAGGGCCACTGGGAAGCCTGTTCTCATGATAAGATCTTTCTCTCCGAATAAGCAGTTCTAGACGTTCCTTTTCAACACTTATTTCCTCATTGACTCTGCCCTTTCTGCAGGATTATCCAAGACCATCGATCTCAAGCCCTTGGTAGAGGGTGAGGATCAGCCCGCTGATCTCTCTACTTCGGGGCAGCTCGGAGCCATAGCACGGGAGATGAAAAGGAGGAGGGCCCTGAGTTCCCCGAGCTAGGAGAAAGAAGTACCGAGAAGGAGGCTGGTTCGTAAGCTAAAGGAAACCTCCAGCTCTAGAGTGCTTGACTTGGACTCACTCCTTCGGCTCAGGGATGAGACCGAGGAGGATAAACTCTTTGTGGCCCACAAAACGTCTGTCCTCGAGGAATGGATGGAAGCCGAGAGGGAAATAACGGAAGCTAATTCCCCTCAAGTTTGTGAGGCTGATGCCGAAGTGAGGGCCAAAAACTCTCGAGATGCCAGATCTGCCCCGCCCGGCGTTATAGATATTTTGGGATCGCCTTCGTTCATAGAATCGATGTTTGATGAATCCCGAACGATGAAGGAGCGATCTAATGAGGGGGTCCATGGAGCGGGTGATCCCCTCTGATGCTTCTTTGATGGTGTAGACTCATCCACCTTGGAGGACTTCACCGGATTAGGTGACTTAGAGGTGCGGAGGAAAAGTCCATTCTCAGAGGTTGGCAGGCCGAACCCGAGGTTGATCAACCGGTTTTCTGCTCCGAGCACGAATCCTGGACGGAAGCGATCAATCATCATCACCGCCTAGAAGGATGCCCGAGTTCTTTCTATCCCCGTCGGGGTAGCTAGCTACCTCCGGTGCTGGTAACCGATGAAAACTAGGCAAAAATGAATGAGGTAGATGCGCCATGCCTATTCAACAAAGCATAACAGGCGCTGAACCGGGTAAGGTGTTACCCAACTTTTTTATTTTTCAACTTTAGTTCTTGATAATTCTAATATCTCTTCTCATATTTGTAGGCCTCGGTGCTCCACCATGAAACCTTCCTCTGATACCGGGATGAGTTGAGCCAACTTGAGGCCGAAGTCAAAGACCTTGTTGAGAAGAGAGACATGTATAAGCTTCTCAACGAGCAAAGTGAAGGAGAAGTCAAGAGCCTTCGAGCCGAGTTAGACGCAGCTCAGAAAGAACACGCCGACCTGGTGGAATAGGTAAAAATATTTGAAGTTAGTGATGAAGAGCTAGACATAGTTACTAACGGTTAGAATCCGCCGGTCCAGCAGAAGGTTGATCGGGTCGACCAACTCCGGGGCGAGATGGATGAGGTCAAGGCCATGGTCGAAGAGTGGAAGTGCAAAATGGACTAATTGGCTTCAGAAAAGGAGACTGCCCGAGAGCAGCTGGCCTCGGCGGAGGCCCAACTTCGAGCGATGAGGGAGAAAGCTGAGGCCCTGTCCCAAAAAATCAAAGACCTTCAGTCTCAACTGGGCTCGGCCGTTGCTGCACGGGATACCCTCGCCAAGGAGCTTGAAGCAGCCAAGTCAGTTGCGAAAATAACCAGGGCCGATGCTGAAGAGATAGTGGCCCTGTACAAAGCTAATGTCGAGGCAGCCAAATACCACCTGAAAGCCATTGTAAAATATGTAAAGTGGCAGTCCCGAAGGAGGCTCTCGAGGAATTTCATGCCTGGGGCTTCAATTTATCGTCCGAGATCGAAAATTCTAAGAAGCTCAAGGCTGAGGCCAAGAAGTTGGCGTACCCCGAGGACGAGGAAGATTCTGAGGGTTCAGGCAGATTCGAGGATGGAGAAGACCCTGATGGCCTCGGTGATGAGGCAGGCTCCGGCGAAGCGGGCTCTGGCGAAGATCAGGCTTCTTAGGTGCCTTGTAGATTTTTCTTCATTTTTGTACTTTGGTATTTTTTGTTGAGGCCGTTTGGCCTTCTTAAAGATTTATGTATATATACAAGGCTCTTTTTTCCCTCTGACAATTTTTAAGTTTGTTCCTTTTGTGCTTTTTCTTTACGATTGCAAAGATCTCAAATGCCTTAGCACACAATAATACGGTCTTATTCGGAGGTTCGAACAAGGCTCATTTTTGATGTGATTTCGGTTAAGACTCACTAGGGCTTGAAATGACCAGAAGCTTTCCCTATAGTGCTTACTTAGAATTTTTTAGGTTATAATTTTGCCGAGGGTAGCCTTTGAACCTATTTAGAAATTTTGAAGGCCTTATGTTTTGGTTACGGATCTCAGACGTCTCCGAGCCGTTCTAGCACGGCCATAGCCTTTTAAGTTAGGGTGTTTCCCAATGGGCTTATTACCCCGGGCTTCGATACCCGAGCCATCCGGTCTTGCCCAGGACAACAGTCCCTGAGTAGGGATGGCCGTAGCCTTTAAAGTTCGGGCACTGTCTAATAGGTTTTGTGCCACCGAGCTTCGATAGCCCGAGCCGTTTGAGATTGCCTTGGACGACAGTCCCCGAGTGAGGGTGATCCCTTGGATCTGGATAGGGGTGGCCCTTGGGCTCGATGTCTTTAAGGAACAAAAATGTAGTAGTTTTTAAGTGACAAAATATTTATCTGTAAGATAGAAACTTTCTTTCATTTCTGTGCACAACATACAATGTTGCAAATGTGTACAAGCTTCGTGCTATGGCCTGAGTGGTCTATATGGGCACGGTTCATTTGACCGTTTGGCCCTTACAATAAATCCTATCCACCGAGCCCAGACTGTTCGAGCATAAAGTTTCTATCCTTGCTAAAATATTATCCGAGGGTGATGGCCCCCAGTATTCGAGGCCGATCATAGAGAAGGCTTGGATACTCTCGATGTGATCCTTGACTTCGATCCATAGCCGGTCTTCAATTCTAATTTAGCACAACCCACTGTTGCCTAATTAAAAACCTTACAACCCATTTGAGACAAAACCGGTTCAAGGGAAAAAGAGTGTCACGCATGCTTTCAGGCCTAAAAGTTGCATCGTTCCTTGACCATTATCTGCAAGTTTTAGTCCAATCCGTAATGTATGTAAATAAAAGAAATGAATGAGGTCGTACCTTAGTACTAGTATCATTTCAAGTGGGTTATGTTCTAGTTGTTCTGTAGTCGCTCACCGTTCATTGCTTCGAGTTTGTATGATCCTTTGTCGGTGATCTCGATAACTCAATATAGACCTTCCCAATTCGGTCCTAGCTTCCCTTTATTCAGGTTTTGGGTATTTAGTGTCACCTTCCTCAACACCAAGTCCCTGACATTGAAATATCGGAGGTTGGCTCTTCGATTGTAATACCTCTAGATCCATTGCTTTTGGGCAGCCAACCGAACTAGGGCAGCCTCGCATCTCTCGTCTAACAGTTCCAAGCTCGTACTCATGGCCTCGTTGTTTGACGCTTCGGTCACGTATCGGAACCTGAGACTCGGTTCCCCTACTTCGACCAGTATTAGAGCTTCGGCACGGCACCATAGACCAACAAAAATAGGGTGGCTCCAGTGCTGGATTTTGAGGTCGTACGATATGCCCATAGGACTTCGGGCAAAATTTCCTTCCATTTTCCTTTAGCATCGGTCAACCTGTTTTTGAGGCTTTGAAGTTTGGTTTTGTTCGTGGACTCTGCTTGCCCGTTCCCACTAGGGTGATAGGGTTTTGATAGGATCTTTTTGATCCTATAGTCCACGAAAAACTTGCTTACTTTGCTGCCGATGAACTGCTTCCCATTGTTGCACATGATCTCGGCCGGCATTCCAAACCGACATATTATGTTGTCCCAAATGTAATCAATAACTTTCTTGTCCCTGACTTTCACAAATGCCTGGGCTTCCACCCATTTAGAAAAATAGTCAGTCATAAATAATATAAATTGAGCCTTACCGGGTGCCCATGGCAGGGGGCCGACAATGTCCATTCCCCATTTCATGAATGGCCAGGGTGACAACACTGAATGTAGTAGTTCCCCAGGCTGATGAATCATCAAGGCATGCCTCTGACATCCGTCGCATTTTCGCACAAACTCCTTCGCGTCTTTTTCCATGTCAATCTAGTAGTAGCCAGCTTTGATTATCTTCCGAACCAACGATTCAGTGCCCGAATGATTTTCGCAGGTGCCTTTGTGGACTTCCCTCAAAACATACTCGGTATCTCCCGTTCCTAGACATATGGCGGGTGGGCCATCGAATGTTCTCCTGAATAGGGTACCATCTTCGAACAAGCTAAATCGGGACGCCTTTGTATGCATAGCTCTTAATTCTTTAGGATCCGAGGGTAGTTTTTCGATCTTCAGGTAATCTATATATTTGTTTCTCCAGTCCCAGGTTAAGCTTGTCGAATTTATCTAGGTGTGACCTTCTTCCACTACCGAATTCATGAGTTGTACGACCATTCCCGAGTTGAATTCATCATCGTCCATCGATGATCCTAAGTTAGCAAGAGCATCAGCCTCGCTGTTTTGATCCCGAGGTACATGTTGCAAGGTCCATTCCTTGAACTGATGTAACGTCACCTGTAGCTTATCCAAGTACCTTCGCATCCATTCTTCTTTGACTTCGAATGTTCCATTGACCTAGTTCACCACGAGGATGGAATCGCACTTAGCTTCGATCACCTTAGCCCCCAGGCTTTTAGCCAGTTCAAGACCTGCAATCATGGCCTCATACTCAGCTTCATTGTTAGTCAATTTTATAGTTCTAATAGATTGTCTCGTTGTTAGTCCATTTTACCGTTCTAATAGATTGTATAACTACATTACCCGTCGATGGCTTCAACACGATGCCAAGCCCACACCCCTTTGCATTCAAGGCACCGTCCGTAAAGAGGGTCCAGATTCTGGAGGAGGTCCCCGAGTTCAACAACAACTCCTTCTCGATCTCAGGAATTAGGGTCGGAGTAAAGTCGGCCACAAAGTCCGCCAATATTTGAGATTTGATGGCTGTTCGGGGTCGATATTCGATATCGTATCCGCTGATTTCAACGTCCTATTTGGCCAATCATTCTGAGAGTTTGGGCTTATGCATTATGTTCCTCAATGGGTAAGTAGTCACGACACATGGGATGGCATTGAAAATATGGTTTTAACTTCCTAGAGGCGCTTAGCAAAGCGAGCGCCAATTTTTCTAGGTGAGGATACCTAGTTTCGGCCTCGCCTAGAGTCCTGCTAACATAGTAGATCGGAAATTGTGTACCTTCTTCTTCTCGTACTAGGACTCCACTTACCGCTATCTCGGATACCGCCATGTACATGTACAACTGTTCATCTGCCTTCGGAGTATGGAGCAAAGACGGGATTGAAAGGTACCGCTTGAGTTCTTCCGAGGCTTGTTGACACTCTGAGGTCCACGAGAAATTATTATTCTTCTTCAATAGCGAGAAGAACTAATGGCTCTTGTCGGAGGACCTTGAAATGAATTGGCCTAACGCGGCTATGCGCCCGGTTAACCTTTGAACGACCTTGACATTGTCCACCACGGTGATGTCCTCTATGGCCTAGATTTTATCGTGGTTGATCTTGATTCCCCAGTTATACACCATGAACACGAGAAATTTTCCGGACCCGACTCCGAACAAGCATTTCTCCGGGTTTAGCTTTATATTGTATTTCTTCAACATGTTGAAGGTTTCCTACAAATGTTTCAAATGGTCCTCTGCTCACATGGACTTAACTAACATATCGTCAATGTAAACCTCCATTGATTTTCCTATTTGTTCATTGAACATTCGATTTCCTAGGCATTGGTAAGTGGCACTAGCATTTTTTAGTCCGAATGGCATTACGTTATAACAGTAGGTACCGTACTTAGTGATGAAGGACATTTTTTCCTGGTCGCCCGGGTCCGTCCGAATTTGGTTGTACCCGTAATAGGCATCGAGAAAGCTGAGGATCTTGTGGCCGGCCATCGCATCGATCATGCAGTCGATGTTGGGCAGAGGAAAAGATCCCTTGGGGAATGCCTTATTCAAGTCTTTATAGTCTATACACATTCTTAATTTATTACCTTTTTAGGGACTACCACTACCTTTACTAACTAATCTGGGTATTTAACCTCCCGGATGGACCCTATTTTAAGGAGTTTAGATACCTTGTCTTTGATGAATGCATTCTTGAATTCGTACTGAGGCCTCTTTTTCTGTTTGACTGGGTGGAACTTCGGATCCAAGCTCAACTTATGGGTAGTTATCTCCTACAAGATCCCTGTCATGTCGAGGTGGGACCAAGCGAAACAATCTGTGTTAGCCATAAGGAATTTAATGAGTTTTTTCCTGAGCTCGAGATTTAATACCGTGCCCAGGTATACCTTACGATCGGGCAGGTGCTCGATCAATATGACTTGTTCCAGTTCTTCGACCATTGATTTGGTGGCGTCGGAATCATCGTGGACTATGAAGGATCTGGGAACTCTATAGTCATCGTCCTCATTCGTCCCCTGCTTCTCCAGTTTGGCCAGTGTCGGTGTCGGCGATTACTATTTGGTACCTCCCTTGGCGACCGAACTCGGATCCTTTTGTGTAGAAAGTGTAGATATCGAGACCATCTCGATGACCGCGAACATCTCCTTTGCGATCGATTATTCTCCGTAAATTGTTTTAATCCCTCCTAACATTGGGAATTTCAACACCTGGTGCATTGTCGAGGGTACTGCCCTCATGTTGTGAATCCAAGGCCTCCCGAATAGAGCGTTGTATCTCATATCTCCTTCGATGACATAGAATTTTGCTTCCTGAATGGTTCCGACAGTGTTCACCGGTAGTGTTATCTCCCCTTTAGTGGTCTCACACGCCATATTGAATCCGTTTAGAACTCGGACTGCTGGCACAATCTGATCTTGCAGACCCAGCTGCTCTACTACTCTCGATCTAATGACATTGGCCTCGCTACCTAGATCAAATAACACGCATTTAACTCGAAATTTATTTATGAGTACAGATATTACTAGTGCATCATTGTGTGGTTGCATGATGCCTTCAGCGTCCTCATCGTTGAAATACAAGGTTCCTTCTGGCACATAATCTCGAGTCTATTTTTCTCTAGTGATGGACACTTTGGTCCGCTTTAACATCATCCCCTGGGAGACGTCGACCCCACTGATGATCATGTTAATGGCGTGCTGAGGTTCCTCCTACTCGATCGGCTTATTAGATTCCTGGGGACTCAGGAATTCTCGGAGATGTCCGTTGTTGAATAACCGGGCTACTTCCTCTCTCAATTATCGGCAATCTTCCGTTCTGTGGCCATGAGTGCCGTGATATTTACATATTAGGTTGGGTTCCCTTTGGGATCGGATCGGATTGGAAGCCACTTGGTGTCTTTGATGCGTCCGATTGCAGATACGATGGCAGTAACATCGACATTGAAGTGTATTCCGATAACTTTGGCGCTTCCTTAGGCCCGATGGGCCTGTCAAAACCGCTATTGCTCATGAGTCCCCGATTATTTTGAACTCGATCGCTTGTCCTTTCACTTCTTATGGGGTTTCATCCAGATCTATTAACTCTTCGGTCTCCGTTGTATGGTTGATACCGGTCCCTATTTGATCATGGTTCATGATCAATGTCTCTTTTGGATCTATCAATAGCTCTGATGGGATAAACTGACCTGGAAGGGGCCCCAAGATGATTGTCTTCGACCCTAATTTTTGATTGATACCGATTACATACGTCGGCCCAAGTTACAACCACATATTCTATCAGATTTTGCTTCAACTGCTGTGAAGCCAATGAGCTTTGATTATTGAGTCCTTGAGTGAAGGCTTAAATGGCCCAATCATCTGTGACCATAGGCAAGTCCATTCATTCCATTTCAAATCGGGACACGAATTCCCCGAGCATCTCATTATCTCTCTGTTTTACTTTGAAAAGGTCTGACTTCCTAGTCTCGACCTTGATGGCCCCGGCATGTGCTTTCACGAAGGAGTCTGCAAGCATAGCAAACGAGTCAATAGAATTAGGGGGTAAGTTGTGAAACCATATCATAGCTCCCTTTGACAAAGTTTCCCTGAACTTTTTCAGTAGGACATACTTGATCTCGTCATCCTCCAAGTCGTTCCCTTTGATGGCGCACGTGTAGGAGGTCACATGCTCATTTGGGTCGGTTGTTCCGTTGTACATAGGAATTTCGCGCATCCGGAACTTATTTGGGATTGGCTTCGAAGCTGCGCTCGGAGGGAAAGGTTTCTGCACAAACTTCTTGGAATCTAGGCCCTTCAATATCGGTGGGGCTTCTGGGATTTGGTCGACCCTGGAATTGTAAGTTTTCATCTTTTTGTCGTTATCTTCGATTTTATTTTCTCCCGATTCTACCCATATTGTCAGTTCCTCGAGCATTTTTTATGATTTCGGGGTTAGTCCCAGGTTCAGCTTCACTCGATCTCTCCGTGATTTGTTCGTTTTTGTGAGTTGTTTCCCGGGCGCAACTTTTGTTCTGCAGCTGGGCTATAGCTGCCTGTTGGGCCTGTAGCATTTCAAAGATCATTTGCAATTTGATCCCATCACCTTCACCGTCGTGTGTATTTTGGGCTGCCGATCGGACTCCCCCGCGGACGTTGTTCTCAGGATTGGTAGGCAGATTCACATTGATGGCCGCATGTGATTTAGTGTTGCTCGGGTCCATGACCGAAACTCAGATGGGATCGGAAGGTGGCACCTCGTTGCTGGGTACCACATTGTTGTTCTTGCCGTGGTAACCAGACTCAGCATCCACATTTAGAGGTGCAGATTGGGAGTTCAATATTTTGAACTTTGGCCTGAAATTAAAGACACTTCAAAGAACAAGTGTAAAATAGGGTTCGTTAGGGAAATTTATATCAAATTGCCACTATTATCCTTAGCCCCACAGTGGGCGCCAAACTGTTTATCCTAAAAAATAGATAACAATTCAATTTATAAGTGATTTTAAGGATACGCGGATTAATTTGATACAAAACGATAAATTGAGTTAGATTGAACAAATAAAGATATAGTAAATTCAAACTACGTGAGGAGGATGATTCCAACCTTAGTGAAATATTCACCCTCGATCCGAGCTCAGAATGGCCAGTACAAATGAACAAAAAAAAGAGCTTTCAATGACAGTGAAAATACTAGTATATTGCTTTGAATGTGTGTTACAACGTGTTTAATGAATAGTTAGACCCCCCTTTTATATTAGGGGAATCCTACTCTAGGTACCATTCTGTAAAAGGTAAAAAAAATCTTATGTTTAACTGATTGCCGGTTATCCATTGATACGTGTCGTGATACCCGACCGGTCGCGAATATTACGGCCTTCTGTTGGTCGTTCTTGGTTGCCTGATAATGCTCTCCAAAGTGTTTTGGGATGTGGACCGATCCCGGTTTATGACCCTGATATTCTCGAGGGCAGGCGTCATGCTCCCGGACTCTAACTCGGTGAGACCCTTGCCTTGATTCTGGTGCCTCCCCATCATGTCTCGAGCTTTGTTTAACCTGTCGGAAGCTGGGGTGCGCCATGAGCCCGGTTTTACCCGTATACAACTCTAATAATATTTAATACATCAAAAATAGATTCATAGCCTAATAGCCTCAAAGGATCTATTTTTATCAAATCATGATTTTCATATGCAAAACCAAACAATTGGAACAAAATCAAATAAATAACTTTTTTTATATTAAAGTTTTAGCAATTTAATATCAATCTTTTAAAGATACAACTAGTGTTATTCCATTTATCAAGTTTCAGAAAAACATACATTTTCATGAAAATTTAAATTTATCACTCAAATATATTATACTCTCATCAATACCTAAGTTTTAATAAAAGTTATAACATTTTCTCAAGTATTATTTTGACAATAAGTTTTTAAAATTTTGATTTTTATAAAATAACATAATACTTCATGTGCAACACAACTTAGAAACCCACGGTAAAATTCTTTTCCACATTTCTCCATAAGTATGGATACACATTTATAATTAATCTCACGTATTGACTTAAACCATGCCTTTAGAGAAACCCCTCAAGAATAGTAAGCCTTAATCAACTTACCTCGCTCTCGCTTTAATACCAATCGCAAGCTCTCAATTCTCTAAGGGCATGCCATCATTGACTAGAATGTCCAAACGTAACCAATAAGTTGATATCTATGATTATATATTCCATATAAGTCATAAAATTCAAAGATGTCCATCAATACTCATTTAAGGCTCACAATATGGTTACAAGTCTTCAACAAGCCCAATTCACCCATATGGTCCAATTTTGCCCTTAATCAGTTCCATTCTCGAATTCTAGATCCTAATTCATATTTTACCATTCAACACTTAACAAAAATTAATCTATTAAAGTCATTAGAATTACCAAACATCTTAACTAGATTTACAATTTCATTATTCACCTTCTTCTTTCTTGGAACTCTAGTTCATACATTCCCAATTCATGAACTAGTATTAGTCATCTTCAAGTAGTGATTCCTACTTCATAATATTCCCTAAAACTATTCCATACTTCATAACATGGGATAGAGATTTTACTTTTTTCCTTCAAAACCTAAGCTTGAGTTCTTTATAGAGATTCTTAAAATTTTGATAAAATCCTATGATTTTTGATCCATGACTGATGTATGATAAAGTATTAAATGGTGTTGTACAATCATAGATGTATCATAAATACATACCTTAAAGTGTATTCATAGTGGAAGAGCTCCTCCTTCTCTCTAAGATTTAATTTCAATTCATAAACTCTAACCCTTTCTCTCTATTCTCTCTTCCAATTCAGCACATTTAACCAGCCTGAAGCATGCGTAGCCTCGAAGCATAGCATGTGTGCATAGGAGATTCTCCTGACAGTCCCTTATGTGTAGCGGGGTGTTTTGTCACGACCCGAAACCTACCAATAGGGTCGTGAAGGAACCTAACCTGCAAAACTAGGTAAGCCAATCACATTAAAAATATTAAATTATCAGAACATGATATGGTAAGTCTGATTTAACAAAAATAGTGGAATATGTGATAAACATAAGCCAAAACGGCGATAGACAATACAACCTTCAAACCAAGTAGTACAGAGTCATGAGCTCTAAACTGAATACATAATGAGTCTCAATAAGTACAATACTATCTAAAAGTAATACAATAGTAAGAAATGAAGAAACAGAGACTCCAAGGGTCTGCGACGTCCTTGCAGCACTACCTTGAATCCTCTCAAAGATATCAAAGTATGAGTATGGGACAACAGGTACTCAATAAGTATCAAGACTAACCTCGGTGAAGTAATGACGAGGTTTAAGTCCTGTGATACTCACTAGTCAAAGAACCTGTACAATATATTAAAAAACTGGCAACAAGAATATGACAGGGTGTAGTATCATCAACTCAACAACACACGAGTTATTAGCTCATCACAAGTAAATCGTATTAGACAAAAGAATTATCAATCAATAATAGAGGCATGGAGTAGCAAGTTAAAAGCAATGTGAAATCTTGTAAAATGCATGATCAGAGATAAAGAGTTCACTTTCATGATCAAGAATGCCACTCTTATAATCCACAGATCATCGACAAGAATGCCACCCTTGTACTCTACATATTATCAACAAGTATGCCACCCTTGTACTCCATATTTTATGATCAAGAATGCCACCCTTATACTACATATTTCATCAACAAGAATTCCTCCCTTATACTCCATATTTAATCAACAAGAATGCTACTCTTACACCCACAGATCATCACAATAATAATATACGCCCCAACCATATGTGCCATAATCAAGAAAACTCAAGATAATAATGTATCATCAAGAGACATAATATCACAATTCATCAATAAGGTTCAAAAGAGCATAACAAGATTAAAGTGCGGATGCGTGCTCAAGATATAAGACACGATTATGGCTAAATCAATTTAGCAAAGATTCCACAAATGCCCATCTTGACTAATTAGGAGATAATAATACTAAAACGTGATCTCTAGCATGAACGATTACGCTCACATAGTCATACAAAAGATTACACATGTATCACAGGGAGCACACAATCAAATTAAGGTATAGAATAAGCCTAGAGTCTAATACGGTAATTTTTTATGCATAGCACCTGCCTATACGCCCGTCAACTCGCATATACGTCATTTTAAATACATTACGATTAGACAAATAAGGTCCAATCCTAAGGGTTATTCCCTCACATAAGATTAGGCAAGATACTGACTTCAAATGGGCCAAATCAACCCTCCAAAATTGCCTTTCTTTTAAAAACCACCTCCGACCAGACAAATCTAGCTAAAAATAGATCAATAACGTCAAACAAAGCCATAGGAAACAACCTCAAACAATAAAGCTTTGATCTTTAATCATATCTCCAAACGTCAAAAAACAAAAAAATTAACCCGGGCCCACACGGTCAAAATCCGAGTTAAGGGGTAGATTCCGACTACTCATAACCCCACGAGTTCAAATATATAATTAGATTCCAAAACCGAGTCCAGATTGACACCCAAATCCCAAATTTTTAGTCTCTTAAGCTGTAGACAAACCCTCCCCAAATGTTTCTTTTAAAAATGTTTTAGGTGTAAAAATCCATGGAGATTCAAGATATAAAACTAAATCCAAGTGAAAACTGCTTACTTCCAACGTAGTAGTGAAATTTCACTCCAAAATCTCCATCTCTCGAAGTCTAGGGTTCAAAATATAAGAGAATAGGTAAAATCCCAAAATTATAACACTAAATGTGTCTGCCCAGCGATAGCCTTTGCGAACGCAACCACTCCCTCGTGTGCGTGAAGCACAAAATGCAACAGCCTCAAATAACCCTTCACGAATGCGTCTCCTACCTCGCGAACGTGATGCAAAATCTCCCAAGGTCTTCGCAAACACGAGCACCCTCCCGCAAATGTGAAGGCCAAGCTCTAGTCAATCCCTCAGCTGCCTCACCTCTACGCGAACGCGACCTCCCTATCGGGAATCTGAAGACCACTCAGCCATAACCCAACGCGAATGTCGCAAACGCGAAGAACAAACTTGTCCAACACCAAAATGCCCTCCGCGATTGTGATACTCCTTGCGCGATCGCGAAGAAGGGCCTGACACAAGCAAAAATCTGTAACTTCCAAAATGCTCTGGGTGGTCCAAAATTCACCCGAGCCATATGGGACCCCGTCCAGTAATACCAACAAGTCAATGAACACTATCCAAAGCCTCTAAATACATACGATAACATCACATTAACAAATCAATATCCAAAATACAAGTTGGACTTCTCTTAAGTTTAAGAACTTTTAAACTTCAAACCAAGCGTCCGATTTAAGCCTAACCAATTGGGATTACAACTAAACTTGGCATACAAGTTCCAAATAAAAAAAAAGAACATATTTCAACTTCCAGAACAAATATCCAAATCCGATATCATCAAAGTCAACCCCCGGTTAAACTTAGGAACTCTCCAAACCTTCAAATTGCCAACTTTCAAAAAATAGCGCCAAAACATCCTAGAGAACCTCCAAATCCAAATTCGAATATACGCCTAAGTCCAAAATTACCATTCGAACCTATTGGAACCATCAAAACATGAATCTGAGATCGTTTACACAAAGCCAAATCTTGGTCATCTTTTATAACTTAAGCTTCCAACAAAGGAACTAAGTGTTCCAATTCACTCCAAAACTTCTCGGAACCAAACCACCTATCCCCGCAAGTCATAAAACAATAACCAAGAATACAAGAAGCATCAAATGGGGAAACGAGACTTAAATACAAAAACTGACTGATTGGGTTGTTACATTCTCCCCTCTTAAACAAACATTTGTCCTTGAACGAGTTTAGAATCATACTTGGAGTGCCAAAAAGGTGAGGGTTTCTGCTCCGCATATCATGCTCAGTCTCCCAAGTCACCTCCTCGACTGGATGACCTCTCCATTGGACTTTCACCGATGGAGTATCTTTCAACCTCAGCTTCCGAACCTGCCTATACAAAATAGCCACCAGCTATTCCAAGACATGTGACTTATCTTCATGATACTTCTGGAGCATAAAAACATTGAATACCGGATGAACTCCCGAAAGGATAGGAGGTAAAGCATGTCGATAAGAAACCTCATCGACTCTCACCAACACCTCAAAAGTACCAATAAACCTCGGGCTCAGATTGCCCTTCTTCCCAAAACCTCATTACGCACTTCATAGGTGGAACTCAAATAAGAACCTTCTTACCCTACATGAATGCCACATAAAGGACTCTCCTATCAGCATAACACTTCTGCCCAGACTGTGTTGTGCGAAGCCTCTCTTGAATTAACTTCACCTTCTCTAAAGCATCACGAACCAAGTCTATTCCCAATAACCTAGCCTAGCCAGGCTTGAACTAACTAACCGGAGAATAACATTGCCTTCCATATAATGACTCATACGAAGCCATCTGGATACACGAATAGTAGCTGTTGTTATATACAAACTTCACTAAAGGTAGAAATTGGTCCCATTGCTCTCCAAAATCAATCGTGCATTCCCTCAACATATCCTCCGAGATCTAAATGGCCGCTTGGAGAACTCATCCGTCTGAGGGTGAAATGCATTACTCAACTCAAGCTGTGTGTCCAGCTCACCCTAAGTGGATCTCCAAAAGTGTGACGTAAAAGAAGTGCCGCAGTCTCAGATGATAGAAATGGGTATTCCAACTACTCCGAAGTGTAGGAAGTCATGACCAGAATAAAATGTGCTGACTTGGTCAACCGATCCATAATGACCCAAATGGCATCAAACTTCCTCAAGGTTCGTGGAATTCCCACCAAAATGTCCATTGTAGTGTGCTCCCACTTCCACTCTGGTATATCCATCTTCTAAAGCAAACTACCCAAATTTGGATGCTCATACTTGACCTGTTGGCATTTCAAACACCTAGAAACATGCCCAACAGTGTCATTCATCCTCCTCCACTGATAGTGCTGCTTTAAGTCATGATACATCTTCGTAGAACTTGGATGGATGGAATACCACGAATTATGAGCCTCCTCAAGAAACAACTCTCTCAAGCCATCGCCATTAGGAACACAAATTCAACCCGAAGTCACAACACACCATCATCCCCGATAGTCACCTCCTTAGCATCACCGTATAACACTATGTCCTTAAGGATAAACTCATACAAGGATGCCCGAGATACATCACAAGCAAGGATTCTGCTCGGGTACGAAATATCCAATCTCAAAAATCTATTGGCCAATGCCTAAACATCCATAGCTAAAGGTTTCTCCACACCTGGAATGAAGGCTAAACTCACCATACTCTCTGCCTTCCTACTCAAGGCGTCTGCAACCACATTGGCCTTCTCCGAATGATAGAAAATAGTGATATCATAATCCTTCAATAGCTAACTCCAAATCATGCACCAGATAGTTATTCTCATGGGGCTTCAACTTACGCGAAGCATAGGCAATAACCCTACCGTCTTGCATCAACACACACCCAAGCCCCACATGCGAAGCATCAGAATAAACTGTGTATGACCCTGATCCTGAAAGCAATACCAAAACTGGAGCTGTAGTCAAGGCAGTCTTGAGTTTCTAAAAGCTCTCCTCATGTTCGTTAGATTACTTAAATGGAGCACCCTTCTGAGTCAACTAAGTCAATGGAGCTGCAATATAAATGAAACCTTCCACAAAAGAGATGATAGTAACCAGCCAACCCTAGAAAACTCCATATCTCCGTGGGTGTCAAAGGTTTGGGCCAACTCTGAACTATCTCAATCTTCTTCAGGTCCACCTTAATCCCATCACCAGACACCACGTGGCCCAATAATACCACCGAATCCAACCAGAAATCACACTTAGAGAACTTGTCATATACTTCTTCTCCCTTAGAACCTGAAGCAACATACTCAAATTCTGCTCGTGCTCCTTCCTACTATGGGAATATACCAAGATATCATTAATGAACACAATGACAAAAGAAACCACATAAAGCTAAAACACATTGTTCATCAAATGCATGAAAGCTGCTGGGGCATTACTCAAGCCAAAAGACATCACCAAGAACTTATAATGCCCATAATGGGCCCTGAAAGTCGTCTTAGGAATGTTCGAAGCCCTAATCTTCAACCGATGGTACCCCGATCTCAAGTCAATCTTGGAAAACACCTTAGCACACTCAAGATGATCAAATAAATCATCAATGTGCGACATTGGATACTTATTATTGATGGTAACCTTGTTTAATTTCCTGTAGTCAATGGACATTCTCATGGCACCATCTTTCTTCTTCACAAATAGTATTGGTGCACCCCAAGGTGAAACACTTTTCCTGATGAAACTTTTATCTAACAATTCTTGCAACTGTTCCTTTAATTCCTTCAACTTTGTTGGAGCCATGCGATACAGTGGAATAGATATGGTCTGAGTTCCAGATGCCAAATCATTACCAAACTCAATATCCATATCGGGTGGCAAGACCAGTAGGTCTGCAGATAAAACATTTGGAAACTCTCTCACCACGGGGACTGAATCAACCATATAAGTATCAGCACTGGAATCTCTAACAAATTCTAAGTACTTCAAGCATCCCTTCTCAACCATCCGTTGAGCCTTCAAAAAAGAAAACACCCTACTAGGAATGTGACCAAGCGAACTTCTCCATTCAAAACTCGGAAACCCTGGTATAGCCAACGTCACGGTCTTAGCGTGACAGTCAAGTATAACATGGTACATAGATAACCAATCCATACCCAAAATCACATAAAAATCCACCATACTAAGCAGCAAAAGATTAACTTTCATCTCATAGACCCCAGTAGTCACCACACAAGAATAATAGACACGATCCACCACAATAGAATCCCCACGGGTGTACACACATAAACAGGAGTAGCCAAAGAAGCACGAGACATATCCAAATATAAAGTAAAGTAGGATGACACATACAAATAAGTAGAACCCATATTGAATAATACTAAAGCATATCTATAATAGACCTGAACAATACATGTGAGGACTGCATCTGATGCGACTACCTTAGTCCTTCTAGGGATAGCATAACAATGAGCCAAGCCTCCCTTCTAGGATGATTTCTACCCGCCTATTCTCCACCTCAAGCTGGTTGTGCAGGTGGTGTAGCATCTGGAGCGAAAATCATAGTCTAGGTACCCTACTGAGGTCACTCATCAGAAATCTAGGACAATCTCTCATGATATGCCTCGTATCACTACACTCATAAAAACCTCTTTGTGGACGTAGCTTCTGGAAGTGAGTTTGCCTTAGATGAATAGAATAACCGTTGTAAGAACCTCGTGAAGAATGTGTACTGAAGGATGATTGACCAGTGCAAGTGCTCTAAAATCCATAGCTAGCTAGAGCACTATGTGAGATCTAAAGTGCTGACTAAACTAGTTGGCTAAAATGACCTCTACTATGCTGAACCTTGGCCCCAAAGTAGGAGCCATTAGATACTCCAAAACCATGAGACTTTTTAGCCTCCCTATCCTCCTTCTCCTACAGGCTCTGGAGTATTGACTTTCTACATTCTTGGCTCCTTCCCCGGTCTGAGATGTAGCTAGTGCGATGGGAATCAATCCCGTCTGAGCCAGAGTGCCGAACAAGCTCATAAACTGTGATAGGTTTTCTGAAGTGCAAGGGTGACACCGGGTGACTCGGGTGCATGTCCCCCAAACCAGAGCTATTGGTGGCTCCTCGGTCGCTGCTTGGGTAGGTACTCTAGCTGCACCATGTGCCCCTCCTCGGCCTCGGCCTCTGCCCCAGCCCCGGCCTCTCGTAACTCTAGCAAGGGGCTGCAAGTGTCTGATCATCGGATCCAGCAGTGCGTGTCCTCACCATCTATAAGAGAATAGAAAGACAAAAACTCACATTTTGAGATCAACAAATTCGCACCATAAGGAATCAAAGAAGTGGAATTTTCCTAAAAGTTCTGTAGCCTCTCGAAGATATGTATAGACGTCTCGTATCGATCCGCAAGACTCCACTAAACTTGCTTATGACTCGTAACACCTATGAACTTAGAGCTTTGATACCAAATTGTCACGAACCCAATTCCCCACCTTAGGATATCGTGATGGCACCCAATCTCTAAGACTAGGTAAGCCTAACATTCATTAATAGCTTAACATAAATATCAAGATTTAGATAATAAAATAAAATCGATAATCTCATCTTAACTTCCAAAATAGAATGCCAACAACATAATTCCCAAAACTAGTGGAACTGAGTCATAAGTTCTACAGAATATTCTAAAACCTTTACTATAACACTATATGATAAAGGAAATAACAGTAATGAGAAGATAACAAAAGGTGACACTGAGGCATGTGAACGCTAAGCAAATATACCTTGAAGTCTCCAGAAGCAACAAATCAATCACTAGTATCAGGCACGAGCAGATGTACCTAGATCTGCATAAAAATGTGCAGAAGCGTAGTATGAGTACCCCACAACGGTACCCAAGAAGTATCAAGCCTAACCTGGGTAGAGTAGTAATGAGGCCAGGTCAAGAAACCCACTAGGATAAAAGAGAACTAACAGAGTATAGCACAGTCTAAATATGGAAAGCGAGGAAGTAAATGACAAGTAAACAGTTCAATAATGCTAATAACGAAAGTTTAAGCAATAAAGGTAACAAAGAGTAAACACATGATGAAACATCAAGGAAATAAATATGGGTAATTTCAATTAAGACAATGAAGAAACAACAATAACTATTCAACCAATAAGCCTTCCTAACATAGTGTGCACAATAGGAAATCACAACCGAGGTACCGCCTCGTTTCCATATTTCACATTTTAAATCACAATCTTTCCTTATACCACCGCATAAGCCTTACATTTAGTTTTGAAAATCATTTTTCCCGAAATAGCTACATGCGTTTTAGCCAACCTTATCTCACCGCGTGGCTTCAAGTAGTTCCCTTACTAGCAACACACGTATCAAGCCCACCTTATCTCACCGCGTGTGTATCAACCTCTATCCTTATACTACCGCATGTGTGTCAATATCACAATATAATCACAACTCGCACCACAAGTGCCCATATACTACAACTTGCCAAAATATCAAAAATACTAATGTTTCCACAACAAATAGGCCATGGCTCAATCATAATGTATACAATAATCACAATAACAACAAGATGAATGAGGAATACTCAACAAGGAAAGATACCTCAATAATTGACAACTTCACCTCAATGTGATAACGACTTTTACAACTTCAATACCAATAACTCAACAAGAAGATATTCCACGAAATAACAACCTCAAGTAAGAGTAATTTAGCAATAAAGAGGTAACAAGGGAATAAGGAAAATAACAACTTCTACTAAAATATATCAGAGCAGATATAACAAGAGGTGGAACAAGTGCTACAACGTCAACTAAAGCAAGTAAGAGTAGATTAACAATTGTAAGAGTAGATTAATAATGAAAGATGTCACATGTTATAACAATTCAATTAAAGGTATGGAAAGAGTCTAAATAGCCTAAACCAGTCAAATACCACATATAGCTCGTGTACCCACTCGTCACCTTGCGTACAAGGCTTTCACATAACACAAATAGCACAATCAACCCAATTCCTAAGGGGTAGTTTCTCCCACACAAAGTTAGGCAAGATACTTACCTCAAACAAGCTAAATCAACCCACTAGTAAGCCTTTTCCGTGAAAATTCAACTCTGGACGGCTCGAATCTAGACAAAATAACTTAATACTATAAATAGAAACAATAGGAAACTATTCTAGATAATAAAGTTGCAATCTTTAAAGAAAATCAAAAAGTCAACCTCGAGGCTGCACCTCGGAACCCGACAAACTTACAAAATCCTAACACCCATTCAATAACGAGTTAAACCATACAATCATTATCCAATTCCGACCTAAAATCGACCTTCAAACTTCCATTTTTCATTTTTGAAAAGTTTCTACAAATCACCCATTTCTTTACTTTAATTCACTAATTAAATGCTAAAAACAAAGATGGAATCATGAAATATTTCCGAGTCAAAAACACTTACCCCGATCCAAATCTTGAAAATCCCCTCCAAAATTGCCCAAAACCGAGCTCTACAACTCAAAATATGAAAAATAACTCTAACCTTCGATTTGGGTTTTAATATTCTGCCCGGGTGATCACCCTTCACGAATGCGGAAGAAGCCTCGCGTTTGAGAAGCACAGCTTCGCCTCCAGCTAAAATTACTCTTCGCTAACGCGATGCCCAGCTAGGACATGACTACGCGAATGCGAGACCTGCCACGTGAACGCGAAGGCTTAGGCCTCCAGTGCCCCTCAGCCGACCTTCCTTCTACACGAACAAAATCACCCTCTCACGTTCTCTAAGTGTACTGACCTCCTAAGCTTCGCGAATGCATTCCCTTCCTCGCCAACGCAAAGAAGCATGCACCAGACACCTGATCAGCTGTCCCAACATGAAGAGATTGGTCTGAAACTCGCCCGTAACAGACCCGAGGCCACCGAGACCTCAACTAATTATACCAAAAAGACCTAAAACACAATACGAACTTGCTCGAAGCCTCAAATCACATCAAACAACACTAAAACCACGAATCACACATCGATTCAAGCCTAATGAACTTCCAACTTCTAAAACTAATGTCGAATCATATAAGACCAACTCCGAATGACCTCAGATTTTGCACACAAGTAATAAATGACACAACAGACCTATTCCAACTTCCAGAATCGAAATCCGACCCTAATATCGACAAAGTAAACTCTCGGTCAAACCTCCCAACCTTCTAAACCTTCAAGTTTCCAACTTTCGCCAACTCAAGCCAAAAAATGATCTACGGACCTCCAAATCAATATTCGGACATACGCCTAAGTCCAAAATCACCATACGAAGCTATTAGAACCATCAAAACTCCATTTCGGAGTTGTCTACACAAAAGTCAAACTCTGGTCAACTCTTCCAATTTAAGCTTCCAACTTTGGAACTAAGTGTCCCAATTCATTCCAAAACTCTCCCGAAACCAAATCAACCACCCCGGCGAATCACATAACAACAGTTGAACATAGAGGAGGAAATAAATAGAGGAACAAGGATAAAATACTCAAAACAACTGGCCGGGTCATTAAAATATTGTTCCTTTAGCTTTATTTTCTTATTATCTTGTTGTTGTTACTACTACCTTTTCTTACTCTTTTCTTGAACTGAGGGTCCATCTGTCACGACCACTAATCCCACCAAAAGTCGTGGCGGTGCCTAGGACTTCCTACTAGGCAATCCAACATCCAATATACAGAAATGAACCTCAATAACAATAAGTAAAGTCTCAAAACGGAATATGATAAATAACTGAAGCCATATAGCAATACAATTGAAATACCATCGCAGAACCTAGTGTCAATGAGCACATGAGCTCTACCAAATAAATAAGTACAATTGTCTGAATAATGATACAATATTTTCTAAAGTATATAAATAGTATTAAAAAATTAATGGGAAGGAATCCATGGCTTGCAGACGAAAACAATAGTGCTACCTTGAAATCACCAGAGGGAACCCGGTGCAACTCTCTAACAATCAGCTCAATCTGCAGCACCTGGATTTGCACATAAAGTGCAGAGTCTAGTATGAGTACAACCCACCCCGTGTACTCAATAAGTAGCAAGTCTAACCTCGGATTGAACATAGTGATGAGATTGACAAAGTCCGCTCATTATTTTGCCGAGAAAATGACAGTTAGGTGCATAATAATAATAATAATAATAATAATAATAATAATAATAATAATAATAATAATAATAATAATAATAATAATAATAATAATAATAATAATAATAATAATAATAATAATAATGATAATGATAATAATAATAATGATAACAATAATAATAATGATTATAATAATGTTGATAATAATAATGATGATAATAATAATGATGATGATAATAATAATGATGATAATAATAATAATAATAATAATAATAATAATAATAATAATAATAATAATAATAATAATAATAATAATAATAATAATAATAATAATAATAATAATAATAATAATAATAATAATAATAATAATAATAATAATAATAATAATAATAATAATAATAATAATAATAATAATAATAATAATAATAATAATAATAATAATAATAATAATAATAATAATAATAATAATAATAATAATAATAATAATAATAATAATAATAATAATAATAATAATAATAATAATAATAATAATAATAATAATAATAATAATAATAATAATAATAATAATAATAATAATAATAATAATAATAATAATAATAATAATAATAATAATAATAATAATAATAATAATAATAATAATAATAATAATAATAATAATAATAATAATAATAATAATAATAATAATAATAATAATAATAATAATAATAATAATAATAATAATAATAATAATAATAATAATAATAATAATAATAATAATAATAATAATAATAATAATAATAATAATAATAATAATAATAATAATAATAATAATAATAATAATAATAATAATAATAATAATAATAATAATAATAATAATAATAATAATAATAATAATAATAATAATAATAATAATAATAATAATAATAATAATAATAATAATAATAATAATAATAATAATAATAATAATAATAATAATAATAATAATAATAATAATAATAATAATAATAATAATAATAATAATAATAATAATAATAATAATAATAATAATAATAATAATAATAATAATAATAATAATAATAATAATAATAATAATAATAATAATAATAATAATATAGAAATGAACTCGAACCGAAAATACACATGTTTTAAAATTAATTCAGGTAAGTCATCAATCTCAAGATACAAAATTTCAATTAGCACGAGGAAGATACATCTCTATGCCTGCATGATAAGTAACAATGCCAAAATCAACGAATCGATAGCGAAATCATAAAATAAGCACACTATCAACACTATAGGGGTGCCTGGCATAAAGCCCATCACTCAACACATACCAAGTGCCTGCACTCACAAAGCCCAAAGACCATGGGTAATCACCTGACTCCGGAGGGGCGGATCCTAGCCCAAGCGCTAATCGTATCAAACGGCCTGGTGCACTCGTCGCCTCAATATCAATACCACTTAGCCCAATAGAGGGCCTGGTGTACGCATCACCTCAATATCAATCTCAATGCATCTCTAAGGCCCCAGCTCAGTCATCAATCCACTCAAAACTCAAAAATACCAACATCTCATAGTATCTGAAATCAACATACCGCACAAATTATATCAACTCTAGTACTCAAGTAAGGAAACAAAAACCATCTGAGATAAAAGGTAAGAAGCATACAAAATTGGTGAAAATAACATGTAGATATAATATCATGACTGAAAAAGCATGACTACAATAAGGCAAACGACTCAATAGAGAAAACTAACCTAAACATGTCGCAAACGGATAAGCACATAGCCTAGACATGATTTCTACAATGAATAATAGTCCAAAAAGTCATACAAGTAGAGAGAACACAGTACATGAAGTCATGACAGCAAAACAAGGTGCATAATAGCCTAAAGTCTACCCGTATCATGAATAACCATAGTGAATGCAAATACGCTTGTTACCACGTACATGCATCATCCCAACACATAGCAAGCATAGAATATACAGGGAAAATACCCTCAAGTCAAACCTAGGTAAGATACTCACCTCAAAGCGTGAGAACTAATACTCCAAAAAGTCCTTGCCTCTCGAATCAACCTCTAAACGACTCGAATCTAGTTTAAAACAACTCAATACATCAAACATGGCATTAGAAATTTTTTCCAATAATAAAGCTCTAATCTTCATCAAATAGTAAAAAAGTCAGCCAAAACGCTAACTCGGGCCCGTACCCTGGAACCCGATAAAAGACACAAATCCCGATCACCCATTCCAACACGAGTCTAAATATACATTTTTATCCAAATCTGACTTTATTCGAGGTTCAAATCTCCATTTTTCACTTTCCAAAATTTACTCACAAAATCCCATTTTCTCCCTTAGATTTCATCAACCAAAAGCCAAAAACAAAGATGGAATCATAAAATCAAATCAAATCTGAGTTGAGAATACTTACCCCAATTCAAGTGGTAAATATCGCTTCAAATATCGCCCCAATCCTAGCTCTGAGTGTCAAAGTATGATAAAATAAGCCAAACCCTCGATAAATATACTATGTCCAGTGCTTCCACACATGCGGCAAAATCTGTCGCTTTAGCGACCAAATACTCGCTTCTGCGACATCACAGGTGTGGCCTAAGAGTTCGATTTTGTGGATAGCTCCAAACTGGCCTGCTCCAAATCTGCGCTCTTCACTCTGAATCTGCGATTGCGCAGATGCAAAAACCTCCCAGCTTATGTAAACCTCGCATGTCCAAACATCCTTCACTTTTGCGTCCTCATATCCGCTTCTGCGGACTCGCATCTAAGGTCCAAACCACATAGGTGCAAAAACACCAGAACCAGACTACCATAAACCTTAAAGTGATCTGAGACCTCGTCTAATCATACTAACCAATCCCAAAACATAATACAGACCTACTCAAGGTCTCAAATCACATAAAATAACATCAAAATCACAAATCACACCTCAATTAAAGCTTAATAAACTAATCATACTTCCAACTTTCAAAACTCAAGCCGAACCATATCTAACCAACCCAGAATAACCCCAAATTTTGCAAACAAGTCCCAAATGACATAACAAACCTATTCCAACTCTCAGAATAAGAATCCGACCATGATAACATCAAAGTCAACTCCCACTCAAACCTATGAACCTTAAAAACCTTCAAAATTCCAACTTCCGCCAAATAAAACCAAATTAACCTACGAACCCCCAAATCTAAATCCGGACATACGCCTAAGTCCAAAATAACCATACGAACGTAATGGAACCATCAAACCACTAACCCAAGGCCATTTACACAAAAGTCAAACTTCGGTCAACTCTTATAACTTAAGCTTCCGTCCTTGGAACTAAGTATTCCAATTCACTCCAAAACTTCACGAAACCAAACCAACTATCCCCGCAAAACACAAAAAAAAAAAAAGCATACGAGAAGCATCAAATAAGGGAACATGTCTCAAATACACAAAATGACCAGTCAGATCATTACATTCTCTCCCTCTTAAACAACGTTCATCCTCGAACAAGTTTAGAATCATACCTTGGATATCAAAATGTTGAGGATATATGCTCCGCATATCATGCTCGATCTCCCAAGTCGCCTCCTCAACAGGTTGACCTCTCTATTAAACCTTCACCGATGCAATATTTTTTGACCTCAACTTCTGAACCTGCCTATCCAAAATGGCTACCGGCTCCTCATCATAAGTCAAATCCCTGTCCAATTGCACCAAGCTAAAATCCAACATATGTAACAGATCCCCATAGTACTTTCGAAGCATGAAAACATAATACATTGGATGAACTCCCACTAAGCTGGGTGGCAAAGCGAGTATGTAGGCCATTTCATCAACTCTCTCTAGCACCTCAAATGGACTAATATACCGAGAGCTCAACTTTCCCTCCCTCCCAAATCTCATCAAGCTCTTCATAGGCAAAACTCGGAGAGAACATTCTTACCCTCCATGAAGGCCACATCACGAACCTTCCTATCCGCATAACTTTTCTTCCTGGACTGTTTTGGACATAGCCGCTCTTGAATCAACTTCACCTTCTCCAAAGCTTCACGAACCCAATCTGTTCCCAATAATCTTGCCTTACCCAGCTCAAACCAACCAACCGAAGAACGACAATGCCTCCCATATAGTGCCTCATACATAGCCACCCGGATGCTCGAATAATAGTTGTTGTTATAGGCAAACTCCGCTAATAGAAGAAACTAATCTCACTGGCCTCTGAAATCTATGACACATGCCCTCAACTTATCCTCCAAAATTAGAATGGTCCGCTCGAATTGCCCGTACATCTAAGGGTGAAATTCAGTACTCAACTCAACCTACGCACCAACTCACCCTAAACAACTCTCCAAAAATGCAAAGTAAATGAAGTACCTTGATCCGAGATAATAGACACAGGCACACCATGCAAGCAGACAAACTCCCTGATGTAATTCTTAACCAACTGCTCCAAAGTGTAGAAAGTCATGACTGGAATAAATTGTGTCGACTTGGTCAGTCTGTCCACAATGACCCAAATAGCACAAAATCACCTCAATGTCTGTAGCAAACCTACAACAAAGTCCATAGTGATGCGCTCCCACTTCTACTCTGATATCTCAATCTTATGAAGCAACCCACTAGGTCTATGATGCTCATTGAAATGCTGACAATTTAACCACATAGCAACATATCCAGCAATGTCTTTCTTCATCCTTCTCCGCCAATAATGTTGCTTCATATCGCGGTACATCTTTGCAACACCCGGATGAATAGAATATCGCGAACTATGAGCCTTCTCAAGAATCAACTCTCTCAACCTATCCATATTAGAAACATAAATCTGGCCTTGAAGCCGTAACACACCATCATCACCAATAGTCATCTTCTTAGTACCACATCGCAGCACCGTGTCCTTAAGGAAAAGAAAATGGGTATCATAATACTAATGAGCTTTGATGCGCTCAAACAAGGAAGATTGAGATACAACACAAACAAGGACTCCGCCAGGCTCCGGCATATCCAATCGCACACGAACCTGTTGGCCAAATCCTGAACATCCATAGCCGAAGGCCTCTCTCCAGTCGGAATAAATGCTAAACTCACCATACTCTTTGCCTTTCTATTCAAGGCATCTGCTACCACATTGGCTTTCCCCGGATGATACAGGATGGTGATATCATAGAGTCCTTAAATAGCTCACACAACTTTCGTTGCCTAAAGTTCAAATCCTTCTGCTTGAATAGATGATGAAGACTCTTATGATCCATACACACCACAAAAGACACGCTATATAAGTAATGCATCCAAATTTTGAGCGCGTGTACAATAGCGACTAACTCCAAATCATGCAGTGGGTAGTTTTTCTCATGGGGCTTCAACTGGCGTGACGAGTAGGCAATCATCATACCATCTTGAATCAACACCCACCCAATGTCAATCCATGAAGCATCATAATAAACTGTATATGAATTTGATTCTGAAGGCAAAACCAACACTAGGCTTTAGTCAATGCTGTCTAGAGCTTCTGAAAGCTCTCCTCACACTCATCTGACCACTTGAATGGAGCGCCCTTCTGAGTCAACTTAGCCAATGGGGTTGCAATATATGAAAATCCCTCTATGAAGAGATAGTAATAACCAACCAAACCTAAAAAGCTCTTGATCTCTATAGTAGTAGAGGATATGGTCCAACTCTGAACTGCCTCAATCTTCTTCGGGTTTTCCTTGATCCCATCACTAGATACAACATGACCTAAGAATTTCATGGAGCCTAACCAAAACTCTCACTTGGAGAACTTAGCATATAACTTTCTCCCTCAAAGTCTGAAGCATAATCCTCAAAGGTTGCTCGTGCTCCTCCCTACTACGGGAATACACCACTATATTGTCAATGAACACAATGACAAATGAATCTAAATAAGTCTGGAACATATTATTCATCAAGTGCATGAAAGCTGTTAGGGCGTTAGTCAACACAAACAACATCACCAAAAACTCATAATGACCATAATGAGTCCGAAAAGCAGACTTAGGAATGTCCGAAGCCCTAATCTTCAACTAGTAACTCCCCGATCTCTAGTCAATCTTCGAGAACACCCTGTCACCCTGAAGCTGATGAATAACTCATCAATGCGTGGTAATGGATACTTGTTCCTGATGGTCACCTTGTATAATTGCTGATAGTCGATACACATTCTCATAGATCCATCTTTCTTCTTAACAAACAATGCTGGCGCACCCCAAGGTGAAAAACTAGGCCAGATGAAGCCCTTATCCAACAACTCTTGCAATTGTTCCTTCAGTTCCTTCAACTCCACTGGAGCCATGCGATATGGAGGAGTGAATATAGGTTGCATGGCTGGTGCCAAATCAATGCGGAAATCAATATCCCTCTCGGGTGGCATGTCTGGTAGGTCTGCTGAAAACACATCCGAAAACTTCCTCACTGCTGTAATTGATTCAATAGTAGGAGTATCAACACTAACATCTCTGACAAAGGCTGAATACGCCAAGCATCCCTTCTCAACCATGTATTGAGCCTTTAAGAATGAGATCACTCTACTTGGAGTGCAACCAAGAGAACCCTTCCACTCCAACCTTGACAACCCCTGGCATTGCTAATGTCACAGTTTTAGCGTGACAATCAAGAATAATATGGTATGGGGATAACCAATCCATACATAAGATCACATTGAAATCCACCATATCCAATAATAAGAAGTTTGTCCTCGTCTTAAAACCACAAATAGTGACCACACATGACCAATAAACTCGATCCACCACAATAAAATCACCAACAGGTGTAGACATATGCACATGAGCATCAAAAGAACCATGAGGCATATCCAAACAAGAATCAAAGTATGATGACACATATGAATAATTGGAACCAGGATCAAACAATACTGAAGCATCCCTACGGCACACAGAAATAATACTGGTACTCGCTGCATCAGAAGCAACAACCTCGATCCTCCCTGGTAAGCATAACATCTGGCCTAGCCCCTGCTAGACTATGCTCCCCCTCTAGGACGACCACGTCCTAGATGACCTACACCACAAGCTGGTTGAGCGGGTGGTGTAGCAACTAGTGCGGGGACCATAGTCTGATCTTTCTGCTGCACTGGACCTCTACAAAAATAGGGGCAATACTTTCTGACGTGTCCAAACTCTCTACACTCATAGCAACCTCTGACTGGGAATGACTGCGGGGCCTGAGTCGGACCCCATAAACCAGAATATCCACAAAAAAATCGAGTACTGATGAACCCTGAACAAATAGAGTGTGATGAGAACCCTGTGCTGGGAGTGCACTGAATGGAGACTGTATAGTAGCTCCTCGACTAGGTGGCAGTGAGTGATAAGTTGGTCTGCTAGACCGGCCTCCCCCAAACCAACCTCAACCTCCAGATGAGGCAACACTGAAACTACCTAAAATTCGTGACCTCTTGTCCCTACCCTACATCATCTCTCTGGTCTTAATATGAATGCGCTCTATATGACGCGCTATCTCCACAGCCTGGTGAAATGGAGTTCCGGTCTCTACCTCTCTAGCCATAGCAATACGAATACCATAATGAAGACCATCAATGAATCTCCTCACTCGCTCCTCATCAGTAGGAACCACAATAGTAGTATGATGGGAAAACTTTATAAACCTCATCTCATACTCAGTAATTGACATCGAACCCTGCTGATGGTATTCAAACTGCCTCCTCATCTCCTCTCTCCTAGTGCAGGGTAGAAATGCTCCAAAAAGACCTTGTAAAACTAAGCCCAGGTAAGAGGAGGTGATCATGCTTGTCGACTCATCTCATAAACCTACTACCACCTCTTGGCTGGACCCTACATCTGGAAGGTGGTGAAATCAACTCCATTGGACTCTACTAATCCCAAATTGCGCAGAGTCTCATTTCAAAGATCTAAGAATCCCTGAGCATCCTCTGAAGGTGTACCACTAATGTGAGGAGGATGAAACTTGGTGAACTTATCTAACCTCTTCAGCTTATCAGCTGACATCACGGGTCTCTCCTCAAGTTGCGCGACAATAGTAGGCTGAACTCCACCAATTGGTAACACTGCAGGAGTATGATAACCATGAGCCACCTGCTCTAGGATACGTGTAGCTGGAGTCTGCGCTCTGCCTCCTTCCTAGGAATAATCTGGTACAGTAGGAAATGCCCCCGCCTGAGACAAACTCTCGAACAACCTAACCATACAAACCAAAGCATCCTTAACAGCTGGTGAAACAAATAGGCCCTGGGGAACTTGAGTTGGTACATGTGGCTCATCATAGTTTTGAACATGATCCTCAACAGGACCTACTGGTGGCAATAGCTGCACGAGCAGGGGCTCTAGTTGCGGTGCGTGTTCCGTCCCTACCTCAGCATCAACTGCGACCTCTCACGACCCTAGCCTGGGGTACCAGCGTCTGCCCAGCTGCACTTGACGATCATGTCCTCACCATCTATGAGAGAATAGAAGACTAGAGATTCTGACTTAAGGATAAACCAAATTCGCATGATAAAGAATGAAGGAAGTGGAGCTTCCTAATAGTCTCGTAGCCTCTAGAAGATAAGTACAGACGTCTCTGTACCGATCCATAAAACTCTACTAGACTTGCTCATGACTCGTGAGACCTACACAACCTAGTGTTATGATACCAAATTATCACGACCCCAAATCCCACCAAATGACGTCACGGCACCTAGCACTGTCTGTTAGGAAAGCCAACATCCAATATACATAAATGAACCTCAATTACAATAAGTAAAAGTATCAAAAGAGGAATATGATAAATAACTGAAGCAATATAGCAATACAACTGAAATACCATCCGAGAACCTAGTGTCAATGTGTACATGAGCTCTACCGAATAAATAAGTAAAACAGTCTATATAATGATACAATACAGTCTAAAGTACATAAATAGTACTCCCTCTGTCTCAAATTATATGTCATGATTCTCTTGTATACACCCCTTAAGAAAAATCAATTAGGATGCAATTTTACTACTTTACCATTATTCATGTCTTAATATTTAATCTTTCTTCATTGGTATTTGAACAAAGATAGTCATAATTGGGGTTTTTGTAGTCTTCAAGGATAATTATTACTAAGGGTAAAAAAGAAAAAATAATTAATTTTGTCTTGAACTTCTAAAATGACCAATAATTTTAGTAACCACGACTGATAATATGAAACGGAGGGAGTAATAACAAAAGTAATGGGAAGGACTCCAAGGCCTGCAGACGGAAACATCAGTGCTACCTTGAAATCACCAAAGGAAACCTGGTGCAACTCTCTAACAATCAGCTCTATCAACAGCACTTGGATATGCTCATAAAGTGCAGAGTCTAGTATGAGTACAACCGACCCCATGTATTCAGTAAGTAGCAAGCCTAACCTCGGGCTGAAGACAGTAATGAGATTGGCAAAGTCTGCTACTCATTTTCAATAGTCAACAAAACAGATACAACAAAAAAATAATAATAATAATAATAATAATAATTATTATTATTATTATTATCATAATAATAATAATAATAATAATAGTAATATAATGCTAATAATAATAATAGTTATAATAATAATACTAATAATAGTACTAATAATAAGAAAAGGTAATAATAATAATAGTAGTAATAATAATAGTAGTAGTAGTAGTAGTAGTAGTAGTAATAATAATAATAATAATAATAATAATAATAATAATAATAATAATAACAACAACAACAATAAAGGGAAAGCAGCTCAAGAATAACAAGTTTAACTTATTCACGTTAACAAAAAAATAGGCATACTTTCCAATCAAATCAGCTATGTCATCAATCTCAAGATACAAATGTTCAATTAGCATGAGAAAGATACATCTATATGCCTGCATGACAAGTAACAATGCCAAAATCAATGAATCGACAATGAAATCATCAAATAAGCACACTTTCAGCACTGTACGGGTGCCTGGCATAAAGCCCATCACTATGCACATACCAAGTGCCTGCAATCACAGGGCTAAAAGACCATGAGTTATGACATGACCCTGAAGGGGCGGATCCTAGCTCATGCGCTAATCGGATCAAAAGTCAACGATCATCATAACTTAGCCCAAATGGATTGGTTCACGTGTGACCTCAATATCAATACCACTTAGCCCAATAGGGGGCATGTCGTACATGTCACCTCAATATCAATATCAATACGGTTCTAAGGCCCCAGCATAGTCATCAATCCGCTCAAAACTCAAAAATACCAATATCTCATAATATCAGAAATCAACATACCGCACGAAATATACCAATGTGCCACAATTCCACTCAACTCCTAGCACTCAAGTAAGGAAATCAACAACATTTTATATAACATGAAAGAAGTATACAGAAATGGTAAAAATAACACGCATATATAGTGTCATGACTGAAAACGTTTGCTACAAATAGGGAAAATGACTCAATAGAGCAAAATAGCCCAAACATGTCTCAAACAGAGAAACACATAGCCTAGACATAATTTTTATCCTGAATAATAGCCCAAGTAGTCATACAAGTAGAGAGAACATGTTACACAAAGGCATGATAGAAAAACAAGGTGCATAACAACCTAAGGTCTACTCAGATCATGAATAATAATAGTGTACGCAAATACGCTCGTCACCACGTTCGTGCATCATACCCAACACATAGCAATCATAGAATCTATGGGAAAAATACCATCATGCAAAATCTAGGCAAGATACTTACCTCAAAGCACAAGAATCAATACTCCAGAAAGCCCTAGCCTCTCGAATCGAACACCAAACGGCTTGAATCTAGTAAAAACAACTCAGTAACATCAAACACGGCTATGGAAATTGATTCCAAGTAACAAAGCTCCAATCTTTATCAAATAACAAAAAGTCAACCAAAAGGTCAACACGGGCCCACACCCCGGAATCTGACAAAAGTCATAAATCCCGATCACTCATTCTAACACGAGTCCAAATATACAAGTTTCATCTAAATCAGACTTTGATTCGAGGTTCAAATCTCCATTTTTCACTTTCCAAAATTTACTCACAAAATTTCCATTTTCTCCTATAGATCAACAAAAAGCCAAAATCAAAATTATCCCAATCTACGTGGTAAAAATCAGCTTAAAATTGCCCAAATCCGAGCTCCCGATCTCAAAATATGAAAACATAAGTCAAACCCTCGATAAAATATACTTTGTCTAGTGCTTTCGCACCTGCGGCAAAATCTGCCGCTTCTGCGGTGTCGCTTTTGCGACCAAATACTCGCTTCTGCGAGTATCACTTACTCCCAGACCCCTCCGCTTCTGTGATATCGCATGTGCGGCCAAAGAGTCAGCTTCTGTGCATAGCTCCAAACTGGCCTGCTCTGCATCCTCACCCTTCACTTCGCATCTGCTATTGCACAGATGTGCAAACCTCCGCGCTTCTGCGAACCTCTCCTGTCCAACCATCCTTCACTTTTACATCTTCATGTCTTCTTCTGCGGACTCGCACCTGCGGTCCGAACCACGCAGGTGGGGAAACACCAGAACCAGATTGCCTCAAACCTCTAAGTGATCCGAGACTCATCCAAAACACTCCCGAGCCTCTCGGGACCTCGTCCAATCACACCAACCAATCCCAAAATATAATACGAACCTAGTCGAAGCCTCAAATCACATTAAATAATATCAAAACCACAAATTGCATCTCAATTCAAGCTTAATAACCTAATCATACTTCTAACTTTCAAAAGATGAACCACGTCTAACCAACCCAGAATAACCCCAAATTTTGCACACAAGTCTAAATGACATAACGAACCTATTCTAACTCTCGGAAAAATAATCTGATCCTGATAACATCAAAGTCAACTCCCGGTCAAACTTATGAATCTTCAAAACCTTCAATTTTCCAATTTCCACCCAATAAGTCCAAAATCACCATACAAACCTATTAGAACCATCAAATCACAAACCGAGGTCGTTTACACAAAAGTCAAATCTCGGTCAGCTCTAATAACTTAAGCTTCCAACCTTGGAACTAAGTGTTCTAATTCACTCTAAAACTTCTCGGAACCAAACAAACCATCCCCACAAGTCACAAAGAATAAAAAAGCATACATGAAGCATCAAATAGGGTAACGGGTCTCAAATACATGAAATATCTGGCCGGATCTGTTACACCCTATATTTTCGTACGTGAAAGTATGCCATAAATAAATTGATGGAAGCTCGGAAATAAGACATTATATCCCGCATTTTTCGTAAATTAAAGTTTCATCGTAAGTTAATCGACGTATTTTCGGGAATGGAATTATTTTGAGATTATAAGCATTATTCTATTTCAAACAAGTAATGAGTAAATTCGTGAAGGTGAGAGGGTAACCAAATCGAAGAAAATGAATATTCGTCGAAGTTTGACATTTTGGGATAAAATATGGTCCGAGCTAAAATACCCGGTATTTATGGACTAGTGCCACACATGACCATGATAGTAAGGTGTATTAAAAGTGAGTAGTATTTTAAGTAATTTGAGATAATTCTTAATTATGTGAATAATCGGGTAATTATTAATTTTAGTGGGAGATTAACAATTACTTAATATGTTGGTGGTTAATTGATTGGGAATGGGTAAGCATCAACGTGGCAGCAACATAAATCAACTAAGTGACTCTTAAATCATTCTTCAAGGTGGCCCACACTTAAAGGTTAAAAATGACCTCTCTTATTCACCAAAGTGAATGGCTCACCTCTACTAATTTAAGAGATTCCTTATCTCATTTTTGGTTGAAAGATATGATTAAGAATGCCTCTTCAAATTCACAAAGACATAGAATAGAACGTGATAGCTTCGGCAAAGATGTTGATTAGAAATAGCAATGTAATAGCTTCAAATGTTTCATACGAAGGCTCAAATTCACAAAGACATAGAATGGAACATGATAGCTTTGGCAAAGATGTTGATTTGAAATAACAATGTAATAGCTTCAAATGTTTCATACGAAGGCTATTTAATACTATAACAATGTGGGATTTGCGATTTTAGGGGAGTACGGTGTAATCTTTCTCAACAGAATCGACTCAGGTATGTTAAGGCTAAGCTCTTCCTTCATTTTGGCATGATCTCATAATTACATGTGTTTGATAACGAGGCATAAAGAGAAGTTCATACTCCCGAATTTATATACATTATCTTAGTCTCATAAATTACAGTATTCTCCTTATCGGGACTTCATATTTAATTGAGTATGGTCTTCTTCTAGTCAAGAGAGCAAAGAGCCTATATATACAGTATTACAGTATTTTCATTACCATCGAGCTATAATCGATGGGCAGGCCCCTCTGATCATTACCTCTGATCAGATGGTAAGTTATATACCGAGCCTGCTATGACCGAGCGCCTATGAGCGAGCCCAGTTGGCCTAGATACAAAGCCTAGTATGGCCGAGCGCCTATGAGCGAGCCTACTACGACAGAGCAGTTATATATATATATATATATATATATATATATATCCTTAAAGGGTCAGACGGATATTTTACTTACTATATTGAGAGAGTTGAGTCAGTATCAGCAGGTGAGTATATCTTCAGATTATCTTTGACTCCCAGTTACTTTCAGTTATTATATTATCAGTTCAGTTTCAGCTTTCAGTATATTGCCTTACATACTCGGTACATTATTTGTACTGACGTCCCTTTTTACTTGGGGACGCTGTGTTTCATGCCCACAGGTCTCGATAGACAGGTCGAGAGTCCTCCAAGTAGGCGATCAACTCAGCAGAAGATGTTGGTGTACTCCATTTGCTCCGGAGTTGCTTGTTTGGTCAGTATGATTTAGATGTATATTGTTTGGTATGGCGGGGCTCTGTCTCTACCCTTATGACAATTTTGTATTCTTAGAGGCTTGTAGATAGATGTCATGTACGTAAAAACTTGTATGGCCTTGTCGGCCTATGTTCAGTGTACAAGTGGTTATTTTGGTCCTATAGGCCCATATGTCTTATGTATAAGTTGGTATTACATGTTGTACTCTACCTATCTCACGGCAGCCTCTCCGGCTCAGTTATCTATGATAGTATGATATAAAAAGATACGTTGTGTTGGTACTCGGTTGAGTAAGGTACCGGGTGCCCGTCGAGGCCCATCGGTTTGGGTCGTGGCAGGATCATTACACTATCAAAAACATCATCTCTACCTTCAAGGTAGGGGTAAGGCTAACGTACACAATATCCTTCCCATACCCCACTTGTGAGACTATACTCGATTTTTCTGTTGTTGTTGTTGTTGTTGTTTGACGAGCGCAAAACACACACTTAATTATGCTCGCTAGTTGAATATAGTATAATATAATATCGTATCCACAGGGATTGGAGTTAAATAATATCTTTGTAGTTTATAGATTGATTGCTATCCAAGATGATCAACAATTGAGATTTATGTGATTAAAACTAAAATTAACTAAGTGTCTAAACTATTGGTTAATGACAATTGCATCAAGAGTAAGCAATAAAGATATCAGTGGGAGAAAATAGGGGTTGATTGGATAGGTGCAAGATACTTGTCTGGGATTTAACTCTAGTTAATTCACTTCTAAGGTTCAAGTGATTCTCTAAAATTCACTCTATTATTAGTTCGAATGTTTAGTAGAAACTCCTCTCTCGATTAAGTTTCAACCTCACAATATGAACTAAGTTAAGCTCGGTATAGATATGCAAGAATTCGTAGTGGATTGATTTGTAAGAGAACCTCTTTCGATTATTCTCCTAACTAGGTCTAAACAATAATTCAACTAGCCTTTTTTGATTACTAAGAAGAATCAATGAATTCAATCAACAAGATAATGCAAAAACATCACAAGTTACGCCTCTTTCGATTACATACACATGTGAATATATATGCAATAAGTAAAATACCCAAAACGATTCAATACATAAAAACTAGAGTTAATATCCACAAACAATTCTCAAAACACCAAATCCATCAATCCCCAAAGAAATATTACTCAATAGATATGGAGAAATTCATCGCAAATAAGTTTAAGTTAAAGGAAAACATAAAACAATCCAAACCCTTGTCTTGAGTGAGGATTGAAGGATGAAATCCTTTTGCTCTTTCTTCTCCAACTTCTCCTTAGCTTCCTTAGGTATACTATATATCAAAAGTCCTCAAAATACCATTTTCCATGTATATATACCAAGTAGGCTCGGGCCCAAACGAACACACCTTCTCCTACCCGAAATAGGACTCTTTCTGGAAGGGGACGTGCGTGGCCGCGCACTTGGAGATGTGCTCGCGCACTTGGTCGTGCATTTTGCACAGTACACTGCCTCATATACGCGCCCGGTGCGCGATCATGCACCTGGGTGACATCCAGCTTGATTCTTCATTTCTCTCTTTGAATGCACTAGTGTCCGTTGATCCCCGAACTCGATCCCAACTTAATCCTTGGGCTTTTACTCAGACTTCAAAGCTTCAAAATAGCATGAATTCATGCCACAACATCTACATAGCTTGGAATCACTCCTACAAGGCATAAAACACACAATTAGTGCAAAACACTAGCGATTAAGGCTCAAACTCAATTAAAGTGTATTAAATTAGAGTGCGATAAGCAACTTAAACATGCAACACTTAAATTATTGCTCGTCCTCGAGCAATCAAACTACACTTTATATAGACACCACCTCATTACTCAACTCTCATAACTCATCATACCAAGAATATTTAAAATAGATTAAGCACTCTTACATAACATCCTCGCCTCAAAATTTGACTCAAAAGCACCACACATTTTTTATAACTCGCTCACTTACTCTAACACAGAGGTCAACGACATTACCTTTCCTTCATGAATCACGTGCCCTCACAACAAAAGAGAGTAGTTCCATACACAATCAAATTTAAGAACAATTAGGAACTTCAAATAGAAAGAATTCTCTCACTCTCAGAAACAATATTCATATGCCATAAAAGATGAACCATAGGCTTGCCCGTAGCGTACTACTCTACTAGTTGAGTTCATTCAGTCAAGGATCAAGTAGGACTTTAATTGGTTGTAATGTAGGCTGCGTGACGGGTAGGGTACATTTGGATATAAGAGTGACTACACCTCCCTAAGCACTTTAATACATACATTTCATTCAAAACCCCACAAATATGTAAAACCAATACTCCACCTTCACATCAATTTACATTAACTCCCAACTTCTTTAAGCACAAATACATCAAGAGTTACCACTTATCAATGAATAATTTTCACAACAATACACTATGTATTTTTTTTCTCTTTTCTCTTTCAAGTGGCTCTTACTTTTTCAAAACATTGCACCTTTATCCTTATTTCAATAGTTCCACTCAAAAGCCAAACCAATCACCCCACACTTTAACTTTTTACAAAGTTCATGACAATTTCAAATGCTCATGAGAGGTACAGGGTTCAAATAGATGGTAAATTCAAACAAATGGATAAGGCTTGTAATGTGGTTGCCAAAGAAATGGGATTACAGGCTCAACGGGGTTAACTAAGATACATAACAATTTGGTGGGTAAATGCATATTATTGGCTCAACCAATAAATGCCTATATCCTTTCCAAGACTGAACAAAACTACTATTTCGCTTTGCAAACACACGGGTCAAGTTCTAGACATCAAGCAATGAACAGAATAATACAAAACCTCACACACACATGGCACATAACTCACTCAGGATCGGACTCATCAAGACACTCTAGTCAAAGCAGTTAAACAAAATTAAACTTATACAAATTAAGGTACTTATGCAAGAGACAAAAATTGAGCCTAAGCGTCACAACTAAAGCACTTACTATTCTCAAGGCATAATAAAGTCAAGAGACATTGTTTTCAATTCTAACCATAGCACAAGGTTTCCTACTATTCTACAAAATAAAAACTAACTACACCCGGTTCAAAAAAAAACCCTTGGAAAAGAACCGCGGCCCAAAGAAAAACCAAGGGGAAATTATTACACTACCTACAAAAGAAAATCTTTTTGTCTTCTTTCTTTCAACTTTATCCCTCAAGAAACCTTTCGATGATATCCATCATCGGGAAAAAATGAAAATTTTAAATTTTTTATGTTTTTTCAATTTTTTCTTCGAACCACTACACTAACAAACAAAAACTAAAACTAATCTACATACAACATACACATATCCACCACCCCACACTTTAAGTTGTGGCATGTCCCCATGACACACAATTAAAAAGCATAAGGTAGAGGAAACTTCCCTGAATCTCTAGTCGGGGTCTGAGTCAAAGTCGGGCTCCATTCTTCTCGCCCGAACTAGTGCACACATCCATGCAGACAGCTTCTTCTCAACCTTCTTGGGGTACACCCCACACTTATCTTGTTCACTAACCGCAACCTTCACTTTTGAGCTCTTCACCTTCCACTCAACACTTGCAGCTGGTTTCTCCTTTATCACCCCTATCTCCACATTCATCTCGAAGGTCACAGTTTTCTCACCCACTCTAAGCATGAGCTTTCTATCATGTATGTCTAATATTTCTCTGTCCGTCGCTAAGAATGGTCTTCCTAAGATAAGGGGGACCAATTTGTTCTCCTCCGTCTTCATCACAATGAAATATACAGGAAGTACAAACTTATCTACCCGAACTAATACATCTTCCACTATCCCATCGGGTATGATAGTTGCTTGGTCTGCCAGCTGCAAAGATATTGGCGCAGACCTTATCTCTCCAAGCTCATTCTCCAATTTCCTGTAAATAGACAAAGGTATTAAATTAATTGAGGCACCAGAATCACACAAATACTTATCAAAATTAAGAGTGCCTAATGAGCAAGGTATAGTAAAACTCCCTGGATCTCCACACTTTTGTGGGAGTTTATTTTGAAAAATTACGCTGCAATGCTCGGTGAGCTTGACTACTGATGTCTCATCAATCTTCCTTTTCTTTGTAAGGATCTCCTTTAAGAATTTGGCATAAGCTGGCATTTGTGAGATAACTTCTGTAAATGGCAAGTTTGCATTAACCTGTCTCGGCATATCTAAAAATCTCTCAAACTGCTTGTCCAACTTTTCTCTATACAACTCTAGGGAAAAGGGTAGAGCAGGCATATGCTCTCTCTCATTAGATTCCTCCCTTCTTGAAGTTTCCTCCTTCTTCTTTTGCTCAGCTACTATCTTACCTTTCTTCTTTTTATCAACTTCATTTTTCAACTGCTCCTCAACTTCTTTTTCAGGTACCACCTCTTTTTGGACTGGAGTGGGATCTTTCAATACGTGCTTGCTTCTCAAGGTCACAATATTTACCGCTTCTTTGGTGTTTCTTTCAGTGTCATCTGGTAGAGTACCTGGGATTCTCTCACACAGTACATTTGCAATTTGTCCCACTTGCTTCTCCAAATTTCAGAAACCAGTGCCAAGTTCTTTGATAGCTGAACCATGAGCATCTAATCTCTCATCTGCTTTGACAATGAAGTACTTCATTAGATCTTCTAGCCCATACGGAATTGGCTATTGAGGCTGGAACTGAGGCCTCGACTGATTCAAAAAACCAGGAGCTCCTTGAAATCTAGGATTGTTTTGTTGCCATGCATTTGCAGTACCCCCAGGTGAACTCCACGAAATATCGGGGTGCTTCTGACCCATTGCATTGAAGTTATGATTTCCAACAATATTAACTTCCTCGATTGAGGCTTGAGACTCATGAGTAGGGTGTCCTTTTCCACATATATCACACGCTGCATGGGGCTCACTGTGTATCAAGGCTAAGGTCAACTTCCTTATTTCCTTGGCTATGGCATCAAGCTGTACCTGCACAGATGTGTTAGCATCATCTTGGTGAACACCAGTTGATCTTCTTCTTTCAGCACTTTTAGAGGGCCACTGATTTGCGTCTTCAGATAACTCATTTAGAATTATGACTATCTCCTCTGGAATCTTCTTCATCAACGGACCTCCAGCCGCATTACTCAATGTTCTACGTGAGGCTGGTGATAATCCATCCCAAAAATCCTGGAGTTGCATCCAGAGTTCAATTTCACTATGTTGACACTTTCGCACTATATCCTTAAATCTCTCCCACGCTTCAAACACGGTTTTAGTCTCGTTCTGGCAAAAGTTATGGATTTCTCTTCTAAACTTGCCCGTCTTAGCTGATGAGAAATATTTGTCAAGAATTTTCTGGTCATCTCATCCCATGTTCTAATCAATCCATTAGGCAAACTTCGAAGCCAGTGCTTTACATCATCTTTGAGTGTGAAGAGGAATGCCCTTAAGTAAACTGCATCCTGTGACACACCATTGTATTGAAAGGTGTTCATAATCTCCTCGAAGTCCATCAGATGGTTGTTTGGATCTTCTTTCATCTTTCCACTGAAGACACAGCTGTTTTGAAGAGTTTGAAGCAACCCTTGCTTTAGCTCAAAATTATTAGCTACAACTGGAGGTGGTCACACACTAGATAAGCCTTGGTTGTATACCGGTCTAGCATAATCACCAAATGGTCTCCCAGCACCGGGAGCTATGTTTCCGAATTGGTCTGCAGCCAAAGGTTGATTCTGAGCCATTCTCCGAGCCCTCTCCTCCTCAAAGACAAGTTGTGCATTTCGAAAAGCTGTCTCCTCAACATCTCATGCAGCTTTTTCTCATTGTTGTGCTGCCTCTCTTGTAGCCAAATCCACATTATCATCATCTCCAGCCATAATTTCTTTGGTTGAGGATTGCCCAACCTTCTCTATATTCTCGGGGAGATTTCTTTCCTTCCCTAACTGTTATAGTTGTTTCTCGATTTCTGGTTCGTATGGTACCACTTCTTTCCCAGAAGATCGAGTCATGCACCAATCTAACCTGTAGCTTGTGCACAGTCAAGGAACACCAAATGTAAAAAAGAGAAATAAAATAAAAAGAAAAATTCCTGAATTAGCACTACAAACTACTTGCGTTTTCTGTGAACAGTAACTAGCAGCGCAGGAACGGCCACTATGCCGTTGTCCGGTGGTGAAAAGCCACTGGACCAATCCCAAAAGATGCGCAATCCAATGGCGTACAAACCCTAGTTGGGCGCTCTTATAAATTCCAATCAAGATGCTGCACATCTAAATTTTGGTGATGCGATTACTGTAGCAAAACATATCCATGGAATGTAATGTCACTGAAGAGATCAGTTACTTATTTTGCGCACAAGGGAGAGGAGCATCAGTATAGAATCTTCCCATAGTCTATTGGTTTTGATCCCAAGGAAGAAACAACTAAGGCAGCTATGGATATCAATGCCAAACCTTGTGCCAGATCTGTTTGCGAAAAGGGCTCTATTATCTATAGCTTCAACAGTTGGCATCCCTATTGCAATTAATAAATCTAATCAAACAATATCAAGACCTAGCACTGCTAGAGTTAAGGTAATTTTTGACCTCTCTGATAAGTTGCCGAAAAGGGTACGTTTACAGCATGTTGTTAATTTAACTGGTAAAGTTATGGAGGTTTTCCAGGAGATTATATATGATAACTTACCTGCATATTGCACTGTTTGCAAACACCAAGGTCATGAAGAGGAGGTTTGTCATTTAGTTTTTAAAAAATCTCCAAAGGAAAAACAGATGGAGGTACATGAATTTGAATCTGTGGGAGATAAATTTCAAGGAGACTTAAGGCAAATATTGAATGAAAAAAGAGGCTTGGTTAATGGTGATCAAAGAGCTGGTGTACCCAATGTTAATGATCAGCTGGTCACAACCAAAAATTTGCAGCAGTTAGCTGATGGCAAAGGGGTCAAATCAGTAGAAAAAACACACAGTGAAGATCGAGGATCAACGGCTAGTAAAGACCAACATATACCAGTTATTACTGGTGTTGTAACAATTCTAGTTGCAGCTATTGGTGCTGAGCACAGTATGACTAATACAGGTTTTGCATTAGATCGTGGAGGTGTTGATGAGGCTTTGCTGCTGGAAAAGGGTCAGAAAAAGATAGCTATTGTTGATACAAGATTGAAGGATATCCTTGCTGCTACGGTTTTCGCGAGGATGTACACAACTACTGCTGGTGCATTGAAGGCTGCTACTGATCAAGCTAATACCTCAAATAAAACTGATATGACTAAACAAAATGGAATTACTGTTGAAGGTAGTGAAGAACAAATAATAGTTGTTACTGGTACTGTAACAGTTCCATTTGCAGCAGATATTACCGGAATTACTAAGGATTCGAAGAATGTTCTAGGTGCAGTTATCGATCGAGTTTCGTCAACTGTTACTAAGGGTCGAGCTGCTGGCCAAAAATCTATTGAAGCAGGGCATTGTCAGGGGCAAACAACTTTACAAAAATTATCAGATGGAAATGAGAAAGGAGCTGGTGCAGAGGTAGTAACAGGGAGTGATCAACAGCAGCTGGTGCAGTTGCAGCCTAAGGAATTTGAATCAATTACTACTGCTATCATACATGGTGTTTTTAATCCGAAATCCAAAGGCACTGGAGGTGATGAATCAAGTGATCGACCTACTACTGCAATTAAAGTAGTTGAAAAACTAGCAGGTTTTAAAGATTCTGATGTGCATGATAAAGGGCAAGATTTTGAAGGTGTTGAGGCTTTGGATAGTTCAACAGCTAAAGTTGTGAAGGCAGTGGGTAAACATGGTAACCATCACCAAAAACCTGTAGCTGAGCGTGCAATTGCTGGTGCAAAAACAGCTCTGTTGTAGGCTGAAGATACTGCTGCTTTGCATGGAGGTTTAAAGATTGATAACAATGATGTGAAGAATGATGAAGACTGGACAATGGTATCCAGCAAAAAAAGGAACTCCAAACAATTTGAAGATGAAGCATATTGAAAAGATTTCAAGAGACAGTGATGCACCAGGTAGTTCAAATCCATTTAATGCTCTTGTCAATGTGAAGTTTGATTGGAACAGTGCTGGGAAAAACTTGCACCTTGTGCATAACAATTCTACAACTCTAGCTGATTTAAATTTTACACGCAGGACATGGGCAGAACAAGCAAAAAAGGATGAAGAGGGTGAAGTGTTTGTTCCGTATGGAGAGCAACAATGCCAGATAATCACAGCAGTAGGCTTGAAGAGTTATTCAGGTGAGATTATTTCAGACCATGACCGGGCATTTTTTGATGCTTTGGATAGTCCAAAACCTCATAAAGGCGCATTTTCAGCTGGCTCAAAAACAACTGCACTGGTGCTGAAATTTAGACATGAACCAGGTAGTGTACAATCAGGTAAGAACCTCACCAAAAAGCTGAATTTAGAGCTTCTGCAACGAAGCATATTGCCAAGAAGAGGCATGAACCATTATGGATGGTCGCACAAGAATTAGCTAATCAACATCTAGAGGCCAACTTGCTTGTAGCCATTTATGATGAAGGTGAGGAAGATGAATTACTTGCATATTGTCGGGAAGAGGCGGTTAGAAATGGAGAGTTATCTCCTATGCATAGTGGAAAAAAGAAGGTGAATGAAGGAGTAGCACTCAGGCAACTCCAAATAAGAGCTGCAAAGCAAAAAGGGGTTGCCCCCACCACATCTACAAGGTCCCATCGATTGGAGAAGAAATGAAAATTTTTGAAGATTTATTGAAGATAGTTGAAGAGGAATTTAGGGAACTTCAAATTGAAGAACTCACACGTATGATGAATGAGGGGCAAGACTCTAATTTCTACATTATTTTATTTTATCATTTTCAAAGCATCATCACATGTAATATCATCAAGGAGTATGTTATAAACTCTGTGATGATCATAGAGTATTAAGTTCTTTCTAGTTCGTATTTTCTTCATGCGTGCTAGTTGACAAGGTTTTTTATGCCTCAATAGGAATTATAAGGTAAGGTCCAGCACAGTGTGTGCTATATTCCTATGCCTTTGGGAAGATCCAAGCGGCTATGAGATTATACGCCCTTGTGAGACTTTTTGCTGGCAGCTACACCATGATCCTCTACATGAGGCTGCCATCTTAAAGCAATGGAGGCGCAAATGAGTGATTATATAGCCAAGGCATAGAGGCAACAGTATCGTAGCTAGTCCCCTTACTTGTACTTTTCCTTTGTTATTTCTTTTTTCTTTTATTATTAATAAAATAGCTACTAGGCATACCTAGTAGTATAATTTACCAAAAAAAAATTTATTTCCAGTACTATTGATTGCCAATCCCCGGAAACGACACCAAAATTTGACGAGCACAAAACACACACTTAAATATACTCGTTAGTCGAATATAGTATAATATAATATCGTATCCACAGGGATTGGAGTTAAATCATATTTTTGTAGTTTATAGCTTAATTGCTATCCAAGATAATCAAATATTGAGATTTATGAGATTAAAACTAAAAGTAACTAAGAGTCTAAACTATTGGCTGATGACAATTGCAACAAGAGTAAGCAAAGAAGATATCAATGGGAGAAAATAGGGGTTGATTTGATAGGTGCAAAATACTTATCTGGGATTTAACTCTAGTTAATTCACTTCTAAGGTTCAAGTGAGTCTCTCGAATTAACTCTATTATTAGTTCGAATATTCAGTAGAAACTCCTCTCTCGATTAAGTTTCAACCTCACAAAATGAACTAAGTTAAGCTCGGTGAAGATATGCAAGAATTCGTACTGGATTGGTTTGTAAGAGAACCTTTTTCGATTATTCTTCTAACTATGTCTAAACAATAATTCAACTAGCCTCTTTCGATTACTAAGAAGAATCAATGAATTCAATCAACAAGATAATGCAAAAGCATCACAAGTTACGCCTCTTTCAACAAGTAAAACACCCAAAATGATTCAATACATAAAAACTAGAGTTAATATCCACAAACAATTCTCAAAACACCAAATCCATCAATTCCTAAAGAAGAATTACTCCATAGATATGGAGAAATTCATCGCAAATAAGTTTAAGTTAAAGAAAAACATAAAACAATTCAAACCCTTGTCTTGAGTGGCGATTGAAGGATGAAATCCTTGTGCTCTTTCTTCTCCAACTTCTACTTAGCCTCCTTAGGTCTAAAGTATGTCAAAAGTCCTCAAAATACCATTTTTCCATGTATATATACCAAGTAGGGTCGGGCCCAAATAATTATACCTTCTCCTACGCGAAAAAGGACACTTTTCCTGGATAGGGGACGTGCGCGGCCGCGTACCCGGAGATGTGCTCGCGCACTTGGTCGCGCATTTTGCATAGTACACTGCCTCACATACACACTCGGTGCGCGATCATGCACTTGGGTGACGTCCGGCTTGATTCTTTATTTCTCTCTTTGAATGCACTAGTGTCCGTTGATCCCCGAACTCGATCCCAACTTAATCCTTTGATTTTTACTCAGACTTCAAAGCTCCAAAATAGTACGAATTCATGCCACAACATCTACATAGCTTGGAATCACTCCTTTAAGGCATAAAACACACAATTAGTGTAAAATACTAGCGATTAAGGCTCAAACTCAATTAAAGTGTAGTAAATTAGAGTGCGATAAGCAACTAAAACACGCAATTATAGTCTAACATCATTGTTGCTGTTGTTGTTATTTCGGGACAATAGAAAAGTTTGTTAATATTCCTTAGATATTGGAAATAGAATAGAATAAGTGTAAAAAGAATGATACATTTTAAAAATAAAAATAAATGAGAATTTTAAAAGCAACCTTGTAATCACACATATAACTAAAAGAAATTTTCTTTCCATTAGAGAATTAAAAAATATAATTTTTTCCATTTAATTATTTCAATAAGTTGAGCCTTCGGTATATTGGTCCTTTTGAGGTGCTTGAGAGAGTGGGAGAGGTGGCTTATAGACTTGCATTGCCACCTAGTCTATCAGGTGTTCACCCAGTGTTTTATGTTTCTAAGCTCCAGAAGTATTATGGTGACATGTCACATATTTTGGACTTCAGCACGGTACAACTGGACGGGTATCTGACTTATGATGTGGAGCCGGTGGCCATTTTGGACCGGCAGGTTCAAAAGTTGAAGTCAAAGAATATAACATCAGTGAAAGTTTGTTGGCGAGGTCAACCGATCGAGGAGGCTACTTGGGAGGACGAGCGGGAGATGCGGAGAAGATATCCACACCTATTTGAGACTTAATGTATGATTCTAGTCCCATTCGAAAATGCATGTTTGTTTAAGAGGGGAGAATGTAATGAACCGGCCGGTCATTTTGTGTATTGTAGCCCCATTCCATGATTTATTACCTCTTCTATGTTCATTTGTGGTTTTGTGACTTGCCGGGGTTGTTGGTTTAGTTTCGGGGATGTTTCGGAGTTAATTTGGATAATTAATCCCAATGTTGGAAGCTTAAGTTGAAAGAGTTAAGACTTTTGTCTAAACGACTCCGGAATGGGATTTTGATGGTTTCGATAACTTCATACGGTGATTTCGGACTTAGGCATATGTCCGGATATTGATTTATAGGTCCGTAGGTTGATTTGATATCGTTTGGCAAAAATCGGAAAGTTGAAGGTTTGGAAGGTTGAGAAGTTTAACCGAGAGTTGACTTTGTTGATATTGGGTTCGGATTTTGGTTCCGGGACTTGGGATAGGTCCATTATGTCATTTGGGACTAATGTGCCAAATTTGAGGCCATTCGGAGTTGGTTTGATATGATCCAGCATTAGTTTTAAAAGTTGGAAGTTTATTAGTTTCATTAGGCTTGAATTGGAGTACAATTCATGGTTTTGATGTTCTTTGATGTGATTTGAAGCTTCGAGTAAGTTCATATTATATTTTAGGACTTGTGGTATGTTTGAATGGGGTCCAAGAGGCCTCATGGGTGTTCCGTATGGTTAACGGATCATTTTGGATTGGGTGATTATTGCTGAAGGTTTAAGGTTTCTAGTGTGATCGCATCTGCGGTGGGCATGGCCGCAGATGCGGAGCCGCGGGTGCAGATTAAGGGTCGCAGAAGCGGAAAGGGAAGCTGTTCAGGGAGTCTAAAGATGCGAACAGTTTGGTGCAGGTGCGCAAAGAGTCCGCAGGTACGGAGCCGCAAAAGCGGCTAGGAGCCCGTAGAAGCGGACGAGCGGGGAGTTAAGTGATTTCCGCACCTACGAAGGATTTTTCGCAGATGCGACGCTGCAGGTGCGAGTTTTGTCCGAAAAAGCGGATTGCCGGATTATGGGAGAGAGCCATAGATGCGGCCAACTTTCCGCGGAAGCATGACCGCAGAAGAGGTTAAGTGACCGCAGGTGCGGATTTACTAGCAGAGTTATATTCAAAGGGTTTCATTGTTTTTCTCATTTTGGGAGGGTTTTTGCTACAGTTGAAGAGGTAAGTGAAGTTTAATCACTTTTATTGATAAATATTGATTACCCGTTGATTATTACACCTAGTTTATGTGAATTTGAAGTGAAAATTTGGGAATTTTAGACCATGGTATTGGAGAGTGAGATTTGGAGATTAGAGGGTCTATTTGTGGATAGAATTGGATGAAATTAGTATAGTTGGACTCGTAATTGAATGGATATTCAGAATTTGTGAGTTTTGTCGGGCTCCGGAATGTGAGTTCGGGGTTGACTTTGCATATTTGATTCAAGACTTTAGCTTTATATTTGGGAATTATTTCTTGTGGTTATTGTTGATGGTATTAAGTTATTTTGGCTAGATTCGAGCCGTCCGGAGATTGATCCACGCGGGAAGGGCTTGTTAGAGGAGTGATTTGGCTTGCTTGAGGTAAGTATCTTACCTAAACTTGGTTAAAGCATTAGTTTCCTGAATTATCTATGATAGCTACGTGCTATGAGTGGCGCATATGTGTGGGGTTGACCCTATATGCGTGCACCGGGGTACTATTTTCATGCTCGGGGTAGTGCTTAGGCTATGCCATGCCTTGAATTGATTGTTAAGCTTTAAGATATGATGTTTCTCCTATTTGTACCCCTTTGTGAGCTATTTTTACCACATCTGAGATTTCGTTGAGGTTATTCTCCCGATTGAACCTGATAAATTGCTATTTCGTGATGAAATTGTGTGTTCTAGCTGTGATAGCACACATTGCATATGCCTACACCATAGCATATTATTTATACCTCACCAAGAGTATGAAACTTGATAATCATTGGTCATATACATGTATTCTCGTATATTTCTTTCTGTGTGTTATAATCTGGAATGGTAGCTTGTGACCATGTCGGGCGGATTGTGATTGTTGGCACGTAAGTTGTCTGTGCGGTCGATATTATTGGTACGTGATTTGGCTGTACAGCACATGAGTTATCCGTGCTGTCAATATTATTAGAACGTGAGTTGTCTGTGCACCGTGTGGATATGGATCCATCCCCCTAGGTTCACCCTCTCATGTTTCTCTTGATGGTGTACACGCGTATTTGAGCAAAACTGATAAGTTGTTTAGTACGGATATGAAATTATTGAGGAAAGTCTGGTCAATGTTTGTTTTGGATTTTGCATTTCATCTTTACTTGCAATTTCCATGGTTATTTACCTGATTTATTTTCATATCATTTTTATATGCCATGTCATTGACTGAACAGAGAACTTGAGTAATTGCACACACACTTAGAGGGTTCTTTTTGTACTTTATGAGTTGATCACATTATTGTTCTGTACTCGTTAAATTGATTAAATTGTATATGTTATAGCAAGTATCACTTATAATTCGTGTTTATTTTACCTCGCTGAGGTTAGTTATGATACTTGTTGAGTACATTGGGTCAGTTGTACTCATACTATACTCCGCACTTAATTATGCAGATTCAAGTGTTGGGACCAGTCATCAGTAGCGGAGTTTCTTGTTGAGCTGAGTATCGTTAGACGAGGTAGAGCTGCATTCTCACCCGTAGTCTTAGCGTCTCTTTTCTAATGTACTGTTGTTTTTAGTTCAGACGGTATTGTTAATTAGTTTTATACTTGTATTCCGTTATAGAGTTCATGACTCTATATTTACCAGTTTCTACAGAACTCATCATGTATTAGCGGTATTGTGCTATATTAAGCTTTCAGACTCCTGTTATTTCTATCTTTTTTGTTATTTTTATTATTGTTATATTCGACTTGTCTAGTAAGTGTGTTAGGCATCATCACAACGGGTTAGAATTTTTGGATCATGACACAATTCCATGCTGATAAATTACGACTAAAAAATTGTATAATTATAGTCAATTAAACTAAAATCCAATTATAAGATGGTTTTTCAAACAAGCGTTTATTGTTTAATTGCTTCATCGTAAAATAAATTTCTTGTGGCTTCTTGTGGATGTGATTTTGGCCCTTGACCAGATTCTACATCCATCATCTCTATTTAACTGAACAAGGAAAATTTTGGACTAAAATGGCCCAAAGATACTCTTAACATAGTATGATATTGTCCGCTTTGGGCCAAGATCACACGATTTTCCCAAAATGCCTCTCATCATTAAGAGTATTCAACTCATTATAAGTATATCAATTTTTCTTTTTTACTTTTCATGTGAGACTTTATTCACACACACCCAATAATCTCTCCCTTGAACTAAGTTTCACATGACCTATCATGATTTATGGGCTAATTTGGAGATTAAACGAGTGCTACCCACATGATCCGAGTATTTACAGTCACCGAAGCCCAATGAGAGATTGTGTTTGCATCTTCGAAGCTATGATTAAATATAGTAAACCACCCCATAGACGGGCAAAGGCACTAAGTCAGGCCATACACCATCACTCCACGATCTCCGTACTCATCCAGCCAAACCATTCAATTGAGGCGTCTTAGGCGGAGTTTTCTGATGATAAATTCCTTGTTCTCTATAATAGTCATTATAGGGAACACATTCACCATCATTGTCAATGCGAATATATTTTAATTTCATCCCCATTTGTTTCTCAGCTAAAGCCCGATATTCCTTAAACACGCTAAGTGCTTGATCTTTGGATTTTAAAGGATATACCCAAAGCTTGCAAAAATGATCATCAATGAAGGTCACAAAGTAAAATGCTCCACCTTTTGATTTTAATTTAAAAGGAACACACAAATCAGAGTTTCATAGATCCAATAATTCGGGCTTTCTTAAATGAGGATGGCTATGAAATGAAACCTTTTTCTGTTTGCCAGCTAAATAATGGACACACTTTTTCATCTTTGCTTGTTTCGCTCCAGAAGGAAAAATTTTCTTAGCCAAACACATAATGCCTCTCTTACTCATATGATTCAGTCTTTTGTGCCACAATTTTGATAAAGTATCACTTTTCACCAGATTTATGGAGTCATTAAAAATAGATCCTTATGTCATATAAATGAGAAGACTTGACTCCTCGAGCCACTACTAATGAGTCCTTGGTGAGATTCCATTGGCCATTAAAGAGGGCATTATGGTAACCTTCATCACCTAATCTTCCTGCAGAGATATAATTGAAAGGAAAATCTGGAGCATGCTTGATATTATGTAGAACTAACGTTGAATCATTACCAGTCTTCAAACAAACTATGTCAACACCAAATACCTAAACCTCACTGGCATTGCCCATCTTTATCACTCCAGAGTCAACATGAGTATAACATGAGAAAAAATCTTTTCTTGGTGTGACATGTGAGGTAGCTCCAGAATCTACTATCCAGCTCGTCTCATGGGATACTAGATTGATGACGTTTTCATCATAAGCAAAAAGAAGGTCATCTCGAACAATAACAATAATATTGTTCTCGTTATTTTCAACTTTCTTTCCATCTCTAGTATCTTGCTTCAACTTGTGGCAGAACCTTTTGTTGTATCATTTCTTGCCACAGTGGTTGCACGAATAATTCTATTATTTGGACCTAGAAATATCACTTGATTGAGAAATTATCAAACAACAAAAGAGGAATATACCAAAAGAGACATAAAAGAGAAATATGCCAAAAGAAATCCCTCTCACTGAGATACCACTTGTTAGGATCGAAATAATCAGGTGCCGTGCGGAAGCTAGTAAAGTAAGACTTGAACAACGATAGATCAGACAACAAAAGAAAAATAGATTAAAAGAGACATAAATGTTTAACGTGGTTCGATCAATTGACCTAAGTTCACAGGCGGAGATGAGAAATCCGGTATATAAAAGATAATACAAAATATCGAGAGAACAATCTCATAAAGAGACACACACAAGTGATATGATAACACTTGCCTAAAAGTTTTCCCCCTAAATAAGACTCTCAAATGCCTTTAAGGCTACATTGTGGATGCTATTGAATGAGAAGAAGGAAGGATCCTTAATTTATAGAAGTCCAAAACTGTCACGACCCTAATTTCCTATCTTAGGATGTCGTGATGGCACCTAATTTCTAAGACTAGGTAACCCTAACAATCATTGGTAGCTAAACAGAAATAACAAATAGAGATGATTAAATAAATCGATAAAGCTCATAATAACTCCAAAATGAAACATCAACATAATCCCCAAAACCAATGGAACTGAGTCATAAGCTCTATAGAATGCTCTAAAATCTCTAATACAACATTATCTAATAAAAGGATAAACAATAATGAGAGGATAACAGAAGGTAACTCCAAGGCCTGCGGATGTCGAGCAGGTATACTTTGAAGTCTCCGAAAATAGATCAATGCTTACTAACGTCCGGCACGGGCAGATGTGCCTGGATCTGCACAAAATGTGCAGAAATGTAGTATGAGTACACTACAATGGTACCCAATAAGTATCAACCCTAACCTAAGTAGAGTAGTGACGAGGCCAGGTCAAGACATCTACTAGGACAAGATAAACTGAACAGAGTATATTAAAGACCAATAATGGAGAACGAGGAAATGAATGATAACAAGGCAGTATAATAATGTAGGCTAATAACAAAATTTAAGGCAAGAAAGGCAACGAGAGGTGAACACGCGGTGAGAACAACAAGTAATCAAATATGGACAAGCACAAGACAATGAAGAAAACAACAAGAACTGTTCAACCAGCAAGCCTTTTTAACATAGAATGTAAAATAAGAATCATAATCGAGGTACCACACCTCATAACCACATTTCACAATTTCAATCATAATATTTTGATGTATCACCGCGTGAGCCTTGCATTTATTTTCAAAAATATTTTTCCGAAATAGCTACACGCGTTTTAGCCCCCTTATCTCACCACGTGGCTTCAAGTAATTCCCTCACTAACAATACACGTATAATCCCACCTTATCTCACCGCATGCGTATCAACCCCTATCCTTATACTACCGCATGCGTATCAATATCACAACACAATAATCAACTCACACCACATGTGCACATATGCCACAATACTTACCAAAATCAACAATACCAATGTCACCACAATATATAGCCCAGGGCTCAATCACAATGTGTACAAGAATCTCAATAACAACAAAATAAATGATGAATACTTAACAAGGAAAGATATCTCAACAATTAATAACAATGTGATAATGACTTTCACAACTTTAATATCAATAACTCAACAAGAGGATATTTCACGAAATAACAATTTCAAGTATGAGTAATTAAATAATAAAAGGGGTAACAAGACAATAAGGGAGGTAACACTTCAACTAAAGTATATAAGGGCAATTACAATAATAAAGGATAGAACAAATGCTAACAAAGTCAATTAGAGCATGTGAAAGTAAATTTAACAATGAAAGATGCAATATGTTTTAATGATTTCAATTAAATACATGGAAGAAGTCTAAAAGTCTAAACCGATCAAATACCACATATAGCCCGTATACACACTCGTCACCTTGTGTACACGTCTTTCGCATAGTACAATTAACACACAGCATCTCAAATCCCAATGGGTAGTTCCCTCACACACAGTTAGGCAAGATACTTACCTCCACTAGGCCAAATCAACCCTCCAAAATAGTTTTTCCCCAAATATTCGCCTCCATACGGCTCAAATCTAACCAAAAATGACTTAATATCATTAAACAATGCAAGAAAAATCATTTCCAATAGATAAAGCTTTGATCATTATTCAATTCTCCAAAAGTCAACCCTCGATCTCACCCGGTCAAAACCCGGGCCCAAGGATAGATTCCGACTATCCATAACTTCACGAATCCATATATGTATTTTATTTTCAAATCCGAGTCCAAATCGATTCTCAAAACTCAAATCTTCATTTTTTAAAATATTGACAAAAATCCCTAAATTTCCTCTTTGATTCACATAAATTTGATGTTAAATCTAAGATATAGTCATGAAATATAGTTAGAAGTTGATTAGAATCACGTACCCAATGTTTGTAGATGAAAATCTCCTCTCCAAATTGCCTCCTACCGAGTCCAGGGTTCTAAATGAGAGAAAATGAGATGAAATCCCGACTTTTCACCCTTTTGATCAAATGCAGATGTCGCAATTGCGACATTGAGTTCACAATTGCAAACCCTCGCAATTGCGAAGAAAGCCTTGCAATTGCGGCTGCTGACAAACCCAGGAGATGTTGCAATGCAAAGTCTGTCCTCCTCGCAAATGCGAGAAAATTCTCACAAATGCGAACTCACCTACCAAAGGCCAAACTTTGCAAATTTGCGATACCTGAGCCCCCTCCCCCGTCGTGTTCGCAATTGTGATGCTGGTGCTTAAAATTGCGATAACCGCAACACCAACACACCAGCAATCCTGTTTTCAATCCAAAACTTTCTGAAACACGTCTGAAATTCATCAGAACCCTCGGGGGCTCCAAACCAGACATCCACACAAGTCTAAAAATATCACATGAACTCGCTCGCGCCATCAAAATATAAAAATAACATCTACAACTACGAATCGGACATCAAAACGCATGAATTTCAAACCAACTCCAAATGACATCAAATTTTGCAGACAAGTTCCAAATAGCACAATGGACTTGTTCTAAGTCCCAAAATCAAATTTCGAACCCTACAGCCAAAAGTCAACCTACGGTTAAACTTGAAAAATGTTCTAAACCTCAAATTACCAACTTTCGGCAAAACAACACAAATAAACCTACGAACCTCCGAATTCAATTTCGGACATACGTCCAAGTCTAAAATCACGATACAAACCTATGAGGGCCATCAAAACACCGTTCCAGGGTTGTTTTTACAAAAGTCAAAGTTTGGTCAACATTTCTAACTTAGGCTTCTGAACAAGAACCAAAGGGTCCAAATCAACCCAAAACTTTCCGGAACAAAACTAACCAACCCCGCAAGTCATAAAACAACAAATACACATGTGTGAAGCATCGAAAGGAAAACGGGGCGCAAATACACAAAACGATCGGTCGGGTCGTTACAAAAAAAAAATTCTCCGAAAAAAAATACTAACCAAATATGGAAGAATTATATTTTTCCTTTTCATATAAGGTAAAATCAATTGTGGAAAATATATTGTCCTTCGTTCAAGAGATAGGAAAATCAAATATGGTAATAAAATCACGACAAACACCTAACAATTCTCTCTATTTGCCTAAATTTTTTGACAAAATAAACTTGATCTACCTTTTTCACATAATTTTCAATAAGTTGCATCTCCAAATCTCCACCACAAAGTTTGTCTTAATGTGAGTAGCACTCTGGTTAAATTTCTAACACAAATATCATAATTATCGTCAAATAGGTTGCGACTAGAACTAAACCCGCCTAAATTAACTTGCGTTAAATCTTGTTCTAGTGCCACTTATTAGACTAAAATAATTTAAAAATACTCTTAACATAATGCGGTATTGTCCGCCTTGAATTAAGAGCGTTACACCATTAAAATATTTTTCTTTTTTTACGTTTTATGTAAGACTTTATTCACATCGAACATAAATTTTATTATTTAATTATAATTGCCTCATAAAAGAGATGAGTATCGATCGCTTTAGTACTCCAGACAAGACCATTAAATTTAAGAATTGCCTACAACTGAAGACTGATACTTTAAGTGGCGACCAAACAATTCACGGTTTCAGAAATGAATGACTCACTCACTAGTAATTCAATGGTACTCCCTTCTATACACGTTTTGGGACAATTTTATCTTTGACACACCTATTAAGAAAATAATGAATTTTTAAAGAAAATATGTGTATTTATTAAATTAATCTTAATTAATTATTATCTTGACATATTGAAATATATAAATAAGGACAAGTTTTAAAAAAATAAAATTAATTTCTTCTGATTAAATAAATAGACGCTTATTTTAGACCAAAATAAAAAAATAAAATGATCATTTATTATGGACAAGAGGGAGTATCATTAAATTCTTTCTATTTACCTTCCCTTGCTGCCAAAAAAGAAAAAAATAAATTCGAGAATTCAGTCAAAAAGTCGTCTTGTGTTTGCCTTTTACCTAGCTAATTTCCTATACCTATTTAACAAGAAGACTACTTAAAAGAACTATTAAATGTGTTTTGCTTTGGCTTCCTACATAAGGCTTTGAAAATACATTGGAACTCACAACAACGTGCCATTGTACTGCAGATGCCGATAAAAGACAACAAGTGACAGACAAAATCCAGCTCCATTTGTTTTTAAAATATCGTGTCTGGGGCCTCTCCCAACTCGAAGATAAATATTTATTGCTATTATTTTTATCCTTTTTTCTAAATGTAGAAGCGCCATAAATTTATCAGCACCACTGGTAAACTTATTATGCTCTTCTTTCATATCGATTAAAACATAGGTCAATGACCCGTTTAGCAAATTTTAGATCATAACTTAGAGTATGTACGTTCCGAGCTTTAATGAGATCACTTCGTGATTTTGTATTCTAAAAAAAAGGGAAATGGAAAAAAGAGAGTTATATTTCCACTAGATTCGTTAATAAGTGTAACGATATTTCTTTAGCCTTTTTATTTTGCTTTCCAATTCAAACACTTCTTTATGGGTTGAGTTTATTTTTTGTTGAAATTGGAATCAGTAAAGATTCTCTAATCAAATTCATACAGGTTGAACGACATAAATGATGTGGACTTTTGAATATCGTTTTGAGGCCTTGGTATTAGTAAAATAGTCCTAATTGCATACTTCGATTTCCTAAATACGTGCTACAACAGAGATGAGTGGCAAACGGGCGGGTCGGGTCAAATGTGGGACGGGTCGAAAATAAGTAATGAAAAAATGAATAAATTATCCGATCCGACACATATTTAATACGGATAAAAAACGGATTAACGACAGATAGTATGGGTAACCATATTATCCATGACTTCATGAATATGATCACATTTGGGAGAATTCCTAATCTCCCAAACTCGAGAAACCTCCAATTTGAGGTTTTACAAATATAAAAGTTAAACCCATTAGATATCCATTGATTATTCATTTTCTAAATGGATAATATGGTTCTTATCCATTTGACCCGTTTTTAAATAGTTCATTATCCAACCTATTTTTAGTGGATAATATGGGTGACTAACTGTTTTCTTTTAACCATTTTGTCACCCCTAGTCAAAATTAAATATAATTGCGGAAGCCAATTGAAAATCTTCTACATTTCAAATCAAGTCACAAAATATTTTTTCATTTCCAAAATTATACATGAAACTTTTCATAAAAATGACATAATCAAATTAAATAAATTTTTTTATCATTTTATATTAAATATTGGTGTATTATTTTTATAAAGTTTGCCCCAATAACTTAAGATAGGGAGACTCTATGACACTTATTAAGTACCGAAGTGATGTACTGAGTCCTTAGGGGCCCCGCTTACTTTACCAGAGGTATGATACGTGGCATGCGGTCAGAGCTAAGATGACTCTCTTCTTGAGGTATATGGTGAGGTACCACTCCTATTTCATGATAGCTATAATGTTGTTTTCTTAATTTATACTAGTCGGGTATTAGCCCAAGTGTTTAATTCTATTTTTTGGTATAGAAGATCCATAGATAGTTGTGAAAAGTTGTAGTAATGGGGTTATACACGATATACATAAAAATATATTTATTTTACTTAGTCTCTTTGTTATTATCATGAAAAGCGTCATGTATGATTTTGAATTGGAAAATATTTTATCATTTAACTTGAAAATGTATATGATTTTCAAGGAGCTTCCTTAGAAAAAAAATTAATTTTCATGCATATGATTTTGGTGCATCACATGATTTGGTTCGCTCGGATTGAATAGTGTATCGGGTGTCGATCACGTGATTTTGGATCATAACAAACTTGATATCAGAGCTTTCAACAGATAAATCCAATTAATACGCAGTAATTTCTTAGTATATTATTTAAGAATTCATGGATAGATCATCATGGCTTACGAAACAAGGTAACTAGCAAATTCCAGAATTTCATATTAATGGGCTGTAAACCAGGACACTGACGCACAGAGTTTCGGCTTATTTGTTGTCCGTTTTATCTTCACTTTTTAAACTCTCTAATTATTACCTATCCGTCACGGTTTATATTACATTCCGTATTTTCGTACCATAAAGTTTTGGGAATAAAATTATTTCGTGATTATAAGAATTATGTTATTTTAAACAAGTAATGAGTAAAGTGGTGAAGGTGAGAGGGTAAGCAAATTGAAAAAAATGAATTTTATCGAAGTTTGATATTTTGGGATAAAATATGACAATAGTATCATACAAGGTACCACATAGCCATGATAGTGAGGTTGTATAAAGTATGCTAAAAATGAGCAATATTTTAAATAATTTGGAATAATTTTTAAGTATATGAATAATTGGTTAATGGGAGATTAACAAATTAATTATTATATTGTTGGATAAGATTGACCATCCCAAAACGTGGCAGCAGCATAAGAGTCTTTTAGTGACTCTTAGATCACCTTTCTAGGTGTTACTTTGAAAGGAATTCTTGGCTAAGCCATACAAAAGTTCTAAATCCACAAAGTATATGAAAAGGGGTAACGTTATTTAGCAAAAGCCTTAGAAGATTTCTCCAATTCAATAAAGTCACAAATCCATTTCTATGTGCATTCAAAAACGTGAATGTTTATATGTTACAAAGTTCTGATAAATTCAAACACTTCTTTGAGGATTGGTCTTTGTAAAAGAACTTAGAAGATGCAGGTTGTGACAAATACTACATATATTAGTTAGAAGTTGAGGAGGATTGCCACTTATTTTTGCACTCTCTGATGTCAATTGATATCTTGAATAAGTTCATTATACTCATGTGCAAGTTGAAGCTCTTGAAAGGATATATCGTGAGTGTCTCAAACAGGGGCGGCATGACCCTAAAGCAAGTGAACCACTTGTTTTAGGCCCCAAAAATTTAAGGGCCCCAAAATTACTATTTTTCTATATATAGTAGTATATTATTTATATAATTATCTCTTATTATTGATAAATTTATTTCTTTATTGTCATATTAATTTTTGATAACTCGATTTCTTCCTCTAATTAATATAACTAAAATAGTTTTCTGTCAATCTTATTTTACTTTTTTACTTAATTATATTTCACTATTCATTAGTTGGTCACGTAACTATATCTAATAATCTAACTTATTATTTATTTTTCTTACATAAATTATACTCTCTCCGTCCCAATTTATATGAAAGTGTTTGACTGGATATGGAGTTTATGAAATAAAGGAAGACTTTTGAAACTTGTAATCTTAAATAAATCGTATAAATTTGTGGGCTAGAAATTATCTCATTAATAGTAAAAAGAAAAATTTAAAGTTGAATTGTTACCAAATATAGAAAGGGACTTACTAAAAAAAAGGAGTCACTTAAGTTGAGACGAAGGAAGTATGTATTCTGGGTTCTCCCATTTCAGTTGTGATGCAATCAACGTTAAATTTATTTAATTTTCTTTACTTTATAAGACTAAGTTCTTATTTTTTTTATTCCACATCCTCATTTGTCTAATTTTTTAAAAAATGGATGTTCATTATATATATATATATATATATATATATATATATATATATATATATATATATATATATATATATATATATATATATATATATATATTGGGGGATCGGGTTGCACGAGGTTTCGGATGATGTTGGGCCGCCCCTGGTCTCAAACCCAGTTCAGTGCATCGCCAACATTACATAGAAACTTTACAATTCAAGCACCAACGTTAATTCACTTTTCAAATAGCAACGTTGTTGCTAAGTTCTTAAGGAAAGGTTTCGGTTAAGATTTTCTTTGCATAGCAACGTGATTCGAGCTTTTCATACGACTTGTTCCATATTTTGTCACAATTAACGTGTATTAGAGGATTGTCAAGAGAATCGACTCAGGTATGTTAAGGCTATCCCTTCTTTCTTTTTGGCATGATCAATACGATACAAACGAATCGAGCAAATGCACAATTTTTATAAATGACTCTATTCATAAAAATATTAGGGGTATCTATATTCTTAATTCCCTATATGAATTATTATTATATATTCTGTTCATGGGTCTCAGAAAAATATGTATTTAATAAAATTTATCCGACATGCATATTATTTTTATGACATTCCAAGAAAATCTTATTAACGTATTTCTTATGCATTTCATGCATTTATACATGTACATTGACCCATGACCAAATGGCATTATATACGCGTATATTATATGTATATGGGATATGAGAAAAAGGTTATGGTGTTATATACGCATCACCACCTGATCAGCTGGTATACGTTGATGATTTGCCCACAGTGGCCGAAATGATATGATGTGATGCCCTCAGAGGCTTGATGATATTATAAACACATATACATATGCATGGTATGGCATTTATACGCATATGCATGACGTTATAAAAATGAAATGATTCACAAAGCTATGCAGACGTACATGTCGAGTCTTTTACTCCATGTTTCTCTCATGTCTATTATTTATGATTTTCATTCCTTACATACTCGCTACATTATTTGTAATGACGTCCCTTTTGCCTGGGGACGCTGCGTTTCATGCCCGCAGGTCTCGATAGACAGGTCGAGAGTCCTCCAAGTAGGCGATCAGCTCAGCGGAAGATGTTGGTACACTCCATTTGTTCCGGAGTTTCTTATGTGGTCAGTATGATTAGGGCATGCACTAATTAGTATGGCGGGCCCTGTCCCGACCTTTATGATATTTATGTACTCTTAGAGGCTTGTAGATATATGTCGTGTATGTGAAAGATTGTACGGCCTTGTCGGCCTATGTTTTGAATTTATAAATGATGATGTTGTCCTATTAGGCCCGTATGTCACGTGTATATGATGATGTAATAAGAAAGATACGTTACGTTGGTACTCGATTGAGTAAGGTACCGGGTGCCAATCGCGGCCCATCGGCTTGGGTCGTGACAAAAGTGGTATCAGAGTAGTTCTGTCCTAGGGTGTCTACAAGCCGTGTCTAGTAGAGTCTTGTTTATGGATATGTCGTGTACCGCACTTATAAGCAGGAGGCTACAGGACATTTAGGACTTTCACTCTTTCTTCTTACTCTAGATCATGTCATAGAACTCAATTGTAAGAACTCAATTTCTTAAATCTATCTTATTCATAATATGACGATGCCTACATCCAGAAAGACGGTTGGTAAGAGATATAGTTATGGAAGAGTTGAGTCAGAGGAACTCAATTTTTGCATCATGCTTATGATGGATAAATATGAGGTATTAAGCAAATAATGTGTTTACTAAGATGGGTAAACTTATTGATAAGGATCCCTATGGCAAGAATGCCAATCCACTCTTACGGTAAAAAGGAATAAGGAGGGAGACACAAGTTTCAGCAAGTAAAAGAAGCAAGGTGAAGAAGGGTACGAGGCACCCAGTTAATGAAGATTATCAATATTATAGTTCCGGCAGAAAAATATAAGCATTACGAGTTACCCTTAACAGTAAACAGAGGTATGTATAATTGACCACACCCATCTTAGTTATACCTTATTAGGAGCTAAAAGGTATAGATTAAGAAAAGGACGGGATATCAGAATCCGGCTGGGGTTAGAGTAACCCAAAATGGTGAATTGATTATTTGCGTTAGTTGACATTTCTGAAGGATATTGCAAATGTGCTAACAGGTCTCCTTGTGAGACACCCAAATGGTGCACCATGAAATAGTACAACTAGGAATACTACAAAGATAAGTACTGAAAGCCTGAAAGGGATAAATATTATCTTAGTATGGCTCCCATCCCTGGTAGAAAGAGAATGTTAGGCAATTCAAGGAGCCAATGGATGGAGCAAGAGGGGCTAAAAGCAAAAGAATGTTTTATTCGAGTTTTTAGAATAAAGTGATAGACATAAATATTAGCAGGAAATAAGAAAGAGTTAATGAAGCATTATAAGTAAGATATGATACATGGATGACAACGGTGGATCAAAAAGATGACAGTATTACAGAGTCTATAGTCAATTGAAGGAAAAGACGAGAGATGACAGGCCTTGAGACAACAAAAGAGTATAGGCCATAAAGTCATATCTTTATTTCAAGAAATAAGTTCGTAACTCCAACGTGACTACCGGAAGGAAAAGTTAGACTCCAGAATAATAGAAATCAGTATGGGCTGGTGAACAAGATAAATTAAACATGAATTAGGGACTGCTTGATTGGATAATAGTCAGCATCATGAGAATTTCAGATTTCGTTCCGGCGATGTTAGAGTGGACAATAGAAGAAGATTCATGAGAAATTCAGAGAATGGTCATTCAGGAAGATGCTTCCCTAAAGCAAGCAAGGTGAGTAAAGTTAAGCTTAAGGGACTGTATGTGCCAGTTACACTAAGTGTCACCCAAAGGATTACCGCGAGGTGAGTAAGGATCATCGATGATGTGAAAAGATGCCAAAAGTGAGAGGGTAAAACATCTATACGTAGATCGTCGTAGCACTAAATCTTAGTGCTCCCCTAAAGAGGGGAATATGGTGTGATGTGGCATTAGGTCAGAATTAAGTGGTTCTAGTAACTATGGAAAATGGTAAAGGAAGAATGTTATAAGAATGAGAAAGGGATAAGATTGCACTTATTCAAGTCCTGCAGATACGCTACGATTCCAGAACATTATGTAAACACGACGTCAAGGAGAGGAGGTAAGGGTTCATGTCTGAGATGTTATTGATAGATAAGGAGCCAGTGCAGGACGTAAGTTAAGATAAAGGAAATGACCCATTAAAGATTACGCAGAATATTGATATGAGAATGAGCCAATGAGTAGTTAGTAGTTGATTCAGGAAGAGCCTAGTTATGGCTAGACAAGAGGATACAAACAAATCAATAGATCAGGCAAGATAAACGGAGTGAACCCCAACATGGGGAATTCAGTCGCGCAGATATGACATCGTGACCTTGAGAAATATTCGGATAGGAGTTGGGGTAGTTAAAGATACCGTATGAGTGTTAAGGGAAGACAGTCAAAACTTCAGTTCGGGAGCAACCGTACAAGCATATAAGTATGGAGGTAAGTAACTAAGGAATTTTATATGTGAGTACGAACATCAAAAATTCCGTCGAGTATACGATGTAATAAGCTTGCAGCCTTGCAAGAATCAGAGGATCCTCCCTAAGTACTACAATGAAAGACTAGCGGAGGAAATAAGGAAAAAGGCTTTAACCAAGCACATTCACCTAAAGAGGAAATGGTCATGTAACAACAGTCTTACAACAACATTGTATGCACTCCATCAGCAGGTGGCACCTATCGTGGCTAATGAACGGGAAGAAGAAATATATATATATATATATATATATCAAAATCAAAAGGTGATATTCAAGATCATATGGGTTGTATGGAATTCCAATATGTGTGGGCACTAAAATAAGCTAAGTATGCACGCAACAAGGAGATAGAACGAGCAGGAAAAGTGATTGCTTGCATTTAAAGAAAGTTGAGACGGAATGAAAGGAATTATTCGATCAATGATCCAGAGATAATTACATAATGAATGTACCTAAGATTTTGGAGTATTATCCATACGGCATATATGTTGACAATCATATAGTCGTAGAAGATTCCGGTATAGGTGAAAAGAAAGAATTGAGCCCAGGTCATAGACAAAAGATTGAATTGTTATAAGATTGTATCATGGATGTTCCATAGCGTCCATGAAGGGCTAAAGTAATAACTACTGCCATGAGCCGCAGATCGGAAGATAGCTTAAGCCTACATAAAGGTTGATCAGAAGGAAGAGGAAACTAAAGAGTTACAACAACAAAGTAAATCAGGAGTCTGAATTATTGAACCTAGAAAATTATATAAATTACGCTTGTGAACATGGCAGAATCACTCTTAATATCATAGGTGCAAGAGAGATAATGCAACAACCATATTCTATAATGTCTCTATAAGGAAGCTAGTTAGATGTAGTACCAACCTTATAAGAAATCGGTATGAAGCTCTCACGGATTGTGTATACACCATAGGTGCAAGTATTATAATAGAGCTTTAAGTTGTGAATATGAATTATGCCTATGTGGAAAGGAGGTCATGAAAGAGATAGAAGATGTGATGCGAGATTTTAAGGTAAGTAAGGTAAAAGTGAACAACATACGAGATACTCAGATGCAGAAGGTTGGGAATAGTCCATACTTCGGATAGAAGGCTAGAATCACGGGGATTCAATATCCAGGAATGATAGCGGCATCGTCAGTGGCATAGCTTATAGCCTATGGTTTCTAGGTATCGAGAGGTCTAGTTAAGAAAGTAAAAGAAGAGTTAGAGACGATGTGATATCTCACTTGATGTTCCAGAATAACACAAGGAAATCTATGGTGCAAGGAAGTTGAAGGAAGGCTGCAAGTAGTATAAATGGATATGTATGGGTTGTAAGCTAAAGTATAGTAGAGTGACAAGATTGTAGGAAGACAGGAGTAAGGATAAGAAAGGGCGAGTGAGAAGGTGACGAGAATGGATAATCCCTCGGGATTAAGTCCATGAAAATGAGAGAGAGCTGATGGGTGCCTGAATAAGCTCAAAGGAGTCTATGACTAGTAGCATTTAGAAGAGATGGAATACTGCCCTGGTAGTGAAATAAGGGTGTGATTGCGATAGATAGAGGATGACGTTTAGGCCTTTGAGTTAGTAATGATTTGAAGAGGATTTCATGGATTGTACAAGATTAAAATACCCACGTAAGTGAATCACATTGGGATGCTATAAAATACGGTCATTGAAGTACAGTATCACCCCTAAGTGGATTAGGAAAGTCACTTCAAATGTTCCCCGATGAGACGTGAGCCCTAGCGGTAGTGTTACATAAGAGGCCAAGTTATCGGTATTAAGATGAATCAGTAATGGATGGACAAAGGTCACAAAGTATGAGATGAGATTAGGCCATCATTATTAAGATGAACAGTAATGAGGGGGCATTAAAGGACTTAGCTTATTGCATATAGGATAAGCAACGAAAGTAACCTGGAGTTCGGTAGCAGCCCTCAATAACGATAAATCAAAGTGAGAGTTATGGCAGTAAAGTCATACGGATGGATAAACAGATCTATGACAGAAGGTAGCAACAGTTACGAGATTAGAAGGATTCCGACTACAAGTCGTGGTGTGAGAAAGAAGCTTAAAGGGGGGAATACCTTGTCCCTTAGAATTATTCACAGAACAGTTGCTTAGATGGAAAGGAAAGTACTAAAGTATTCAGAGGACATAAGTTATGAAAATGATAAGTATATTAGTCAATATTCGAGTACGAATGTTCCAAAGGGGGGAATGATACATCCCGCATTTTTGTACGATAAAGTTTTGTCGTAAGTTAATCGACGCAAGTTCGGGAATGAAATTATTTCGTGATTATAAGCATTATGCTATTTTAAACAAGTAATGAGTAAATTGGTGAAGGTAAGAGGGTAAGCAAATCGAAGAAAATGAATTTCGTTGAAGTTTGACATTTTGGGATAAAATATGGCCCGAGCTAAAATACCGGTATTTATGGACTAGTACCATACAAGGTATCACATGGCCATGATAGTGAGGTGTATAAGGTATGCTAAAAATGAGTAATATTTTAAGTAATTTGGGATAATTCTTAAGTCTGTGGGTAATTGGTTAATTATTAGTTAATGGGGAATTAGTAAATTAATTAAGGAATTAATTATTACATTGTTGGATAAGATTGACCACCCCAAAACGTGGCAGCAACATAAGAGTCTTTTAGTGACTCTTAGATCACCTTTCTAGGTGTTACTTTGAAAGGAATTCTTGGCTAAGCCATACAAAAGCTCTAAATCCACAAAGTATATGAAAAGGGGTAACGTTCTTTAGCAAAAGCCTTAGAAGATTTCTCCAATTCAATAATGTCACAAATCCATTTCTATGTGCATTCAAAAACGTGAATGTTTATATGTTACAAAGTTCTGATAAATTCAAACACTTCTTTGAGAATTGGTCTTTGTAAAAGAACTTAGAAGATGCAGGTTTTGACAGATACTACATATATTAGTTAGAAGTTGAGGAGGATTGCCACTTATTTTTGCACTCTCTAATGGCAATTGATATCTTGAATAAGTTCATTATACTCATATGCAAGTTGAAGCTCTTGAAAGGATATATCGTGAGTGTCTCAAAGCCAGTTCAGTGCATCGCCAATGTTACATAGAAACTTTACAATTCAAGCACCAACGTTAATTCACTTTCCAAATAGCAACGTTGTTGCTAAGTTCTTAAGGAAAGGTTTCGGTTAAGATTTTCTTTGCATAGCAACGTGATTCGAGCTTTTCATATGATTTGTTCCATGTTTTGTCGCAATTAACGTATATTAGAGGATTGTCAAGAGAATCGACTCAGGTATGATAAGGCTATCCCTTCTTTCTTTTTGGCATGATCAATACGATACAAACGAATCAAGCAAATGCACAATTTCCATAAATGACTCTATTCATAAAAATATTAGGGGTATCTATATTCTTGATTCCCCATGCGAATTATTATTATATATTCTGTTCATGGGTCTCAGAAAAATACGTATTTGATAAAATTTATCCGACATGCATATTATTTTTATGACATTTCAAGAAAATCTTATTAACGTATTTCTTATGCATTTTATGCATTTATACATGTACATTGACCCATGACCAGATGACGTTATATATGCGTATATTATATGTATATGGGATATGGAAAAATATTATGGTGTTATATACGCACCACCACCCGATCAGCTGGTATACATTGATGATTTACCCACAGTGGCCGAAATGATATGATGGGATGCCCTCAGAGGCTTGATGATGTTATGAACACATATACCTATGCATGGTATGACATTTATACGCATATGCATGATGTTATAAAAATGAAATGATTCACAGAGCTATGCAGACATACATGTCGAGTTTTTTACTCCATGTTTCTCTCATGTCTATTATTCACTGATTTTTATACCTTACATACTCGGTACATTATTTGTGTTGACGTCCCTTTTGCTTGGGGACACTGCGTTTCATGCCCGCAGGTCTCGATAGACAGGTCGAGAGTCCTCCAAGTAGGCGATTAGTTCAGCGGAAGATGTTGGAACACTCTATTTGTTCCGGAGTTGCTTATGTGGTCAGTATGATTAGGACATGTACTGATTAGTATGGCGGGGCCCTGTCCCGACCTTTATGATATTTATGTACTCTTAGAGGCTTGTAGCCATATATCGTGTACGTGAAAGATTGTATGGCCTTGTCGGCCTATGTTTTGAGTTTATAAATGATGATGTTGGCCTATTAGGCACGTATGTCACGTGTATATGATGATGTAATAAGAAAGATACGTTACATTGGTACTCGGTTGAGTAAGGTACCGGGTGTCCGTCGCGGCCCATCGGCTTGGCTCGTAACAGTTTATGTGACATTATTTTTTGTAATCAAATCCAAAAAAATATTTGTTTATTTATAAATAATTTATCTTCAAAATTATTATTTTACCCTTAGTAAATTAATTTACAGCCACATAATTATTTATGGTTTATTTTAGATCATAAATTTTAAAAAATTTCTTTTATTTGTAAATTTTATGTGCAGTCAAAACAGGCCATGTATTGGTGGAAAACTATTCTCGACACGTGGATCAATGATATGCTGACAGAGTTAGAGTTATAAGGAACTAACTCATAAGGAAGAATGATGAGGCGTGGGTAAAATACCAACGAGATTATTTATAAAAATACCACATCTGACAATGAGAAAGAACAGAAAGGCACGGGATGCACGATTAAAGACTACGAAAGAGGAAGATTCATTAATAGCTACGAATATGAAAAAATAATTGGCACAATCCCCGATTATGCGCGATTGTCTATTATTACCATAACCGTTACAAATAGCTCAAGTAATGAGCAATCAATATAATTAATGTTAGTAACGGACGGGAATTAAGTAGGGCAAAACAATTACATATTGTACCCTTATATAAACCCCTTGCCATATTGTGTATGATCATGAAGTAATTCACGAATTTTACTATTAATCTCTCGTACTTTGTTCTCTGCTAATTGAAGTGTTTTATTTTCTCCTCTTGGAAGGAAGTTGCCACTATCAATAATATTTTTATTTCCTTATTCTTTCAATAATTTATTTTTTTTATTTCGTATTCATATATATTAGAAAAAGTGAAGTAAAATTGGTTATTAGAAACCTCAATTATTCTATTATTTGCTTTGACAACAAAAATTATATTTTTGTTGAATAAATTAGTTCCGTTATCGGAAAATCTAGTACTCTTTTCACTTTTCTTATTTTATCTATAACAATAAATTATGTCTACTACTAATAAAATTATTCAGGTGGGTGATGGAGAGTAAGGAAGGCAGCAAGGAGCTACTCCACTGCATTCACGAGAGAATTCACCTACTAGATCTGATAATCATAACGCGAGATAGCAAATTGATGAACAGTCAAATGAGCAAGATAACTTGAAGCAATTTATTACTCAACAGATTAGAGAAGCCTTGCGTGCATTTGCAAGTGGGCTGCCAGGTGTTGTTCAGGATCCACCACTAGTGAACAAGATAATGGAAAACCCTCATCTCGGGCTTAAAATCTCTATACGCGGGGAAATACCAAATAATTCCAGATCTGGAGGGTCAGGTACGTCGAATAACTCAAATCTACAAAATCTAGTACTAACCTTGCAGAAACAGCTCAAGGAACAAAATGAGCAGATAGAAAAGATACCAAGAGTACCACCCGTGATTAAAGGGGTGGATATTGATAAGTATTCACAACAACCATGGAAGCCAAGTGCAACACCATTACCAATACCGAAAAAGTTCAAGATGCCCGATATTCCTAAATATGATGGGACTACCACCGCGAGATCATGTTATCGCATTTACTACAGGAGTCATGGGCAATTATTTAACCAAGCAGGAAATCGAATCAGTATTGGTCAAGAAATTCTGTGAAACCCTTACGAAAGGGACACTGACACGGTACTCTCATTTACCTGAAAATTTGATTGACTCTTTTGCTGAACTTGCAGTTTCATTCATAAAAGCACATTCTGGAGCTCAAAAAGTAGAGAAAAGCATGGAGGATATCTCCAAAGTAAAATAAGGGGATACTAACTTACTTAGAGAAGAATTCGTGGATCGATTCAAGCGAGAAAGAATGATGTTACCTCGTGTACCTGATAATTAGGCAGCAATCGCGTTTGCAAGCAACTTGAATGAGAAAAGTTTGGAAGCCACGAGAAGATTAAAAGAAAGCCTACGGGAATTTCCTACTACTACTTAGAATGATATTTATAACAGGTACAACACAAAGTTGCAAATAAAAGAAGATACGATGACCCAACCAAAAGGTGGAGGAGAGGTTCAGATCTAGATGTTAAGAATCAAAAAGGAGATCCGATAAAAATAGGTACAAACCTTACATGGGACGTGCTGGATGAGATCTTAGGTCAGTACCAAAACAGGCATGGTTTGATCAAAGATCAAGGCAGAGGGATGTAAGTACATCTTATCGATTTGGAAAGGAACGATATATAACAAGGAATAATGATCAAAATTCCCGATCAAAGATAGGGGATTGCAATTTCAACGTTAGTACATCCGAGTTAGGATATGTGTTAAGATGTATAGGTGACAAGGTGGGGTTACCAAAAGAAATAAGAACGGATCCCAGCAAAAGAAGTCAGGAATTCTCATGTGAATTCCATAATGACAATGGTCATAGAACAACATATTGTAGGATTTTACAACCAGAGGTTGATTATTTACAAAAAAGGCCATCTAACGAAACTATTTAGTAAGAAAGGAAAATAATTTTATATGAAGGAAAATGAATATAATAACTGGAGGTAAAGAGATTAATGTAATTACATATACGACAACAAAAAGAACAACCAAGATTTCAGCGACCCATAACAAGCGGATTAGACAAGTTTTGGAAGGAGACTATATAACATTTGATGATTTAGATGGAGATGGCTTGTTCATCCCTCACAATGATGCCCTAGTAATGTCTTTACTTGTTCATGATATGAATATCAAACGAGTTTTGACTAACCCAGGTAGCTCTGTGAATATCATACTTTTGAGAGTAGTGAATGAGATGCAAACGACTGATCATATCATACCCAAGGCTCGATCTTTATTTGGGTTCGATAATTCAAGTGTTATAACAAAGGGAGAAATTGTTTTAGTGAAATTCGTATAGGGTGTTGTGAAATATACCAAATTTCAAGTGGTGGATGAAAATATGGCTTATAACACAATTTTAGGAAGGTCGTGGATTCACGACATGGATGTTGTACCGTCAACATAATATCAGGTTATCAAATTTCCATCATAGTGGGGATTTTATCAGATCAAGGGAGATCAATAAGCGGAACCAGAAACTAACACAGTTGCTATTGATAGTGGAACACCCAAGGACAAAGATGAAAAATAGCAATTACAGTGTCGAGTTGGGGTAGAACACAAATTCTCCTCAACTAAAAGTAATAGGAACTAAGCAAATATACATGTGAGATGAGATGTGATCTAGGACCCAGAAGAGAACGTAACTATAAAAACAACTAAGGGAGAGCTCAAAGTTATTATACTGTTTGTCCACTAGCATGACAGAAAAGTCTATATTGGAACAAACCTAAGCCCAAAGATGAAAAGTAAGTTGATTGAATTTTTACGCACTAACGCTGATTGTTTTGCCTGGTCACACTTAGATATGAGGTATACAACTAGAGGTAATGACTCACAAATTAAATGAAGATCCATTACACCCCCAGTAAAGCAAAAGAAATGAAAGCAAGGAGCATTCAAAAATCAGGTAATTCAAGAGAAGGTACAGAAACCTCTGAAAATTGGTTCAATTCAAGAGGTAAAGTACCCCCGACTGGTTAGCTAATACTGTTGTAGTCCCAAAGAAAAATAGAAAATGGCGAGTATATATAGATTATACCGATCTAAGTAAAGCATGTCCCAAAGATTCATTTTCTTTACCGCACATAAATCAACTAATTGATTCTACCACAGGTCATGAGCTTCTGAGTTTTTTAGATGCGTATTCTGGATATAACTAATTAAAAATGGATCCTCTAGACGAGGAAAAAACTTCCTTTATTACAGACATGGGGACTTATTGCTATAAGGTCATGCCTTTTGGCTTGAAAATGCTGGAGCTACGTACCAGAGATTGGTGCTAAAATATTCTAAGAATATTTAGGAAAAACCATGAAAGTCTAGATTGATGATATGCTATAGAAATTAGCACAAGCAAAAAATCATCTAAAGCATCTGAATGAGACTTTTGAAATTTTCCGCAAGTATAATATGAAGTTGAACCCAGGAAAATGCACTTTTCGCATAGCCTCAGCTAAATTTTTAGGTTTTCTTGTCTCTAACAAGGGAATAAAAGTAAATCTAGCTTAGATTAAAGAAATTGAAGAAATACCAAATGTGCTAACAAGTAAAAACGAAGTACAAAGACTAATCAGGAGAGTAGCAGCTTTGGGGAGATTCAATCTAGATCCTCAAAAAGGTGTTTTAAATTCATCTCGATATTAAAAAAACAAAACCAATTTGAGTGGACTGATGAATATCAACAAGATTTGAAAGATTTGAAAGCATACTGTCAAAACCGCCTCTGTTATCAAAACCAAGGGATGGAGAGATATTACTCATCTACTTAGTTGTATCAGAAGTAGCAGTAAGCGCGTACTGGTGTGAGAAGACAAAGGTTTGCAATCTCCAATTTACTATGTTAGTAAATTTATGTTAGATGCTGAGACACTGTATCCTCATCTTGAAAAATTAGCGCTAGCATTAATAATGGCATCAAAAAAGTTACGACCCTATTTTCAATGTCATCCCATCTCTGTCGTAACTACTTTTTCATCAAGGAGTATTTTACATAAACACGAGTTATCAGGGAGATTAGATAAATGGGCAATAGAACTTAGTGAATATGATATTGTTTATCAGCCTCAAACTGCCATAAAGTTGCAAGTATTAGCAGATTTCGTAGCAGATTTCAATTCAAGCTTACTTCATGAAACTGAAAATGAGGTACAAATATTTACCGGAACTAATCTGGGGACTTGGACATTATATACTGATGGATCCTCAAATATAAAAGGAGAAGGTTTGGGTATTGTTTTAATTTCATCCTCAAGAGATATTATTAGGCAAGCAATAAAATATTATTCAATCACTAATATTGAAGCCGAATATGAGGTAGTAATTGCAGGTTTAGAACTTGCAAAAGAGATGGGGATTGACCAAGTTGAAATCAAAATCGACTCGCAGCTTATGGTAAATCAAATACATGGGAATTATGCAGCTAGAGAGACACAACAATATTTGAAAAAGGTGGGGTAATTATTGCGTCAATTCCAACTATGGAAAGTTATTCAAATACCAAGGGAAAAGAATGCAGAAGCTGATGCACTAGCAAATCTGGGATTAGTAACTGATGTGCCAAACACAGAAAACACAATTGTGGTGCACTTATTTCATTCAACGCTCGATCAAGCCAAGAATGAGGTAAATTTTAACAATTTAACATGTGATTGGAGAAATGAATTTGTAAATTACATGTAGTATGGAATATTACTTGAGGATAAGAAGTGATCCCAATTGCTACGAATAAAAGCAGCTCAATATTGCTTAGTAGAAGGCAATTTGTACCGAAAGATGTTTGGAGGACCATTAACTCGGCGCCTTGGACCCTCACAAACTAAATACGTGATGCGAGAAGTACATGAAGGACATTGTGGGAACCATGCCAAAGGAAGGTCATTAGTAAAAACTCTAATAAGAGCAGGGTATTATTGGCCAAAGATAGAAGACGAGGAGGAAAATTTCGTAAAATGGTGCGATAAATGCCAACGGTATGCAAATAACATGGATCGACCAGCAGAGTTGATTCACTCAATTATCGCACCGTGGCCGTTTATGAAATGGAGAATGGATATCATAGGTTATTTACCTCAAGCACCATGAACGGTATATTTTTTTAAAATTAATTTTGACTGATTATTTTTTTAAGTGGGTGGAAGCAGGTGCCTTAAAATAGGTACGAGAAAAGGAGATTATCGACTTTATTTGGAGGAATATAATATGTAGATTTGGGGTTCCAAGGAAAATCATATATGATAATGGGCCACAATTTGTAGGAGAAAAGGTTACTGACTTTTTCAAAAGTTTGAAAATTAAACGGATTACTTCGGCACTGTATCATCCCATAGCTAATGGACAAGCAGAGTCGACAAATAAAATTATTGTAAATAATTTAAAGAAACAGTTGGAAGAATCAAAAGGCAGGTGGCCTGAAGTGCTACCTGGGGTATTATGGGCCTACATGACAACGACAAAATAAGCATGGGAGAAACTCCAATTTCACTTGTGTATGAAACTAAGGCATTAATTCCGGTGGAAATAGGGGAGCCACACATGGGGTTCATGCATACATATGAAGCATCAAATAAGGAATAACTTTGTACAAATTTGGATTTGACAGAGGAACGAAGGAAAATAACCTTGATACGGATGGAACCGCAAAAGCAAAGGATTGAGCGATATTACAACAGAAGTGTGAATCTTCGATATTTCAAGATTGGGGACTTTGTCCTTAGGAAGTTGTTTCACGGGCGATAAATGTAGGAAAATTGAGTCCAGATTGGGAAGGGCCATATCGTGTTAGAGGCATTGCAGGAAAAGGATCCTATGCGTTGGATACTATGAATGGGAAAGTGTTACCTTCTAATTGAAATACGGTACACTTGAAGAAATACCACTTTTGAGCAAGTATCCACGGTCAAGTATCTTAAAGTTTATTTTTTATTTGTTCATATAAATTTTACTAACTATTTTAGATGATAGGCAAAAAGCTAGTCCACACCAAATGATGACATTAGACCCAAAAGACACACGGCATTCTTAATTATTCTCAATATAGGTTACAATAATTCCGATAGAAATGGTTAAACAATCATCATCTAAAAGTATTACCCCCAGCCCCGTATGTATTTCCTTTTTTAGGGAAAGGACAATAGAAGGAAGTTGATCCAGTATTCAAATTTTCATACTTCAAAGCTCAAACACTGGGGGGACTATGCATATAGAAGAGGTACGAGAAGAAGTACAACCCAAAAGCTTAGTTCAATGGCCAAAGAAAAAATCTCGAAGAATCTTCGTCGAATTTTCAACTCTCAAAGGTTGAATGGTAAGTGAAGAACTAAAGAATCAACAGAAAATTGAAGATTCAACAAAAAAAATCCCAAGAGCTATTAAATTAAGTCTACACATATGGTTACGGGATAGTTGGGTATTTGTAAACCTGCTATAAATAAAATAGTTATGAAAAATGATGTACATGAATATTTGTTTTGATAGTTCAAATAAAACTTCTTCAAATTACTTCATATTTCATATCTTTACACCAGTATGAAGACGAGACGTCATCTTCATCAGTGTCATTATATAAAAAGGCCCTCTTATAAATAAGACCGTGTGTATTTAGCCATGGCATATTAAAGTATTCATTCTATTTAGATAAGGCAAAGAAAGGGCTCGAAATTTAAATAGAAAGAACATACATAAACTATGTTGAAAATTAATATTTATGTTGATTTTCATGAAAGTTTCCAAGGAAAAAATCCAAAAGCATCCTAAAAACAACCCAATAACATTGTTAAAAAAAACTAAGGAGCATCTTTGGAAGTAGTGGAAGGATCAACTTGAGGAGAAGACGAAGGCTGGGGATCAATTGGATTAACCTCTTAACTGTCTATTCCTAACTCACCCTTAGAACTTTCATCCTTAGGTGTAGAGAAACATTGGCGTTGCTGAGTACTTTCGATTGCATCTTTAGCCTTGGCAATCTCAACTTCGAGATCAAACACTTCTTGGCTAGCCTTGGTCAAAGTTTCAAGACATGTGTTCAGGAAGGCCCAACTCACATCAAGAGTTAGTTTATCCTCGAGAGCCTCGTAATTGTTTTCTAATTGTTCAACTTCAGCCCTCAAGTCTTCTTTTTCAGCCTTGGAAACTTCATAAGAAACCTTCAAAGGTTCAACGGTAGCCTCAATGAACTTAACTTTCTCGGAAGAAGTGCAGAGGTCTTCTTAGGCTTGAGTCAATGTTTTAACCAGATCACCCACGTACACTTCCTTTTGATACAAAAGTTCTTACAAACTACGAATCTCCTTAGTGTCCCTTGAATGTTGCTAAGCAAAGGTGGCTTCCATCTTATCTTTTTCCTTCTCTGCCTGATTAGTAGAAGCCTTTAACATTGCTAATTCAGCAATAGTAACCCATAGTTGTTGTTCTAATGTTTCTTTCTCACCAGCCAAAACATCCTTCTCTAACTGGAGGCTCTCAAACTGTTCCTTCCAGTTATCAGATTTTGTGCTCAATTCTATGACATGCTGCTCAATCCAAGCCATTCTCCTCATCTGCTCTATACCTGTCAAGTTGATCTGCAAAAAGGCAAGGAAAAACATTATAAACTTAAGGAAGGAAGAAGCAAATGACATAAGGGAAGAAAAATATACCTTGAGAACAGAATGAATAATATCATTCATCAGAGTGACGGAGGAGTGGAATTCAAGTTTCTCCCTTTTAAGAGGACCAATTAATGGCTTCAACCAAACTGCGGCTCAGTTGGGTTTCTTCAATAAGTTCATACCCTCGGGGACTTCAATCATGACCTGCTTCATACCTCTCCACTAGAAGGGCCAGCTTTATCACGAGAAATTGTAGCATGAGTGGAAGCAGGGGTAGCAGCAGGAGCAATGGGGCTCATAGAAAGGGTTGCAAGATATGGCTCTTTAGAAACAAAGCCAAACTCTTCTTATTCACCCTCAAATCCATGAGCAAAAAGCCTCTCCACAGGATTTGAAAGGGGTTCAAGGTAGGATCAACATTATCATCCTCTAAAATTTCTAGAGGAACATCTTCAGGCTCGTCTATCAGGTGAAAAGACACGGAGGTTGAGGGCTGGTCTTGAGGAGGGTTAGATTCATCATCTAGGTCGATGCGCCTCCTAACTCTAGGCTTCTTCACTAGAGAACATTCCTCTTCATCAGAGGCAAGAGACTCTGCGTTTTTCCTCTTCGAAGCTGTATTGACATTGAGTTTAATGGCAGGGACGGAAACAGGACGAACTCCATGGATAGCGAATCCTGAAAGTTACAAAAGGATGTTAAAATAAGAAGGAAAAAGTGAAAAACGCATGGTAAAGAAAAAGTAATATACTGTGGGTTTTAACTTTCCACCCAAACTTTTGGGATAGAAACTTCCAAGATCTTTTTTCTATGGGAGTGGCATATAGCATTTTTCTACCCAATCGCGGAAGTCGGGGAGTTCACCGAAGAGTTCCACGGTTGCTGAAAAATAAGAAAATATGAGAAAGTAAGTATTCTAAAGAAAAAATGGAGTTTTATAGGGGCAAAGTGAGAAACTCACGTGCAAAATTCTATTTCTCGGGGAAAGGCATGTTTTCATCTCCCACCAAGGCACAAGTTGGAACAACCACGAACCCAGTATACCAACCTCGGTCATGATCATCTTCAGGACTAAGCAGGAATCTTTTGCTTCTCGCTGCAATTGTAAAAACACCCTTGCAAAAAAGTTTGGAGAATACAGATGAAGAAGATGACGAAAAGAGAAAGGGGCGGAAACTAAACCCGATAAGTAACGGAGGCAAGCTACTATCCTCCACATTATCTGTCACGACCCCAATTTCTCACCTTAGGATGTCGTGATAGCACATCACTACTAGAAATTCGGCAAAAATAGACCACGGTCGACCGACCAGTTGTGGTCGGTCAAAACAACCGGCCAAAAAACCGACCAAAATTGGTCGGTTTTTCAGAATATTTTATTTTTTAATTTTTTTTACGAAACTGACCAACTTTGGTCAGTTTTCTTTGGCGCAAAAATGCGAAAAACTATTTTTGAGTCACACGAAATTTATTTTTCAAGAAACCGATCAACTTTGGTCGGTTTTTCATTTAAAATAAATTAAAATTAATATTAAAAAAACTGACCGAAATCGGTCGGTTAATTAGGCCGGTCATTTTAAAAAACCGACCGAATTCGGTCGGTAATTTTATTTTTAATAAAACCGACCATCTTTGGTCGGTTATTTTCGAGTGAAAAAATAATTAAAGAGTATAAATGAAATAAAAGACAGCCTTAAAACAAAATGCACTAATGGTCTAGTTATAGAATAGTATCCTGCCACAGTACATACCCCGGTTCGATTCCCAGATGGTGCATTTTTTAATTACATAATTAAAATACTGACCAACTTTGGTCGGTATTTTCGGCAATTCTTTTTTGATTTTAATTGACCGACCAAAGTTGGTCAGTAATTTCCGACCGACTTCCGACCAACTTTGGTCGGTATGCCCTTCCGACCTTCAAAATTCTGACCACACGTTAATGGTCGCGTTTTGGACGGTTATTGGCCATTACCGACCAACTTTGGTCGGTATTTTTGGATGGTTTTTTTCGAATTTCTAGTAGTGCCTAGTCTCTAAGATTATATAAGCCTACATTTAATAATAGCTTAATAAAAATAACCAAACCGAGTTACTATAATACGACCGATAAGCTCATATTAATTCCCAAAATAGAACATCAACATCAAATTCTCAAAACTAGTGGAATTGAGTCATAAGCTCTACAGAATGTTCTACAACCTCTATTACAACACTATATGATAAAGAAAATAACGATAATGAGAAGATAACGGAAGGTGACTCCGAGGCCTGCGGACGTCGGGCAGGTATACCTTGAAGTCTCCGAAACAATAGCTAATCAATCAATCACTAGCGTCCAACACATGCAGACGTACCCGGATCTGCATAAAACATATACAGCAGTGTAGTATGAGTACACCACATTGGTAGCTAATAAGTATCAAGGCTAACCTCGGTAGAGTAGTGACGAGGCCATGTCAAGACACCTACTAGGATAAAAGAGAACTAACAAAGTATAACACAGTCTAAATATGGAAAGCGAGGAAGTAAATGACAAGTAAACAGTTCAATAATGTAAGCTAACAATGGAAGTTTAAGCGGTAAAGACAACAAAGAATAAACACGAGTTGAAACAACAAGGAAACAAATACGGGTAATCTCAAGTAAGACAGTGAAGAAACAACAAGAACTATTCAACCAACAAGCCTTTTTAACATAAATTGCACAACAAGAAATCACAACCGAGGTACCGCCTCGTTTCCACATTTCATAATTTCAATCAAAATCTTTCCTTATATCACCGCGTGTGCCTTACAAATAGTTTTGAAAATCATTTTTTTTCCGAAATAGCTACACGCGTTTTAGCCTACCTTATCTCACTGTGTTGCTTCAAGTAGTTCCCATACTAGCAACACGCATATCAAGCCCACTTTATCTTACCACATGCGTATCAGCCCTTAGCCTTATACCACCACATGCGTATCAATATCACAACATAATCACAACTTGCACCACAAGTGCCCATATGCCACAACTTGCCAAAAGATCAACAATACCAATGTTTCCACAAGAAATAGCCCATGGCTCAATCACAATGCATACAAAAATCTCAATAACAATAAGATGAATGAGGAATACTCAACAAGGAAAGATACCTCAACAATTAACAATTTCAGCTTAATGTTATATCGGCTTTTACAACTTTAACACCAATAACTCAACAAGAAGATATTTTACGAAATAACAACCTCAAGTAAAGGCAATAAGGAAAATAAAAACTTCAACTAAAACCTATGAGGGCGAATATAACGAGTAAGAGGTACAACAAGTGCTACAACGTCAAATAAAGCATGCAAGAGTAGATTAACCAATATAAGAGTAGATTAACAAATAAAGAAGTGACATGTTATAAAAATTCAATTAAAGGCATGGAAAGAGTGTAAATAGCCTAAACCGGTCAAATACTATACATAGCCCGTGTACCTACTTGTCACATTGCGTACACAGATTTCACATAACACAAAGAGAAAAATCAATCCAAATCCTAAGGGGTAGTTCCCCTACACAAAGTTAGGCAAGCTACTTGCCTCCACTAGGCCAACTCAACCCTCGGGAATAGCTTTTTCCCCTAAAATTCACCTCCACATGGCTCAAATCTTACCAAAATTGACTCAATAACATCAAACAATGCAAGAGAAATCTATTACAATAGATAAAGCTATGATCTTTCCCCAAGATGTCAACAAAAGTCAACCCCGGCTCACCCGATCAAAACCCAGGGTCCAAAGGTAGATTCCGACTACCCATAACCCAGAGTCCATATATGTATTTTATTTTCAAATCCGAGTCCAAATCGACTCTCAAAAATCAAGTCTTCATTTTTCAAAAACTTGACAAAATCTCCCAATCTTCCTCTTTGATTCTCATGAATTTGATGTTAAATATAAGATACAATCATGAAATATAGTTAAAAATTGATTAGAATCACTTACTCAATATTTGTAGATGAAAATCCCCTCTCCAAAACTCCTCCTATCGAGTCTAGGGTTCTAAAATATGACAAATGATATGAAATCCCGACTACCAGTCCTTTTGTTAAGCTGCAGATGTATTTCGAATTAGGGATCGTAATTGCGAACCCTAACTGACTCCCATCGCATAAGCGACCAAGTGGTCGCAAATGCGACCCCAACCTAGGATTGCTGACTTCACAAATGCAAAGGGAAAAGTCGCAATTGCGACATCAGACCACCCCCACCCACTTTGCAAAGGGGAGGCTGGTGCTCTAAACTACGACATCAGAGCACGAGCACACTGGCAATTTTATTTTTTGTCCAAAACATTCCAAATCACAATTGCACCCTATTTTACACTAGTCAAGACAGGATTTAACTTGCGGTTTCTCTGTTGTTGATGAAAGAGACTCACCACCTAATATTTGAATGTATGCTAGGGTACCTATTAATTACTAAGTTATATTCCTAGTAGGTCTGCAAACCGGTGAGATTATGGGTAAGGATTCTTGTTCTTCTAAGGGGAAGGTGTTAGGCACCCCTTAAAATCTACTTGAGGTAGCTCCATAGGACTTAGACAAATTCTAAGGAATCAGTTATTTATGCTATGCTTAATTACTACCAAGGCATGGCTTACTATATATTAAAAGAAGTATATATGTAAGACTTAGGAGGGATGTGGGATTATAAAAGAGTTATTGAAAGGTTAAGAGAGTTTTGAAAGTGGTCTATATTTTAAGGCTTGTAATTATTAGGTTATGAAAGGAATTACTTTGAAGAACAGATGCTTGCACAATTTTTAGAAGATGTACGTAAGAAAGGTGATTCTAAATGTACTTTGGTTTTACAAATTCTGAAGAAAGCGAATCTTTGAAAATTCATTTGAGTGATCGTTCGTTAATATTTTTCATGAAAAATCTGGTTTCATTCCTTTTTAGCAAAGACAGGCGATTCTTTTCTAATTTTCTTTGAAAACGGGATGATGTTTTGATTAGAGACTTGAGCTTCAAGAATCTTTATGAAAGGTGAGTGTATGAGATGTACAAGTTATAATTAGCGGAGCGAAGATTAATTACTAACTAAATATCTTTAAATCCTATATTAGTTAAAGTTTTCCTATGTTTCATGTAATATTAGAGCATGAAAGTAAAGTACATAATCTAATATATGAGTGTTAGATACATGGTAATGAAATATGATAAGACAACAAAATCAATAAGCGAAAATAATAAAGCAGTAAACTAGGCTACGGAAATAATGAGCAGTAACGAAAGAAGTAAGGGAGAGAGGACTGGACTCTGATGGTTGGGCCACAATAAGATAGGCCCAGCAATTGACAAACGCGTCTATAGCTGACTGGACTCTTCAGGAAACACAACGAGGCTTCAAATATGCATGATAGGTATATAGAAAAATAATTAAAACAAGAGAATAATCAATACTGTATGAAATTATATTAATGTGGTGGTTCTACTTAGCAAATAATTCATATTGAAAAACCTTTTGTTGTTATTAAACATTAAATCCCCAAAGAACTAAATGTGTCAATGAATTAAGGGCTAAGAAAGAAATTCCACTCAAGGTTGATGCTCCCTTTGAATCCCCCGATACTTCAAAGTTCCCAAGGGACTCAAGGCCCAGAGCAATGCTTGTGCCAGGGAGGGCAGCCCAACCTAGAGCCGAACTCCACTCCCAAGTACCCTTAAACACTAACGACATATTTTCCTTATAGGTTTAAATGCCAATGAGGCCCTTTCAATGTAAACTAAACGCTATAGCATTATTTACCACAAAAATATATTTTTCCTCCTATCATGAGAACATATAGTCTACATTGGATACCAAACAAACATATATCAAATGAATCTAAAGATCTGACTTTAAACACATATAGGTGAGGAGCAGAAGCATCATAAGCATACTACAAAGGTTTGAACATGAAAGCAGAACAAGATTCCTAGGAAAGGCAAAGCTATACAATAATAACTCAACAAATACAGAGGTTATCAAAGATATCTAGGACATGATCAACTTTCTCAATAGGTCCACAAATATACAGACTAAAACATGGAATCCCTAAAGATTTCTACAGAATCATACTCGTAATAGTGTTAGCTTCAAACAAATCATCAAGTTCAGATACCATCAACAAAGATTCTTATGAGATTTTAGGGATCAAATTTGGTTTTAAAACTAACAGTAGAAAAAGAACTGGAGTGGTTCTGGACAAGGTATAAAATAAAAAATTAAGCAGGAACATGCAGTATCCAGTTAGCTACTTAAACACTTCAAATACAGTAATGATCTTATGTAGACAGGGGTAACTTTACACATTTGAATCAGATTAAGCATGTCATTAGGAGAAAGAGTTACAGATAAAGGAAAATATTGCATTAGAACATGTTTAACTCAAACTTAAGTCTAGGTTAGTACATGAATATAAAAATGATAATGCTTCTATTTTTACAAGTTATCACTTGGTTATAGCAGAGCAACTAGGTCCTTTTTAGGGAAGAGAATCTTAAAAGACAAGATACATGCCAGTTTGCAAAGATCAATGATAACCCTAAAGGATTACAGACAGTAGGTATGATACCAAGTAAGTTTTAGATTGAGCATGCAACTGAAGATGTTAACTAATCAAGAAAACAATCAAGTTCAACGAAAGTTATCAGTCTTTTATAATAAAGAAAAGAAACAGGATCATGTTTGTGTTATGAGGAAGGGTAACTTAGTTTTTAACAAATGTGTACAATAGTACTACTAGGAGAAGAGAAAAAAGTTTAATTCAAACAAGATTAGGTCAACAGAATCGACATCAGCTAGACAAAATAAAAGACCACAATGACAACTCAGAAGTAGTTTAACAAACATAAGTAGAGAAGAAAACATATAACACTTAGAGTTTATGTTTAAGGTTAAGAGACAGAGGATATAAACTTAAACACCTTCAGATTCATCTTAGTCATGGTTATAAAATAATAAGCTCAAATTCAAGACTCAACAACTACATAGATGCAACAGATAAGGATTATCATGACCCAATATTTGCTACAGGCCGTGATGGCGCCCAACGTCGCTGCTAGGCAAGCCAACGATGAACTAACCATGAAATTGTTCTTTTTATAAATTTCAAATTAGTTGAAGTTTATTTATTAAGAAAATAAGAAGTGGAGAAATGTAAATAAGTAAAGCGAAAACTAATGAAAGAGCAATGCAGTGAAATAAATTCTCAAAAGCCATGAAGTCTACTAGCATGTTTCCAAGGCCTGGTGTGACAAGTATTGAGCGACTAGTAGAATATACAAAACACTAAGCTACCGTCTGAAATAGGGTAGACAGAAAATAAATACAAAAGAGAGACTCCAGGTGCCGCAAGACGGACTCAGAAAGCAGCTCACCACTAAGCCTCAGGGTAATGGGGGTGCGCGCCTGAATGGACACCAGATGCACTTGCCTCAGGTCCTGCACGATTAGTACAGAAGTGTAGTGTGATTACATAAACAACAAGTACCCAGTAAGTATCCAGTCAAACCTCGAAGAAGTAGTGACGAGAGGTCGACATCGACCCTTACTATGGGCCAATAATAAAATACAAAAATGCTTAATAGGCATGGAATATGTGAATAATAAAAATAACACAATAGCAAGCAATGACTAAATAATTCTTTGACTGATAGTAAATTCCAAAATCTCCATTTAACACATACTAGTTCCAAACAAATTTCGGTCATTAAATAAATTATAACCTCTTAAGCCATAACATAATATCAAGTTCAATCGGGCTCCGAGTATTATCACGCACGATTTATGCTGAGGTCGTACGACCCGATCCAAAATACTGTGTGCACTACGGAGGGTCGAACGACACGAACCATAGATGCATCTATTATACTGCCGAGGTGAACGACCCGCTTCCATGAGAGTAGAGAAGTTTACCTCGCTCGCGGAAGTACTTGCGACGCGAGTGGACATGGATTTCTTAGAGTTATTAAATATTTTTCAATTCTTCCCAAAAATAAGAATTCTAAATTGGAAATCTGCAACTTTAAAATCCCTAGTCTCGGCTCTATTTAGGACAATTAATATGCATAACAAATATAACAGTAAAATTAAAACATGATGTGGATCCAAGACTACCCAGACATTTCATGGAATATCTACACACAGACTCTCGTCACCTAGTGCATACGTAGCTCCCCACATAAGTAGTACACAACAAGATACACCTAAGGGGATGAGTTCCCTCTTACAAGGTTAGGCAAGAGACTTACCTCGTTTTCAAGATCACTTTCGGTCCACAAATCTGCTCAAAATCCTCAACTTGGTGCCAAAAAATCCCCAAACTAGCCAAATATTATATAAATTAATCAATATACACTCACAAGTTCATAATTTAACTATTAGAGTAATTATCCAACCCAAATTGGAAGAATACTAAAATTCTCCCTCGGGCCTACGTGCCCGGATTCTTAAAATTTTCGTAGATAAATGTTACCCATAACCTCACGAACTCAAATATATAATTATCACCCAATTCCATAATCATTTTCGTAGTTAAAATCTATTTTTATCGAAATCTAGGTTTTTCAATTAAACCCATAATTTCCACAACTTTACATGTAAATATACCCATAATCTATGTATTAAACTTATATTAGGTAGAAATTACTTACCTTTAATAGCAAGGTGAAAACCTCTCTCCAAGAAGCTCTAAAATCGTCCAACAAAAGAGAAATGAACAAAATAGCCAAAATCTCGACATTAATAATGTCTCTTCCCAGCTGCCCCTTCTTCGCGAACGCGAAAAGGGACTCGCGATCGCGAAGGAAAAGCCTGCCCCGACCCTCAAGTTCCTCTTCACGAACGCGACAAGGTCCTCGCAATCGCGAAGGCTAGGCCAGCCCAAGCATCGTGAACGCGAAGAGCAATGACCCATGGACCCCTTAGCCCAAAATCCTTCTACGTGGACGCGACAAGGCCATCGCGAACGCGAAGACCACAGGTCCTAAAGCTTCGCGAACGCGGCCTCATCTTCGCGAACGCGAAGAGCAAAAATTTCAGTCCGCCAAATCCTTCATCGCGAACGCGAGGGTCCTTCCACGTTCGCGAAGAAGGAAACCAGAACCAGCACACCAACAATTTTGGACTTAGCTCCGGGTGGTCTGAAATGCACTCGAGCCCCCCGGTACCCCGTCCAACTGCACCAACAAGTCCATAAACATAATACGTACCTGCTCGAACTCTCGAAACTCGTAAACCAAGAGAAAACTAAGAATCGCACCCCAAAACCAAATTGAATCAAATTATGAACATCAAGTTTTCAACTTGCTCCGAACGCACCGAATCATACTTAGACTACTCAGAATGACACCAAATTTTACGTGCAATTCTTAAATCACCATACGAATTTATTCAAAGGCTCGGAATCCCAAACGGACCTCGATAATAACAAAGCATACTCTAAACCAAACTTAAAGAACTTGAAAACCTTCAATGCTCTAATTTTCAATATTAAGCGCCGAAACGCTCCCGAGTTATTCGAAACACGATCCAAACATACGCCCATTCCCAAAATCATCATACGAACCTATTGGGACCGTCAAATCCCGGTTCCGAGGTTGTTTACTAAAGATGTTGACCCATGTCAAACTTAACTCTTTTAACCAATAATAAGGAACTAAGTGTTCCGATTTCAGCACGAACCCTTCCAAACCCGAACTAACCACCCCCTGCAAGTCATAAAATAATAAAAGCACATCCATGGAGTCTTATTTAGGGGAACATGGATCTAGAAAGCAAAACGACCAGTCGGTTCGTTACATTCTCTACCTCTTAAACGAACATTAATCCTCGAACGGGTCTAGAATCATACCTGGAGTGCCGAATAAGTGTGGATATCTGCTCCGCATGTCCTCCTCGGTCTCCGAAGTCGCCTTCTCGACTGGTTGACCCCTCCACTGAACCTGTACCACAAAAATCATCTTGGACCCCAACTGGCGAACATGCCTATCAACATTGGTGACTGGCTCCTCCTCATAAAGCCAGGCTCTCAATTAGCTGAACTGTGTTGTAATCTAACACATGCGACCTGTCGGCATGATACATCCGGAGCATGGACACATGGAATACCGGATGAACTCCCAATAGACTGGTAGGCAAAGCAAGCTCATAAGCAACCTCCCCAACCCATCTCAACACCTCAAATGGATCTATAAACCTCGGGCTCAACTTGCCCTTCTTCCTGAACCTCATGATCCCCTTCATCGGCGAGACTTTCAAGAGAACCTTCTCGCCCACCATTAATGATAAATCACGTGCCTTCTGATTCGTGTAACTCTTCTGTCTGGACTGTGCTGTGCGAAGTCACTCCTGAATCAACTTCTCCAAGGCATCCTTCACCAAATTAGTACCATATAACCTAGCCTCGCCAGACTCGAACCATCCGATGGGCGAATGACATTGCCGACCATACAAGGCCTCAAATGGAACCATCTCAATGTTGGACTGATAACTGTTGTTGTAAGCAAACTCGGCCAAAGGCAAGAATCGATCCTACTGCCCTCCGAAGTCAATCACTCATGCTATGAGCATATCCTCCAAGATCTGAACTGTCTGCTCTAACAGCCTGTTGGTCTGCGGATGAAAGGCTGTGCTAAGCTCTACCCGGGTCCCCAACTCACTCTGTACTGCCCTCCAGAAATGCGAAGTAAACTGAGGGCCTATATTTGATATAATGGAAAAAAGCACACCATGCAACCGAACAATCTTCTGGATGTAAATCTGGATCAATCTCTCTGAAGAATACGTGGTCATAGCCGGAATGAAGTGTGCCGACTTGGTCAACATGTCGACAATGACCCAAACTGCATCAAACATCCTCAAGGTCCGCAGGAACCCAACTACAAAGTTCATAGTAATGTGCTCCCATTTCCACTCTAGTATAACCATATGCTGGAGTAGGACACCTGGCCTCTCATGCTCATACTTAACCTGCTGACAATTTAGGCACCTCGCTACATACTCAACTATGTCCTTCTTCATTCGCCACCACAAATAATACTACCTCAGGTCGCAATACATCTTTGTAGCACTTGGATAAATGGAATACTGAGAACTGTGTGCCTCCACTAGAATCTTTCCCCTCAATCCATCAATATTAGGGACACATAGACGACCCAGGAGTCGCAGAACACCATCCTCAATGATAGTAACCTCCTTTACACCACCCTGTAGTACTGTCTCTCTAAGAACTAATAAGTGCGGATGGTCATACTGGCGAGCCTTAATCTGCTCGAATAGTGAAGACTAGGCAACGGCGCATGCAAGAACTTGGCTGGGCTATGAAATATCCAACCTCACAAGTCTGTTAGCCAAGGACTGAATGTCCAAAGCTAATAGCCTCTCCTCCGCTGAAATGAATGCCAAACTACCCATACTCTCAGTCTTTCTGCTCAAGGCATCTGCAATAACATTCGCCTTGCCCGGATGATAAAGGATGGTAATATCATAATCTTTTAGTAACTCAAGACACCTACGCTGCCTCAAATTGAGATCCCTATGCTTGAACAAATGCTTCAAGCTGCGATGATTGGTGTAAACCTCATAAGACACCCTATAAAGAAAATGCCTCCATATCTTAAGAGCTTGAACTATCGCGGCCAGCTCCAAATCATGTACGAGGTAATTCTTCTCGTGGGGCTTTAGCTAACGTGGAGCATATGCAATAACTCGCCCCTCCTGCATCAATACACAACCCAAATCAATGCGTGAAGTGTCACAATACATAATATACATCCATGAACAGGAAGGAAACACTAACACTGGTGCTGAAATCAATGCGGTCTTGAGCTTCTGAAAGCTCGCCTCACAATCATCGGACCATCGGATCATCGGAATGAAGCACCCTTCTAGGTTAATCTAGTCAAAGGTGATGCAATAGATGAGAAACCCTCCACAAACTGACGATAATAACCTGCTAACCCCAAGAAGCTCCTAATCTCGATCGTTGTGGTAAGACGAGACAAACTCTGAACTATCTCAATCTTCTTGGGATCTACCTTAATACCCTTGCCTAATACAACATGCCCCAAGAATGCCACATAATCTAACCAAAACTCACACTTGGAGAACGTAGCATATAACTTCTGTTCCTGCATGGTCTGAAGCACCACTCTCAAATGATGCTCGTGCTCCTCCATGCTACACGAATAGATCAAAATGTCATCAATGAAGACAATGACAAACGAGTCAATATATGTCCTGAACACCCAGTTCATTAAATCCATAAATACCGCCAGCACGTTAGTCATACCGAAGGACATCACTAGAAACTCATAGTGGCCATATCTAGTTCGGAAAGCTGTCTTCGGAACATCCGAATCATGAATCTTTAAATGATGGTACCCCGATCTCAAGTCAATCTTAGAGAGCACCCTGGCACCCTGTAACTGGTCAAACAAATCATCAATGCACGGCAACAAGTACTTGTTCTTAATAGTAACTTTGTTCAACTGGCGGTAATCAATGCACATCTGCATAGTCCCATCTTTCTTCTTCACGAATAACACCAGTGCACCCTAAGGCGACACACTTGGTCTGATGAACCCCTTTGCTAGCAACTCCTCAAGCTATTCTTTCAACTCCTTCAACTCTTTCGGAGCCATGCGGTATGGTGGAATGGAGATAGGCTGGGTACGTGGATCCAAATCAATATAGAAATTGATGTCACGATCTGGTGGCATGCCTGGTAGATCAGAAGAAAACACATCAGAGAACACCCGGACTACGGGCACTGAATCAATCACCAGCGTCTCTGCAATAGTACCCCAAACATAAGCTAGATAAGCTAAACAACCATTTTCGACCATGTGTCGAGCCTTCAGGAAAGAGATAACCTGACTAGATGCACTGACAGACTAACCCTTCCACTCAATTCTAGGCAACTCTGGCATTGCCAAGGTAACAGTCTTGGCATGGCAATCAAGGACGGCATGATATGGAGACAACCAGTCCATACCCAGGATGACCTCAAAGTCGGTCATATCAAGCAACAGAAGGTCTACTCTAGTCTCATAACCACAGAAAGTCATGATACATGACCGATAGATCCGATCCATAATAATAGAATCGCCCACTAGCGTGGACATATATACGGGAGCACCCAAGGACTCACGAGGAACATCCAGAAAATGAGCAAACAGAGATGAAACATATTAATATATAGACCTTGGATCAAAGAGTATCGAAGCATCTTTACCGCAGACAGATATAATACCTGTGATCACGGCATCTGAGGCCACTTCATCTGCTCTGGCTAGAAAAGCATAGAACCTAGTTGGAGCGCCACCGGACTGGCCTCCACCTCTAGGAAGACCCCTACCCACTTGCTCTCCGCCTCTAGGTGACCGGACGGCTGGTGCAGCAGCTAGTGCTGTAATCATAGACTGAAGACCCTGCTGTACCGCCCTACCATGAAGTCTAGAGCAGAATCTCTTCATGTGACCAAGATCCCCGCCTTCAACACAACCCCTCGGAACGATGGACTGCTGACCTGAAGTCTGAACTTGTTGGCCTGAATACCCACTAAATGAACCCTGAATAGCTGGCGAATGGTAGGAGCTCTCTGGAATGGTGCTGAAATAGGGACACAGTGGAGCAACCCAAGGAGGCGGTGGTGCTGGATATTTGTGCCTACTAGACTAACCCCTCATAAACTGACCTCTACCCCTAGTCGGAGCACCACTGAACCCTCCAGAATATCGAAACTACTTATTCCTTCTCACCTGCTCTCGGCTCCGCTGACGAACACCTCGATCCTTTGAGATATCTCCACAACCAACTCGTACGAAGTCCCATCTCAACCTCTCGGGCCATAGTGGCCTGGATACCAGAGTGCAAACCCGCAACGAACCTCCGCACTCTCTCTGCATCAGTAGGAAGTATCATAAATGCATGGCGAGACTACTGAAAGTATGTCGCCTCATTGTTGGTCACCGACATCTGCCCCTGCTGGAGCTTCTCGAACTGAAATCGCAACTCTTTCCTCTGAGAGGGTGGAATATATCTATCTAGGAAGAGGTGTGTGAACTGGTCCTAAGTCATGGGAGGAGAACCTGTTGGTCTGCCGAGGAGATAGGACTGCCACCATCTACGGGCCCTGCCCTCCAGCTGAAAGGTGGTAAAATCCACCTCATGGGACTCTAATATCCTTATGTTGTGCATTCTATCCCTGCAACGATCAATAAAGTCATAGAATCTATGAACTGCAGCATACGGCCCATGACCTCCTGGAATCCTGGCACTGACATGTAATCCACTAGGGCCGGCTTCCACTGCAGGAATCTCGCCCTGCCCCTCAATAACAGGATCCTCCACTGGATCCATTAGTGGCAAAACTGGAGCAACTCTAGGATGCCCTCATCCTCTACCATGAGTTGGAGCCCTCCCCCGGCCTCTAGCAATAAGGGGAGCAGCTCTTCCATGATTGGGTACATCTGCCGCACGTGTCCTCACCATCTGTGAGAGAATAAGAGAAGGATACTTAGCACAACATCAACTGCATGATAGGAGATGATGAAAGAGTAGTTTTCTAACACCCTATAGCCTCTCGAAGATAAGTACGGACATCTCCGCACTGATTCGCAAGACTCTATTAGGCATGCTCATAACTTGTGAGACCTACGTGAACCTAGTGCTCTGATACTATGTTGTCACGACCCAATTTCTCCTATAGGCCGTGATGGCGCCCAACGTCGCCGCTAGGTAAGCCAACGGTGAACTAACCATGAAATTGTTCTTTTAATAAATTTCAAATTAGTTGAAGTTTATTTATTAAGAAAATAAGAAGTGAAAAAATTTAAGTAAGTAAAGCGAAAACTAATGAAAGAGCAATGTAGTGAAATAAATGCTCAAAAGCCATGAAGTCTACTAGCATGTTTTCAAGACCTGGTGCCACAAGTGTATGAACGACTAGTAGAATATACAAAACACTAAGCTACTATCTGAAATAGGGTAGACAGAAAATAAATACAAAAGAGAGACTCCAGGTGCTGCTGGACGGACTCAGAAAGCATCTCACCACTAAGCCCCAGGGTAATGAGGGTGCGTGCCTGAATGGACACCAGATGCATCTGCCTTAGCATGATTAGTGCAAAAGTGTAGCGTGAGTACAGAAACAACATGTACCTAGTAAGTATCCAGTCTCACCTCAAAGAAATAGTGACGAGGGGTCGACATCGACAATACTATCGGCCAATAATAAAATAGAAAAATTCTAAATAGGCATAGAATATGTGAATAACAAAAATATCACAATAGCAAGCAGTGTATAAATGATTCATTGACTGATAGTAAATTCCAAAATTTCCATTTAACACATACTAGTTCCAAACCAATTTCGGTCATTAAATAAATTATAACCTCTCAAGCCATAACGTAATATCAAGTGTAATCGGGCTTTGAGTATTATCACGCACGATTTATGCCGAGGTCATACGTCCCGATCCAAAATACTTTGTGCACTGCCGAGGGTCGAACGACACGAACCATAGATGCATCTATTATACTGTCGAGGCGAACGACCCGCTCCCATGAGAGTAGAGAAGTTTACCTCGCTCGCGAAAGTACTTGCGACGCGAGTGGACATGGATTTCTCACAGTTATTATGTATTTCTCAATTCTTCACAAAAATAGGAGTTCTAAATTTGAAATTTGCAACTTTAAAATCCCTAGTCTCAGCTCTATTTAAGATAATTAATATGCATAACAAACATAACAGTACAATTAAAACATGATGTGGATCTAAGCCTACCCGGACATTTCATGAAATATAGCTACGCACGAAATCTCATCACCTAGTGCGTACGTAGCTCCCTACACAAGTAGTACACAACAAGATACACCTAAGGGGATGAGTTCCCTCTTACAAGATTAGGTAAGAGACTTATCTCGTTCTCAAGCTCACTTCTGGTTCACAAATCCGCTCAAAATCCTCAACTTGGTGCCAGACAACCCGAAACTAGCCAAATATTATATAAATTAATCAATATACACTCACAAGTTCATAATTTAACTATTAGAGTAATTACCCAACCCAAATTGGAAGATTCCTAAAATTCTCCCCCGGGACCACGTGCCCGAATTCCGGAAATATTGGTAGATAAATGTTAGCCATAACCCCACGAACTCAAATATATAATTTTCACCCAATTCCATAATTATTTTCGTGGTTAGAATCTATTTTTATCGAAATTTAGGTTTTTCAACTAAACCCATAATTTCCACAACTTTACATGTTAATACCCATAATCTATATATTAAACTTACCTGGGTAGGAATTACTTACCTTCAATAGCAAGGTGAAAACCCCTCTCTAAGAAGCCCTAAAATTGTCCAACAAAAGAGATAAATGAACAAAATAGCCAAAATCCAGACATTAATAAAGTCTCTGCCCAGCTGCCCCTTCTTCGCGAACGCGCAAAGGGACCCGCGATCGCGAAGGCAAAGGGACTCACGATCGCGATTGCGATCGGGAACACGATAGGGTCCTCGCGATCGCGAAGGCTAGGCCAGCCCAAGCATCGCGAAGAGCAATGTCCCACAGACCCCTTAGCCCAAAATCCTTCTACGCAGACGCGACAAGGCCATCGCGAACGCGAAGGCCACGGGTCCTAAAGCTTCGCTAACAAGGACTCATCTTCGCGAACGCGAAGAGAAAAAGGACCATTACCCCAAATCCTTCATCGCGAATGCAAGGGTCCTTCCATGTTCACGAAGCACCAAAAATTTTGGACTTAGCTCCGGGCGGTCCGAAACGCACCCGAGCCCCCGAGACCCCGTCCAACTGCACCAACAAGTCCATAAATATAATACGGACCTGCTTGAACTCTTGAAACTCGTAAAACAACAACGAAACTAAGAATCATACCCCAAAACTAAATTGAATCAAATTATGAGCTTCAAGTTTTCAACTTGCTCCGAACGCGCCGAATCATAGTTAGACTACTCGGAATGACACCAAATTTTGTGTGCAAGTCTTAAATCACCATACAGAACTACTACCAGGCTCGGAATCCCAAACGGACATGGATAACACCAAAGCCTACTCCAAACCAAACTTAAAGAACTTGAAATCCTTCAATACACCAACTTTCAATATTAAGCGCCGAAATGCTCCCTGCTTATCCGAAACCCAATCCGAACATACGCCCAAGTCCAAAATTATCATAAAACCTATTGAGACTGTCAAATCCCTGTTCCATGGTCGTTTACTAAAAATATTGACCCAAGTCAAACTTAACTCTTATAACCAATAATAAGGAACTAAGTGTTCCGATTTCAGCCCGAACCCTTCCTAACCCGAATTAACCATCCCCCGCAAGTCATAAAATAGTAAAAGCATATACGAGGAGTCTTATTTATTAGAACGGGGATCTAGAAAGTAAAACGACCGGTCGAGCCATTACAAGGATAAAGGTCATTGCAGATCGATGAAAACTATGAAGTTTATGTGAACATGAACACATAACAACTCTAACATGTAGACTGTTGGAAACTCAAGAATAAAGACTAGAAAGAATCAATTAATGGTTTGACCAATCATCAATTAAAGACTCAAAGCAGGACAAATAATCACAAGAAGATGTCAAACTAACAGAACATAAACATTACCATACTGAACACCATATATTAGTTGTTATACTCAGGGTATAACTAGCATATTTGTAGCATCCAAAAGAGATGAACAATAGAGAAGAATGAGAGAAGTGCTGACCTTTTTGAGAGCAGCAGACCAAATGAGAGCTCTTTATCAGTTGCTTAAGACCCCAAAAACCTCAAATTTGAACTAGCGACAGTACTCAGCAAACGAAAAGAAAAGAAACAGTAAGAAAACCTAGAGCTTTGAACTCTAAATTTCTTAGATGATAGACAATGTTTGTGTTTGTGTGTGTGTTTCTCTTCAGTGTTAGGTGGTTGGTCGTGTTAGGTGAGAGCATTTAAGGCTCCTATTTATAGTGGCTATTGAAGCCTCTAGGGTTTTAAAGGATTTAAATAAGATAGTGGAAGATGATGATGGTCGAGTGATGATAGCAAAGCAGAGGTAAAATCAGAGAACACAGGGGGAAAAATAGTGATGAGCTTACCGGAGAGGAGAGAAATCCGTTGAAGGAAAGGACCTTCGGATAAAGCTTCAATGTCCAGAGGTCACTGCGTTTGACCTCTGGACCTCGAATAACCATGATTAGATTCTGAGATATGCTCATGTATGCCATAGATTTAACAAAAACAGAGGAGATTTCAGAGATTTGACCCTTGCACGATTGGTCTAGGGTTTTCGGGTTTAGGGTTTTTAATATCTATCAACGAGAATGGAAAGAAAACAACTTTCTTCGTAGACCAGAGACAAAACGAGTGATTCTCTGAGTTTGATTTGATCGCAAAGACGGAATGTTGTTTGAAGCTTGAGAGATTAGACTCTGATGATCTATTTAGTTAACAAAAGGGGAAATAACAACGGGATTCTGGCTAGGGAAGCAAGAAAGGATGATTTGATTAGAGCTTTCACGACCTTGCACAGATTTGTGCAAGGTTTTGTTCATTGATGTTCATGGCGTTTTGAGAGAAAAGAGAGCAAAAGAGGAAATGAGGGTGGCCATATGAGTGAGGGAAATGATTAGTGTTTCTGAGTGAGACCATCCGGTCTTTGGGTTAAGAATGAGGGAATTGATTTGGGCCATTGATCTTTGAGATCAACAGTCCTAATATTTTAGGACTAAAACATTTTAAATGAGGTAATATGAGGGTTGTCGGATCTCTAGGTTTGGACGACTGAGATTGCGTCTTATAAGACTAAAGAAAAAATAGAAAAATGAGGATTAAATGCGGACCGTTGATAGGATCAACCAATGGTCCAGATTCATTTGTCTTTTCTTTCTGAGGGTGGGAGACAGGTGATGTGGCGTGATCTCGTTGGTGCAGATGAGGATCACTTGGATTGCCAAGGTGGAGAGATAGGAATTGGGTCTGGGTTAGATTTGGCTTTGGGCTTGATGATTGGGCTGAAATTCATTCAAAGAATAGCCACCCCATGTTTAATTAAGGAATTCCAGTTACAGCCCTTTAGCCTTTTACCCTTTTGAAATTAATTTAAATAAACTTAATTATTTTCAATAAAATGCAGTAAAATTATAATTATTAAATACTACTAATTGTTGCACTTAATTATTTGTAAAAATAGTTTATTTTTTCTAAATTGTAACACTAATTTTGAATTTTCACATAGTAATCTAATTAACCAGAAATTAAAGAGTAATTTATTAAATTAATTATAGAACCTACGTGTAGAAATTATTTTAATAATCCTAAAATAGTGAATATATTTGTGATTACAGAATGTCAATGCTATGTGATTAATTTTAAAACTAATGCTTGGTTAATTTGTGAAAAATAGATATTCATTAATGGAAAATACTTTGAAAACATTTAATGTAAATTATTAAGTATAAATAAATTAATTTAAAAGGGAAGGGTCAAAATTGGCCATCAACAATCACGTCCAAAACTCATCCAAGCCCTCGGGACTCCAAACCAAACATCCACACAAGTCTAAAATATCATACGAACTCGCTTGTGGGATCAAAACAAAAGAATAACATCTAGAACTACGAATCGAATATCAAAACACATGAATTTCAAAGTAAACTTCAAGAACTTCTAGAATTGGAACCAAAGTTCTGAATAATATCAAATCAACTCCAAATGATACCAAATTTTGCATAAAAGTTCTAAATAGCATAACGAAACTATTCCAAGTCCCAAAACACAAATCTGAACCTGATAGCCAAAATGTCAACCTACGATCAAACTTCTAAACTTCAAATTGCCAATTTTCGGTAAAACAACGCAAATCAACTTGCGGACTTCCGAATATGATTTTGGGCATACATCCAAGTCCAAAAACACGATACGAAGCTATCGGAGCAATCAAAATACCGCTCCGGGGTCATTTTTACAAAAGTCAAACATTGGTCAACAAAATCAACTTAAAATTCTAAGCCAAAAATCAAGGGGTCCAAATCAACCCGAAATCTTTCCGAAACGAAATTAACCAACCCCGCAAGTCATAAAACCATAAATGCACATGTGTAAAGCATCAGAAGGAAAACGGGGAGCAAATACACAAAATGACTGGTCGGGTCGTTTCATTCTCCCCCTCTTAAAACAAACGTTCATCCTCGAATGTGCATAGAGACATACCCGAAGTGATAAAAAGGTGAGGATAATGACTCTGCATGTCATGCTCAGTCTCCTAGGTCACCTCCTCGACAGGATGATCCCTCCATTGAACCTTCACTAAAGCAATACTCTTTGACCTCAACTTTCTAACCTACTTGTCCAAGATAGCCACCGACTCCTCAACATAAGTCAAATCCTTGTTCAATTGGACTGAGCTAAAATCCAATACATGGGATAGATCAGCGTAATACTTCCAGAGCGTAGAAACATGGAGCACTAGGTGAAACACCGATTGGCTGGGTGGCAATGCAAGCTTGTAGGCCACTTCACCAACTCTCTCAAGGATCCCAAAAGGACCGATGTACCTAGTGCTCAACTTGCCCTTCTTCTCGAACCTCTTCACGCCCTTTATGGGTGAGACCCGCAGAAAAACTCTCTCTCCCACCATGAATGCTACATCATGAGACTTCCGATCAGCATAACTCTTCTGTCTAGACTTGGCTGTACGAAGCCGATCCTTAATCAACTTGACATTCTCTAAGGCATCTCAAACAAAATTTGTGCCCAACAACCTACCCTCTCCCGGCATAAACCAACCAACTGGATACTCAATTAGTAGTTGTTGTTGTAGAAGAACTCTACAAGCGGCAAGAATTGATCCCAAGAACCCCTGAAATCCATAACACATGCATGAAGCATATCCTCTAAAATCTGGATGGTGTGCTCGGACTGCCCGTCCGTCTGGGGGTGAAATGTTGTACTCAACTTAAGCCATGTAAAGACCTCCAGAAACACGATGTGAACTACGTACCTTGATCAGAGACAATAGATATTGGCACACTGTGGAGACGAACAATCTTACGGATATAGACCTGAGCTAACTGCTCGAAAGAATAGGTAGTCACCACTGGGATGAAATGAGCCGACTTGGTCAACCTATCTATAATAACCATACTGCGTCAAATTTCATCCAAGTCTGTGGGAGCCCAACAACGAAGTCCATGGTAACACGCTCCTATTTCCACTCAGGAATCTCAAGTCTCTGAAGTAAATCACCCGGCCTCTGATGCTTGTACTTCACCTATTGACAGTTTAGGTACCAAGCTACTTACTCCACTATATCATTCTTAATTCTCCTTCACCAGTAGTGTTGCCTCAAATCCTGATACATCTTAGCAGCACTCGGATGAATAGAGTACCGTGAATTATGGGCCTCCTCAAGAATCAGCTCACGCAACCCATCCATATTGGGCACACATAGCTGGCCCTGCATCTACAACACCCCATCATCTCCAATAGAAACATCATTGGAATCGCAGTGTTGTACTGTGTCCTTAAGGATAAGCCAATAGGAGTCATCATACTGACGCTCTCTGATGCGCTCATATAAGGAAGACCGAGAAACCACACAACCAAGAACCCGGTTGGGCTCCGAAACATCCAATCTAACAAACTGATTAGCCAAGATCTGAACATCCAGGGCTAGTGGCCTCTCTGCTACCGGTAGATATGCCAAACTGCCCAAACTCTCCGCCTTTCTACTCAAGGCATCGACCACCATGTTTGCCTTCCTGGGATGATATAAAATAGTGATATCATAGTCTTTAAGCAACTCTAACCAACTTCGCTGCCGCAAGTTAAGATCATTCTGCTTGAACGAATGCTGGAGACTCCGGTCTTCATTATAGACCTCATATGGAACATCGTACAAATAGTGCCGTCAAATCTTCAATGCATGAACAATAGCTTCCAATTCCAAGTCGTGCAAAGGATAATTCTTCTTATGAACCTTCACCTACCAAGACATGTAGGCGATTACCCTATCATCTTGCATGAACACCGAACCAAGCCCAATGCCTGACGCATCACAATACATAGTGTAACACCCTGAGCTCGTAGGAAACACCAACACCGAGGCTATAATCAAAGTAGTCTCCAACTCTTGAGCCATGCTGAATCTAATACCATAGTTGAGCCCCTCGATGAATCTGCAAACTCTATCTCGACTGTAGAAACCAAGGCAGGTGCATGTCTAAAAAACTCACTGAAACTAATGGGATACTCTGACACTGTCATAGTAACATGGAGCAACTGCTCAAACTTCGTGTTCCGTGCATTTCGAATGGTCTGGGGAACAAACTCTCTCAAGAACATCTCTGAAAACAATAGCCTATGTGAGTGAAGCTGCATCGGCTGGGCTACCCTCCTCGTAATCCTGCCAACATTGATACGCTGTTCCTGACAGCTGGAATATAGTAAAACAACTCCGCTCGTCTCTACAATACCCATGGTGCAGAGAATACGATGGCATTTCTCTAGAAAACCATGTGCATCCTCGATAGCTAGACCACTGTAAGTAGGAGGATGATACTTATTTAACCTCTTAAGTCTCAACTGCTCCTCCTCAGATGCCACTGCCCTAACCTCAGGCTGAATCGGAATAATCGGATGCATTAGCATAAATCCCGATACTTGATCACCTAGGTTCGCTTCTCAAGAGTACGAGCTGCGGGAGTCTGGGCTTCTACCTCGGCCTGAGATGTAGCTGACGCGAAGGGAATCACTCCCGCCTGAGCCAGAGTGCCGAACATGCTCATAAACTATGATAGGGTCTCCTGATGTGCAAGGTTGACAATAGGCACCTCGGGTGCCTGTCCCCCAACCGGAGCTACTGGTGGCTCCTTAGTTGCTGCTCGGGCAAGTGCTCTAGCTGCACCACGTGCCCCTCCTCGGCCTCTGCCCCAGCCCCGACCCCTCGCGGCTTTAGTAGGGGGAACGGGTGTTTGATTGTTTGATCCGGCAGTGTGTGTCCTCGCCATCTGTGAGAGAATAGAAAGACAAGAATTCAGATTTTGAAGTCAACCAATTCGCATGATAAGGAGTCAAAGAAGTGAAATTTTCTAATAGTTCCGTAGCCTCTCAAAGATAATTACGAATGTCTCTGTGCGAATCCGCAAGACTCTACTAAACTTGCTTATGACTCATAACACCTTTGAACCTATAGCTTTAATTCCAAGTTGTCACGACCACAATTTGTCACCTTACGATGTCATGATGGCACCTAGTCTTTAAGACTGGGTAAGCCTAACATTTAATAATAGCTTAACACAAATAACCAAAATAAGATGCTATTATAAGATCGATAAGCTCATATTCATTCCCAAAATAGAACATTAACAACAAATTCCAAAAAAAAGGTGGAATTGAGTCAAAAACTGTACAGAATTTTCTACAACCTCTACAACATTGGTTGATAAAGGAATAACAGAAATAAGAAGATAACGGAAGGTGACTCAGAGACCTGCAGACATAGGGCAGGTATACCTGGAAGTCTCTAGAAAAATAGCTAACAAATCAATAACTAGTGTCCAGCACAGGCAGAGGTACGTGCATCTGCACAAAAATATGCAGCATCATAGTATGAGTACACCACAACGGTACCAGTAAGTATCAAGCCTAACCTCGGTAGAGTATTGACGAGGTAAGGTCAAGACACCTACTAGGATAAAAGAGAACTCAAAGAGTACAACATAGTTTAAATATATAAGGCGAGGAAGTAAATGACATGTAAACAGTTCAATAATGTAAGCTAACAACAGAAGTTTAAGCGGCAAAGACAACAAATAGTAAACACGTGATGAAACAACAAGGAAACAAATACGGGTAATTTCAAGTAAGTCAATGAAGAAACAACAAGAACTATTCAACCCGCAAGCCTTTTTAACATAAAGTGCACAACAAGAAATCACAACCGAGGTACCGCCTTGTTTTCACATTTCACAATTTCAATAACATTCTTTCCTTATATCACCATGTGAGCCTTACATTTAGTTTTGAAAATTATTTTTTTCCCGAAATAGATACACGCGTTTTAGCCCACCATATCTTACCATGCAGCTTCAAGTAGTTCCCCTACTAGCAACACGCGTATCAAGCCCACCTTATCTCACTGCATGCCTATCAACACCTAGCCTTGTACCACCGAATGCATATCAATATCACAACATAATCACAACTCGTACCACAAGTGCCCATATGTCACAACTTGACAAAAGATCAACAATACCAATGTTTTCACAACAAATAGCTAATGGCTCAATCATAATTTATGCAATAATCTCACTAACAACAAGATGAATGAGGAATAGTAAACAAAGAAAAATACCTCAACAATTAACAACTTCACCTCAATGTGATAGCGGCTTTTACAACTAAGTCTAAACCGGTCAAATGACACATATAACCCGTATACTCACTCATCACCTTGCTACACGATTTTCACGTACACAAAGAGCACAATAAATCCAAATCCTAAGGGGTAGTTCCCCCACACAAAGTTAGGCATGATACTTACCTCCATTACGCCAACTCAACACTCGAAAATATTTCCCCCCTAACATTTGCCTCCACACGGCTCAATAACATCAAAAAATGCAAGAGAAATCAATTACAATAGATAAAGCTATGATCTTTATACCTTTCTCAAAAAAGTCAACAAAAGTAAACCCCGAGCTCGCCCGGTCAAAACCCGGGTTCAAGGGTAGATTTCGACTACCCACAACCTCACGAGTCCATATATGTAACGACCCGACCAGTTATTTTGAGCTTTAGCAATATGTTCAGTGGTTTGGGGTCTTGAGTGCCTTCATATTGTGTAACATGACTTGCGTGCATGGTCGGATATTATTTTCGGATGTCTAAGGATGTATTTGGATGAGTTATTCTTACTTTAGAAGCTTAAATTGAAAATATTGACCGACGTTTGACTTTTGTAGAAACGACCCCGGAACGGTGTTTTGATGACTCCGATAGGGTCGTAATTTTGGACTTGGGCATATGCCCGGAATCGAATTTAGTGGCTCGTAGGTTGATTTGTATTATTTTGACGAAGATTGGCAACATGAGGTTTAGAAGTTTGATTGTAGGTTGACTTCATAGCTATCGTGTTTGGATTTTTGTTTCAGGACTTGGAATAGGTGCATTTTGTTATTTGGAACTTGTTTGCAAAGTTTGGCATCATTTCGAATTGATTTGATAGGAATCGTACACGCGGTTGTATTTTTAGACTTGTATTGATGTTTGGTTTGGAGCCTCCAGGGTTCGGGTGAGTTTCCGACGCGATTCAGAGTGTTTGATAGAGTTCAAATTCTACTGGTTTTGGACAGGTGCTTCAGGTCTCGCATTTGTGAGATTTGGCTGGGGTCTTCTAGGTTCGCATTTGCGAATATTTTGTTAGATTTTGCGATGGGGCTTTGGGCTAGGTAGTGGTTGCATTTGTGATCTATTTTAGTGCTTTTGCGATATGTCCACAATTCGCATTTTTGAACTATTCGTCGCATTAGTGACAAAAGCAGGTGTGTGAAGGCATTCACTTTTGAGATCATTTCCTCGTATTTGCAAATCGTATGTTGCATTTGCGACACATGCGATTGGACATAAGAGCTAAGGGACGGGATTTTAGTCTCATTTTCATAACTTTGAACGCTAGGCTCTGTAGGAGGCGACTTTGAAGAGGGATTTTCATCTAGAATCATTGGATAAGTGATTTTGATCAATTTTCAACTATTTTACATGATTATATACGAGATTTAACAACAATGTTATGAGAATAAAAGTAAAATTTTGAGAAACTTTGTCTACGTTTGGAAAAATGAGATTTAGTGTATTGATATTTGTTTGTGGATTATAACTCTAGTTTTGATGTATTGAAGCATTTTTGGATGATTTAATTGTTGCATCTATATTTACTTGTTTATGTAATCGAGAGAGGCTTAACTTGGGATATCTTTGCATTATATTGTTGATTGAGTTCATTAATTCTTCTTAGTAATCGGAAGAGGCTTGTTGAATCATTGATTAAACTTAGTTAGGAGGTTAATCGAGAGAGGTTGTCCTAAAGACCAATCCACTACGCATTCTTGCATATCTTTATAGTGCTTAAATTGGTTCATCTTGTGAGGTTGAGACTTAATCGAGACAGGAGTTTCCGCTGAACATGTGAACTAATAATTGAGTGAATTCGAGAGACTCACTTAAACATTAGAAGTGAATTATCTAGAGTTAGATCCCAACAATTATCTTGCACCTATCCTATCAAACCCTATCTTCTCCCACTGATAACCTTCTATGCTTAGTCCTAGTTTCGAGTGTCATTAGTCAATAGCCTTAGATTCTTAGTTAATTTTAGTATTCATCATATAAATATCAATTGTTGATCCTCTTGGATAGCAATCAAGCTAGAAACTACGAGAATACTATTTAAATCCAATCCATATGGATACGATATTATACTATACTATATTTGATTAGCGAGCATAATTTACGTGTGTGTTATGCGTTCGTCAATGAACCATCTCGATCCGTCTAGCAATCTCTATAGTCCTCTGCAAAGAAATATCATATCTCATCTCCTTGGCCATCTGTAGCCGGATAGTGAAAGTGAGCCCATCAATGAATCTCCTCACTCTCTCCCTCTCAGTAGGGAGAAATATAATGGCGTGGCGAGTTAGGTCCACAAATCGAGTCACATACTGGGTAACAATCATGCTACCTTGTTGAAGGCACTCAAACTGCCTGCAGTACTCCTTTCTCAGGGTGAAAGGAATGAACTTCTCTAGAAATATCAGTGAAAATTGATCCCAGGTAAGTGAAGGTGAACCAGCTGGTCCAGTCAACACATAATCTCTCCACCATCCCTTTGCACAACCGGTCATCTGGAACACTACAAAGTTGACCTCATTGGTCTCAATAATACCCATGTTGCTCAACACATCATGGCAACTGTCCAAGTAATCTTGTGGATCCTCAGAAGGTGCACCACTAAATGAACAGGAAAGAGCTTGGTAAACTTATCCAGCCTCAACAAGGCCTTAGAAGACATAACGGGCCTATCCCCTGCCAGTGCCACAACAACTGGCTAAACTACCCTAACTGGATGGGCTGCTGGAGTTTGTTATAGGGGAGCCACCTGCTCCTGGGTGTGAGTAGCGGGAGTCTGTGCTCCTTCCTCAGCCCAAGAGACGGCCAGTGCCATCGGAAATACACTGGTCTGGGCCACACTCTCCATAAGGCCCACCAAGCGGACTAGAGCGTTCTGAAGCACTGGAGTGGCTATGAATCCCTCCGAGAACTGAGCTGGTCCGGCGGGTGCATTTTGAGTTGGGACCTCCTCTTCATCATCAATCTCAGGCCTTTAACGCGACCTTGGCCTCGCCCTCTAAAGCGACCTCATCCTCTACCCCTAGTAGTAGCTGCCATATGGGATGCGGCTCCTGTCCGGCTATAGATGTTGTGCATGTTCTCGCCATCTGCGAGAAACAATAATAGAACTGTTCAATCATCAATGATAGAATAAAATCGCATGATAAAGAAGGAGAGAAGTGAAATTTTTCCTAATACTCCATAGCCTCTGGAAGATAAGTACAGACGCCTCTGTACCAATCCTCCAGACTCTACTAAGGTTGCTCATGACTTGTGAGACCTATGTAACCTAGTGCTCTGATACTAACTTGTCACAACCCGGAATTCCAACCTCGCGGTCGTGATGGCGCCTAACAAGCACTTGCTAGGCAAGCCTACGTGAGATAATTAAATAGCCAAGTTTTAACATTTAAAAGCACAATGATGTCATACAACGAGAAATAGAAACCCAATCTGATACAGTACCAATATAAATCACGTAAAAATATCTACTCCCAAAAATCTGGAGTCACAAATACACGAGCAACTAGAAATCTACAAACAAAGTCTGAAATAAATATAACTCTTTCGAAAGAAATGAACGGTAAAAGTGGGAAAAGGAAGGGGACTTCAAGGTCTGCGGATGCCGACAGATCTACCTCGAGTCTCTATAAGTAGAGGTCCAAGATGACGCACCTCATGCACGGGGGTCAATACCTGTATCTGCACAAAAAGTGCAGAAGTATAATATGAGTACAATTGACCCAATGTACTCCGTAACTGTGGAGCCTATCCTCGATGAGGTAGCGACGAGGCTATGATAGGACCCCTGCATTAATTAACTTGTACAAGTATATATAACGCACAGTAATAATAGAGAATGGTAACGTACAAACTGGGAGGGGACATGCAAGAAGGGAAAAAAAATAACAACTACGACAAGAATTAAATCACGAAGTAACCAAGTAAATCACTAACCGGTAAATCAGTTAAGCCAATGATATGAAAATGGCACAGCATCACTCTTCGTGCTTTCGCTCTCATCATTACCATGTAATAATGAATAAGTGAGATGAATGGCACAGCATCACCCTTCGTGTTTTTACTGTTTTTCTCACCATGCAATAATGAATAAATGAGATAAATGGCACGGCATCACCCTTCGTGCTTTTACTCTCTTTCTCACTGTGTAATAATGAATAATTGAGATAAATGGCACGGCATCACCCTTCGTGCTTTTAATCTCGTCCTTACCATGTAATATTAATAATATAAATACAATGGTATGTCATCACCCTTCGTACTTTTATATTCCTCCTCACCATATAACAATGATAAGATGAATTTGAGTAATAAATAATGTGGAGAATATATTTAACATCAAATATGATGTCAAGATACCAAACTTCAACTTCCAGAAATATTTGCTAATTATAAAAGGGAAATATTTACGAGATAAATAGTCAAAGAAATAATAATCTTACCTAAATATGGATATCATAATTAACATAGCAATAAAATACAAAGAAACGAGTTTCACCCGCATGCTTTAACCCAATAACAACGCATAAGTACTTGTCACCTCACATATACGTTGTTCCCACACATAAAACATGTAGCAAAATGAATAATAAGTCCTAATCCCTCAAGTCAAAGTTAACCACGATACTTACCTCGCTCCACAATCAAATCAAAGATCAACCGGTGACTTTCCCCTAAAACTTTCCTCCAAATCAATCGAATCTAACCAAATATAGTTCAAACAATTCAAAATAAGCTTTAGAAACTACCCACAAGTGAAAAAGATTTAATCTTTAATTATTTTGGAAAAATTCAACAAAAGTCAACCCCGGGCTCGCTTGGTAAAAACCCGAGATTTGGACCAAAACTCAATTACCCATTCACCCTCGAGCCCGATTATGTGATTAGTTTCGAAATCTGACCTCAATTTGAGATCTAAATCTCAATTTCTCAAAATCCACAATTTCTACCTAAATCCCTAATTTCTACCATGAACAAACATAGATTAAAGGTTAGAAATCAATGGTTTTTGATGGAAATGGGGGAAAACGAGTTAAAATTATGAAGTTAGGATGAAATTTCTCTTCAAAATCGCCTCTAGGCCTAGCTCAAACATGGTAATGGTGAAAAATGGGTTAAATCCCAACTTTGGGATATTTAAGTCACTGGGCATCCGGACATCTTCGTGTTCACGAAGGGCCTGACATGTTAGCGATGTCCAGAAGCTAGAATGGCCTACATGTTCGCGAGCTAGGGCTGGCATTCACAAAGAGTAACAGTCATGTCCCTTCCCAGGCCACCTTAACCCTACGCGTTCGCGACTGGCTGGTCGCGTTCGTGAAAGTGTAATAACATCATACGAACTCTCTCATGCGATCAAAACACCAAAATAATACCTAAAACTATGAATCGCACATCAAAATGCATGAAATTTTAAAAGAAACTTAAGAACTTTCAAATTTATAACCGAACGTCCTAATCACGTCAAATCAACTCCGTTTTGCACCAAATTTTACACACAAGTCATATATAGTGAAATGAACCTATATAAAGTTTCGGAACCAAAATCCTAACCCAGTAGCAACAAAGTCAGCACACGGTCAAATTTAGGAATTCTTTAAGCCCTCAAATTACTAGTTTTCAACAAATCACGCTAAATCAAGTTAGGGACTTCCAAATTGAATTTTGAGTATGCGCCCAAGTCCCAAATCATGATATGGACCCATCGGGACCGTCAAAAACTAATCCGGGTCCGTTTATACAAAATGTTGACCGAAATCAACTCAAATTATTTTCAAGGCTAAAATTCACATTTTCTTTAATTTTTCACATAAAAGATTTCCGAAAAAAGACACGGACTGCGTACACAAATCAAGGAATGATAAAACGGAGCTAGAGGTCTCCGAACATGGAATTAAAGGCTAAAACCCAAAATGACCTATCGGGTCATCACATCTGTCGATTCGGAATTTCAGAATCAATCATAACTGATAATGCAGCCAATCTCAATAGCGATCTCATGAGGGAAATTTGCAAGACGTTCAAAAGAATCCATTGTAATTCCAGAGCATACATGCCACGGATTAATGGAGCAGGTGAAGCAGCTAACAAAAACATCAAGGGGATCTTGCGAAAGATAGTGATCAATCACCGACAATGGATAGTGATCAATCCCCCATCAAGAGGAAGTTAAGGGGAAATTTGCGCTAATTAATTTAGACGCAATCAAGAGATACTATATTTGAAGACAATAGAGTTAGGTTTTTGTGTAACAGAACTACGCTCGACCGGACTTCCCACGGTGGGATACGTAGGCAACCCACGTAGGGTCTGGTCCCCTTTTCTAATAGAAAATCCAAATACCATTTTCTTGGATTCGGAACGACTGCATGATTTGATTTCCTTTGGTAGGGATAGGTAGGCAATCCATGTCGGATTCAGTCTTCCAATCGAACTACGTTTTGGCCTGATTCTATTTTGGATACATAGGCCTTCTGAGTCAAACTCGGTCATATCATTTCTTTCATCATTTTGCATATATTGTAATCGAACTACGTTTTGACCTGATTTTGTTTGGATACATAGGCTGCCTGAGTCAGGCTAGGTCATTTCAATATTTTCATTTACTTATACCTGATCTGATTCCATTGGATACGTAGGCAACCTGAAAAGTTTCGGTCATCGCCCTAGGAAAGCCTTTGTAATGCATTGTCTAGATTAGTAAATGATCGCATCAGCAAGGAAGTTACATCTTTAAGGGCATATACAGGAAGCACTATCAGTAAAGCAGAGTCATCAAGAAATAATACTCGCATTGAGGAAAGCATCAAAACATGTCATAATCCAGAACGACAACGTTTGTCATAAACATAAATGATTTTTAAAAAACAAAAACAACTTTTAAGAAAAACACTACTTTTCCGCCTATCGAAAATCATGGCATAATCCACCAGATTCAGGGAATGGACAGGCTCGTGATCAACACAAATCAACGCCCCTCCCCTACTAAGAATTTTTTCCTTGAGCGCAGGATTGACTAGAATTAAAGGGTGCCAGATAACACTGGAATCAAAGCCATACCTTATACAACTTCATGAGCTCTCAATCCTTCTGAATTATTCAATTTGTTTCAGTCTCATATACCTAAGGACTAACTTTGGATTCTTTGAAGGTGTCCATGAGCCAAAACTCCTTGTATATATCGTACTGACCGCTCTTTCAATCGGAGCACCTTGTACATATCAAATCATTCGCTTCGCAAATCGGAGCATCATGTACATATCAAATCGTCCGCTCTGCCAATCAGAGCAGCTCGTACATATCAAATCATCAACTATGCCAATCGGACCACCTCGTACAGATTGTGTCGTCACTCCGCCAAATCGGAGAGTCCAGATAGATCGTTGCAAACCTCATTGCCAACTTCGCCAATCCTAGGATGGACCATTCAATTTCATCACACGTTTTGCGGATTGACGGCCGCGAATTAGTTCTGCAGTCAAGAGTATCTCTTGGGCATGATCATTTATTTTCCTATTTTGATTGTTTTGACATTTTATTTGTGCAGCTTATATGTCACGCCCCAAAAATCGGGGAGCGAGACCGGTGCTCAACCGAGTGAACCCGACCGAGCAAGCCTGTTAGATTTTCTTCTACCCAACTCATCTATGAATGGAGATAATACATATTTTCATTGATTAGACAAAAAGGTGTTCATGTACACAATACCAATTCATTACCAATAGCTCCCTCATTTTTAACGTCTTAAATAGAACAAGTAATACAACCACAACATAACATAGTTTGTCTTTTCCAGCATCAATACATAACCCACACTATGTCTACGGAGACTCTAAAATATTAAAAAGTACAATAATAGTGCCGGCTATACCTCAAAATACGATAACATATATGAAACAAAAGATGCACAACCCCGGAATGAGATGGGGCTCAACAAGTCAGCTGGGAAGATCGAGCACCACTATCACTGGTCAATATCATCCGCTGTGGAACCACCTGCATCCATTAAAGATGCAGCACCCCCGGTAAAAAGGGCGTTAGTACATGTCGAATAGTATTAGTATGAAAACCAAATATCAATTAAAGAATTCGAAAATACAATATAAATATGATGAACCAGGGCGACAATAGAATATCATAGTTAACCGTTTAAACCAACGCAAGCTTATCAAGAGCTATCATTAATATTTATAGAATTCAAGATGAGATCCTTTGTAACCATTTCCATAGAAAGCGGTCCCGCCGCCTCACCCCAATATATGTGGGTGGAGGTGGAATCACAATACCCATTTTCACACAAAGCAGCCCCGCCGCCTCACCCTAATATATATGCGGGTGGAAGTGTAAACATAACACCCATTTTTACACAAAGCGGCCCTACCGCCTCACCCCAATATATATGCAGGTGGAGATGCAAACACAATACACATTTTCACACAAAGCGGCCTCGCTGCCTCACCCCAATATATGCGGGTGAAAATGCATCAACGATACCAATATCTACACAAAGCGGCCATGCCATCTCACCCATATATATATATATATATATATATATATATGTGTGTGTGTGTGTGTGTGTGTGTGTGTGTGTGTGTGTGTGTGTGTGTGTGTGTGTGTGTGTGTGTGTGTGTGTGTGTGTGTGTGTGTGTGTGTGTGTGTGTGTGTGTGTGTGTGAGTGTGTGTTGCCGCCTCACCCCAATATATGCCGGTGGAGGTGTAACCCCAATCACATTCTCTACACAGTTTAGCATAATAGTTTTTCACATAAATCACGGCTTAGAATCATAACACGTAGATGCACAATCCATAGTTTGGAACACATCCTCAATTTATAATACAATATCATGAGAGCATTTGAAACACAAATTAAACATATATCTTTGTTACAAAACTTATTCGGAATACTCAACCTGTAATAAATATCTTGGAACTTACAAGGATATTGGGGTTCCAATTCTTAAAGACGAGTTTAGCCAACATACCTCAATTGAGCTTCCTTAAACTCTAAAATGTTCCGAAATTCTTAGCAACTTCAATCTATTTTAGAAATATAACAAACTAGTTAGTATATCAGCGCTTCGCGCGGTCATAAGAGATAGGAGTAATATATTTAATATAATTTTTTTTTACAAAATTAATTGAGTTAAAGAGGATAAATTTTTCATATATATTATATGTGTGCATACGGACGGAATATATATAGTTCTATAAATGAATCAGATTCCAAATATACATATTTTCTGAATCAATTAACTCTTTGATCTTTTTAAAAGAAGTTTCAAGAAAATTTCATTTCCTTACCCCTAAGAGAAATACGCGTACTTCTTCACCTTTAAATTATCTTCTTTTTTGGCATAAGGTTTATATTAAAGTTGATAGTTTTTCCTCCATATAAGTACTTATTTACTATAATTACGAGTCAATTACAGGCTTCAAGAGTGCTTTGTGTCACACATGTTGCATCATTCTAATATGAAGATAAATTTCGGAATCTTCTAAGAATAAAAGAAGTTAAAATGTAATGTCATATGTGTTAACGAAAACCAAACACGGAGGTCACGCCAAAATCTGAAAGAAAGGAATAGAAAATTTACAAAAAAGAAAAATGTGAAAGACAGGACCAAATGAAATCCATTTCTGTGACTACAAATGACTGAGACTTTCTTAGACAACCTAACTTCTTCTCCTTTAGCATTGACACTGCTTATAGGTGTTTGAAACTGCCAAAATTCCAAACCTCTTCCTTGAACTACATCCAGAAAAGGTTGTAGGCAAGTTGAAATTATTTTACCAATGATGGTTAACGATCAGAGAGGTCACTAAAGGCTCCACGAAAGTCGTGATCTCCACGAAAATCCTAACTAATTTATCAATACACTGATCCAAGATTGACTTTAAAATAGACAGCACTTTGCTTCTCCAATTCATTCGAACTACAGATCTGCCTCATTTTAACAACCTCCTCCACAGAGGCTCAAACAAATTGTAGTTTATATCCATCTCGTACTTCGATCTTTTCACTAATTTTACACCTTCAGACCGCCAGTTACATATCCCTTTCTGACATACTTACCCACTAAATTGCCGTTTTTTCCATATTTTTTATCTCATGATTTTCCTATTTATAACCTCCAGAATTAACAAACTTTTATAAAAGTCCAGCCAAAATTCAGATAAGATACAAATTCTCCTGAAAGTCAAATAAAAAATTTAGATGTAAATCTCAGAAAGGGAAGGTCGCAACTATAAGAAGCTCTAGGAATTTTTTCATGCCTTCTTTACTCAACTTGTTAAAGATTGATTATATCTCTTTATATAATTTTTTGATGGGTAAATAAAAGAAGGAAAACAAACTACCATGACATCCATATCTGTGTCTACCAAATTAGGAAAAACGAAGAATAAAATGCACCAACGATCATAGCAACATTGAACAAAAGGGTAGCAATAGATGAACGCAATATATGATAAATAGATGAGCGAATGTAGTAAAAATACTAAATCAAATATGACAAAAATAGTGCTAAAGCTAGTAAGAGAAAAAAAGAAAAACACAAGAAAGATGAGAAGATGATCACCAAAGGAGGCGGCATATGAGCGGTTACGGAAGAAATGATTCTTTTATTTAATAGTGACGACTTTTGAGATTCTTTTTTATCGGATGTATCCAAAGAGACATGGCTTTTGGACTGTTAATATTAATTAGGATTACAAATGAAAAGATTTAGCGGGGAAATGTTGGAAAATGGAGAGAAAGATAAATACGTTATTTGGCCTATTAGAGGTGCCAAGTCACATTCTCCAACCCCTCAATTATATATATACTAGTAAATTTGACCGCGCTTCGCGCGATTTTAGAAAAATTAGGAAGATGATCATGTTTCTAGCTCATTTGGCCATTTTATCAAACACTAGGTGTGCATTAAGGCTTTAAGGTCCTTTTATGGAGGATTCCATCATCCCACAACCCAATCTTTACCATTTTTAGCTCAACAATCTTCCTACACCCTTTGATAACACATGCATGTAAAATAAATAACTCTCATGCTCAAAAATTATCTTGCTAATTGCCCATTTCTAGACAAAATTCGAAATTGAGGGTTAGGGTGTAGAATCTTATCTTTAGAATGAAGACCTAGTGAGTTTCCTTTCTTAATCTTCCAGAATTTGAGCAAGAATTGAAAAACAATTATTGAGGAACACCTTCTCACTATAGGGCACTCTCTCTCACTCTAAAATGTTAGATTTTAGCTCAAAAATGGCTCAAAGCTTGTATTTAATGAAGTAGGGTCGGGTTTTAAAAACCCAAAAATAAAGCTCCGGAACAATGCGGTCCGCATATCTGCCGCATAATTAGTCTGTCTGGCTAAAATTTGTCTGGGTCTGCGGTCACTATGCGGCCCGCAAATCTGTTCTACGGTCGCATAATGTACCGCAGAACGGTTCTGCGGTCGCATAGTGCACCGCAGAATCTCCCTCCGAAAAATCTCAAAGCGGGATATATGACAAGAGTGCGGCCTGCGAAGTGGTTATGCGGTCGCATAATGGCCGCGAAATTGATATCAAAATGACCCAGAAAACTGACTTACTGTGTGACCATTCTGCGGTCCGCAGAGTGGTTCTGCAGTTGCAGAATACGCCGTAGTAATGCCTACTTCTGCCCAACATTTTCTTCAACTCCCCAGCACACTGTTCAATCCAAAAAGTCCGAACCGCAGCGAGCTTGCGAGCCGTAAAGAATTTTTACTATTATTAACCTCTACGCCTGCCCCGGCATCACAGAACCCCAATTTTTAGGAAAACTTTCACGGGGCCTTACATTATATGCATTTTTAAATTCTTGTTTTGTTCAAATTCAAAGTCAAATACTCCCATCGCATGGAGATTAAAAGTCAAAGACAAATACTCCCATCACGCAGAGATTCAAATTCAAAGTCAAATATTCCCATCACGAGGAAATTCAAATTCAAAGTCGAATACTCCCATCACGTGGAGATTCAAATTCAAAGTCTAATACTTTGACAACTTCAGAATGGTACACAGCCTGAAAAACATTCAAAGTCAGTCCAAACATCCCTTCCCCGACATCCCAAATAATGCTCCAGAGTTCGAATACCCAATCCAGCCTAATACCCAAACAATTGGCCCAAAAGCATTGGCCGAACACTCCTGACCCAGTCCGGCCAACCCCATCACTCATCCTACTTGGAAATAGATGCCACTCACCCTCAACCAATCACAATATGCCACGTCACCTCCTCTAACACTCACACAACAAACACAATAAATCCAGACTGTTGATCAAATTTATTAACGGTCCAAATTTAATCCCATTTTCCTTTTGATTTTATTTGACCTTTCAGTGTATTATCCCCACTGTTGGATCCAAATGATCCAACAACCCCTAATTTACCCCCATTAAACATTTTTCTATCCTTTATCTCCAAAAATCTAGAGCCATTAATTAAAATGATCCAACGGCTCCCATGCCATCTCTTGTTTTAACTAGACAATCCCCATCTAACCCTAATCATTCCACCAAAAGACCGGCCACCCTTATTTCCCCTTCCTCTCTCTTTGCTCTCTTCTCCTCAGACCCTATCATCTCTCACACCTTACACTAAATTGTGCAAGGTCACTCAAGAAATCCAAAGCTTCATCATTCTTTCTCTGTCAATTGTGAATCTCGTCGAACCTACCTTTTCCATCACCCGATTTTGAATCTCAAGCCTAAAAACCTTAGGCCAAAATACGAAAGTGCAAGAATTTAATTATTTCATCTTCTGCCGGTTCAAATCGATACATGTGGTTGTGTATTCATGAGAAGCTCGACCACATCATGATAGTCGATGGTCCAGAGGTCAAACACAGTGACCTCTGGACGTTGCCTTTAACCGATGGTCCGCTTGGCTTTAACGGCCGATTCGTTCATCATTTCGAATAGGTAAACTCTCTTTCTGATTTTTCTCTATGTTTTCCTCATCTTTTCCCCCCTCTCTCATCAGCATTCATCGTCACATTCTACTAAGTGTTTCAAATTCAAATGGAACCCTAAGGCTCCAATTGCAACCGTAAATAGGGGCTTTATTGCTCTCACCAAACACGAACTACCTAAGAAATCTAGTAAATGCTCCTTGCTTAAATACTCTGAAAGTTCTTCTCTAATTTTCTTTCTTTCATTCATTTTTGCTCGAGTTCGACTATTGCAAATTGATTGTGAGTTTGGTCCCTTAATGTCCAGAAGCTACTACTACTTGGTCTGCTGCTCCGAAGAAGCTTAGTAGACCACTGACCCCCTCTTTAATTATTTATTCACTTCATACATTATTGTGTTGTTTCATTTATCTAATGTTCTTTGTTGATAGTCTGCTTATTCTTCTTCATGATAGTCATGTGACCTTCAGTTGTCTTTTGTTGCCTATATTACTCATAATTTAATTAACTAACACTCCCTGGTAATAGTTATGCTTTTCTCCTATGTTGTTGTTTAAGTCAACATTTTATGGTGATCGTAGGATTCTGTTTCTCATACTGATATTATCATTGTGATTCTCATCCTGTTAGCTTCTTATGTTGATCTCTGTGTTGGCAGCTATGTTTGGCCTATACTATTGCCCTATTGATTGAGTAATACTAATTGCTCTCCATGCTTATATTATCATGTTGATTAAGCTGATTGAATAATGTTCATAAACTTCCATGTTGTCCTACTCAATTAATTGAAAGATCCCCATGCTTACATCATTATGTTGTTCTATTTGAATGACCCTCTTGTTTAAAGTATCATGTTGATTTTGTTTAGCTCATTGAATTACTCTCACTGATGGTCTTGCTTTTGTTATCATGTTGCTCTGTTTGATTAAATAGTCACAGCCAACAGTCATATTAATTTATGCTATATTGTTCTGTTCAGCTTAATTAGTATGGTCTATATTTATTTACCATGATAACTTGAACAAAAGGGAAGTATATGACAAACTTTATAGGCATAATTTCAACAGTGATCCTATTTGTCTGACTAGAAATGTTGACTAGCAATCATATACCTATTTTACCTTGGCTAGCTATAAATAAGCATTTTTTATATCTCATGGTCATTTGATGTTTAAGGATAGTGTCTAGAAGGTTTTCCCTGATGTGATTTGAGTAATGTTGATCCTTGTAGCTTAGGAGTTCAGCTGAATGTTGTTGAATACATATTATTATGTTAGATGTCATGCCTATAGTGTTAAGGCCTCATAAAACTTTTCCTAAAAATCCGAGTTCTGTGATGCCAAAGTAGGCGTAGAGGTTAATAATAGTAGAAATTCTTCGCGACCATTCTGTACTCTGGGAGTTGAAGAAAAATGTTAGGTAGAAGTATACATTTCTGTGGCCATTCTGCGGCAGCAGAACCACTCTGCAGACCGCAAACTGGTCGCAGAATGGGGCAGGTTTCTGGGCATTTTTTATGTCAATTTTGAAGCCATTATGCGACCGTATAACCGTTTCGCGGGCCGTATTCTTGTCTCATAACCCGCCTTGGGATTATTTTCGGAGGGAGGTTCTGCGGTGCACTATGCGACCGCAGAACCATTCTGCAGTGCATTATACGACCGCAGAACAGGTCTGTGGGCTGCATAGTTACCGCAGACTAGATCAATTTTTTTCCAGTTCCGGCTCCCCATTTTTGCGGTAATTATGCGGTCGCATATGCGACCACAGAACCCGTTCCGGAGCTTTATTTTTGGAGTTTTTAAACCCGACCCTATTTCGTTAAAACACACCCCATGGACCATTTTGAGCATATTTTCTGATATTTTTAGAGTGAGAGAGAGGGTCCTAGAGGGACGAGTGATCTTCGTCAAATTGTTCTTCAATTCTCACTTAAATCTTGAAGATTATCAAGAGAGGCACCTAGGTCTTCTTCCTAAGAGGTAAGATTTTATCACCCAAACTCTTAATTTTAAAATGTAACTATAATGGGCCATTAGAAAGGTAATTCATGGGGATGAGAGTGCTTACCTTGCATGCATGTATCGTTGTAGTATGCAGGAAGATTGTGAGCTAATAATGGTAGAGAGTGTGTTGGGAAATGATGGAATCTTCCACAAAAGAGCTTTAAAACATTGATCCACACCTAGTGTTTGATAGTATGCTCAAATGAGCTAAAACCATGTTCATCTTCCTAAATTTGCTTCAATTTTGTTATATTCGTAAAATAGATTGAAGTTGCTAATAGTCCGGAACATCTTAGAGTTTTAAGAGGCTCAATTGAGGTACGTTGGCTAAACCCCCTTCTTCTTAGAATCGAATCCCATGGTGTTCATGTAATTGGAGTAAGTCCTTGATCATTATTGAATTGCCTTTTCCTAATGTGGTTGTGTTGAAGGATGTTTGTTCAATGTTTATGCTAAATTCTTCATCATGTCATCTTGCCATTTGAGAATATGTTCAAAATGTGGAATATATGTTAGGAATGTTAAGGCTTCATATCAATATTGAAATAAAGGTTGTTTTGCCAAATTGTATGAAAGACCCCTATGTGCCTGAGATTTCCCAAATTGCTCATATGTGAATTAATGTCTTGAATGGAAAGCCCTATTGATGATACCCTTGGACCCGTGTTTTGACCAGGCGAGCTCAGGAATGACTTTTGAGAAATTGTGCAAAGATCATGGCTTTATTTATTGGAATTGATTTCTCTTGCGTTATTTGATGTTATTAAGTCGATTTTGGTTAGATTTGAGCCGAGCGGAGGTGAATTATAAAGGAAAAGCTATTTTAGAGTATTGATTTAGGGTTTTCGAAGTAAGTATCTTGTCTAACTTTGTGTGGGGGACCTTCCCCGTATGTATTGGTTTGTTTGCCCTATTTAAACTAGGTGAAAGACGCGTACTCGAGGTGACGAGTGTGTACGCGAAGTTATATGTGAAAATTTGACCGGTTTAGGCTCTAAGGGTTCTTATGCACACCAAATTGAAGTTTCTCTATCATGTTATGTCCTCCATTGTTAAATTCACTCTTATATGGCTTATTTGAAGTTGTTGGTTCATGTTCTATCTTTTATTGCCAAATATACTCATACATGCTTTAATTGTAATTGTTTCCCCTTTATCGTCGTGTTACCTCTTTCATAGTTGAATTATTCTTAATTCAAGTGTTATATGTTATCTCTTCCATAGTTGATTATACTTATTTGACGTTATTGTTACATGTTATCTCTTTCGTAGTTGATTATCCTTAATTGAAGTCGATGTTACATGTTATCTCTCTTATTGTTAAACTACTCTTACTTGAAGTCATTATTACTTGTTATGTATTTCATTGTTGAGCTTATTCTTCCGTTTCATTGTATTGTTGTCATTCTTGTGTTGATTTTATTGTCGTACCTCATGTTATTGTTGTTATTGTTACACTCGGTGTTGTTTAGCCATAGGATATGTGTTGTGGTATTGGAAGTGTTGTTATGGACACACTGTGGTATATGGACACATGTGGGGCAGGTTGTTATATTGTGTTGTTATGTTTTTGGTTCATATGGGATTGTTGAGAGAATTGTCGGGGTGTTTGCACGTGAATTATCCGTACTATTATTACTATTGATATTTTTTTCGTGTGGCGTGACAAGGCGGGATATATATGTTGTGTTTGCACATGTGGCAAGACATGGTGGAAAAATTATTATGCATGTGTGGTGAGACAAGGTGGGTATTTACCTTATTGTTGTGCATGCGGTGAGACAAGGGTGGTATGTCAGGGATGATTTGTGATGGCCTAGGCCATTGTCATTGATGATATTTGTGTGGTGGTGTGCCTATCTTGTGTGAGTCATGCATATTACATGTTTTATTGTGTTGTTTCCAATGTGCCATTCATTTTCTCTGATCTTACTTGTTGACTCGAGCTGTGATAGTACACTTGCACAAGCATACACCGTAATCTGTCACTTATATCAATCCAAGAAAATGAACCTTGATGTTGTTGATCCTTTACATGTATTCTTGTATACTTGCCTTCTGTGCGTGAGTTGTACTACTGGCACATGAGTTTTCCGTGTGTAAATAAGATATTGTCTCTATTGACACGTGAGTTGTCTTTGAGGATATGAGGTATTGTTACTGTTAGCACTTGATTGGTTCGTGCTTATATGAGGTATTAATGGTATTGGCATGTGAGTCATCCATGCAATTTGTGAGTTGTTTGTGTGGTTGTGATCAGTAATGTGGGCACAAGATTCCATGTAATTAGGATTCGTGATTTGGGACCCGTGATTTATGATTATGAGGTTTGGTACCTCGGGGTAATTCTTATATGAACCTTGTGTAAGAGCGGTTGATTGTTGGATTATTGGATTGTTACTTGTGTAAGACATTACGGCGTGGTTACCTGGTTGCTCCTTGTTTCTAATTGTAGCTTCTAGTTTTCAATTGCAAGTATTGTATTGTTATTCTTACCATGTTTAGCTTTATATTGATATTGTTCCCTATTAGTTTTATATTCATACTTGTACAGGTTATTAAGTCTAGTAGATTTCTTGATTGGTCCTCGTCACTACTCCACCGAGGTTAGTCTTGATACTTACTGAGTACCGTTGTAGTGTACTAATGCTACGCTTGCTGCATATTTTGTGCAGATTCAGGTACTTCGGAGCATGCTGGTCATTAGTTAGCTGATTGCGAGTTGCGGCGGAGACTTCAAGTTATACCTGCCATTGCATTCGCAGGCCTCAAAGTCACCTTCTGGAGTTCTATATTGTTACTTTTTACTTCCATTCTAGACAATGATATATTTGATATTCTTAGTAATTCTTAGAAAGGCTTATGACTTGTACTACCAGTTTTAAGATATTGTATATCTACTTTGGATTGTTGGCTTTGTATAGAAATTTCTGGTTCATGTTTAATAGGTGATTGGTTAAAATCTATTATTAATTAAGTGTTAGGCTTACCTAGTCTTAGAGACTAGGTGCCATCACTACTCGTAAGGAGAAATTTTGTGTCTAGACAAGTTGCTATCAGAGCTCTAGGTTCATAGGTGCTACGAGTCATAAGCATGTTTAGTAGAGTCTTGCGGATCAGTACAAAGACATATGTACTTATATTTGAGAGGCTACAGAACTATTAGGAAACTTCACTTCTTTCATTCCTATCGTGCGAGTTTATTTATTTTAGAGTTTGAGCCTTTATCATTCTATTCTCTCACAAATAGTAAGGAAACGAGCCGTAGTTACTGATGACGCTGCCTGCCAGAGCCGATGTTGCTAGGGGCTGGGGAAGAGGCAAAGGCAGAGGATGAAGAGGAGCACATGCTACAGATAGAGCACCTACCAGAGCAGTAGTTGAGGAGCCACCAGTAGCTCTGATTGGGGGACAGGCACCGGAGGCACCTGTTGCTACCCCGGGACTTCAGGAGACTTTAATGCAGTTCCTGAGCATGTTTGGTACATTGGCTCAGATAGGATTGATTCTGGTTGCACCAGCTATATCACAAACCCGGGGAGGAGCTCAGACTCCCGCCGCCCGTACTGCAAAGCAGCGAGTCCACATTGGTCAGGTTTCGAGTGGCATGCCAGCACAGCTTGTTACTCCGTTTCAGCCCGAAGTCAGGCCAGGGGCATCAGAAGAGGAGGAGAAGAGGCTCGAGAGGTTCAAGAAGTATCATTCTCCTACTTATAGTGGCCTAGCTACTGAGGATGCACATCGTTTTCTAGAGAATTACCACTGTATTCTATGCACCATGGGCATTGTGGAGACGAGCAAAGTTGCTTTTACTATGTTTTAGTTGTCCGGAGAAGCATATCAGTAGTGGCAGGCTTATGAGGAGGGTAGCCCAGACGATGCAGCTTCACTTTCATGGGCTCAGTTTTTAGAGATGTTCTTGAGAAAGTTTGTTCCTAGAACCCTTTGGGATACGTGGCGTGCAGAGTTTGAGCACCTACGCCAGGGCACTGTGTCAGTGTCAAAGTATGTCGTTAGATTCAGTGATTTGTCCAGACATGCACCTGCTTTGGTTTATATAGTTAGAGAGAGTTCACAGGTTCATTGAGGGGCTCGGTTATGATATCCGATTCAGCATGGCTCGGGAGTTGGAGACGGATGTTCCGTTCCAGCAGGTGGTAGAGATCGCTCGCAGATTAGAGGGTAAGCGGAGCCGAGAGAGAGAGAGAGAGAGGACAGGGAGGCTAAGAGGCATCGTGGACCAGGAGGATATACTGATCTCTATTTTTGATGTAGGGTGCATCATCGTAGAGGCTTTGTGGGTCAGTAGTTCAGTTTGCACTGCAGGCTTCACGTGGTGCTTCAGATATCCATGGGTCCCAGAATATTAGTACCAGACAACTTCCACAGCCATGTCAGGGGAGAGGTTTCTTTGAGTGTGGGGGATACTAGCTACATGGTGAGATATTATCCCAGACTCCGGAGGATCTGTCACGGTAGAGGTATTCAGGCTATGAGTTCCGCTCCAGTTGCTTCTATACCTACACCACTAGCTAGGGGAGGAGGTCAGGTGGGTAGAAGTCATCTTAGAGGGGGGGCCTAGGCCCATTATTATGCTTTCCCTAATTGGACGAAGGCTAATGCACCAGATGATGTCATTACAAATATGGTTTTGGTTAATTATAGAGATGCATTTGTGTTATGTCGATCCGGTCCCATTTATTTATAAGATTTATCCTACCGTTCTTCAAATATGTTTGTGTTTTGTGAATATTGTACTTTGTTCATGTGTTCACGCCAGTTGGGGGATTATATTGTGATAGATCGTGTCTATCGTACTGGTTTAGTTGCTATTGAGGGTCATGAGACCTACTTAATTTAAAAGGTGACCCGCCGCGCCGGGCTATAAGATAAGATACCTTCTTTCTCAAAGTCAACTTTCTCCCTTTTTACTAGTAGTTGAGTGCTCATTGTTGTTCGGATCTTGACCGGATCCGAGCTTCCCAAGCTCTATGCTGTTGGGGAACTCTGCAAGGGTCTTACCACCTTCTTGATTGACTATATTTGAGTCTTTGGAGTACTTTAGGATTATATTCCGCGCCGAGGATTTGTGCTTGTGGGCCGGGGTGAATAAACTAGATATGTTGCGGTGCTGACTGGGTTCAGGACACAACCATCGTCCAAACCGTCTGCTACCAAGTCCATGGGTTAGAACCCATAACAAACTGAAAAAGCACTTCTGCCGGTCGACGAATGCGTGCCTCCCCCGTGACGTTCCCAAAGTGATCGCTATCCTTTTCTTGCTTTCTTCTTGTCTTGAATTTTTATAGAACGGTAATCGAGATCTTTTGGCTCAACTTTATCCCAGTTTGCCGAGGGAGCAACCCCATTTTTCCCCTTGAATTGGTCAGTGAAGACCTAACGAGAGGCTGAATTCAAACACACCCAAAATCCACAAGAATCATACGAACATCTATAGAGCATAGCAAGGAACCTTGGCTTCAGCTCTCGTCACCTCACTCAATCCTACAGCGGAAAGAAGCAAAATATACGAGATCACAAACGTAGATTGCTCGCGGCGAATGCCTCTCTTCTTTACTAAAATACTATTTAGGATGAATGGGGAATTACGTCGCTCGAAAAGAGACCAGAACCACGTGAAAAAAGGTTTCATAAGCAAACATTATTGTGGAAATCAAGGGAGAGTGCCGTTTTAGAAAAAATACAATAGTTTCCGATTCCCCCGAGCTTAAGGGTGAATTGCTTAAGTAAGGTAGTCGCTTCTTTTTTTTGGTATACCGCTCTGCGAGCAGAGCGAATGAACATAAATCTTTCCGAATATCATGAATATCCTTCGCCCCTTATCTCCTCATCTTCCTATTTATAAGCCACAGCTTACTTCGACGTTTTCAATTTCCCATAGAATCTCCGGAGCTTTCCTAGCCACTACCTCACCCCCCTTGTCACTTAAAGGAAAAGCCAGAGAAGGGGGCCTGCTGGAAACCCTCGCCTTCGGCTCCATACTGAAAAGGCCGGCCATGAAGGGACATCACGACTATCCTTTCTGGGAATACCGGGCTTTATATGATCCTGATCAGTAGGTTTTGACGTGATTTCTTGGTGGTTTGGCCACGACATATGATTTGGGTATTCTACAGGTATGAAGTTTGCTTCGTGTTGTTGTTTTGGTTCTACAGCATTGAGTTAATAAAGTGTTTTATTTGTTGAGATGTTTATCTCACTCGTGATTCTGAGTGGAGGATGGGGGCCTCGTGTTCTTTATCGATAAGTGTGCTTGTACCGGGCCATGTGCCGCGATGAGGTTATATTAGGGTAAGATTCTTTGCGATTGTTGCGGGTGTCTTGCTTCTTCCTTGCGGATTGGATTCCAGTACGTTATCAGTGTGGAGTCGTGCCTGTTGGGCTTGTTTGATAGTTATTTCATGTGTTCCTCTTCTCATATTCAATCGTGTTCGAGTTATAAATGTTGCTTTTGGATTGCGATGTGTGTACTCGGGTGGTGTTTGATGTGGCTTGTGATCGGGTGAGTATTTATGAGTTCCATATATTTCTTGCTTCATTGTCAGTGTTGTGAAGGTCTGGAATAAGGTTCTAGTCAATATGAGTCTGTATGCCGGTACCGGGCTTGGTGTTTGGTAGCTATTACGCTTAGAGTTGATGCTATGGGCATATAGGTGATGTGTTATGTTTTGTGGTTGCGTCTTGTAGATTTATGCATGAGTTGTTACGGCTATTTAAGGATTATACAGTGTGTTATGTGAGAATCGGTCTTTGATGGGCGTAAAAATTTAGCTCCAAGATTATTGGCACGAGTGGAAGGAATAATCTTCGATTGAGATGGTGTTGTCGGGCTTATGTGGATTGGGGTGATGTAGAATCACCCGTGGGTATGTGTATGGTGAGTTTATACCGTGATTTGATGGCTTGGGAAAAACTCTTGGCACGTTCGAGGATGGACATTTGTTTAAGAGGGGGAGAATGTAACGACCCGACCGGTCGTTTTGAGCTTTAGCGATCCATTCAGTGGTTTGGGGTCTTGAGTGGCTTCATATTGTGTAACATGACTTTCGTGCATGGTCGGATATGATTTTTGGATGTTTCGGGGTGTATTTTGATTAGTGATTCTTACTTTAGAAGCTTAAGTTGAAAATGTTGACCGAGGTTTGACTTTTGTGGAAACGACCCCAGAACGGTGTTTTGATGACTCCGATATGTTTGTATAGTAAATTTGGACTTGAGCGTATGCCCAAAATCGAATTCGGAGGCCCGTAGGTTGATTTGTGTTGTTGTGCCAAAAATTGACAACTTGAGGTTTAGAAGTTTAACCGTAATTTGAATTCATAGCTATCGTGTTTGGATTTCTATTTCGGGACATGGAATATGTCCATATTGTTATTTGGAACTTGTTTGCAATGTTTGGCGTCATTCCGAGTTCATTTGATAGGAATCAGACACACAGTTGTGTTTTTACAAGTTTTTGAGTTTCATGTTGATTTCAAGTGTTTTGGAGGTTCGTTTCATGGTTTCGGATGTTATTTTGATGATTTGATCGAGCGAGCGAGTTCGTGTTAAGCTTTTAGACTTGTGCTGATGTTTGGTATGGACCCCAGAGGTCTCGGGTGAGTTTCGGATGTGTTTCAGAGTGTTTGATAGAGTTTAAATTCTGCTTGTTTTGCACAGGTGCTTCAGGTCTCGCATTTGCGAGATTTGGCTGGGGTCTGCTAGGTTCGCATTTGCGAACATTTTGTTCGCTTTTGCGATGGGGATCTGGGCTAGGCAGTGGTCGCATTTGCGATCTATTTGATCATTTTTGCGATATGTCCACAGTTTGCATTTGCAAACTATTCATCGCATTTGCGACGACAACAGGGGTGTGAGGGTCTTCGCTTTTGCGATCATTTCCTCACATTTTCGGGGTTCGCATTTGCGAACCCCAGGTTGCATTTGCGAACCCCAGGTTGCATTTGCGACTGGACATAGGAGCTGAGGGACGGGATTTTAAGTCTTATTTTTATTCTTTGACCCTACTCTTGGTAGAAGGCGACTTTAAAGACGGAGTTTCATCTATAATCATTGTGTAAGTGATTTTGATCAATTTCCAACTATTTTACATAATTATATATGAGATTTATCATCAATTTTATGAAAATCAAAGTGAGATTTTGAGAAACTTTATCTATGTTTTGAAAAATGAGAATTTGAGTTTTGAGAGTCGATTTGGACTCGGATTTTAAAACAAAATAAATGCATAGACTCGTGCTTTTATGGGTACTCGGAATCTACCATTGGACTCAGGTTTTGACCGGGCGTTCCTGGGGTTGACTTTTGTTGACTTTTGAGAAATTGTACAAAGATCATAGCTTTATTTGTTGGAATTGATTTCTCCTACATTATTTGAGGTTATTAAGTCGATTTTGGTTAGATTTGAGTAGAGAGGAGGTGAATTGCAAAGGAAAAGCGATTTTAGAGTATTGATTGAGGGCTTTTTGAGGTAAGTATGTTGCCTAACTTTGTGTAGCAAAACTACCCCATAGGGATTGATTTGTTTGCACTATTTGAACCAGGTGAAAGACGTGTACACGGCTTTATACATGGAAATTTGACAGGTTTAGACTCTTAGAGTTCTTATGCACACCAAATTGAAGTTGCTCTATCATGTTATGTCCTCCATTGTTAAATTCACTCTTATATGCCTTATTTGAAGTTGTTGGTTCATGTTCTATATTTTATTGCCAAATATACTCATGCTTGCTTTAATTGTAATTATTGCCTCTTTATCGTCGTGCTACATCTTTCATAGTTGAATTATTCTTAATTGAAGTTATTGTCATATGTTATCTCTTCCGTAGTTGATTATCCTTATTTGACGTTATTGTTACATGTTATTTCTTTCGTAGTTGAATACGGGTACCCGAATTCTACATGTCGAATATCCTTAAGCATGCGTTTAAGATATAATCATGAATAACGTACGTGAGGGAAACCTACCCAAAAGACATATGTACATATACATGCGAAATATAGTGGGCGAGCCGGCAAGGCTGCTATAGACAACTATATACCCAAAACTAGAAGCCGACAAGGCCACATACTATCCAACTATACATAACTGTCTACAGACCTCTAATAGAAAATACAACCGTACAAGGACGAGACTGGGCCACGTCATACCCATATATGTATACAAACATATTGTACCAAAATCAAAAACAGCTCCGTATCAAGTGGAGCATGCCAACTCTCGCTGATCAAGAATCCTAAGAAGAGGGACCGTCAGCTTGCCTACCTGCACCTGCAGGCATAAAATGCAGGCCTCGGGAAATAGGATGTCAGTACGAATAATGTACTAAGTATGTAAGGCATGAAAATCAATACATAAGAGACATAGATGAAACATGGAATAAGGAAATCCGCCTGTAAGTCTAAATAACTTTGCAAATCCTGAAACAGTTATAATATCATGCACGTGCATGTAAATGTCATGTCATGCTTGGTTATAGGTGTACATAACATCATCAAGCCTCTGAGGACATCCCATCATATCATCTCGGCCACTGTGGGCAAAATCATCAACACATACCAACTGATCAGGTGGTGGTGCGTATATAACGCCGTAATCTTTTTCCATATCCCATATATATATAATATACGCGTATATAACGCCATCTGGTCATGGGTCAATGTACATGTATAAATGCATAAAATGCATAAAAAATACGTTAATAAGATTTCTCGTAATGCCATAAAATCAATATGCCTTTCGGATAAACTTTATCAAATACGTATTTTTCTGAGACCCATGAAAAGAAGATATAATAATAATTCACATGGGGAATCAAGAATATAGACACCCCTAGTATTTCTATGAATAGAGTCATTTATGAAAGTTGCGTATTTTGCTCGTTTCATTTGTATTATTTGGATCATGCCAAAAAGAAAGAAGGGATAGCCTTCACATACCTGGAGTAGAGAAAAATCCGTATGATATTCTTGGAAAAGGTTGCACCGAACTCCTTTAGAACCGTAAAATTTTACGTTGCTACTACGCTAAGAAATCTCGTTGGTTGAAGAAATCACATTGTAGTGTCTTTGTAGGACATTGTAGGAATTGTAGAAATTTGTAAGAATTTGTATTGCTAATGTGCTAAAGCTCACGTTCTTGATTGTAGTATTGTGTAAGGAATTGTAGGAATCTGATTTTAGTGGTTGGGAATGAAATGTTGTTTGTATTCAAAATCCTAGAAATGAAGTGTCTTGAAATTAATATGTTAGGTTGTTACCTAATCATAAATGACCAATAGTCATTTTCTTGGTTAGTGTCTTTCTTCCACGTGGGGTGGGGGAGGGGTCTTAATCTTATCCTATAACCAATTAATTAATTAGGTAATATCCCGCTACCCGATAATTAACCAATTACCCACATAATTAAGAATTATCTCAAATTACTTAAAATTCTACTTATTTTTAATACACTTTATACATCGTACTATTACGGTCATATGGTATCTTGTATGGTACTAATCCATAAATAGCGGGTATTATAGCTCGGACCGTATTTTAACCCACATTGACAACCTTCAATGAAACTCAGTTTCTTTAATTCGTGTACATTTTATCCTTCATGGCACTTACTTATCGCTTGTTATAAATAGCATAAATATGTTAACCTTAGGATAATCTCATCCCCGAGTCTACGTCGATTAACTGAAGACGAAACCTTTACGTACGAAAATGCGAGATGTAACATCATTTCCCCCTTAGAAATATTCGTTCTCGAATGTTTAACGGATCTATATAACTTTGGCAGAGTCGCCTTTGTAACAATACTACTACCAACTCTTCCTATAGAACTCAATAATTTAACACCACATAGGACCACAATCATCAATAACGACAATGGCCCACACGACCAATGACAATAACTAACACAAGAATCCATACACGTACCTTAAGGTTGTGATGTCGTAGTAGGACCCTTCTCTGGAGGAGGAAATAAGTAGGGATATCTAGACTTCATGTCTTCCTCGACCTCCCAAGTCATTTCTTCCACATTGTTGTTTCTCCAAAGTACTTTCACCGAAGCTACGTCTTTAGTTCTCAATCTCTGAACCTGTCTGTCTAATATAGCAATGGGAGTTTCTTCATATGATAGCTGCTCTGTGACCTGAACGTCGTCAACTGATACGATTCTGTAAGGATCTCCAATACATTTACGTAGCATAGACACATGAAATACTGGATGTACAGACTCCAAGTCTGAAGGCAAGCCTAACTCATATGCTACCTGGCCTACCTTGCGCATGATCCTATATGGTCCAATGTACCGAGGGCTAAGTTTTCCTTTCTTTCTGAACCTCATAACACTTTTCATTGGTGATACCTTTAGGAATACCCAATCGTCAACCTGAAACTCCAAGTCTCGTCGTCGATTATCTGCATAAGACTTCAGACGGCTTTGAGCTGTTAATAGCCTTTCCTGTATCAACTTAATTTTCTCGATTTCCTGCTATACCGATTCTGGTCCTACCAAAGTAGTTTCCTTAACATCGAACCACCCTATAGGTGACCTACACTTCCGTCCGTAAAGAGCTTCGTATGGAGCCATCTGAATACTGGAATGGTAGCTATTATTATATGCGGACTCAATAAGCGGCAGATGATCATCCCAGCTACCCTTGAAGTCTATCACACAAGCTCATAACATATCCTCAAGTGTCTGAATAGTACGCTCAGCCTGTCTATCTGTCTGGGGATGAAATATTGTACTATGACTTACCTGAGTCCCCAATCCTTTTTGGAAGGACCTCCAGAAATTAGCTATAAACTGAGCTCCTCTATCCGAGATAATAGATATAGGGACACCATGCAGTCGTACTATCTCCTTAATATAAAGCCTTGCATAATCCTCTGCGGAATATGTAGTCCTAACGAGTAGAAAATGGGCCGACTTTGTAAGCCTATCAACAATCACCCATATCAAATTGAACTTACGCTGGGTAAGAGGTAAGCCTACGATGAAATCCATATTAACTACTTCCCATTTCCAAGCCGGAATCTCCATAGAATGCAATAATCCACCAAATTTTTGATGCTCAATCTTAACCTGCTGACAGTTAGGGCACTGAGCAACAAACTCCGCTATATCCTTTTTCATTCCGTCCCACCAATACACTTCCCTGATATCATGATACATCTTTGTTGCTCCTGGATGGATAGAATAATAAGAATAGTGAGTTTCTCCCATAACCTACCGACGCAGCCCTGCAACATTAGGGACACATAATCGTCCTCGATATCTGAGGACCCCATCTCCTGTAATTTCAAATGGTGTCTTCTCTTTCTGAGGGATGGTATCCCTATAATGAATTAACACTTGATCCTCGTACTGGCATTCCTTCACATCAGTTACTAAAGAGGATGTTGTCGTATCTTGAATAGTAATTCCAATATAACCTGAGTCCAGTAACGGAACTCCAAGACTAGCTAACTGATGAATCTCATGGGCTATTCCCCTCTTTTCTGGCTGTAAATATGTTAGGCTACCCATAGATCTACGGCTGAGGGCGTCAGCTACTACGTTCGCCTTCTCCGGATGGTATAAAATATCAACGTCATAGTCTTTAAGTAGCTCCAACCATCTCCTTTGACGTAAATTCAATTCCTTTATCTTGAAGATATACTGGAGGCTTTAATGATCCATATAGATATCAACATGAATGCCATACAAGTAGTGCCTCCACATCTTTAGTGCATCAATCACCGCGGCTAACTCTAAATCATGAGTCGGGTAGTTCTTCTCGTGCTTTCTTAGTTGTCTAGGAGCATATGCTACAACCTTACCATGATGCATCTGCACACAACCCAATCCAATGCCTGAAGCATCACAATAGATAACATAACTATCGATCCCTTCTGGGAGCGTTAGAACCGGTACTGAAGTTAATCTGTCCTTTAATGATTGAAAACTCTGTTCGCAAGCATCAGTCCATTGAAACTTTGCTCCTTTCTGATTCAACTTTGTCAAAGGTGCTGAAAGGGAAAAAATCCCTCTTCAAATCTCCTGTAATAACCTGCAAAACCGAGAAAGCTACGAACCTCCGTCGATGTTGTGGGTCTAGGACAAGTCTTTACTGCCTCAATCTTTTGTGTATCAACCCGGATACCTTCACTCGAAATGATATGCCAAAGGAAAGCTACATAGTTCAACCAGAATTCACATTTAGAAAATTTTGCATACAACTTCCCTTTTTGTAGAACTCTGAGCACAATACGCAAATGATCTGCATGCTCAGCATCTGAATGAGAATACACCAATATATCATCGATAAATACAATTACGAACAGATCTAAAAAGGGCCTGAACACACGGTTCATCAAATCCATGAATACTGCTGGGGCATTGGTCAAACCGAAAGAAATAACATGAAACTCAAAGTGCCCGTATCTGGTCCTGAATGATGTCTTTGGAATATGTTTCTCCTTAACCCTTACCTGATGGTACCCGGTCTTCAAGTCTATCTTTGAGAAACACCTGGCACCTTGCAACTGATCAAATAAATCATCAATCCTCGGGAGCGGGTACTTATTCTTGATCGTCACCTTATTCAATTGTCTATAATCAATACACATTCGTAAGGAACCATCTTTCTTCCTCACAAATAACACTGGTGCTCCCCACGGTGATGTACTAGGTCTGATAAAGCCTTTTTCAAGCAAGTCATTTTGTTGTTCCTTCAACTCTTTCAGCTCTGCGGGGGCCATTCTATAGGGAGGAATAGATATTGGATGAGTATCGGGTAGTAGGTCAATAGCAAACTCAATTTCTCGCTCTGGCAGAAGACCTGGAAGCTCATCGAGAAGAACATCGGGAAACTCATTAACCATGGGGATGGACTGAATGGTTGGTGACTCTACTTCCATATCCTGAACCTGAACTAAGTGATAAATATAGCCCTTTCTGGTCATCTTCCTTGCCTTGAGATAGGAAATAAATTTACCTCTCGGCAATGCCGTATTACCTTTCCATTTCAAAACAGGCTCCCCTGGAAATTGAAATCGGACTATTTTCGATCTACAATCAACGTTGGCATGACAAGAAACCAACCAATCCATACCCATTATAACATCAAATTCTACCATATCTAACTCGATTAGGTCCGCTATGGTAGATCAACTATGAACTACTATTATGCAACCTCTATATACTTGCATAGCTATCACTAAGTCCCCAACAGGTGTAGACACCTCAAAAGGTTTAACCAATTCAGGTTTTATTCCAAACTTACTAGCAACCAACAGAGTAACATATGATAAGTTGGAACTTGGGTCAATCAGTGCATATACATCATATGAGAAGACTGATAATATACCTGTAATAACATCGGGTGATGATTCTTGATCCTGTCGTCCTGCTAATGCATAAATATGGTTCTGAGGACCGCTCGAGCTAGATACTCTACCTCTGCCTCTACCATGACTCGTTGGTGCTTGTGAACCTTGCCCAGGGGGGCGTACTGATCATGACGAACCAGCTACAGATCCCGTTGGCTAAGCTATGCTTTCATCACCTCTCATCGAACAATCCCTCATAACGTGGCCCGGATAACCACAAGTATAACAAACATCCAACCCTATACGGCACTACCCAACATATTACTTACCACACTGAGCACATCGTGGGAAGGGTGGCCTCATCTGACTTGACTCACCCCTATACTAAGAACCTGAGGCCCTAAAATTCTGACCAGGCCCTGAATATGTAGAACGATCAAATCTCTTACCGCCAAACTGAGGGGGTGCGCTAGCCGATGGCTGGTTAGATACCTCGGGTACTGTTGTCTTTGACCACCTCGAAACTCACTAGAAGGACCCAAGACCTCGCTCTCTTATTCTGGGCCCTATCATGCTCACGATTGGCCCTCTACTTCTGCTTATGCTCCTCTACACCCTGAGCGTATGCATGAATATGAGAAATATTCATATCTGCCTGAAGTGAGACCGACATACAATCGTTAAGCAAGTGTGGCTCTAACCCCATCACGAACCGGTTAACTCGATCCTCCATCTTAGATACAATAGTAGGGGCATACCTAGCCAATGAATCAAACTGAAGACTGTACTCTCGAACACTCATGTTACCCTGTCGAAGGGTCAAGAACCTATCAATTCTAGCCCATCTAAGTTTTGGTGGCAGATAATGACGAAGAAAAGCCTCTGTAAACTCCTGCCATACTACTGGAGGGGCATCCTCTCGTCTGGACATTTCCCAAGACTCTTACCAATTAACTGTAATATCTTGGAGTCTATAGGAAGCTAGCTCAACTGACTCAATGGCAATGGCCTTCATTACCATTAACGTCCTCTGCATTCTATCAATAAATACCCGAGGGTCCTCATTTGGATCTGCCCCCGTGAATACCGGAGGGTCTAAATTAATGAAAACACGAACTCTCGCACTGACAGACCTATCTGAATGACCAATACCTACTTCCTGATGCCGAGCCTGTGCGGCTACTAATCGAGTTAATAGCTGAATAACATCTCTCATCTCTGGACCCGGTGCATCTGGATAAGGAGCTGGATGTACAGGGGCAGGCGCTGGAGCTGGTGCCCCTCGGAGCTCCTCTGGAGAGGGCGGGGTATGTAAAGTCTGAGATGGAATCTCACTATGAGACTCTCCCCGAGCCCTGGTAACTCATGGCGCTCGACTAGTAATCTCACCAGCCACAGACTTTCCCTTCTGGGCAGCTGTAGTCTTTGGAGGCATCGCTGAAAAAATAACATATAGTTAAGAACATGAATTCTTATATCGCACGATCTAAGATAAGAAGAGAGGATAACATCCTATATGTCCTGTAGCCTCCTATCTATAAGTGTGGTGCACAACACACCCATAAACAAGACTCTACTAGACACGGTCTATAGACAACCCTAGGACAGAACTGCTCTGATACCACTTTTATCACGACCCAAACCGATGGGCCACGACGGGTCCCCGAATTCTACATGTCGAATATCCTTAAGCATGCGTTTAAGATATAATCATGAATAATGTACGTGAGGGAAACCTAACCAAAGACATATGTACATATACATGCGGAATACAGTGGGCGAGCCAGCAAGGTTGCAATAGACAACTAAATACCCAAAACTGGAAGCCGACAAGGCCACATACTATCCAACTATACATAATTGTCTACAGACCTCTAATAGAAAATACAACTGTACAAGGACGGGACTGGGCCACGTCATACCCATATATGTATACAAGAATATCGTACCAAAATAAAAAGCAGTTCCGGATCAAGTGGAGCACACCAACTCTCACTGATCAAGAATCCTAAGAAGGGGGACCGTCAGCTTGCCTACCTTCACCTGCGGGCATAAAACGCAGGCCCCGGGAAATAGGACGTCAGTATGAATAATGTACTGAGTATGTAAGGCATGAAAATCAGTACATAAGAGACATAGATGAAACATGGAATAAGGAATTCCGCCTGTAAGTCTAAATAACTTTGCAAATCCTGAAATAGTTATAATAACATGCACGTGTATGTAAATGTCGTGTCATGCATAGGTATAGGTGTACATAACATCATCTAGCCTCTAAGGGCATCCCATCATATCATCTCGGCCACTGCGGGCAAAATCATCAACATATACCAACTAATCAGGTGGTGGTGCGTATATAACGTCGTAACCTTTTCCCATATCCCATATACATATAATATATGCGTATATAACGCTATCTGGTCATGGGTCAATGTACATGTATAAATGCATGAAATGCGTTAGAAATACGTTAATAAGATTTCTCGTAATGCCATAAAATCAATATGCCTTTCGAATAAACTTTATCAAATACGTATTTTTCTGAGACCCATGAACAGAAAATATAACAATAATTCACATGGGAAATCAAGAATATAGACACCCCTAGTATTTCTATGAATATAGTCATTTATGAAAGTTGTATATTTTTCTCGTTTCATTTGTATTATTTTGATCATGCCATTAAGAAAGAAGGGATAGCCTTCACATACCTAGATTAGGGAAACATCCGTATGATATTCTTGGAAAAGGTTGCACCATACTCCTTTAGACCCGCAAAATTTCACGTTGCTAATGTGCTAAGAAAGCTCGTTGGTTGAAGAAATCACGTTGTAGTGTCTTTGTAGGAACTTGTAGGAATTGTAGGAATTTGTAAGAAATTGTGTTGCTAATGTGCTAAAGCTCACGTTCTTGATCGTAGTGTTGTGTAAGGAATTGTAGGAATCTGATTGTAGTGGTTGAGAATGAAATGTTGTTTGTATTCAAAATCCTAGAATGAAGTGTCTTGAAATTAATATATTAGGTTGCCACCTAATCATAAATGACCAAGAGTTATTTGTTTGGTTAGTGTATTGCTACCACGTGGGGTGGGGGAGGGGTCTTAATCTTATCCTATAACCAATTAATTAATTAGGCAATTTCACGCTACCCGATAATTTTCTAATTACCCACATAATAAAGAATTATCTCAAATTACATAAAATTTTACTTGTTTTTAATACAATTTATACATCGTACTATCATGGTCATATGGTGTCTTGTATGGTACTAGTCCATAAATAGCGAATATTATAGCTCGGACCGTATTTTATCCCAAATCGACAACCTTTAATGAAACTCATTTTCCTTAATTTGTGTACCCTTTATCCTTCATGGCACTTACTTATCGCTTGTTATAAATTGCATAAATATGTTAACCTTAGGATAATCTCATCCCCGAGTCTATGTCGATTAACTGAAGATGAAACTTTTATGTACGAAAATGCGAGATGTAACAATTATCCTTAATTGAAGTCGATGTTACATGTTCTCTCTCTTATTTTTGAACTACTCTTACTTGAAGTCATTATTACTTGTTATGTCTTTCATTTTTGAGCTTATTCTTCCGTTTCGTTGTATTGTTGTCATTCTTGTGTTGATTTTCTTGTCGTACCTCGTGTTATTGTTGTTCTTGTTGCACTCGGTGTTGTTGTGCCGTGGGATATATGTTGTTTTTGTATTGGAAATGTTGTTATGGAAACATTATGGTATATGGGCATATGTGGTGCATGTTGTTATATTATGTTGTTGGCACATGTGGGATTTGAGAGAACTGTTGGAATGTTTGCACGTGAATTGTCTGTGATATTGTTACTATTGATATTTGCACATGTAGTGTGACAAGGCAGGCTATATATGTTGGGTTTGTACATGTGGAGATACAAGGTGGTAAAAATTTTATGTGCGTGTGGCGAGACAAGGCGAGCATTTACCTTATTGTTGCGCATACGGCGAGATAAGGGGGGCTATGTCGGGGATGATTTGAGATGGCCTAGGGGCATTGTCATTAGTGATATTTGTGTAATGGTGTGCCTATCTTGTGTGAGTCATATATATTAAGGGTTTTGTTATGTTGTTTTCCTATGCCATTCAGTGTCTCTGATCTTACTTGTTGACTTGAGGTGTGATAGTACACTTGCACAAGCATACACCGTAATCTGTCACTTATATCAATCCAAGAATATGAACCTTGATGTTGTTGATCATTTACATGTATTATTGTTTACCTGCCTTCTATGCATGAGTTGTACTACTGGCACATGAGTTGTCCGTGCGTGTATGAGATATTATCTCTATTGGCACGTGAGTTGTCTATGCGGATATGAGATATTGTTATTGTTAGCACATGAGTTGTCCGTGAAGATATGAGGTATTAATGGTATTGGCATGTGAGTCGTCCGTCCAGTATGTGAGTTGTCCGTGCAGTTATGATCAGTAATGTGGTCACAAGATTCCAAGTGATTAGGGTTCGTGCTTTGGAACCCGTGATTTGTGATTATGAGGTGTGGTACCTCGGGGTAATTCTAGTATGAACCTTGTGTGAGAGCAGTTGATTATTGGATTGTTACTTGTTTGTCCTTACCTGGTTTCACTGGACTTAAACTGTATTCTGCTTACTTTACGGCGTGGTTACCTAGTTGCTCCTTGTTACTAATTGTTGCTTCTAGTTTTCAATTAAAAGTATTCTATTGTCATTCTTACCATGTTTAGCTTTATATTGATATTTTTCCCTATTAATTTTATATTCATACTTGTACAGGCTATTATATCTAGTAGATGTCTTGACTGGTCCTCGTCATTATTCCACCAAGGTTAGTCTTGATACTTATTGAGTACCACTGTGGTGTACTCATACTACACTTGATGCACATTTTTGTGCAGATCCGGGTACTTCGGAGCGCACTGGTCATTCGTTAGCTGATTGCGAGTTACGACGGAGACTTCAAGGTATACCTGCCATTGCGTTTGCATGCCTCAAAGTCACCTTCTGGAGTTCTATATTGTTACTGTTTACTTCCATTCCAGACAGTGATGTATTTGATATTCTTAGTTATTCTTATAAAAGCTTATGACTTGTACTACCAGTTTTAAGATGTTGTATATCTACTTTGGATTGTTGGCTTTGTATAGAAATTTCTGGTTCATGTTTAATAGTTGATTGGTTAAAATCTATTATTAATTCAGTAAGTGTTAGGCATACCTAGTCTTAGAGACTAGGTGCCATCATTACTCCTTAGAAGGGATTTTGGGTTGTGATAATATATGTGTTTTATTTTCAAATCCGAGTCCAAATCGATACTCAAAACTCAATTCTTCATTTTTCAAAAACATGACAAAATTTCTAATTTTCCTCATTGATTCTCAATAATTTAATGGTAAATCTTAGATACAATCATGAAATATAGTTAGAAATTGATTAGAATCACTTACCCAATATTTGTAGATGAAAATCTCCTTCCCAAATCGCCTCCTACCGAGTCTAGAGTTCTAAAACATGATAAAATGATATGAAATCCAACCTCCCAGCACTTTTGTTCAGCTGCATATGTCGCATTTGCGATACTGGGTTCGTATTTGCAACATCGGGTTCGCATTTGCGACAAAGCCTTCGCAATTGCGAGGTTGGTGCTAGCAATTGCGGCATCAGAGCACCAGCACACCAACAATTTTATTTTCAGTCCAAAACATTTTGAATCACGTCTGAAACTCATCCGAGGCCCCGGGGCTCCAAACCAAACATTCACACAAGTCTGAAATATCATACGAACTCACTAGCACGATCAAAACACAAAAATAACATATAGAACTACGAATCGGCCATCAAAATGCATGAATTTCAAAGTAAACTTCATGAATTTCTAAAATTGTAACCAAGCGCCCGAATACTATTAAATCAACTCCGAATGACATCGAATTTTGTAGACAAGTGCTAAATAGCATAACGGACCTATTCCATGTCCCAAAACTAAATTTTGAATGCGATAGCAACAAAAGTCAACCTACGATCAAACTTCTAAACCTCAAATTGCCAATATTTGACAAAACAACACAAATCAACCTACTGACTTCCAGATTCGATTCTGGTCATACGCCCAAGTAAAAAATCATGATAGAATCTACCGAAGCAATCAAAACACAGCTCCAGAGTCATTTTCACAAAAGTCAAACATTGGTCAATATAATCAACTTAGGCTTCTAAGTCAAGAATCAAAGGGTTTGTATCAACCCGAAAGCTTCTCAGGATGAAACTAATCAATCCCGTAAGTCATAAAATCAAAAACACACATGTGTGATGCATCAAAAGGGAAACGGGGTACAATTACACAAAATGACCGGTCGGGTCGGCATATTATCAGGTCTATTTGCCAAAGGCAAACATTGAAGTGTAACAATCCGACCGGTGATTTTGTGTAATTGCACCATGTTTTCCCTTTTGATGCATCACACATGTGTGTTTTTGATTTTACGACTTACGGGGTTGATTAGTTTAGTCCCGGGAAGCTTTCAGAATAATATAGACCCTTTGATTCTTGACTTAGAAGCCTAAGTTAGAAATGGTAACCAAACTTTGACTTTCATGAAAATGACCCCGCAACGGTGTTTTGATGGCTCTGATAGCTTCGTATCGTGATTTAGAACTTGGGTGTATGCCAAAAATTGATTTCGGAAGTCCGTAGGTTGATTTGTATTGTTTTTCCAAAATTTGGCCATTTGAAGTTAAAAGTTTGACCGTAGGTTGACTTTTAGCTATCGAGCACGAAATTTGATTTTGGGACTTCGAATATGTCCTCTATTCTATTTAGAACTTGTCTGGAAAATTTGGTATCATTTGGAGTTGATTTGATAGGATTCAGACATTTAGTTGTAATTTTAGAGATTCTTTAACTTTACTTTAAAATTCATGCGTTTTAGTGTTCGATTCAGAGTTTTAGATATTATTTTTGCGTTTTGATTGCGCGAGCGAGTTTTATGATATTTTTAGACATGTGTGGATGTTTTGTTTTGGAGTCTCGAGGGTTCAGATGAGTTTCAGACATGTTTCGGAATGGATTGAACTGAAAATGAATTGCTAGCGTTGCTGGTTCTCAGTTATTGCTGCGAGCACCAACCTCGCAATATTGAAGGTGATAGTTGGGGGCTCAGATGTCGAAATTTCCACTTCCCCTTTGAATTTACGACCTCAGATGGCATTAGGCTTGGTTCGCATTTGCAAACAATTGTTCGCTTTTGTAAGATTTCCAGCTTCACAATTGCAAATGTGATCCCTCGTCTGCAATTTGGAGGGTTCGCAAATGCGAACCCTGTGTCGTATATGCGATATCCGCAGCTGGACAAAAGGGCTTGGAGATGAGATTTTTCAACATATTCTCTCATTTTAGAACCCTAGACTCGGTAGGAGGTGATTTGGGGAGGGGAATTTCATCTAAAAATTTTGGGTAAGTGATTCTAATCTATTTCCAACTATATTCCATAAATATATCTTAGATTTTATCATCAAAATCATGTGAATCAAAGTGAAAATTTGTGAAACTTTGTCATGTTTTTAAAAAAAATAAGAATTTGAGTTTTGAGAGTTGATTTGGACTCGAATTTTGAATCTAATCACATATATGAACTCGTGGGGCCATGGGTAGTTGAAATCTACCATTGGACCTGGGTTTTGACCGGGCTAGCCCCATGTTGACTTTTGTTGACTTTTTGAAAAAGTGTAAAAATCATAGCTTTATCTATTATAATTAACTTCACTTGCATTGTTTGATGATATTAAGTTGATTTTTGTTATATTTGAGCATTGTGGAGGCAAATTTTAGGGGAAAAGCTATTTCCGAGGGATTGAATTGGCCTAGTTGAGGTAAGTATCTTACCTAAATTTGTGTGAGGGGAACTATCCCTTAGGATTTGAGATTTATGGTGTCATTTGTGTTATGTGAAAGACGTGTACGCAAGCTGACGAGTGGGTACACGAGTTGTATGTGGTATTTAACCGGTTTAGGCTACTTACTTTCCATGCCTTAATTGAATTGTTATATCATGTTCTAAATTCTCATAGTCAATCTACTTTTATTTATGCTATTCTATCATCACATGCCTTAAATGACTTTATTAATACTTGTTCATATCTTACTTGATATTTTGCTCTTATACTTTAGTTGAACATGTTGCCTCTCTCATTGTTACATGTTATCTCTTTCATTGTTGATTTATCATTATTTGAAATTATTGTTACATGTTATCCCTTTCATTGTTGATTATCATTTTTTGAAGACATTGTTACATGTTATCTCTTTCATTGTTGATTATCCTTATTTTAAGTCATTGGTATAAGTTATCTCTTCTAATGTGAGTTACTTTTATTTAGTATCGTGGTTACACATTACCTTTCTAATTGTTGTGTTATTGGTGTTGAAGTTGTGAAAGCTATTATCACATTAAGGCGAAGTGTTAGTTGTTGAGACATCATTCTTGTTGAGAATTTACATTCATTGTTATTGTTGATATTCTTGTACACATTGTGGTGGAGCCATGGGCTATTGTTGTGGAAACATAGATATTATTGATTATTGGCATGTTGTGACATATGAGCACTTGTGGTGCGAGTTGTTATTGTGATGTGATATTGAAGAGCATGCGGCGGTATAAGGTGGGACTTATTTGCATGATGCTTGTAAGGAAATTATGTGAAGCCACGTGGTGCCATAAGGTGGGATAAAGTGCGTGTTGCTATTTCAGGCAAAAAGTTTTTCAAACCTATTTAAATGTAAGGCTCACGCGACGGTATAAGGACAGGTTGTGATTGAAATTGAGAAATGTGAATACAAAGTTGTACTGTAACGACCCGACTAAATATTTTGAGCTCTAGCATGTCGTTCACTGGTTTGAGACCTTGAGTAGATTCGCTTCAAGTATTATGACTTGCACGTGTAGTCGGATTAGATTTTCGAAAAGATCAGAGTTGGTTTGGAAGAATAATTCTCAATTCGGAAGCATTAAGTTGGAAGAGTTGACCAAGGTTTGACTTTTGACTAAATGACCTCGAATTAGAGTTTTGACAGTTCAATTAGGTCTGAATGATGATTTTGGACTTAGGCGTATGTCGGATTTGAATTTGGAAGTCCGTAGGTGAATTTGATGCTTTTTAGCAAAAGTTGGAAGATTGAAGGTTTAAAAGGTTGATAGAATTGACTGAGAGTTGACTTTGTTGATATCATATCCGGATTATTGTTCAGGGAATTGTTATAGGTCCGTTGTATCATTTGGGACTTGCATGCAAAATTTGAGGTCGTTCCGGGTTGATTTGGTATGGTTCGGCATGAGTTTTTAAAGTTTAAATGTTCATCTGTTCATTAGGCATGGATTTATGTGAGATTCATAGTTTTGATGTTTTTTGGTGTGATTTGATGCCCCGAGTAGGTTCATGTTATGTTTTGGGATTGATTTGTGTGATTGGACGGGGTCCCAGGGACCTCGGGTGTGTTTCGTATGTGTTTGCATTGTGTCGCGCCCTTATTTGATGTTTCAGCGTCGTTTATTTTGCTATAAAGCATTCTATATTGGGCAAACGACCTTTTATTTGTGATTTTATTGAATCATTAGATCCGTATCGTAATTACAGACCCATAGCAATAAGAATCATCGAATTTTGAGGTCGTATGAGAGAGTTATGCCCATTTCCATGTCGGAAAATATTGATGGTTTCTAGGGTGAATCTTTGTTCCTCGTAAACGTGAGAGAGGTTCCGCGAATGCGAAGAAAGAATTATGGGTTGACCGGTCAGCGGAAAAATTTGCTCTTCTCGAACGCGAAGGTGTCCCGTGAAGGCGAAGAACAAAAAATCACCTGGGCAGACCGAGCACTTTAGTATTTTGAGCATATCTTGAGTTCTAGAGTTCCGTTTGAGGTTATTTTCATGACATTGTTCTCGTCTCAACAAGGGGGTAAATATCTGTCCTTTATTTTAATTTTTTCCATGAAGGAAAATTTGTGGATGCAATTGGATTATTTTCTTGATATATAATATATAAGTTATATTTAATACTTATTTTCGATAATTTTTGGAATCCAGACACGTGGGCTCGGGGGTTGACTTTGTTGACTTTTCGAGCAGAGTTGGGAATTTTTACAAATTGTTAAATTACAAGTATTGGAGTATATTTTTATTCCTTTGCACATTGTTTGATTAGTTTCTCATCATTTGGCATCGGTTTGTGGAGTTAGAGAGGCGTTGAAGCTGGTTATCGAATTTCAGAGCGAGATAAGTCTCCTGTCTAACCTTGTGAGGGAGGAACTACCCCGTCGGTATTAAATTGTTATGTGCTACTAGTTGTGGGTGCTACGTATGCACGGGGTGACGAGAGTTCGTATGTAGCTAAAAGCATGTTTATGTCCGGGTAGACTTAGAACTTTATCATGTAATATTTGAATTATTTGGACTCAATTTTCTAGTTTAATAACTTGAATTTATAATTGTATTGATTCGGGTATATATTAGGCCGAGCTTATCACCTTGAGTTTCTTAGCGAGATATTTGATAGACAGTAAAAAGATCATGGCTAGTTTATGCTCCCGTGCCTATGTTGCAAACATGTGGCTCGTAATTCGATAAGTTTCTTCCTTTCTTGTGGATCGGGCCGAACGCCTCGACAGTATATTCAGATGCATCTCTGGTTCGCGCCGGTCGACCCTCGGCAGTGTACACTCCACTCTGGATTGGGTCGTACGACCTCGGCATAATCGTGCGTTATACCACTAGCAGTCCGAATATTCCCGAGATCCCCCTTCTATTAAGGCCCGACATTTTATATGGTATTCATTATCCGTTTGAGATTGCACTTGATATTTCAGATCTGTTGAAATGCCACATGAGGTTTGAGAGAAGATTTATATCGTTAAATGAAATTTATGGGGAATTATGTTAGTTACAGTTTTTCTCTCACTACTACTGTTGTGCTTCATATCTTTTATGAGTTATCATATTGATTTTTTTGGACCACTAGTAAGTGTCGATGTCGACCCCTCGTTACTACTTCTCCGGGGTTAGGCAAGATACTTACTAGGTATACGTTAATTTACGTACTCATGCTATACTTTTGAACTAAATATGCAAGATCTGACAAGTTCATTTGGTGGCCATCTTGGCGCGTAGGCGCAACTATTGAGGGGACTTTATGGTGAGCTGCTTTTTATGGTACGCATCGCAGTCCACAGAGTCTCTATCTTATTTATTTACTTTATCATGTATATTTTATATTCCAAACATATGTTGTATTATTACTGCACTCTTTAGTAGACTCTCATGCACTTGTGACACCGGATTTTGGGATTTTTTAGAATTTGTTTGTGGTTTTGCTTAGTATTTACACACTTTTATTATCTATTCTATTTAAATTTTAAGTATTCATGATTTCTAAATGCATTGAATTCTTTACTTAATAAAATTTACGATTTCAAAAATAATAAAAATGAATAATTGAATTGATAGTTCACCATTGGCTTGTTTAACGACTACGTTGGACGCCATCACGACTTATAGTGGGAATTGGGTCGTGACAATTTTGAACTTTGGTTCAGTACGGTTCAATATTTCTTATTTGGTTCGGTATGATTTCGGTATGGTTTTGATTTAAAACTTATCTTCGAGAGGCTACAGGGATGTTAGGAGCACTTCCCTTCTTGATTTCCTCATCGTGTAATTTGATTCCATTGAAGCTTATGCCTTCATTTCCTTCCTACTCATTCTTATATGATGTTGACTGTTTGTTATCAATTGGGCATCGAGGAGTTGTAGTGGTAATGCAGACATGGTGCATGATGTTTCTTCCTGCGTATTAGGGCAGGCTATTATCATCGCCTTGCGGAAGTTCTATCATTTCAGCCCACTATTAGTATTGCCTATTGTTCTGAGGCTATGCACAAATTATTATGATGTTCATGCGTTGTTATCGGGCAGTATTGGTGTAATGGTAGGGTGTTTATTTACATGTCAAGGCAGTGAATGACTCAAAAGGAGGATTTCTCAGTGCATGGTTTAGAGGTTTGACATTTAATTCTAGCGGAGGAAAGGCAATCGGACTATGGATGTTCAAGCCTTGGTTGACGGAGTAGCGAGACTTAATATTTTCAGACATGGTGTAATTCTCATTTGTGATGTGGTGTCGTCATCCTTGTTGGCACGCATTAAGGATCATTGGTGTTATGGTCTCCTTTGATTTGGCTTCGGGGCGGTTGTCAGAAATGGTGGTGTATGGCGGCTTCATGGTCAAATCGGTTTTCTAATGTTGATGGCTCGAGAGAGATGATCTTTATTGAGGCTTAGATTTGGTGGAAATTTATCTATTCGAGTGCTACAAAGGATTGTGATCTGAGGCAGTATTTTTGCAGCGAAGGAGGGGGAAAGATATGATGGGGGTGTCTCGCGGTGGTTGAATTTCTAACAGGTCAAGTATGAACATCAGAGGCCGAGAAGTCGCTTAAGGAGATGGTTTGACCAAAGTAGGAGTGGCAGAGTAGCGTATGGATTTTGTTGTAGGATAGCCATATGATTTGAGAAAGTTTGGAGCGATTTGGGGATCATGATGGATAATGACTAAGCCTATGCATTTCATTTGGGATGATCGCTGCTAAACGGAGAATGCTTGAATATGACGAAAAGGAGATTGATGAAGTTTCTAAGAAGAGTTCTGCCTTCTATCTAATGGGATGCATATGCTACGATGTGAGCTTAGATCACTTGAAGAAGATGGTACGACTGTCAAGAGGTCGAGTGTGCGATTGTGGATGGTAATTCGGGATGTGTTATTATTAATGCAACAAGAACTTATGAGAAATTTGGCTAAGCAACGGTGGGAGATCATGGAACTGAGGAGGATGAGTCATTGTGGGTTCTGGACTTATGTAATTGTGGCTTAAAGCTTAGTATGGGAGCCTACCATATACGATTGGGTCATGTGGTTAAGTGCCTTGGTAGTATCGGGTTATCGGTACAATGGTGGATCAATTATGACTAAGGAAAGAAAACATCAAAGAAAATTCGGGCAAAGAACGTGATGAATGTGTGCTATATTTCGCCTTATCGATTCATGTGCAGATTTTGGGATGACTCAGACTTTATGCTCCTTTTGGATGTGATGTACAAGGAGAAGAATTCATCCGGTTGATTCTTTGGGAGTGTTCATATGCTAAAAGCGCACTAGAGTTTGTTTATATATTCGGGACCAAGTCAGAGTGGGTGACTCTCAATGGTGGTTCTTGTGGGCTCAAGAATTTAAGCGTGGTGTCTAAGGATTTTGGGTTCGTATGTGGTTGAAGATCGGGATTTTGCAGTATAGTGTGAAGTATACTTGGGGAATTTCTATGTTATCATCGGGTCTGCAGTGCAGTGTTGGAGAAATGGGAGAAACAGCTTCGAATTCGTGGAAGGTCATTCAAAATGGGTGTACTAGTTACAGATACTATTGTATACATGAGGAGAGTAGGAGATGGTTTGTAGGTATTGAGACAATGTGATCTAGTGATTTGGGTAACTCGAGATGAGTGTTGTTTGAGTTATGTTATGTGTTTGAATAGAGCTATTATTATTACGAAGGCAAGTCAAGAGTAAATTGGAAGAAGTTAGGCCAGTTAGTAATGGTTTGAATCAGCATGGTTGTGGAAATGATCAGTTCCTCCAATGTGTTAAGCTATACAGGTGTTTCGTGGTTGTACGTGCGGGCTTGAAAACCTTCGTAATTTGATTGATTTGGAGGTATTTTATTCTGATGGTTTTGGTTATGTGTAAATGGATCCTGGAAGAGTTATGACGGTTTAGAACACGACTTGAGTTCTAGATCCTTTGCGGCTATGGGAAGTTGGTTATGTGTCGGTGTTCTTCTTCTAAAATGAGTTGAGTGAAAGGTTTTAGCAGATGAAATATTTATTCTACTAGTGGTTCAGGAGTTATGATGAAATTCTTGGACTTTCGCGTAGCAGCATGATAGGTGCAGTGAGCGGTATGAAATTTGAATTTGAGGATCAAGGTTATGATCCAGTTTTGATAGGAATGTCACGAGCTCAGAAGAGATGGGGAGAGATTTCAGAAGTTCAGAGTATGTTGGCATTATTTTTATGTCACCTGAGAATGGTGTTTTGTGGAAGAGGCATTACGTATTGATTTATGGATTCTTGATTTGCATTACAATAATAGTATGGTTGGTAGCCATGGGCAGATTTTTCTACCAGGTGCCAAAGGTCATGAGAGTATATCCCACGTGAAGATCGTATACGTGTGATGTGTTAGTCATTTGATTGTTAGAGGTTGAAATCAAGTATGGAGATTCTGGTACTGTCGTGAATGAGAGAGTTTATGCCTGAGAGACACTTTATCCCTTTGGTTGTGGACTGTGGGAGTCTGTTCCGGATTGGACGGTTGCTGGTATGTGTCATGAATAGGGTCATTGTGGATCTTTATAGGGTTGTTGGCCCAGTATGGGGTGATCGGAATCGACTTGAGGTCCGTTGGTAGATCTAATGTGAAAGTATGCTCTACATCAGGTCGGATGCGTTCATTCAGCATAGCATTGCTTATGGAGGAGTCTTCAGATGTTGGATGTTATTGCTGTCGTCAGCTATTCTATGTAATACTCTATTATGCTATGTAGGGTTAGAGACAACTTGATTATTCGCACATGTGTTGTGGTCCCGTGTAGTTGGTGGTGTTATATGAGCGATATGACTCTCGAGATGCAGGTCATTTATTGTACCTTAGTCGTGCTTGGATTTTGTAGCACATGGCGCTATCAATCTTCCCAGGGTTGTATTTATGAACTTGGCGTGCTTGTGGTTGATATTCAGGCATTTTGTGGGTACGAGCATTATGGCTTGATGGGTATTTCCTTATTGATTGTCATGTGTGGATCGGGTGGCACACTGCCATAAGGCATGATGTTTGGATTGGGTTGCATGCCACGATAGTGTCATATTTGGATCGGGTTGCATGCCGTAACACTATCATGTTTGGATCGGATTGGATGCCGTATCGTTATCATGTTTGTATCGGATTGTACGCCGCAACAGTATCATATATGGATTGGGTTGCATGTCGCAACAATGAGGTGTTGAGTACGGTTCCTTATACTTATTTTGTGTACCTTGTTTCTTATCTCTACGATAGGTTAATTGCATCCATTGGGCCATTTTATTTCTTACGCGGGCTGGATAGTTCTTTACCTGAGTTCGTTTGTCCTTAATTGGTTATATTCGAGTTGTGGCTTGTTGGTGCATTGACGACGTTGTATGAGATTTTACACGGTGTTTGAGGTGGCTTACTTCTTGAGCAGCTTGTACTGGGTGAAACGAGGTTGTTGGACCTGAAATTAGTGCAATCAGAATTATATAATGTATATTAGAAGGAAAATGTAACTTATAGGTCCAGAATCAGGCAATGGTTCTTGTCAAGCATAGAGACTCCATGAGTTATTTATTTGATGGGTGGTTATGAGTTCCTGCACATCTATTGTGAGGGTTGAGATCGGATTTATATGTGTTATGATGTATGCTACGGGCATATGGTTTGTGAATTTACAGCTATTATAGTTGGAGGATGTTATTATGAACATACGAATTATGCGGTGCATTGTGTGATTTCACCATGGGTGCATGATCATGTTTTGATTCAGCGTGTTGAGTTTGATATAGTGTTCGTATATTAGGATCAGACCTGGTAGAGAATTCTGGATGTTGGGATTTGGCTCTAAGGCTTGTGGGCTAAGGTAGAAGGAAGGATCTTCAGTCTGGCTTGAGCTAACATGCTCATATGGGTTGTGGTGGCATGAGTAGGTGCACGAGGTGTTAAACAGTGATTTTGGGCAACTCTGGAACGGTTCCTGGCACGTTCGAGGACGAACGTATATTTAAGTGGGGGAGATGTAATGACCTGACTCATCGTTTTGAGCTCTAGTATGTCGTTCAGAGGTTTGAGACCTTGAGTAACTTCAATTCAAGTAGTATGACTTGCATGTGTAGTCGGATTAGATTTTCGGGAAGATCAGATTTGGTTTGGAAGAATAATTCTCAATTCGGAAGCTTTAAGTTGGAAGAGTTGACCAAGGTTTGACTTTTGAGTAAATGATCTCGGATCAGAGTTTTGACGGTTCCGTTAGGTCCGGATGATAATTTTGGACTTAGGCGTATTTCTGGATTTGAATTTGGAAGTCCGTAGGTGGATTTGATGCTTTTTAGCAAAGGTTGGAAGATTGAAGGTTTAAAAGGTTGATAGATTTGACCGAGAGTTGACTTTGTTGATATCGTATCCGGATTATGGTTCAGAGAATTGTTATAGGTCCGTTGTATCATTTGGAGCTTGCATGCAAAATTTGAGGTCATTCCGGGTTGATTTGGTATGGTTCGGCATGGGTTTTTAAAGTTTCAAAGTTCATCAGTTCATAAGTCTGAATTGATGTGAGATTCATAGTTTTGATGTTGTTTGGTGTGATTTGAGGCCCCGAGTAGGTTCGTGTTATGTTTTGGGACTCGTTTGTGTGATTGGACTCCCAGGGGCCTCGGGTGTGTTTCGGATGTGTTTGGGTTGTGTCGCACTCTTATTTGATGTTTCAGCGTCATTTCTTTGGGTATAAAGTGTACTATATTGAGAAAACGATCTTTGATTTGTGATTATATTGAACCATTAGATATGTATCATAATAACGGACCCATATCAATAAGAAACATCGAATTCTGAGGTCCTATGAGAGAGTTATGCCCATTTCCGTGTCGGGAAAGATTGATAGTTTCTGGTGCGAACCTTTGTTCTTCGCGAATGCGAGAGAGGTTCCGCAAATGCAAAGAAAGACTTCTGGGTTGACCTGTCAACACAAAAATTTGCTCTTCGCGAACCCGAAGAACAAAAAATCACCAGGACAGTGTCTTAAATGGGCAGACCGGGCATTTTAGTAATTTGAGCATATCTTGAGTTCTAGAGCTCTGTTTGAGGTGCTTTTCATGGCGTTGTTCTCGTCTCAACAAGGGAGTAAATATATGACCTTTATTTTGATATTTTTACATGATTACGTTCTTTGTTTATTATTTTTATCCGTGTTTGGATGGTAGAAATTGGGGGTTTGAGCCCCAAAGTTGAGAAATGGTAAATCCTTGATTTGAGGGGCAATTCGTTGATGAAATTGGATGCGTTTCTAGATATATACTATATTAGTTATAGGTAATATTTATTTTTGATAATTTTTGGAACCCAGACGCGTGGGCCCGGGGGTTAACTTTGTTGACTTTTCGAGCGGAGTTTGAGAATTGTTACAAATTGTTAAATTACGAGCATTATAGTATATTTTGATAGCTTTACACGTTGTTTGATTAGTTTCGGATTGCTTGGCATCGGTTTGAGGAGTTAGAGAGGCGTTGGAGCTGGTTATCGGATTTTGGAGCGAGGTAAGTCTCCTGTCTAACTTTGTGAGGTGGAAACTACCCCGTAAGTATTAGATTGTTATGAGCTGCTAGTTGTGGGAGCCACGTACGCACGAGGTGACGAGAGTCTGTACGTAGCTAAAAGTATGTTTATGTTCGGGTAGACTTAGGACTTTTGTCACGCCCCAAACCTGGGGGCGAGACCGGCACCCGGTGCCACACTTAACATAGCGTACCAACTTGCGACTGAGGGACTCTTAACATACAATGTCTTACTTTGGCCATGGGGCCACATTGCAACACCATTTGCGAAGAAAAATATAAAACAGAATGGAAACTAGCTTTGACTAAACATCAAAATAAAGCTGGGCCGACAAGGCCGTCATAACTACTACAGCTGACAAACCAACAAAATATACATACGAAGCCTATAAGATTAACATGCTGCACTAACTGACAGGATATATCTACAAGCCTCTACTGATGGATGCACTGTGATCAGAATAGGGCCCCGACCTACCCATAACAAATATATATACATACAGAAGATGTACACAAATTCCTAGACTCGGTAACTCCGAAGGACGTGTAGCTTACCGATCAGGCTGAACTCAGGCAACACCTACTGAGGAGGTCTACCCATCTGTCTATCTGAACCTGCACGCATGAAATGCAATGTCCCCAAAAAATGGATGTCAGTACGAAATAATGTACCGAGTATGTAAGACAATAAAATAACTTAAAGCTGAAACTGAACTGATAATATGATAACTGAAAGTAACTGGGAGTCAAAGATGATCTGGAGATATACTTACCTATTGATACTGTCTCAACTCCTTCAATATAGTGAGTAAAATAAATGTCCGGCCCTATAAGGCTCGGTACGTGTAACTGCTCGGCCATAGTAGCCTCGCTCATAGGCGCTCGGCCATACTAGGCTAGGTATCTCAGCCATTTTGGGCTCGCTCATAGGCACTCGGCCATAGTAGGCTCGGTATATAAATTACCATCTGATCAGAGGTTGCCCAATAGGGGCCTGTCCATCAATTATAGCTCGATGGTGGTGAAAGTAGTGTAATACTCTGTGTGTGTGTGTGTGTGTGTGTGTGTGTATATATATATATATATATATATATATATATATATATATATATATATATATATATATAGAGAGAGAGAGAGAGAGAGAGAGAGACCCTCTGCTCTCTTGACTAGAAGAAAACAATACTTAACTGAATATAAAGTCCCGATAAGGGAGAATACAGTAACTTATGAGACTAGGATAATGTACATAAGTTCAGGAATACGAACTTCTCTTTATGTCTCCTTATCAAACTCATGTAGTTACGGGATCATGCCTAAATGAAGGAAAGGTTTAGCCTTAGCATACCTTATCACAATCTTTCCAATAACCAAGTTGAACTAGCCTCTTCTCATCTTAATCTATAACAACGATAATAATACTATCATTAAGCTAGGAAGGGTACAACTGTCGCACAACGAACGACAAGCTTATTTCGTATTAAAACGGGCAGCATCTCCCTTCTAATCCTTACTTCCTCCACATTCAAGATAACACAAAAAACACAAAACCACAATAATATAAACATAATTTTCCAGCCTTATATACACCACAAAATACGACAAAATAGCCCAACATACCCCAATCTCTCCATACACAAAATGACCACTATAGTAGTGTCAAACAACCCAAAAATGTTACGACGAACAACTAGACCACCACCATGAATTTATATGGTGTTTCTCCACACCATTCCTCCTCCAAAACTCTACAAAACAGTAGTAAAACACACATACCAACAACAACACAAAACAATCCACAAAATAGTCCGCTACAAGTGAATAACTCGAACTCAAAACTTTCAATCACCGTCCCGTGAGTTCTTACAAATATAAAACGACTTGCCATGCATTTACAGTAGAGAAAAATTGATGAAAGAGACCAGTAAACTTACCTTATTTGTTGGATAACTCTGCTCCTATCTTGGTTCTTCAAACTCTAGGTTTTACCTCCAATTAGAACTTTAAAGGGAGAGAAAATCAAATAGGGTTTGTGGGCAATATTTGGAAGGATATTTGCAGAGCATATGTCTGGTTATTATGACCTATTATCAGTCTAATATAGGAAGGAAATAAGCCTTTAAAAGGCCTCTTTGGATGACCCGAACTGGCCCATTTTTTGTGTTACGCCTCGCAGTATTACGTCAATGTTAGGCTCCGCAGTATTATATTACGACGATCTTATACCCTGTAGTATTGTACGTTGAATTTGTCATAAGATAAATGACATCAGTTCAAGGATAAGATTATTTGGAGATTATAAGTATTATGCTCTTTCAAACAAGTGACGAGTAAATACATGAAGGTGAGAGGGTAAGCAAATCGAAGAAGATGAATTTCGTCGAAGTTTGGCAATTTGGGAAAAAAATACGGTCCGAGTGATAATACCCGGTACTTATTGTCTAGTGCCATACAAGGTACTACATGACCATGATAGTATGATGTATAAGGTGTATTAAAAATGAATAGTATTTTAAGTAATTTGAGATAATTCTTAATTACGTGGGTAATTGGTCAATTATTGAGTAATGCAAAATTACCTAGTTAATTAAGGAATTATTGGGTGATTAATTAAAGAACTGGATAAGGTTAGACCCTCCCCCACGTGGCAGCAAGCCACCCCAAGATTCATGACTCTTAGTAATTATATTATGTGGCATGATTAGAGATGTGAGATTTGGCAAGTCTTAAGAACGTGAGTCACATATCCATTTAATAAAGGAGAGCCATTGTAAGTCTTAAGAACATGAGAGTCACATATTCATTCTTAAGAACATGAGAGTCAAATATTCATTCTTAAGAACGTGAGAGTCGCATATCTATTCTTAAGAACGTGAGAGTCATATATCAGAACGTGAGATTTGGAAATTATAAGGGAGTACGGTGCAATCTTTCTCAAGAATATCATATGGATTTTTCCCTAGTTCGATCCGCCATTACGTGTTTTATGCAAAAGACGTGTGTTAGATCTACTGTCAAGAGAATCGGCTCAGGTATGTTAAGGCTATCCCTTCTTTCTTTTTGGCATGATCAGTACGATACAAACGAAATGAACAAATGCATAATTTTCATAAATGACTCTATTCATAGAAGTACTAGGGGTGTCTATATTCTTGATTCCCCATGTGAATTATTATTATATCTTCTGTTCATGGGTATCAGAAAAATACGTATTTGATAAAGTTTATCCGAAAGGCATATTGATTTTATGATATTCCGAGAAATCTTATTAACGTATTTCTTATGCATTTCATGCATTTATACATGTATTTTGACCCATGACCAGATGGCGTTATATACGTGTATATTATACGTATATGGGATATGGGAAAAGGTTACATCGTTATATACACACCACCACCTGATCAACTGGTATACGTTGTTGATTTGCCCACAGTGGCCGAGATGATATGATGGGATACCCTCAGAGGTTTGATAATGTTATGAACGCATATACCTAAGCATGGTATGACATTTATATGTATATGCATGACATTGTAAATATTAATGATTCACAGAGTTATTCAGACTTACATGTTGAGTCTTTTACTCCATGTTTCTCTCATGTCTATTGTTTACTGATTTTCATTCCTTACATACTTGGTACATTATTTATACTGATATCCCTTTTGCCTGGGGACGCTGCGTTCTATGCCCGCAGGTCCCGATAGACAGGTCGAGAGTCCTCCAAGTAGGCTATTAGCTCAGCAGAAGGTGTTGGTGCGCTCCATTTGCTCTGGAGTTGCTTATTTTGTCAGTGTGATTTAGACGTGTATTGTTTGGTATGGTGGGACTCTGTCCCGACCTTTATGACAATTATTTATTCTTAGAGGCTTGTAGACAGATGTCATGTACGTAAAAGATTGTATGGCCTTATCGGCCTATGTTCAGTGTACGAATGGTTATTTTGGTCTTATAGGCTCGTATGTCTTATGTATAAGTTGGTATTTCACGTTGTATTCTACTTATCTCACGGTAGCCTCTCCGGCTCAGTTATCTATGATAGTATGATATGAAAAGATACATTATGTTGGTACACGGTTGAGTAAGGTACCGTGTGCCCGTCGCGGCCCATCAGTTTGGGTCGTGACAAAAGTGGTATCAGAGCAGTTCTTTCCTAGGGAGTCTACAAGCCGTGTCTAGTAGAGTCTAGTATATGGGTGTGTTGTGTACCACACTTATAAGCAGGAGGCTATAGGGCATTTAGGACTGCCAGTCTTTCTTCATACTCTATATCGTGTGATAGAGCTTAGTTGTAAGAACTCAATTTCCTAAACTCTATCTTATTCATAATACAACGATACCTACATCTAGAAAGACGGTTGGTAAGAGATTGCAGGTGGCTGCGAAAGAGTTGAGTCAGAGGAACTCGATTTTGCATAATGCTTACGATGTGTAAATGTAAGGTCTTCAGTAGATCATGTGTGTACTAAGACGTGTAAGCCTCTTGATAAGGAGCCTTAAGACAAAGAATATCTATCCACTCCAACGGTGAAAGGCAATGAGAGATTTAGAAGATAGATACAAGCTTCAACAAGTAAAAAGAGCAAGATGAGAAGGGTACGAGGTACCCAATTAATGAAGATTATCGGTATTTTCAACTCCGATAGAAAAATATAAGCATTGTGAGTTACCTTCAACAGTAACAGAGGTATGTAGAATTGGCCACACACATCTCAGTTATACCCTATTGGGGGCTAAATATTGCAAATGTGCTAATAGATCTCCTTGTGAGACACCCAGATGGTGCATTCTAAAGTAGTACAGCCAGATATGAGTACTACAAAGATAGGCACTGGAATCATGGAAGGGATAAATATTATCTTAATGTGGCTCCCGTCTTTAGTAGAGAAAGAATGTTAGGCAACCCAGAGAGCCAGTAGATGGAGCAAGGGGAGCTAAAAGCAAAAGAATGTCTTGTTCGAATTTTCAGAATAAAGTAATAAACAGAAATGTTAGTAGGGAAATAAGAAGAGAGTTAATGAAGCATTATGAGTAAAATATGATACATGGATGACAACGGTAGATCAAAAAGATGACAGTATTACAGAGTCTATAGTCAAGTGAAGGAAAAGACGAGAGGTGACAGGCCTTGAGACAACAAAAGAGTATAGGCCATAAAAGTCATATCCTCATTTCGAAAAATAAGTTTGTCACTCTAATGCGACTACCAGAAGGAAACGTTAGACCCCAGAATAATAGAAATCAGTATGGGTTGGTGAACAGGAATTAGGGACTGAGTGATTTGATAATGGTTAAAATGATAATTTTAGATTTCGTTCCGGCGATAATAGAATGTACAACAGAAGAATATTCATGAAAAATTCAGAGAATAGTCATTCAGGAAGACGCTTCCCTAAAGTAAGCAATGTGAGTAAAGTTAAGCTTAAGGGACTGTGTGTGCCAGTTATACTAAGTGTCGCCCTCGCGAGTAAGGAAATTTACTATCCTTGGTACAGAAGGATTACCGCAAGGCGAGTGAGGGTCATTGATGATGTGAGAAGACGCCAAAGATGAAGAGGTAAAACATCTATAGGTAGATCGTCGTAGCGCTAAATCTTAGTACTCCCCTAAAGGGGGAATATGGAGTGATGTGGCTTTAAATCAGAACTAAATAGTTCTAATAATTATGGAATGATAAAGAAAGAATGCGATAAAAAATGAAAAAGGAATGAGCTTGCACTTATCCAAATCCTACAGATATGCTACGATTCCAGAACATTATGCAAGCACGACGTCAAGGAGAGGAAGTAAGGGTTTTTGCCTGAGATGTTATTGATACATAAGGAGCCAGTGCGATATGTAAGTTAAGAGAAAGGAAATAACCCAAGAAAGATTACGCGGAATATTGATATGAGAATGGGCCAACGAGTAGTTAGTAGTTGATTCAGGAAGAGCCTAGTTATGGCTAGACAAGATGATACAGACACATCAGTAGATCGTGCAAGATAAACATACTAAAAACCCAATATAGTGAATTCAGTCTCGCAGATATGACATTGTGATCCTTGAGAAATATTCAGATAGGAGTTGGGATAGTTAAAGGTGTCGTATGAGTGTTATGGAAATAAAAGAAAGCCCCACTGGGAAGACAGTCAAAACATCAGTTCCGAAGCAACCGTACGAGCTCATGAGTGTGGAGGTAAGTAACTAAGGATAATTATAGGTGAGTACGAACATCAAAAATTCTATCGGGAATGCGATGTAATAAGCTCGCAGCTTTACAAGAGTCAGAGGGTCCTCCCTAAGTAATTCAGTGAAAGACTAGCTGAGGAAATAAGGAAGAAGGTTTCAACCTAAGCATAGTATCTTGAAGAAGAAATGGTTATGTAAAACTAGTCTCATAACAACATTGCATGCACTCCATAAAAAAGTGGCACCTATCGTGGCAAATGAACAGGAAGAAGAAAAAAGAATCAAAAGTAACATTCGAAATCATATGAGTTGTACGAAAATTCCGGCATGCGTGGGAACTAAGATAAGCTAAGTATGCATGCAACAAGGGGGCAGAAAGACCAGGAAAAGTAATAGCTTACGTTTAAAGAAAGATGAGAAGGAACGAAAGGAATTATTCGATCAATGATCTAGAGTTAGTCACGTTATGAACAGACTTAAGATTTCAAAGTATTGTCCATGCAACATATATGTTGACTATCATACAGCCGTAGAAGACTCCGGTATAAGTTAAAAGAAAGAATTGAGTCCAGGTCATAGACAAAGGATTGAATCATTAGAAGATTGTATCATGGATATTCCATAGCGCCCATGAAAGGCTAAAGTAATAACTAATACTAGGAGCCATAAATCGGAAGATAGCTTAAGCCTACATAAAGGTTGATCAGAAGGAAGAGGAAACTAAAGATTTACATCAACCAAGTAAATCATGAGTCTGATTATTGGACGCGGAAAATTTCAGGAATCGTGATTGAGAACATAGCAGAATCACCCTTAATATCAGAGGTGCAAGTATTATAATAGAGCTTCAAGTTGCGGATGTGAATTATACCTATGTGGAATAGAGGTAATGAAAGAGATAGAAGATATGATGCGAGATTACGACGAACGACCAGCCCACCACCCTGCATTTATGTAATATTTCTCCACATCCTTCCTCCTCCAAAACTCCACAAAACAGTAGTAAATTATGCAGCCCAACAGCAATACAAAACAGTCCGCTACAATTGAATAACTCGAACTCACAGCTTCCGATCACCATCCCGTGAGTTCTTACAAATATATAATGACTTGCCATGCATTTATAGCAGAAAAAATGGATGAAAGAGAGCGGTAAACTTACCTTATTTGTTGGATAACTCATCTCCTATCTTGGTTCTTCAAACTCTATTATAAGTCTAATATATGAAGGAAATAGTCCTTTAAAAGGCCTCTTTGGATGACCCTAACTGGACCATTTTCAGACTCTCATTTAAGCAAGTAGGTGACACACCTACTTGTCACCTAACAGCATGCGCAGTCTTGCAAAAATGTGGATATCTCTCTACTTCGATGTCGTATTGACAAAATATTTAATGCGTTAGAAAATAGACTCATATATATTCAATTTTATGGGTGGTATATTAGGAGAAAAGCACACTTACATTTGACCCAAAATTCAGTAAAACTTATAAATGTAACTTGTGATGACTTTCATCGAGTTTTATTCCACAACTCGCTTGACTTCAAAACATTACACATGAATATCATACGACTAACATAACTCATAACATAACCTCCTTATCATGTTAATCACCCTAGTCTCACCCCAAAAGTATATGTTATAACATTCTTAATTTGTCGACTTTCAACGAAACATTATTTCTTCAATTCCTTTAGCTTCTGAACCTTCCAACCCTCTTTGTACTTATTGTTCATGATCTTCAATATTTGTAACCTCCGAGGTGACATGATTAACTTACTTTATATACTTTCAAAGATGATATCATTTTTGGTACTACATTAGTTTGCTTACAACGCACTTTTATGTATGAAAATATAGGGTTTATCATGTAATATTTGAATTATTTGAACTCAAATTGCTAGTTTAATAACTTGAATTTATAATTGTATTGATTCAGGTATATATTAGGTCGAGCTTATCACCTTGATTTTCTTAACAAGATATTTGATAGACGGTAAAAAGATCATGGTTACTTTATGCTCTCGTGCCTATGTTGCAAATACGTGGCTCATCATTCGATAGGTTTCTTCCTTTCCTATGGATCTGGCTAAATGCCTCGACAGTATATTGATATGTATATTTGGTTCACGCCGGTCGACTCTCGGCAGTGTACACACCACTCTGGATCGGACCGTACGACCTCGTCATAATCGTATGTTATACCGCTAGCAATCCGGATATTCCCGAGATCCGCCTTCTATTGAGGCCTGGCATTTTATATGGTATTCCTTAACCGTTTGAGGTTGCACTTGATATTTCAGATTTGTTTAGATGGCACATGAGGTTTGAGAGATTAATATCGTTAAAAGAAATTTTTGGAGGATTATGTTACTTACAGGTTTTTTCTCACTAATACTGTTATGCTTCATATCTGTTATGTGTTATCATATTGATTTTTTTGGACCACTAGTAAGTGTTGATATTGACCTCTCATCACTATTTCTCCGGGGTTAGGCTAGATACTTACTGGGTCCACGTTAATTTACGTACTCATGATACATTTCTGCACTAAATTTGCAAGATCTAATAGGTTCATTTGATGGCCATCTTGGCGCGTAGGCGCAACTGCTGAGGGGACTTTATAGTGAGCTGCTTTCTATGCTACGCACTGCATCCCACAGAGTCTCTATCTTATTTATTTACTTTATCCTGTCTATTTTATATTTCAGACATATGTTGTATTATTATTGCACTCTTTAGTAGACGTTCATGCACTTGTGACACCGGGTTTTGGGATGTTCTAGAATTTGTTTGTGGTTTTGCTTAGTATTTACAAATTTTTATTATCTATTCTATTTAGATTGTAAGTTTCGATGATTTTAAAGCATTAACTTCTTTATCTAATAAAATTCACAATTTCAAAAATAATAATATAAATAATTAAGTTGGTAGTTCACCGTTGGCTTGCTTAACAGGGACGTTGGGCGCCACCACGACCTATAGTGGGAATTGGGTCGTGACAGGTACCTCCGTTGTGATTGTGGTTATATACGAGGCGACACCTCGGTTGTGATTCTTATTGTACACGAGGCGGTACCTTGTTGTCATTGTTGTTGTTTATCTCATGTTGTAAATGGTTTTTGGTGGGAACACTTCTTGATGTTTTGTTCTTCCATGTTCTATCAGTTATTGTCCGTACATAAATATTGTGGTTCTTTTCAATTGCTTCCTTGTTGTTATCTCTATGCTTACAATCTCTATGTTTGTACATGAACATTATAGGTCATCTTATATTTTAGAACCTAATTCTGCATTTTGAGGTCTCAAAAACCTCATCTTAGCCTTCCTCAATTTACGTGCGCAGTCCGGTGTTCTTCCGTAAGGCTTATATGTTAAAAACTTATAAAAATAAGAAATTTTCCTGAAAAATTAATTTGAGTTGACTTCGGTCAACGTTTTGAGTAAACTGACCCGTATCCATGTGTTGACGGTCCCTGTAGGTCCGTACCGTAATTTGGGACCTAGGCATATGATTTGGTGTCGGATTCGTGGTTCTAGGCATTATTTTTTTGTTTTTATCGCGCGAGCGAGTTCGTATGATATTTTAGAACTTGTGTGCATATTTGGTTTGGAGCCTCGAGGGCTCGGGTGAGTTTCGGATAGGCTAGGCTACGGGTGTTTTGAAACATAGAAATCTATTTTTATGCAGTTTTAGGTGCCTTTTGGTTTCCTTCTTCGCGTTCGCGAAGTCACTCTCACGAACTGGAAGTGTGAGCTGGGATGGGGGATGGTTTGTTCTACGTGAACGCGAGGCCATTGTCACGATCGCGGAGCATTGGGGGTCTGCTCTTCGCGAACACGACAGGCAACACGTGAATTCGTAGAGCTATTGGAGGTGGGCTAGGGATCAGTGGGTTATTCTACGCGGACGCGAGACAAGGCTCGCGAATGCGATGGCTAGGGGGGATAGACCATCGCGAACGCGTGCAATCCTTCGAGAACGCGAAAGCCATTCGGGCTTCTGCACTTTGCGAACGCGATAGGCCCTTCGCGAACACGAAGAAGGCCTGACGCCCAAACCTTAAAACAGAACCAAAACGGGATTTTACCCACTTTTCATAAACTCTCCATTAGAGCTCGGCCTAGGTGCGATTTTGAAGGGAAAACTCAATATCAATTCATAGGTTTGTACTCTTTAACTCACCCATTAAATTCCTAGCCCTAATATTTGTTCTTTCATGGTAGAAAACTAAGGATTTAGGAAGAATTGGGGGGGGGGGGGGGGTTTGCAAATTGGGGATTTAGACCTCAATTTTGGGTCGGATTCCGAAACTAATTGTATAATTGGGCTCGGGGGTGAACGGGTGAATGAATTTTGGACCAAACCTCGAGTTTTGACCTAGCGGGCCCGGTGTCGATTTTTGGCTTTTGGGGGGAAAGTTTGGGGAATCTAAATTTATGCATTATAATTAATTTCTTTAGAAATATTTGATATTATTGAGTCATTTGTGGATAGATTCGAGTGGTTTGGAGGTGGATTCTAGAGGAAAAGCTTTAATTGAGCATTGAGTGGCCTGTGGAGCGAGATAAGTGTTGTGTCTAACTTTGACTTGAGGGAATTAGGAACCCTCGGACTATTTGCTATGTGAAATTCATATGAGCGGCGCATATACGAGGTGACGAGTACTCATGCGCCGATAATTTATCTGTTTTTCCCTGGTTTCCCGTTCTCTCATATTATCTCTTTCCCTGTCTTAATTGTTACATGCTCCAATTGTGTTCCCATGCCTAATTGCTACTTGTTAGACATTGTTTTCTCTTGTTCATGATATTGTTCTTTCCATAGTTCCATTATCTCCTATTATTTTCTTAAGCTGTTTTACCGGTACCTTTCTGCTGTATATTCTAAATTGGTCTTGCTGTGTAGTATTACTTATGTGAACTTTCATGGTGTACAAGATTCCTATTTGTTTCAGTTTGAGGTTTAAGTTTTATGAAAGGATTCTGTGACTTAAATTGTGAAATTTCTATACACATTGAGTAATTAATATTGATATGGTGGGATCAGGTTGCACGCCGCAACCGGAGGAATAAGGGTGATATATGTTGAGGTGGAATAAGGGTGATCTGATACTGAACGATGGGAACAGGTTGCACGCTCAACAGGTGTAATAAGGGTGGATTGTTTGGTAGAATAAGGGTGAACTATGATTGTATTATTTTGATATGGTGGGATAAGGTTTCACGCCACAACACTTTTATTTATATTCATTGTCATTTATGCTACTATGAAGAAATAAGGGATGAATATGAAATGTACGGTGGGATCGGGTTGCGCGCCGCAACAACCTATGTGTTTATGTTTTCCATGAACTGTGTTAGCCTTATGGTATTCTCTTTTGCACTTAAGGATTGGTAATCTTTGAACACTGTTGATATATCTCCGGGTGTTGACGTATCTCTTGAAATTTACTGCTTTCTTCTATTCTGCATTTCCTACCATGCTTTTATTATATATACTGCATACAGGTTGTAGTGTGAGTGACCCGCCTTAGCCTCGTCACTACTTCGTCGAGGTTAGGCTCGGCACTTACCAGTACATGGGGTTGGTTGTACTGATACTGCACTCTGCACTTCCTGTGCAAATTTTGGTGCTGGTGCGAGCTGATCATGAGGTTGGCTGTAGGATTCGCCTGACAGGAGACCCAAGGTAGATCTGCCGGCATCCGCAGACCCTGGCATCCCCTTCTATACATTGCACTTTACTATTTCTTTCATTTAGAAAATAGTTGTATCTCTTTCATACCTTTACTTGTAGAAAAATCTTAGAAGTTCGTGAATTGTGACTCCAGATCCGGGTAGTAGTATGTATATATTGAGGCTGTTATAAATTTCCGCACTCATTTTTAACTCGTTATAGCATATTTGATGTTAATTACTGAAATATGAAAGAATTGACTTAATGATTCTCTAATATTGGCTTGCCTAGCAAGTGAAATGTTAAGCTCCATCACGGTCCTGACGGTGAAAATTTCGGGTCGTGACAATGTTATTAACTTGTTTCATATTACTTATGCCTCTGCTTCCATTACTTCTTGTCATTACGTTTTTATTCTTATTATTATATCCTAGTAGGTGTCTTGTCCTGGCGTCGTCACTACTCTACCGAGGTTAGGCTTGATACTTACTGGGTACCATTGTGGTGTACTCATACTACACTTCTGCACATCATTTTGTACAGATCCAGGTACATCTACTCGTGCTGGACGTTAGTGATCGACTATTAGATGCTTTACGGAGACTTCAAGTTATGCCTGCTCAGCATCCGCAGGCCTCGAAGTCACCTCCCTTTATCTTTATTTTGTGTTGTATTTTCATTCAGACAGTGATGTAGTAGAAATTTTAGTTTACTCTGTAGAGCTTATGACTCAGTTCCACCGGTTTTGGAAAAGTTGTTGTTGAGATTCTATTTTGGAAGACTATATGAGTTTTATAGTCTATTTTCGTATTCCTGTTTATTATTCTTGTTAAGTTATTATAAAATGTTAGGCTTACCTAGTCTTATAGCCTGTTTGGCCAAGCTTCTCAAGAGGCCAAAAGTGCTTTTTTTCTCAAAAGCACTTTTTTCCTAACTTAAGGTGTTTTGGGGGGGAAAAGTGCTTTTGGGAAGAAGCAGCAGCAGTTTCTGAGAAGTAGAAAAAAGTAGCTTCTTCCCAAAAGTATAAGCAAAAGCAGTTTTGACTTTTCTTCTTATCAAAAATACCCTTAACAAAATATACTATATACCAAAATAACCGTTAAACCAAATACTTAGGATAGTAATATATAAATATTTCTTATTATTTTTAGGATATCTTTCTAATATATAGTGACTTTAGGGGTGAATGCTTTTATATTTGTTGAATGATTTTTAATATATTTAACTTATATTAAAAGAATTAAGTACTTTTAAATTTTATTTTTAGATTTTACTTAAATAAAATGAAAAGATTAAATTATTGCATGTAATACTAAAATTTTAAGATTATTTATTTACTTATAATATTAACTATTAAGTAAATCTATTCATGTCCTTATTAGTAATTTGATACTTAAAAGCACTTTCTGAAAATCTTGGCCAAACACAAATTATTAGCCAAATACAAACTGCTTCTCTCCAAAAGTATCTTTTTCAAAAGCACTTCTCAAAATAAGCTGATTTCTCCAGCTTGGTAAAATAGGCTATTAGAGACTAGTTACCATCGCGACATCCTAAGGAAGGAAATTGGTTCGTGACAGGAAGCAACGATAAAATCCAATGATCATTGGATCAATAGAAGGTTTGAACCCTAAGGTGAAGGGATAAGTGTAGACGAACAAATAAACTTCATGATATGAGGTTATTCGTTCGTCAGCACTAGGAGCGGTGACTGGAAAGTCAGGTTTCCAATAACATTCATGGCATCTAAGGGGAGAGGGGCGGGGAGTAAAGGGATAGGTGTAGACGAACGAATAACCTTCACGATAAGTGGTTATTCGTTCGTCAGCACTAGGAGCGGTGACTGGAAAGTCAGGTTTCCTTTAGACTGTGTTTACTTAAGGAACTTAATCACCTCATAATTGTGGAAGGTTTGAATTAATTCCTTGCAAGATAAAACATAGCACTATACTGCAATAATGGCAATCGAAATTGTAGAATTTCAGCACACTCAACAAATGACAGCAAATCACACTGACACTTACTATTGTGCTTTGAAAACTATGCAATATGCAGAAGAGAGAAGGGAGAGTGCTTTCAGATTTTTGGGGTTAAAAAATGAGGTTGAGCCTATCAATTTATAGGGAATGAAATGGTGAGATGTAGAGCAAAAATCCAAAAGGTACATCTTCTATTTCTTATTCACACCATTCAAAAAATTTAACAATCCCCCACATTAATGAGAAATAATCATATTAGTAAATACATGCAAAAAAAAAAGGAGTAATTTCGCAAGTAAGGATTAATTACATCAGGATAAGTATATTTTCCTTTGAACTTTCCATAGTGAACATATGTTGGATATACTCGGTCAATCAGTAGGTTTGATATCTTTAATCCGTCAAACTTTGTTGTATATCTAGACAACCATATGTTATACAATCAACCCTTAACCATCTTTGATTTTCATTGTTGTGTTTGTTTCAGCCATTAACACCGTATGGTTTTATAAGTGCATAGAGAACTGGATGTTGATCCTCAATTTTGTCCTCTTAAAATACCATTTAGCTCCTTTGGGTCACTTATATTTTTCATAATTTTTAAGTACTATTTATATTATATTTTTGTGTTATTGCTCTCTGTCACATGTTTAAAATAGTAATTTTACAATTTAATATTATCTCATGACTTTTTAAAACTATTATTACAGTAATTGTTGTGCAAATAATTTTGTTATGTATTTTATAGTAAATAATAATTTAATTTAATATTATTACAAATATTGGGATAAGTTATTATAATTTTAAATTAATTAATGATTGATTGATTAATCAAAATAACTATTTATATTTAGAATATTTCATATATATTTTACGCAACATTTTAAATAGTATTTTATAATTTTATCATAATTTAGATCATTTTATATTATTTACAACAATAGCATATCATATTATAATTAATTACATATTTTTATATTTCTTTATTCCAAATAATATATTTTTATCTCTTAGTTTACTCTATGTGCATTATTTAATTCTCCAAATAGCATTTCTCTATGATTTAATTATATTTATATTATTGCAATAATAATCATGCTTATTATAATCAGTTATCTTTATTTTTTTGTTAGAATAATATATTTATATTTTTATGCATAATTTACTATGTTATATTATCTGATTTTTCATAAAGCTAACTTTTTATATCTTTGTTTAATATTTTATAAATTATTTTTCAATATAATTACAAGTATTTTTAAAAGAATCCCAATAAAAGGCCATTTTTCAGATTAATTCATGTCATGACCCAAAATCCCTCCGAAGAAGTCATGATGATACTTAGTCTCTACGACTAGTTAAGCTTAACACTTAAAGAATTAATAACAGAATTTATCCAAAAACAACTATTGAACATGAATCATGTATTGCTATATAAAGCCAACAATCCCAACATGATATACAACATCCCAAAACCGCTAGTACAAGTCATAAGCACTACTGAATTTACTAAAAAATCTCTAAGTACAACTGTTCCGGAATACAAAATAAACTGTACAAAATAATTTCAGAAGGTGACTCTGAGGCCTTCGAATGCGGCGACTGGTATACTTTGAAGTCTCCGCAGCAATATCTGATCAACTATCTAATGGTCAGTAAACACCGCAGTACCTAGATCTGCACAAAAATGTGAAGAAAGCGTAGCATGAATATACTACAACGGTACTCAGTAAGTATCAAGACTAACCTCGGTAGAGTAGTGACGAAGTACAGTCAAGACACCTACTAGATATAATAACATGTACAAATATGAATATGAAACTAGCAGGGAACAATATGAAGCTAAACATGATAAGAATGACAAAACTATACTTGCAAAAGAAAAACTAGAAGCAATTATGATCTACAAGGAACAAACAGGTAATAACGCCGTAGAGTAAGATGAATACAGTCAAGGTCTGGTGAAACCAGGTAAGGAAGAACATGTAGCAACCAAATAAATGACCGTTTTCACACAAGGTTTATACAAGACTTTCCCGAGGTACCACACCTCGTCACCAAAGTTCATAAGTCACAGTTCCCGCCTTGTCTCGCCATGTAAGGCCCCATAAAATTTTGCAAAGGAAAAATAATATTTCATGGTACCGGACTAGGCTTACGTGTTTGACTAAATTGACTTAGAAAGCGATTAAGTTCCAATGGTCCGATGCTTGTGAAAGGAGCTTCCAGGAGTTGAAATCTAAATTGACTACAACGCCTATATTGACCTTGCCAGAGGGTAAAGATGAATTTGTGGTATATTGTGATATTTCAAGAATTGGGCTTGGGTGTGTATTAATACAACATGGCAAGGTGATAGCTTATGCTTCTAGGCAACTCAAGAATCATGAAAAAAACTATCCAACACATGACTTAGAACTTGCGACGGTGGTATTTGCATTGAAAATTTGGCGTCATTATTTATATGGGGTCCATGTTGATATATTCACGAACCATAAGAGCCTTTAATATATTTTCAAGTAGAAGAAATTTAATCTGAGGTAGAGGAAATGGCTTGAGTTACTCAAAGATTACAACATCAATATCTTGTATCACCCGGGAAAGGCCAATGTTGTGGCAGATGCTCTTAGCCGAAAATCTATGGGTAGTTTGGCTCACTTGGAGGCATATCAAAGCCCATTGGCCAAGAAAGTTCACCGATTATCTAGTTTAGGAGTTCATCTTGTGGACTCTAGTGAAGGAGGGGTGATTGTGTAAAATAGGGCTGAATCATCACTTATTGTGGAAGTCAAGGAGAAGCAATACAATGATCCATTGTTGGCACAATTAAAAGAGGGGATTCATAAACATAAGACCATGGCCTTTTCTCTTGTCATGGGTGATGGTACACTAAGGTACCAAGGGCGTCTATGTGTTTCAAATGTAGATGATCTCCGGAAAAGAATCATGACCGAGACTCACACTTTAAGGTATTCCGTGCACCCAAGTTATACGAAGATGTATCATGATCTTAAGGAAGTCTACTGGTGGAATGACATGAAAAGGAATGTGGCGGACTTTGTGGCAAAGTGTCCGAATAGTCAACAAGTGAAGGCCGAACATCAACGGCCTGGTGGGTTGGCACAAAACATAGAAATTCTAATATGGAAGTGGGAAATGATTAATATGGATTTTGTGGTAGGATTACCACGCACTCCTCTTAAATTTGACTCAATTTGGGTGATTGTGGAACGACTCACGAAATCAGCATACTTTTTGTCGGTTAAGGCTACCGACACAGCAGAACAGTATACTCAGTTGTATATCAAGGAAATAGTCAGGCTGCATGGCACTCCAATTTCTATCATTTCTGATTGAGGGGCTCAGTTCACTGTGATTTTTTGGAAGAAATTTCAGCAAGGTCTGGGTACTCAGGTGAATCTTAGTACAACCTTTCACCCGCAGATTGACGAGCAGGCAGAGCGGACTATTCATACACTTGAGTTTCTATCATGCTAGCATTCAGATGGTACCGTTCGAGGCTTTATATGGAAGGAGATGTAGATCTCCCATTGGATGGTTCGAAATTGGGGAAGCAGAGTTGATAGGGCCAGACTGTTACACCTCATGTTTTCGTACGTGGAAGTACGCCATAAGTAAATTGATATAAGCTCGAAAATAAGATATTACATTCCGCATTTTCGTACATTAAAGTTTCGTCGTAAACTAATCACATAAGTTCGGGAATGAGAGTATTTTGGGATTACAAGTATTATGTTATTTCAAATAAGTGATAAGTTAATTCATGAAAGTGAGAGGGTAAGCAAATCGAAGAAAATGAATTCCGTCGAAGTTTGACAATTTGGGGATAAAATACGGTCCAAGCTATAATACTCCGTATTTATGAACTAATACCATACAAGGTACCACATGACTATAATAGTAAGGTGTATAAAGATTATTAAAAATAAATAGTATTTTAAGTAATTGGAGACAATTCTTAATTATGTGGGTAATTGGTTAATTATTAAATAGTGAGAGATTATCAAATTAATCATGAAATTAGTGATTAATTAAGGGTGATTGTGGATAAGGCTTGGACCACAAAAACGTGGCAGCCCTTGAATTTGGCAATAAAAGCCATTACATGACTCAGAAGAGACATGGCAAGGTGTCTCCTTATTAGGACATTTAGCAAGATTTGCTTAGCTTTAAGCCTTGAACGTGAATCATACAAAATTCTTTATGTAAGTGGGTTATACAAAATGCCAAAATGCCAAGAAATCTTTTCTTGAATAAGTATCAAGAATCCAATACGTAAGTGCGTGAGACAAATGCAAAGAGCTCGTATGTTGAATAAATGCCAAAGTTCATTCGGCAAGCAATTTATGCAGAATACAAAGCCAAGGACGATAGTCACTCCATATTATACTAGCAACGGAATTTTTCGATTCTAAGAAAATACGGTGCAATCCTTTTCAAAAATATTACACGGAGTTTTACTTACTCCAAATATGTTAAGGCTATCCCTTCTTTCTTTTTGGCATGACTCAAATGATCTATACGAAACGAGCAAATGCACAATTTTCTTAAATAACTATATCCATTGAAATATTAGGAGTGTCTATATTCTTGATTCCCCATGTGAATTATTATTATATCTTCTGTTCATGGGTCTCAGAAAAATACGTATTTGATAAAATTTATCCGACAGGCATATTATTTTTATGACATTCCGAGAAAATCTTATTAACGTATTTCTTAAGGCATATTATTTTTATGACATTTCGAGAAAATATTATTAACGTATTTCTTATGCATTTCATGCATTTATACATATACATTGACCCATGACCAGATGGCGTTATATACGCATATATATGTATATTATATGTATATGAAATATGGAAAAAGGTTATGGCGTTATATACGCACCACCACCTGATCAGCTGGTATACGTTGATGATTTGCCCACAGTGGCTGAAATGATATGATGGGGTGCTCTTAGAAGCTTGATAATGTTATGAACGCATATACCAATGCATGGTATGACATTTATACACATATGCATGACATTATAAAAATGAAATGATTCACAGAGCTATGCAGACGTACACGTCGAGTCTTTTACTCCATGTTTCTCTCATGTCTATTATTTACTAATTTTTATTCCTTACATACTCGGTACATTATTTGTACTGACGTCCCTTTTGCCTGGGGACGCTGCGTTTCATGCCCGCAAGTCTCGATAGACAGGTCGAGAGTCCTCCAAGTAGGTGATCAGCTCAGCAGAAGATATTGGTGCACTCCATTTGCTTCGGAGTTGCTTGTTTGGTCAGTATGATTTAGACGCGCATTGTTTGGTATGGCGGGACTCTGTCCCGACCTTTATAAAAATTATATATTCTTAGAATCTTGTAGATATATTTCATGTACGTAAAAGACTGTATGGCCTTGTCGGCCTATGTTCAGTATACGAGTGGTTATTTTGGTCTTATAGGCCCGTATGTCATATGTATAAGTTGGTATCACATGTTGTATTCTATTTATCTCACGACAGCCTTCCTGCTTAGTTATCTATGATAGAATGACATGAAAAGATACGTTATGTTAGTACTCGATTGAGTAAGGTACCGGGTGCCCATTGCGGTCCATTGATTTGGGTCGTGACAAAAGTGGTATTAGAGCAGTTCTATCCTAGGGAGTCTACAAGCCGTATCTAGTAGAGTCTTGTTTATGGGTATGTTGTACACCACACTTATAAGAAGGAGGCTATATGGCATTTAGGACTATCACTCTTTCTTCTTACTCTAGATCGTGTGGTAGAGCTCAATTGTAAGAACTCAATTTCCTAAACTTTATCCTAGTCATAATACAACGATGCCTACATTCAGAAAGACAGTTGGTAAGAGATATAGCTGTGGAAGAGTTGAGTCAGAGCGATTCAATTTTTGCAGCATGCTTATGATGGATAAATATGAGGTATTCAGCAGATCATGTCTGTACTAAGACGTGTAAGCCTCTTGATAAAGAGCCTTAAGGCAAGAATATTTATCCAACTTTATGGCGAAAGACAATGAGAGATTCAGAAGATAAATACAAGTTTCAAGGAGTAAAAGAAGCAAGATGAAGAAGGGTACGAGGTACCCAGTTAATAAAGATTATCATTATTCAGGAAAGGAGATATAAGCATTTTGAGTTACCTTCAACAGTGACAGATGTATGTACAATTGGCCACCTCGATCTCAGTTATGTCCTGTGGGAGCTAACAGACATAGTTTAAGAGAAGGACGGGTTATCAGGATCCGGCTGGGGATAGAGTATCCCAAAATAGTGGATTGATTGGCAGAGTTAGTTGACAATTTATGAAGGATGGTGCAAACATGGTAATGGATTTCCTTGTGAGATACCTCGATGGTGCACCCTAAAATAGGACAGCTAGATATGAGTACTACAAAGATAAGCACTGGAAGCCTAGAAGGAATAAATATTCCCTTAGTGTGGCTCGCGTCCCTAGTAAAGCGAGAACGTTAAGCAACCTCTAAAGCCACTGGATGGAGCAAGGGGAGATAAAAGCAAAAGAATGTCTTATTCGAGTTTTCAGTATAAAGTGATAGATATAAATGTTAGCGGGAAACAAGAAAAGTGTTAATGAAGCATCATGAGTAAGATATGATACATGGATGACAACGGTGGATCAAAAAGATGACAGTATTACAAAATCTATAGTCAATTAAAGGAAAAGATGAGAGGTGACAGGCCTTGAGACAACAAAAAAGTATAGGTCATAAAGTCATATCCTCACTTCGAAAAATAAGTTCGTGACTCCAACGCAACTACCAGAATAAAAAGTTAGAGCCCAGAATAATAGAAATCAGTATAGGCTGGTGAACAAGTTAGACTAAACATGAATTAGGGACTGAGTGATTGGATAATAGTCAGCATCATGAGAATTTCAGATTTTGTTCCGGCGATAATAGAGTGGACAATAGAAGAAGATTCATGAGAAATTCAGAGAATGGTCATTCAGGAAGACACTTCCCTAAAGCAAGCAAGGTGAGTAAGGTTAAGCTTAAGGGACTGTGTGTGCCAATTACACTAAGTGTCACCCTCGTGAGTAAGGAATTTTGTTATCCTTGGTACTGAAGGATTACCGCGAGGCGAGTAAAGATCATCGATGATGTGAAAAGATGCCAAAGATGAGAGGGTAGAACATCTATACGTAGATCATCGTAGCACCAAATTCTTAGTGCTCCCCTAAAGGGGGGAATATGGTATGATGTGGCATTAGGTCAGAATTAAGTGGTTCTAGTAACTATGAAAATGGTAAAGGAAGAATGTGATAAGAATGAAAAAGGGACGAGATTGCACTTATTCAAAGCCTAGAGATATGCTACGATTCCAGAACATTATGCAAACACGATGTCAAGGAAAGGAAGTAAGGGTCCCTGCCCAAGATGTTATTGATAGACGAGGAGTCAGTGCGAGACGTAAGTTAAGACAAAGGAAATAACCCAAGAAAGACTACGCGGAATATTGATATGAGAATCGACCAACGAGTAGTTAGTAGCTGATTCAGGAGAAGCCTAGTTATGGCTAGACAAGAAGATACAGACAAATCAACAGATCGTGCAAGATAAAAATAGTGAAACCCAACATGAGGCATTCGGTCTCACAGATATGACATCGTAACCTTGAGAAATACTCAGATAGTTAAAAGTACCGCATGTTGAGTATTACAGAAATAAAAGAGAATGCCGCTGGGAAGACAGTAAAAATATCAAGTTCAGAAGCAACCCTACAAGCACAAGAGTGTGGAGATAAGTAACTACGGCCATTAAATAGGAGAGGAAGAACATAAAAAATTCTGCCAATCATACAATGTAATAAGCTTATAGTTTTACAAGAGTCAGAGGATCCTCCCTAAGTACTACAACGAAAGACTAGCTGAGTAAATAAGGAAGAAGGCTTCAACCTAAGTACAACGACCTAAAGAGGAAATGGTCATGTAACAACAGTCTCACAACAACATAGTAAGAACTCCAAAGGAAAATAGCACCTACCATGGCTAATGAACGGGAAGTAAAATTAAAAGTAATATTTGAGATCATATGAGTTGCACGAAAACTCTGGCATGCGTAAGAACTAAGATAAGCTAAGTATGCACGCAACAAGAGGGCAGAAAGATGAGGAAAAGTAATAGCTTACGTTAAAGAAAGCTAAGAAGGAACGAAAGGAATTATTCGATCAATGATCCAGAGTTGGTGATGTTATGAACACACTTAAGAGTTTGGAGTTTTATACCTATAGCATATACAGCCGTAGAAGATTCTGGTATACGTTAAAAGAAAGAATTGAGCCCAGGTCATAGACGAAGGATTGAATTGTTAGAGGATTGTATCATGGATATCCCTCAGCGCCCATGAAAGGCTGAAGTAATAACTAATACCAGGAGCCGCAGATCGGAAGATATCTTAAGCCTACATAAAGTTTGATCAGAATTAAGAGGAAACTAAAGAGTTACATCAACTAAGTAAATCAGGAGTCTGATTGTTGGACCTAGAAAATTATAGAAATCGTAAGTGAGAACATTACAGGATCACCCGTAATATCACAAGTACAAGAGAAATAGTACAACAATCACATTCTATAACGGCTCTATGATAAAGCCAGTTAGAAGAGTACCAGCCTCATAAGAAGTCAGTATGAAGCTCTCACCGAATTATGTAAAGAGGTGCAAGTATTATAATAGAGGTTTAAGTTGTGGATGCGAATCATACCTCTGTGGAAGGGAGGTCATGAAAGATATAAAATATGGGATGTAAGATTTTAAGGTAAGTAAGGTAAAGGTAAACAACCTACGAGATACTCAAATACAGAAGGTTGTGAATAGTCCGTACTGCGGATAGAAGGCTAGAAGTGTAGGGATTCAGTATCCAAGAATGATAGTGGCGTCGTCAGTGGCATATCTTCCAGTCGATGATTTCTAGGTATCGAGAGGTCCAGTTAAGAAAGTAAAGAAGAGTTAGAGATGATGTGATGTCTTGCTTGATGTTCCAAAATAACATAAAGAAATCTATGGTGCAATGAGGTTGAAGGAAGGTTGCAAGCAATATAAATGGATATGTGTAGGTCGTAAGCTAAAGTATGGTAAAGCGACAAGATTTAGGAAGACATCAGTAAGTATAAGAAAGGGCGAGTGAGAAGGTGACGAGAAACGGATAAGTTTTCAGGATTAAGCCCGTGAAAACAAGAGGGCTGATGATTTCTCAAAGTTATAGAAAGCTCAGTATAGCCTGAAGGAACTCAAAGGAGCTACTCATCATAAGTAGCATATAAAAGAGATAGAATGCTGCCCTGATAGTAGAATAAGGGTGTAATTGTGGTAGATAAAGGATGACGTTTGGGCCTTCGATTGAGTAATGATTTGAAGAAAGGAATTCATTAATTGTATGAGATTAATTTACCCAAGTAAGGTGAATCAATAATGGATGGACAAAAGTCACAAAGTATGAGATGAGATTAGGCCGTCATTCTTAAGATGAACAGTAATGAGGGAGTATTAAAGGACTTGGATTTATACATATGGGATAAGCAACGAAAGTAACCAGGAGTTTGATATCATACCTAAGTAAGGATAAATCGAGGTAAGGGTTATGGTATAGTATGACCTATCTAGGTGCAGTAAAGTCATACGGATGGATAAACAAAATACGGTATAGCAATATTCGTGAGTTCAACAAAGTACCAAACGAAGAACTTCGGTATACCCATAGATGCCCAGAGGGACATCTTGTCAAGCTCTGTATATGTTTACAAAGTGAGGCCTAGAGATTGGCCAAAAGTTGGAGGAAAAAGGGGAGAAGAGTCTCATAGGCGCACTTACAAGGTCAAAGTCGTATAGGTTGCATGATAAAAGGTAACAACAGTTACGAGATTAGAAGGATACCGACCATAAATCATGGTGTGAGAAAGAGGCCTAAAGGGGGGAATGCCCTGGCCTTTGGAATTATTCACAGAACAGTTGCCTAGATGGCAAGGAGAATACTAAAGTATTCGGAAGGCATAAGTCATAAAAATGATAAGTGCATCAGTCAACATTCGCAGATAAATATTTCAAAGGAGGGAATGATGTTACACCCTATGTTTTGGTACGTGAAAGTACGCCATAATAAATTAATATAAGCTCAAAAATGAGATATTACATTCCGCATTTTCGTACGTTAAAGTTTCGTCGTATGCTAATCACGTAAGTTCGGGAATGAGAGTATTTTGGTATTATAAGTATTATGTTATTTCAAACAAGTGATAAGTTAATTCGCGAAGGTGAGAGGGTAAGCAAATCGAAGAAAATGAGTTTCGCCGAAGTTTGGCAATTTAGGGATAAAATACGGTCCAAGTTATAATACCCCGTATTTATGGATTAGTACCATACAAGGTACCACATGACTATAATAGTAAGGTGTACAAAGATTATTAAAAGTGAATAGCATTTTAAGTAATTGGAGACAATTCTTAATTATGTGGATAATTGATTAATTATTAGATAGTGAGAGATTATCAAATTAACCATGAAATTAGTGGTTAATTAAGGGTGATTGTGGATAAGGCTTGGACCACAAAAACGTGGTAGCCCTTGAATTTTGCGATAAAAGCCATTACATGACTCATAAGAGACATGTCAAGGTGTCTCCTTATTAGGACATTTAGCAAGATTTGCTTAGCTTTAAGCCTTGAACGTGAATCATACAAAATTCTTTATGTAAGTGGGTTATACAAAATGCCAAAATGCCAAAATGCCAAGAAATCTTATCTTGAATAAGTATCAAGAATCCAATACGTAAGTGGGTGAGACAAATGCAAAGAGCTCTTATGTTGAATAAATGCCAAAGTTCATTCGGCAAGCAATTTATGCAGAATACAAAGCCAAGGACGATAGTCACTCCATATTATACTAGCAACGGAATTTTTCGATTGTAAGAAAATACGGTGCAATCCTTCTCAAGATGTCACATGTAATTTTTTCTACTCCAAGTATGTTAAGGCTATCTCTTCTTTCTTTTTGGCATGACCCAAATGATACCGAAAGAAACGAGCAAACGTACAGTTTCTATAAACGTCTCTGTTCATAAAAATATTGGGGGTGTCTATATTTTTGATTCCTCACGTGAATTATTATTATATCTTATATTCATGGGTCTTAGAAAAATACGTATTTGATAAAATTTATCTGACAGACATATTATTTTTATGACATTCCGAGAAAATCTTATTAACGTATTTCTTAAGGCATATTATTTTTATGACATTCCGAGAAAATATTATTAACGTATTTCTTATGCATTTCATGCATTTATACATATACATTGATCCATGACCAGATGGCGTTATATACGCATATATATGTATATTATATGTATATGAAATATGGAAAAAGGTTATGGCGTTATATACGCACCACCACCTGATCAGCTGGTATACGTTGATGATTTGCCCACAGTGGCTGAAATGATATGATGGGGTGCTCTTAGAAGCTTGATAATGTTATGAACGCATATACCAATGCATGGTATGACATTTATACACATATGCATGACATTATAAAAATGAAATGATTCACAGAGCTATGCAGACGTACACGTCGAGTCTTTTACTCCATGTTTCTCTCATGTCTATTATTTACTAATTTTTATTCCTTACATACTCGGTACATTATTTGTACTGACGTCCCTTTTGCCTGGGGACGCTGCGTTTCATGCCCGCAAGTCTCGATAGACAGGTCGAGAGTCCTCCAAGTAGGTGATCAGCTCAGCAGAAGATATTGGTGCACTCCATTTGCTTCGGAGTTGCTTGTTTGGTCAGTATGATTTAGACGCGCATTGTTTGGTATGGCGGGACTCTGTCCCGACCTTTATAAAAATTATATATTCTTAGAGACTTGTAGATATATTTCATGTACGTAAAAGACTGTATGGCTTTGTCGGCATATGTTCAGTGTACGAGTGGTTGTTTTGGTCTTATAGGCCCGTATGTCTTATGTATAAGTTGGTATCACATGTTGTATTCTACTTATCTCACGGCAGCCTTCCGGCTCAGTTATCTATGATAGAATGACATAAAAAGATACGTTATGTTGGTACTCGGCTGAGTAAGGTACTGGGTTCCCGTCGCGGCCCATCAGTTTGGGTCGTGACACAGACCTCGTGCATCAAGCTATAGAAAAAGTTAAGATCATTAAGGAGCGGTTGAAGACTGCTCAGAGTCGTCAGAAGTCCTACTCGGATGTTTATCATAGGGATTTGGAGTTCAAAAAAGATGATTGGGTATTTTTGAAGGTTTCCTCCATGAAGGGTGTAATGTGATTTGGTAAGAAAGGGAAATTGAGTCCGAGGTATATCGGACCGTACAGAATCATTCAGAGGATCGGTGAGGTGGCGTACAAGCTTGAGCTACCACATGAGATGTCACTAGTGCACCCAGTATTCCATGGGTCTATGTTGAAGAAAGTAATTGGAGATTTGTCACTTATTATTCCGGTTGAGACCATTGAGGTTAATGAAGAACTGTCGTATGAAGAAATTCTAGTTGCCATTCTTGATAGGCAAGTCCGAATGTTGAACAATAAAGAAATTGCCTCCGTGAAAGTGCTATGGCAAAACCAACAGGTTGGAGAGGCTACTTGGGAGGCTGAGGAAGAGATGAAAAGGAAGTATCCTTACTTATTTGTATAAGCTATGTAACCTTTCTATAAAACTGTCGCATATGGATTCTTGTATCACTTGTTCAGTAATGTAAAGATGCTTCTTTCTAAATATATTGTATGTGAGGCCTAGTTGGTATTATTATGAGTTATGTTACGTTATTGGATTATATATATGTTTTGAAGGTGTGTTTCCGGGGCTCTATGACAGGTGGATAGGCCCAATTACAGGGGAAACTCTGGCGAAATATTTGAAAATTTAGGGAGTTAGTCAAATTTGGGGCAGCTAGTGTGCGGTATGAAAACTGAGTTGCATAAGATGCTAATAACATATTTTGACCCTCATTCGAGGATGAATGATCCTAAGTGGGGGAGAATGTAAGGCCCCATAAAATTTTGCAAAGGAAAAATAATGTTTCATGGTGTCGGCTCGGACTTTTTGGGTTGAACAATGCACTGGGGGATAAAAAAAAAACTTTGGCAGAAAAATGCGTTTCTGCGGTCCATTATGCGACCGCAGAATCACTCTACGGACCGTATAATGGCCGCAGAGTGAGGCAGGAGAGGGGCAATTTTTGATGCCATTCTGCGGTTCATTATGCGACCGCAGAACAGGTCTGCGGGCTGCATAGTGACCGTAGACCCAGGCAAAGTTTTAGTCAGCTGGTGACACCAATTATGCGATTGCAGACCTTGTTCCGGAGGTTCATTTTTGGATTTTTAAAACCCGATCCTATTTTATTAAATACACACTTTGGGCCATTTTTGAGCTAAAATTTGACATTTTAGAGTGAGAGAGAGTGCCCTAGAGTGAGAAGGTGTTCCTCAATAATTGTTCTTCAATTCGTTCTCAAATTGTGGAAGATTAAGAAGGGAAACTCACTAGGTCTTCATCCTAGAGGTAAGATTCTACACCCTAACCCTCAATTTTGAATTTTTTCTAGAAATGGGTAATTAACAAGATACATTTTGGGCATGGAAGTTGTTTATTTTACATGCATGTGCTATCAAAGGGTGTAGGAAGATTGTTGAGCTAAAAATGGTAAAGATTGGGTTGCGGGATGACGAAATCCTCCATGACAAGACCTTGAAACCTTATGCACACCTAGTGTTTGATAAAATGCTCAAATGAGCTAGAACCATGATCATCTTCCTAATTTTTGGTTCAATTTGTTATATTTCTAAAATAGATTGAAGTTACTAAGAATTTCAGAATATTTTAGAGTTAAATGAAGCATAATTGAGGTATATTGACTAAACTCTTCTTTATGAATCGGAATCCCCATTATCCTTGTAAGTTCCAAGATGTTGATGACAAATCGAGTATTCCGATAAGTTTTGTGATAAAGATATATGTTCAATTCATGTTTCAAATGCTCTTATCATATTGCATTATAAATTGAGGATGTGTTCCAAAAATATGGATTGTGTATGTACATGTTATAATTTTAAGTCGTGATTTATATGGAAGTTATTATGCAAAGTTGTGTAGAGATTGTGATTGTGATACACCTCCAACTGTATATATTGGGGTGAGGCGGCATGACCGCTTTGTGTAGGGATTATGGTATTGTGAGATTGCACCTCCACCCGCATACATTGGGGTGAGGCGGTCCGACCGATTTGTGTATAGTTTTGATATTGTTGTGGCACCACCACCCACATATATATATTGGGGTGAGGCGGCATAGCCGCTTTGTGTAGGTATTGGTATTGTTGATGCATTTCCACCGGCATATATTGGGGTGAGGTGGCATAACCGCTTTGTGTAGGTTCTTGGTACTGTGGTTATACCTCCACCCGCATACATTGGGGTGAGGTGGCAGGGCCGCTTGAGTAGAGTTTTGGTATCATGCTTACACCTCCACCTTCATACATTGGGTGAGGCAGCGGGACCTCTTTGTGTAAAGATGATTACAGAGGATCTCATCTTAAATCCTATCAATGTTATTGATAGCTCTTAATAATCTTGCTCTGGTTTAAACGGTTATCTATATTATTCTATTGCCACCCTGATTCATCATATTCACATTGTATTTTCGAATTCTTAAATTGGTGTTTGGTTTTCATACTAGTACTATTCGATGGTACTAACGTCCCTTTTGCCGGGGGCACTTCATTTTCAAATGGATGCAGGTGGTTCCATAATAGGAGATATTGATCAGTGATAGCAGTACACCTTCTTTCCAGCCGATTTGGTGAGCCCCACTTCATCCCTGGGTTATGTATTTTTGTTCCTGTTTGGTTTGAGGTATAGTCGGGGCCTTGTTGCCGGCATTATCATTGTACTCTTCATTATCTATAGAGGCTCCGTAGACAAAGTGTGGGTTGTATATTGGTGCTGGGGAAGTCAAACTCGTTATGTTGTGTTTGAATTACTATTTTCAATTCAGATTATGAAAAATGTGTGTGAAATTGAGACTTTAAAAATGATAAAAACTATCGGTAATGAATTGGTATTGTAGACATGATCACGTTTTGTCTAATTAATGAAAAATATGTATTATATTCATTCATAGATGAGTTTGGGTAGAAGAAAATCTAACAGGCTTGCTCGGAGCGCTGGTCGCGCTCCTCGGTTTTGGGGCGTGACACGCCACATGTACAAATACTCATATATATAGCCCAACTTGTCACGATGCATGTGCAATATCAATAATAACAATAGCACGGACAACTCACATGCGAACACCTCGACAATCCTCTCAACAATATCACGTGTGCCAAAAACATAACAACATAATATAACAACTCACACCACGTGTGCCCATATGCCATAACATTTCCTCAAAACGATTTAAATACCATAACTAAACATAGCTCCCGGCGCAACAACACTGAGTACAATAACAAAAATAATAACACGAGAGTACGACAAGTAAATCAACCCAAGAATTACAAAATACAAACAAACGAAAGAACGAGCTCACAATGAAAGACATAACAAGTAATAATGGTTTCAAACAAGAATAACTCAACAATGGGAGAGATAATGTGTAAAAACGATATCCAATAAGAGTAACTCAACAATTGAAGGGATAACATGTAACAATGATTCCAAATAGGTACAACTCAATAATAAGAGAGATAACATGTAACAATGATTCTAAATAAAAACAACTCAATAATGAGAGAGATAACTTGTAACAATGATTCTAATTAAGGACAAGTCAATAATGGAGGGAATAACAATAATTTCAATTAAGGTTAAGCAATTACGGAGGAGATAACATGAAAATAAAAGAGGCAACAACTTCAATTAAGGCATATAAGAGTATATTTGGCAACAAGGGTAGGTCATGAATCAATCAACTTTAAATAAGACACGTAAGAGTACATTTAGCAATGGAGGATTAAACATGATAAGACAACTTTATTTTAAGATACTTAAGAACCTAAGTGTCTAAATAGGCCAAATTTCCAAATATAAGCCGTGTACACACTCGTCCCCTCAGGTACATGTCTTTCACGTAGTTCAAATAGTGCAACAAACCAATCCCAATGGGGTAGTTCCCCCACACAACGTTAGACAAGATACTTACCTAAAAAACCATCAATCAACACTCTAAAAATAGCTTTTCCTTTATAATTTACCTCCACTCGGCTCAAATCTAACCAAAATTGACTCAATAACATCAAATAATGCAAGAGAAATCAATTCCAATAATTAACGCTATGATATTTACAAAACTGCTCAAAAGTCAACAAAAGTCAACCTCTGGTTCGCCTGGTCAAACCTCGGGTCTAATGGTAGATTCCGACTACACATGACCCCACGAGTTCATACATGTGATTAGTTCCAAAATCCGAGTCCAAATCGACTCTCAAAACTCAAATTCTTATTTTTCAAAAAACTTGACAAAGCTTCACAAATTTTCACTTTGATTCCCACAATTGTGATGTTAAAACTCACATATAAACATGTAAAATAACTAAAAATTAAACAAAATCACTTACCCAATGATTGTAGATGAAATTCCCTCTTCCGAATTGCCTCCTACCAAGTCTAGGGTTCCAAAATATGAAAATGAGGCCAAAATCCCGTCCCTCAACTTTTCTTCCAGTCGCAGGTATCGCAATTGCGACCTGGGGTTCGCAAATGCGATGAAACCATCGCAAAAGCAAAGCCCTCCCATTCCTGCTGTCATCGCAAATGTGATGAATAGTTCGCAATTGCGAACAGAGGACCTTCACAAATTCGACCAAGAAGATCGCAAATGTGAACCAGCACACCCCAGGCACCCATCGCAAATGCAAACATTGGGTTCCCAAATACGAAACCCAACAGACATGGCCTAACATCGCAATTGCGATCCAAAACTCGCAAATGCGCGTCCTGAGGCACATGTACAAAATCAGCAGACTTAAACTCTATCAACACTCTGCTATGCGTCCGAAACTCACCCGAGCCCTCGGGGCTCCAAACCAAACATCAATACAAGTCTTAAAACATATCACGATCTCGCTCGCGCGATCAAATCATCAAAATAACATCCAAAATCATGACTCGGACCTCAAAACACATGAATTCAACATGAAACTCAAGATCTTCTAAAAACACAACCGTGCGTCCGATTCCTATCAAATCAACTCAGAATGACGCTGAACTTTAAATTGCCAACTTTCGACAAAACAACACAAATTAACCTACAGACCTCCAAATTCGATTCCGAGCATACACCCAAGTCCAAAATCACCATACAAAGCTATTGGAATCATCAAAACACCATTCCGGAGTCGTCTACACAAAAGTCAAACTCCGGTCAACTCTTGCCAATTAAGTTTCTAAAACAAGAATCATTCTTCCAAATCAACCCTAAATCATCTAAAAACTGAATATGGCCACATACGTAAGTCATAATACAAAATACAAAGCTACTCGAGACCTTAAGCCACTGAACAAAATACTAATTCTCAAAACGACTGACCGGGTCGTTACAATTCGGCCCAATAACTAGGCCCAACATCTCAGGCCCAAGTTGAGAGCCCAGCAATCCTAAGGCCTGCTAGTTTAACCCATTTTGACTTGCTTAACCGGACCCTATCAACCCTTTCGATCATATCCATTTATCTCGTAGATCCAATGACTTCAATCTCCCCTTCCCTTTCAAATATAAACTTCATTAACACCCCTAACTCTAATCCCACTTATGTCCTGCTCTCTTCTCTCATCTAACCCTAATGCCCTAAAACCCTAGTCGACATGAGAACCCTCAATTTTTCCTTTCCTTTTCTTGTTCTAATAATCGATTCTTTACTATTTCTGGCACACGTTCTTAGGTACTGATTTATTTATGGTATTTGGCTAAATCGTAAGAGAATCTTTCGAGATTCAAGTCGAATCAACTCCTAATCTGGACTAGGTAAATTTGAAAGGGATATTTTCTTCCTTTATGGACTGATTGCTCAGTCAGTCTCGTATCTCGATTGTTATTTCAAAACCGTGATTGCATATTTTTTCCCTAAGGAAATAAGACAATCATATGCAAACTGAATCCAAATCGAATTAGAGGCAGACAATCACGGTTAGAGGCAGACATCAATCACATCTCTCTCACTCTCACACCCTGTCATTTCTCTTATTTATTGTGGTTATGTCAGAAGATTCTCTATTAGTTCTTGAAGTATTTCTGGATTTCATCTTTGTTCTTGGTTTGTGTTTGGCTGGCTGAAACCCAAGCCCTTCAGAATCTTGTTCATTAACCTTCTCCGATACAAGTATTGCTCGGAGCCCCTACGAGGCTCTCGTGAACTTTGAAGCACCGGAGAACTTAGAGTTTCGTTGGTGACTGAGGCAATCTTTATGTTGCTTATTTCAGATTATGAAATTTCTGGTTTTCTTGTTTATTATCATTACTCTTCTATACTGGTTAGTACTCTTACATGCCTTTTATTCTCTATGTGTGGTAACTCTAGATGCCTCATTTATTCTCTGTGAAATTATGTTGGTGTGTTTGCTACACAAAAATCATGTTCATAGACATCTTTTGTTTGGGTTTTAGTTCTGACTCAAAGGTTGTCTAAATAGTTGGCATGTATAAGAATTACGATGATTCTTTCTCCTGTATTCGCATACCTTTTTACTTGAAAGTTCTTTTGCTTCTTACTATTAAAATGGCTCCCTGTTAACTTCTAAAACATAGTAGCATGTCTGTAAGTTAACCTTCAATCCTTGTCTGCTATGTCACTTGACTTCTATGTTTTGTTTCAATTATTAAGTCTCAGTGTGCATTGAAGCATGTTCATGTTAAGAAAATCCTTAGTTAAATAACCTAATCATTTTCATCAATAATACATCTGTACAACATAATACTTGCTCCTCCTTAGAAATCATGTCTTTAGGAATTCCCATATCGTGTTGTGAAAGCATGTGTATGGGTCCTAGTATGTTTACTCTGATTTATCTGTAATTTTCTTTATCAAGGAAGGTAAGAGATCCCATCTTACTGTTATTCCTGTTCTAGAAGAGTAGAAACCATGTTAACAAGATTTTTTTTATGCACTTGATTGGTTTGTCTAAGTATCTTACTTTGAATTCCATAGAGAGCATACCTCTTAAGGTCATGTATGTCAGCTTGTACTGTCTGAGCATCTTCATATTCAATCGAAAATATGTTTCATTTTATCTGCATTTGATCAACCTGTTTTGAGTAATCTTTCATAGAACACAGTCCTCAAGAACTCTATGCTAACCTCTGTATGACTGTGCATTGATCACTATGAATTAACAACTGTACGAATCTCTTGATGTTAGAAATCTTGTCTATAGGAACCTGTTGCCCAGTTGGCCTTGGTATCTTTAAATTTAGCCTATGTTTGTGCACTAGATAACTTGCCTATATGGATCCCCTATGTCAAATCTACACTTAACTACCTTCTGGCTTCTCCTAAAAAGCAATGAGTTATGTGCCATGGTTGTTTATTGAGGTGTGATTGTTTATTTTTGTTTGGAAATTAGTAATCATACACGTTCAGATCTTACTTTTCTCGCACTCCGTTATAATGTCCTTTGCACTAGAAAATATGCTTATAAGCCTTGAATATGCATATTATCTAAGCTGCTTGTATAGCTTAGAGGTTTGGTCTAGATGTCAATGGTGTTAGTGTATTTTCGGGCTAAGTTGACCCTCTTATGGGCCTGTCCTTGGCTCCCATGCATTGTATTGTTTGCTAATTGCTATCCTTTCATGGGCAGAAGACCTCGTCGCTTCTGGGCTTAACATGTCAAATCGTGTATCAAGGCCTGTAACCAATCTGTATCTGTCATGACCCGAAATTCCCAACGAAAGGATATGATGGCGCTTAACACAACTTGCTAGGCATGCCAACACTTAATTGAAAAAATGGAACAAATCTAGGCTTAAAACGACTTGATATCACAATAAAGGGTAAAGCTCAGTAATGTATAACAAGACTAAACCCAACATTCATCTAAAACCTCCCAAAACTGGTATTACTTAATGCAATGTCTGAAATGAAAATTACACTATTTGTGTCACTCCCCAAACTTGGGGAGGCGTAGCTGGCATTTGATGTCGTACTGGCCCGAGCAAACAACTCTATAAGTCATGATTGTTTGACGAAAACTAGAACATACATAGGACGCCTTGGCCGAACTCATTCTTTCTATAACTATCATCGGCCAACACGGCCACAAATGGTAATATATAACTATAAGTGGGCAAACGTTGTATCAACAAGCCATCATACTCAAAACATGAATACACACGAGTTTTCAAGGCCTCTGACATACTGTACATAATGAACCTGTGTTTACAAAGCCTCTAAGAGTATTTGACATCGAAACATGGTCGGGAAAGGGCTCAGCCTACCCATAAGTCTATATAAAATATATGGCACGATGACTTATAGACTTGGCTGCACTCCGAATAAAGTAGCGTCTTACTGATCCTTCATTGAAAGCTAACCTCGTCTACTATAAGGGCTCATCAAGCTGATTACCTACACCTGCAGGCAGGAATGCAACATCCACAATGTAACGATCTGATTGGTCATTTTAAGCTCTAGTAGTTCGTTCTGCAGATGAGACTTTGAGTAGCTTCACTTCATGTTTTATGACTTGTACGTGTGGTTGGAATTAAATTTCGGGAGATTCGGGGTTCATTCGGATGGAAAATTCTGAATTCGGAAGCTTTAAGTTGGAAGAGTTGACCAAAGTTTCACTTTTGAGTAAACGACCTCAGAATCAAGATTTGAAGGTTCCAATAGGTTTATATGATGATTTCGGACTTGGGCGTATGTTCGGGTTGAGTATCGGGTGGTCCGGGAGCATTTTAGTTCTTATTGTGGAAAGTAGGCAATTCGAAGGTTTTAGAATTTCCTATATTTGGTTTGAAGTGGACTTTGGTGTTATCAATGTTAGTTTGGGGTTCTGAGCTTTAGAATAGGTTCGTATCGTGATTTATGACTTGTACATAAAGTTTGGCGTCATTCCCGAATGTTTAAGTGTAATTCGGACGCGTTCGTCGAAGTTTGAATGTTTCAAGGTTAAAAGGAAGATTTGATCGCCGATTCATGGTTTTGGTGTTGTTTGGTATGATTTGAGGCCTCGAGCAGGTTCGTGTTATGTATTGGACAGGGTCCCGGGTGCATCGGGTGTGTTTAAGATGTGTTTGGGTTGTGTCGCACTCTTGTTTGATTTCTCGACGTCGTTTTCTTGGGTATAAAGGATACTATATTGAGAAAACGACCTTTGATTTGTGATTAGATTGAACCATTAGATCTGTATCTGTAAGGCCTCGTAAAATTTTTTCTAAATACCCGGGGTTGCATGGTGGCGAAGTAGGCTTATATGTTGGGAAGTAAAGGAAATATTTTTTGGCAGAAAAAGACAGTTCTGCAGCCCACTATGCGGCCGCAGGCTCACTCTGCCGAATGCAGAATGGCCGTAGAGTGAAGCAGAAAACTAGGCAAATTTGGATGATATTTTTGCGGTCAACTATGGGACCGCAAAACTGTTTCGCGGGCCGCACATCGACCGCGGAATGAGTATGGGATTTTTCGGAGGGGAGTTCAGCGGCGCATTATGCGATCGCAGAATTGGTCTACGGATCGCAGACTGGTCACAGAATGGGTCAGTTATGCCCAGTTCCGGAGCGCCATTATGCGGCCCATTTTGCGGACTGCATATCCATTCTGCGGTCACTCTGCAATCGCAGATCGTGCTTTGGAGCTTCATTTTTCTGGTTTTATAAACCCGACCTCATTCTTATAAAACAATGTTAAGGGTCATTTTAGAAGGTTCAAACTCACATTTTAAAGAGAGAGGAAGGTGGTCTAGAGTGAGAAGGGGAGTTCTAAGTCATTTGTTCATCAATATTTATTCAAACCTTGAAGCTTTCTCTAGGGTAACTCATAAGGTCTTCAACCAAAAGGTAAGATTCTACACCCTAACCCTTAATTTCGAAATTTAACTAAAAATGGGTAATTAGTAAAGCAATTATTGGGTGTGGGAGTTGTTTATTTTACATGCATGTACCATCTAGGGTAGTGTGGAGATTGTTGATCGCTTTTGGGTAAACTTTGGGTAGTGGGGTGAAAGAATCCACCATAGGAGGACCTTAAAGCCCTAATGCACGCCAAGTATTTGATAAAATACTCAATTGAGTTAGAATTATGAACTCCTTCCTAATTTGTGTTCAATTTTGCTATATCTCTAAATAGATCGAAGTGGCTAGGAACGCCAGAACATTTTAGTAAATTAAAAGGCTCGAGGCAAGGTATGTTGGCTAAGCTCCTCTCTTAGAATTGAATTCCCACGATGATCTGGTAAGTCCCGAATTGTCCATTATGAATTGATTTTTCTGAATAAGTTTGGCGTCGAATGATGTATATATATGAATATGTTCAAATGTGTTCCAGAATGTTCTTATCATATTGTGCTATTACCCGGAAAAGTATTTGAAGTATGATTATGTATTAAAATGTTGTGACTTCAAGTCAAGTCCAAATGAAAGTAATCACATCAAATTGTATAAGAGATCATATGTGCCTAAGACCCTAGTTTGCTCAAGTATGTGTTTAAAGTCTTAATTTGAAAGGCCTTGTGGTTGATTATCCATGATAATGATTGAAAATGGAATAGTGAGCTTGAATTATGAAGTACGACCAATGTGCCAAAAATAATATTACGTTATGGACAATAATGCAAATAAAATGAATGACATGTAAAAGAATATGAATTGAGTGGTAAATACTTTTAATAATAAATGCCTTGGGAGTATCGTTTAGCCACCGAGGAAGGGTAGGTCGGAATAACCTAACCCCTAAACTACATATGCCGGTGTAGGAGTGACTGAGGGGTAAATCCCCGTGTTAATGTGATAAGCCTGTTTCCCCTTATATGGGATGAGATTGGTATGTTGAGATGTTTTTCCCTTAAATGGGATTAGATTATTGCTAGCGAGATGTGATGTGATGTTGATCCACATAACATTGTGGTGAGATGGCTTAGCCGATCGGGCTGAGATCGGACGCCATGCCGCGCACATGGTGGTATTGTGAGTGTACGTCTCGAGGTGAGATGGATTAGCTGATCGGGCTGAGATCGGACTCCGTGCTAAAACACAGTGGTGTATCAGTGCTAAAGATCTACCAACTTATATTACCGAATCCTATTTGAAATTTACCTTTCCCTTGACTTGACACCTTGTTACTGTTTGAGTCTCTTATTGATTTCATGTTTTATTCTCTGTTTACTGTTGCTCGTTCTATTGATAGGGTGGTTAGATTTACATAGTAGTACTATTCCATATGTACTAACGTCACTTTTGTCGGGGGCACTACATCTTTAATGGATGCAAGTGGTTCCATAGCAGGTGGTATCGATAAGTGATAGCAGCCCACCCTCTCTTCAACTGACTTGGAGAGCCCCACTTCATTTCAGGGTCTTGCATTTCTATCCTTTGTACATAGCGTTTTAAGGTAAAGCCGGGGTCTTATTGCCGGCACTGTCATAGCACTCTATTGTTTCCTGTTAGAGGCTCTGTAGACATGGTGTGGGTTATATCTGTTTTTGGGAAGGTTAAACTAAAATGCTTTAATCGTATCATATGTTCCACTTTAGCTATGATTGTACAATATACTGTTTTGAAGACTTGCTAATGACGTGACTAATAGAAAAAGGACTGGTGTTTTTCACATGACTTCTTACTGACTTATTAATGAACTGTATTCTTCTCTTTATTCATGGGTGAGTTGGGTAGAAGGTATTGTAAAGTCTTTCTTGATAGGGGGTATCTCGGTTGAGCACCGGTCGCGCTCCCCGAGGTCGGAGCGTGACAATATCGTAATTACGGAGTCAGAGCAACAAGAATCACTGAATTCCAATGTCTTATGAGAGAGTTATGCCCATATCTGTATCAGGAAAAAATGTTGGTGTTGCTGGTGCTCAGGTTTCGCAATTGCGAATATTTGTTCGCAATTGCGAACATTTGTTCACAATTGCGAAGATTGTAGATTTTTTCCTTGGTTCGCAATTGCGAAATCTGTAGATTGTTTCCTTGGTTTGCAATTTCGAACACTTGCAATTGCGAGGGTCCGCAAATGCGAACCCTATGTCGCAAATGTGACATCTCCACCTGGTAAAAGGGTTGGGAGACAAGATTTTGGAAACATTCTCTCATTTTTGGAAACCTACACTTGGTAGGAGGTGATTTTGAAGAGGGATTTTCATCTACAATCTTTCGGTAAGTAATTTTCTTCGATTTCCAACTATTTTACATGGATTATATACAGATTTTAACATGGAATTAGTGAAAATTGTGAGATTTTTAAAGAAAAATCTAGAAATTATATTTTTGGACAACGAAATTAGACATAAAATTCTGAATTAATTATATATTTGAGTTCGTGATATTATAGGTAAAGTTTATCTTCGAAATATTTCGGAATTCGGGCACGTGGGCCTGAGGGTTGACATTATTGACTTTTCGAGCGGAGTTGGGAATTGTTATAAATTGATTAAGTATACGCATTGGACTATATTTTGATTGATTTGAACATTGTTTGACTAGTTTCGGATCGTTTGGCTTTGATTCGAGGTGTTAGAGGGGCATTGGAGCCGGTTATGGAACTTCTAAATAAGGTAAGTCTCCTGTCTAACCCTGTGTGCTACACAGGGTTAGAGGTGTTATATTCTTGTGTGCTACATGTTGTGGGATCTACGCATGTATGAGGTGATGAGTGTCCATGCGTATGCTAGGATTCCTCATTTGTCTGGGTAGACTTAGGTTTACGCCATGCTTTAATTGTACTATTTGAGTTATCATTGACTATTTAATTCCTTTATTTTTGCGTTACAACTTGAGACTATGCTTGCGTAGAGTGATAGACTCGCTATTGTAAGAGATTTGATGAGCTACTTGATTAGCCATGGAATAATTGTGCTTCCCTTACGAATTTCTCTCGCGTTGTGCGTTTTCATCGAAAAGCTTCTTTAAATTTCATAACTCACACGTATATTCGTGAGTGGGGTCAAGGACCCATTAAAGCTTATTATTCTAATGGGATCAGGCCATTAGCCTCGGCAGTATCATATTCTTATGGGATCGGGCCGTTTGCCTCGGTAGTATCATATTTTTATGGGATCGGGTCGTTCACCTCGGCAACATCATATTCTAATAGGATTGGGCCGTTCGCCTTGGCATTTCCATAAATACTCTTATGGGATCGAGCCATTCGCCTCAGCAGCTTCATGAAATACTCTTATGGGATCGGGTCGTTCGCCTAGGCAGCATCGTGCGTAATATTTGACAAGAAGTTATGGGATCGGGTCGTTCGCCTAGGCAGCATCGTGCGTAATATTTGACAAGAAGCCATCGTATCCGTGAGTTTTCCTGATTTGAATTTACTGTTCAGAGGAGGATTGTACCACGTACCTATATTTGTTTATATTGTTTATTTACCCTGCCTCATATTTATTTACTTCCTACTGTATTTGATTTGTTGGATCACTAGTAAATGTCGATGTCAATCCCTCGTCACTACTTCTCTGGGGTTAGGCTAGATACTTACTGGGTATCCGTTGATTTACGTACTCATGCTATACTTGTTGCACTTATTGTGCGGGTATATATATCTCTGGTGGTCTTTGGGGCGCAAAGGCACGGCTATTGCGGGGACTTCACGGTGTGCGGCATTCCATGTTACGACCCACAACATATGGAGTCTCCATCTTAATTCGTTACATTATCTTATCTATTTTGTACTCCGGACAGATGTTGTATTGTTATTTTACCTTATAGTAGATGATCATGTACTCGTGACACCGGGTTTTGAGGGTTCTTAGTGGATGTTCATTATTGTAGTTCATGTTATTATTATCATTTAACCTTTTATTTTATATTTTATATGGGATCTGGCAAAGAAAATCATAGGTTTCTACGAGTACCAGATTTCACTCTATTTGTTTTAATGGGATTTATGATTTTAAAAATAACGAAATGAGTAATTAAGTTGATAATTCAACGTTAGCTTGCCTGAAGGTGACGTTGAGCGCCATCACGACCTATAGTGGATTTTGGGTCGTGACACACAACAAAAAGGGCGTTAGTACCAATAATGTACCGAGTATGTAAGGCAGAACTGAAACATAACAATAAGTCAATAACAACGAGAGAGATACACGAATCAACTTGAACTTCTAAAGTGCCCTGAGGGCCATGATATGGATACTAATTATACATATATATTTAATGCCTCTCTTTGGGACTATTATCTATATCGTAACCTGACTGCCTAACTGATCAGCGGTCACTGCCCGACCGGCTATAGCATGATGGTAAATACATGAATACTCGATCGGCCGTAGATTGATGGTAAATGTGTAACTACCCAACCGGCCGTAGCTCGATGGTAAATGCATGACTGCTCGACCGACCGTAGCTAGGTGATAAATGAAGATGCATAACTTCCCAACTGGCCGTAGCTCGATGGTAAATGAAGATGCATAAAACATTAAATTATGAACATTAACATCTTTATCGTATGGCTCAATAGAAACTTAGGAACATACTTAGACATGCTTTGAATTATATTTTACAGGAATGAATAATGTAGACATCCTTAACTACTAAGAGTAGAACTATTTATGGAATAACATTACGTTAACGTTTCGTTACTTGGATCATCCCAAAAGAAGGAAGTATTAGCCTTAACATACCTCATAATATCCCGTCTAATACTCAAGCTAACTTAACATGCAACTCCTATGCCTACAAGCCATGAACAATACTATCGTCACAATATAAATACCATAACTTATCGCATTTGAACGATACACTTTATTCTACAATAAAACGGACATCACTTTCCCTATTTATATGACTTCCAACAAGTTATAAACACCAAACAGCCCAAACAACATCAGCAATAATCATATTAAGCCTCCCAAATAGTCCAAAAATCAACAACAATCAACAACAACACAACTACGATTTTCAGAAAATTGTGTAGCACCTATATCACTTGTTTCCAATTCAAACCAACACCATATATGGGAAGAACAACATAAAAAAAAACACACGCAAGCTACTACATCAAGAACCAGCGGAAACCTAGCTTAAATACCTTCAAAAATAGTCCCATACGCACAACACCTCAAACATACTTCCATTTTCATGTTTAACATGTTTTCCTTCAACATCTAGGCTTGCTCTACCCTAAAAACGACTAAAACCAAAGAGATGGGTGAAAAACAATAACTTATAGCACAAAAATCCCCAATATTCAGAGCTCATTTCGTTGCTATGCCTTCCTCAATCAGCCACGAAGAGAGAAAGAGGCGAACTATCGACTAGTTCGGATTCCTAATGCTTGAATCCACTAGTTTCACCTTCTCCATCTTTGATTTGGCTTCCAGACCCTAAGGATATGTTTAGAAGGTTTAGAGAGAGTTTTAGGTCTGATTTGGGTCGAAAACAAGGCTTGGAGACGTAGGCCACAACTTTATATAGCAAGATAATTCTCAACTGACCTTGTGGGTCCCAATTAGAGCTGCTTGTGCAGTCTCGCAAAAATGCTAATATCTCTCTACTCCGATATCGTATCGATAAACGGTTTAATGAGTTGGTAGAAAAACTCAGTGAAATTACTATTGGTAGAAAAGCTCAGTGAAATTAGACATAAATTTCATTACAATTTATGAAGTTAACTTATGACGACTTTCATCGACTTTTATTTCACAACTCGCTTGACTTAAAAACTTACGACACGACTATCATACGGACAAAATAACTAATTAAAGCACCTTATTATCATGTTAAGCACCTCTCACCCCAAAAGTACAGATTATAAGATTCCCAACTTGCCGACTTTCGACGAAACTTATTTTCTTCGATTTATTTAGCTTCTAAACTTTCCAACCCTCTTGGTACTTGCAGTTCCAGATCTTAAATATTTGTAACCTCCAAGGTAACATGACTAAATTACTTTATGTACTTTCAAAGATGATCTCATTTTCGAGCTTACATCAATTGACTTACGGCGTACTTATATGTACAAAAATATGGGGTGTAACAATTTGGTACGAATAAACACTAGAAAGTCTAAAAGATTGGTGACATAAAGGCCTGCGGATGAGAGTGCAACACTACCTCGAGTCTCCTCCATCAAGAATGCTAGTCCATTCTCTGAGTACCACTAGGTCCGATGTCGAAATATGCACAAGAAGTGCAGAAGTGTAGTATGAGTATAACCGACCCAATGTACTCCGTAAGTGTCGAGCCTAATCCTGACGAGGTAGTGATGAGGCTAGGATAAGACACCTACATATTAACTTGTGTAGTTAAATAACGAGAAAATAACTAGATATATAACAAATAAGATGAAAAGAGAAAGTAGTAAGTAAGAGAGCAAAATGCGTAACAAGAGAGATAACAAGTGTAACAACAAAAGAAATAGTACGGGGAATAATGAAAGAAATGACTAAGGTAAACAACCATTTTTACTTTCACAAAAACACCAAACAAGCCTTTCATAACAACTTAAGTCCAAGAGATCGACAAGGCAACCATGAAACAACATAGCCAAATCCTCAATCCTTATAGTAAAAGCAAGGAACGAAAAAGTAACATATCGAATAGCACGGAAGCCCCCATCGTGCAATATCTCTTAACCTCACAGCACGGAATCACCCATTGTGCAATATTTCTCAACCTCACAGAACGGAAGCATTCATCGTGCAATGCCTCTAAACCTCACAATACGAAAGCACCTGTCGTACCATATCTCTCAACCTCATAGCACAGAAGCATCCAGCGTGCAATATCACTCAACCTCACAGTAAGGAAGGACCCATCATGAAATACCACTCATTCTCACCAAGAATACGTAAATCAGTATCGAACAAAGTGAGGAGAAACTACAACATCAACAAGAGTGACTAAATATAACACACCACAAGAGAGATAACCATCACTTTTGCACTAATAGCCAAACCAACATTTCAAGAATTTCCAGCGTCCAATATCTCAACAAGCCCAACATAATTATCAATATGAATAACATCAAAGAATTTCATGATCTATTTAAAGCATGTAACTTATAATACATAAAAGTAACATGACATAAATAAAGCTAGTTCTACCCGCATACTTAACCCATAGAAAATACATATACACTCGTCACCTTGCATATACGCCGCTTCCAACACATATAGCACATATCAAATAGACCAGGTTACATCCTAATTCCCTCAAATCAAGGTTAACATAGACACTTACCTCTTTTCGGAAAAAAATCAACCTTCCAAAATCTCCTTTCCTTTAGCACTAGCCGATAAAACCACACGAATCTGGTAAATTAATACTCAAACAAGATTTAGGATCTACCTTAGTATCAAAAAGGTTCGATCTTTGGCATATTTAGAAAAGTCAACAAAAATTCAACCCAGGCCAGTTGGTGGAAATATGAAATCAACACCAAATCCCAATTACCCATTCATCCCGAGTCCAAATATGTATTTTGTTTCGAGATCCATCTCAAATCAAGGCCTAAATATCTACATTACCAAATCCTATATTTCTACCTAAAACCTTATTTTTACCCTATAAAATCTTAGATATAGGGATGAAAATCTTTTGGAATGTGATGAAAATTAATCAAAAATAATTTAAAGTTACTAAACCTTAAAATTAGGAAGAAAATTCTCTTCAAAAATCGCCTCCCACAAAGTCTAGGCCTAAAAACTGGAATTAAATGAGCTAATCCTGGAATCCCCCATTTTTACCTAGTTGTGGATGTCGCAATTGTGAACTCTTGTTTGCAATTGCTATAATCACAAAAGAACGCAGCAGTTTGCAATTGCAAACCAGACCTTAGCCACTTGACTCACGATTGCAACTAAGGTTTCGCAATTGCGATAATCGCAAATGCGAAGGAAGAGACCATCGCAAAAGCGAGCTAAGCTTCTCAAATGCAAACCTACCAATTCCTCCCCAATTATCGAAAATGCGAGTTAGTACTCGCAAATGAGAAATTCTCATTTGCATAAAGACCATTTCTATTGAAATATCTGCAGGACCTACAATTCCCAACTCTACAAAATCAGCCTGAAACCAATTCGAAACTCACCCGAGCCCCTCGGGTGTTACACCCTATATTTTCGTACGTGAGAGTACTTCGTAAGTCAATTGATGTAAGCTCATAAATGAGATCATCTTTTTAAAGTACATAAAGTAAGATAATCATGTTACCTTGGAGGTTACAAATCTTTAAGATCATGGATAACAAGTACCAAAAGGGTTGAAAGGCTTAGAAGCTAAACAAATTGAAGAAAATAAGTTTCGTCGAATGTCGACAAGTTGTGAATGTTATAAAATGTAGTTTTGGGGTAATACTAGGGCTTAACATGATAAGGAAGTTATGTTATGAGTTATTTTAGTCGTATGATATTCATGTATTACGTTTGAAGTCAAGCGAGTTGTGGAACAAAAGTTGCTGAAAATTAGGTCAAATCTATCTGAGCTTTTCTCCCAATACACTTGTAATTAGGGGATGATCCACCTATCAATTTGAAGGTCTGTGAGTCTATTTCTATATTATTAAACTGTTCATCTATACAACATCTGAGTAGAGAGATATTCGCGTTTTTGAAAGACCGTGCAGGCATCCCCTATGGCTCCTACTTGGTCGGTAACCGACTTTCACCTATTCTTATCTCTTTTTTTGGATGAGATTTGTTCATTTTTCGACCTCCTTCCATCATCACACTCTTCAAACCTCCCAAACAGTTCCCAAAAGGCTCCAAACAAATTCCAAAAAAATACACCATAATACAACATCAAAGTTAGCCAAAGATGAAGAATAACCCCTTTATGGTATTGTGATGTAAATAAAGATGATGGTGAGCTAAGTTAAGCTTGGAGTTAGAAATTTATCTACTGCCTAAGATATGTTTAACATTCTTTTGATGGTATTTAAGGTTAATTACATGTTGGTTATGGTGTTGGAGTGAAAGATTACAAGATAGCACTTTTAAAAGGGGAAGAGATGTTGTTATCTTTTGTTGGGTTATTTTAAGGCTATATATATATATATATATATATATATATATATATATATATATATTATATATATATATATATATATATATATATATGTGGAAAATAACTTGATTATGATATGGTTTCTGTTGTTATGCATTTCTATATGTTTATCAAGTGAGTTTATGAAAGAAACATATGAAGCTTGAGATTAGAAGTGAAGATTAGGTTAAGTCACTTCTATGGTATTGTGTTACCATTGAGGGTTGTTGTAAGCTAAATATAACTTGGATTTCGACTTGAATCCACTGTAGGAGGTAAGTATATTATTTTTTTTGCATGCGCTTAAGGTTATCTTGATGTTGATTAAGTTAAATGGATAGACTAGTCATGAACTAGTGAATAAAGTTGCTAATTGAGGGTAGTTGGAGTTGTGGATTATTTTTTTTGTTATAAATAAATGGTATAAGGCTGGAATCATTGATGAATGACTTTATTATCATATTAATGATACTGTTAATTTAAAGTAAGAAGTCTATAAGGGGTGATATGGGGTATACAGATTCCAATCGGAGCTTGCAGCTCGTCGTGAAGTAGTTGTGACTTGTTGTTGTTATATGGTGTCTTGTTATTAATACTTATATGTTGCTGGATTGCTCTTGTTGTTGTTGTTGTTGTTGTTGTTGGTATATGGTATTGGAGGAGGCCCTTTTTTTTATAGGGGATATGCTTCCGAATTTACGTAAATGAGCTACTAGCTTAGTTACGGACTTAGCCTTTACTCATCACTGATTTTGAATCTCCTTATGCTATGGTAGATTTACTTGAGTTACTAATTTTAAGGCTATCCCTTCTTTTCATTTGGCATGATACATATGATACAAACAAAACAACCAAACGTGCAACTTTCATAAATGATTCTTTTCTTAGAAGTACTAGGGGTGCCTATGTTCTTGTTTCCCCATGTGTCCTATTATTATATCGTCTGTTCATGGGTCTAAAAAAATACGTAAGTTGATAAATTTATTTCATTATATTAACCAAGGGCATGTTAATATTATTACTTTCCGAGAGATCTTATTAACTTACTTCTTATGCATTGCATTCACTTATACATGTACATTGACTCATGACCAGATGGCGTTATATACGCGTATATTATATGTATATGGGGTATGGGGAAAGATTATGATGTTATATACACAAAACCGCCTGATCAGTTGGTATACGTTGATGATTTTACCCACAGAGGCTGAGATGATATGATGGGATGCCCTCAGAGGCTTGATGATGTTAAGTACGCATATACCTATGCATGATATGACATTTATACTCATATACATTACTTTATGAATGTTTCATGATTTACAAAGCTATTCAGACTTACAGGTTGAGTTCTTTACTCCATGTTTCTTTCATGTCTTTGATATACTGCTTTTCATGCATTATATACTATGTACATTATTTGTACTAACATCCCTTTTGCTTGGGGATGCTGTATTTCATACCCGCAGGTCCCGATAGATAGGTTGACAGTCCTCCTAGTAGGCTATCAGCTCAGTGGAAGGTGTTGGTGCACTTCACTTGCTCTGGAGTTGCCTATTTTGTCAATATATTTTGGACATATATTGATTGGTATGGCGGGGCCCTATCACATCCTTTATGACATTTATGTAATCTTAAAGGCTTGTAGATAGATGTCATGTATATGGATGCTTGTACGGCCTATGTTTTGAGTGTGTAAATGATCATTTTGGTCTTATAGGACCGTATGTCACATGTATAAGTTTGTATACCATGTTGGGTTGTCCTATGTCAAGTTTTCTCTTATGTTTAATTTTGGTTATTTCATGACGGCCTTTCCGGATCATTTGCCCATTATAGTATGATAAGAAGGATACGTTACGTTGGTACCCGGTTGAGTTAGGCACCGGGTGCCCGTCGCGGCCCTTGAATTTGGGTCATGAAAAAAGTGGTATTAGAGCAATTCTGTCCTAGGGAGTCTACAAGCCGTGTCTAGTAGAGTGTTATTTATGAGTGTGTTGTGCACTACACTTATAAGCAGGAGGCTATAGGGCATTTAGGATTGTCACTCTTTCTTCTTACTCTAGATCGTGTGGTAGAGCTCATTTGTAAGAATTCAAACTCCTAAATTCTATTTTATTCGTAATACAATGATACCTACATCTATAAAGACAGTTAGTGAGAGATTGAATGTGGATGTGGAAGAGTTGAATCAGAGGAACTCGATTTTGCATCATGCTTCTGATGAGTAAATGTGAGGTATTCAGGAGATCATGTGTGTACTAAGACGTGTAAGCTTCTTGATAAGGAGCCATAAGGCATGGATATCTATCCACCCATATGATAAAAAGCAATAAGAAAATTAGAAGGTAGATACAAGTTTCAACAAGTAAAAGAAACAAGTGAAGAAGGGTACGAGGTACCTAGTTAGTGAAGATTATTAGTATTTATAATTTAGATAGAGAAATATAAGCATTCTGAGTTACTTTCAATAGTAATAGAGGTATGTACAATTGGCCACACCCATATTAGTTATGCCTGTATGGAAGCTAACAAATATAGTCTAACAGAAGGACGGGATATCAGGATCCAGCTAGGGTTAGAGTAATCGAAAATGGTGGATGGATTGTTAGCGTTAGCTGGTATTTCCGAAGGATACTGCAAACATGGTAATAGTTCTCCTTGTGAGACACCCAGATGGCCCACTCTAGAATAGTACAGTTAGATATGAATACTAGAATGTTCATAAAATTTAGAATATAGGCACTGGAATCCTAGAAGGGATAACTATTTACCTTAGTATGGCTCCCGTCCCTAGTCAAAAGAGAATGTGGGGCGATCCGAAGAGCCAGTGGATGGAGCAAGGGGGGCTAAAAGTGAAAGAATATTTTGTTGAAGTTTTCAGAATAAAGTGATACACAAAAATATTACCAAGAGAATAAGATGAGAGTGAATGAAGCATTATGAGTAAGATGTGATAAATGAGTGATAACGGTAAATCAAAATATGATAGAATGATAGAATCTATAGTCAAGTTGAAGGAAAAGATAAGAGGTGACATGCCTTGAGACAATAAAATTGTATAAACCAGAAAGTCATACCCTTATTGTTTAGAAATGAGTTTGTGACTCGAACGTGATTATCATAAGGCTAAGTTAGAACCCTGGAGTAATAGAAATCAGTATGGGCTAGTGAACAAGATACACTGAACATGAATTAGTGATCGGAAGATTTGATAATAGTTGGCAACATGGGAATTTCATAGATCGTGTTCCGACAATAATAGAATGGACAACAGAAAAATAACCTTTAAAGGTCATTCAAGAAGACGTTCTCCTAAAGCAAGCCCTGTGAGCAGAGTTAAGCTTAAGGGACTAAGTGTGCCAGTTTCACTAGGTGTCACCCTCGTGCATAAGAAATTAAGTTATCCTTGGTACATAAGGGTTACCGCAAGGCGAGTAAGATGTCAATGAAGATGTGAAAAGACTCCAAAGATGATGAGGTAACTACGGAATAGTGATGGAAGAATGCGGTACAGGGCGAAATGAATGAGATTCCATTTATTCAGATCGTACAGATATGTTACGACTCCATGACATAATGCAAGCACGACACTATGGAGAGGTAGTAAGGGTTCCAGCACCAGATGTTATTGATAAGTAAGTGTGAATAAACACTTGATACATAAGGAGCTAGTGCAAGAGGTAAGTTAAGACAAAGGAAATAACCCAAGAGAGATTGCGCGGAATATATATATGAGAATGGACCAACGAGTACTTAGTAGTTGATTCAGGAAGAGTCTAGTTATGGCTAGAGAAGAGGATATAGATATATCAATAGATCGTGCAAGATAGACGTAGTGAACCCCCACATAGGGAATTCAATCTTGCAGGTATGACATTAAAATCCTTAAGAAATATTCAGATAGGAGTTTAGGTAGTTAAATGTACTGTATAAGTATTACGAAAATAAAAGAGAGTGCCACTTGGAAGACATTCAAAAATTTTAGTTCAGAAGCAACCCTACGAGTACAAGGGCATGGAGGTAAGTAACTAGGGATAATTATGGACGAGCAACAACATCAAAAATTTTGTCAGGTATATGATGTAATAAGCTCGCAGCTTTACAAGAGTTAGAGGGTCTCCCCTAAGTACTACAACGAAAGACTAGCCAAGGAAATAAGGAAGAAGGCTTCAACCTAAGCATAGTAACTTGAAGAAGAAATGTCCTTGTAACAATAGTCTCACTACAATATTGTATACACTCCATAAGAATGTGGCACCTACCATGGGTAATGAACGGTAGGTTGCAAGGTAAAGTATCGTAGAGCGACAAGGTTTTAGGTAGATAGGAGTAAGGATAAGAAAAGGTGAGTGAGAAGGTGACGAGAATATGTAAGTCCTCGGGATTAAACCCATCAAAACAAGAGAGCTGGTGGTTTCCGTAAGTTATAGAAAGCTCGGTACAGCCTGAATGAACTCAGAGGAGTCTAAGACTAGGAGCAGTTAGAAGAGATGAAATGCTGCCCTGGTAGTAGAATAATGGTGTAATGGTTCTAGATAAGAGGATGACGTTTAGGCCTTTGATAGAGTAATGATTTAGGAAAAGGTATTTCATGAATAGCACGGGATTAGAATACCCACCCCCATAAGATGAATCACGCTGGGATGCTATGAAATACGGTTATTTAAGTATAGTATCGTCCCTAGGTGGATCAAGCAAATCACTTCAAATGTTCCCCGATGCACCGTGAGCCCTATTAACAATGTATTACGTAAGAGGTTTCAAGTTATCAACGGTAGATTATGGATCAACATTAAGGTGAATCAACAATGGATGGATAAAAGTTACAAAGTATGAGATGATATTAGGCCGTCATTATTAAGATGAACAGTAATGAGGAAGCATTAAAGGACTTAGATTTATACATATAGGATAAGCAGCGAGAGAGTAACCTGGATTTGGGTAGGAGACCTCGGTAATAATAAAATGACGTAAAAGTTATGGTATAGTATGACATACCTAGTTGTAGTAAAGTCATAAGCATAGATAACCGAGGCTATGAAACAAGATATATCAATAGTCGTAAGTTCAACAAAGTACCGAGCGAAGAACTTCAGTAAACCTATAGATTCCCAGAGGGATACCTTGTTATAGATCTGTATATGTTCATAAAGTGAGGACTAGAGATTGGCTAAAAGCTGGAAGAAAGGGGATAAAAGAGTCGCATAGGCGCACATACAAGGTCAGTGTCATACAGGCTGCATGACAGAAGGTAGCAACAGTTACGAGATTGGAAGAATTCCGATCACAAGTAGTGGTGTGAGAAAGAGTCCTAAAAGGGGGAAAATGCACTGGCCTTTGGATTTATTCATAGAACAGGTTCTTAGATGGCAAGGACAATACTAAAGTATTCATAGAAGCGATAGGTTATGAGACTGATAAGTGCATGAATCCAAATTCGAGGACGAATGTTCCAAAGGGGGGGAATGATGTTACACCCCATGTTTTTGTATGTGAGAGTACGTCGTAAGTCAATTGATGTAAGCTCATAAATGATATCGTGTTTGAAAGTACAAAAAGTAAGTTAATCATGTTACCTTTGAAGTTACAAATCTTTAAGATCATGGATAACAAGTACCAAGAGGATTGAAAGGCTTAGAAGCTAAACAAATTGAAGAAAATAAGTTTCGTCGAATGTCGACAAGTTGGGAATGTTATAACATGTACTTTTGGGGTGATACTTAATAAGTGTGGATTTTGACCAATTATTAGTACCTTTTTACTTTTGTTTTAGTCTAAAAGTATTGATTTATGTTCCCAGAACTAATGAAAGTGTGAAAATAGCAGGAATGTTGGAAATTTGGGCTCTTATAAAGAAATACGACTAAAAAAGGAGTGTTCCGACTCACATTCAAGAAGGGGCGCATCAAACCAGAAGTGCGGTCTGCAGAGGTATTTCGGCGATCGGAGAAGTAAGTGCGGACCACAGAAATCCCTCTGCGGCCGCAAAACTGGTGAAGAAGCCTAGCAGACCTTAAACAGAGTGCGGACCGCACATGGATTGTGCGGCCGCAGATCATGGTACGCACTTACAAGAGTTCAAAAGCTCAGAGAGTGTGCAAATTACCCAGATTTAAGCCTCGCCTAAAGTGTGGACTGCACAAGAATTGTGCGGCTACAGAAGCTAACTTGCATCCGCAGACCAAATTGTGCAGCTGCAGAATCCAAGTCCCTGGAAGTTGAAGAAATGTGCTGACCACATATGAAATTGTGCGTCCGCAGAACCTCCCGAAGGAAATTTTATCAGAGAATAATGGGCCACATTAAATAGATGGAAATCATGTTTTTAGGAAAAGTTTTGAAGGTCAAGCAGCTATAGCCGTTGTAATATTCTATTATAGGAAATTTGTGATCATTTTGGGATTAAAACATCATAGTTTATCATTTTAATTTTACATTATGATTTTAATTATTATTTCTTCTTTATTTTCTTCATTTTCTACTATGAGTAGCTAGACTTTTACTAGGGTTGTGACCTAATACTAATGTGTAAACCTTATGGGTATTTAATTTAATGCTTGTTTATGATTGGGTGTTGATTATTTAGCCTTGTTTATTCTTTAATTTTAGAATTAATGATTGCAAACATTGATTCATGCCTTTTTGACTTGGTCTTTACTTAAGAAAGAGGGGCCTAGTCTAGGAAAGCTTGGCTAGCAATAAATTGGGCTAATTAAGGATTTGATTAGCCTAATTAAAGGGTTTGAACTAGAGATAGGGGAAACCCGACTTAAGTTCATATCAACTACTTAGCTTGATACCCATTTGGGCTTGAAAAGGCCAAATTGGGCAAAATCACTCTATGACTGAGAGGTATTGATTGAGTAACGTAGAATTGAGAGCTATAATGCACCCCTATCAATAAAACAAGTGTTAACGTACTTAACCCATTAGGCAAACACCTAGGTAAAGGTCATATCCCTAGGCTTTTTAACCATTTGGAAAAAACAACAAAAACAATCATTCGCTTTCTAGTTTCTTCTCAATTGTTTATAATTGTTAGAGATAATTTAGAAGTAGAAAACAAAATCCTTTGTTTGGAAGCGCAATTTAGTTATTTCATTTGCACTCATCAAGCATATACCCTAATACCCATATTCTTCCAACGACTGTTTCTACTCACTATTGACTGCGGATTGGATGTGGATCAATTTTTGGCACCGTTGCTGCTGAGTTAAAACGGTGTTAGCTATATATTTTAGTGTGTTTTTGGAATATCTTATTTTCCTTCCGTGTTACTAATTTGTTTAAGAAATTTTAGGTACAACCATGGCGAAGAATGAGCTCAGAAATTTACCTTTGGGGGAATTGGACGGCGAGGAAGAACAAGTAGATGAGGTACCTCAAGAGCCACAAACCAAACGGAGAGGCCGGGTACCTCATGACAATGTGCACGTTCCACCCCCACATCCACCATGAGCGGTTCCACACCGGATATAGCATAACAAAGGTTATTCTAGTGCAATAGTCCCTCCCCGTATTAGGGCGGGCAACTTCTAAATAACCAATGTGATGCTCACTTTGCTTGAGCAATGGGGTTTCTTTACCGGTGCTCCAACTAAAAATACTTATAAATATTTGAAGGGATTTGTGGATACATGTTAGGGGAGCAAGAAAACTAATGTTTCTGAGGTTGCATTGAGGCTAAGGCTTTTTTCTTTATCTCTATAGGGGAAAGCTCTGGTTGGAATGATTGCCGAACCATTCAATTCACACTTGAGATGAGTTGGCGAAAAAGTTCATTGCTAAGTTATTCTCTCCCGGGCACATGGTTCATTCGGCTCTTGCTTGGCATTCAAGAAAGAGCCGAATGAACCACTACATGAGATATGGGAGCGCTATAGAACATTGGTTAAGGAATGTCCCAACTTCGTTATGACAGAAAACATGATTCAACAAACCTTTTATCGTGGGATCAACACAACAAACCAATGTGTAGTGAATCAACTAGCCGGTGGAAACTTTATGACTATGCCTTTTGCGGAGGAGTGTGAAATCTTAGATGAGATGGCGGAAACATCACCAGCTTGTCAATACCGTGCCAATGTTCCACAAGGTGATCCAAATATGATCCACCTTCACAAAGAATTGCAAGATCATGGGCAAGCCATTGCCGAATTGACCACTACCATGACTCAACTAGCAAATGCCCAACTAAATCTAGTGCAAGCTCCTAAGCAAGTTAATGCTATGGAGGGAGTGAATGTGATGGTGAACAAGAGGAGGACCAAGGGTCCACAAGTGCAAACTCGAGTGGAGAACTATGTGCAAGATGATGGCGGTTTTGAGCAAGATGATTCCTATAATGAACAAAAGGAGGAAGTGGAATATGTGAACAATTTTCAAGGGCAAAGAAACAACTTCCAAGGCCCAAACCAATAACAATGGAGACCACAAAACAATCATGGCAATTGGAATTCTAACAATCAATGAAATTGGCATAACAACAACAATCAAGGAAATTGGAGTGGAAACAACCAAGGAAATTGGAGAGGCAACAATAAAGGTGGATGGAGTAACAATCAAGGCAACTGGGGGTCGAGTTTTCAAAGGCCCCCAATGTATCAACAACCGAGATACCCACCTCCTTATCCTTCCAATGATTCAAGTTCTTCAAATAATGAGATGGGATAGATTGAAAGTATGTTCAAGCAAATGATGGAAAAGAAGGATTGAGAAGGATGTCAAGTTTTGTTTCAATGATGATTCCATGAGAGCTTTTGAATTGTTGAAGCTCAAGTTGACAACTACTCCTATCATCACCGCTCCAAATTGGAGTGTGCCTTTTTAACTCAAGTGTGATGCAAGTGACGTAGAGGTTGGAGCTGTTTTGGGGCAACGTATCAATAAGATTTTCCATTCGGTCTACTATGCTAATAAGATCATGAATAGTGCCCAAGTCAGTTATACAGTGACGGAGAAAGAGCTCCTTGCTATTGTGTTTGGAATTGAGAACTTCCGCCCGTACTTGATGGGTGCAAAAGTTATTTTCCACACAGATCATGCGGCACTTCATTATCTTATGAGAAAAAATGACTCTAAAGCTTGATTGATGATATGGTTACTCTTGTTACAAGAATTTGATATTGACATCCAAGATTGAAAAGGTAGTAAAAACAAAGTGGCGGACCACTTGTCTCATTTGGAGGAAGAGGGGAGGTCGCATGATGGCCTTGAAATCAATGAATCCTTCCTCGATGAGCAACTTTTGGCAATTTCAATGAAATAGGTGCCATGGTTCGCGGACATAGAAAATTTTCTTGTGTGTAGAATCATTCCGGATGAGTTCTCTTCAAGCCAAAGGAAAAAGCTCAAAAGGAATTGTCAAGATTATTATTGGGATGAACCATACCTTTTTCGGATTTGTACAGATTGGGTGATTAGGAGGTGTGTACCGGATGAAGAGCAAGGTGATATTCTTGGAGCTTGTCATTCTTTGCCATATGTGGTCATCATGGTGGAGCAAGAACGGCGGCCAAAGTTCTTAGTTGTGGTTTCTATTGAGTTAGTGAAAAGATGTGATGAATGTCAATGGGCCCGTGGTATCTCAAAGAAAAATGAAATGCCTCTCACAACCATTTTGGACATTGATATTTTCGATGTGTGGGGCATTGACTTCATGGGCCCTTTTGTGAGTTCTTATGGAAACACATACATCTTGGTCGTGGTGGATTATGTGTCCAAATGGGTTGAGGCCATCGCTTTACCCAACAATGAGGCAAGACGTGTAGTGGCTTTCTTGAAGAAGAATATTTTCACAAAGTTTGGCAAACCATATGCAATTATAAGAGATGTGGGGTCACACTTTTGCAACAAGGCTTTTGACACTTTACTTAGAAAGTATAGTGTTACTCACAAAGTCACGACTCCCTATCATCCACAAGCTAGTGGGCAAGTGGAAGTCTCCAGCCTAGAGATAAAGAGTATACTGTCTAAAACGATGAATGCTAATTGGACGGATTGGTCCAAGAAGCTTGATGATTCATTATGGGCTTATCAGACGGCTTAAAAAACACATATCAGAATGTCGCCATACCGATTGGTTTTCGAAAAAGCTTGTCATCTTTCGGTGGAACGAGAGCACAATGTAATGTGGGCTCTAAAGAAGTTGAATCTTGATTGGGATATAGCCTCTAACTTGAGGGTTGCACATTTGAATGAATTGGATGAGTTCTGATACCATTCTTATACGATTTCTTCCTTGTGCAAAGAAAACATTAAATATCTTCCTGACAAATACATTTGGAACAAAGGGTTCAAGGTGGGCAATCTTGTATTGTTGTTTAATTCAAGGTCGAGGATGTTTTCCGGAAAGCTAAAATCCAAGTGGAGTGGTCCTTTTGAAATTATTGGTTTGACACCTTTTGGTGAATTAGACTTGAAGACCAAAAACAATGAAGTATTACGAGTCAATGGTCACCAGGTGAAGCACTACTTGGGCAAGGTTATAGATAGCCATGTGCTGGCGGTCATTCACTTGACTTGAGGGTATTTTGCATCGTGCCGCAACGTTAAATCAGGTGCTTCTTGGGAGGCAACCCATGTTCTTTTCCTTTTTCTTTTGTAGTTATGTGTTATTTGTGTTCTAACTTGATTTGAAGTGTGCTACAAGTATGAGTGTGACTTATAAAGGTGGACAAAAATATGGCTAAGTGTTCAAAATTGTGCGGGCCGCACATTTATATGTGACACGGCAGAAGAGCATTGCGGCCGCACATTTCTCTTGCGGACCGCACATTTGAAATATTAAAAAAGTGTCCAAATGCCAACTCTCTAAAGATTGAGCTTGTTAGAGCGGAGGTTGATCTGCGACCGCACCTAAAAATGTGTAGACCACACATTGAGTTCCGAGATTGTCTACCCAGGTGACAGAGTGCGGACCGCACATGAAAATGTGCGGCCGCACTCGCCTCTTTCCCTTCTCAAATAGTTTTTATAAATAGAGGAATATGACTCATTTTATATTTTTCCCTCTCTGAACAAAACATTGTTGCTCTGTTGATTTTCTTGAGAGATTTTTAACTGTTCTCACATACAACCACCTTTGATTATCCACCCATTGAACTCACTCTATCTGGTATGCTTCAATTTCATGTTAAATATTTTTTTTAGTTTAATTTATAGACTTTTAGTTCATTTTAAGCCATCTATTATTAGAGTTCAACTATGTGTCCATGTGGGGGTAGATATGAACTGGGTAACCATAATACATGCTCTAATGGGTTTGGGTTAGTGAAATTTCGTGTGTTTACCATGTTGCCATGTCTATTTGTACAAGAAATTGAAAAACCTAAGTGGAAAAAATATGACTGTGCGTAACATTCAGTGAAGCAGGGATCTGCAAATGCAAGTTAAAATGTGTGGACCGTAGATTTCCCTCTACGGCCGCAGATCAGCCATATCTCTATCTTCAGAGACTCTGCTTTTTGAGAGTCTAAAGTGAGACCTCACTTGTAAATTATGCAGACCGCACTTCCCTTTTGCGGCCGGACAATAAAATTCTACGCACCATAGTTCTTTTCTGCGGCCGCACACCAAAAATGTGCGGACTGTAGATCCCATTACATGTAGACCTGTGTTATACTCATAACCCTACTGTGCCCAATTATTCCTCCTCTGCCTACATAAGTCCTGAATGTGTTGTATAATGAATTGCAACTAACAATCTTCTTTACTTTGATACAGATAATGGTTCGATCGAGAGGCCTAGGTGACACTTCAAAGGGAAGGGGTGAATCTTCTTGGGGTCGAGGTAGAGGTACCTTGCTCCTTGTCAAGCCTAAGACCATTAGAAAGAAAATCACAGCAGGCAGAGGGAGAGGTGCAGACCTCTCCGAGTCTTGTTCCTATGTCTCATCTAGGAACGTGCCAGAGGGAAACTCAGCCTCTATTTAAGAGGAGCAGATAGCCACTTAGTCGAGGCTGCCAGGGAGATACCAGCTCAGGGATGAGCCTTTTTAATCTCACAGCACTTCCGAGGGGTCGGAGAGTGCTAGCCAGGCCTCTGAGCCATCAGCTACATCAGTCACATAGGCACAGACTATACAGGAGATCCCCGATGATGGTATAGGGGGAGATGGTACAACCACAGGTGTGGAGAGATCAAAGAAGAAGGAGGTCTGGGAGGATAGGTTTGTCAGCTTGGCCGCCTTCACTGATTTTTGTATGTGGTGGCCAGTGAGGTCTTTGATTCTTGGGAGACAGTTCCTATTGAAAGATTTGGAGAAATACAACCCAACAATCTTGAGGCAGTTTAGAGCACGAAAGGGTTGGATGTGGTTCACTGAGAGGGTTGAGGATGCCAAGGAATACCTTATCTGAGAGTTCTATGCTAATGTTGCTCACATAAAATAGGGGACGAAGGTGACCAAAATATGCAACCTCAATGTGAGGTTTGATCAGCATGCGCTAAACGCGTACTTGGGATTTTAGGATGTAGAGCCAATGGAGTATCTGGAGTAATGTGCGATGAATGAGGAAGTATGACCTTGGCTGGCTGAGATAATAGCACCACCAAGGCTACCACTACCATGGATTACCACTGGGGTTCCCATTCAGTGGAACACATTGAGCTTTGAGGCGAAGGGTGACAGACCTTTGTTTGTAGCAGACTGGATCCAAGCCAGAATGAGACTCATCTTCCTATTCCTCAAGTTGTTCTTGTGGCTTCCATCATGGCCTAGTACCCATTTAATGTGGGTGCTGCCATGATGTCGGCCAACATTTACTTGATAGCACGGCAAGCTAGCTTGGCCTATCTTTATCCCAACACTATCACAGAGTATCTCACCGATGCAAAGGTAGAGCCGATATATTTTGATAGAAAGGTGAAGCTAAAGAAGCCATTTGACTGGTATTCACTAATGGATGAGACCAACCCAAACAAACAAATCCAACCTTCTACCACCACAGGCTAGTCTGATACTGAGACATCGAACCTTCCATCCACCTCTACTTAGCCCTCTTCTAGTGTCGCTGCTATGCCTCCGCCATCATCCTCAACTTCTACCACACCCCCTAGGGCAGCCGATGCTCTATCTCTAAGGCCAGTGCCCATGCCCACAACTCCATTATCTACGCTGCGAGTCTCCCAGACATTGGCGAGTCTCAACAATTAGATACAAATAGCTAGTTCAAAGAAGTCTGACTTATCTAGTACTGTTGCAGCGCAGTCAAGTACATAGGCACCACAGGCCTCCTCTACATTGATGAGACGCTCAAGAATATTTTGGACAATCAGAATATGATCATGGACACCTTGGTATAACACGGGTCGATTATTGAGGAGCTGGGAAAGTAAGTGAAGAAGACGAGGAAGTCTAAGGCAAGCAATAAATCAGTGGACAAGCTCAGAAAGGAGGTGACTAGACTTGCCACAGCTAGAGACCTACCCTTTGATATGCTACTTGACCCGCACCAGTCCATTCTAGATCCATCGGTACCATCTGCACTGGTAGAACCAGCTGGCCAGTCTTAGGAGCCAGATCTTGCTGCCGACACTACTGAGGCAGTGCGTGCGATGTTCGCCACTCCCGCCACGCTTAGATTTGACGATGATGAGATACAATTGGCTGATCCTGAGGGAGATGATATTGCTGGGGACACTGAGATGTCCAATGATGGATGGTGTGACAACCTTCTTAAGGTAATGAGTCTATTTTTGTGTTTAGGTAATAATAATAATTGTAGTAACAATGAAAAAAAGGCATAATCAAGTCATTCTCGAAAAAGAGTTAATCATGCTTTATTTGGTACCAACATACTTAACTACGTGCTTATGGTTAGAGACAAGGTTTTTGAAATAAATAGCTCTAGTTAGTGACTTTGAGACTCTTGAGTTGACTTTGGCAATCATCGAGTGGTTTATTGGACAATAGTGATCTTTAAACTTGAGTGTGGTTGTTGTAGGCTCTCGACTCTATCCTCTTTTATGATCTAGTTGCGTGAGGAGTGAGATGAATTGTTGCTAGTCCAAGTATCCATGCGAATGGTCTAGAACTTGCCCCGAATGTTCTTCAAGGCGAAATCCTAAGTTTGCTTGGTTTGAGAAATGATTGTAGTCTTTCCTTGGCCCGTTTAATCTTTCTATTTCCAACCAATGTCGTTATTCCTAGTCAACCCCCTTTGAGCCTCTAGCCTTTCTCATTCGATAACCATGTTTTAAGACTTTACCCCTTTTGTCATGATCCTCTCTTGGCACCCAGACTTTTCTTAGAACTCTTGTGAAATAAGTGGCTTATAGTATAAGTTTTGGGGGAGAGATGAGGAATTTGAAAAAGGTATAAAGGCACAAAAAGAGAAAAGAAATGATCTATATCAAAAGAGAAGGCAAGAGAAAGATAAACAACAAAAAGAAAAATTCAAAAAAGAGAATAAGTGAAAGGGTTGATGAGTTCAAAAGAGGTAATGATCCCTAACATGAGTATCAAAGGGAGAAAAAGAATGAAATGAACAAGAAAGAGTGATGTCAAGTCTCTCCCCAATAAAAAAGAAAATGCCTCTAAGAATTGGTAATTGTGAGCCGAGAATTGAAAATGTTGAGTGCTTAATGAAAGGTGTAATCACTTACCCATATGGTATCATACTCTAATCCAAAAGCCTTCATTATAACTCGAAAGAAGTCATACTTAATTTCGAACCGAGTGAGCTTACATTAGTGGTGATCTACATGAGGGGAAAGTCTATGGTACTTGAAGTCGTACTTGTGACATTCTCTTGTGAGAGAAGATTGATCCTTTCATGGCTCTTAATATTGAGTGATAACTTTTTAAGTGAGATTGGCAAATGGAAAGTAGTAGAGGAAGCGTTTGGAGTCCACCATGACCTACATGATAGAACAAGAGTCCTTGATGAGTAAAGTGAATTCTTGAAGCTCAAATGTCACATTAGAACTATATGTGCATGAATAATTGACTTGTCACCTTGTTGATAATGCATGATTAGTGTGGGTAATTGTTGGTCCCAACTGAGTATGAATGTCTCACCTTTGACTCACTGAAATGACCTTTAACTTTGAGGTGGTGGGAACTAATCTATTTACTTGAGTACAAGCAAAGACTTAAGTTTGGGAGTTGATAAGTGTGGATTTTGACCACTTATTAGTACCTTTTTACTTTTGTTTTAGTCCGAACGTTTTGAATTATGTTCCCAAAACTAATGAAAGTGTGTGAATTGCATGAATGTTGGAAATATGGGCTCTTGTGAAGAAATCCGACTAAAAAAGGAATGTTCCGACTCACAAGGCAAGCAGGGGCGCATCACACAGGAAGTGCGGTCCGCAGAGGTATTTTTGCGGTCGCATAAGTAAGTGCGGACCGCAGAATACCCTCTACGGCCGCAGAACTAGTGAAGAAGCCTGGCAGAATTTAAGTAGAAGTGCGTACCACACATGAATTTTTACGCAATGACAAGAGTTCAAAAAGTTCAGAGAGTGTACAAATGACCAAACTGAAGCCTTGCCTGAATTGCAGACAACACAAGAATTGTGCCGCCGCAGAATCTGACTTGCAGCCGTAGACCAAATTATGTAGTTGCGAAATCCAAGTCCTTGCAAGCTGAAGCAATGTACGGACCACACATTGAATTGTGCGGCGGCATAACCTTTCGAGGGCATTTTTGTCAGAAAATTTTGGGGCACTATAAATAGACGGGAATCACATTTCTAGGGAAAGTTTTGAAGTTCAAGTAGTTGTAGCCGTTGTAATTTTCCATTTTAGAAAATTTGTGATCATTTTTGGATTAAAACATCATAGTTTATCATTATAATCTTACATTATGAGTTTAATTAGTATTTCTTCTTTGCTTTCTTCATTTTCTACTATGAGTAGCTAGACCTTTACTAGGGTTGTTACTCAACCCTAGTATGTAAACCTTATGGGTATTTAATTTAATGCTTGTTTATGATTGGGTGTTGATTATTTAGCCTTGTTTATACTTTAATTTTAAGATTAATGGTTGCAAACATTGATTCGTGCCTTTTTGACTTGGTCTTTACTTGAGAAAGAGGGACCTAATCTAGAAAAACTTGGCTAATAAGAAATTGGGCTAATTAAGGATTTGATCAGCCTAATTAAAGAGTTTGAACTAGAGATAGGGAAAACCTGACTTGAGCTCATATCAACTATTTATCTTGATACCCATTTGGGCTTGAGAAAGCCAAATTGGGCAAAATCACTATATAGCCGAGAGGTATTGAGTGGCTAACTTAGAGTTGAGAGCTATAATACACCCCGATCAATAAAATAAGTGTTAACGTACTTAACCCATTAGGCAAACACCTAGGTAAAGATCACATCCCTAGACTTTTTAACCATTTGGTAGAAACAACAAAAACAATCATTCGCCTTCTAGTTGATTCTCGTTAGTTTATAATTGTTAGAGATAATTTAGAAGTAGAAAATAAAATGCTTTCTTTAGAAGAGAAATTTAGTTATTTAGTTTGCTCTCATCAAGCGTATACCCTAACGCCCATATTAAAATCCCTGTGGAAATCGACTCCGACTCTTATTGAGTACTAAACTTCCAACGACCGTTTCCACTCACTATTGAGTGCGGATTGGACGTGGATCAATATTTGGCACTGTTGACGGGGAGTTTTAATGGTGTTAGCTATTTATTTGAGTGTGTTTTACGTTTTGAAGTCAAGCGAGTTGTGAAACGAAAATTGGCAAAGGTCATCACAAGTTACATTCATAAATGAGCTTAAAGTTAGGTCAAATCTATCGAAGCTTTTCTCCCAATATACTTGGAATTAAGAGATAATCCACCTACAAAATTGAATATCTTTAAGTCTAGTTTCTATCTCATTAAACTGTTTATCAATACGATATCCTAGTAGAGAGATATTCGCGTTTTCGCAAGACTTGGTCGGTGGCCGACCATCACCTATTATTATCTCGTTTTTGGGATTAGATTTTTTCATTTTTTGACTCCTTCCATCCTCACACTCCCCATATCCTACCAAACAGTTATTATAAGGCTCCAAAGAAGTTTAAAAAAAATACACCATAATCCATATCAAAGTTGGCCAATGGTTAAGAATAACCCCTCTATGGTATTGTGATGTAAATAAGGATGATGGTGAGCTACGTTAAGCTTGGAGTTAGAAATTTATCTACTTCCTAAGGTATGTTTAGCATTCTTTTGATGGTGTTTAAGGTTAATTACATATTGGTTGCGGTGTTGGAGTGAAATATTACAAGATAACACTTGAAAGGGGAAGAGATGTTGTTATCTTTTGTTGGGTTATTTCAAGGTTATATATATATATATATATGTGTGTGTGTGTGTGTGTGTGTGTGTGTGTTTATGGCTTAAAATTGGGGGAAATAACTTGATTATAATATTATTTCTGTTGTTATGCATTTCTATATGTTTATCAGGTGAATTTATGAAAGAAACATATGAAGCTTGACATTGGAAGTGAAGAATAACTTAAGTCACTTCAATGGTATTGTGTTGCCATTGAGGGCTGTTGTAAGCTAAATATAACTTGGATTTTGACTTGAATCCACTGTAGGAGGTAAGTATATTGTGTTCTTGTATGTGCTTAAGGTTATCTTGATGTTGATTAAGTTAAATGGATGGACTAGACATGAACTAGTGAATAAAGTTACTAATTGAGGGTAGTTAGAGTTGTGGATTATTTTCTTTGTTATAAATATATGGTATAAGTCTGGAATCATTGATGAATGACGTCATTATCATGTTATTGATACAGTTAAGTTAAAGTAAGAAGTCTATAAGGGGTGATATGGGGTATACAGATTCCAATCGAAGCCTTTCACTCGTAGTGAAGTAGTTGTGACTTGTTGATGTTATATGGTGTCTTGTTATTGATACTTATATGTTGCTGGATTGCTATGGTTGTTGTTGTTGGTATATGGTATTGGACGAGGCCCTTGTTACAGGGGAGATTCTGCCGAATTTAAGTAAATGAGCTACTAGCTTATGGACTTAGCCTTTACTCAACATTGATTTTGAATCTCCTTAAGCTATGGTAGAATGAGTTGAGTTGTTTAAATTGTTATTGAGTTGCATTGACGACTTGAGGTATGTTAAGGCTATACCTTCTTTCCTTTTGGCATGATCCATATGATACAAACGAAATGAGCAAATGCACAACTTTCACAAATGACTCTGTTCTTAGAAGTACTAGGGTGCCTATGTTCTTAGTTCCCCATGTATCCTAATATTATATCATTTGTTCACGGGTGTCAGAAAATATGTAAGTTGATAAAGTTTATTTCATTGTATTAACCAGGGTCATATTGATCTTATTACTTTCTGAGATATCTTATTGACTTACTTCTTATGCATTGCATTCATTTATACATGTACACTGACCCATGACCAGATGGAGTTATATACACATATATTATATGTATATGGGGTATGAGGAAAGGTTACGGTGTTATATACGCAACACCACTTGATCAGTTGGTATACGTTGATGATTTTGCCCTTAGAGGCTGAGATGATATGATGGGATGCCCTCAAAGGCTTGATGATGTTATGTACGCATATACCTATGCATGATATGACATTTATATGCATATGCATTACATTATGAATGTTTCATGATTTACAGAGCTATTCAGACTTACTGGTTGAGTTCTTTACTCCATGTTTCTTTCATGTCTTTTATATACTACTTTTCATGCCTTACATACTCAGTACGTTATTTGTACTAACGTCCCTTTTTCCTGGGGACGCTGCGATTCATGCCTGCAGGTGCTGATAGACAGGTTGACAGTCCTCCTAGTAGGCTATCAGCTCAGCGGAAGGTGTTAGTGCACTCCACATGCTCCGGAGTTGCCTATTTGGTCAATACATTTTGGACATGTATCGATTTGTATGGCGGGGCCCTATCCTAGCCTTTATAACGTTTATGTACTCTTCGAGGCTTGTAGACAGATGTCATATATATAAATGATGTATGGCCTTGTCAGCCTATGTTTTGAGTGTACAAATAATCATTTCGGTCTTATAGGCCCGTATGTTACATATATAAGTTTGTATACCATGTTAGGTCGTCCTATGTCGAATATTCTCTTATTTTAATTCTAGTTATCACATGACGGCCTTTCCAGATCATTTACCCGTGATAGTATGATAAAAAGGATACGTTACGTTGGTACTCGATTGAGTTAGGGTACCGGGTGCCCGTCCCGGCCCTTCAGTTTGGGTTGTGACATCGGGCCCCATTCCCATCATCAACACAAGTATATATACCTCATACAAACTCGCTCGTAAGCTCAAAATATTAAAATAACATCTATAATCCAGAATCGAGCATCAAAACTCAAAGATTTCAAAGTTCATAAACTCATGTTTTTTCAAATGTTCCACAACAAGCACCGAAATAACCTTGGGTCACCTGGTACCCCCATCAACCATGCGTACAAGTCCAAAATTATCATAAGAACCTAGCGGAATTGTCAGAATACCGATCCAAGGTTATTTACCAAGATTTGTTCACCGTGCTCAACTCTAACAACTTCTAAGTTTCAAATCAAGTTTTCTTTGAAAAATCACATTTAAACTTTTTGAAAATCAAAACGGACCGCACACACAAGTTCTTAATCATCAAATTAGGCTATTCAAAGTCTTAATGTATAAAACGGAAAGCTAGAACTCAAAACGGCCTATCGGGACATTACATTCTCCACTTCAAAAAGAAACGTTCGACCTCAAGAGGATATATAAATGTACCTGAAATGAGGAAAAGATACAAATATCTACTCCTCATATTGGACTAAGACTCGCAAGTAGCCTCCTCAATGGTTGCCCTTTCTAAAGAACTTTCACTGAAGAAATATCCTTAGATCTCAACTTTCGAACTTGCTAGTCTATAATAGCTACTGGTTCCTCCTCATAAGTCAAATTCTTATCAAGATGCCATGTGCTGACATCCAAAACATGCGATTTATCTACATGATACTTTCGTAACATAGAAATATAAAATACCAGATTTACCCCTGCTAAGCTAGGAGACAATACAAGCCTATAAGCAACCTCCTAACTCTCTCTAAGATCTCAAATGGGCCAATAAACCTCGAGCTCAACGTACCGTTCTTCCCAAATCACATCACACCCTTCATAGGCAAAACTTTCAAAAGTACATTCTCGCCATCCATATAAACCACATCACGAACCTTCTTATCCGCATAACCTTTCGTCCTACTCTACACTGTCCGAAGACGCTCTTGAATCAACTTCACCGTATCTAAGGCATCACTAACCAATTCGTACTCAACATCCTAGACTTACCAGGCTCAAACCAACCAATAGGAGAACAACACCACCTACCTTATATTGCCTCGTACGGCACCATTTGAATGCTGGATTGATAGTTCTTGTTGTAGAAATACTCTACCAATGGTAGAAAATAGTCCTACTGGACTCTGAACTCAATAACACAAGCTCTCAACATATCATCAAGGATCTAGATAGTTCACTCAGACTGGCCATCTATATACGGATGAAACACAATGCTCAAATCCACCTGCGTGCCTAACTCTTGCGGAACCGCTCTAAAAAGTGTAAAGTGAACTGAGTGCCACAGTCTAAAATGATAGAAATAGGCACATCATGCAAATGAACAATCTCTCTAATGTAGATATGAGCTAACCTCTCTGAAGTGTAAGAAGTCATCACCGGAATGAAATGCACAAATTTGGTCAGTCTGTCCACAATGGCCCAAACAACATCGAACTTCTTCAAAGTCCGTGGTGATCCTACCACAAAGTCCATAGTAATGCGCTCCCACTTCCATTCCGATATCCCCAACCTTTGAGTCAAACCACCTAGTTTCTAATGTCCATACTTGACCTGCTGGCAATTCAAGCACCGTGAAACAAGACCAACCATGTCTTTCCTCTTCTTCCACCACCAGTAATGTTTCTTCTACTCATGGTACATCTTCGTGACACATGGATGAATAGAACACCATGAGCTAGCCTCTTAAAGAATCAACTCTCTCAAACCATCAACATTTGAAACACAAATCAAATCTTGGAGCCACATAACACAATCATCTCTAATCACAATCTTCTTTGATCCATGCCATTACATCATATATTTCAACACCAACAAATGTGGATCATCATACTGTCGAGCCTTGATGCACTCCAATAAAGATGATTGTGCCAAAATACAAGCAAGAGCCCTACTAGGCTCCGAGATATCCAATCTCACAAATCTATTAGCCAAGGCTTGAATGTCCATAGCCAATGGCTTCTCCACTGCTGGTATATATGCCAAACTACCCATCCTCTCCGCCTTTCTACTCAAGGCATTAGCTACCACATTTGCCTTGCCCGGATGATACAAAATAGTGATATCATAGTCGTTCAACAACTCCAATCATCTTCTTTGCCTCAAATTCAAATCCTTTTGCTTGAACAACTAGTGGAGACTCTGACAATCAGTGTCAACCTCACATGACACATAGTATAAGTAGTGCCTCCAAATCTTGAATGCGTGCACAATAGTTCTTCTTATAGGTCTTCAACTGACGAGATGTGTGGGAAATCATCCTACCATCCTGCATCAAAACCGCATCAAGCCTAATGTGCAAATCATCACAATACATAATGTAAGGCCTCAAAACCGTAGGCAACATCAACACTTGATGACTCCAATGATCAATGTAAGAACAACTAAATACTTCTCCCCACACTTATCAGACTATTTAAAAGGAACATCATTTTGAGTCAACTTGGTCAATGAGGCTGCAATAGATGAAAATCCTTCAACCAAGCGACGATAGTAGCCCGCCAAACCCAAGAAACTCCGAATCTCTGCAGCTGAAGTGGGTCTAGGCCAATTCTAAAACGCCTCATTACTCATAGGATCCACCTTGATGACATCACCAGACAAAACATTTCTGGGGAATGCAACTAAGTCCAACCAAAATTCACACTTTGAAAACTTGTCATAAAGCTATCGATCCTTCAATGTCTGAAGTACAACTCGCAAGTGCTGCTCATTCTCCTCTCTACTACGAGAGTAAACCAGAACTTCATCAATGAATACAGTCACAAAGGAATCAAAATAAGGCTTGAACACTCACTTAATCGAATATATGAAAGTTGTTGGAGCATTAGTCAAACCAAACAACATCACCAAGAACTTATAATGACCATAGCTAGTCCTAAAAGCTTTCTTAGGGACATTCGAAGCCCTAATCTTCACCTTGTGGTAGCCAGATCTCAAATCAATCTTTGAAAAATACCTGGGCACCCAAAAGTTCATCAAATAAATCATTAATCAGATGCAATTGGTACTTTTTCTTGATAGTAACCTTGTTTAACTATCGATAGTCAATGCACATCCTCATAGAACCATCCCTTTTCTTCACAAACAACATTGGTGCACCACAAAGAGAAACGCTCGATCTAATGAATCATTTATAAAGAAAATCCTGGAACTGCTCCTACAATTCCTTCAACTCAGCTGGACCCATATGATATGGTGGAATTAAAATGTGCCGAGTGCCCAAAACCAAATCAATGCAAAATTCAATATCCATATAGGGTGGCATGCCTAGTAAATCTATAGAAAACACCTCTTGGAACTCCCTCAGTATTGTTACTGAGTCTATAGGAAGAACCTCCAGACTAGAATCACGAATGTAAGCCAAATATGCTAAAAACCCCATCTCAACCATATGTTGCGCCTTCAAAAATGATACCACCCTACTAGTAGAATGGCCAAGGGTCCCTCTTCACTCTAATTTAGGCAACTCTGGCATAGCTAAGGTCACAATATTAGCGTGATAATCCAAGATATCATGATACGAGGACAACCAATCCATACTAGAAATAACCTCAAAATCCACCATAGCTAACAATAATAGATCAATTGTAGTATCAAAACCCTTAATAGTAACAAGAAAGACCACAACGCTTGATCAACTACTATAGAAACCCCTACAGGTGTGGACGCAGGAATATGAATATTAAGAGAATCACAAGGCATGCTTAAAGTGTGATTCAAAATATGAAGACACATATGCATAAGTAGAACTTGAATCAAATAAAATAAAAGCATATCTATGACAGACTGAGATAATACTTATAATAGCTGCATCAAATGACTCCGCTTCAAGCCAACCCGGGAATGCATCACAATGGGGATAAACCCCACCATCCTATGTCCTCCTCTTGGACGACCTCTACCTGGAGGGACCTCCATCTCCAACTAGCTGGCCCATACCCCAAGCTGGGTGGGTGGGTGGTGTAGCAAACGATGCTAGAATTATGGCACGAGTACCCCTATTGTGGCATACTACTCTGAAATGCCTAGTATCACCACAGTCATAACAACCTTCCTGCAGACGTAGCTGGTGAATTTGAAGCTATCCCTGATGACTAGCATGACTACCATAGAAACTCTATATTGGTGATGTACTGATAGGAGCTGGAGGCATGCTGAATAGTGACAACCCCAGGTGGGAACCATAGGTGCCATGACTTCCTGTAGTACCACGAGAAACCTTAAGTGCTGATTGAATTGGTCAGAAAGCATGACCTCTAGCAATATGACCCTTGCCTCCAGATGAGGCACCACTAAAACTACCAAAATGATGAGGCCTCTTATCAAATATCGTCCCCCTCTCCTCCCTCAAATTCTCTCAATCCTCCTAGCAATCTTAAACACCTAAGTGAAATAAGTCTCAGTCTCGGCTACTCTAGCCATCTGAAGTCTGATACATAAGTAAGACTCTCTATGAACCTACGCACATTCACTCTCAGTAGGGTTCATGATAGCTGCATGGCCAAGCAAATCAATAAATCTCATATCGTGGGTAATTGTCATACCACCCCACTAAAGTCGCTTTAACTCACTTTGCGGATCATCTCTCTTAGTGAGGGGTATAAGCTTTTCCAAGAAAAGCTGTGAGAATTGAGCCCAAGTAAGAGGAGTCGGCCTTATTGGTCTGCCCATCTCATATGTCTGACACCACCTCTTGGTTGAACAATGCATTTGAAAGATGATGAGATCAAACCCATTGGACTCCACTAGTCCCAAATTACACAGAAGCTCATGACATCGATCCAAGAGCTATTGAGTATCCTTTGAAGGTGCACAGCTGAAGTGAGGAGGTAATAACTTATAGAACCTATCTATCCTCTTTAACTCATCTGCTAACATCGCAGGCCTAACCTTAGGCTGGGCGACAATAACATGCTAAACCACCCCAATTGGTAACACCTTAAGGTCTGATATCCCTGAGCCATCTGCTCCGAAGAATGAGTAGCAGGAGTATGAACTTCTCCTTCGGACTGAAAAGCGGCAGGTGCCATATGGAGCATCCTGGCCTTAGTCATACTCTCTGTAAGGCCCACTACAAGGACCAAGGTTTCCTGAAGCATGGAGTAGTAATAAGCCCCTCAAGGGCCTGTGCTGGTCCTAGTGGATCAACCTGAACTAGAATCTCATCCTCTAGATCCATCTAAGGCTCAGGTGGTGCTGCCCTAGCACGAGCATGAGTTGCTACTGCACGTGCCTTGGGCTGGGATTTAGCTCAGCCCCTGTCCCGGCCTATACCTCAACCTCAACCCCTTGTAGCGGCTATGTCCTGGGTCTACAACTCATGATCATCTAAGGATGATGCACGTGTCCTCACCATATATGAGAGAATAAGAAGAAAGATTCACAACTCATGATACCTATGCAACCTAGTGCTCTGTTACCAAATTGTCATGCCCCAAAATTCCTAACCAAGGGGTCGTGATGGCACTTAACACCGCTTGCTAGGCAAGAACATGATTTCATAATAAAAGGTAAAGCTTAGTAACGTATAACAAGACTAAAACCAACATTCATCTGAACCTCCCAAAACCAACATTCATCTGAACCTCTAAAGAATTATTAAATCCAATATCTGAAATGATAAATACACAATTTGGTATGAATAAATAATAGAAAGTCTAAACGATGAGTGACCTCAAGGCCTGCAAATGAGAGTGCAGCACTATGTCAAGTCTCCTCAATCAAGTAATATTGTTCGACCTCTAAGTACCACTCTGTAAGTATCGAGCCTAACCCTGATGAGGTAGTGACGAGGCTAAGACAAGACACCTATAAATTAACCTGTGCAGTTAAATAACGAGAAAATAATGAGAGATATAACAAATAAGATGACATGAGAAAGTAGCAAGTAAGATAACAAAATAGGTAACAAGAGAATTACAAGTGTAATAGCAAGGAGAAATAGTTTGGGGATTAATGAAAGAAACAACTAAGGTAAACAAAATCCTAAATTTCTACCCAAAACCCTATTTTTAATCAAAAAGTTCTTACCTTTAGGGATGAAAATCTTTTTGAAAGTGATGGAAATTAATCAGAAACAATTTAAAGCTACTAACCCTTGAAATTGGTAAGGAAAATTCTCTTCAAAAACTGCCTCCCACCAAGTCTAGGCCTAAAAAATTGATTTAAATTGCAAACTCCTGTTCGCAAAAGCGTGCAGCTTGTCGCAAATGCGAACCAGCCCCTGAGGCACATAATTAGCAATTGCGACTGAGGTGTCGCAAGGCGATCATCGCAAATGCGACAATGGCCTTGAAAATGCGAAAGAAGAGATCATCGCAAAAGTGATTTAAACTTCGCAAATGCGAGACTCACATTTGCAAACTGGCCATCACAAATGCGATGTCTGCGGCACTAGCAATGCCCAACTCTACAAAATCAATCGTGCCCCAAATCTGAAACTCACACGAGCCCCTCGTACCCTATTTCCAAAATCCACACAGGTATTTAAACCTCATATGAACTCGCTCGTAAGCTCAAAACATCAAAATAATATCTACAATCAAGAATCGAGAATCAAAACTCAAAGATTTCAAAGTTCATAAACTCGTTTTTTTCAACATTCCACAATAAGTGCTGAATCGGTGTCGGGTCACCCAAGGTCCCAACCAAATATACATACAAGTTAAAAATTATCATGCAAACCTATTGAAATTGTCAAAATACCGATCTGAGGTCGTTTAACATATTTTTTAACCATGGTCAACTTTAATAACTTTTAAGTTTTAAAATCATGTATTCTTTGAAAAATCACATTAAAAATTTTCAAAAATCAAAACATACCACACACACAAGTCATAAATTATCAAATTAGTCTATTTAAATTCTTAAAGCACAAAACGGAAAGCTAGAACTCAAAACTCCCTATCAGGTCGTTACAACATCATTCTAGGTTGGAACTAGTTGTTGGTTCTGGGCTTGCTTTTAATTCTGTTAATCTTTCCATTCATTTGGGGCCCGTAATAATTATGGTAAAACAGCTATAGGCTACAGTAAATATTTGGGGTTGGGGACTTTATTTTGTTAAGAAAGCATGCCCATAGGACTGTTTATATATTGAGGGTTCATAACATGTTTTTAAGTCATAACGTGTATGTGTGTGTTTAGATATCTTACCTATAGGATCCAATGCATCTCTAACCTACTTTACTTGTCTCACATTGAAACCATATCTCTAGGATTTAATGCTACTTTAATATGTTCAAATAGAATTTATGCCTATAGGATATGTTTCTTTGCATTGTTTACTTATTACACGTAGAAACTATGCCTATAAGAGCAATAAACAGCGATGTGATTTACTTGTCATAAGCATTTGGAAATCATGCATCATAACTATTTGAGTGGTATTACTTATTTTTTATCTTCTAATTAATTTAAAACAATTTTATCCCAATCGCTCGAATTTCAGTCTTGAATAGATTTGTGACTTAGATATCACGCCCATAGGTACATCTTAACTAGTATTTTAAAGCAACTCGATTATTTAGCAAGCGTCTTCGTTAGTTTAGTATTGTCTTCGCATGATATAAAACACGTTCGTCTAACTTGTTCAATGAGGATATTAGCAAACTGATGTATTTCAACTATGATGAGATTTCTCTATATTTAATGTACCTCACTATTTGAAGTATATATTTGGGAGGTAAACCTGAGCCTTTACATGATTAATTGAAATTATTTGAAGACTTATTTTCTCCCCTTGCATGGCGCTCTAGTTTTAATTTTAAGCAATCTTAGGATATTTTTTGGACTCTACAATCGCCTCTGTAGTTGTCAAAAGCCTCCTAGACTATATGTATGGGATGGGAAGTCGGTCATAAGGCACAAGATAGAATTGAACTAGCACGCTTTAGGTAAGCAATATAAAGATAGTAATTAGATAGCAAGAGATGATAGTTTGTGCTCGCTGGATAATATGAGCAACCAATGCACTTAGGTTGTGAAGTATTATTTATATTGTACGGGATGATCCGTTAGGCTTAAAAACATAGATCCCCCATCAAATAATTGAATAGTTTCCTTTATGTTCACTTGCTGTTTAGTAATAATTCTTGGTTTGTGTCTTTAATTGCTTATTAACTAGACTTAAGTGATTAGTAATAATTCCTACTTTGTGTCTTTAATTGCTTACTAACTAGACTTAAGTGATTATTTGTTTACCTTTAATTAATTTGCACACTTAACTACCTAAAATTCATTAATCAATTTATAACTTAGTTTAACTAATAATCTGATAATCTCTTTACTGAGCGAGACTCCATCCATATCCCTACTAGTGGTTTTTCTTTCATTCAATCATCACTTGTTTGACAGCTTAAACTAGGCTCCACTTTAGAGATAGGTTTTTGGTCTTAATCAAAATAGGTCAAGGGCGCGTCGGAACGGTCGGTAGCTGCTTAGTCTCATCCGAGAGTTTAATCTCCTTACTCCTTACTGCTTTTTTCTTTGAAAAAAAGAAGGGGGTCGATTTAGGCTCCTTCCCTTCCACTGCGTAGCCGCGCTAGCAGGTACTACGAGCCCTCTGTCCCACGCATCTAACCAGCTCGCGTGGTTCACCGGTTCCACCGATCCCCACATAATTTAAAATACGATCGGGAGTCACAATTATGGATTTTGAAGAGTGCCTAACACCTTCTCTTTGAGGTAACATAAACCCTTACCCTATCTTTGACGATACAGACTAGTTCTAACCGGAGTTAGTTGCAAATAACTCACCTTAAGTAATGACTCCTCTCTTTTAATCCCATTTAAAAGAGTTTTCACATGTTGAAACCTGCTTCCATGAGAAATTGGGGCGCAATAGCATGGCGACTCCGTTGGAGATACTTAGGTCCTTACCATGACGAGTTTATTCTTATGTGGGCCTTTTGGGTTTATTTGATTGTTTCTATTTATTTATTTCTCTTTCTCTTCCTCTACGGATTTATTCTTATGTGGGACTTTTTGGTTTATTTGATTGTTTCTATTTATTTATTTCTCTTTCTCTTCCCATGTATCTCCCTTTAACGTTCCCCTTATTTGCTTTAATGTTCAATTATGCTTCTATATTGCATGTTTTATTTATTTCAAGACTTGTGCTAACTATCTTCCTTTTTTATTTTTCTTTTCATGTTTTATTACTTTGATTTAATTATTTCTTTTTATGCTTTGATGTTTTATGCAATTAATTATTTGACAATGTGTTACCGCTTTTCATAATCATGTTTCCCATATCATGCTCCACTCCTGCCCATTATCAACATAAGCAGAATAGCTTGACGAGTGACCGCGCTTTTTCAATTACTCATAAATCAGGAAAGACTTATTTGCGAAGGACTAGCCGGTCAGTGGTGCAATTGAAAGTCCCATGTGTTCCTTCTCAAGTTATCCGTTTGAGGTTATCTGTTAGACTCGTAGAAACCTATCATGGTAGAAACTATGCATGCATCATGACGAACCTAAGATGGATAAATATCCTTGGTGTATTAAGTCCATGTAGACAACCTTGCCAAAGTACAATGGGATTTTTATAATTTCAAGTGACAACTCTCATACTTTATGTGCATTTATTTGGAGAAAGATATGTCAATATGCCGACTATTATCTTTAATTAATAAAATCTAGGAGGGAGTAAATCTAACTCTTTTGTAATGGAGGAAAATGAAACACGATAATTTTAGATTTGGCATGGTTCAAATTATCCCGTCGAAGTTAACTGATTGGCGAATTGATCTTCCAGAGTGTGACAGGATTTATGTTAGGCTTGTGTTGGGTAATTTGCCATCCTTAATAGGGGTCAAACCGTGTAAGTTGTTTGGTTGAATTTGCAACTATGTTCTGAGACAAAAAGAAGGACATCATTTGATTTGGGAATTTGGAAATGACATCATTGTTGGAAGAAATTGGGGGTTTTGCCAGGCTTCTCATGCGATAGTACTGGGCTTCTAATATTAGAAAATTGTCTACCTCATGGTTTTCTCAAGATTTTTGGAATCAAGAAGAACCAGGAACTTGAATGTTTGATGAAGTCTTGGATTTCTTTCGATTTTTTGTACGAACGATTTGGGATTAGTAAAGCATACCGAGAATTTCATGAAGAGTTTGTCATTACATCTGTAGGTTGGATTTATCAAAGGGTTTTCGCCTTTATTGTGTATTTTCTGGGACTTTTAATCTTCCCAAGACATGAGGAGAAGATTCACACCATATTGGATATGGTGGCTAAAATCATGACGGAAGGGATTGAAGGTCAAACCTATACTATCATTCCTATCATCTAAGCAGAAATGTATCGGGTCTTAGACCGCTGCAAGCATGGAGCAGGTTATTTCAAAGGATGCAACCTCTTGCTAAAAATATGGTTGATAGAACATCTTCAAAAAGGCAACTGCTATTAAAAGTTCTTCTGCAGACCAATAGGTGACTATATAGTGAACCATCATCAGAACCGAATATATTTTACTCTAGAAAGATTTGAAAAGGCTACTAGTGCTAGGGGATGGGCATATCTTTTTCAACGACCTGTCAAATTAGCAAGTACAATAGACGTTTAAATGATTCCAAATCAAAGATTTCATAGTGCGATCAAAAAAGGTGACCTACTTGGTTTTTATAGGGTTGTAAGGCAATTATACCTACGCTCCATTAAGGGTTATGAGGCAAGCTAGAATAAAACAGGTGACACCACAAGCCGTTGATATGATACAACACAAAGCAGACTTCAAAGGGGACGATGCACCGTTTAAGTATGAGATTCTCCATATCTGGAACCAGAAGACCATTGTAGGTGAAAACAATATAGATCCTGATAGATAACAGGTTGGGCACATGTATTATGCTATGAAATAAGGCCTTGAACCAGTAGTGACTTTATTGATGTTTTGGAAAATAGAACAATTTTGATTAATTTTGAGTTAATGGAATGAAGCATATTGACACAAAATTCTCCAAATATACTTATTGTCTTAAGTCTACCTCGAGCAAAAAGACGCCCCAAATTAGGATGTGTATTATTACAATGCCTTCTATGCTACTTGTTCAATGTTGTAATTAAGCGTCTTATTCTTTATTATTCTATCTCACCATACTAACTTGTTTACCTTTTCTTTTTCTTTTAAAAAAAATTATTCCCCTTTCCCAGAGATCTCTCCACTCGTCCTAGTAATCACAATAACAGAAAAGGAAATGGAAAAATGACAATATAAGTGGTACAACTAGGGATGATGTTCCAGAGGAGAATATGGAGACTTCGAATGGAAGAAGCGTGCCAGGGTAAAATGAGTTAGTCCTTCATTTAGAACAAAGTATCATGGAGTTGCAGGGTAAATTAATTAACCACCAAATAACATCAACACCAAAAAACAACCTCCTCTCCAAAATCCACTACCACCTCAAAATCCACCACCACAGCTCCAGATAATCATCCACCGCTAAACACTCAACATTACAAAAATCCTCTACCTCCAGTCCCACAACATCATAATCCCACCACTACAAATCGCACAACATCATCCCAATCCAACACAACTTAACACACAATACCCTAAAACACCGCCTACCCCTCTCCCCGAAATAATTTAAAACCCATCTATAACATCCACGATCCACCTCAAACATCCATTAATAACTATCTATATGACCAAATTCATGGCACCTATCGAACCATCCCCATATGTGTGAAAACCTTATCATACACCTCTCAACAAACCTAATACATACTGAAAACCACTGAGAAGGACTTTCTTATCAAGAATATGGATGAAGAACTACGAAAATTATCTAGAAAGGTCCAAAGTGTAGAAGTGAGGGAAAGGGATTGAGGATTTGAGCTTTGAAGACCTATGCATCCAGTTTGATGTTGAGTTTCCTAAAGGTTACAAGCCTCTAGAATTTAAAATGTTCAATGGTACTGGTGATCCAAAGGCCCATTTAAGGATATATTGTGATAAGCTTGTGGAAATAGGGAAAATGAGAAAATTCACATGAAGTTGTTTATTTGAAGACTTATTGGAGATGCTTTATGTTGGTACATTAGCAAGAATCCGAAGAAATAGCACAATTGGGTGAGTATGGCTTCAGTTTTATGGACAGGTTCAGGTTCAACATAGAAAATTTACCAGACTTGTTTTACATTCAGAATTTAAAAGAGTAACCCCAAAAATATCTGTGAGTACGCTACTCGATGGATGTCTGAGGACGCCGAAGTAAGACCACCAATAGAAGAAGAACAAATGAATAAGTTCTTCGTCATGCCCAGAATTCTCAGTATTATGAAAGTTTGATGGTCATCATGAATCATAAATTTTCTGACATCTTCAAGTTAAGGGAGAGAATTGAAAAAGGAACAAAGAGTGACATGGTCACTAACTTCGAGGATCTGCAAGCCACCAGCAAGCCTTTGCATTATGGTGGTAGGTGTCGTGATGGTCGCCCAAGGTCCCAAATCCCCTCTAACTTACCAAACACCTCTACCCATATATCATCCTTCCACTCCAAATTACCACTACCCGGCAACTACCTGTCACATCTATAATACTAAACCATCATACTATCAATCACCTTCACCCACTCACAAATATTATCCAACACCTTAATCCAATTTTGATAGAAGACTACCCAAAAATACAATCCTCTTGCTAAACCCATAGCCCAGTTATATGAGAGGCTAAAAGTTGTTGGCTACATCACCTCCATCCCTACCATAGCACCAGAAACCCCATCCAAATGGATCAATCCTAACAAGAGTTGTGCCTACCATTCGGATGTGAAGGGATATACCATTGAAGAGTGTCGTACGTTGAAGGATAAAATTCAAATGCTGATTGACACTAAAGTGATACAAGAGAAGGAACCTGCACCAATGTCCATAATAATCTGCTCCCTAACCATAGAGGTGATAGGTTGAACATGATAGAGACGGACGAGGAAAGGGATCATGAGGGTTCCATTGGCTTTATTTGAGATGAGGGCATTGTCGTTGGTTCTTCCTCCATTGTGGTGCAAGAAAGTGCACCGTTTAAGGTTGAGGTGGCTGTGCCTCAACCCCTGTTCACGGTTGTGATGGCTCCTCCACTTACCTATAATCTCAAAGATATGACATGGGATTATGAATATGAAGAAAAAAGGAAAGAGAAGTTCTAGGTAGAAGAAACTGGTGCTACATAGGGAATGGCCAAAACTGGCAGGGTGTTACACCGAAACATCTAGCCCAAGGAGGTTCGAGTGGAGGGAATGAAAACATTTACCAGTAGTAGAAGTGGGAAATAATGATATTTGGAATAAGATAAAAGCTAAGGACTATTCTATTGTTGAACACCTAAACTAAAGACTCGCTCAGATATACATTTTTGTTGTTGCTGTAAACTTTTCAGGAGCACAAGAACGCCTTGATGAAAGTACTAAGTGAAGCCTACATGTCTGTTAGTATCACTAGTGGGGGAATGGATAATATGGTAGGTCAGATACAAGAGACACACAAGATCACCTTTCACAATGATGCGTTGCCACCGGAAGGATTAGGTCATAACAAGGCATTGCACATCACTGTGCAATACGACAATAAGTTCATAGTTATGTATTGATTGAACATAGTTCTATTTTTAATATATGCCCATTGACCACATTGAGAAGTTTGGGAAATTTATCACATATATGTGAAGGAGAAATGAATGTGAATGCTTTCGATTGTTCTCAAAGGGCTACTCAGTGATCTATGATAGAAGGAAGCTAGGTGGAGGATTACTTCATAGTGTCGAGCGGGTGAACAACATCAAGTAAGGACAATGGTGGAGTGATATAATATTGAGCATGCTCCTGTAGTTTGGGTATGAACCAGGTTGGGGTCTTGGCTCTCAACTTCAGGAAATAACAGAGCCGATATAGCCATGGTCTCAGACAACCAACTTCGGCATTCGTTACAACTACACCATGGAAGAGTACTTGGATTGTACGCCTTCGTAGAGTGGGTACTATTATCCTCTACCTAAGCCTATATCGCCATTGTATTAGACATTCCAAAAAGCAGAAACAATATGGGGATGTAAAGAGAATGACATCCTAGCAGGAGTGATAAATTTATTCTTAACTGAAGATGGTGAAAATGCAATGTGATCTTGAGTGGGGAGGTGCAGGATAACACTATCCAGACGGTGAAAGTCGGAGCTGTGCTTGAAAATTGGACTGTCACCCCATCATGGGCTCGCCGAGCACCTGTGTAGCTTTTGGTATGCTAGTATATTTTTACTTTGTAGCTTTTGTTTCAAAACATTAAAAAGTTTTTTTTTATATAATTACTTAAGTCATTGAGCTTATTTTATGTTCGTTTTGCTAAAATTTGAAGTTTTAATTAATGAAGCATTCCCTTTTCACTTATTTTATCTTATTATCTTTGTATTTTCAGAAAAATTACTTCTTATCCTATCAAATCCGTAATTGTGATATGTAATAAACAATGCGACATAACAAAAATGATTCTGAGGATTTGGAAAATGAAATAATACCTGAGGAAATCGTTAGCAAGGTAGAGGACTTTGAGAACAAAACTAAGTCGAACCTAGAGGAAACTAAAACAGTCAATTTGGGTGCTTTAGAAACTGTTAAGGAGACCCACGTAGTGTCCATCTTTCATCAGCCAATAGATAGGAGTACATCAAGTACTTGAAAGAGTACGAGGATATATTTGCTTGGTCCTAAAATGACATAATAAGACTAAATACGTCCATAGTAGCCCACAAGCTACCCACTGACCTAATGTGTTCGCCCATGAAATAGAAGCTTAGAATATTTAAATCGGATATGAGTGAACACATTAAATAAAAGCTTAGAAATTTTAAACTGGATAGGAGTATGAGGATAAAAGAATAGGTCACCCAGCAAATCAAAGCTAAGGTTCTTCGAGTAGTAAAATATCCGACTTAGCTGGCCAACATCATGCTTGTACCAAAGAAAGATGGAAAGGCCAGAGTTTGTGTCGACTATAGAGATATGAACAGAGCTACTCCCAAGTATAATTTTCCACTCCTAAGTATACACATCTTGATCGACAACTATTGTTACACCCCATATTTTCGTACGTAAAAATGCATCGTAAGTCAATTGATGTAAGCTCAAAAATGAGATCATCTTTGAAAGTACATAGTATAATTTAATCATGTTACGTTGGAGGTTAAAAATATTTATGATCATTAACTTCAAGTATCCAGAGGGTTGGAAGGTTTATAAGCTAAACGAATCGAAGAAAATATGTTTCGTCAAACGTCGCGAAGTTGGGAATATTATATCCCATACTTTGAGGTAAGTCTAGGGTGATTAATATGATAAGAAGGTTATGTTATGAGGTATTTTAGTTGTATGATAGTAGTGTGTTAAGGATTGAAGTCAAGCGAGTTGTGAAACAAAAGTCGACGACAGTAGTCACAAGTTACGTTCGTAAATTGTACTGAAATTTCGGTCTACTGTACTTAGAATTATGGGGTGATTAACCCAAAAATTGAATATCTATGAGTTTAGTTTCCAAATCATTAAACTATTTATAAATACAACATCAGAGTAGAGAGATATTTGCAGTTTTGCGAGACTGCGCAAGCAGCTGCCTTGGGACCCACAAAATTAGTAGAAACGTCCAACTCCTATTTAAGTCAATTGTAACTCATTTTTCTCGACCAAAAACGTTTCTATACCCTCCTAGATGCTCTCCAAGCAGTTTCCATAATTCTAGAGTAAAAACTAAAGATAAAAACATGAATCCAACGCTAGAAATTCCGTGGTGCTTGCTAGATCATAGTTCTTCATCTTGTGGCTATTTTGGAGGATTCTTCCAAGTGAAGTGACTTTGGATTTGGACTGATTCTTTTTGTTTAAGGTAATATTATATCTCTCATATGGTTCTAGAGCAAAACCAAAGGGAAACAACACAAAACAAGTGTTGGAAATCTTGCGGAACTAGCGCAACAAGTCCTTCCTTGCTATTGATGATTTGAGGGTTTCTTCAAGGTGAAGTAAGTTAAAGAATAGAGGTTTATTTGTATATTTGAGGTAATTTTTATCTTCCCTAACCTAATCTTAAGTTTGTACAAGTGTTGGTTTGAATTTTATTAGAGGATTCTTGAAGAAACTATTAACTATGAAACTTGATATTGAGTTATGTTGTGCGGGCCGTTTTTACACGATTTAAGATATCAAATGGATTATAAAGGTATGGAAAGAATGGTGGGGATGAGGATAAGTGAATACAAATATTATTGTGCTAAAATATGTTGAATTCAAACTATAAACGACCCTACGAAGTTATGCACATAAGTTGTTCAATAAAATGACTATATGAACTTTCATATAGATTATGAAGTCGATATTGATACCAATCCTCTACATGATATAGATTACCATCCGTAAGAGGTGCGAGGACGTGTGAAATATATGTATCTTCATGGATAAGGTATGTTAAGGCTAATCCTTCCTTTTTTGGCATGATCCAGGTAATAAAACGTAAAACGTAAAGTTATTCCATAAATGGTTCTACTCTCATTAGTTAAGGATGTCTACATTATTCAATTGCTGTAAAAGGTAATTCAAAGCATTTAAAATATGTTCCTAAGTCTCTATTGAGGTACATGATGAAGATGTTAATTTTCATAATGTAATTTTCTATGCATCTTTATTTACCACCGAGCTATGGCCGATTGAGCAGTTATGCATCTTCCTTTACCACCGAGCTACGGCCGGTTGGGCAGTCATGCATTTACCACCAAGCTAAGGCCGGTTGGGCAATTACGCATTTACTATCGAGCTACGGTCAGTTAGATATTTACACATTTACTATCAAGCTATGGCCAGTCGGGCAGTCATGCATTACCACCGAGCTACGATCGGTTCGGCAGTTACGCATTTACTACCGAGCTATGGCCGGTCGAGCAGTTATGACCAGTTGGGCAGTTATATATTGTTATTTACCACCGGTTGGGTAGTTATGCATTTACCACCGAGCTACGGCCGGTTGGGTAGTTACCACTGATTAGTTGTGCAGTCATATTACGATATGGATAATAGACCCAAAAAGAGGCATTAAATATATAAGTATAATTAGCATGCATATCATGGACCTCAGTGGCACTTCAGAGGTTCATGTTGATTCTTATATCTCTCTCATTAATGTAGACTTAATGTTATATTTCAGTTCTGCCTTACATACTCGGTACATTATTCATACTGACTTCCTTTTTGTTGTGGATGCTGCATTCATTCCTGCAAGTTTAGATAATCAGTTTGATGAGCCCTCATAGTAGACAAGGTTAACATTCAATGAAGGATTGGTAAGACTCCACTTAATTCGAAGTGCAGCCGAGTCTATAAGTCATCATGTCAGAGTTTTGCTATAGACTTATAGGTAAGCTGGGGCCTTTTCCCGACCATGTTTTTATGTTAAATACTCTTAGAGACTTTGTAGATACATGTTCATTTGTACAGCATGTCAGAGGCCTTGACAGCCCGTGTGTTTTCATGTTTTGATTACGATGATTCGCGAATACATCGTTTGCCCACTTATAGTTATACATTACGAGTTGTGGTCATGTTGGCCCATGATTGTTACAAAAAGAATGAGTTCAGCCAAGTCAACCTATGTATGTTCTAGTTTTCGTCGAACGATCTTGAGTTATAGAGTGGTTCCCTCGGGACAGTATGACACCGAGTTCCATCCACGCCTCAATTATAGGTGTGTTGCGTGCCACACTTATAATGGAGACGCTACAAGGCATTTAGGAAATTTTATCCTTCTTTCATTTCTAGACTGTGCCATAGAAGCTAAGTCTTAAGAAGTCAGTATGAACCTTTCATCAGATTGTGCATACACCAGAAGTGCAAGTATTATATTAGAGCTTTAAGGTATGGATGTAAATTCCACCTATGTGGAAGAGAAGTTATGAAAACAGAAGATGCGATGCAAGATTTAAAGGTAAGTACGGTAAAAGTGAAGAAGGTACGAGATACTCATGTACAGAATATTTTGAATTGTCCAGACTTCAGATATAGAGCTAGAAGCGCCGTGATTCAGTATCCAGAAATGATAGCGGTGTCATCAGTAGCACATCTTTCAGCCTATGGTTTCCAGGTACCAAGAGGTCTAGTTACGAGAGGAAAGAATAATTAGAGGCAACACGATGTGTCGCTTGAGTGTGTAAGGTTGCTAAATTTGCCAAGTGGGAAGGGTTTCTAAATTGGCCTTGGGCCTGGACGGGCCAGGGGCGCTATTTGGGCCAGTTTTTAGGATTTTGAAAGAGATGGCTGAAAATGAAATTGAATATATGGCCATCATATTTGAAATTCATCAATTGCATGTATAGCCTATTTAGACTTTAATCCTTTTTTATCATCATTAATTTAAATAAACTTTTTAAATCCGAATAAGATATAATAAGGTATAATTAACAAATTACTATTTTCATATGTATTTATAAGCTAAATTATCAAAAATAATTAAATATCTTATAGCTTAAAACTACAAAAGGGTCGATCGGTTAATTAATTAAAATAATAGAGGTGATATAACCGTAATTCTTGATGTTAAATTACTATTACATAATTTTGGGCACATTATTAATATTAATAACTATTATAACTATTATTATATTTTTTTTAGAAAAAAATAGGTAACTTAAATAATAATTTAAAAATACTTTATTACATCGTTGTTGATCAAGAAGTGTAATAAGTTAATTAGAAAAAGGGAGGGCCAGAATTTGTCGTCAATAGAGGCAATATAATATCAATGAGTCCTCTTGTCATGTATGTAAGAAGGAACACAAGAATTATAAGTGTTTTCTGTGGTAAACATTGACTTTTCAGAAAGATTGCCTGAAACATAAGGCATGGTTCTAGAAGAAAGGTAAGCCTCGTGCTTTTACATGTCCCAATTCAAATTTAACCAAAGTTTCTTATAATACTTGGCGGATTGACTCGAATTGTATTGTTCATGTTTCATATATGATGCAGGGATTCCTTATAACCCATACCATAAGTTGGAACGAATGATTTGTGTATATGGAGAAATAGAGTGAAGGCTCTAGTTAAATCTATCGAGAGTTATCATTTAATGCTAGATACTAGACATCACTTAGGCTTGTTTGAAAATTTCTATGTACCTTCTCTTTTAAGAAATTTAATTTATTTTTTTAAGTTGGATAGAATTGGTTACAGTTTACTCTAAAAAATGGATAACAATTGAATTTATTTGTGGTTTTAAGGATACGTGGATTAATTCAATACAAGTGATTAATGACGTTAGATTAAGAAAATAGAATACGTAATAAAGGAAACAAACTATTGATAAGGGTAATTCTGAGCTCAGTTGGCGGCTTGATGAGGAACTTGCCTTCGATAACCAGCTTGCACGTATGAAGAACTTAGGAATAAGAATAAGAACTTTGAACAACCAAAAGGATTAAAATAAATTGCCTAGATATGCATGTTACAATGTGTCCCATGAATAATAAGCTTTTCCCATTATATAGTAGGGGAGTTTTACCCTAAGTACAATTCTATGAAAGGTAAAAATCTTTTGTTTAACTAATCACTAGTTTTTTACCGATACGGACCGAGATTCACGCCGTGATATCTGGTCAGGCACGGACATCGCGACCTTTTGTTAGTCGTGTGCAGATGTTTAGTAATTCTCTCTGAAGTCTCAATGCTCAAACCAGACTCGGAGGATATGGCCCCGATATCCCCGAGGGCAAGTGTTTTGCCCGAGCCCCGGGAAATTGAGTCATTCAGTGGGCTCGATTGTACCCGTATACAGATAGTCCCCTCATTTTTCAGAGAGTAGGCTTGCCGAAACAATGGGAAAACCGATGACTCTGGTTCCTTCCTTCGTACGTTACGACAATGGAGCTGAAATGTCCCATCAATCACATCGTTTTGAGTTCGGACACATGTCGCTCACCGGTAGGTTGCATCCAAATGAGAAGCGTCAGCTGTTTCCCTATAAAAGCCTCTTTCCTTTGTCCTTTTTCTACTTTCGGACCAAACCTCTATCTTTGAGCTTTCCAACCATTATCAAAACCTTCTTCCAACCTTCATATTTCATCCTTGTTCTTCAATCTCCAGATTTCTGCCCAAATTTTCTTCAATTCTTCATACTCTGTTCTTCATCTTCAAAACCCGTTTTTCCAAAACTTTGCGTTCTTTTCTTAAATTTTCAAACACTCCCCCAGATGACAATGGCCAAAACATCAAAAATTGTTCCTCAACAAGTCCCCGGATGTTCGGAGGGGGAGTGATCAAGCTTACTCGTCGGGCCAGCAAGGCCCCCTTCTCCAGTCTCGACTAAGACCGAGAATGGGGTTGGAAGGGACTCTTTATCCAAGTGAAGACTGAGGATTTGATCCCCCCGGAATACATGGCATTCTCTGAGAAGTGGAATGCGTCTTGTAAGTGCAACTCCCTATTTCAACATAAAAAATTTCTTCGCCATTCATTTATATCTTCTCATTTATACTTGTGGCTATATAGATGACGCCCGAGTTCCGAATGTGGTTCCCCAGTTAAAAGAGTGGATGGAGGGCATCTGTACTCAGATGTCCTACTTCGAGCGCACATGGCGCAGACTCTCGAAAGGTCGATGGGAGACCCTTTTCTCTTGATAGGGCCTCTTTTAGAGTAGCCAACACTATGTCTTTACCTTCTATTATACTAACTCCTCTTCCTTCTTGGTTATTGCAGGTTTGCCTAAGACAACCGAACTTTGGCCTTCAGAAGAAGATGAAGATATTCCCCCGCCCGTTGATCCCTCTGTTGCTGCCATGTAGGGAAAAAAGAAGAGGAAAAGAAAACCCTCGGGCTCTGAGGTAAAGAAATCGAAGAAGCGAGTACTCCGCAAGCCCAGGAGGGGCTCCAGTTCCCGGGTGCCTGACTCCGACTCCCTCCTCCTACTTAGGGACGAGCCAGAGGATGAATCTATTTTTGTAACCCGTGGGACAACCTATCCTGGTGACTGTGATGCATCCAAGGGAGAGACTCGCGAGATCGAGCACCCTCAAACTCAAAAGATCGACGCGGATATCCTGGGTGAAACTTCCCAGGATGCCGGCTCTGCTCCAAAGGAAGCACCCGGTGTAATCGAGATCTTGGGGATGCCCTCTTTTACTGAGTTTATGCTCTAGGAGGCCCAAGTGAGAAAGGAGAAATCCAATGAGGGGGGCCAGGCTGCGGAAGATCCCCTTCACTCCTTTTTCGACGGAGTGGACTCGTCCGCTTTGGATGACTTCTCCGGTCTGGGTGACCTAGAAGTTTCAAAGAAAGACACTTCCTCAGAAGTTGGCAGGCCGAGTTCAAGCCTGAAATTAGTCAATCAGTTATCCGCTTAGAGCGTGGACCCTGGCCGCAAGAGGTCGATTATACTGACCATCCAGGAGGATGCCCGAGTTTTGTCCGCTCCTGTGGGGGTTGCTAGCTACCTCCGATGCATGGTGATCGAGAAGGACAAGGCAAAAATGAATTCGGTGAACGTTCCATGGATTTTCAATGAGGCAGAGTAGGCACTGAACCGGGTAAGGAATCGTTTCCTTCCATCTATCTGTAGTTACAGTGTTTGATGTTTCTAATGTTTTATTTGCCTTTTTACAGGCCTTGGTACTTCACCACGAGAGCTTCCTTTGGTACCGAGTTGAGGTCAATCAACTCGAGCTCGAGATAAAGGAGCTTGCCTAGAAAAGGGACATGTACAACCGTCTTAGCGTGCAGCAAGAGGGAGTCGCCAAGAACCTCCAAGCCAAGCAATGCAGCTCAGAAAGCGGCATCACCCTTAAGGCAGGAGCATGCCGACTTGGTGGAAAAGGTAAAAGTTTTTGAAGTTAGAAATGAGGGTCTGGTCATAGAGGCTATCAACAATACTTTGTAGGTCCAGCAGAAGATCGACCAACTCCGCAAGGAGATGGATGAGATCCAAGTGATGGCTGACAGGTGGAAAAACAAGATGGATCTGCTGGCCTCAGAGAAGGAGACCGACCGGGCCAAGCTATCTTCGATGGAAGTTCAGCTTCAGGTGGCAAAAGAGAAGTCTGATACACGAGCTCAACAAAATGAGGACCTCCAAGCACTACTGGGCTTGGCCATCGCTGAACGGGATGCCCTTGGCAAGGAGCTAGAAACAACGAGGTCCAGGTTGGAAGCAACCTTCGCATATGCTGACGAGATGGTGGCCCAATATAAGGCCGATATTAAGGAAGCCAAGGCTCGCCTGAAGACTACTGCTAAGTATATGAGGCACCTATCCTGAAGGGAGACCCTCGAAGAAATACATGCCCAGGCCTTTGACCTTTCTGCCAAGATCGAAGAGGCAAAAAGACTCGAGGTCAAGGCCAAGAGGCTAGCTGAACCCCGAGGTGAAGAGGGCTCCGAGGGCTCTGTAGAATCCGATGTCCCGTGCGGTTCTGGGGACGAGTCGGGTTCTGGTGAAGACCAAGCAAAGATTCCTTAGGATTTTTTTGTTTTTGTATCTTGTATATATATTATGTTAATGTAGTTTTTGTTGGGCCTTTGTAAAGGTATTCCGGAATGTATATATAGTTTTTCCCTTTTAGAAATTTTCAAGTCTATTATCTTTAGCATCATTTTACAATTGCAGAGATTTCTAATGCCTTTGCACAGAATCAAACGTAGTAATAAATCATTTTATGGAGGTCCGAACAAGACCTGTCCTCGATGCAATTTTTGCTCGAAACTTATGGAAGTTCGGGATGACCCAAAATTTCCCCAAGATGCTTGCTTAAATGTTTTTATAGTATATCTTTGTTGAGGGTAACCTTTGAATAGGTTTAAATTTTTGTTGAAGGCCTTATGTTTTGATTACGAGTTTCAGACGACTCCGAACCGTTTTTAGGGTGGTCGTAGCCTTTTAGGTTTGGGCATTGTCTAATAGGTTGTGTGCCTCTAGGTTTCGATAAACCGAGCCACCCGAACATGTCTCGGACGGCAGTCCCCGAGTGGGGATAGCCCTTTAGGCATAAATAAGGGTGGCCCTTGGGCTCGATAGTTCTCAGGTAGGAATAGCCCTTAGGATCGATACTTTTAAGAAGTTATGTGTGTAACGTACAAGATTGTAAGCGTGTAAAAACTCGTATTATGGCTAAGGTGGTCTACGTGGACATGGTTCATTTGACTATTTGGCCCTTACAATAAGTCATATCTACCGAGCCTAGACTGTTCAAGCATAAAGTTTCCTTCTTTGCTAAGAATCTTGACCCGAGGGTGATGGCCCCCAATATTCGAGGTTGATCTTTGAGAGGGATCAGATACTGTTGATGTGACCATTAGCTTTGATTTAAAATCGGTCTTTGACTCTAAGTTAGCACGATTTACTGTTGCCTCATTAAAAACCTTGCTGAAAAACACATTTGGGACAAAACCGGTTCAAGGGAAAAAGAGTGCAACGCATTCTTTCACACCTAACAACTACTTCTTTGGTTGTTGCCTGCAAGTGTTAGCACAATTCGTAATATATTAAAAAAAGTGAATATAGTCGTACCTTAGCAGTAGTACCATTTTAAGTGGGTCCCGTTCCAGTTGTTTGGTAGTTGTGTCCACTCCTACTTCGAGTTTATATGAACCTTTACCAGTAATACTGATGACTCAATATGGTCCTTCCCAATTCGGTCCCAACTTCCCTCCGTTAGGGTTTTGGGTGTTCAGTGTTACTCTTTTTAACACCAAGTCCCCGATATTAAAGTGTTGGAGGTTGGCTCTTCGGTTATAATATCTTTCTATCCGCTGCTTCTGGGTGGCCAGCTGAACTAGGGCGGCCTATCATCTCTCATCCAGTAGTTCCAGGCTCGTGCTCATGGCCTCACGGCCTGATTCCTCGCTTGCATATTGGAACCTGAGGCACGGTTGCATATCGAAACCTGAGGCTCGGTTCTCCCAACTCAACCGGTATTAGTTCTTCGGTGCCGTAGACCAACGATAACGGAGTGGCCCCGGTACTAGATTTTGAGATCGTGCGGTATGCCCACAAGACTTCGGGCAGAATTGCCTTCCATTTTCCTTTGGCATCAGCCAACCTTTTCTTAAGGTTTTGAAGGATGGTTTTGTTCGTCGACTCTGCCTGTCTGTTCCCACTAGGGTGATAGGGTGTTGACAAGATCTTTTTGATCTTATGGTCCTCGAAAGAATTGCTTACCTTGTTGTGGATGAACTGCCTCCCATTGTCACATATTATCTCGGCCGATATACCGAACCGGTATATTATGTGGTCCCAAATTAAGTCGATGACTTCTTTTTCTTTGACCTTCTCAAATGCTTGAGCTTCGACCAATTTAGAAAAATAGTCGATCATAAATAGTATAAATTGAGCCTTACCGGGTGCCCATGGTAGGGGACCGACGATGTCCATTCCCCTTTTCATGAACGGCCAAGGTGATATGACCGAATGTAGTAACTCCCCGGGTTGATGGATCATTGGTGTGTGCCTGTGACAGCCGTCGCATTTTCGCACAAAGTCCTTCGCATCTTTCTCCATGTTTATCTAGTAATAACCAGCTTTGATAATCTTACGAACCAATAATTCTTCCCTCGAATGGTTTTCGCAGGTCCCTTCGTGATCCCTCAAAACATATTCGGTGTCTCCCGGCCCCAAGCATATGGCGAGTAGGCCATCGAACAATCTTCTGAACAGAGTATCATTGGACAGGCTAAACATGGCTGCCTTTATGCGTAGGGCTCTCAATTCTTTGGGAGTCGAGGGCAACTTCCTAGTCTTCAAGTAGTCTATATACTTGTTTCCTCAGTCCCAAGTTAAACTCGTTGAGTTTATCTCGGTATGGCCCTCTTCCACTACTAACTTCATGAGATGTACGACCGTTCCCAAGCTGAATTCATCGTCATCAACCTATGACCCCGAGTTAGCTAGAGCATTGGCCTCGCTATTTTGATCCCGGGGCACGTGTTGTAGGGTCCATTCCTTGAATTGATAAAGCGTTACATGTAGTTTATCCAAGTATCTTCTCATTCGTTCCTCTTTCACTTCGAATGTCCCATTGACTTGATTTACCACAAGGAGGGAATCGCATTTAACTTCGATCACTTCGGCCCCCAGGCTTTTAGCCAATTCGAGACCTGCAATCAAGGCCTCATACTCAGCCTCATTGTTAGTCAATTTCACAATTCTAATAGATTGCCAAACTATGTTACCTGTAGGCGGCTTCAACGCGATGTCAAGTCCGGACCCCTTTGCGTTCGAGGCACCATCCGTAAAGAGGGTCCATATTCCCGAGGAGGCCCCCGAGGTTAACAACAATTCCTTTTCGACTTTGGGTATTAAGGCCGGTGTGAAGTCGGCCATGAAGTCTGCCAAAATTTGAGATTTGATGGCGATTTAATGTCGATATTCGATATCGTACCCGCTAATTTCCATAGGCCACTTAGCCAATCATCATGAGAGCTCGGGTTTGTGTATTATGTTTCTCAATGGGTAAGTAGTTACGACACATATGGCTTTAACTTCCTAGAGGCGCTTAGCAAAGCTAGCGCAAATTTCTCTAAGTGAGGATACCTTGTTTCGGCCTCGCCTAGAGTCCAGCTGACATTATTGATAGGAAATTGCGTACCTTCCTCTTCCCGGACTAAGACTCCACTTAGCGCTATCTTGGATAACGCTAAGTACAGGTACAACTGCTCGTCTTCCTTCGGGGTGTGAAGCAAATGTGGACTCGAAAGGTACCGTTTGAGTTCTTCCAAAGCTTCCTGGCACTCCGGGATCTACAAAATCTTATTCCTCTTCTTCAATAATGAGAAGAACTGATGTCTCTTATTGGAGGACCTTGATATGAACCGACCTAGGGCGGCTATGCGCCCGGTTAGCCTCTGAACGGCCTTGACATTGTCCACCACAGTGATGTTATCTATAGCTTTGATTTTTTCGGGATTGATCTCGATCCCCAGGTTGGACACCATGAATCCAAGGAACTTCCTAGACCCGACCCCAAATGCGCCTTTCTATGGGTTTAGCTTCATATTGTAATTCTTCAATTATGCTGAAGGTTTCCTGCAAATGTTACAAATGGTCCTTTGCTCGGAGGGACTTAACTAACATGTCGTCAATGTAAACCTCCATTGATTTTTCTATTTACCTTTCGAACATCCGATTTACTAGGCATTGGTAAGTGGCACCGGCATTTTTTAGTCCAAACAACATTACGCTATAACAATAGGTGCCGAAGATAGTGATGAAGGATGTTTTTTATTGATTGCCCGGGTCCATCCAGATTTTGTTGTACCCAGAATATGTGTCGAGAAAATTGAGTATCTTGTGGCCGGTCATTGCGCCGATCATGCGATTGATGTTAGGAAAAGGAAAAGAGTCTTTAGGGAATGCCTTGTTCAAGTCTTTGTTGCAATCTACGCACATTCTTAATTTATTTCCCTTTTTAGGCACTACCATAATGTTAGCTAACCAATCCGGGTACTTAACTTTCCGAAATGAACCTATTTTAAGGAGTTTGGATACCTCGTCTTTGATGAATGCATGCTTGACTTCATACTGAGGCCTCCTCTTATGTTTAACCGGGTGGAACTTCGGATCCAAGCTCATCTTGTGTGTAGTTATTCTGGCGGGATCCCTGTCGTATCAATATGGGACCAAGAGAAACAATCTATTTTAGCTATAAGGAATGCAATGAGTTATTTCCTGAGCTCAGGTTTTAACCCCGTGCCCAGGTATACCTTTCGATCGGGCAAGTGTTCGATCAATATGACTTGCTCCAGCTCCTCGACCGTTGACTTGGTGGCATCGGAATCGTCAGGGGTGATGAACGACCTAAGAACTCTGTAATCATCATCCTCGCCTACTTCTTGCTTCTCCGGTTCGGTCGGGGCCGGTGTCGTTGATAACTATTTAGTTTCTTCCTTCCAAACCGACTCCAGGTTCTTTGATCTCGAGAGGGCGGACCTCGGGATCACCTCATCGACCACGAACATTTCTTTTGCGGCCGGATGTTCTCTGTAAACTGTTTTGACTCCTCCCGGTGCGGGGAACTTCAATGCCTGGTGTAGTGTCGAGGGTATTTCCCTCATGTTGTGAATCTATGGCCTTCCAAATAGAGCATTGTGCCTCATATCCCCTTCGATGACATAGAACTTCATTTACTGAATGGTTCCAGTGGTGTTTACTGGCAGGGTTATCTCCCCTTTAGTAGTTTCACATGCCATGTTGAATCCATTTAAGACCCGGATCGTGGGCACTATTTGGTCTTTTAGACCCTGCTGCTCTACGACCCTCGATCTGATGATATTCGCCGAGCTACCTGGATCAATCAACACACGCTTAACTCGATATTTATTTATGAGTACATAAATTACTTGGGCATCGTTATGCGGTTACACGATGCTTTCAGTGTCTTCATCGTTGAAAGAGACGGTCCCCTCCGGCATGTAATCTAGGGTTCACTTTTCCCTTGTAATGGACACCTTAGTGCGTTTTAGCATTGCCCCCTAGGGGATGTCGACTCCACCGATGATCATATTGATGACGTTCTTAGGTTCCTTTTGCTTGGTATGCTAGTTGGAGTCCCTATTCTTGAAGTAATTGTTCGCTCGGTCACTCAGAAACTCCCGGAGGTGTCCGTTATTGAATAATCGACCCACTTCTTCTCTTAGATGTCGGCAGTCTTTGGTCTTGTGGCCATGGGTTCCATGATACTTACACATCAGGTTGTGGTCACTTTGGGCAGGATCAGAATGCAATGGTCAAGGCCACTTGGTATCTTTGATGCGTCTAATGGCTGACACGATACCGGCAGCATCGAAGCTGAAGTTGTACTCCGATAGCCTCGGTGCCTCCCTGGCGCCAACTGGCCTGTCAAAACAGTTTTTGCTCTTGAGTCCCCGGCTATTGTGACCTCGATCGCTTCTTTTTTCATTCCTCGTAGGGTTACGTTCGGATCTGCTGCCCCTTTCCGCAGTAAGGTTGATACCGATCTCTGCTTGGTCTTGGTTCATGATCGATGACTCTTTTAGAATTGTCATTAGTTCTGATGGGATACACGGACCCAGAGGGGTCCCCAAGCTGATCATCCTCCACTCCGATTTTTGATTGGTACCTCTTATGGACGTCAGCCAAAGTTACCGTCGGGTACTCTATCAAATTATGTTTCAGCCATTGTGAAGCCAAAGAGCTTTGTGGGTTGAGTCCTTGAGTGAATGCTTGAATACCCCAATAGTTCGCAACCGGGGACAGATCCATCCTTTCCATTTGGAACCTCGACACGAAGTCCCTGAGCATTTCGTTATGTCTTTGCTTGAGTTTAAAGAGGTCGGATTTTCTAGTCTCGACTTTGATGGCCCTGCCATGAGCTTTTACAAAGGCATATGCAAGCATAGCAAACAAATCAATGGAATTAGGGGGCATGTTGTGATACCATATCATTGCTCCTTTAGACAGGGTTTCCCCGAACTTTTTAAGTAGAACCGACTCAATTTCGTCATTTTCCAAGTCATTTCCCTTGATGGCACACGTGTAGGAGGTCACGTGTTCATTCGGATCCGTGGTCCCGTTATTCTTTGGAATTTTGAGCATACGGAACTTCTTTGGGATCTGTTTTGGAGCTGCCCTCGGAGGGAAATATTTTTGTATAAACTTCTGGGAATCCAAACCTTATAATATCGGGGGTGCTTCTGGGATTTGTTCAACCCTGGAGTTATAGGTCTCCACTATTTTGTCGTTGGCTTCGATTTTCCTTTCTCTCGATTTCACCCATTTTTTTAGTTCCTCAAGCATCTTTATTATATCGGGGTTGGTCCCCGGTTTAACTTCACCCGGCCTTTCTGTGGCCGGTACATTTCTACGAGTGTTTTTTCGGGATGGTTCGGGCTCAACTCTACTGGGGGCATGGCTTTGGTTCTGCAACCGGGCTATCGCTGCCTGTTGAACCTGTAACATTTCGAAGATCACCCGAAAATTGATCCCATTACCTTCGTTGTCATGTGTACACCGAGCCATAGATCGGGCTCACCCACAAATGTTGTTTTTGGGGTCGGTAGGCAAGTTTGCGTCGATAGCTACATGTGAGTTAGCATAGATCAGCTCCGCGAGTGGAACTCTATTGTGGTCAATAGGGGGCACCTCCTTACTGGGCTCTACATTGTTGTTCCTGCCATGGTGGCCAGACTCAGCATCAACGTTCAAATGAGCAGATTGAGAGTTCAACATTTTTAATTTGAACTAAAATTAAGATCTCCAAGAACAAGTGTAAAATAGAGTGTGTTATGGAAATTTGTATCAAATTACCACTATTATCTCTAGCTCCACGGTGGGCGCCAAACTATTTACCCTAAAAAATGGATAACAATTGAATTTATTTGTGGTTTTAAGATATGTGAATTAATTAAACACAAGTGATTAATGACGCTATATTAATTAAATAAAATACATAATAAAGGACCAAACCAACGATAAGGGTAATTATGAGCTCGTTTGGTGGCTTGAGGAGGAACCTGCCTTCGATTCTAAGCTTGCACTTATGAAGAACTTAAGAACAAAAATAAGAACTTTGAACAACCAAAAGGATTAAAATAAATTACCTTGATATGCGTGTTACAATGTGTCCCATGAATAATAAGATTTCCCTTTTATATATTAGGGGAGTTTTACCCTAACTACAATTCTAAGAAAGGTAAAAATCTTTTGTTTCGCTAATTACCGATTTTCTGCCAATACGGACCGAGATTCATGTTGTGATATCCAGTCGGGCATAGACATCGCGGCCCTTTGTTAGTCGTGTGCAGCTGTTTGTTAATGCTCTCTGAAGTCTCAATCCTCGAACCGGGCTCGGAGGATCTGGCCCCGATATTCCCGAGGGCATGTGTTTTGCCCGAGCCCCAATACAAGGGGCTCATTGATCTGATTCCAATTCATTACAGTCACGTTCCTGCTCTGTATGATTCACCGGAAAATCGAGTTATTCAGTAGGCTCGGTTTTATCCGTATACAGATAATCTTTTAATTTTAATAATGAATGTTTTAGTTTGTTTAAGCATAATCATCTTATTTGTTATGCTATTATTTGTGATGATTTATACAAACTGAATTTTAATAATTTATTTTGTCGAAACTCTCTTAACTCTGCATTATAATATTAGAACCAAATATAGTTTGGTGAATAAATATTTTACTTACTTGTGGCATAAACATTTAGGTCACATGTCCCAAAAAAGACTAGAAGGATTAGTTAAGAATGAAATCCTTTCAGATTTAAATTTTAAAGACCTTAATATTTGTGTGGATTGTATTTAAAAAATAAATAAAAAACTACAAATAAAGGAGCCAGAAGAAGCACACAACTTCTTGAAATTATATACACGAATAATTGTGGTCCTTTTGGTGTTACTTCTTTCAGTAAACAAAAATACTTTATCACCTTTATTGACAAATTGTCATGTTATGGTTATGTTTATTTATTGCACGAAGAATCGCAAAAAAATTAAAAATAATAAGGTCAGACAGAAGTGGTGAGTAATATGAAGATTTGACAAGATTGAACAACATCATGGTCCCTTCGCTAAATTCTATGAAAAATATGGCATGTGTGCTCAAGAAATAATGCTTGATATACCACAATAAAATAGTATGGCATAATTATATATTAATGAATATGGTTAGGAGTATGTTATGTAGTTCATCTTTACCCGTTTCATTATGTATGCATGCTTTAAAGACTAATATTTACTAAATAGAGTTTCTAGTAAAGATGTTTCTAGGAAACCTTTTGAACTTTGGATTGGTAGGAAATATAGTTTGAGGCACATGCATGTTTGGGGTTGATCAGCAAAAGTAAGAATTTATAATTCATAAGAAAAGAAACTCAATTCAGTCATTAGTTATCCGGAAAAATCAAAAGGGTATAGATTTTACTGTCCTAATCGAGAATAGTCCAAACTGAAAATGCTAGGTTCACTGAGAATGGTGAATTTAGTGGAAATGAAGAAACAAACAATGTAAAAACTAAAGAAATTAGGTTGCAAGTTTCTTTACACTCTGTTGTTCATGAAGTTGTTGTAGAGTCTAACAATCAACAAGAATAGCAAATGAAATATCATACTATTTACAGTGAAGTTACAGTTGATGAACCTAAAATAGATGAACCACAAAAAGTAAAATTAAGAAGGTCTTAAAGAAAAAAGGGCCTGCTATTTCTGATGTAGTATATCTACACGAGTTAAAAATTGACTTAGGAATTAATAATGATTCACTTTCATATTCACAAGCCACTGAGAGTAATTTTTTGATAAATGGTTTGATGCTACAAAAGATGAGTTGAAGTTTATGGAATAGAATAAAGTTTGGGACCTTATTGAATTACCGAAAGGTTGTAAAATATTCTAATTTAAATGTGCCTTTAAGACCAAATACGACTCAAATAGCAACATTGAACGACACAAGTCCAGAGTTATTGCCAAATATTTTACTCAAAAAGATGGCATTGACTATAAAGAGAATTTTTAACCAGTCTCTAGAAAAACTTTATTCATAATTGTAATGGCTTTAATGGCTTATTATGAATTAGAGTTGTATGAAATGGATGTGAAAAATGCCTTTCTGAATAGGGATTAAAAGGAAGAAGTTTATATAGATCAACTAGAGGGGTTTGCTGTTAAAGGAAAGAAATACCTTATTTGTCAACATAGAAATGAATATACAACCTTAAAGCTTCCCGATAATGGCGTCTTATATTCAATGAAATTAGCGTTACCTCTGGATTTAGAAAAATACTATTGATCGGTGTATATATCTGAAGGTCAGTGGGAGTAAATTTATTTTGTTAGTCTTTTATATTAATGTATTGACTCGATCGGTCGTTTTATGTATATGAGCCTCGATTCCACTTCTGATGCTTCACACATGTGTATTTGCGATTTTATGACTTGTGAGGTTAGTTAGTTTTATTCTGGAAAGGTTTCGGGTTAATTTAGGTTCTTGGCTTAGAAGCCTAAGTTGCGTTTGTCGACCAAAGTCAAACTTTTGTGAAAACGACCCCGGAACGGTGTTTTGATGGTTCTGATAGGTTCATATCAGGATTTTGGACTTGAGCGTATGCCCTGAATCAAATTCGGATGTCCGTACGTTGAATTTTGTCTATCAGGTTTGCAATTTGATTTTGGGAATTGGAATTGGTTTGTTTTTCTATTTGGATCTTGCCTGCAAAATTTGGTGTCAATTGGAGTTGATTTGATAGAATTAGGACACTTGATTGCAATTCTAGAAGTTCTTGAGTTGTCATTTGAAATGCATGCGTTTTGATATCCAATTCATAGTTTTAGATATTTATTTTATCGCGCGAGCGAGTTCGTATGATGATTTTAGACTTGTGTGGATGTTTGGGTTGGAGCCCCGAGGGCTCGGGTGAGTTTTAAACGTGTTTCGAAATGATTTTGAACTAAAACAGGTTGTTGATGTGCTAGTGTCTTTGATGTCGCAATTGCAAACACCACTATTACAATTGCGATCTTAGTAGGGGGTCTCAGGTGTCGCAATTGAGATGCTTGGATCGCAATTGCGAAGTGGTACCTGGGCTAGGTTGGATCGCATTTGCGATATTTGTTTCACATTTGCGAGGGAAGCAGGCTTTACAATTGCGAATCCTATATTGCATTTGAGACCTCCCGCATAGACTGTCAGTGCCGTAATTGCGATACATTCTTCCCAATTGCAAACCCAGTGTAGCAATTGCGACATCTACAACTGAACATAAAGGCTGGAAAGTAGGGATTACGTCTCATGTTTTCATATTTTAGAACCATAGACTCGGTAGGAGGCGATTTGGAGAGGGGTGTTTTATCTACAAATATTGGGTAAGTGGTTCTAATCAATATCCAACATATTTCATGATTATAACATAGATTCAACATTAAATTTATGAGAATCAAAGAGGAAATTTGGGAATTTTTGTCAAAGTTTTGAAAAATAAAAAAATTGGATTTTGAGAGTCGATTTGGACTCAGATTTGAAAACAAAACACACATATAGATTCGTGGGGTTATAGGTAGTCAGAATCTACCCTTGGACCCGCGTTTTGACAGGGCGGGCCCAGTAGGCTCGGGGTTGAATTTTGTTGACTTTCGGGGAATAGTCTAAAGATCATAGCTTTATCTATCGTAATTGGTTTTCCTTATATTATTTGATGAAATTAAGTCATTTTTATTAGATTTGAGCGTGTGGAGGCAAATTTTAGAGAAAAAGCTATTTTCGAGGGTTGATTTGGCTTAGTTGAGTTAAGTATCTTGTCTAACTTTGTGTGGGGGAACTACCCCTTAGGATTCAGGTTAATTGTATTATTTGTATTATGTGAAAGACGTGTATACGAGGTGATGAGTGTGTACATTGGCTATATGTGGTATTTTGACCGTTTTAGACTTTTAGACTTCTTCCATGCATTTAATTGAATTTGTAATTATATGTTATACCTTTTCATTGTTAAATTTACTCTCACATGCTCTATTTGATGTTATTCACACTTATCCTACCTTTTATTCTTATGTTTTCTCTTACATGCTTTAGTTGAAGTTGTTACCTCTCTTATTGTCTTGTTACCTCTTTTATTATTGAATTACTCTTACTTGATATTGTTATTTCGTGGGAATATCTTCTTATAGGGTTTATGATGTTGAAGTTATGTAAGCTATTATCACATTGAGGTTGAAGTTGTTGATTGTTGAGACATCTTTCCTTGTTGAGTATTTTTTAATTTATTTTTATTATTGATATTCTTGTACACATTGTGGTTGAGCCGTGGCCATATATTGTGGTAACATTGGTATTGTTAATTTTGACAAGTTGTGGCATCTGGGCACATATGGTGCGAGTTCTTATTGTGTTGTGATACTGATGCGCATGCGACTGTATAAGGGTAAGAGTTAATATGTATGTGGTGACATAAGGTGGGATTTATATGCGTGTTGCTAGTAAGGAAATTATTTGAAGCCACGCGGCGACATAAGGGGGATAAAGCGCGTGTAACTATTTTAGGAAAAATGTTTTTCAAAAATGTCTAAATGTAAGGCTTACGCAATGATATGAGAAAAGATTGTGATTAAGATTGTGAAATATGAACATTAGGCGTGGCACCTCGATTGTGATTCTTATTGTATTTTATATGTTAAAAAGGCTTGTTGGTTGAACAGTTTTATTACTTCTTCGTTTGTCTTACTGGTATTTGTCCGCATTTATTCCTTGTTGTTCTTTTCATGTGTTCATCCCTTGTTGCCTTTGTTGCATTAAACTCCACTGTTAGCTTACATTATAGAACTGCTTTATTGCCATTCATTTTCTAGATTTTCATTATTTGAATGTGCTATACTCTATTCAGTTTTCTAGTCCTAGTAGGTATCATGACCTGGCTTCGACACTACTGTGTCGAGGTTAGGCTTGATACTATGCTTCTGCATATTATTGTGCAGATCCAGGTACATCTGCTCATGTCGGACGTTAGCGATCATTCAATCATCTCTGGAGACTTCAAGGTATACCTGTCCGAAGCTCGCAAGGCTCGGAGTCACCTTCCGCCATTTCCTTATTACTGATTATACTATTATCAGACAGTGTTGTATTAGAGATTTTAGTATATTTTTGTTGACTTTATGACTCAGTTTCACCAGGTTTTGGGAGCGTTGTAACTGTGATTCAACATTGAGATTATTATGAAACTTACCAGCTTTTTATCATGTTCTTAGTCGTTATTTCTGTCATATTCTCTTGTTTGTCAGGCTTACTTAGTCTTAGGGACTAGCTGCCATCACGACATTCTAAGGTAGAACTTTGGGGTTATGGCAAGTTGGTATTAGAGCTCTAGGTTCCTAGGTGTTAGGAGTCATGAGCGATTCTAGTAGAGTCTTGAGAATTGGTACGGAGACGTCTGTACTTATCTTCGAGAAGCTACAGGGTTGTTAGGAGCACTTCCCTTCTTGATTCCTCATTGTACAAATTTATTCTTTCGAGTCTTATGCCATTATATTTTTCCTATTCAATCTTATGTTACGTGAAGTGTTTGTTATAAATCGAGAATCGAGGAATTATAATGGTGCTACAGATGTGGTGCATGATATTTCTCCGGAAGGGCACGTGTTGCAGCCAGATCACCTGCCCGAGTAGTAACTGAGGAGCCACCAATAGCTCCGGTTGCGGGACAGGCACCTATGGCGCCTATTACTACCCCTAGACTTCAGGAGATCCTAGCACAGTTCTTGAGCATGTTCTTCACTCTAGCTCAGGCGGGATTGATTCCCCTTGCACCAGCCACATCTCAGGCTGAGGGAGGAGCTCAGACTCCCGGAGCTCGTACTCTAGAGCAGCGGGTACATTCATCAGGTCTCGGGTGTCATGCCAGCACAACCCGTTATACTGGTTCATCCTGAGGTCAGGCCAAAGGTATCTGCGGAGGAGTAGAGGAAACTTAAGAGGTTCAATAAGTATGATCCTCCTACTTTCAACGAAACAACTATCGAGGATGCGTAGGGTGTTTTAGAGAAGTGCCACCGTATTCTTCGCACCATGGGTATTGTGGTGGTGAGCGGAGTTACATTTACTACATTTCAGCTGTAAGGAGTAGCATATCGGTGGTGGCAAGCGTACGGGAAGGGTAGGCCATCTGATGCAGCCCCACTCACTTAGGTTCAGTGTTTAGAAATGTTCTTGAGAGAGTTTATTCCCCATACCCTTCGGGATGCATGTCGCACAGAGTTTGAGCAGCTACATCAGGGGAATATGTCAGTATCAGAATATGGTATGAGACTCAGCGAGTTGTCCCGACATGCACCTCCCTTGATTTCTACTGTTAGAGAGCGAGTTTCCAGATTCATCGAGGGAGTTTCCAGATTCTACTGTTAGGTTCAGTACGGCTTAGGAGTTGGAGACGGATACCCCATTTCAACAGGTGGTAGAGATTGCTCCGAGTGAGAGAGGACAGGGAGGCCAAGAGGCCTCGAGGTACTGGAGGATTTAGTGGTGGTCATTGTGCAATTTCAACCCGACATGACAGGGGATATGTGAGTGGACTAGTTCATTCAGCACTTCCAGCTTCTAGTAGTGCTCTCGCTATTCAGAGGTCTCAGGTTGCCCATTTTGCTTAGCCACTGTCCAGTGCACCTCCTCCGTGGGGTGACTTCAGCGGTCAGTCCAGTTGACCAGGCTAGAGACAGTTTTAGCAGCCACACCCACTTAGAGCTTGTTTTGAGTGTGGTGATACCAGACATATGGTGAGGGACAGCCCCAGACTCAGGAGGGGTGCACCTCCACATACTACATAGGCTCCATGGTTTCCACAGGGTCTACAGTGTTCGTAGGCAATGGTTGCTACTCCAGTTTCCACTCCTGCTACGCCGTCAGCTTGGGGTGGAGGTCAGGCGGGTAGAGGTCACCCTAGAAGGGGAGACCATGCTATTTCTATGCTTTTCCTTGTAGGATGGATGTGGTTCCATCAGATTCTGTCATCACTGGTATTGTTCCGTTCTTTCGTAGGGATGCTTCAGTCTTATTTGATCCGGGATCCACTTATTCATATGTGTCATCTTACTTTGCTCCATATTTGGATATATCTGGTGATTCTTTGAGTGCTCTTGTATATGTGTCCATGCCTATGGGAGATTCTATTATTGTAGAGTGTGTTTATCGGTTGTTTTTAGTCATTATTGGTGGTTGTGAGACCAGAGTTGATCTATTGCTGCTTAGTGCGGTAGACTTTAACATGATCTTGGGCATGGATTAGTTGTCGCCTCATCAAGCTTTTTTGGACTGTCACGCCAAGACTGTGACATTGGCTATGCTATGTTTTCCATGATTGGAGTGGAGGGGTACATTGGATTATATTCCTAGCAGAGTTGTGTCCTTTCTTAAGGCACAACGGATGGTTGAGAAGGGGTGTGAAGCATATCTAGCCTTTATGAGAGATGTTAGTGCTGATACTCCTACCGTTGAGTTAGCTCCGATAGTGAGAGATTTCCCAGATGTGTTTCCAGCAAACCTTCCTGGCATGCCATCCGACAGAGATATCGATTTTGGTATTGGCCTAGTGACGGGAACTCAGCCCATTTCTATTCCACCATATCGTAGGGCACTAGTGGAGTTGAAATAGTTAAAGGAACAACTACATGAGTTGCTTCATAAGGGTTTCATCCAGCCTAGTATTTCACCTTGGGGTGCTCCGGTTCTGTTTGTGAAGAAGAAGGATGGTACTATACAGATGTGTATTGATCATAGACAATTGAAAAAGGTTACAATGAAGAACAGGTACCCATTACCGCGCATTGATGACTTGTTTGACCAGCTTCTGGGTACCAGAGTATTCTCGAAGATTGATTTGAGGTTAGGGTATCATCAGCTGAAGATTCGGGATTAAGATATCCCGAAGACTTCTTTCAGACTCGGTATGGTCACTAAGAGTTTCTAGTGATGTCATTTGGGCTGACCAATGCCCCAGCAACATTTATGTACTTGATGAACATTGTATTCCATCTATATCTTAACTCATTCGTCATCATATTTATTGATGATATCTTGGTATATTCTCGTATCCGGGAGGATCATGAGTACCATTTGAGGATCGTGCTCCATACCTTGACAGAGAAGAAGTTGCATGTAAAATACTCCAAATGTGAATTCTGGCTTGATTAAGTGGTATTTTTGGGTCATGTGGTATCTAGTGAGGGTATCAAGGTAGATCCAAAAATGATTGAGGCAGTTTAGAGTTAGCCTAGACCATTTTCAGCTACTGAGATTCGAAGTTTTCTTAGTTTGGCCGGATATTATCACTGTTTCGTAGAGGGTTTCTCATCCATTGCTGCGCTTTTGACTAGGCGCCTGAGGAGTGTGAGGCGAGCTTTCAAAAGCTCAAGATTGCATTCACTACAACCCCACTGTTGGTGTTGCCTACAGGTTTAAGGTCTTACACTGTTATTATGATGCGTCACGTATCGGGCTTGGTGCGGTGTTGATGTAAAACAGTAGGGTGATTGCCTATACATCTCGGCAGTTGAAGGTTCATGAGAAGAATTACCCGGTTCATAACTTGGAGGTGGCAGTTATTGTTCATGCATTGAAGATATGGAGGCATTATCGATACGGTGTTCCATGTGAGGTCTATATCGACCACCAAAGTCTCCAACATCTGTTCAAGCAGAAGGACCTTCACTTGCGACAGTGAAGATGGTTAGAGTTGCTGAAAGACTATGATATCATTATTTTGTATCATCCCGAGTAGGAAAATATGGTGGCCGATCCCTTGAGTAGAAAGGCGGAGAGTATGGATAGTGTGGCATACATATACCTGCAACAGAGAGGCCACTAGCCATTGATATTTAGGCTTTGACCAATCAGTTTGTGAGATTGGATATTTTTGAGATTGTGAAATGTGAACATGAGGCGTGGCATCTCGGTTATGATACTTGTTGTATTTTCTATGTTAAAAAGGCTTATTGGTCTAACAGTTTTGTTACTTCTTCATTTGTCTTACTTGTATTTGTCTGCATTGTTTCCTTGTTGTTCTTTTCATGTGTTCATTCCTTGTTGCCTTTATTGCTTTAAACTCCGTTGTTAGCTTACATTATTGAACTTCTTTATTTCCATTCATTTCCTCGCTTTTCATTATTTGAATATGCTATACTCTATTAAGTTTTATAGTCCTAGTAGGTGTCTTGACCTGGCCTCGTCACTACTTGCTGGGTACCGTCACGCTGTACTCATGCTACGTTTCTGCACTTTTTTGTGCAGATCCAGGTACATCTACTCATGCAGGACGTTACTGATCATTCAGTCATCTCCGGAGACTTCAAGGTATACCTTCCTGACGCTCATAGGCCTCAGAGTCACCTTCCGCCATTTCCTTATTACTTTTTATCCTATTATCATACAGTGTTGTATTAGAGATTTTAGTACATTTTTGTAGAGCTTATGAATCAGTTTCACCGGATTTTGGGAGTATTGTAATTGTGATTCAACATTGAGATTATTACGAGAATTATCAGCTTTATATCATGTTTTTAGTCGTTATTTCTGTCATATTCTCTTGTTTGTTAGGCTTACCTAGTCTTAGATACTAGGTGCCATCACGACATCCTATGGTAAGAATTTGGGGTCGTGACACTTAGTGACATCTTATTGTTACCAATACTCTTGGTATGATGCATGACACCAAAAAATAATTCCCTAATAATTTTAAAACGTAAAATGTGGGAAAGGCATCATATGTGATCAGATAAAACTATTTCGGGATAGATCTTAAGGATTATTGGGGTTCTCTCAAAATTCTTATATTAATATAGTGTTAGAGAAATTTAGAATAGAAATATCCTCATCACATCCCATTCCAATTTATAAAGGAGATAAATTAAGTTTCAATCAATGCCCAACGAATGAATTGGAATGTAAGTAAATAAATATATTTTGCATCTACAGTTGGGAGTTTAATGTATGCTCAGACATGTATGAGATCAGATATTAGCTTTATCATTGGGATGCTGGTCAAATATCAAAGTAATCCAGGAATGGACCACTGGAGGGTTGAAAAGAAAGGTGCAATACTTGTAAGGAACGAAAGACTATAAGCTCACTTATAGAAAATATGATCATCTTGTGTAACAACTCGACCTCTCATTTTGAGCTTTAGCATTCCATTCGGCAGTTTGAGACCTTGAGTAGCTTTATATGATGTATTATGACTTGCGTATATTGTTGGTTTTGATGTTCGCAAGGTTTGAGATTGATATGATAAAGTGATTCTCAATTTGGAAACCTTAAATTGGAAGAGTTGACCAAAGTTTAACTTTTAAGTAAACGACTTCAAAATCGGGATTTGATGGTTTCAATAGGTTTGTATGGTGAATTTAGAATTTGGTGTATGTTCGGATTTGAATTTGGATGTTCCTAGAAGGTTTTTGTCCTTTTTGTCAAAATTTTACAATTTGAAGAATTAGAGAGTTCATAGGTGTATACGGGTGAAACTGGGCCTATGGGACACCCCGGTTTCCGATAAGGTGAGTCGAGCAAGAGACGTGATATAAGGAGCTAGAATTATGGTAAGGGTCTCATTGAGACAGGATCCGGGGATTCGACGCCCGCCTTCGGGAATATCGGGGCCATGAACCCGTGATCAGTCCAAATCACAAAAGACTTCAGAGAACATTATCGAGCAACCAAACACGATTAACAGAGGTCTGTGATATCCATGACCGGCCAGGTATCACGGCGCAGATCTCGGCACGTACCAGCGGAAATTCGGTGATTTATTAAATGGAAGGTTTTTTACCCTTCCTGAAATTGTACCTAGAGTAGGACTCCCCCACTATATAAATGGGGGTCTGATTGTTCATTAAACATATTGTAGCACACATACTAAGGAAATATACTATTATTTTTCTGTTATTCAAAGTTCTTACACTTGTAGATCAGTGTTCCATTACTATAACTCTGGGATCGAAGTTGGATATGTTATTGCAGTTTCCGTCGAGTCCAAAGGCATCCTTTTCCCTTGCTTTCTAGTGGTTTGACAAATTATTACAACTTTTATCTGTTCAACCTAGCAATATTTACAGTTCGTATTAAATTAATCCACGTATCTTTAAAACCACTAACAAATTTAACTGTTATCCGTTTTTAGGGTAAACAGTTTGGCGCCCACCGTGAGGGTAAGGATAATAGTGGAAATTTGATACGAATATCCATAACACACCCTATTTTACACTTGTTCTTTTAAGTGTTTTTAATTTTAGGTCACAATTTAAAATGTCAAACTCCTAATCTGCTCCTCTGAACGTGGATGCTGAGTCTGGCTACCATGGCGAGAACAACAATATGGCACTCAGTAACGAGGTGCCCCCTATCAACCCTAACGGAGTTCCAGCCGCGGACCCAATCGATGCTAACTCGCATATGACCATCAATGTCAATTTACGTACCGATCCTGAGAACAGCATCTACGGGGGAGTCTGTTTGGTAGCCCAAAATACGCACGACGGTGAAGGTGATGGAATCAACTTGCGAGTAACCATACAAATGTTGCAGGCTCAATATGCAGTAATAGCCCAGTTGTAGAACCAAAGTCGTGCCCCCAACAGAGTCGAGCTTGAACTATCCCGGGAGAATGCTCGCAGAAACGAACCGATCGTAGAAAGGTCGAATGAAGCTGAACCTGGAACCAACCCCGAGATCATAAAGATTCTTGAGGAACTGACAAAACGGGTAGAATCAAGGGAAAAGAAAATCAAAGGCAATGACAAAAAGATGGAAACCTACAATTCCAGGGTCGACCAAATCCAAGGAGCACCACCGATATTGAAGGGTCTGGATTCCAAGAAGGTTGTCCAAAAAACTTTTCCTCCGAGCGCAGCTCTGAAGACAATCCTAAAGAAGTTTCGCCTGCCCGAAATACCTAAGCACAACAAAATGACTGACCCCAATGAGCATCTGACCTCATATACATGTGCCATTAAAGGGAACGATTTGGAGGATGATGAGATCGAGTCCGTCCTACTGAAAAAGTTTGGGGAAACTTTGTCAAAGGGAGCTATGATATGGTATCACAACTTACCCCCCTAATTCTATTGACTCGTTTGCTATGCTTGCGGACTCCTCTGTGAAAGCACATGCCGGGGCCATTAAGGTCGAGACCAAGAAGTCATACCTTTTCAAAGTGAAACAGAGAGACAATGAGATGCTCAGGGAATTTGTGTCCCGATTTCAAATGGAACGAATAGACCTGCCTCCAATCGCGGACGATTGGGCCGTTCAGGCCTTCACCCAATGACTCAATACTCGAAGCTCATTGGCCTCACAACATTGGAGGCAAAATCTGATAGAATATCCGGTGGTAACTTGGGCCGACATCCATAACCGGTACCAATCAGAAATCAAGGTCAATGATGATCAGCTTGGGGCCCATTCCGGGTCCATTTACCCCGTTAGAGCTGGTGACAGATCAAAAAGAGACATTGATCACCAGGATAGAATAGGGACCAGTATCAACCATACAAAAGAGATCAAAGAGGTAATGGGTCTGGACGAAACCCTGTGAAAAATGAAAAGAGGATCGATCGAAGTCAAAATAGCCAGGGTCTCATGAGAAAAAGCGATTTTGATAGATCCGTCGGGCCTAAGGAAGCGCGAAGGCTATCGGAGTATAACTTCAATGTCGACGCTTCTGCCATCGTATCTACCATCGGACGTATCAAAGATACCAAGTGGCCTCGACCTCTATAGCCCAACCCTGCTTAAAGGGACCCCAACCTAATATGCAAATATCATGGCACTCACGGCCACAGAACCGAAGATTGCCTACAACTAAGAGAGGAAGTAGCCGGGTTATTCAACAATGGACACCTCCGGTGTTCCTGAGCGATAGAGCCAAAAATCACTTCAGGAATAGGGACTCGAATAAGAAGACTGAGCAAGAGGAACCTCAGCATGTCATCAATACGATTATTGGTGGGGTCGACGTCACCCAAGGATTGATGCTGAAACGCACCAAAGTGTCCATCACAAGTGAAAAACGGACTCAGGATTACATGCCAGAAGGAACTGCATACTTCAACTACAAGGACATTGAAGGCCTCATACAACCGCATAATGATTCATTGGTAATATCTGTACTCATAAATAAATCTCGAGTTAAGCGTTTCTTAATTAATCCAGGTAGCTCAGCCAATATCATCATATCAAGGGTCACAGAACAGCTGGGTCTACAAGACCAAATTGTGCCTGCAGTCCGAGTTCTAAATGGGTTCAACATGTCATGTGAGACCACTAAAAGGGAGATAACGCTACCGGTGAACACCGTTAGAACTGTTCAGTAAACAAAGTTCTACATGATCGAAGGAGATATGAGATACAATACTCTGTTCGGAGGCCATGGATTCACAACATGAGGGCAATGCCTTCGACACTGCACCAGGTATTGAAATTCCCAACGCCGGGAGAGATTAAAATAATTTATGGAGAACAACCGTCCGCAAAAGAGATGTTCGGTGTTGACGAGGTGGTCCCGATATCTGCACTTTCGACTTCAAAGGATCCAAGATCAGTCACCAAGGAAGAGACCAAATAGCAAACACCGACACTGGCCCCGACCGAACCAGAAAGGCAAGGGACACACGAGGACGACGACTACGGAGTTCCCAAGTCTTTCATAGCTCCCGATGATTCTGATGCCACCAAATCAACGGTCAAAGAACTAGAGCAAGTCATATTGATTGAACATCTGCCCTGATCGTAAGGTATACCTGGGCACGAGGTTAAGCCCCGAGCTTAGGAAAAAACTCATTAAATTCCTTATAACTAACATAGATTGTTTCGCTTGGTCCCACCTTGACATGATAGTGATCCTGTCAGAAATAACTACTCACAAGCTGAGTTTGGATCCAAAGTTCCACCTAGTCAAACATAAATGGAGGCCCCAGTCCAAAGTCAAGCATGCATTCATCAAAGACGAGGTATCTAAACTCCTTAGAATAGGATCCGTTAGGGAAGTTAAGTACCCGGATTGGTTAGCCAACGTAGTGGTAGTCCCTAAAAAGGGGAATAAATTAAGAATGTGTGTAAACTACAAATAATTGAACAAAGCATGCCTTAAGGACTATTTTCCTTTGCCTAACATCGATCACATGATCGATGCAACAGCCGACCATGAGATCCTCAGCTCTCTCGATGCCTATTCCGGGTACAACCAAATTTGAATGTACTAGGGCGACCAGGAAAAAATGTTGTTCATCACTAAATATGGCACCTACTGCTATAATGTAATGCCATTCTGACTAAAATTATTGGAGCCACCAATGCCTAGTAAATCGGATGTTCGAAGAAAGAAATAGGAAAATCAATGGAGGTTTACATTGATGATATGTTAGTTAAGTCCCTGCGAGCAGAGGACCATTTGAAACATTTAGAGGAAACCTTTGACATATTGAACAAATATAATATGAAGCTGAACCCGGAGAAATGCGCATTCGGAGTCAGGTCCGGGAAATTTCTCGAATTCATGGTGTCTAACCGGGGAATCGAGATAAACCCCGATAAATCAAGGCCATAGAGGACATTACTGTGGTGGACAATGTTAAGGCCGTTCAAAGTTTAACCGAGCATATAGCCGCCTTGGGTTGATTTATTTCAAGGTCCTATGACAAGAGCCATCGGTTCGTCTCATTATTGAAGAAGAAGAATAACTTCTCGTAGACCTCAGAGTGCCAATAAGCCTTGGAAGAACTCAAGTGGTACCTTACGAGCCCGCCTTTGCTCTATACTCCAAAGGTAGATGAGCAGATGTACCTTTACTTGGCGGTATCTGAGATAGCGGTAAGTGGAGTCCTAGTCCATGAAGAGGAAGGTACGCAATTTCCTATCTATTATGTTAGCAGGACTCTAGGCGAGGCCGAAACTATGTATCCTCGACTGGTAAAATTGGCGCTCGCTTTGCTAAGCACGTCTAGGAAGTTAAAACCGTATTTTTAATGACATCCCATATGTGTCGTGACTACTTACCCATTGAGGAACATAATGCATAAACCCGAGCTCTCGGGATGATTGGCCAAATGGGCCGTAGAAATCAGCGGGTACGATATCGAATATCGACCCCGAACCGCCATTAAATCTAAAATTTTGGCAGACTTCGTGGCCGACTTCACGTCGGCCCTAATATCTGAAGTCAAAAGGGAATTGTTGTTGAACTCAGGGACAAGTATCAAAAAGTATTTGCTAATCACCTCTGCAGTTCATAAATTCAACAAGTATAGAACAATAATATGATCAAGTAATAAATCTCAGAAAGAACTACCTTGTGCACATAAATTCTTAACATACTTTGCTCAATCAACAACTTAACATATAAGGAAGACAATCAAATAAATCAGGCAAACAACTAAGGAATTTGCAAGTACAGATGAAATGCAATAACCAAATCATACACTGGCCAGCTTTTCCCCAGAATTTCCATAATCGTACCAAACCACTGATCAATTTTCTTCAATAACCGCATTAGAGGATGACCCTAAGGGGAAGTATTCATATTAACATGCTGCACGGACAACCCACGTGCCAACAATATCAATATCTTGAATTCGCACGGACAACTCACGTGCCAATAACACAAATCCACCGGGCATGATCGCAGGCTTAATATCACAATTCGCCTGGCATGATCACATGCCACCAATCCAATTCATATCACACATAAAGCAAATATACAAGAATGTTTGTATATGATCAATGAATATCAAATTTCATAGTCCTGGACTGGTTTAAGTGACATGCTAAGGTGTATGCATGTGCAAAGTATGCTACCACAGCTCAAATCGGCTAATTGGATCACAAAATAGAAATTATCAGGTTCAATCAGGAGGTTAACCTCTATTTAATCTCAAACATGGTTCAGATAGCTCACAAGAAGATTACAAAATATATGAACCATCTCAGCATGAAGCTTACATGCAATCCAAGGCATGTCATAGCCTAAATACTACCCCGAGCATGAATAATAACCCGGTGCACGCACATGGGCTCAACCCCACACATGTGAGCCACCCATAGTACATAGCTATCACAAATAACTCAGACTACTAGTGCCTGAATCTAGTTTAGGTAAGATACTTACCTCAAGCAAGCCAAATCAAGGCTCGAATCTAACCAAATTAACATAATATCATCAATAAAAACCATAGGAAACGATTCCAAATTATAAAGGTAAGATCTTGAATCAATTATGCAAAGTCAACCCAAAATGTCAACCCCAAACCCGCACCCCGGAACCAGACCAAACTAACAAATTTTGAACACTTATTCCGATACGAGTCCAAATATATTGTTTTACTCAAATCCAACCTCAATTCATCAATTTTCACTCTCCAAAATCATAGTCATAAATCCCCAAATTTCACCAGAAATTCACATAAACTAGGTGTAATAATCCATGGGTAATCAGTATATATCATCGCAATCAAATAAACTTCACTTACCTCTTTAATTGTAGCGCAAAGTCTCCCAAAAAATTGTCTCCAACCGAGTTCCCCAACTCCAAATAATGAAAAATGACTAAACCCATCAAAATATAAAGCCTGCTAGCTAAACTGCATATGAGGTCTACAGAGTCGCACCTGCGGTACCGCATCTGCGGAAATACCATCGCAGATGCGAAATCCATTAATCTGCCGGCAATCCGCTTCTTTGGACACAACACTTGCACCTACGAGTCCACTACTCTGGAAGTCATTGTACTCCTACGATAGAGCACCTGCGCTCAAACGCTGCATCTGCGAACATCCACTACCTCTCCTCTTTTGTATCTGCGCTCAAAAGATGTAACGACCTGATTGGACATTTTATGTATTTGAGCCCCGTTTCCATTTTGAAGCTTCTCGTTTGTGTATTTGAGGTTTTATGACTTGCAGGGATGGTTAGTTTTATTTCGGGGAAGTTTTAGATTGATTTGGATCCCTTAGTTCTTGCTTTAGAAGCTTAAGTTGAAAATATTGATCAAGGTTTGATTTTTGTGAAAACGACTCTAGAATCATGTTTTGATGGCTCCTATAGGTTAGTATTATGATTTTGGACTTGGGCATATGCCTGGAATTGAATTCGGAGGTCCCTAGGTTTATTGGACTTATTTTGTCGAAAGTTAGCAATTTGAAGGTTTAGAAATTCATTAGGTTTGACCGTAGGTTGACCTTATGTCAATCGGGTTTGGATTTTTGTTTCGTGACTTGGAATAGGTCCGTTTTATTATTTGGAACTTGTCTGCAAAATTTGGTATTATTCTGAGTTGGTTTGATAGCAAATCAGATGCTTGGTTGTTATTCAAGTGATTTTTGAGTTCATTGTAAAATTTCATGTGTATTGATATCTGATTCGTGGTTCGGGATGTTATTTTGTTATTTTAATCGTGCGAGCCAGTTCGTGATGTTTTTAGACTTATCTGGATGTTTGGTGTCGTGTCCTGAGGGCTCGGGTGAGTTTTAGACGTGTTTCGGAATGGTTTGCGCTTGTTTCAGGTTGCTGGTGTACTAGTGCTTCGGTTATCGCAATTGCGAGCACCAGTATCGCAATTGAGAAGTTGGCAGGGGATCTCAGGTATCGCAATTGCATCACCTTAATCGCAATTGCGAAGGGTGGCCTTCGACTGGGTAGCTCGCATTTGCGACCATCAGGCCGCATTTGTGAAAGGGGCTGACTTCGCAAATGCGAAGTCAGTGTCGCATTCGTGACTTACCCTAGGCTTGTCAGGTGCTGCATTTATGATAGAATGTCTGCATTTGTGAGGGTTCATAATTGCGAACCCCAAGTCGCTTTTGCGACTTCTGTAACAGAACAAAAGGGCTGGAAAACAGGACTTAGCTTTATTTATCATATTTTTAGAACCCTAGACTCGGTAGGAGGCGATTTTAAGAAGGGATTTTCACATACAACTATTGGGTAAGTGATTGTGATCAAATTTCAATTATATTACATGATCTACCCGAGTCCAATTGTAGATCTCGACTACCTATAACCCTACGAGTCCATATACCCTTGGACTCGGGTTTTGACCGGGCGAGCCTGGGGTTGACTTTTGTTGAATTTTGTGGAATTGTGTAAAGATCTTAGCTTTATTAATCAAAATTGATTTCTCTTGCATTGTTTGATGATATTAAGTCATTTTTATTAGATTTGAGCCGTGTGGAGGCAAATTTTAATGGAAAATCTATTTTTGAGTGTTGATTTCGCCCAGTTGAGGTAAGTATCTTGCCTAACTTTGTGCGGGGGAGGGGGGGGAACTACCCTATAGGATTGAGCTTAATTACACTATTTGAATTATGTGCAAGACGTGTACATTATATGACGAGTGTGTACACGGGCTTATATGTGGAAATTAACCGGTTTAGACTCTTAGGTTACTTATAAGCATTTAATTGTAGTTGTTATTACATGTTATCTCTTTTATTGTTGAGTTTACTTTATACATTTAATTGAAGTTGTCATTACATGGAAGTATCTTTCATTGTTGAGTTATTATTATTCACTTAGTCGTAGTTGTTATTACATACTATCTCTTTTATTGTTGAGTTTACTTTATACATTTAATAGAAGTTGTCATTACATGGAAGTATCTTCCATTGTTGAGTTTAATCTCCCGTTTCATTGTGTTGTTGTTGAGACTCTTGTATACATTGTTGTTGAGATGTGGGCAATGCATTGTTATGATATTGGTATTGTTATTTTGGCAATGTTGTGGCATATGGGCACGTGTGGTGCGAGTTATTGTGTTGTGATGAGATGCGCATGCGACGGTATAAGGGTGGTGATATTGATGTGCATGCGGAGAGATAATGGGGATTTGTGCGCGTGTTGCAAGTAAGGAAATTACTTCAATATAAGCACACGCGGCGAGATAAGGGGCTAAAGTGCGTGAAGTTATTTCAGGAAAAATGTTTTTAAAAATAAATACAAGGCTCACGCGGCGATATAAGAAATATTGTGATTGTGAAATCTGAATATGAGGTGTGGTTCCTCGAGGTGATTCTTGTTGTACATTCTATGTTGGAAAGACTTGTTGATTTGAACGGTTATTATTTTTTCTTAACTCATTTCACTTGTATTTTGACTGTATTTGATTATTTCCTATTTTTATCATATGTTCACTATTTGTTGTCATTTATTGCTTTTACTTCCGTTGTTAGCCTTATATGAATATTCTACTTTGTTGTCATTTATTGCTTTTACTTTCCGTTGTTAGATTATATTAATATTCTGCACAGTTTTCTATGTCTAGTAGGTGTCTTGACCTGACGTCATCACTACTCAATCGAGGTTAGTCTTGATACTTACTGGGTACCATTGGAGTGTACTCATACTACGCTTTTGCATATTTTAGTGCAGATCCAGGTACCTTTGCCCATGACAGATGCTAATGAGTTGATTAAGACATCATGGAGACTTGAAGGTATACCAGCTTGACGCTCGCAGGCCTAGGAGTCATTCTGGAGCTTTACTTCACTACTGTTTCTTTCATTCCAAATAGTGATGTAATTGATATTCCTAGTTACTTTCAGTAGAACTTATCACTTGGTACTTGGGGTGTATTAATGTTTGGTCATTTTGACGATGCTATGTCACTTATCCGTTTTTGGCTTTATAGTTAATTGGATTTAATATGTTATTTTCATCATGTGTTAGGCTTACCTACTCTTAGAGACTAGGTACCATCATGATTCCTAAGATGGAATTTTGGGGTTGTGCCAAAAGGCCACACATGCGGCTCTGCATCTGCGGCCAAGCCCCCCGCAGATGCCAAAACACCACAAGCCATTAATCTTCAGCAATACAACTAAGTCCAAAAATGGACTGAACTCAATCTGAAAGACCGCCGGGGCCCGGTCCAATTATACCAACCAATTCCAAAACATAACACGTACCTACTCGATGCCTTAAATCACACAAAACAACATCAAAACCACAAATCGCACCTCAATTCAAGCCTAAGGAAACTAAAGAACTTCCAACTTCTAATTCTCGCGCCAAACCATATCAAATAAACTTGGAATGACCTCAAATTTTTCATGGAAGTCCCAAATGACACCACAGACCTATCCTAACTCCCAAAACCAAAATTTGAACCGGACATCAATAAAGTCAACTCTGAATCAAACCTAAAAATCTTTCAAATCTTCAACTTTTCAACTTTCGCCAAATAGAACCAAATCAACCTAGGAACCTTCAAATCCAAATTCGAACATAAGCCTGAGTCAAAAATCACCATACAAAACTATTGGAACCATCAAAACTCCATTCTGAAGTCGTCTACATAAAAGTCAAACTCTAGTCAACTATTTCAACTTAAGTTCCAATCTTCGAACTAAGTGTCCCAATCACTCCAGCACCTCCCTGAAACTAAACCAATAACCCCGGCAAGTCATGTAACCAAAAATACACATATATAAAGCATCAAATAGGGAAAATGAGGCAAAATACTCAAAACAACCTGCGGGGTTGTTACATTCTCCCCCTCTTAAACAAACATTCATCGTTGAACAGGTCTAGAATCATTCCTGGAGTCTTAAAAGGTGAAGATATCTACTCTGCATCTCCTGCTCGGTCTCCCAAGTAGCCTCCTCGACCGGCTGACCTCTCCAGTGAATCTTCACTGATGTTCTTCGACCTCAACTTTCGAACCTACCAATCCAAAATGGCCACCGGCTCCACATCATAAGTCAAATCCACATCTAAATGCACCATGCTGAAGTCCAAAACATGTGATGAATCCCCATAATACTTTTGGAGAATAGAAACATGAAACACTGGGTGAACACCCGATATACTAGGTGGAAAGACATGTTTGTAGGCCACCTCTCCAACTCTCTCAAGCACCTCAAAAGAACCAATAAACCTAGGGCTCAACTTGCCCTTCTTCCCAAACCTCATCACACCCTTTATGGGAGAAACTCGGAGTAGAACCTTCTCACCCACCATATATACAACATCACGAGCCTTCCTGTCAGCATAACTCTTCTACCTAGACTGTGCTATACAAAGCCGCTCCTGAATCAACTTCACTTTCTCCAAAGCATCACAGACCAAATAAGTGCCCAATAACCTAGCCTTCCAAGGATCAAACCAACCAACCGGAGAATGACATCGCCTCCCATATAAGGCCTCATAAGGAACCGTCTAGATGCTTGACTGATAGTGTCACGCCCCGAACCTGGGGGCGAGACCGGCACCCGGTGCCTCACTTAACATAGCGTACCAACTTGCGACTGAGGGACTCTGAACATACAATGTCATACTTTGGCCATGGGGCCACATTGCAAGACCATTTGCGAAGAAAAGTATAAAACATAATAGAAACTATATTTGGCTAAACATCAATATAAAGCTGGGCCGACAAGGCCGTCATAACTACTACAGGTGACAAACTAACAAAATATACATACAAAGCCTATAAGCCCAACATGCTACACTAACTGACAAGATATGTCTACAAGTATTTACTGATGGATGTATTGTGATCGGAACAGAGCCCCGACCTACCCATAACGTATATACATATATACATAATATGTACACAAACCCTAGATCTGGCAACTCCGAAGGACGTAGAGCTTACCGATCAAGCTGAACTCGTGCAACACCTACTGAGGAGATCTACCCGTCTGTCTATCTGAACTTACGCATGAAATGCAGTATCCCAGAAATGGGATGTCAGTACGAAATAATGTACTGAGTATGTAAGACAATAAAATAACTTAAAGCTGAAACTGAACTGATAATAAAATAACTGAAAGTAACTGGGAGTCAAAAATGATCTGGAGATATACTTACCTGCTGATACTGACTCAACTCTCTAAATATAGTAAGTAAAATAAATGTCTGACCCTATAAGTCTCGGTACGTGTAACTGATCTGCCATAATAGGCTCGCTCATAGGTGCTAGGCCATACTAGCCTCTGTATCTCGGCCATTCTGGGCTCGCTCATAGGCGCTCGGCCACAGTAGGCTCGGTATTTAAATTACCATCTGATCAAAGGTTGCCCAATAGGGGCCTGCCCATCGATTATAGCTCGATAGTGGTGAAAGTACTATAATATTGTATATATATATATATAGACCCTTTTCTCTCTTGACTGAAAGAAAATAATACTTAACTGAATATAAAGTCCCGATAAGGGAGAATATTGTAACTTATGAGACTAGGATAATGTACATAAGTTCAGGAATACGAACTTCTCTTTATGTCTCGTTATCAAACTCATGTAGTTAATGGATCATGCCAAAATGAAGGAAAGGTTTAGCCTTAACATACCTCATCACAATATTTCCAATCACCAAGTTGAACTCGCCTCTTCGCACCTTAATCTACAACAACGATAATAATACTATCATTAAGTTAGGAAGGGTACAACTATCGCACAACGAACAACAAGCTTATTTTGTATTAAAACGGGCAGCATCTCCCCTATAATCCTTACTTCCTCCAAATTCAAGATAACACCAACAAAACAAAAACACAATAATATAAACATATATACATTATTTTCCAACCTTATATAAACCACAAAATACTACAAAACAGCACGACCTGCCCACCACCCTTCATTTATGTGGTGATTCTCCACATCATTCCTCCTCCAAAACTCCATAAAACAGTAGTAAAACACGCAATCCAACAGCAACACAAAACAATCCACAAAACAGTCTTCTACAAGTGAATAACTCAAACTCACGGATTCTTATCACCATCCCGGGAGTTCTTACAAGTATAAAACAATTTTTCATACATCTCCAGCAGAGAAAATGGATAAAAGAGAGCAGTAAACTTACCTTATTTGTTGAATAACTCAACTCCTATCTTGGTTCTTCAAACTCTAGGATTTACCTCCAACTAGAACTTGAAAAGGAGAGAAATTCAATTAGAGTTTGTGTGTACTTTTTGGGAGGATGTTTGCAGGGATTTAGGTCAGGTTATTGTCCCTCTTATCAGTGTATTATATGAACGAAATAGGCCTTTAAAATGTCTCTTTGGACAAAATTGGCCTACTTGTCACCTAGTAGCTTGCGCGGTCTCGCAAAATTGCATATATCTCTCTACCCCGATGTCCTATTGACAAACTGTTTAATGAGTTAGAAAGTAGACTCATATATCTTCAATTTTATGGGTGGAACACCCTATAACTCTAAGTATATTGGGAGGAAATTGCAGTTATATTTGACCCAAGTTTCAGTAAAACTTATGAACGTAACTTGTGATGACTTTCATCGACTTTTGTTCCACAACTCGCTTGACTTCAAAACATAACACATGACTATCATACGACTAACATAACTCATAACATAACCTCCTTATCATGTTAAGCACCCTAGTCTCACCCCAAAAGTACATGTTATAACATTCCCAACTTGTCGTCTTTTGACGAAATAGTATTTTCTTCAATTCCTTTAGCTTCTGAACCTTCCAACCCTCTTTGTACTTGTTATTCATGATCTTCAATATTTGTAACCTCCGAGGTAACATGATTAATGTACTTTATATACTTTCAAAGATGATATCAGTTTTGGTCCTACATTAGTTTGCTTATGATGCACTTTTACGTACGAAAATATAGAGTGTAACATCATTCCCTCCTTGGGATCATTCGTCCTTAAATGTTTACTCTTAGAGACTTTGGAAAATTTTTTTGCCAGAGTCTCCTCTGTACACTAGACTAAAACCAACCTGCATGCATCCAGAAAACATACTATACATGCCACACATGGCCAATGTCTATAACTAGCAACACTTGGCCTCACACGACCGTCAATCATAAATACTGAAAGTTAAAAATAAGAGCTTACATGATGACCTACTGGCCTGAATAGAGTTGTGCTGATGTATCCCATCTCGAGCCATATCTTCAGTTTGAAATAAGTGGGGGTATTTAGACTTCATTTCTTCCTTCGCTTCCCATGTCATCTCTTCCACATTCTTGCTTCTCTAGAGAACCTTCACGGAGGCTACCTCCTTATTTCGTAGCCTGCGGATTTGTCTGTCTATGATGGCAACTGGAACTTTCTCGTATGACAAGTCATCCGTAATCTGTACATCATCAGTGGGAACCACTCGGGTAGGATCTCCAATGCACTTCCATAGCATAGATACGTGAAAAACTGGTTAGACAGACTCCAATCCCGAGGGAAATTCTAACTCATAAGCTACTTAGCCCAATCTCTGAATAATCCTATAAGGCCCAATATATCGTGGGCTAAGCTTGCCTTTCTTTCCAAACCTCATCACGCCCTTCATAGGCGACACCTTTAAGAACACACAGTCATGAACCCCGAACTCTAAGTCTCATCGCTGCACGTCAGAATATGACTTCTGACAACTTTGGGCTATTAACAGTCGCTCCTGGATAAGATTTACCTTCTCTACGGCCTGCTGAATCAAGTCTGGCCCATGTAACCCAGATTCTCCAACATCAAACCACCATATAGAAGATCTCCACTTACGCCCATACAAAGCCTCGTACGGAGCCATCTGGATACTGGAGTAGTAACTGTTATTATATGCAAACTCGATAAGAGGTAAATGTTCATCCCAACTTCTTTTAAAATCTAACACACATGTTCGTAACATATCCTCGAGCGTCTGAATTGTGCACTCGGCTTGTCCATCAATCTGTGGATGAAAAGTTGTGTTGAGATTCACCTGAGTCCCTAGAACTCTCTGAAATGACCTCCAGAAATATGTTGTAAACTGGGCCCCGCAGTCAGATATAATATGTATTGGTACTCCGTGTAGCCGCACTATCTCCTTAATATATAACTTTGCATAATCTTTGGCTGTATATGTAGATTTGACTTGTAGGAAATGGGCTGATTTCGTGAGCCTATCAATTATCACCCATATAGAATCAAACTTACGAAGAGAACAAGGCAAACCTAATGATGAAGTCAATGTTTATCGCCTCCCATTTCCACGTCGGGATATCTATAGTCTGCATTAGCCCTCTGGGCTTCTGGTGCTCTAACTTCACCTGTTGGCAACTAGGACACTGGGCGACAAATTCAGCAATGTTCTTCTTCATATCGTTCCACCAGTACATGTCCTTAATGTCATGATACATCTTCGTCGACCCAGGATGAATGGAGTACCACGAATAATGTGCCTCTGACATAATCTTGTCTCGTAGCCCTTCTATATCTGGAACACACAGACGACCCCTGTATCTGAGAACCCCATCTCCCTTGAGCTCTAACAACGACCTTCTTCTGTGAAACTCGCTCTCTCAACTCGACCAACTTTGGGTCCTTGTACTGCCTTTCCTTGACTTCAGCTATGAGAGATGATTTTGCAGTATTTTGGAGTACAACTCCACCATCGTCAGAATCTACTAACCGAACCCCCAAACAAGCCAATTGATGAATATCTCTAGCTAATTGTCTTTTCTCAGCCTCTACATGTGCTACGCTACCCATAGATCGGCGACTTAAGGCATCTGATACAACATTAGATTTCCATGGATGGTAGAGAATGTTAACATCGTAATCTTTCAATAACTCTAGCCATTTCCTTTGTCGCAAATCAAACTTTTTTTCTTGAAGATATATTGCAGGCTTCTATGATCTGTAAATACATCAACATGAACATCATATAAATAATGCCGTCATATCTTAAGTGCATGGACAACCTCAACTAACTCGATGTCGTGGGTCAGAAAATTCCTCTCGTGCTTCCTCAACTGCCTTGAAGCATACGCATTTACCTTCCCATGTTGCATTAGGACACATCCTAGCCCGACACCTGAGGCATCACAATACACGGCATAACCATCTGGACCCTCTAGAAGTGTTAGAACTGGCACTGAGGTCAACCTGTTCTTAAGCTCTTGGAAACTCCGCTCGCAAGCCTCTGTCCACTGAAACTTAGCTTCTTTCTGAGTCAGCTTTGTCAATGGTGTCGAAAGGGAAGAAAAACCCTCTACGAATCTCCGGTAGTATCCTACTAAGCCTAGAAAGCTACGAGCCTCTGTCGGAGTGGTAGGTCTAGGCCAGGATTTCACGGCCTCAATCTTCTGAGTGTCGACCTTTATACCTTCATCGCATACAATATGCCCCAGGAATGCTACAGACTTCCACCAGAACTCAGATTTAGAAAACATAGCATACAACGTACGATCACGGAGGGTTTGGAGTATCGCTCGCAGGTGGTCCGCATACCCCTCCTCTGAACGTGAATAAATTAGAATATCATCAATAAATACTATCACGAACATATCTAAAAATGGCCGGAATAGGCTATTCATCAAGTCCATAAATACGGTGGGTGCATTCATCAACCCGAACGACATAACAAGGAACTAGAAGTGGCCATATAGGGTTCTGAGGGCTGTCTTCGGAATATCTTTTTCCAGAACTCTGACCTGGTGGTACCCCGACCTCAAATCTGTCTTTGAAAAGCATCTAGCCCCCTACAACTGATCAAACAAGTCATCGATCCTTGGAAATGGATACTTATTCTTTATAGTTACATTGTTTAGCTACCTATAATCGATACACATCCTCAGCGAGCCGTCTTTCTTCCGCATAAACAGTACTGGTGCACCCCAAGGTGAGGTACTGGGTCTGATGAAGCCCTTCTCCAGCAAATCTTTTAACTGCTCCTTCAACTCCTTCAATTATATAGGTGTCATTCTATACTGAGGGATGGATATTGGTTGGGTTCCCGGAAGCAAATCTGTTACAACCCAAATTCGCATACCATAGATCACGCCGTAAGTTAGTCGATGTAAATCCAAGAAGAGATTATCTTTGAGATGATAAGAAGTTAATCCTATTGGTCTTAAACGATACAAGGGTGTATAAGAGTGGTTAACAAGTATTTGAAGTTAAATGAATCAAGGATGTTGTAACCCGTATTTTCGGGTAACACTAGAGGTGATTAATTTCCCCAAGAGGTCTTGTTTTAATGTATTTGAATCATATAATATCCGCATCATAAGTCTTGAAGTCAAGCGAGTTATGAAACAAAAGTCGATAAAAGTTGTCGCAACTTAGGTTTATAATTTTACTTAAACTTTAGGTCAAATATTACTGCATTTTTCACCCAATGTGCTTGGAATTATGGGGTGATCTACCTATAAAATTGAAGATCTATGAGTCTAGTTTCCAACGCATTAAACCGTTCATCGATACGATCTCGGAATAGAGACATATTCGCGTTTTCGCGAGAGTGCACCAAGCTGCTCTCTATGGGGCCCACAAAGGCAGACATATGGACATATATAAGATACCTCAACCCCGTTTTAAGTCATTATTTTCAGTATATTCAGATCTTATAACCCTAAAAACAGTCTCTCAAGGTTCTCTCATGATCCAAGACCCAAACAAAGGGCAAACAACACAAATCAAATGTCGGGAATCCCGTGGCGCTAGTAAGTTTCTTGTTCTTCTTGTTGTTGCTGATTTTTGTGTTGTTCCAGCTCGTGTGGGAGGTTGTTTTAAGTGGTTTATGTCCTTTAAATACACCTTCAAGTTTTTAATATCAATCCTAGGTAATTTCAAGTCTTCTAAAGTAATTCTAGTGCCGAAAAACCCGAATTAATTGCTAGTTTCGCTTCCTTGTTCTTGTGGCAGAATTGAAGGGATATTTCGTGGAAAATTAAGGTCAAATTGGAGTTGTTCTTTCTGTTTAAAGGTAAGGAACCTCTTACTCTATATATATTTAAGATTATCCAAGTTGCAGCTAAGTCGTTGAAGCTAGAACTTGTGAAATATATATCGAAAGGCTTGGTAGTAATGTTGTTGGTTGGTGGACTGTTTTGGAGGCTCAATATGATTATTAATGATGTTGTTTGGGCTGTTTGGTTATTGTATTGACTTGTGGGAAGTCATATAAATAGGGGAGGTGCTGTCCGTTTCATCGTAAAATAAGTTGTGGTCGATACATAATAGTTACGACGCTTAAACGATAATGATAGTGTCATTTGTCTTATTGTAGACTAAGGAGTCGTGACATTTGCATAGCTTGAGGTTGGGCAGTATATAAAAGGTATGTGAGGATATCCCCTTCATTCTTTTGCACGACTCCGATTGTACATAATGTAATGAACGAGCTCCCAAAGATACTCTACTCTTAGAAGCTAGCAGTACTTACATTGTTGCCCTTCTTATGAAACGATTGATATTGATGTTACTTCTCTTATTCTTATATTTTCAATGTTGTTGGTAGTTCCTGATTCTTATAAAATTCTTGATGAAGAGTTAATCCTAATAACGTGTACGAAGGATACCAACCTTATGTCACTCCGAAAGGTTCAAAATGTGATTCCAATGAGTCCAACATGCATCATATATATGTATCTATTTTACTCTACCGAGCCACGCTATAGTCGGCCGGGTACGACACCTATTGTGCAACCACTGATCAGTTGGGTTTTACCAAGCTCCACGTGGCCGGGTACGATTCTACCGAGCCCTATGATGGCCGGGTACGTTTTACCGAGCCTATTATGGCCGGGTACGATATGATGATGGTGATGCCCACAAAGGCGTATGTTTTAAAAGTTTATGTATATATATGTATGTATCATGTATTTCATGTCAGTAGCCCTCAGAGGTACCCAGATGTCACAGGTTGTATATTCTCTATCCCTATTTACATTACTGTTCTTACTTATGCTTTCTTGCCTCACATACTCAGTACTTTATTCGTACTGACGTCCTTTTTATTTGTGGATGCTGCATGTCGTGCTGCAGGTCCTGATAGACAGGTAGACATAGCTCCCCCACCACAGTAGGCTGTCCAGTTCAGCGGTTATTGGCGAGATCCCTTCTCCGGACTTGCCGTGGTCTTGGTATGCATTTTTGTTATAGATATTATAGGTATGTCGGGGCCCTGTTCCGGCAATGTTGTAGCACTTATGTTCCTTTAGAGGCTCATAGACAGGTGTCGACTTATGTATGGTTTAGAATGCCTTTTCGGCTGATTTTTGTTGTATAGTCTTTCATGGCATCATGATAGCTCGTACCTTATATATAGTTTCTTGACAGTCTTGTCGTCCCATGTTATGTATGTTCATGACATTATCTTTCATTGTTGGATGTTCATGATCCATGTCTACTATTTATATTGATCTTGTCGGCCCTTAAAGATAATAAGGAAGGTTAGATAAAATGTACGTTGGTGCTCGGCAAGTATGGCCCGGGTGCTAGTCATGACCCTCCAGTTGGGTCGTGACAAACTTGGTATCAGAGCAAGTCTGTCCTAGGGGATGTCTATGAGCCGTGTCTAGTAGAATTTTGATTATGGATGTGTAGCGCGCCACATTTATAATCAGGAGGCTACGTGACATCTAGGGTTGTTACCTTCTTCCTGAATCTAGATCGTGCGTAGAGTTGAGTAGTAAGTGTTCATATCTAATATTCACCTTGTTTTCTTTCAGCGATGCCTTCGACTAGGAAGCAAGCAATTAGTAAACGACTTGATACAGCTGTGGGAGAGGGTAACATTCAGGTGCCTCCAGCTAGAGCAGGCCAAAGTGAGGCTCAGAGTGAGATGCCGTCTCATACCTCTCCGTCTCCTCCAGAGGATATTAGGAGGCACCCAGTACATCCAGTTCCTCCGTCTAGCACTACAGACCACGATATGCGCAGTGCGGTGCAATTGTTGACTAGCTTGGTAGCTGCTCAGGCTCAGAGGCAGAATATCGGTGCTGCTGATAAACCGGTTAGTGCGAGAGTTCGTGATTTTATTAATCTAGACCCTCCAGTGTTTACCGGATCAGACCCCAAGGAGGACCCACAAACATTTATTGATCAGATTCATCGTACATTGCGGGTTATGCATGCTAGTGATACGGAGGCAGTAGAGTTGGCTTCTTATCGGTTACAGGATTTAGCGGTTTTCTGGTATGATAGTTGGGAGAGATCTAGGGGTCCGAACGCTCCTCCAGCCGTGTGGAAGGAATTTTTGAGGCCTTTCTTTGTCACTACTTGCCAGTTGAGATACGACGAGCTAGAGCTGATAAGTTCTTGAACCTTCGACAGGGTAATATGAGTGTACGAGAGTATAGTATACAGTTTGATTCTTTAGCAAGGTATGCTCCCCATATGGTGGCCGAGATGAGTGATAGGGTGCATCTGTTCGTGAACGGGTTGGGACCACATCTGATAAATGAGTGCACAACAGCCTCCTTGGTAGAGGGCATGGATATTTCCCGTATTCAGGCTTATGCCCAGACCCTAGAGGATCGTAAGCGCCAGCAAAGGGTAGATAGGGAGCAGGATAGGGGCCAGCATAAGAGGGCGAGATTTGCAGGGTATTCTGATGAGTTCAGAGGCAGTATCAGGCCCCAATCTTCGAGGAGTTCGGCGCCACCTGTAGCTAGTGCTCCTCTAAAGTTTCAGAGGCCTCGGTATGATCGATTTACCTATTCTGGTTCAGGTCAGAGTTTGAGGGCATCAGGCTCACAATTTCATAGAGATACTAGTCAGACGAGACCCCCAACACCTCGTTGTGATCAGTGCGGCAAGGCCCACGTTGGACTGTGCCGTCGAGGTTCCGATGCGTGCTTATTCTTGCGGACAGCGTGGCCATATGATGCGGGATTGTCCTAACAGAGGAGGTGGTGGTATGGCTCAACCGACTGGATCTGTGTCTGGTTCTTCCTCATCAGTTCGACCTCCAGCACAAGGTTTTCAACAGTTGACAGGTCGTGGTAGAGGTAGAGGTTCAGTGCCGAGTTCGAGTGGTGCTCAAAATCGAACCTATGCTCTAATAGGTCGACAAGATCTCGAGTCATCTCCGGATGTTGTTACAGGTATATTGTCTGTGTTTTCTTATGATGTATATGCGCTAATTGATCCAGGATCTACCTTATCATATGTTACACCCTTTGTGGCTAATAAGTTTGGCATTGAACCTGAATTGATAAGTAAACCACTTGCGGTATCCACTCCGATAGGAGATTCTGTGATTGCTAGAAGGGTATATAAAGGTTGCACTGTGATGATTTGTAGTCGTCAAACCTCGGCAAATTTATTTGAGTTAGAAATGGTTGATTTCGATGTGATAATGGGAATGGACTGGTTGGCCTCATGCTATGCAAATGTTGACTGTCGTACGAAGATGGTTAGGTTTCAGTTTCTTTGTGAACCCGCCATTGAATGGAAGGGGAACATTGCTACGCCGAAAGGTAGGTTTATTTCCTATCTTAAGGCAAGGAAGATGATCTCAAAAGGTTACATTTATCATCTTGTTCGCGTTAGGGATGCGGAGGCGAAGCCGCCTACTCTACAATTAATCCACGTGGTCAATGAATTTCCAGATGTTTCCCCAGATGAACTCCCAAGCCTTCCTCCTGAAAGGGAGATTGAGTTTAGCATTGATGCATTGCCTGACACTCAACCGATCTCTATCCCTCCATACAGGATGGCCCCAGCAGAGTTGCGAGAGTTGAAGGCACAGTTGAAGGACTTGCTGGATAAGGGTTTCATTAGGCCTAGCACTTCACCTTGGGGTGCGCCAGTCTTGTTCGTGCGGAAGAAAGATGGGTCGTTAAGGATGTGTATCGATTATCGACAGTTGAATAAGTTTACAATAAAGAACAAGTATCCACTTCCAAGAATTGATGACCTGTTTGACCAACTCCAGGGTGCCAAGTATTTCTCCAAGATTGACTTGCGTTCAGGGTATCATCAGGTGAGGGTTAAGGAGAAGGATATTCCAAAGACGGCCTTCCGGACAAGATATGGGCATTTTGAGTTCTTGGTGATGTCGTTCGGGCTAACAAATGCCCCAGCAGCTTTTATGGATCTCATGAATAGTGTATTCAGGCCCTATCTTGATGTGTTCGTGATCGTATTCATTGATGACATTCTGGTGTATTCTCATTCGGAGGCGGAACATGCGGGCCACTTGTGGATAGTATTACAGACCCTTCAGGATCATAAGTTATATGCTAAGCTCTCTAAATGTGAATTCTGGCTAAACTCAGTAGCATTCCTTGGCCATGTGATATCTGATGAGGGTATTAGTGTCGACACTCAGAAGATCGATGCAGTGAAGAATTGGACGAGACCTACAACACCGTCAGAAGTCCGCAGCTTCCTGGGGCTAGCAGGATATTATAGGCGGTTTGTAGAAGGGTTTTCCTCTATATCAGCACCATTGACTAAGTTAACACAGAAAGCTACCAAGTTCCAGTGGTCTGATACTTGTGAATATAGTTTTCAGGAGCAAAAGAATCGATTGACATCCGCGCCAGTGCTCACTCTCCCAGAAGGAACAGAAGGTTATGTGGTATATTGTGATGCCTCAGGTATAGGTTTGGGGTGCGTATTGATGCAACGTGGGAAGGTGATTTCTTATGCATCAAGACAATTGAAGAAGCATGAAAAGAATTACCCGACTCATGATTTGGAATTGGCTGCAGTAATATATGCTTTGAAGAGATGGCGGCACTACTTATACAGCGTCCATGTTGACATCTACACAGATCACAAGAGTTTACAATACATCTTCAAGCAGAAGGAGTTGAATTTGAGGCAGCGTAGGTGGCTTGAATTACTGAAAGACTACGATGTCGAGATATTGTACCATCCCGGTAAAGCTAATGTTGTGGCAGACGCTCTCAGCCGTAAGTCAATGGGAAGCTTAATACATATTGAGGCAGGTAGACAAGGGTTGACCAAAGAGCTTCACCAGCTGGCCAATATGAGAATCAGATTGTTGGACTCTGATGACGGAGGTGTTACTGTACAGAATACAGCAGAATCATCTTTGGTAGCCAAGGTAAAAGCACGGCAATATGAAGATCCTACCTTAGTAAGATTGAGAGAGGGAATTCAGCAGTGTAAGATTATAGCTTTCAAGATCGGAGGAGATGGGACACTGAGATACCAGGGCTGATTATGTGTACCTAGTGTGGCAGGGTTGCGAGAGAAGATTATGATTGAGATTCACCAGTCCCGATATTCTATCCATCCTGGCTCGACAAAGATGTATCATGACGTTAAGGAGCAGTATTGGTGGGATAACATGAAGAAGTCTATTGCAGAATTTGTAGCCCAGTGTCCTAATTGTCAACAAGTAAAGATCGAGCATCAGAAACCTAGTGGATTGATTCAGAATATAGAGATTCCGACCTAGAAATGGGAGGTGATTAATATGGACTTCATTATTGGATTACCTCGCTCTTGTCATAAGTTTGACTCCATCTGGGTGATAGTTGATCGACTTACAAAATCTGCCCATTTTCTGCCAGTTAAGACAACTTACACGGCTAAAGATTATGCGAAGTTGTATATCAAGGAGATTGTTAGGCTTCATGGTGTGCCGGTATCTATTATATCAGACCAAGGAGTTCAATTTACGGCTAACTTTTGGAGGTCTTTTCAGAAGGGTTTAGGCACACAAGTAAATCTCAACACTGCATTCCATCCGCAGACTGACGGACAGGCTGAACGTACCATCCAGACGCTTGAAGATATGCTACGAGCATGTGTTCTAGATTTCAAGGGGAATTGGGATGACCATCTGGCACTTATAGAATTTGCCTACAATAATAGCTACCATTCCAGTATTAAAATGGCCCCGTATGAGGCACTGTACGGGAGGAGATGTAGATCACCAGTTGGATGGTTCAAAGTCGGTGAGACAGAATTATATGGGCCAGATTTGATTCACCAAGCCATTGAGAAGTTGAAAGTGATACAAGAGCGACTGAGGACGGCACAAAGCAGGCAAAAGTCTTATTCCGACGTCCGACGTCGTGATCTGGAATTTGAGGTTGGTGATTGGGTTTTCCTGAAGATCACGCCGATAAAGGGTGTTATGCATTTTGGGAAGAAGGGTAAGTTGAGTCCGCGGTATATTGGGCAGTACAAAATTCTTCGACGAATTGGACAGGTTGCTTACGAGTTAGAATTGCCATCTGAATTGGAATTTGTCCACCCGGTATTCCATGTATCTATGTTGAGGAAATGTATTGGAGACCCTTCTCGGGTCGTCCCTATCAAAGATGTACAAGTTACAAAGGATCTATCATATGATGAAGTGCCAGTGGCTATATTAGATCGACAAGTCCGCAAGCTGAGAACAAAGGATGTAGCTTCCGTGAAAGTATTATGGAGGAACAAGAATATAGAAGAAATGACATGGGAAGCAGAAGAGGAGATGAAGTCTAAATACCCTTACCTATTCCAGAGTGAAGATAACAAGGATGCCGGGGGAAAGAAGGACGCATTATAAGGTGAAACGGCTCTATGAGGTAAGCAATAGCTTGTGAATACTCTTTTTTTAATACAAAATGGTAATATGCAGATAATGTACATATCCATAATGCTTTGTATAGTCTTGTAAGGCCATAGGTTAGGTTTAACTGCTTGCAAGTTTGGCTAGTGTCCATTTTATAGGGGAAACTCAGCCGGAAATCTCCGTCGGAATCCACAATGAGTTAGACACCCCATAAACCCTTACATTCGAGGACGAATGTTCCTAAGGGGGAGAGGGTGTTACAACCCAAATTTGCATACCATAGATCACGCCGTAAGTTATTCGACGTAAATCCAAGAAGAGATTATCTTTGAGATGATAAGAAGTTAATCCTATTGGTCTTAAACGATACAAGGGTGTATAAGAGTGGTTAACAAGTATTTGAAGTTAAACGAATCAAGGATGTTGTAACCCGTATTTTCGGGTAACACTAGAGGTGATTAATTGCCCCAAGAGGTCTTGTTTTAATGTATTTGAATCATATAATATCCGCATCATAAGTCTTGAAGTCATGCGAGTTATGAAACAAAAGTCGATAAAAGTTTTCGCAACTTAGGTTTATAATTTTACTTAAACTTTAGGTCAAATGTTACTGCATTTTTCTCCCAATGTGCTTGGAATTATGGGGTGATCTACCTATCAAATTGAAGATCTATGAGTCTAGTTTCCAACGCATTAAACCGTTCATCGATACGATCTCGGAATAGAGAGATATTCGCATTTTCGCGAGAGTGCGCCAAGCTGCTCTCTATGGGGCCCACAAAGGCGGTTTAAGACATATGGACATATATAAGATACCTCAACCCCGTTTTAAGTCATTATTTTTCAGTTATATTCAGACCTTATAACCCTAAAAACAGTCTCTCAAGGTTTTCTCATGATCCAAGACCCAAACAAAGGGCAAACAACACAAATCAAATGTCGGGAATCCCGTGGCGCTAGTAAGTTTCTTGTTCTTCTTGTTGTTGCTGATTTTTGTGTTGTTCCAGCTCGTGTGGGAGGTTGTTTTAAGTGTTTTATGTCCTGTAAATACACCTTCAAGTTTTTAATATCAACCCTAGGTGATTTCAAGTCTTCTAAAGTAATTCTAGTGCCGAAAAACCCGAATTAATTGCTAGTTTCGCTTCCTTGTTCTTATGGCAGAATTGAAGGGATATTTCGTGGAAAATTAAGGTCAAATTGGAGTTGTTCTTTCTGTTTAAAGGTAAGGAACCTCTTACTCTATATATATTTAAGATTATCCAAGTTGCAGCTAAGTCGTTGAAGCTAGAACTTGTGAAATATATATCGAAAGGCTTGGTAGTAATGTTGTTGGTTGGTGGACTGTTTTGGAGGCTCAATATGATTATTAATGATGTTGTTTGGGCTGTTTGGTTATTGTATTGACTTGTGGGAAGTCATATAAATAGGGGAGGTTCCATATTTTGGTACGTAAATGTCACGCCCCGACCTGGAAGCGAGACTGGCACCCGGTGCCTCAACTAACCTAGTGTACCAAATTGAGACTAAGGGACTCTGAACACATAATGTCATACTTTGGCCCCGGGGCCACCTTGCAAGATAATTTGCGAAGCAAAATATAAAATTGAATGGAAACTAGCGCTAACTAAACATCAATATAAAGCTAGGCTGAAAAGGCCGTCATAGCTACTATAGCTGACAAACCACCAAATTATACATACCAGGCCTACAAACCCAACATACTGCACTAACCAACAGGATATGTCTACAAGCCTCTACTGATAGATGTACTATGATCGGAACAGGGCCCCGACCTACCCATAACATATATACAGATATACATAAGATGTACACAAAAACTCTAGACCTGGCAACTCCGAAAGACGTGGAGCTTACCGATCAGGCTGAACTCTGGAAACACCTACTGAGGAGGTATACCCGTCTGTCTATCTGAACCTGCATGCATGAAATGCAGCGTCCCCAGAAAAGGGACATCAGTACAAAATAATGTACCGAGTATATAAGGCGATAACATAACTGAAAGTTGGAACTGAACTGATAATATAATAACTGAAAGTAATTGGGAGTCAAAGATGATCTGGAGATATACTTACCTGTTGATACTGACTCAACTCCTTCAATATAGTAAGTAAAATAATTATCCGGCCTTATAAGGCTCGGTATATATAACTGCTCTGCCGTAGTAGGCTCGCTCATAGGCGCTCGGCCATACTAGGCTATGTATCTCGACCATGCTGGGCTCGCTCATAGGCGCTCGGCCACAGTAGGCTCGGTATATAACTTTCCATCTGATCAGAGGTTGCCCAATAGGGGCCTGCCCATCGATTATAGCTCGATGGTAATGAAAATATTGTAATACTGTATATATAGGCTTGTTGCTCTCTTGACTGGAAGAAGACAATACTATATTGAATATAGAATCTCGATAAGGAATAATATTGTAACTTATGAGACTAGAATAGTGTGAATAAATTCATTAATATGAACTTCTCTTTTTGTCTCATTACTAACACATGTAGCTACGAGATCATGCCAAAATGAAGGAAGGCTTAGCCTTAACATACCTTATCACAATCTTTGTAATAACCAAGTTGAACTCACCTCTTCGCACCTTAATCTACAAGAATGATAATAATACTATCGTTAAGTTACGAAAGGTACAACTATCACACAACGAACGACAAACTTATTTTGTATTAAAACGGGCAGCATCTCCCCTATAATCCTTACTTCCTCCAAATTCAAGATAACACCAACAATACAAGAACAGAACAATAAAAACATATATACATCATTTTCCAGCCCTATATACACCATCAAATACTACAAAACAGCCCAACACACCCCAATCTCTTTATACACAAAACGACCACCGTAGTAGTGTCAAACGACCCGGAAATATTATGACGAATGGCCAGCCAATCACCCTACATTTATATGGTGTTTATGAACCCCCTTCCTCCTCCAAAACTCCACAAAACAGTAATAAAACACGCAGCCTAACAGCAACACAAAACAGTCCACAAAACAGTCCGCTACAAGTGAATAACTCGAACTCACGGCTTCCGATCACCGTCCCGTGAGTTCTTACAAGTATAGAACGACTTACAATGAATTTTCAGAAGAAAAACTGGATGAAAGAGAGCAGTAAACTCACCTTATTTGTTGGATAACTCAGCTCCTATCTTGGTTCTTCAAACTCTAGGTTTTACCTCCAATTAGAACTTGAAAGGTAGAGAAAATCAATTAGGGTTTGTGGGAAAGTTTTGGGAGGATTCTTTGCAAAGCTTATGTCTGGTTATTATGCTCTATTTTAAGTCTAATATATGAAGAAAATAGGCCCTTAAAAGGCCTCTTTGGACGACCCGAAATGGCCCATTTTTTTGGGCTCTCATTTAAGCAAGTAGGTGACACACCTACTTGTCACCTAGCAGCTTGTGCAGTATCGCACACATGCCCATATCTTTCTACTCCAATGTCGTATTGACAAACGGTTTAATGTTTTAGAAAATAGACTCATAGATCTTTAATTTGATGGGTGGAACACCCCATAACTCTAAGTATATTGGGAGAAAATCGCTGTTACATTTGACCCAAAGTTTCAGTAAAACTTATGAATGTAACTTGTGATGACTTTCATCGACTTTTGTTCCACAACTCTCTTGACTTCAAAACATAACACACGGATGTCATACGACTAATATAAATCATAACATAATCTCCTTATCATGTTAAGCACCCTAGTCTCACCCCAAAGGTATATGTTATAACATTCCCAACTTGTCGACTTTCGACGAAACATTATTTTCTTCAATTGCTTTATCTTCTGAACCGTCCAACCCTCTTTGTACTTGTTGTTCATGATCTTAAATATTTGTAACCTCAGAGGTAACATGATTAAATTAATTTTTATACTTTTAAATATTATCTCATTTTTGGTCCTACATTAGTTTTCTTACGATGCATTTTTATGTACGAAAATATAGGGTGTAACATCATTCCCCCCTGGAAACATTCGTCCTCGAATGTTTACTCTTAGAGACTTTGGAAACTTTTGCCAGAGTATCCTTCGTACACTAGGTTAAAACCAACCTGTACGTAGCCAGAAAACATACTATGCATGCCACACATGGCCAATGTTTATAAATAGCAACACTTTCCCTCACCAACCGTAAATCATAAATAATAAAAGTGAAAAATAAAAGCTTACCTGCTGACCTGCTAGCCTGAATAGAGCTGTGTTGTAGCATCCCATCTCGAGCCATATCTTCAGTTTGAAATAGGTGGGGGTATTTAGACTTCATTTCTTCCTCCGATTCCCACGTCATCTCTTTTACATTCTTGCTCCTCCATAAAACCTTTACGGAAGCTACCTCCTTATTTCGTAGATTGCGGATTTGTCGGTCTAGGATGGCAACTGGAATTTCCTCGTATGACAAGTCCTCTGTAATCTATACATCATTTGTGGGCACCACTCGGGTAGGATCGCCAATGCACTTCCGTAGCATAGATACGTGAAAAACCGGATGGACGGACTCCAATTCTGAGGGCAACTCTAACTCATAAGCTACTTGGCCCACTCTCCGAATGATCCTATAAGGCCTAATATACCGTGGGCTAAGCTTGCCTTTCTTGCCAAACCTCATCACGCCCTTCATAGGTGATACCTTTAAGAATACCCAGTCATTAATCCTGAACTCTAAGTCTCATCGCCGCACGTCAGAATATGACTTCTGACGACTCTGAGCTGTCAACAGTCGCTCCCGGATAAGCTTTACTTTCTCTATGGCCTGTTGAACCAGGTCTGGCCCATATAACCCAGATTCCCCAACATCAAACCACCCTATAGGAGATCTGCACTTACGCCCATACAAAGCCTCATACGGAGCCATCTGAATACTGGAGTGGTAACTGTTATTATATGCAAACTCGACAAGAGGTAGATGTTCATCCCAACTTCTTTTAAAATCCAACACACATACTCGTAACATATCCTCGAGCGTCTGAATTGTGCGCTCGGCTTGTCCATCAGTCTGTGGATGAAAAGCTGTGCTGAGATTCACCTGAGTCCCTAGACCTCTCTGAAATGACCTCCAAAAATGTGCTGTAAACTGAGCCCCATGGTCAGATATAATAGAAACTGGTACTCCGTGTAGCCGCACTATCTCCTTAATATATAACTTTGCATAATCTTCTGCTGTATATGTAGATCTGACCGGTAGGAAGTGAGCTGATTTCGTGAGCCTATCGACTATCACCCATATGGAATCGAACTTACGATTAGAACGAGGTAAACCCATGATAAAGTCCATGTTTATCGCCTCCCATTTCTATGTCGGGATCTCTATAGTCTGCATTAGCCCTCCAGGCTTCTGGTGCTCTATCTTCACTTGCTGGCAACTAGTACATTGGGCGACAAACTCAGCAATGTTCTTCTTCATATCATTCCACCAGTACACATCCTTAATATCATGATACATCTTCGTCGACCCAGGATAGATGGAATACCATGAATAATGTGCCTCTGACATAATCCTGTCTCGTAGCCCTGCTACATCTGGAACACACAAACGACCCCTATATCTGAGAACCCCATCTCCCTTTAGCTCTAACAGTGGCTTCTTCTGCTGCGGAACTCGCTCTCTCAGCTCGACCAACTCTGGGTCCTCGTACTGCCTTTCCTTGACTTCCGCTATGAGGGATGATTTTGTAGTGTTTTGGAGTACAACTCCACCATCCTCAGAATCTACTAACCGAACCCCAAATGAAGACAATTGATGAATCTCTCTAGCTAATTGTCTTTTCTTGGGCTCTACATGTGCTAAGCTACCCATAGATCGGCGACTTAAGGCATCTGCTACAACATTAGCTTTCCCTGGATGGTAGAGAATGTTAACATCATAATCTTTCAATAACTCAAGCCATCGCCTCTGTCGCAAATTCAACTCTTTCTGCTTGAAGATATATTGTAGGCTTTTATGATCAGTAAATATATCAACATGAACACCATATAAATAATGCCGCCATATCTTAAGTGCATGGACAACCGCAGCTAACTCGAGGTCGTGGGTCGGATAATTCCTCTCGTGCTTCCTCAACTGCCTTGAAGCATACGCAATTACCTTCCCATGTTATATCAGGATACATCCTAACCTGACACCTGATGCATCACAATACACGGCATAACCCTCTAGACCCTCTGGAAGTGTTAGAACTGGAGCTGAGGTCAACTTGTTCTTAAGCTCTTGGAAACTCCGCTCGCAAGCCTCTGTCCATTGAAACTTAGTTTCTTTCTGTGTCAACTTCGTCAATGGTGCCGAAAGGGAAGAAAAACCCTCTACGAACCTCCGATAGTATCCTGCTAAGCCTAGAAAGCTACGAACCTCTGTCGGAGTGGTAGGTCTAGGCCAAGATTTCACGGCCTCAATCTTCTGAGTGTCCACCTTTATCCCTTCATCTGATACAATATGCCCCAAGAATGCTACAGACTTCAACCAGAACTCACATTTAGAAAACTTAGCATACAACTTACGATCACGGAGGGTTTGGAGTACCGCTCGCAGGTGGTCCGCATGCTCATCCTCTAAACGGGAATAAACCAAAATATCATCAATAAATACTATCACGAACAGATCTAAAAATGGTCGGAATAGGCTATTCATCAAGTCCATAAATACAGCGGGTGCATTAGTCAACCCGAAGGACATGACAAGGAACTCGAAGTGGCCATATCGGGTCCTGAAGGCTGTCTGCGGAATATCTTTTTCCCGAACTCTGACTTGGTGGTACCCCGACCTCAAATCTATCTTTGAAAAGCATCTAGCCCCCTGCAACTGATTAAACAAGTCATCGATCCTTGGAAGTGGATACTTATTCTTAATAGTTACCTTGTTCAACTGCCTATAATCGATACACATCCTCAGCGAGCCGTCTTTCTTCCGCACAAATAGTACTGGTGCACCCCAAGGTGAGGTACTGGGCCTGATGTAACCTTTCTCCAACAAATCTTTTAACTGCTCCTTCAACTCCTTCAATTCGCCAGGTGCCATTCTATACGGAGGGACGGATATTGGTTGAGTTCCTGGAAGCAAATCGATGCTAAAATCAATCTCTCGCTCTGGAGGAATACCTGGAAGCTCATCTAGAAACATATCTGCATACTCTTTGACTACGGGAATAGACTAAAGTGTAGGTATCTCAGCATCTGCATCTCTAACTCGCATAATATGATAAATGCACCCTTTTGCGATCATTTTCCTCGCCTTCAGATAGGAAATAAACCTACCTCTGGGCGTTGGTGTATTACCTACCCATTCAAGGACTGGCTCACCCGGAAAATGAAATCTGGCTGCCTTTGCTCGGCAATCAACTGTGGCATAGCAAGCTGCCAACCAGTCCATGCCTATGATAGCATCAAAATCCATCATCTCTAGCTCAACTAGGTCAGCTGAGGTCTGACGACAACAAATTGTCACCGTACAACCTCGGTAAACCCGTCTAGCAATAATCGATTCTTCGACCGATGTAGATACCGCAAAAGGATCACTTAGTATTTCAGGCACTATACCAAACTTCCTCGCGACAAATGGGGTAATATACGATAAAGTGGATCCTGGGTCTATCAAAGCATAAGCATCGTGAGAGCAAATGGTTAATATACCTATCACAACGTCTGGTGAAGACTCCTGGTCATGTCGACCCGCTAAAGCATAGATACGGTTCTGATTACCACTTGAACTGGAACCTCTACCTCTGCCCCGACCTCTACCAGCCGAAGACTGAGACTCGCGCCCTGAAGGATGCACGGACATAGATGATCCTGTTGCTGAACTCACTGGTTGTGCCATTCCCCCCGAATCTCTATTTGGGCAATCCCGCATCATATGCCCTGGACGCCCACATGTATAACAAGCATCAGAACCTGCTCGGCATTGGCCCAAGTGTCCTCTACCACAGATGTCACACCGTGGAGGAAATGACCATGTCTGCGCAGATCCTCGCTGTCGCTGCAAACCCGATGCCCATGAGCTCTCACCTGGTCCTGACTGAGTATAGCGGTCATACCTGTAACCCTGTAACTGAGGTGGCGGAGGCCTAGGTGGCCGTCCGAAGTACTGGGTCCTATAACTACCCTGATATTTCTCCTGAGACCTGGGAAATCTCATCCTCTTACATTGCCCTTGCTCAGCCCTCTCTGTACCCTGCTGCCGACGCCTACCCCTTTCTATATTCTGGGCGAATGCCTGAATCCGGGAGATATCCATACTATCCTGCAATGCAGCGGTGGCACATGCCTCGGTTAACTCTGGGGCTAACCCTGCTATAAACCTGTGAATCCTGTCCCGCATAGTAGCAACTATGGATGGTGCATATCTGGCCAATGAGTCAAAACGGAGACTATACTCTCGAACACTCATATTACCCTGCTTAAGGGCTAGAAACTGATCGACTCGAGCCTGTCGGATCTCCCGTGGTAAGTACTGGTCAAGGAAGGCATCTGAAAAATTCTCCCAAATAGCTGGAGGTGCATCACGTCCCCTGGACCTCTCCCATCCCTCATACCAAAGGATGGCTATATCTCGGAGTCGAAAAGCTGCTAGCTCAACTGCCTCTTTCTCTGTGGCATGCATAACACGAAAGATCCTGTGAAGCTGATCTATGAAATCCTGCGGGTCCTCCCTCTGATCTGTCCCCGTGAACTCTGGGGGACTCAAAGCAATAAACTCTCGGACCCTTGAACTCCCAGACCCCTCAGAAATTCCTGCACTAGCTGATGCCCTAGCCTGTTGCTGGGTAGCTACCAACTATGTCAACAAATGCACCGCACTCCTTAAGTCCTGATCTGATGGAAGTGGAGGGGGAACTGGATGTGCGGTTTCCCTAGGAATCTCCGTAGTTGGTGGAGGAGCCGGTAATGGCTGAGTAGGGGTCTCACCTTGAGCCTCAGACTGGGCCCCATCTACTGGGGGTACCCTGCTGGTCCCCTCACCTACTGTTGTATCTCTCCTCTGGCTAGCCGTAGTCTTCCTAGTCACCGTCATCTGTGCATGCAAACACCAACACATAAGTTTAATTCAAATTTCCTATAACTCAGTTCTGTAGCACGATTTAGATTTCAAAGAAGGGTAACCAACTCCTAAATGCCCTGTAGTGCCATGCTTATATAATGTGGTGCACAACACATCTATAAACAAGACTCTACTAGACACGGCTTGTAGACTCCCTAGGATAGAACTGCTCTGATACCAAGTTTGTCACGCCTCGACCTGGAAGCGAGACTGGCACCCGGTGCCTCAACTAACCTAGTGTACCAAATTGAGAATAAGGGACTCTGAACACATAATATCATACTTTGGCCCTGGGGCCACCTTGCAAGACAATTTGCGAAGCAAAATATAAAATTGAATGGAAACTAGTGCTAACTAAACATCAATATAAAGCTAGGCTGAAAAGGCCGTCATAGCTACTACAGCTGACAAACCACCAAATTATACATACCAGGCCTACAAACCCAACATACTGCACTAACCAACAGGATATGTCTACAAGCCTCTACTGATAGATGTACTATGATCGGAACAGGGCCCCGACCTACCCATAACATATATACAGATATACATAAGATGTACACAAAAACTCTAGACCTGGCAACTCCGAAAGACGTGGAGCTTACCGATCAGGCTGAACTCTGGAAACACCTACTGAGGAGGTATACCCATCTGTCTATCTGAACCTGCATGCATGAAATGCAGCGTCCCCAGAAAAGGGACGTCAGTACAAAATAATGTACCGAGTATATAAGGCGATAACATAACTGAAAGTTGGAACTGAACTGATAATATAATAACTGAAAGTAATTGGGAGTCAAAGATGATCTGGAGATATACTTACCTGTTGATACTGACTCAACTCCTTCAATATAGTAAGTAAAATAATTATCCGGCCTTATAAGGCTCGGTATATATAACTGCTCTGCCGTAGTAGGCTCGCTCATAGGCGCTCGGCCATACTAGGCTATGTATCTCGACCATGCTGGGCTCGCTCATAGGCGCTCGGCCACAGTAGGCTCGGTATATAACTTTCCATCTGATCAAAGGTTGCCCAATAGGGGCCTGCCCATCGATTATAGCTCGATGGTAATGAAAATACTGTAATACTATATATATAGGCTTGCTGCTCTCTTGACTGGAAGAAGACAATACTATATTGAATATAGAATCTCGATAAGGAATAATATTGTAACTTATGAGACTAGAATAGTGTGAATAAATTCATTAATATGAACTTCTCTTTTTGTCTCATTACTAACACATGTAGCTACGAGATCATGCCAAAATGAAGGAAGGCTTAGCCTTAACATACCTTATCACAATCTTTGTAATAACCAAGTTGAACTCACCTCTTCGCACCTTAATCTACAAGAATGATAATAATACTATCGTTAAGTTACGAAAGGTACAACTATCACACAACGAACGACAAACTTATTTTGTATTAAAACGGGCAGCATCTCCCCTATAATCCTTACTTCCTCCAAATTCAAGATAACACCAACAATACAAGAACAGAACAATAACAACATATATACATCATTTTCCAGCCCTATATACACCATCAAATACTACAAAACAGCCCAACACACCCCAATCTCTTCATACACAAAACGACCATCGTAGTAGTGTCAAACGACCCGGAAATGTTATGACGAATGACCAGCCAATCACCCTACATTTATATGGTGTTTATAAACCCCCTTCCTCCTCCAAAACTCCACAAAATAGTAGTAAAACACGCAGCCTAACAGCAACACACAACAGTCCACAAAACAATCCGCTACAAGTGAATAACTCGAACTCACGGCTTCCGATCACCGTCCCGTGAGTTCTTACAAGTATAGAACGACTTACAATGAATTTTCAGAAGAAAAACTGGATGAACGAGAGCATTAAACTCACCTTATTTGTTGGATAACTCAGCTCCTATCTTGGTTCTTCAAACTCTAGGTTTTACCTCCAATTAGAACTTGAAAGGGAGAGAAAATCAATTAGGGTTTGTGGGAAATTTTTGGGAGGATTCTTTGCAGAGCTTATGTCTGGTTATTATGCTCTATTTTAAGTCTAATATATGAAGAAAATAGGCCCTTAAAAGGCCTCTTTGGACGACCCGAAATGGCCCATTTTTTTGGGCTCTCATTTAAGCAAGTAGGTGACACACCTACTTGTCACCTAGCAGCTTGTGCAGTATCGCACAAATGCCCATATCATTCTACTCCAATGTCGTATTGACAAACGGTTTAATGCGTTGGAAAATAGACTCATAGATCTTTAATTTGATAGGTGGAACACCCCATAACTCTAAGTATATTGGGAGAAAATCGCTGTTACATTTGACCCAAAGTTTCAGTAAAACTTATGAATGTAACTTGTGATGACTTTCATCGACTTTTGTTCCAAAACTCTCTTGACTTCAAAACATAACACACGGATGTCATACGACTAATATAAATCATAACATAATCTCCTTATCATGTTAATCACCCTAGTCTCACCCCAAAGGTATATGTTATAACATTCCCAACTTGTCGACTTTCGACGAAACATTATTTTCTTCAATTGCTTTATCTTCTGAACCGTCCAACCCTCTTTGTACTTGTTGTTCATGATCTTCAATATTTGTAACCTCAGAGGTAACATGATTAAATTAATTTTTATACTTTTAAATATTATCTCATTTTTGGTCCTACATTAGTTTGCTTACGATGCATTTTTATGTACGAAAATATAGGGTGTAACAGTAAAATAAGTTGTGGTCGATACATAATAGTTACGACACTTAAACGATAATGATAGTGTCATTTGTCTTATTGTAGACTAAGGAGTCGTGACATTTGCATAGCTTGAGGTTGGGCAGTATATACAAGGTATGTGAGGCTATCCCCTTCATTCTTTTGCACGACTCCGATTGTACATAATGTAATGAACGAGCTCCCAAAGATACTCTACTCTTAGAAGCTAGCAGTACTTACATTGTTGCCCTTCTTATGAAACGATTGATATTGATGTTACTTCTCTTATTCTTATATTATCAATGTTGTTGGTAGTTCCTGATTCTTATAAGATTCTTGATGAAGAGTTAATCCTAATAACGTGTACGAAGGATACCAACCTTATGTCACTCCGAAAGGTTCAAAATGTGATTCCAATGAGTCCAGCATGCATCATATATATATGTATCTATTTTACTCTACCGAGCCACGCTATAGTCGGCCGGGTACCGCACCTATTGTGCAACCACTGATCAGTTGGGTTTTACCGAGCTCCACGTGGCCGGGTACGATTCTACCGAGCCCTATAATGGCCGGGTACGTTTTACCGAGCCTATTATGGCCGGGTACGATATGATGATGGTGATGCCCACAAAGGCGTATGTTTTAAAAATTTATGTATATATATGTATGTATCATGTATTTCATGTCAGTAGCCCTCAGAGGTACCCAGATGTCACAGGTTGTATATTCTCTATCCCTGTTTACATTACTGTTCTTACTTATGCTTTCTTGCCTCACATACTCAGTACTTTATTCGTACTGATGTCCTTTTTATTTGTGGACGCTGCATGTCGTGCTGCAGGTCCTGATAGACAGGTAGACGTAGCTCCCCCACCACAGTAGGCTGTCCAGTTCAGCGGTTATTGGCGAGATCCCTTCTCCGGACTTGCCGTGGTCTTGGTATGCATTTTTGTTATAGACATTATGGGTATGTCGGGGCCCTGTTCCGGCAATGTTGTAGCACTTATGTTCCTTTAGAGGCTCATAGATAGGTGTCGACTTATGTATGGTTTAGAATGCCTTTTCGGCTGATTTTTGTTGTATAGTCTTTCATGGCATCATGATAGCTCGTACCTTATATATAGTTTCTTGACAGTCTTGTCGTCCCATGTTATGTATGTTCATGACATTATTTTTCATTGTTGGATGTTCATGATCCATGTCTACTATTTATATTGATCTTGTCGGCCCTTAAAGATAATAAGGAAGGTTAGATAAAATGTACGTTGGTGCTCGGCAAGTATGGCCCGGGTGCTAGTCATGACCCTCCAGTTGGGTCGTGACAAAATCGATGCTAAAATCAATTCCTCACTCTGGAGGAATACCTGGAAGCTCATCTGGAAACACATCTGCGTACTCTTTGACTACTGGAATAGACTAAAGTGTAGGTAGCTCAGCATCTGCATCTCTAACTCGCACAATATGATAAATGCACCCTTTTGCAATCATTTTCCTCGCCTTCAGATAGGAAATAAACCTACCTCTGGGTGTCATTGTGTTATCTACCCATTCAAGGACTGGCTCACCCAGAAAATGAAATCTTGCTGCCTTTGCTCGGCAATCAACTGTGGCATAGAAGGCTGCCAGCCATTCCATGCCTATGATAGCATCAAAATCCATCATCTCTAGCTCAACTAGGTCGGTTGAGGTCCGACGACTACAAACTGTCACCGTACAACCTCGGTAAACTCGTCTAGCAATAATCGATTCTCCGACCGGTGTAGATACCACAAAGGGATAACATAAAATTCCACGCACTATACCAAACTTCCCCACGACAAATGGGGTAATATACGATAAATTAGATCCTGGATCCATCAAGGTATAAGCATCATAAGAGCAAATTGTCAATATACCTATCACAACGTCTGGTGAAGACTCCTAGTCCTGTCGATCCGCTAAAGCATAGATACAGTTCTGATAACCACCTGAACTGGAACCTCTACCTCTGCCTCGACCTCTACCAGTTGAAGACTGAGACTCACACCCTGAAGGATGCACCGACACAGATAATCCTGTTGTTGAACTTGCTGGTTGTGTCATACCCCCAGAATCTCTATTTGGGCAATCGCGCATCATATGCCCCGAACGCCCACATATATAACAAGCATCAGAACCTGCTCGACATTGGCCCAAGTGTCCTCTACCACAGATGTCACACCGCGACGAAAATGACTATGTCTGCCCTGAACCTCACTGTCGCTTCAAACCCGATGCTCGTGAGCTCTCACCTGGTCTGACTGAGTATAGTGGTCATTGTTGTAACCCTATAACTGAGGTGGCAGAGGCCTAGGTGGCCGTCTGAAGTACTGGGGCCTATAACTACCCTGATACTGCTCTTGAGACTTCGCAAATCTCATCCTCTTATGCTGCCCTTGCTCAATCCTCTCTGTACCCTACTGCAGACACCTACCCTTTTCTATATTCTGGGCGAATGCCTGAATCTGGGAGATATCCATACTATCCTGCAATGCAACAATGGCACATGCCTCGGTCAAATCTGGGGCCAACCCTGCTATAAACCTGTGGATCATGTCCCGCATAGTAGCAACTATGGATTGTGCATATCTGGACAATGAGTCAAAATGGAGACTATACTCTCGGACACTCATATTGCCCTGCTTGAGGGCTAGAAACTGATTGACTCGAGCCTGTCAGATCTCCTGCGGTAAGTACTGGTCAAGGAAGGCATCTAAAAAATTCTCCCAAACTGCTGGAGGTACATCACATCCCCTGGACCTCTCCCATCCCTCGTACCAAAGGATGGCTATATCTCGGAGTCAAAAAGCTGCTAGCTCAGCTGCCTCTTTCCCCATGGCATGCATAACCCGAAAGATCCTGTGAAGCTGATCTATAAAATCCTGCGGGTCCTCCCTCTGATCTGTCCTCGTGAACTTTGGGGGAGTCAAAGCAATAAACTCTCGCACCCTTGAACTCCCAGACCCCTCAGAAGATCCTGCACTAGCTGATACCCTAGCTTGTTGCTGGGTAGCTACCAACTGTGTCAACAAATGCATCGCACTCCTCAAGTCCTGATCTGATGGAAGTGGAGGGGGAACTGGATGTGCGGTATCCCTATAAATCTCCTTAGGTGGTGGATGAGCCGGTAATGGATGAGTAGAGGTCTCGCCCTGGGCCTCAGATTAGGCCCCATACTCTGGGGGTACCCTGCTGGTCCCCTCACCCACTGTTGTGTCTCTCCTCTGACTAGCCATAGTCTTCAAAGTCATCGTCATTTGTGTATGCAAACACCAACACGTAAGTTTTACTCAAATTTCCTAAAACTCAGTTTTACAACACGATTTAGATTTGAAAGAAGGGTAACCAACTCCTAAATGCCCTGTAGTTCCCTACTTATATAATGTGGTGCACAACACATCTATAAACAAGACCCTACTAGACATGGCTTGTAGACTCCCTAGGACAGAACTGCTCTGATACCAAGTTTGTCACGCCCCGAACCTAGGAGCGAGACCAGCACCTGGTGCCTCACCTAACCTAGCATACCAACTTTCGACTGAGGGACTCTGAACATATAATGTCATACTTTGGACATGGGTCCACATTGCAAGACCATTTGCGAAGAAAAATATAAAGTAGAACGAAAACTAGCTTTGACTAAACATCAATATAAAGCTGGGCTAACAAGGTCGTCATAACTACTACAGCTGGGAAACCAACAAAATATACATAGAAAGCCTACAAGTCCAACATGCTGCACTAACTGACAAGATATGTCTACAAGCCTCTACTCATGGATGTACTGTGATCGGAACAAGGCCCCGACCTACCCATAACATATACACATATATACACAATATGTACACAAACCCTAGATCCGGCAACTCCGAAGGACGTGGAGCTTACCGATCAAGCTGAACTCGGGCAACACCTACTGAGGAGGTCTACCCGTCTGTCTATCTGAAACTGCACACATGAAATGCAGTGTCCCCAGAAAAGAAACATCAGTAAGAAATAATGTACCGAGTATGTAAGATAATAAAATGACATAAAGCTGAAACTGAACTGATAGTACAATAACTGAAAGTAACTGGGAGTCAAAGATGATCTGGAGATATACTTACCTGCTGATACTCACTCAACTCTATCAATATAGTAAGTAAATTAAATGTCCGGACCTATAAGGCTCAGTATGTGTAACTGCTCTGCCGTAGTAGGCTCGCTCATAGGCTCTCGGCCATACTAGGCTCTGTATTTCATCCATTTTAGGCTCACTCATAGGCTAGACCCTCAGCTCTCTTGACTGGAAGAAAACAATACTTAATTGAATATAAAGTCACGGTAAGGGAGAATACTGTAACTTATGAGACTAGGATAATGTACATAGGTTTAGGAATACAAACTTTTCTTTATGTCTCGTTATCAAACTCATGTAGTTACTGGATCATGCCAAAATGAATAATGCAGTTGAGGGTGTAGCAGATAGCTGTACTCCGAAACTGATCACATGATCCTCCGAAATCAATAATGCAGGCACGTAACATGTCCTTCAAAATCTGAATAGTACGCTTGGACTGCCCGTTCGTTTAGGGACGAAATGTCGTACTCAGCTCGACCTATGTGCCCAACTCACACTGCACTCCTCTCCAAAAATGCAATGTGAATTGAGTTCCTCAATTCGAGATAATAGACATGGGCACACCATGAAGGCATATAATTGCACGAAGATAAATCTGAGACTGCTGCTCTGAAGAATAGGTAGTCATGACTGGAATGAAGTGTGCAGACTTGGTTAGTCTGTCCACAATGTCCCACACTATATCGAATCTCTTCAAGGTCCGTGGAAGTCCAACTTCAAAATACATAGTGATACGTTCCCCCTTCCACTCCGGAATATCAAGCCTCTGAAGCAAACCACCGAGTCTCTAAAGCTCGTACTTCACCTACTATAAATTCAAACACCAAGCAACATACTCGACAATATCCTTCTTCATCCTCCGCCACCAATAATGATGCCTTAAATCATGGTACATCTTCGTAGTGCTCGGATGAATGGAATACCAGGAACTATGGACCTCCTCAAGAATTAACTCTCGCAAACCATCCATATTCGAAATAGAGATCCGACCCTGTAGACTTATCATCACCAATAGTAACCTCCTTGGCATCACCCTACTACACCGTGTCCATTAGGACAAGCAAGCGGGGATCATCATACTGGCACGCATTGATGCGCTCAAACAAGCACAACTGTGATATAACACAAGCAAGAACTCTGTTGGACTCCAAAATATCCAGCCTCATGAGCTGATTGGCCAAATCCCGAACATCCAATGCTAATACTCTCTCCCCAACTGGAATATAAGAAATACTCCCCGTGCTCTCAGCCTTCCTGCTAAAAGCATCGGCAACCAAATGGTCTTCTCCAGGTGATAAAGAATGGTGATACATAGTCCTTTAGTAGCTCTAACCACCTCCATTGCCTCAAGTTCATATCATTTTGCTTGAATAAGTGCTGGAGACTCTTGTGATCCGTGAAAATCTCACAAGACACGCTATAAAGATAATGCCTCCAAATCTTAAGCGCGTGAACAAATGTTGCCAACTCCAAATCATGTACTGGGTAGTTATTTTCTTGGGGCTTCAACTGACGCGAAGCATAAGTAATAACTATACACTCCTGCATCAACACACCTCCAATTCCAATTTATGAAGCATCACAGTAGACTATATAAGAACGTGATCCCAAAGGCAAAAGCAGAACTGGAGTTGTAGTAAAGGTAGACTTGAGCTTCTCAAAGCTCTCCTCACACTCATCAGACCACCTGAATGGGGTACCCTTCTACGTCAACCTATTAAATGGGAGTGTTATAGACAAAAACCCCACCAAAAAACGACAATAATACCTAGACAGCCCAAGTAAACTCTGGATATCAGTAGCAGAAGACGGTCTGGGCCAACTCTGAGCTGCCTCAATCTTCTTCAAATCTACCTTAATCCCCTCACTAGATACTATATGACCCAAGAATGCCACCGAATCAAGCAGAAACTCATAATTGGAGAATTTAGCATATAGCTTCTTCACTCTTAAATGCTGCGAGATTACACCAATATATCATCAAAGAAAACTATGATGAAGGAATCAAGATAGGGCTTGAATACATTGTTCATCAAGTGCATAAAAGTTGTTGTGGCATTGGTCAGCCCAAAATACATCACCAAAAACTCATAGTGGTGTCCTCAATGCCGTCTTCGAAATGTCTGAAGCCCTAATATTCAACTGATTGTACCCTAATCTCAAATCAATCTTCGAGAATACCCTAGCACCCTGAAGCTGATCAAATAAGTCATCAATTCGAGGTAGTGGGTGCTTGTTCTTAATAGTAACCTTGTCCAGCTGCTTGTATTCAATGCACATCCTCAATGAACCATATTTCTTCTTCACAAATAGAACAGATGCACCCCAAGGTGACACACTAGGCCTGATGAAACCCTTATCAAGCAAATCTTGTAATTGTTCCTTCAATTTCTTCAACTCTATTGGTGTTATGAGATATGTTGGAACAGATATGAGTTGAGTACCTGGCACCAAATCAATACCAAAATCAATATCTCTATCGGGTGGCATACCCTGCAGGTCAATAGGAAATACATCTAGAAACTCCCTCATTGCCGGAATTGACTTGACGGTAGGACTATTAGCACCAACATATTTCACGAAGGATAAATATGCCAAACACCCCTTCTTAACCATCCGTTGAGCCTTCAGAAAATACATCCCTCTACTAGGAACATGATCTAAGGAACATCTCCACTCAACCCTTGGTAACCCCATCATCGCTAATGCCACGATCTTAGCGTGACAATCAAGAATAGCGTGATATGGTGACAACCAATCCATGCCTAAAATCACGTTAAAATCTATAATGTTGAGCAAGAAAAAATCAGCTCTAGTCTCATAACTCCCAATGGTCACCACATAAGGCGGATATACACGGTCTACCACAATAGAATCACCCAATAGATACACGAGCAAGCATATCCAAATAACGAGCAAAGTATGATGCACATATGAATAAGTGGAATCAGGGTCAAGTAACACTGAAACATCCTTGTGGTATAGTAAAATAATACTTGTAATCATGGCATTGGAAGCAACTATCTTTGGCCTAGCGGTAAGTGCATAACAACGGGCTTGACCACTACCTGACCGGCCTCTCCCTCTAGGGTGACCTCAAACTGACTGAGCCCCACCCCTAGCTGGTTATGCGAGTAGCGTAGCTACGGGTGCTGAAATCATAGGTTGTAAGCTCTGCTTTGGAACCCTACTCATAAGTCTAGGGAAATCCCTCTTGAGATGACTCAAGTCTCCACACTCAAAACAACCCCTCCTATGACGAAGCTGCTGACCCTAATAATCTGAATAACTACCTGTAAAACCCTGAGCAAATGGGGAACGGTAATAACACTGTGCTGGCAGTGCCACTGAATGATGACTGAACAGGGAGAGCACTGTACAAATTGTGGCTAACTGATAAACCATGAGGAACATGACGAGTCGTCTTAGCGGGCCTACAAAAATGACCTCTGTAATAATGTGACTGGCCTCCGGATAAGCACTGCTAAAACCACCTGAGCCCCAAGGCCTCTTGGCCTCCCACTCCTCAAGCCCAAGCCTGCAAACCTGCTCCAATCATCTAGCAATCGCAACCACCTGGTCAAACCTAGCATCTGTCTCGGCCTCTCGAGCCAAACTATAACGTAAACCATAGTTGAGGCCATCAATGGACCTCCTGATCTTCTCCCTCTCAATGGGAACCAGCCATAGTGCATGACGTGCCAAATCTACAAATCTCATCTCATACTAGGTCAGAGTCATATCCCTCTAGCGTAGCTACTCAAACTCCCTACGCAACTCCTCTTTGCGGATCTGTGGGACAAACTTCTATAAGAAGAGAATTGAGAATTCATGCCATGTAAGTGGTGTTGTGCTAGCTAGCCTACCTGACTCATAGGTCTGCCACCATTTTTAGGTTGCCCCTGTCAGCTGAAAAGTAGTAAAAGCAACTCCGTTGATGTCCATAATACCCGTCGTGCGAAGAATCCGATGGCACCGATTCATAAAACCTTGAGCATCCTCTAACATTCCTCTGCTGAACTCCATAGGGTCGAGCATCTCAAACCTATAAAACCTCTTCTACTCCTTATCAGTCATAGGGGGCAAACCTCGGCCCAAGCAATAACAATTTGCTGAACTGGTAACACTCCCGGTGTCTGATAACGTTGAGCTAGCTTCTCTGATGTACTAGTGGCGGGAGTCTGGGCTCCTCCCCCAGCTTGTGAGATAGCTGGTACAACTAGTATTATACCCGCCCGAGCCAAGGTCGTGCACACACTCAAAATCTGAGCCAAAGCCTCCTGAAGACCAGGTATAATAATAGGTACCGTAGGTGTCTGAGCTGGTCCCACCGGCTCACCAGTATCTGAAACCTACTCCTCGAGTGGAGTGACTGGTGGCTCCATAGGTGCTTCTCTACCTATAGTGCGAACCCCTACTCAACACCGGCCTCTCGCGGCCCTGCCTGGTGGTACTGGTGCATGTCCGCCTAATCCGGCTGAACGTCTCCTCACCATATGTGAGACAATAGAAGAGTAAAGGTTCAAACTTTGGAATTAATAAATCTGCACGACATGAATGCAAGAAAATAAAGTATCCTAATAGTTCGATAGCCTCTCAAAAATAAATACAGAAGTCTCCATACCAATCCGCAAGACTCTACTAAACTTTCTCAAGACCCGTAGAACCTATGAACTTAGGGCTCTGATACCAACTTGTCACAACCCAAAACTACCAATTGGTCGTGATGGTGCCTAACTCACTTGCTAGGCAAGCCAAACATGAAAAAAACAAAATACAAGTACTGAACTAATAGAAATAGTACAAGTCTAAAGCCTTCAACATAATATAATAACATCAATAAATGGTAAATCCCTCAGAACTGGTAAAATCCGAGTTATGAGCTCTAAAACAAAAGTACAAGTCTAAAATATCAAATAACAATATTGTCTAAATCAAAAACAACAGTACATAAAGGAAAAGAGACGCCAAGACTACGGTTGATATGCAGCTCTACCTCGTCTCTCCAAGATACTCAGCAACGAACCTCGGCTAATGGTGGCTCGGTCCAACAACTAGATCTGCACAATTAAGTGCAAAGTGTAGGATGAGTACAACCGACCCCATGTACTCAGCAAGTATCATAAATAACATCGGCGAGTAAAAGAAGCAAGAATTATTAATGATACTCGCTAATCACCTGTACACTTCATAAATTCAACGAGTTCAGAAAAATAATAAAATCAAGTCATAAATCTCAAAAAGAACCACCTTGGTGCACATAATTTCTTAACATACTCTTCTCAGTCAACATTCCAGCATATAAGGAAGATAAGCAAATAAATTAGTAAAACAACCAAGGAAATGCAAGTATAGATGAAATGCAATAACCAAACCACATATTAGGTTTTCCTCGCAATTTCCATATCTGTACCAAACCACATATTAGGTTTTCCTCAATAACCGCGTGTACACCATCAAGAAGGAACATGAGAGTGTGACCCTAGGGGGATGGATCCATCTCTACATGTTGCACGGACATCTCATGTGTTGGACAAACAACTCACGTTCCAATAATATGAATATCTCAGATCCTCACGGACAACTCACGTGCCAATAATACAATCCACCCGGCGTGGTAATAGGCTAAATATCATAATTTTCCCGGCGTAGTCACAGGCCACCGAACCAATCTATGTCATACAGAAAGCAAATATACAAGAATACAGGTATATGATCAATGAATATCAAATTTCATACTCCTGGACTGGTTTAAGTGAAATGTTATGGTGCATGTATGTGCAAAGTGTGCTATCATAACTCAAATCGGGAAAATGCAACACAAAATAGAAATTATCAGGTTCAATAAAAAGAATCACATATATTTAACCTCAAACATGGTCCAAATAGCTCACAACAAGTTTAAAAAAGATAAGACCCATCTCAGCATGAAGCTTACAAGCAATCCAAGGCATGTCATAGCCTAAATACTACCCCAAGCATGAAAAATAACCTGGCGCACGCACATGGGCTCAACCCCATACATGTGCTCCACCCATAGCACATAGCCATCACAAATAACTCAGGCAATTAGTGCCTCAACCAAGTTTAGGTAAGATACTATCCTCAACAACAACAAACCAATATAATCCCACTAGTGGGGTCTGGGGAAGGTAGTGTGTACGCAGACCTTACCCCTACCCTGGGGTAGAGAGGTTGTTTCCGATAGACCCTCGGCTCCCTACCTCCAAGAACTCCCCACCTTGCTCTTGGGGTGACTCGAACTCACAACCTCTTGGTTGGAAGTGGAGGGTGCTTACCACTATAGCAACCCACTATCCTCAAGCAAGACAAATCAATCATCTAATAAGCCCGTCCCGCGTGAATCAACCTCTAGACGGCTCGAATATAACAAAATTAATATAATATCATCAATAAAAATAAAAGGAAATGATTCTAAATGATAAAGATAAGATCTTGAATCAATTATGCAAAGTCAGTCCAAAAAGTCAACCCCGAGCCCGCACCCCGGGACGCGACCAAACTCACAAATTCCGAACACTCATTCTGATATGAGTCCAAATATATGTGTTTCACTCAATTCATCAATTTTCAATCTCCAAAACCATAGTCATAAATCTCCAAATTTCACCATAAATTCACATAAATTAGGTATAATAATCCATGGGTAATCAATATCTATCATCAAAATCAAATAAACTTCTTACCTCTTCAAATGTAGTGAAATTGCTCCCAAAATCATCTCCAACCGAGCTCTACAGCTCCAAATAATGAAAAATAACTAAACCCTTCAAAATATAAAGTATGCCAGCTAAACCGCATATGTGGTTAATAGAGTCGCACCTGCGGTACCACATCTGCAGAAATACCATCACAGATGCAATCCATTAATTTACCAACCATCCGCTTCTGCATACCTAACACTAGCATTTGCGAGTCCGCTTCTGTGAGCTCCTACGATTGCGCACCTGCGCTCAAGTGCCACATCTATGGAATTCATCTGTAAGTCTCCTACTTCGCATTTGTGCTCAAAAGGAAGCACTTGCAGCTCCGCATCTACAGCCAAGCCCCCCGAATATGCGAAAACACTAGAACTACTAAATTTTCAACAATACAACTAAGTCCAAAAATGGCCCGAACTCAATCTGAAACACCCTCGGGGCCCCCGAAACTTTGTTCAATCATACCAACCAATCCCAAAACATAACACGGACCTACTCGAGGCCTCAAATCACACCAAACAACATCAAAACCATGAATCGCACCTCAATTCACGCCTAAGGAAACTAATGAACTTCTGATCCTCGCGCCGAACCATATCAAATCAACTTAGAATAACCTAAAATTTTGCATGCAAGTCTCAAATGACACAATGTACCTATACTAACTCTCGAAATTAAAATTTGGACATGATATCAACATAATCAACTCTCAGTCAAACCTAACAATTGATATCAACATAATCAACTCTCAGTCAAACCTAACAACCTTCCAAACCTTCAACATTCTAACTTTCGCCAAATAGAACCAAATCAACCTAGGGACCTCCAAATCAAAATACAGACATACGCCTAAGTAAAAATGCATCATACAAAGCTATTGGAACCATCAAAACTCTATTCCGGAGTCATCTACATAAAATTCAAACTCTGGTTAACTCTTACAACTTAAGCTTACAATCTTGGGACTAAGTGTCCCAATTCACTCCAACGCCTCCTTGAAACTAAACCAATCACCATGACAAGTCACATAACCACAAATACATATATGTAAAGTATCAAATAGGAGAAACAAGGCAAAAATACTCAAATTTGAACATCGATTTGTACTCAAATTTGAAAAGTAATCGCATATTTGGTATTAGTTTCAGATTTTGGGCACGCGAGCCCGGGTTGACTTTTGTTTACTTTTTTGAAAATTATCAAATATCGAAGCTTTAGTGATTGCGATAGCTTCCCATAGCATATCTTGATTTACTTGGATGATGTTTGGCTCGAAATTGCATGATTGGACGGCTAGAGCATGGTTTTGATGCGATTTAATTTTGAAGAATAGCCGGATAAGGTAAGTGTCTTGCCTAGCTTTGGTTTGAGTGAATTTTTCCTAATAATTGATATAGTTTGCTATATGCAGGGGTGTAATAACCCAGCCAGTTATTTTGAGTATTTTAGCCCCGTTCCCCTAGTTATTGACTCCTCTAGGTTCAATTATGGTTATGTGACCTGCCGGGGTAGTTGGTTAGTTGGTTTGGTTTCGAGTAAGTTTCAGAGTGAATTGGGACACTTAGTCCCAAGGGTGAAAGCTTAAGTTGGAAGACTTGATCAGAGTTTGACTTTTGGATAGACGACTCTGGAATGGAGTTTTGATGGTTCCGATAGCTTTGTATAGTGATTTTGGACTTAGGCATATGTCCAGAAGTTGATTTGGAGGTCTATAGGTTGATTTGGTGCTTTTTGGAGAAAGTTGGAAAGTTAAAGATTACGAATGTTGATAGGTTTGACTGAGGGATGACTTTATTGATATCGGGTCTTGATTGTGATTTTAGGAGTTGGTATAGGTCCATTGTGTCATTTGGGACTTGCATGCAAAATTTGAGCTCATTCGAAGTTGGTTTGATATGTTTCGGCATTAGTTTTAGAAGTTGAATGTTCATTAGTTCATTAGGTTTGAATTGGGGTGCGATTCGTAGTTTTGATGTTATTTGGTGTGATTTAAGTCCTTAAGTAGGTTCATGTTTTGTTTCGGGACTTGATGGTATGTTCGGACGGGGTCCCGAGGGCCCCGGGTGGGTTTCAGATTGAGTATGGGCCATTCCTTCATGTGTTGGAACTGCTGGTTTCTGTGCTTCTAGTTTCTTTCTTCGCGATCGCAAAGAATGGTTCGCTATCACGTAGATTCTTCACTTGCAAGTGGGAGTTTTCTCTTCGCATTCGCGAATATTACGATGCGCTCGCGAGGGGTTGGGGTGTTTGTTCATTGCGAACATGAGTGGAGCACCGCATTCGCGTAGAAGGAAGGTGAGGTTGTATGGTGGCACGCGTTATTCAGCGTGTTCGCATGGGCTGGTCCGCGATCGCGAAGCCTGGGATGCCTGGTCATCACATTTGCATATGTACTCTAAAAGGCTTTTAGTGAGCTGGTGGAATTTGTTCTTTGCGATCGCGAAGGCTTTTCCGTGATCGCGAAGAGTAAATACTAGGTAGATTATATAGTACTCTATTTCGAGGTTTTGGTTCATTTAAACATATTTTGAGTTGTAGAGCTCGGTTTTGGGCGATTTTGGAGGGGATGTTCACGGTTTGGATCGGCATAAGTGTTTTAGACTCGGTTTTGTTCATTAATCATGATTCCATATTTATTTTTATCATTTAATTAGTGGTTTGAGTTGGAGAAATCGAGGAATTTTGTGAAAACTTTCCTAAACCATAAATAGAGGATTTGAAGGTCGGTTTGAGGTTGGAATTGGATAATTTTGGTATGGTTGGACTCGTATCGTAATCGGTGTTCGGATTTTATAAGTTTTGTCGAGTTTTGAAGTGCGAGCCCGTGGTTGACATTTTGAGTTGACTTAAAGATTAAAACTTTATTATCCGGAATTGCATCATATTGTTTGTATTTATGGTATTAAGTTATATTGGCCAGATTCGAGCCGTCCGAAGTTGGATTTTTTTGGAAAAGGCTTATTAGAGGATTGATTTGACTTGTTTGAGGTAAGTATCTTGCCTAGCGTTTTGTGGGAAAACTATCCCTTAGGACTTGGGTTGATTTGTGTTATTTGAATTATGTAAAAGACGTGTACATGAGGTGACGAGTGTGTACACGGGCATACGTATGGTATTTTGATCGGATTAGACTCATAGATTCTTTCATGCATTTAATTATAAATTACAATATCATGTTATATTTTCCATTGTTAAATTGCTCTTACATGTTTTACTCGATGTTGTTATCACATGCTCTAGCTTTTATTGTCAACCGTGCTTTTATATGCCTTACTTGACGTTATTATCTTTTTTATTGTCATGTGCCATTTAATTGTTTAGTTCTTCTCATTTGAAGTTGAAGTTATGAAAGCTATTATTCCATTGAGATTGAAGTTATTGATTATTGAGATATCTCCCCTTGTTGAGTAATTCTCATTCATTTTTTTATTATTGAGATTCTTTTTCATATTGAGGTTGAGCCTTGGGCTATATGTTGAGGTAATATTGGTATTGTTTATTTTGGCAAGTTGTGGAGTATGGGCACTTTTGGTGTGAGTTATTGTTGTGTTATGATATTGATGTGCATGCGGCAGCATAAGGTAGGATTTATGTGCATGTTGCTAGTAAGGGAATTACTTGAAGTCACGTGGCGACATAAGGGAGCTAAAGTGCGTATAGCTATTTCGGAAAAAATATTTTCAAAAAAGTATCCAAATGTAATGTGGATATGAGGTGGTACCTCAGTTGTGATTCTTGTTGTGCAATTTATGTTAAAGAGGCTTGTTTGTTGAACAATTTTGTTACCTCTTCATTTGCCTTACTTGTATTTGTCTGTATTGATTTATTGATGTTCTTATCATGTGTTCACTCCTTGTAGCCTTTATCGATTTAAATTCCATTGTTAGTTTACACTATTGAACTGCTTTATTGTCATTTATTTCCTCGTCTTCCATTATTTGACTATACTATATTTTGTTCAGTTTCTCCTATCCTAGTAGGTGTCTCAACCTAGCCTCGTCACTACTCTACTGGGGTTAGGCTTGATACTTATTGGGTACTATTGTGGTGTACTCATACTACGCTTCTACACATTTTTGTGCAGATCTAGGTACTTCAGCTCACGCTAGGCATTAGTGATATGACCATACATTTCGGAGACTTCAAGGTATAACTGCTTGGCACTCGCAGGCCTCGGAGTCACCTTCTACCCTTATTTTTACTATTGTTTACTCTTTGTTTAGACTATGTTGTACTAGGGATTTTTAGTATAATCTATAGAGCTTATGACTAAGTTCCATCGATTTTGGGAACTACATTACAGATGTTATGTTTTGAGTTACTATGAGTTTTATCGATATTATCTTATTATCTTAGTTGTCAATTCTGTTAAGCTATCTGTGAATGTTAGGATTACCTAGTTGTAGACTAGGTGCCATCATGACATCCTAAGGTGAGAAATTGGGTCGTGACAAGTTGGTATCAGAGCTCTAGATTCATAGGTGCTACGAGTCATAAGAACGTTTAGTAGAGACTTGCAGATCGGTACAGAGACGTCTGTACTAATCTTCAAGAGGCTACAGAACTGTTAGGAAAATTCCACTCCTTTGATTCCTTATCGTGCAAATTTGTTGATTTTGAAATCTGAGTTTTGTGTTTCTATTCTCTCATAGAGGGTGAGGACACGCATTTCTAGATCCAGTGATCAGACACTCACGCCCGCTGCTCGAGCCGCGAGAAGTTGGGGCTGGGGTAGAGGCCGAGGAGGAGCACATGGTTTAGCCAGAGCACCTACCCGGATAGAGACTGAGGAGCCACCAGTAGCTCTGATTGGGGGACAGACACCCGAGACGCCTTTTGTTGCTCCTGGACTTCAAGAGACCCTAGCACAGTTTTTGAGCATGTTCAGTACTCTAGCTCTGGCGGGATTGATTCCCCTTGCACCAGCTACATCTCATGCTGGGGGGGAGCTCAGACTCCCATATCCCACACTCCAGAGCAATGTGTCCATGTTGATCAGGTCCCAGGAGTTATGCCAGCGCAGCCTATTGTTCCGGTTCAGCCTGAGGTCAGGCCAGCGGCATATTAGGAGGAGACTTGAGATGTTCAAGAAGTATGATCCTCCTACCTTTAGCGGCATAACTACCGAGGATGTGCAGGGCTTTCTAGAGAAATGCCACTGTATTCTTTGCACCATGGGTATTGTGGAGGTGAGCAAAATTGCTTTTGCAATATTTCAGCTGTGAAGAGCAGTATATCAGTGGTGGCAGGCTTACGAGGAGGGTAGGCCAGTTGATGCAGCCCCACTCACTTGGGATTAGTTTTCAGAGATATTTTTAAGAGAATTTGTTCCCCAGACCCTTTGGGATGCATGGCGCGTAGAGTTTAAGTAGCTACGTCAAGGGACTATGACAGTGTCAGAGTATGCTATCAGATTCAGTGAGTTGTCCCGTTATACACCTACCTCGATTTCTACAGTTAGACAGCAAGTCTATCGATTCATCGAAGGGCTAACCTATGGTATTAGATTCAGCATGGCTTGAGAGTTGGAGAAAGACACTTTGTATCAGTAAGTGGTAGAGATCGCACAGAGGTTGGAGGGTATGTGGGGCCGAGAGAGAGATGACAGGGAGGCCAAGAGCCCTCGAGATACTGGAGGATGTAGTGGTGGCCACACTACAGCTACAGCCCATCATGGTAGGGGTATGTGAATTGGCCAGTTCATTCAGCACTTCCACCTACTAGAAATGCTTCGACTATTTCTAGGCCTCAGATTGCCCACTATACACAACCACTTTCTAGTGCACCTCCCACACGGAGTGCTTTTAGCAGGCAGTCCAGCCGACCAAGCCAGGGTCAGTTTCAGCAGCCATGCCAACCGAGAGCTTGTTTTGACTGTGGCGATACCAGGCACATGGTGAGGGACTGTCCTAGAATTAGGAAAGGTGCACCTCCACAGACTTCATAGGCTCAACGGATTCCATAGGGTCCACAAGCCATGGTTTCTGCTCTAGTTGCTGCCCCACCTCCACCACCAGTTAGGGGTGGAGGTCAGGCAGGTAGAGGTTGTCCTAGAGGGGGTGGCCAGGCTCATTTCTATGATTTTCCGGGTAGGACGGAGACTACCACTTCAAATGCAGTCATCACAGGTATTGTTCCAGTCTGTCACAAGGATACCTTAGTTTTATTTCATCCGGGCTCCACTTACCCATATGTGTCATCTTATTTTGCCCCATATTTGAATATACCTCGTGATTCTTTGAGTTCTCTTGTATATGTGTCCATGCCCGTGGGAGATTTTATTATTTTGGACTGTGTTTATCGGTCATGTATAGTTGTTATTGGTGGTTTTGAGACCAGAATTGATCTATTATTACTCAGTATGGTAGACTTTGATGTGATGTTGGGCATCGGCTGGTTGTCACCCTATCATGCTATTTTGGATTGTCACGCCAAGACAGTGACACTAGCTATGCCAGGTTTGTTGTGGTTGGAGTGGAGGGGTACATTGGATTATATTCCTAGCAGGGTGTTTCCTTTCTAAAGGAACAACGAATGGTTGAGAAGGGGTGTTATGTGTACCTAGCCTTCGTGAGAGATATAAGTGTTGATACTCCTACGGTTGAGTAAGTTCTGGTAGTGAGAGATTTCTCAAATGTGTTCCCAGCAGACCTACCGGGCATGCCACCCAATAGAGATATTAATTTTGGTATTGACTTGGTGTCGGGCACTCAGCCCATTTATATTCCACCATATGGTATGGCACCTATCGAGTTGAAGGAATTGAAAGAGCAGCTTTAGGATTTGCTTGATAAGAGTTTCATCTGGCCGAGTGTCTCACCTTGGGGCACTCTAGTTTTGTTCGTGAAGAAGAAAGATGGCTCTATGCAAATGTGTATTGATTATAGGTAGTTGAACAACGTCACAGTCAAGAACAAGTACCCGTTATCACGCATTAATGACTTATTTGACTATCTTCAGGGTGACATAGTATTCCTGTAGATTGATTTAAGGTCAGGGTATCATTAATTGAAGATTCGAGATCTGAATATTCCTGGCATTACCAATGCCCCAACAACATTTATGCACCTGATGAACAGTGTATTCCAGCCATATCTCGACTCTTTTGTCATCTTATTCACTGATGAAGTCTTGGTGTATTCCCGCAGCCGGAAAGATCATGATCACCATTTGAGGATCGTGTTCCAAACCTTGAGGGAGAAGAAGTTCTCAAAGTGTGAATTCTAGATTGATTTGGTTGCATTTTTGGGTCATGTGGTGTCGCGTGAGGGGTTCAAGGTAGATCCGAAGAAGATTGAGGCAGTTTGGAGTTGGCCCAGACCATCTTCAGCTATTGAGATTTGGAGTTTCCTTGGTTTGGCCAGATATTATCGTCATTTCACAAAGGGTTTCTCGTCTATTACTACACCTTTGACCAGATTGACCTTGAAGGGTGCTCTACTCAGGTGGCCAGACAAGTGTGAGGAGATCTTTTAGAAGCACAAGACTGCCTTGACTACAACTCCAATTCTAGTTTTCCCCTCAGCATCAGGTTCATATATGGTTTATTATGATGCATCACGGATTGGTATTGGGTGTATCTTGATGCAGGAGGGTAGGGTGATTGCTTACGATTTGCGCCAGTTAAAGCCCCATGAGAAGAACTACAACATTCATGATCTAGATTTGGCAACATTAGTTCACATATTGAAGATTTGGAGGCATTATATCTATGGAGTGTCTTGCGAGGTATTCACAAATAATCGGAGTCTACATCACTTGTTTAAGAAAAAGGCCTTGAACTTGAGGCAGCGTAGGTGGTTAGAATTGTTGAAAGACTATGATATCAATATTCTGTGTCATCCCCGGAAGTCCTATGTGGTGGCTGATGCCTTGAATAGGAAGGCGGAGAGTATGGACAGCCTTGCATATATTCCCGTTGATGAGAGACCATTAGCATTGGATGTTCAAGCATTGACCAATTAGTTTGTGAGATTGGATATTTCGGAGCCTAGTTGGGTTCTAGCTTGTTTGGTTTCACGATCTTCTTTGTAAGAGCACATCAAAGAGCGTCAATATGACGATCCCTATTTGGTTGCCCTCAAGGACATAGTGCAGCACGGTGATTCCAAGGAGGTATCTATTGGAGATGACGGGGTGTTACAGATGTAGGGCTGGATATGTGTGCCCAATGTGGATGGGTTGCGTGAATATATTCTTGAGGAGTCCCATAGTTCGTGGTACTGCATTCATCCAGGTGTCACTAAGATGTATCAGGATTTGAGGCAGTACTATTGGTGGAGGAGAATGAAAAAAGATATAGCAGAGTATGTGGTTGGGTGCTTGAATTGACAGCAGGTGAAGTGCGAGCATCAGAGGTCGGGTGATTTGCTTCAGAGACTTGAGATTCTCGAGTGGAAATAGGAGCGTGTTACCAAGGATTTCTTTGTTGGGCTTCCACGGACTTTGAAGAAATTTGACGCAGTGTGGGTTATTGTAGATTGCTTGACCAAGTCGGCACATTTCATTCTTGTGGTGACTACCTATTCTTCAAAGCAGCTGGCTTAGATCTATATCCGTGAGATTTTTCGCCTTCATTATCTCCGATCGAGGCACGCAGTTCACATTGCATTTCTAGAGGGTTATACAATGTGATTTAGGCACACAGGTTAAGTTGAGTACAACATTTCACCCCAAGACGGACGGGCAGTCCGAGCGCACCAGTCAGATCTTAGATGATATGCTATGTGCATGTGTTATGGATTTTGAGGGTTCATGGGATCAGTTCTTGCTGCTTGCAGAGTTTTCCTACAACAACTACCAATCGAATATTCAGATGGCTCCTTTTGAGGCCTTATATGGGAGGCGGTGTCATTCTCCAGTTGGTTGGTTTGAGTCAGGGGAGGTAGGTTGTTGGGCACTGATCTTATTTGGGATGCCTTGGAGAAGGTCAATTTGATTCAGGATCGGCTTCGTACAGCACAGTCTAGACAGAAGAGTTATGCAGATCGGAAGGTTATTTATATGGCATTTATGGTGGGAGAGAGAGTTTTTCTATGGCTTTCAACTATAAAGGGTGTGATGGGATTCGGGAAGAAGGGCAAGTTGAGCCATAGGTATATTGGTCCTTTTGAGATCCATGAGGGAGTGGGAGAGGTGGCCTACAAGCTTGCATTGCCACCCAGCTTATCGACAGTTCATTCGGTGTTCCATGTTTCCATGCTCCGAAAGTATTATGGTGATTTCTCCCATGTGTTAGATTTTAGCTCAGTCTAATTGGACAAGGATTTGGCTTATGTTGAGGAGCTGGTGGCCACCTTGGACAGGTAGGTTCGAAAGTTGAGGTCAAAGAACATTGCTTCAGTGAAGGTTCAATGGAGGGGTCAACCAGTCGAGGAGGCAACTTGGGAGACTGATGCGTAGCCGTTATCCTCACCTTTTCAGCACTTCAGGTATGTCTCTATACTCATTCGAGGATGAACGTTTATTTTAAGAAGGGGAGCATGTAACGACTCGGCCGGTCCTTTTGAGTATTTTACCCTCGTTCCCCTATTTACTTCTTCCTCCATGTTCAATTGTGGTTATGTGACCTTCCAGGGTAGTTGGTTTGGTAGCGAGTGAGATTCAGAGTGAATTACGACACTTAGTCACAAGGTTGAAAGCTTAAGTTTGAATAGTTGACCGGAGTTTGACTTTTGTGTAGATGACTCCGGAATGGAGTTTTGATGGTTTCAATAGCTTTGTATGGTGATTTTGGACTTTGACGTATGTCTGTATGTTGATTTGGAGGTTCGTAGGTTGATTTGGTGCTTTTTGGCGAAAGTTGGAAAGTTGAAGGTTTGGAAGGATGATCGGTTTGACTAGGGATTGACCTTATTGATATCGGATCTAGATTGTGATTTCGGGAGTTGGTATAGGTCTGTTATGTCATTTGGGACTTGAATGCAAAATTTGAGCTCATTCGAAGTTGGTTTGATATGTTTATGCATTAGTTTTAGAAGTTCAATGTTCATTAGTTCATTAGGCTTGAATTGGGATGTGATTCGTTATTTTGATGTTGTTTGGTATGATTATAAGCCTCGAGTAGGTTCTTTTTGTGTTTTGGGACTTGATGGTATGTTCGGATGTGGTCCCGGGGGCCCCATGTGGGTTTCGGATTGAGTTCAGGCCATTCTTTCATGTGTTGGAACTGCTGGTTTCTGTGCTTCTGGTTTCCTTCTTCGCGATCGCAAAGAATGGGTCGCGATCATGTAGAGTCTTTGCTGGCAGGTGGGATTTTTCTCTTTGCGCCCGCGTCGCGCCTGCAAAAATTAGGACGCGTTAGCGAGAGGTTGGGGTGTTTGTGCATCGCGAACGCGTGTAGGGGACCGTGTTCGCGTCAAAGGAAGGTGAGGTTGTGTGATGGCAGGTGTTGTACAAAGCGTTCGCATGGACTAGTCCATGATCGCCTAGGGATTTCTAGTCATCGCGTTCGCATTTGTACTCTCATGCTCGCGTAAGAGGTTTAGTGAGTTGGTGGAATTTGTTCTTCACGATCGAGAAGGTTTTTTCGTGATCGTGAAGAGTAATAGCTGGGCAGATTGTATAGTACTCAATTTTGAGGGTTTGGTTCATTTTAACATATTTTGAGTTGTAGAGCTCGGTTTTGGGCGATTTTGGAGGGGAGTATTACGGTTTTGGTCGGGGTAAGTATTTTTGACTCGTATTTGTTCATTAATAATGATTCCACCATTGTTTTTATCATTTAATTAGTGGTTTGAATTGGAGAAATTGAGGAATTTTGCGATAACTTTCCGAAATTATAAATTGAGGATTTGAAGGTCGATTTGAGGTTGGAATTGGATAATTTTTGTATGGTTGGACTCGTACCGGAATGGGTGTTCGGATTTTGTTAGTTTGGTCAGGTTCCGAAGTGCGAGCCCGTGGTTGACATTTTGAGGTTACTTAAAGATTAAAACTTTATGATCCGAAATTGCTTCCTATGGTTTGTATTTATGGTATTAAGTTACTTTGGCTAAATTTGAGCCGTCCGAAGTTGGATTTTCGTGGGAAAGTCTAAATAGGGAATTGATTTGGCTTGTTTGAGGTAAGTATCGTGTCTAACTTTGTGGGGGGGAAACTACCCCTTATGACTTTGGTTTATTTGTGTTATTTGAATTATGTGAAAGATGTGTACTACGTGACAAGTGTGTACACGGGCTTATGTGTGGTATTTTGACCGGATTAGACTCTTAGACTCTTTCATGCAATTAATTAGAAATTGTAATATCATTTTATATCTTCCATTGTTAAATTGCTCTTATATGCTTTACTCGATGTTGTTATCACATGCTCTATCTTTTATTGTCAAAAATGCTTTTATATGCCTTACTTGACATTATTATCTCTTTTATTGTCATGTGCCTTTTAATTGTGCAGTTATTCTCATTTGAAGTTGAAGTTATGAAAGCTATTATCCCATTGAGGTTGAAGTTGTTGATTATTGAGATATGTAATTCTCATTCATTTTGTTATTATTGAGATTCTTGTTCACATTGAGGTTGAGCCTTGGGCTATATGTTGTGGTAACTTTGGTATTGTTGATTTTGGCAAGTTGTGGCATATGGGCACTTGTTGTGCGAGTTGTTATTGTTGTTATATTGATACGCATGCGGTGGTATAAGGATAGGGATTAATGTGCATGCGGCGGCATAAGGTAGAATTTATGTGTGTGTTGCTAATAAGGGAATTACTTGAAGCCACGTGGCGACAAAAGGGGGCTAATGTGCATGTAGCTATTTCGGGAAACATGTTTTCAAAAGAAAATATCTAAATGTAAGGCTCATGCGACGGTATAAGGAAAGGTTGTGATTTTTAATTTTAATATATGGATATGAGGCGGTGCCTTGGTTGTGATTCTTGTTGTGCATTTGTTAAAGAGGCTTGTTGGTTGAACAGTTTTGTTACCTCTTTATTTGCCTTTCTTGTATTTGTCTGTATTGATTTCTTGATGTTCTTATCATGTGTTCACTCCTTTTTGCCTTTATCGCTTTAAATTTCGTTGTTAGATTACACTATTCAACTACTTTATTCTCATTTATTTCCTCGTCTTCCATTATTTGACTATACAATATTTTGTTCGGTTTTTCCTATCCTAGTAGGTGTCTCGACCTAGCCTCGTCACTACTCTACCGAGGTTAGGCTTGATACTTATTGGGTAATGTTGTGGTATACTCATACTATGCTTCTGCACATTTTTGTGCAGATCCAGGTACTTCAGCTCAGGCTAGGTATTAGTGATTTGACCATACATTTCGGAGACTTTAAGGTATACCTGCTTGGCGCTCGCAGGCCTCGGAGTCACCTTCTACCCTTATTTTTACTATTGTTTACTCTTTGTTTAGACAGTGTTATACTAGGGATTTTTAGTACAATCTGTACGGATTATGACTCAGTTCCACCGATATTGGGAACTACGTTACAGATATTCTGTTTTGAGTTACTATGCGTTTTATCGATATATCTTATTATCTTAGTTTTCAATCATGTTAAGCTTTCTTTGAATGTTAGGCTTACCTAGTCATAGAGACTAGGTGCCATCAGGACATCCTAAGGTGGGTAATTGGGTTCGTGACAAGGGGTGATGTATATGTGAGGTGAAGAGCATATATGCATGTGCCATGGGTATTCAAGCTCGGGGTATATTCTAGGTTACTTGATGCCCTATTGAATTATGTGTTCTTCTTGACTTATGCTTCACTTGATGCATATGATAACATGCGCACAAATATCCACGCTAAAGATCATATCTTAGAGTATGATATTCTAATTAAATGTCACATACTATTCTTAAGATTTTCAACTTACTCGATTTAGTTGAGGTCATACTTTATATCATGAACATATATCTATATCTATTATTCTTGTGATACTTGAGTTTCCATATTCATGCTAAAGATCATGCTTAAGTTTTGTTTAGAGACTTGAACATTATGGTTCTTGAATTGTTGGATTTCCTATTGGTGCAAAAGTTATGATTATCTCTCACATGGAGTATTATGCTTAATCACTCTTCTTGATATTATCTATGTTTCCCACCTTGCTTAGTACTATTTTATATATGCTTGGTCAGGAAGAGTGTATTGCACGAAGGATATTTTCGTGCTTATGAGAAAGACTGATTTATACACGAAGGGTATTTCCCTCCTTCTTGACATTATTATTATGCACGAAGGGTGTTTCCGTGCTTCATGACATTATTATTATTGCACGAATAGTGTTTCCGTGCTTGGTAAGGAATAATGATATGATATTAGCACAAAGGGTATTTTTGTGCAAGTGAGGATGAGAGTTCATGGCACGAAGTGTATTTCTGTGCAGACGAGGATGAGAGACATGAATTACATTGTGTTATCCTTCCCAACAAATATACATTTATGCCTTTTACATGGGTTGTTACTGTTGTACCTATGCTTTCAATCTTGCTCATTGTTGTTACATTTATGCCTTCTATCTTTGTTGTTACTGTTATCTAAATGTCTTTGATCATGTTATTTACGTACCCTATACCTTTTTGTTATTATCATCTTACATGCCTCTACCTTGTTTGTTACTATCATTTACATGCCTTTTATTACTTGTTGTTATTACATCTACGTCTTACACCTTGGTTATTGTTCTTACGTCTATGCCTTCTACCCTTATTGTTTATGTTAGTTATATGTCTTTTACCTGGTTTGGTACTGTTATGTATATGTTGGTGATGATGAGATAAATGCATGAAGAGTGTTGACGTGTTATTTGATTTGACATGCATACATATGCTTGGTGAAGATGAGATAAATTCACGAAGGGGGTTGCCGTGCTATTTGATTTGATATCTTGTACATATTCCTTTTATTATACGGATTTGTGGATATGTCTTATGTTGCTTTATGGATATCATTTCTTCCTTACGGACATGATTTATTGAGAATGGTTTGATTGTTATATTTGTGAAACATGCGCGTTTTTTTTCTTATTTGATCCATTCACTATTACTTGTCTATTCCCTTATTGTTTCTCTTGCTTATGAACTGCACATGCTATATTTGTGAGTATCTTTTGATGTAAAGACCTCACCACTACTTCACCAAGGTTATTCAAGATACTTATTAAGTATATGTGGTCGGTTGTACTCATACTACACTTCTGCATCTTGCGTGCATATTTTTGAACTATGCTACTACAGAGTTCGAGGATGAGCAATTAAGACTTTAGCTTTCCAGCCGTTAGTTGTCATCTTGTTCATGAAAGCTTAGAATTGTAATTACGTTTATGTTTTTTCAAATATATATTTTACTTCTTCTTGTCAACGCTGTAAAATTCTAAATCTTGGTTGCTCTTGACCTGTGCTACCGGATCTTGTGATAGATGTACCTATACTTGTACTCTTACCTATGTATTTATTTATGATCTTCAGTTTAGAATATTGGTTATGTTATTTGGTTTACCTAGCGGGTTTAGGTTACGTGCCATCACGACTTCGTAGAAATTTGGATCGCGACAAGTTGGTATTAGAGCTCTAGGTTCATAGGTTCGACGAGTCATGAGCAAGTGACTAGTAGAGTCTTGCGGATCGGTATGATGACGTCTATACTTATCTTCAAGAGGCTACAGGGCATTTAGGAAACGTCCTTTATTTCTTAGCCTTATTGTGTGGCCTTGATTCAGCTTGAAGTCTAATCTTTCGTTCCTCTCTATCCGATCGTATGCGTTGTTAAGGAGCGTGTTATTTTTTGGGCACTGACGGCTTGTGGTGACATGCGGAAGAGCGGCGAGGCAGCTGTGTGATAAGTGCTATGCGTCTAAGGATCGTGCTTGGAGAGCTCACCTATGATGAGAAGAGTTAGCTTGTTATGCCACGGGATATGGGCATTTGATTATTGTCTCAGAGTATGGTGAAGTCTTAAGGTGTAGATGTATTGACGGATCTTCAGTAGATTACTAGTGGGATAGAACAGATTCTTGCACCTGGTTGACAAATGTATACTTGAGAGCAGCACTTGATCATGTAAAGTTTTCAATCATGGTGAGGTTGTAGTTAGATGTTGCGTTGAGGTTTATCAGGTAGATTATCTTTCATGATAAGGCTCGAGGTTGTATGTTTTTTCTTATGAGGTTATTGGGTGTTCCCAGATGATGTGAAAATGGATTTAATCCAAGTGGGAGAGGTTACCGCCAATGATTGGGTCAAGCGGGCTTGTGTTATTACAGATTTTGGGTTGATGTACAATTGCGGGTTCATTGTGACTTGAGTGGAGTGGCACAGATATGTGATGTGCTACACCTGAATGATACATGAGGATTGCTGAATAACTTGGGTTAAAACATTCATTGTGGTCATAGTGTGGAATGGGAAGATATTCACTCGGTTGTTTATGGGCAAGGTTACTTCTCCTGAATGGGATGATATGCAATGGGGCACAGATGGTTTGGTATGTTCAGTTATGCAATGGGGCACTAGACCAGAATAGTTGACTTCCGAAGTCTGTGCCAGTGGGTTTGAGTTTCAAGATGGAATGCTTCATAATTTACTAGATGCTTTGTTTGCTTTTGAAATTGTGATCAACATAGAATTTTGATGAGAACTTGGAGCACTTCTATACCATCATTAAAGTAATCTAGAGTAATTTGAAGAAGATGGGTCAAATAATGGTCACTTAGGACAACATGGTGAGAGCATTTATCGATTTCTATGGCATGATCGATATTTCAGCTGCTTTTTCATTTAGACTCTTGGTCTCGGCGGCCTGTGAGACTTGGTTGATTTAGAGAGATTCAATTCTAATGTCTTGGTTATATGCAGATGGGTTTCGAAGAGTTTACGATATTTTCGACCATGACTTGAAGGTTGATATCCTCTACAGGTGTAAAGCGTTTGTTGTATATTGTGATGTTCTCCTAGATTGAGTTATGTGGAAGATTTCTGGTTGATGGAGTGTTTATCCTACTTGTAATTCATAGTTGATGATGAGATTCTCGTATTTTCGTATTGTAGTATAATAGAGGCGATGGACCATGAGAGATCAAGATAGTGGACAAGGTTACGGATTAGTGTTGAAAGAAAGGTCATGAGTTCTAGGTAGCATGAAAGATTTCAGATGTTTAAAGAGTATGCTAGAATTATCTTGTATCGCCTAAGAAGTGTGTGCATTTGTGAAAGGCGCATTGTGTTTTGATTTGTGAATGTTTGGCTAGTACTACAGAGATCGTGTGGTTGGTAACCATTGATGTTTAGTTTTGCTACTGATGAAGGAGAATTATGAGAGTGTTTCCCATGAGGTGATTGTGTATGCGCGATGTGTCAGTCAATTAAGAAGGAGAGTGAGAGATCAAGTATAGATATTCCGGTATTCTTGAGGTTTAGAGACTGGATGTTCTCAGAGGCAGACTATTGTTTTGGTTGCGGACAGTGAAAGTGTGTTAAGGGTTAAACCAGTGATTGTATGTGTCATGGATAGGGTCACTGTAAACTTTTGGAAAGCTATTTACCTATTTTAGAATGGTTGGGATCGATTTGGAGGCCCATTGGTAAGCCTGATGAGAATGTGTATTCTACACTGGATTGGGTTTGCGTACTCAGCACATCATTTTGCTATAGTATGTCATCGGGTGGAGTTGATCTTATTCGCATTGTGATGTATTTCATGTGTTACTCTCTTATGCCATGATAGGTTGTGAGATGACTCGATTATTCACACGCATATTGTGTCCTTGTTTAGGTCTTGTCGCGATATAGGAGTGAGATGGATCTTAAGATGTTGATTGTTTATTGCATTGTAGTGTGCTTGCCTTTTTCTATAGCGCATTATTCTATTCGTCTCCTCATGGTTAGGTTTATGCACTTTACATGCTTGTTACTGATACACATGTATTTAGTGAGTATGAGCATTATAACACGATGGGTACCCCCATGCGAATTGATATGTTTGGATCGGGTTGCATGCGAATGGAGTTGTGTATTTTTTTTCTCCCTTGTGGGATGGATTCATAGCATTGTGCTTTTGTGGTTGTATCTATTTAACTTGTTGGACATTTCTCTTATTTGGTTCTCTTTGCATTATTGGTTACATTCGAATTGTTGCTTGTTTGGTGTAAAAAATGCATAATATGTGGTTCTAGGTGGCATTTGAGGTGGCATGTTGGCCGAGTAGTCTGTACTGGGTGAGATGGGATTATTGGACCTAGAATTATTGCAATCTGATTTGGATAAGGTATGTTTGCAAGAAGAATGTCATTAGTTATCTTAGAATTTGCCAATGGTTTTTGTCGGGCGAGAAGACCCCATGACTTGTTGATTTGATGAGAGGTTATGAGTTTCTAAATGTTTCTTTCATCATTAGCAGTGTTCCAAAGGTTTTAAACCAGGTTTATTTGATAAGAGGTATGTTACCGGTACCGGGTTTGGTAATAAGCAGCTAATGTGGTCGGAAGGTATTTCTATGAGTATTTGAGTGTGGTACATCGTGTGGTTATATATTGGGAGTATATTTATTTTTTGGTGTTGATTTTGGGGATTGATACAGTGTTATGTACAAGAATCAGATCTTAGAGGGAGTTCCGAAAGTTGGAATTTTGTTCTAAGGATTGTAAGCTAAAGTTGAAGGAAGAATCTTCAGTCAGGATTGTGTTAGTGGGATTATGTGGGTTGAGGTGATAAGATATCACCCATGGGTATGTGTATGATGAGTTATACAGTGATTTGGTAACTTTGGAATGACTCTTGGCACGTTCCAGGACGAACATATATTTAAGTGGGGGAGAATGTAATGACCGGATCGGTCGTTTTGAGCTTTAGAATTCCATTCGACGTGAGACCTTGAGTATCTTCATATGATTTATTATGACTTGCGTATAGTTTGTTTTGATGTTTGCAAGGTTCGAGATTAATTTGATATAGTGATTCTTAATTTGGAAGCCTTAACTTGGAAGAGTTGACCAAAGTTTGACTTTTGAGTAAACGACTTCAGAATCGGGATTTGATGGTTTCAATAGGTTTGTATGTTTATTTGTACTTGGGCATATGTTTGTATTTGAATTTGGATGTTGCTAGAAGGTTTTAGCCCTATTTTGTCGAAAGTTGGTAATTTGAAGAATTGGAGAGTTATAGGTTTGACCAGGAGTTTACTATGGTGTTATCGGACTCTTATTGTAGTTTTGAAACCTTGGATAGATTCATTTAGTTGATTGGAACTTGTGTGCAAAGTTTGGTTATGGTCCGGAATGTCTAAGTGTGATTCGGATGTGTTCTGTGATTTGGATGTGTTCGGCAAGTTAGAATGTTTGAAACTTAAGAGAATGACTTCATCTCCGATTCTTGGTTTTGATGTTATTTGTGGTTCTTTGAGCCTTTGGAAAAGTTTGGATAATGTTTTTGTACTTATTGTTATGATTGGATGGGATTCCGAGGGGCTTGGGTGTGTTTTGGGTCATTGGTTGAGAGACTAGTTGTCACGACCCAAATCGTTGGGCCGCGACGGGCACTCGGTGCCTTACTCAACCGAGTACCAACGTTACATATCATTCTTATCGTACTGTCATTGGAAAATGCACCAAACGGGCCGTCATGGGCTAACTAGAATAAATATAAGGGAATATTCAATATAAGACGACCCAATCTGACATAAAAACTTATACATGTGACATAGGGCCTATAAGACCAAAATTACACTGAACATAGGCCGATAAGGCCGTACAATCATTCACGTATACGACATATGTCTACAAGCCTCTAAGGATACATAAATGTCATAAAGGTCGGAACAGAGCCCCGTCATACCAATCAACACATGTCCTAATCATACCGACCAATAGCAACTCCGAAGTAAATGGAGCGCACCAACACCTTCCGTTGAGCTGATAGCTTACTTGGAAGGCTCTCAACCTGTCTATCGGGACCTGCGAGCATGAAACGTAGTGCCCCCAAGCAAAGGAACGACTGTACAAATAATGTACCGAGTATGTAAGGCATGAAGATCAATACATAAGAGACATAGATGAAACATGGAATAAAGAATTCTGCCTGTAAGTCTAAATAACTTTGTAAATTCTGAAACATTTATAATGTCATGCATGTGCATATAAGTGTCGTTTCATGCATAGGTATAGGTGTACATAACATCATCAAGCCTCTGAGGGCATCCCATCATATCATCTTGGCCACTGTGGGCAAAATCATCAACGTATACCAGCTGATCAGGTGGTGGTGCGTATATAACGCCAAAACCTTTTCCCATATCCCATATACATATAACATACGCGTTTATAACTCCATCTGGTCATGGGTCAATGTACATATATAAATGCATGAAATGCATAAGAAATACGTTACTAAGATTTCTAGGAATATCATGAAATCAATATGCCTTTCGGATAAACTTTATCAAATATGTATTTTTCTGAGACCCATGAACATAAGATATAATAATAATTCACATCGGGAATCAAGAATATAGACACCCCTAGTACTTCTATGAATAGAGTCATTTATGAAAGTTGCGTATTTTGCTCATTTCATTTGTATTATTTGGACCATGACAAAAGGAAAGAAGGGATAGCCTTAACATACCTGAACCGATTCTCTTGACAATCCCTCTAACACATGTTCTTTGCGAAAAATACGTAATGGCGGATCGAAGTAGGGGAAAATCCGTATGATATTCTTGAGAAAGATTGCACTGTAGTTCCTTAGAATCGCAAAATCCTGTTGCTATTGCGTAGTATAATTTCATAAGAAATTTTTTCTTAAGATCGTTAGTTTGCTTTGCTGCTCAAGAAATTCTCAAGCATCATCGCCTTTTCAATTAAATGAGTTCTACTAATATTCTAGTAGTAGTAGAGAAAAGGAAATAGTTTCACTTAATCTCCAAAAGTGACATGATTTCGTGGAACATTTTGATCTCACATGTGTTACACTTTGATCAAATGTGTTGCCAAGCCTCCAGCTAGCTAATCATAAGAGAACCTCTTCTTTAGGTGTAACCACATCCACCTAGTAAGTAGTGATTAGTCATTCTAGCTACTTACACGTGGATTAATGCCCACACAATTAAGAATTATCTCAAATTACTTAAAATACTACTCACTTTTAACACACTTTATGTACTCTATTATCATGGTCATGGGGTACCTTGTATGGTACTAGTCCATAAATATCGGCTATTATGGCTCGGATTGTATTATATCCCAAATTGACAACCTTCAACGAAACTCATTTTCTTTGATTCATTTACCCTTTCACCTTCACGAACTTACTCATCATTTGTTTGAAATAGCATAATACTTAAAATCTCCAAATAATCTTGTCCTTGAACTGATGTCAATTATCTTACGATAAATTCAACGTACAATACTACAGGGTGTAACATCGTCGTAATAAATTACTTCTAAGCGTAACATCATAGTAATAAATTACTGCGGAGCGTAACATCATCGTAATATAATACTGCGGAGCGTAACAACATTCCCCCCTTTGGAACATTCGTCCTCGAATGTTGTCTGATGCACTTATCATTTTCAAAACCTATGTCTTTCGAATACTTTAGTATTCTCTCCTTGCTATCTAGGCAACTGTTATGTGAATAGATCCAAAGGCCAAGGCATTCCCCCCTTTAGGCCTCTTTCTCATACCACGACTTGTGGTCGGAATCCTTCCAATCTCGTAACTATTGTTACCTTCTATCATGCAGCTTGTATGACTCTGACCTTGTAAGTGCGCCTATGCGACTCTTCTTTCCTTTTTCCTCCAATTGTTTTTTAGCCAATCTCTAGGTCTCACTTTGTGAACATATATAGAGCTTGATAAGATGTCCCACTGGGCATCTATAAGTACAGTGAAGTTCTTCGCTCGGTACTTTGTCGAACTTACGGATATTGCTATATCTTATTTCATAGACCCGGTTATCTACCCGCATGACTTTACTGCATCTAGATAGGTCATACTATACCATAACTCTTACTTCGATTTACCATTACTGAGGTCTGCTACCAAACTCCAGGTTATTCTCGTTGCTTATCCTATATATATAAATCAAAGTCCTTTAATGCTTCTTCATTATTGTTCATATTAAGACCGATGGCCTAATCTCATCTCATACTTTGTAACTTTTATCCATCCATTGTTGATTCACTTCAATGTTGATCTACAATCTACCACTGAAGACTTGAAACTTCTTACGTAATACATTGCCGCTAGGGCTCACGTCTCATCGGGGAACATCTGAAATAATTAGACTAATCCACCTAGGGGTGATACCATGCTTCCATAACCGTATTTCATAGCATCCCAATGTGATTCACATTCCGTGGGTATTTTAATCCTTAGGACTTATCCATTCTCGTCACCTTCTCACTCGCCCTTTCTTATCCTTACTCCTGTCTTCTAGAACATTGTCGCTTTACCATACAATAGCTTGCGACCTCCACCTATCTATTTATATTACTCACAACCTTTCAACTTGCTTGAATCATATATTTCCTTATGTCATTCTGGAACATCAAGCGAGACATCACATCGTCTCTAACTCTTCTTTACTCTCTTAATCAGGCTTCTCGATACCTAGAAACCATAGGCTAGAATACATGCTATTGATGATGCCGCTATCATTCCTGGATACTGAATCCCAACGCTTCTAGCCTTCTATCCGAAATATAGATTATTCACAACCTGCACCTGAGTATCTCGTACGTTGTTCACCTTTACATTACTTACCTTAAACTCTCGCATCATATCTTCTATCTCTTTCATAACCTCCCTTCCACATAGGTATGATTCACATCCACAACTTGAAGCTCTATTATAATACAACAATCTGGTGGGAGCTTCATACTGACTTCTTATGAGGCTGTTACTTTTCTAACTGGCTTTATCATAGAGTCGTTATAACTATAGTTGTTGTACTATCTATCTTGTACTTCCGATATTAAGGGTGATCCTGCAATGCTCTCGATCATGATTTCTATAATTTTTTGGGTCCAATAATCATACTCCTGATTTACTTGGTTGATATAACTCTTTAGTTTCCTCTTCCTTCTGATCAACCTTTATGTAGGCTTAAGCTATCTTTCGATCTGTGGCTTCTGATATTAGCAATTACTTTAGCCTTTCATGGGCGCTATGGAATATCCGTGATACCATCTCTAACAATTCAATCCCTTGTCTATGATCTGGACTCAATTCTTTTTTTTAACTTATACCAAAGTCTTCTACAGTTGTATGATTGTCAACATATATAATGCATGGATAATACTTCGAAATCTTAAGTGTGTTCACAGCGTAACTAACTATGGATCATTGATCGAATAATTTCTTTCGTTCCTTCTCATCTTTCTTTAAACGTAAGCTATTACTTTTCTTGGTCTTTCTGCCCCCTTGTTGCGTGCATACTTAGCTTATCTTAGTTCCCACGCATGCCGTAATTTTTGTGCAACTCATATGATCTCCAATATTACTTTTGATTTTACTTCTAGTTCATTAGCCACGGTAGGTACCACTTTCTTATGGATTGCATACAATGTTGTAATGAGACTATTTTTACAAGACCATTTCCTCTCTAGGTCATTGTGCTTAGGTTAAAGCCTCAATCCTTATTTCCTCAGCTAGTCTTTCGTTGTAGTACCTAGGTAAGATCCTCTGACTCTTGTAAAGTTGTGAGCTTATTACATTGTATAGTCGATGGAATTCTTGATGTTCGTACTCACCTATAATTATCCTTAATTACTTACCTCACACTCATGTTCTCGTATGGTTGCTTCTGAACTGAAGTTTTGACTGTCTTCCCAGTGGCATTCTCTTTTATTTTTGTAACATTCATACGGTACCTTTAACTTTCTCAACTCCTATCTGAATATATCTCAACTATTACAATGTCATAAATGCGGGGCTGAATTCACTATATTGGGTTTTACTATATTTATCTTGCACGACCTACTGATTTGTCTGTATCCTCTTGACTAGCCATAACTAGGCTCTTCCTGAATCAACTACTAACTATTCGTTGGCCCATTCTCATATCATTACTCTGCGAACTTTTCTTGGGTTATTTCCTTTGTCTTAACTTACATCTCGCACTGGCTCCTTATTTATCAATAACATCTCGGGCAGGAACCCTTACTTCCTCTCCTTGACGTCGTGCTTGCATAATGTTCTGGAATCATAGCATATCTGTAGGATTTGGATAAATGTAATCTCATTCCTTTCTCATGTTTATCGCATTCTTCCTTTACCATTCCATAGTTACTAAAATCACTTAATTTTGACTTAATTTCACATCACTCCATATTCCCCCCTTTAGGGGAGTACTAAGATTTAGAGCTACGACAATCTACCTATAGATGTTTTACCTCTTCATCTTTGGCGTCTTTTCACATCATCGATGACCCTTACTCGCCTTGCGGTAATCCTTCTGTACCAAGGATAACAAAATTCCTTACTAGTGAAGGTGATACCTAGTATAACTGGCACACACAATCCCTTATGCTTAACTTTGCTCACATTACTTTCTTTTAGGGAAGCGTCTACTTGAATGACCATTCTCTGAATTTCTCATGAATCTTCTTCTGTTGTCCATTCTATTATCGCCGGAACGAAATCTGAAATTTTCATGATGTCGACCATTATCAAATCACTCAATCCCTAATTCATGTTTAGTTTATCTAGTTCACCAGCCCATATTGATTTCTATTATTCTGGGGTCTAACTTTTCTTTCTGGTAGTCGGATTGGAGTCACGAACTTATTTCTCGAAATAAGGATATGACTTTATGGCCTATACTCTTTTGTTGTCTCAAGGTCAGTCACCTCTCGTCTTTTCCTTCACTTAACTATAGACTCTATAATACTGTTTTTTTTATCTACCGTTGTTATCCATGTATCACATCTTACTCATAATGCGTCATTAACTCTCTTCGTAATTCCCTGCTAACATTTCTATCTATTACTTTATTCAAAAAACTTCAGCAAGACACCCTTTTGCTTTTAGCTCCCCTTGCTCCATCCACCGGCTCTTCCGGTTGCCTAACATTCTCTCTCTACTAGGGACGGGAGCCACACTAAGGTAATATTTATCCCTTCAAGGCTTCCAGTTCCTATCTTTGTAGTATTCATATCTAGCTGTACTATTCTAGAGTGCACCATCTGGGTGTCTCACAAGGAGATCTATTACCACATTTGCGCTATCCTTCAGAAGTATCAACTAATGCTAACAATCCATGCACCATTTTGGGTTACTCTAAACCCAACTTGATTCCGATATCACATCCTTCTCTTAAACTATATCTATCATCTCCCATAGGGCATAACTGAGATGGGTGTGACCAATTGTACATACCTCGGTTATTGTGGAAGGTAACTCAAAATGCTTATATCTCCCTTCCTGAGTGGTAAGTAATGATAAACATCACTAGCTGAGTACCTCGTACCCTTCTTCATCTTGCTTCTTTTACTTGTTGAAGCTTGTATCTAGCTTTTGAATCTATCATTGGCTTTCACTATATGGGTGGATAGATATTCTTGCCTTAGGGCTCCTTTTCCAGAAGCTCACACGTCTTAGTACACACATGATCTGCTGGAGACCTTGCCTTTACTCATCATAAGCATGATGAAAAATTGAGTTCCTCTGACTCAACTCTTCCACAGCTATATCTCTTACCAACCGTCTTTCTAGATGTAGGCATCGTCGTATTATGAATAAGATAGAGTTTAGGAAATTGAGTTCTTACAACTGAGCTCTACCACACGATCTAGAGTAAGAAGAAAGAGTGACAGTCCTAAATGCCCTGTAGCCTCCTGCTTATAAGTGTGGTGCACAACACACCCATAAACAAGACTCCCTAGAACAGAACTGCTCTGATACCACTTTTGTCACGACCCAATCCGATGGGCCGCGACGGGCACCCGGTTCCTTACTCAACCGAGTACCAACATTATAAATCATTTTTATCGTACAGTCATTGGAAAATGGGCCAAACGGGCCGTAATGGGCTAACCAGAATAAACATAAGGGAATATTCAATATAGGACGAACCAATCTGACATAAAAACTTATACATGTGACATAGGGCCTATAAGACCAAAATTACACTGAACATAGGCCGATAAGGCCGTACAATCATTCACGTACACGACATATGTCTACAAGCCTCTAAGGATACATAAATGTCATAGAGGTCGGGACAGAGCCTCGTCATACCTATCAACACATGTCCTAATCATACTGACCAATAGCAACTCTGGAGCAAATGGAGCGCACCAACACCTTCCACTGAGCTGATAGCTTACTTAGAGGGCTCTCAACCTATCTATCGGGACCTGCGGGCATGAAACGCAGTGCCCCCAGGCAAAGGAACATCAGTACAAATAATGTACCGAGTATGTAAGGCATGAAGATCAATACATAAGAAACATAGGTGAAACATGGAATAAAGAATTCCACCTGTAAGTCTAAATAACTTTGTAAATTTTGAAACATTTATAATGCCATGCACGTGCGTATAAGTGTCGTGTCATGCATAGTTATAGGTGTACATAACATTATCAAGCATCTGAGGGCATCCCATCATATTATCTCGGCCACTGTGGGCAAAATCATCAACGTATACAGCTGATCAGGTGGTGGAGCGTATATAATGCCATAACCTTTTTCCATAGCCCATATACATATAATATACGTGTATATAATGCCATCTGGTCATGGATCAATGTACATGTATAAATGTATGAAATGCATAAGAAATACGTTACTAAGATTTCTCTGAATATCATAAAATCAATAAACCTTTCGGATAAACTTTATCAAATACGTATTTTTCTGAGACCCATGAGCAGAATATATAATAATAATTCACATGGGGAATCAAGAATATAGACACCCCTAGTACTTCTATGAATAGAGTCATTTATGAAAGTTGAGTATTTTGCTCGTTTCATTTGTATTATTTGGACCATGCCAAAAGGAAAGAAGGGATAGCCTTATCATACCTGAACCGATTCTCTTGACAATTCCTCTAACACACGTCCTTTGCAAAAAGTACATAACGGTGGATCGAAGTAGGGAAAAATCCGTATGATATTCTTGAGAAAGATTGCACCGTACTTCCTTAGAATCGCCAAATCCCGTTGTTATTACGCAGTATAATTTCGTATGAAATTTTTTCTTAAGATCGTTACTTTGCTTTGCTGCTCAAGAAATTCTCAAGCATCATCCCCTTTTCAATTAAATGAGTTCTACTAATATTCTAGTAGTAGTAGAGAAAAGGAAATAGTTTCACTTAATCTCCAAAAGTGACATGATTTCGTGGAACTTTTTGATCTCACATGTGATACACTTTGATCAAATGTGTTGCCAAGCCTCCATCTAGCTAATCATAAGAGAACCTCTTCTTTAGGTGTATCCACGTCCACCTACTAAGTAGTGATTAGTCATTCTAGCTACTTACACATGGATAAATGCCCACATAATTAAGAATTATCTCAAATTACTTAAAATACTACTCACTTTTAACACACTTTATGTACTCTATTATCGTGGTCATGTACCTTGTATGGTACTAGTCCATAAATACCGAGTATTATGGCTCGGATTGTATTATATCCCAAATTGACAACCTTCAACGAAACTCATTTTCTTTGATTCGTTTACCTTTTCACCTTCACGAATTTACTCATCATTTGTTTGAAATAGCATAATACTTAAAATCTCCAAATAATCTTGTCCTTGAACTGATGTCAATTATCTTATGACAAATTCAACGTACAATACTACAGGGTGTAATGTTGTCGTAATAAATTACTGCGAAGAGTAACATCGCCATAATAAATTACTGCAGAGCGTAACATCATCGTAATATAATACTGCGAAGCGTAACACTAGTTAAGTTAATGATTTGGACTTTGACCACGGCCAACATCGGGTCAAGATGACCTCTTTTCGGTATTTTGAGTGCACGACTTGGTTCGTAGCGTGTTTTATAATTGAAATGCATATATGGTTTGTGTTCGGTCGATTCCGAATGAGTTTCGGGTGCTAAAACTAAAATTTCGCAATTGTTGATTTTTTGGTGCAACAATTCCGAAAATAATGGTTATGTCCTTGAGTTCGTCCATAAATTCCAGACTTCCTTTAAAGCTTCAAAACATCTTATCTCTCTCATTTTAAGGCCAAATTGAGTGATTCATAAGGCTATCTTGGGTGAAATTGGAAGGATTATGTTGGGCTTGTCAAATGTATATTTTGGGATAATCTATTATCTAATTTGGGCTAGGATAGCTGAGGTATCTTTTTAAATTATTTCGGGATTTAGTCACTTTTTCTCACAAAGTTTTAGAGCTCGGAAAGAGGTAATTTTTAAAGGATTTTCATCTACTTCATTGGCGTAAGTATATCTAACTCGAATTTATGATTATAATATAAATCTATCATTGATTTTGGCTCCAAATAAAGAATCTTAGAGAAGAAAAGAGAGTTTTGGCTTGAAAGATAAGAAAGTGTATTTTGGGCTTTGAACATCGATTTGAACTCGAATTTGAAAATTAATCATATATTTGAACTCGGCAAGTTATGGATTATCAACGTTTGGTATTGGTTTCGGATTTTGGGCACACAAGCTCAAAATTTTGACGAGCGCAAAACACACACTTAAATATGCTCGCTAGTCGAATATAGTATAATATAATATTGTATCCACATGGATTGGACTGGAATAGTATTTTCGTAGTTTATAGCTTGATTGCTATCCAGTATGATCAACAATTAAGATTTGTGTGATTAAAACTAAAATTTACTAAGAGTCTAAACTATTGACGAATGACAATCGAAACAAGAGTAAGCAAAGAAGATATCAATGGGAGAAAATAAGGGTTGATTGGATAGGTGCAAGATACATATCTGGGATTTAATGGAACCGACGAAACTCCATTCCAGAATCGTCTTCATAAAGCTACGACTACCATCAAAATCCTAAGACTTAAGCTCCCATTTTAGGGACTAAGTGTCCCAAAATACTCCGAAACCAAAAACAAGACCTCCTGGTAAGTCACATAAGCATAAAAACGATGCGGGGGAAACAGTAAATAGAGGATCAGGGCCATAAATTTCAAAACGACCGGCCGGGTCGTTACATCCTCCCCCTCTTAAAACAATCGTTTGTCCTTGAACGAGTATAGAGACATACCTGAAGTGGTGAAAAGATGAGGATAATGGCTGCGCATATCCTGCTCGGTCTCCCAAGTCGCCTCCTCGACCAGCTGTCCCCTCCACTAAACTTTCACGGAAGTAATGTAATTTGACCTCAGCTTCCGAACATGCATGTCCAATATAGCCACTGGCTCCTCAACGTAGGATAGATCCTTGTCCAATTGGACTGAGCTGAAATCCAACACATGAGACGGATCACCGTGATACCTCCGGAGCATCGAAACATGAAATACCGAATGAACTCCTGCTAGGCTGGGAGGTAAGGCAAGCTCATAAGCAACCTCCCCAACTCGCCGCAACACCTCAAAGGGGCCAATAAACCTTGGGCTCAGCTTTCCCCTCTTTCCGAACCTCATAACGCCCTTCATAGGCGAAACCCGAAGCAGGACCCGCTCTCCAACCATGAATGCAACGTGGCAAACCTTCCGGTTCGCATTGGTCTTCTGTCTAGACTGGGCTGTGTGAAGTCTATCCTGAATCACCTTCACCTTCTCCAAGGCATCCTGAACCAAGTCCGTACCCAATAATCTGGCCTCGTCCGGCTCGAATCAACCCACTATGGACCGACACTGCCTACCATACAAAGCCTCATACGGTGCCATCTGAATGTTGGACTGATAACCATTGTTGTAGGCAAACTCCGCAAGTGGCAAGAACTGATCCCAAGAACCTCCAAACTCCATCACACACGCACAGAGCATATCCTTAAGAATTTGAATAGTGCACTCGGACTGCGTGTCCATATAAGGGTGAAAAGTTGTGCTCAACTCCACCCGAGTACCCAACTCCTGCTCTACGGCTCTCCTGAACCGCGATGTAAATTGCGTGCCCAGATATGTTAGATACCGGTACGCAATGAAGTCTGACAATCTCACGAATGTAAATTCGAGCCAGCTGCTCGGAAGAATAGGTAGTCATCTCAGGAATGAAATGAGCTAACTTGGTCAGCCTGTCCATAATCACCCAAACCGCATCAAACTTCTGTTGAGTCCGTGAGAGTCCAACAACGAAGTCCATAGTGATCCGCTCCCATTTCCACTCCGAAATCTCTATCTTCTGAAGCAACACACCCAGTCGTTAATGCTCATACTTCACCTGCTAGCAATTTAGACATCTAGCAATATACTCTACTATGACCTTCTTCACCCTCCTCCACCAATAATGCTGCCTCAGGTCCTGATACATCTTCGTGGCACCCTGATGAATGGAGTACTGTGAGCTATGAGCCTTCTGCAGAATCAACTCATGCAAGCCGTCCACATTGGGCACACATAACCTAACCTGCATCCTCAATGCACCATCCTCCCCAATAGTGACCTCCTTAGCATCATCGTGCTGGACCGTGACCTTAAGGACAATCAGATGGGGGTCATCATACTGACGCTCCCTGATACGATCATAAAGAGAAGACCGAGAGACCACATAATACAATACTTGACTCAGCTCAGAAATATCCAATCTCACAAACTGGATAGCTAAGGCCTGAACATCTAATGCCATTGGCCTCTCTGTTACTGGTAGATATGCTAAACTCCCCAAACTCTCTACCCCATGACTCAAGGCATCGGCCACCACATTGGCCATCCCAGGGTGGTACAAAATGGTGATATCATAATCCTTAAGTAGCTCCAACCACTTCCATTGATGCAAGTTAAGATCTTTTTGCTTAAACAAATGTTGCAAACTCCGATGATCGGTATAAATCTCAGAAGGAACACCGTACAAATAATGCCTCCAAATCTTCAAGGCATGAACAATAGCTGCTAACACAAGGTAGTGGATAGGATAGTTCTTTTCATGCACCTTCAGCTATCTGGATGCGTAGGCAATCACCCTACTGTCCTGCATCAACACCGCGCCAAGACCAATCCGTGATGCATCACAATATACAGTATAAGACACCGAACTTGTAGGCAATACCAATAATGGGGCTGTAGTCAAAATTATCTTGAGCTTTTGAAAGCTATCCTTACATTCCTCTGTCCACAACTGAACGGAGCACCCTTCTGGGTCAGCCTGGTCATAGGTGCTGCAATAGACGAGAAACCCTCTACAAATCGACGGTAATACCCCGCCAAACCAAGAAAACTCTAGATATCTGTAGCTGAGGACGGTCTGGGCCAACTCTGCACTTCTTCAATCTTCTTCGGATCCACCTTGATCCCCTCACTCGACACAATATGACCCAAAAATGCCACGGAATCTTACCAGAACTCATATTTTGAGAACTTTGCATACAACTTCTTTTCTCTCAAAGTCTGAAGCACTGTCCTTAGGTGTTGCTCATGATCCTCCCGAGTCCGGGAATACCCTAGAATGTCATCAATGAATACGATGATGAAAGAATTAATATAGGGCCGGAACACACTATGCATCAAGTGCATAAAGGCTGCTGGGCCATTGGTCAGCCCAAATGACATCACAAGGAACTTGTAATGGCCATACCAAGTCCTGAAAGCAATCTTCGGGATATCGGGCTCCCGAATCTTCAATTGATGATAACTTGATTGCAAGTCAATCTTGGAAAACACTTTGGCACCCTGTAACTTATCAAATAGGTCATCAATACGAGGCAAAGGATACATGTTCTTCACTGTGACTTTGTTCAACTGGCGATAATCAATACACATACGCATAGGACCATCCTTTTTCTTCACAAACAACACAAGAGAACCCCAAGGTGGCACACTGGGCCGAATGAAGCCCTTATCAAGCAACTCCTGCAACTGCTCCTTTAACTCAAGAGGATTCATACGGTATGGAGGAATAGAGATGGGCTGAGTGCCCGGCAATAAATCAATGCCAAAATCAATATTTCTATCAGGTGGCATGCTCGGAAGTTCAGCTGGGAACACATTTGGAAAGTCCCTCACTATTGGAACTGACTCAACTGTAGGGGTATCAATACTGACATCTCTCACACAAGCTAGATGCGTGTCACACCCCTTCTCAACCATTCGTTGAGCTTTAAGAAAAGAAATAACTCTGTTAGGAGTATACTCTAAGGTACCTCTCCACTCTAATGTGGTAAACGTGGCATAGCCAGTGTCACGGCCTTAGCGTGACAATCAAGAATAGCATAATGGGGCGACAACCAGTCCATTCCCAAAATAATATCAAAGTCCATCATGCTGAGCAATAATAAATCAGCCCTGGTCTCAAAACCACTAAGAGCAATCAAACATGACCGATACACGCAGTCCACAATAAGAGAATCTCCCACAGGAGTAGACAGATAAACAGGGGAACTCAAAGAATCCGGAGATACGCCCAAATACGGGGCAAAATAAGAGGACACATAAGAATATATAGAGCCTGGGTCAAATAATATAGACTCATCTCTATGACAGACTGAAGCAATACCTGTAATGACAAAATAAGAAGTGACTGCCTCTGTACGAGCAGGAAGGGCATAATATCTAGCCTGGCCTGGCCTCCCCCTCTACCTCTACCTTTCTGACCTCCACCTCGAGCTAGCTGAGCAGGTGGGGTAGCAGTTGGTGCTGGAATCATGGCCTGAGGACCCGGTGGAGCATGTTGTGACTGAGAAGTCTATGGAGGTGCACCCCTCCTAAGTCTGGAGCAAATCCTCACCACATGGAGAGTGTCGCCACACTCTAAACAACCTCGCTTCTGACGTGGCTGTGGGAACTGTACGGTACGGGTACCCTGAGACCCATGAACACCTAAAACACTGTGCGAAACCTGAAACGTAAACTGAATTGGCTGACCCACAAAACCTCTACCATGTCGTACCCTACCTCCAAAATAAGGACCAGTTGATTTCCCTGGTCTATGAGGTCTCCTTGCCTCCCTTTACTCTCTCTCCTGACCTCGCTTGTTCTCTCTCTCCTGGACCTACCTGTCCTCTACCTGGCGAGTGATCCCTACCACCTGCTGAAATGGGATCATAGGATGTGCCTCCATGACACCTGGGACCTGACCAGCGTGAACTCACTGCTATGGAGTACCGGCGACGGGAGTCTGTGTTCCTCCCCCGGACTGAGATGTGGCAGGAGCAAGTGGAATGAATCCAGCCTGAGCTAAGGTGCTGAACATGCTCAAAAACTAGGCTAGAGTCTCCTGGAGGGCTGCTGCAGAAACAGGTACCTCAGGTATCTACCCAACAGCTGGAGCTACTGGGGGATCCTCTGTAGCAGCTCATGCGGGTGCTCTGATTGCACCACGTGGACGTCCTCGACCTCTACCGTTATCTCTGCCTCTAGCGACACCTGCTCCAGGAGCAGCGTCATCGATAACTACAGTTCTTGTCCTCACCATCTGTGAGAGAATAGAATATAGAAGTTCAGAATTTTTGAAGTCAACAATTTTCGCACGACAAGAAATCAAAGTAGTGAAATTTTCCTAACAGTTCCATAGCCTCCCGAAGATAAGTACAGATGTCTCCGTACCGATCCGCGAGAATCTAATAAACCGGCTTGTGATTCATGACTCCTATAAACCTAGAGCTCTGATACCAACTTGTCACGACCCAATTTCTCCCTCCGTGAACCGCCGTGATGGCACCTAGTCTCTCCGATTAGTAAGCCTAACACTTTGCGAAAATGAAACAAAAGCATGAACATTAACTACTAACAGTAACAAATATCTAATAAGAAACTGAATGCCACTTGGCATATACAATTATCACCTCTGAAAAAGTACGAAAAAAATTCCCAAAACCCGAAAACCCGCAAGTCACAAGCTACTAAGAAGTCTTAACTCTTCTATACATCATTTCTATAGAAGGAAAGAAAAATGAACATAGGGGGATAGAGGGGGACTCCGAGGATCTGCGGGCGCGGGCAGATGCACCTTGAAGTCTCCCATAAGCGGCAGCAACTGCAACTAGTGATAAGGCTGGTAAGATGAACCTGGATCTACACACGAAAAATATGTACAGGAAAGGGCGTGAGTACACCACAACGGTACCCAGTATGTGCCAAGCCTAACCTCAGTCGAGTAGTGGCGAGATCAGGTCAGGGCCCTACTGGTATGAATATAATGAAATAAAACAAAATGAAATACAACAGTAAAAAATAAATATGGAAATCTAACAGGAATAGAATCAATAAAAGACAACAGCTCATAACACAGTGATAATAACAAGGGATCTCCCAAGATACCGTCCCGTAGTCCCAAATGTAAATGTGCAGGGGGATCTACCGGAATACCGTTCTGTAGTCCCAAAGTAAATATGCAAGACAGAGGGATCTACTGGAATACCGTTCCGTAGTCCCAAAGTAAATATGCAGAACAGGGGAATCTACCGGAATATCGTTCCGTAGTCCCAAAGTAAATATGCAGAATGGGGGATCTACCAGAATACTATTCCGTAGTCCCAAAGTAAATATATAGAACGGGGGGGGAGGGGGATCTATCGGAATACCGTTCCGTAGTCCCAAAGTAAATATGCAGTGCAACCAACCGAAATAACAGTTACAGCAAGAAATCCTATAGTTTAGACTAAGTTCAAGTCAAGGAAAGCACGTAATTTCACTAAACATGCTGCACAGAGTTCAAATAGGCAGTTAAACAAATAGGCATGTTATTCTAGTCTAAACAGGATAGTTACATATGCTAGTGTGTTTCAAATAAGGAGAAAACATTTTATGACTTAGTGAAAAGGGGAGTTTTACAACAAATATCCCGTGTACGTACTCGTCACCTCACGTACACGGCACTCACATATCAAACAGTACCAAATCCTAAGGAGAGTTTCCCCACACAAGGTTAGGCAAGCCACTTACCTCGAACCAAGCTCAATCAATCAGTCACAATGCCTTTCCAACGAATATCCGCCTCCGAGTGGCCCAAATCTAGCCAAAATCAATTACATAGCATAAATATAACTACAAGAAACTAATCTAGCTAATGAAATCAAAGCTAACCCAAGAAATTGAAAAATCGCTCAAAAAGCCTCCTCGGGACCACGTCTTGGAATCGGGTAAAAGTCACAAAATACGAACACCCTTTCACTCACGAGTCTAACCATACCAAATTCACTCATATACTAAAATCTCGATCAAAACCCCAAAATTTTGTCTAAGAACTTTTCTCAAATTTTCCCAGTTTTCACCCCAAATTCGAAATTAAATGATAAAATTAATGATAGATTAGTGGGTTATAACCATAAAAGAGTTAGGAATCATTACCCAATGACTTCCTCTGAAAATCTTTCGAAATTCCGTCTTCTACCGAGCTCCCAATTTAATTTTGTGATATGAACTCAAAACCCTCGTTTTTGAACTTTAAATTCTGCCCAGGTATGCCCTTCTTCGCGAATGCGGTCAAAGCCTCGCGTTCATGAAGCACAAGCTGCTTCAGACCAAAATATACTTATCGCGAATGCGATGGACTGGTTGCAAACTTGAAGCTCAACTAACCTGACCCCACGCGAATGCGGGACACTCATCGCGAACATGTAAGCTATCATGCTCGGAAACCATCTGACTGTTGACTCTACGCGAACGCAAGGTCCTTATCGCGAACACGTAGCCTTAGTGTTCCATGCCTTCGCGAACGCCGAAACGACGTCGCGAATGCAAAGAACAACCTCAGCTTCCTTTCCCAGATGCTCTATGCGATCGCGAGACCTCTCTCGCGAACGCGATAAAGGATTGTCTACAACAAAAACACCATAAATTTGCTATCTTTCAAGTCCAAAACCAAGTCCGTTAAGCACCCGAAACTTACCCGAGGACCCTGGGACCTCAACCAAATATACTAACCAATCCTAAAACACCATACGAACTTAGTCGGGCCCTCAAATCACATCAAACAAAGCTAAAATCGCGAGTCACCCTCCAATTCAAACTTAGAGAACTTGAAACTTCAAAATTCTACAACCGATGCCGAAACCTATCAAACCACGTCCGATTGACACCAAATTTTGCACACAAGTCATAATCAACACTACTGACCTACTCCAGCTTCCAAAATTGGAATCCGATCCCGATATCAAAAATTCCACTACCGGCCCAAAACTTTAAAAATTCGACTTTCACCATTTCAAGCGTAAATGAGCTATAGAGATCTAACACACAATCCGGACACGCTCCTAAGCCCAAAATCACCCAACGGAGCTAACGGAATAGACAAAACTCTATTTCGGAGTCGTCTTCACACAGCTCTGACTACGGTCAAAATCCTAAGACTTAAGCTCCCGTTTTAGGGACTAAGTGTCCCAAATCACTCCGAAACCAAAAACAAGACCTCCCGGCAAGTCACATAAGCAGAAAAAAGATGTGGGGGAAACAGTAAATAGGGGATCGGGGCTTTTACTTTCAAAACGACCGGCCGGGTCGTTACATCCTCCCTCTTCCAAAACAATTATTTGTCCTCGAACGAGTATAGAGACATACCTGAAGTGGTGAAAAGATGAGGATAACGGATGCACATATCCTGCTCGGTCTCCAAAGTTGCCACCTCGACTGGATGTCCCCTCCACTAAACCTTCACAGAAGCAATATTCGTAGACCTCAGCTTCCGAACCTGCCTGTCAAAAATAGTCACTGGATCCTCAATGTAGGATAGATCCTTGTCCAACTGGACTGGGCTGAAATCCAACACATGAGACGGATCGTCGTGATACCACCGGAGCATCGAAACATGAAATACCGGATGAACTCCTGCTAGGATGGGAGGTAAGGCAAGCTTATAAGCAACCTCTCCAACTCGCCGCAACACCTCAAAGAGGCCAATAAACCTTGGGCTTAGCTTGCCCCTCTTTCCGAACCTCATAATGTCCTTCATAGGCGAAACCCGAAGCAGGACCCGCTCTCCAACCATGAATGCAACGTCGCGAACCTTTCGGTCTGCATAGCTCTTCTGTCTAGACTGGGCTGTGTGAAATCTATCCTGAATCACCTTTACCTTCTCCAAGACATCCTGAACCAAGTTTGTACCCAATAATCTGGCCTCGCCCGGCTCAAATCAACCCACTGGGGACCGACACCGCCTACCATACAAAGCCTCATACGGTGCTGTCTGAATGCTTGACTGATAACTGTTGTTGTAGGCAAACTTCGCAAGTGGAAAGAACTGATCGCAAGAACCTCCAAACTCCATCACACACGCACGGAGCATATCCTCAAGAATTTGAATAGTGCGCTCGGACTGCCCATCCGTCTAAGGGTGAAACAACCCAACTCCTACTGTATGGCTCTCCAGAACCGCGATGTAAACTGCGTGCCTCGGTCAGAGATAATAGATACAGGTATGCCAGGAAGTATGACAATCTCACTAATATAAATTCGAGCCAGCTGCTCGGAAGAATAGGTAGTCATCACAGGAATGAAATGAGCTGACTTGGTAAACCTGTCCCAATCACCTAAACCGTATTAAACTTTCGCTAAGTCTGTGGGAGTCCAACAACGAAGTCCATAGTGATCTGCTCCCATTTTCACTTCGGAATCTCTATCTTCTAAAGCAACCCACCCGGTCGCTGATGCTTATACTTCAACTGCTGGCATTTTAGACATCTAGCCACATACTCTACTATGTCCTTCTTCATCCTCCTCCAACAATAATTTTGTCTCAGGTCTTGATACATTTTTGCGGCACCTAGATGAATGGAGTACCACGAGCTATGAGCCTCCTGGAGAATCAACTCACGCAAACCATCCACATTGGACACACATAACCTTCCATGTATCCTCAATGCACCATCCTCCCCAATGGTGACCTCCTTAGCATCACCGTGTTGGACCGTGTCCTTAAGTACAAGATGATAGGGGGTCATCATACTGACGCTCCCTGATACGAACATAAAGAGAAGACCAAGAGACCACACAAGCCAATACTCAACTCGGCTCAGAAATATCCAATCTCACAAACTGGTTGGCTAAGGCCTGAACATCCAACGCCAATGGCCTCTCTGCTGCTGGTAGATATGCTAAACTCCCAAAACTCTCTGCCCGATAACTCAAGGCATCGGCCACCACATTGGCCTTTCCAGGGTGGTACAGAATGGTGATGTCATAATCCTTAAGTAGCTCCAACCACCTCCGCTGACGCAAGTTAAGATCTTTTTGCTTAAACAGATGCTGCAAAAACAGATGCTGTAAACTCCGATGATCGGTGTAAATCTCACAAGGAACACCGTACAAATAATGCCGCCAAATCTTCAAGGCATGAACAATAGCTGCTAACTCAATGTCGTGGATAGGATAGTTCTTTTCATGCACCTTCAGCTATCTGGATGCGTAGGCAATCACCCTACTGTCCTGCATTAATACCGCGCCAAGACCAATCTGCGATGCATCACAATATACAGTATAAGACCCCAAAACTGTTGGCAATACCAATACTGGGGATGTAGTCAAAGTTGTCTTGAGCTTCTGAAAGCTCTCCTCACATTCCTCTATCCACCTGTATGGAGCACCCTTCTGGGTCATCCTGGTCATAGGTGCTGCAATAGACGAGAAACCCTCTACAAATCAATGGTAATACCCCGCCAAACCAAGAAAACTCCGGATCTCTGTAGCTGAGGACGGTCTGGGCCAACTCTGCACTGCTTTAATCTTCTTCGGATCCACCTTGATCCCCTCAATCGACACAATATGACCCAAAAATGCCACGGAATCTTACCAGAACTCACATTTTGAGAACTTTGCATACAACTTCTTTTCTCTCAAAGTCTGAAGCACTGTCATGGGGTGCTGCTCATGATCCTCCCGAGTCGGGGAATACACTAGAATGTCATCAATGAATACGATGACGAAAGAATCAATATAGGGCCGGAACACACTATGCATCAAGTGCATAAAGGCTGTTGGGGCATTGGTCAGCCCAAATGACATCACAAGGAACTCGTAATGGCCATACCGACTCCTAAAAGCAGTCTTTGGGATATCTGGCTCCCGAATCTTCAACTGATTATAACTTGATCGCAAGTCAGTCTTAGAAAACACTTTGGCACCTTGTAACTGATCAAATAGGTCATCAATATGAGGGAAAGGATACCTGTTCTTCACTGTGACTTTGTTCAACTAGCGATGATCAATACACATACGCATAGAACCATCCTTTTTCTTCACAAACAAGACAAGAGCACCCCAAGGTGATACACTGAGCCGAATGAAGCCCTTATCAAGCAACTCGTGTAACTGCTCCTTCAACTCCTTCAACTCAGGAGGAGCGACACGATATGGAGGAATAGAGATGGGATGAGTGCCCAGCAACAAATCAATGCCAAAATCAATATCTTTGTCGGACGGCATGCCCGGAAGATCAGTTGGGAACACATCTGGAAAGTCCCTCACTACTGGAACTGACTCAACTGTAGGGGTATCAATACTGACATCTATCACACAAGCTAGATACGCATCACACCCCTTCTCAACCATTCGTTGAGCTTTAAGAAAAGAAATAACTTTGCTGGGAGTATACTCTAAGGTACCTCTCCATTCTAATCGTGGTAAACCTGGCATAGCCAGAGTCACGGTCTTAGCGTGACAATCAAGAATAGCATAATGGGGCGACAACCAGTCCATTCCCAAAATAATATCAAAATCCACCATGCTGAGCAATAATAAATCGGCTCTGGTCTCAAAACCACTTAGAGAAATCAAACACGACTGATACACACGGTCCACAACAAGAGAATCTCCCACAGGAGTAGACACATAAATAGGGGAACTCAAAGAATCCTGAGATACGCCCAAATATAGGGCAAAATAAGATAAGAATATGTAGAGCCTGGGTCAAATAATACCGACGTATCTCTATCACAGACTGGAGCAATACCTGTAATGACAGAATTAGAAACAACAGCCTCTGTACGAGCAGGAAGGGCATAATATTTGGCCTGGCCTCCCCATCTAGGGTGACCTCTACCTCTCTGACCTCCACCTCGAGCTAGCTGAGCATGTGGGGTAGCAGCTGGTGCTGGAATCATGGCCTGAGGACCCGGTGGAGCATGCTGTGGCCGAGAAGTCTGTGGAGGTGCACCCTTCCTAAGTCTGGGGCAAATCCTCACCGCATGGCTAGTGTCGCCACACTCAAAACAACCTCGTTGCTGACGTGCTTGTGGGAACCTTGCGGTATGGGTACCCTAAGAGCCATGAACATATGAAACACTATGCAAAGCCTGAAACGCAAACTGGACTGGCTGACCCACAAAACCTCTACCATGTCGTACCCTCCCTCAAAAATAAGGACCATTGGATCTCCCCGGTCTACGAAGTCTCCTCGCCTCCCTGTACTCTCTCACCTGACCTCGCATGTCCTCTCTCTCCTGGACGTACTTGTCCTCTACCCGACAAGTGATCCCTACCACCTGCTAAAATTGGACCGCAAGTTGTGCCGCCATGACACCTGGAACCTGACCAACGTGAAATTGTTGCTCTGGAGTAACGACGACGGGAGTCTATGCTCCTCCCCCATCCTGAGATATGCTCAGAAACTGGGCTACTGGGGGATCCTCTATAGCAGCTCGTACGGGTGCCTTGGCTGCACCACGTGGACGTCCTCGGCCTCTACCTCTGTCTCTGCCTCTAGCGACACCTGCTCTGGGAGCAGCGTCATCGATAATTATAGTTCGTGCCCTTACCATCTATGAGAGAATAGAAAATAGAAGTTCAGAATTTTTGAAGTCAACAATTTTCGCACGACAAGGAATCAAAGTAGTGAAATTTTTGTAACAGTTCCATAGCCTCCCGAAGATAAGTACAGACGTCTCTGTACCGATCCGCAAGACTCTAATAAACCGGCTTGTGACTTATGACTCCTATGAACCTAGAGCTCTGATACCAACTTATCATGACCCTATTTCTCCCTCCGTGAACCTTCGTGACGGCACCTAGTCTCTACGACTAGGTAAGCCTGACACTTTGCCGAAATGAAACAAAAGCATGAACATTAACTACTAACATTAACAAATATCTAATAAGAAATTGAATGCCACTCGGCATATACAATTATCACTTCTGAAAAAGTACGAAAAACATTCCCAAAACCCGAAAACCCGCAAGTCACAAGCTACTAAGAAGTCTTAATTCTTCTATACATCATTTCTACAGAAGGAAAGAAAAATGAACATAGGGGGATAGAGGGGGACTCCGAGGATCTACGGGCACGGGCAGATGTACCTTGAAGTTTCCAATAAGCGGCAGCAACTGCAACTAGTGATAAGGCTGGTAAGATGAACCTAGATCTGCACATGTAAAACATGTGCAGGAAAGGGCGTGAGTACACCACAACGATACCCAGTAAGTGCCAAGCCTAACCTCGGTCGAGTAGTGGCGAGATCAGGTCAGGGCCCTACTGGTATAAATATAATGAAATAAGAAAAAATGAAATACCGCAGTAAAAAATAAATACAGAAATATAACAGGAATAGAATCAATGAAAGACAACAGCTAAGAAGACAGTGATAACAACAGAGGATCTAAGAACCTTTCTCAATTTTTACCAATGTTTCACCCCAAATCCGAAATAATGATAAATTAATGATAGATTAGTGGGTTATAACCATAAAGGAGTTAGGAATCGTTACCCATTGACTTCCTCTAAAAATCCCTCGAAATTTTGTCTTCTACCGAGCTCCCAATTCAATTTTGTGATATGAACTCAAAACCCTCGTTTTTGAACTTTAAATTCTGCCCAGGTATGCCCTTCTTCGCTAACGTGGTCAAAGCCTCGTATTCGCGAAGCTCAACTAGCCTGACCCTATGCGAACGCGGGACACTCGTCGCGAATGCGTAAGCTATCATGCCTGGAACCCATCCGACCGTTGACTCTACGCGAATGCGAGGTCCTTATCACGAAGGCGTAGCCTTAGTGTTCCATACCTTCGTGAACGCGGGAACGACATCGCGATCACGAAGAACAACCTCGGCTGCCTTTCCTAAATTCTCTATGCGATCACGAGACCTCTCTCACGAACGCGATGAAGGATTCTCTGCAACAAAAACACCAGAAATCTGCTATCTTTCAAGTCCAAAAACTAGTCCGTTAAGCACCCGAAACTCACTCGAGGACCCCGAGACCTCAACCAAATATACTAACCAATCCTAAAACACCATTCAAACTTAGTCAAGCCCTTAAATCACATCAAACAACGCTAAAATCACGAATCACCCTCCAATTCAAACTTAGAGAACTTAAAACTTCAAAATTCTACAACCGATGCCGAAACCTATCAAACCACGTCCGATTGACCCCAAATTTTGCACACAAGTCATAATCAATACTACGGACCTACTCCAACTTCCAGAATCGGAATCCGACCCCGATATCAAAAATTCCACTACCGGTCCAAAACTCCAAAAATTCGACTTTCGCCATTTCAAGCCTAAATAAGCTACAGACCTCCAAAACACAATCCGGACACGTTCCTAAGCCCAAAATCATCCAATGGAGCTAACAAAACCGACAAAACTCCATTCTGGAGTCGTCTTCACACAACTCCAACTACGGTCAAAATCCTAAGACTTAAGCTCCCGTTTTAGGGACTAAGTGTCCCAAAACACTCTGAAACCAAAAACAAGACCTCCCGGCAAGTCACATAATCAGAAAAAAGATGTGGGGGAAATAGTAAATATGGGATCGGGGCAATTATTTTCAAAACGATCGGCCGAGTCGTTATAATAACTCAATCAAGATTGGATTATCAAGACACTCTAGTCAAAGCAGTTAAGCAAGGTTAAGGTCATACAATTGAAGGTACTTATGCAAGAGTCAAAAACTGAGCCTAAGTGTCACAACTAAAGCACTCACTATTCTCAAGGCATGATAGAGTCACGAGATGTTCCTTCCAATTCAAATCATAGCACAAGGTTTCCTATTTCTAACAAAAATAAAAACTAACTACACCCGGTTCAAACAAAACCCTTCGAAAAGAACCGCGGCACAAAGACAAACCAAGGGGGAATTAATACACTGCCTAACAAAATAAACTCTTTTTGTTTTTTTTCTTTCGACTTTAATTGTTCAAGAAACCTGTCGAATGATATCCATCATCTGGAAAAATCAAAAATTTTAAAATTTTTATGATTTTCCATATTTTTTTCTATCAAACTACTACAACTAACCAAGAGAAACTAACCAAATTAATATACGTACAAAATACATACAAATATATCTCCCACCCCACACTTTAAGTTGTGGCATGTCCCCATGACACACAAAATTAAAAAGCAAAAGGTAGAGGAACTTCCCTGAATATCTAGTAGGGGTCTGAATCAAAGTCGGGCTCCATCCTTCTTGCCTGAACTAGTGCACACATCCACGCGGACAGCTTCTTGGGGTACACCACATACTTGTCTTTCTCAATCACTAGGACCGTCTCTTTTGAGCTTTTCACTCTCCACTCTACACTTGCATCTGGCTTCTCCTTTCTCACCCCCATCTCCATATTCATCTCGAAAGTCATCATCTCTTCACCCACTCTAAGCATGAGTTTTCTATCATGTATGTCTAATATTTCTCTTCCCGTCGCTAAGAATGGTCTTCCTAAGATAAGGTGGACCTCCTTATTCTCCTCCATCTTCACTACTATAAATTCTACTGGAAAGACGAACTTATCTACCTGAACTAAGACATCTTCCACTATCTCCTCGGGTATTATAGTTGTTTGGTCTGCCAGCTGCAAAGATATTGGCGCAGACCTTATCTCTCCAAGCTCATTCTCTAATTTTCTGTAAATAGACAAAGGCATTAAATTAATTGAGGCACCAGAATCACACAAAAACTTACCAAATTAAGAGTGCCTAACGATCAAGGTATAGTAAAACTCCCTGGATCTCCACACTTTTGTGGGAGTTTGTTTTGCAAGATTGCGCTGCAATGCTCGGTGAGCTTAACTACCAATGCCTAATGTGTATTCACTTTGGATGATTACTCAAGTTTATTATTCCATGCTATATATCATGCTTTTTTAGGATTTTATCTCCTAAATTGACCGAGTTGGGCGTTTGTGAGATTGTTTCTAAATCAAATTAATAGAGTTCATGCTTATATGTTGAACTCTCATCTGTATTTCTTTATTGATATGTCCTTGTGCACTACATTGGCAGATTGTGAGTTTATGTCTTGATGACATTTGTTGGCATGTTATGTTATTATGATTGTGGCACAAGTAGACGTGTTGTACCGATTGTTTGTATATTGGCACGAGGTCTTTGCCGTGTTATTGTTATTATTGGTATTGCACATGTGACGAGACATGGCGGGCTATATTGGGTTTGCACATGTGGTGAGACAAGGTGAGATGACTTTTTAATATGCGTATGGCAAGACAAGGAAGGCATTTACTTCATTTTAGCACACACGGTGAGATAAAGATGGTATTATGATGTTGTTGTACGTGATGGTTTTGGGGGTTATTCTTGCTGAGATTACGTGATGTTTTGGATGCCATTTCTGATATTATTGTTGTGATGGGACGAAAGTAATATATTAATCATGTACTCATTTTCATTGAAGCTTTGTGATGTATTTTCATAAATTATGGAATTTCGTTCGTCATGCTATTTCATATGCCTTCTCTCCTATTGATGATTTGTTGATATTATTTTTTATTTCATATTATATTGCTAGTTATTGATTTATCAAACATGTTATTTGACTAGTGAGTATAGTATGACTTGAACCTCGTCACTACTTGTCACGACCCCAAAATTCAACCTTAGGTAGTCATGATGGCACCTACTCTCTAAGACTAGGTAAGTCAAACACACATAGAGAATTTAGCAGAAATAACGACCTAATTATTAAACTAAACTGATAAATATCATAATAAAACCAAAACGGATCAACAGTCACATATTCCCCAAAACTGGTATAACTGAGTCATAAGCTCTACTGAAACATACTAAGAATCTCTAATACAATATTGTTCGAAAACAAAAGAAATAGTAGCATAAGATCTCTAGAAGGTGACTCCGAGGCCTGCGAGCGTCAAGCAGGTAGACCTTGAAGTCTTCGCAAAGTTTGAGTCAACTCACTGGCATCCGGCACAAGCACAAGTACCTGGATCTGCTCAAAAATGTGTATGAGCGTACCATGAGTACACCATAATGGTACCCAGTAAGTATCAAGCCTAACATCGGTAGAGTAGTGACGAGGCCAGGTCAAGCCACCTACTAGACATGGAAACCTGAACAGAATATTAATATAATCTAATAATGGAAAGTAATGAAATAAATGACAACACACAGAATGATGATATAAGGCTAAAAACGGAAATTTAGGCAATAACGGACAACAAAGAATGAACATATGATAAGGACAACAAGTGAACAAATACAGTACAAATACAAGTAGAACGAATGATGGAAAGACAATAACCATTCAAATCAATAAGTCTTGACACATAGAATGTACAACAAGAATCACAACCGAGGTACCACACCTCATATTCACATTTCACAAGTCATAATCACAATCTTCTTTATATCTCCGCGTGAGCCTTGCATTTATTTTAAAAATATTTTTTGATAGATACACGCGTTTTAGCCCCCTTATCTCATTGCGTGGCTTCAAGTAATTCCCCTACTAGTAACGCACATATAAATCTCACCTTATCTCGCTGCATGCGCATCAACCCCTACTCTTATACCGTCGCATGTGCATCATTATCACAACAAAATAATCAACTCGCACCACGCGTAACCCATATGCCACAACATTGCCAAAAATAATAATACTAATGTCATCATAATACATAGCCCACGGCTCAACCACAATGTGTACAAGAATCTCAATAACAAGAAATGAACGAGAAATAACTCAACAATGAAAGGTATTAAAATAACCAAGAATTTCAACCACAAACGTGTTAATAGCTCTCAACAACTACAACTTCAATAACTCAACAGTGAAGATATTTTCATGAAATGGCAACTTCAAATTCTAATGCATAGTATAAGCTTAACAATGAAAGAGATAGCATGAAATAGCAACTACGATTAAATGGATGAGAATAACTCAATAACAGAAAGAATAGCATGTAACAACAACTACAAATAAATGTATATAAGAATGACCTCGACAATGGAAACTAGAACATGTTATAACAACTTCAATTAAAGCATGTAAGAATAAATTTGACAAGGAAATATATAAAAACTAATAACAACTTCAATGAAATGCTTATAAGTAACCTAAGAGTCTAAATCGGTCAATTTTCACATATAAGCCTGTGTACACACTCATCAGCTCAGGTACACGTCTTCCACATAGTTCAAATAGCACAATCAACCCAAATTCTAAGGGGTAGTTTCCCAAACAAAGTTAGGATAGATACTTTGGTAGTTCCCCCACACAAAGTTAGGATAGATACTTACCTCAAACAAGCTAAATCAATCCACTAATAAGCCCTTCCCGCGCAAATCTAACTCTGGACGGCATGAATCTAGCCAAAATAATTAATTTTGGAAATTTGAATGAAAATTTATATGAACTTGAGCTAGACCCCACATTTGAATGCAATGTTTTAACTTTGCAAGACAAATAAATTGCCACTAAGGGATGTATTATCAATAAGAACTCATCAAGTTTTTGGCATAAGAGATTGGGACACATCTCCATTGATAGAGTCAAAAGGTTGGTTAATGATGGAGTTCTAAAAGCTCTTGATTTTTCTGACTTTCGGATTTATGTAGACTGCATAAAAGGTAAGCATACCAATAAATCAACTAAAGGTGCCAAAAAGAGTTTCCAATTGCTTGAGATCATACATATATATCATAATTAAAATCCATAGGAAGCAATTTCGGATAATAAAGATTTGATCTTTAATAAAAATCAAAAAGTCAACCCCGAGCCCGCACTTCGGAATCCAATCAAACTCATAAATTTCGAACAACCATTCCGATATGAGTCCAACCATACCATAATCATCCAATTCCGCAAATCGACCTTCAAATCCTCAATTATGTTTTAGAAAAGTTTTGACAAAAATCCCCAATTTTGCCAATTCAAATCACCAATTAAATGATAAAAACAAAGATTGAATCATGAATAATCGATAAATCCAATTCAAAAATAATTACCCCGATCCAAATCATTAAAATACCCTCCAAAATTGCCCAAACCCGAGCTATCTAACTCAAAATGTGATAAATGAAATAAAACCCTCATCCGAGATATAATCTACCTAGGCTTTTCATTTCTCTGGCCCAAGCAGTCGCATTTGCGACAGCGCATATGCGGAAAAGGCATTGCAGATTCGGCCTCCACTCAAGACCGATCAATTCCGCTTCTGCAGATTAAAGGCGCACCTGCGCTTCCACTTCTACGGATAAAGAACCACACCTGTGGTCCATGCTCGTCTAGCCAATACCGCAGATGCGGAGAAGTTCCGCTTCTGCGATTGTGCATCTACGCTCCCATGTCCGCACCAGAGGACCTAGATCCCTTAGCCCAACCTCGCATTTTCAGCCAACCAGCTGCTTCTACGGCATTGCACCTGCGGGCCAAACATAGTAGGTGCGAAAGCACCAGACCGCAACAGATTCAGCAATTCCTCTAAGTCTCCAAACAAGCCAAAACCAATATGGAACACTCCCGAAGCCGCCGGGACCCCGTCCAAGCATACCATCAAGTCCCAAAACATAAAACAAACCTACTCGAGGCCTCAAATAACACCAAACAACATCAAAACTACAAATCACGCCTCAATTCAAATCTAATAAACTACTGAACATTTCCAAATTCAAAACTTGCGTCGAACAGCCTAAACAACTCCGAATGACCTCAAATTTTTAATGTAAGTCCCAAATGACACAACAGACCTATACCAACTCCCGGAATCACAATCTGAGCATGATATCAATAAATTCAACCCTCGGTCAAACCTATTAACCTTCCAAACCTTTAACTTTTCAATTTTTGCCAATTCAAGTCAAAACATGCTACGGACCTCCAAATTCACATCCGGATATACGCCTAACTCCAAAATTATCATACAAAGCTATTGGAGCCATCAAAATACCATTTGAGAGTTGTCTACATACAAGTCAAACTCTGGTCAACTCTTACAAATAAGGCCTTCAAGCAAGGAACTAGGTGTCCCATATCAATCCAAAACTCACCTGAAACCAAAAGAATCATCCTGGCAAGTCGCGTAACCACAAATACACATATGAAAAACATCAAATAGGGGAATCGGGGCTAACATACTCAAAACGACCGGCTGAGTTGTTACATTCTCCCCTCTTAAAAAATGCATTCATCCTCGAACGAGTATAGAGATATACCTGAAGTGACAAAAAGGTGAGGATAACGGATATGCATACCATGATCGGTCTCCAAGGTTTCCTCCTCAACCGGTTGACCTCTCCATTGAACCTTCACTGAAGCAATATTTTTTTACCTCAACTTTCGGACCTGCCTGTCTAAGATAACCAATGGCTCCTTAACATAAGTCAAATTCCTGTCCAATTAGACTGAGCTGAAATCTAATACATATGACTGATCACCATAATACTTTAGGAGCATGGAAACATGGAACACCGGGTGATCTCCCGATCAGCTGGGTGGCAATGCAAGTTTGTAGGCCACCTCACCAACCCTCTCAAGGATCTCGAAAGGACCGATATACCTAGGGCTCAACTTGCCCTTCTTCTCGAACCTCATTACACCTTTCGTGAGTGAAACTCTTAGCAGAACTCTCTCCCCCGCCATGAATTCTATATCACAAGCCTTCCAATCAGCATAACTCTTCTACCTAGACTTTGTTGTACGAAGTTGATCCTGAATCAACTTGACTTTTATTAAGGCATCAGAAACCAAATCAGTGCCAACAACCTAGCCTCCCCCGGCTCAAACCAACCAACTGGAGAACGATACTGCCTCCTATATAAGGCCTCATAAGGAGCCATCTGAATAACTCGATTGGTAGTTATTGTTGTAGGCGAACTCTGCAAGCGGTAGGAATTGATACCATAAACCCCCAAAATCCATAATACAGGCATGCAGCATATCCTGTAAGATCTGAATGGTGTGCTCAAACTGCCCGTTCATCTGGGATGAAATGTTATGCTCAGCTCGACTTGTGTTCCTAACTCACGCTACACAGCTCTCCAAAAATTTGATATGAAATGCGTGCCTCAATCGGAGATAATAGACACTAGCACACCATGAAGTTAAACAAATCTTATGAATATAGATCTGAGCCAGTTGCTCTGAAGAGTAGGTAGTCACAACCAGAATGAAGTGTGAAGACTTGGTCAGTCTGTCCACATTAACCCACACTACGTCAAATTTCTTCAAGATCCATGAAAGCCCAACTATAAAATCCATGGTAACACACTCCCACTTCCACTCTGGAATATCATGTCTCTAAAGCAAACCACTTGGCCTTTAATGCTCGTACTTCACCTGTTGACAGTTCAAGCACCGAGCCATATACTTTACTATATGTTTCTTCATTATTCTCCACCAGTAGTGTTACTTCAAATCCTGGTACATCTTTACGGCACCCGGATGAATAGAATACCGTGAATTGTAGGCCTCCTCAAGAATCAACTCACGCAACCCATCCACATTAGGAAAACAAATTCGTCCATGCATCCTTAACACCCCCATCATCTCCAATAAAAACCTCATTGGCATCACCGTGTTACATAATATCCTTAAGGACAAGTAAATAGGGGTCATCATGCTGACACGCTTTGATGTGCTCATACAAAGAAGACCGAAAAACCATGCAAGCAAGAACCTGGCTAGGCTCCGAAACATCCAACCTCACGAACCAATTGGCTAAATCCTAAACATCCATTGCTAATGGTCTCTCTCCAACTGGAATATAGGAAAGGCTACCCATGCTCTCAGCCTTCCTACTCAAGGCATCGGCCACCACATTGGCCTTTCCAGAATGTTAAATAATGGTGATATCATAGTCTTTTAATAGCTCTAACCACCTCCGCTGCCTCAAGTTCATATCCTTTTTCTTAAACAAGTGTTGTAGACTCATGTGATCTATAAATACCTCACAATACATGTCGTAGAGATAGTGCCTCCAAATCTTCAATGCATGAACAATGGTAGCCAACTCTAAATAATGCATTGGGTAGTTCTTCTCATAATGCTTCAAATGACGTGAAGCATAAGTAGCCACTCTACCCCCCTGCATCAGTACACACCCAATGCCAATTCGCGAAGCATCACAATAAATTGTATATGAACCCGATGCTGAAGGCAAAACCAGAACTGGAGTTGTGGTCAAGGTAGTCTTGAGCTTCTGAAAGCTCTCTTAACACTCGTCAGACCACCTGAATGGGGCACCCTTCTGAGTTAATATAGTCAAAGGAACTGCGGTGAATGAGAAACCCTTCACAAATCGGCAATAATAACCAGCCAAACCTAGAATACTCTAGATCTATATAGCAGAAGACGATCTAGGCCAACTCTGAACTGCCTCCACCTTCTTCGGATCCACCCTAATCCCTTCATTAGACACCACATGACCCAAAAACTTTATTGAATCAAGCCAAAACTCATACTTGGAGAATTTAGCATATATCGTTTTTCTCCCTAAAGGTCTGGAGCATGATCCTCAAGTGTTGCACATGCTCCTTCATTCTACATGAGTACACCAGTATATCATCAATGAATACTATACAAAAGAATCAAGATATGGCTGGAACACACTATTCATCAAGTACATAAATGTTGCTGGGGCATTGGTCAGCCCAAATGACATCACTAAAAACTCATAGCGACCATAGTGAGTCCTGAAAGCAGTCTTCAGAATATTTGATTCTTGAATCTTCAACTGATGTAAACTGACCTCAAATCAATCTTCGAGAATACTTGAGCACCCTGAAGCTGGTCGAACAAATCATCAATATGCGATAGTATATACTTGTTCATTACTGTAACTTTATTCAGCTATCTATAATCAATACACATCCTCATAGAGTCGTCTTTCTTCTTCACAAATTGAACTGGATCTGGTGCCATACGATATGGTGTAATAGAAATGGTCTGAGTGCCCGGTACCAGATCAATATCGAAATCGATATCCCTATCAGGTAGCATACCCGGTAGGTCTGCTGGAAAAACACATCTAGGAAATATCTCACTACTGGAACTGATTCAACGATAGGAGTATCAGCACTGACATCCCTCACGAAGGCTAAATACGCTCACACCCCTTCTAAACCATTCATTGTGCCTTTAAAAAGGATACCACCCTGCTAGGAACATAATCAATTGTACCTCTCCACTCCAACCGCGGCAACCCTGACATAGCCAATGTCATGATCTTGGCGTGATAGCCCAGAATAGCGTGATAGGGTGATAACTAATCCATGCTCAATATCACGTCAAAATCTACAATGCTGAGTAGGAGATGGTCAACTCGGTCTTATAACCCCCGATAGTGACCAAACACGACCAATAAACACGGTCTACAATAATAGAATCTCCCACATGCATAGACACATATATAGGAGCACCCAAATATTCATGAGATATATCTAAATATGGATCAAAATAAGATGACAAATATGAATAAGTGGAATCCGGATCAAATAAAACGGATGCATTCCCACAATAGACCATAACAATACCTATGATGACAGCATCTGATGCAACAGCCTTCGTCCTACCAGGAAAAGCATAGAAATGAGTCTGACCTCCCCCTCAAGGGTGACCTCTACCCACCTGACCTCCACCCCAAGCTGGCGGTGCAGGTGGAGCGGCAACTGGAGCAACAACCATAGTCTGCGAACCATGTGGACCTTGTGGAATCCGTGGAGCCTATGTATCCTGTGGAGGTGCACCCCTCCTAAGTCTGGGAGAGTCCCTCACCACATTCCTGATATCTCTACACTAGAAACAACCTCTCAGCAGGCATGGTTGCTGAAACTGAACCTGAACCAATCGGCTAAACTGACTGCTGAAGGCACCCCGTAGAGGAGGTTCACTAAAAAGTGGTTGTGCATAATGGGCGATCTGCAACCTCGGTATGGCTGGAGCACTGCAAGTAGCTGGAAATGCCGAATGAACTGGTCGACTCACAAAACCCATGTCATGACAAGCTGAAACTACAGCACGGGCACCACTAAGTCCTCCAAAATCTTGGGGCCTCTTGGCCTCCCTGTCCTCTCTCTCTTGGCCACACATACGCTTCATCCTCCGAGCGATCTCCACAACCTTTTAAAATGGAGTATCTATCTCAAACTTCTGAGCCATGCTGAATCTAATACCTTAATTAATCCCCTCGACAAACCTGCAGACTCAATCTCTAATTGTAGAAACCAAAGCGGGTGCATGACGGGACAATTCACTAAACCTGATGGCATACTCCGGCACCGTCTTAATCCACTGATGCAATTGCTCAAACTCTATGCGCCATGCATCCTGGAGGGTTTGGGGAAAAAACTCCCCCAAAAACATATCTGAAAACTGAAGCACGAAGCTCTCACGAGCCTTCAATGGCTGCTCCGGTCACTGGCCAGCCTCCCCATGAGGCAGTTCAGTCGTCAAATACCTCCCCACAGCCACCCTAATCCATTACAACACCTAATCCATTGCAAAATTATGCAAAACTATTACAACCAAAAAAATTAAATATGCCCATACAAACCCTAGCTCGAATACCAATCAAACATGTCGAGTTCTTACATGGGGAGCCTATAATCAAGTGGAAGAAACAAGAAGTTAAATAATCGATCATTCAACAGGGATTACAATTAGCAGTTCTTGGAAAATTTTCTTATGGGAAGCCTTGATCACTAAGTTACGTAAAGTAATCCCCATACAATGTGAATTGAAGGGAGGCTGTTCTATTGGTCTAATTGAAGATAACCATGTGTTGATTCGACTGTCCTGAATGGAGGATTATGTTCATCTCCTATCGAGGCTTGCATTCTATTTGAAAGCCCAAGGTGAGATGTGGCAGATGAGGTGCACGAAGTGGAATCCATGGTGGAAACCCGACGAAGAAATGCCAGTTGCTGTAGCTTGGATCAGTTTTCTAGAGTTGCCACCTAATTTCTTTGGCAAGGAGTTTGTTTTTTCTTTAGCAAGTGCAGTAGGCAATCCATTACATGTTGATCTTGCTACTCAAAATGGTACTACACCAAGTTGTGCTAAAGTAAAGGTTGAGGTTAATCTACTATCTAAGTTTCCTCAAAAAATTAAGATTGTAGAAGAAGCAGATGAGTATGTGCCTGAGGAGTTTAAGTGGATCAAAATTAAATACGACTACATGCCTAAATACTGTAAAACATACAAAAAGCAAGGCCACAATGAGCTGGATTGCTAGGTAATTCACCCAGAATTGCACAGGAGATTGAAGAAGGCATTAATGATGGTAACAAAGCAAAGGAATTGGTAGGGTCTGCAGCTAACACCACAAATTTGTTGGCTAGTGGAAAAGTATTGGGAAAACCTATTCCTAATCACGGAGATAAGAATGGTTATATTATTGGTGATGGCAAGGAGAAAGAGGATGGCAAATTTAAAGGAAAGGCTAATGAAGATGCAGTAGCAACCAAGAACAAGTTTGATGCATTAGAGGTTGAAGAAATTGGTCAGCCAACTTTGAGGATCACTGATGGCAAAGGAGATTATAATTCCAAGGAAAAGGAGCAGAATCAATTGATCAATGGGTCCAAGACTGCACAGGAGAAGGAGCAGTTAAAGAATTCTAGCTCTAATCCTAAGATCACTGGGATTAGTGTAGCGGCTAAGGAAGGAAATCCTAATCCTACTGGAGAAGGGACTCAAAAGGCAGCAGCTCTCTCAACTCCTAATCCTAATGTTAATGGGAATGGAGATGATATAAGGAAAGAAAGTACAGTGGATTGGGTTACTAGAAGGTTTGGGATAGCTAGTGAAGACATAAATATTACTACAAACTATCCATGCCAAGAGATACCATCGCAAACTATAGATGATAATTCAGGGGGAATTGGAGCTACTGTAGTTACAAGTGATAGAAGAAGATCATTGGGGGAGGAAGTTGAGGAGCAGGAGATCAATAATGATGCTAATAAGAATGCCAACAACATAGCCCTAGCTGGCAGCCAACGAGCTAAGAAACAAGGTGGTATTGAAAAACACTCTACAGTAAACCCTAATGCGCAGGAAATTAGGATTAAGGATTTACAAGCACCAACGAGGCAGCATGCTACAGGGTCAATTGCAACAGGTAATGGCTCACCTAAGGAAGCTAGAATTGATGAGAATGCTGGTAGAGAAGCTACAGGGAAGGAGCTAGGTAATGAAACGGTAAACTCTAGTTTAGCTGGGCAGTTTTTCTCTGAAATTGCAGCTCATTTGAGGGATGGAGATGGGGTAGGACATGTTCATAATACTCCTACTAAGGTCCTAGGTGATACAGTGAGGTCAGGGCATCAAATAGTTGTAGCTAGGGGTGTACATAGGTCGGGTTGGTTCAAATTTTTTAATTATCAAACCAAACCAATAGTGTCGGGTTTTTAAATTTATAAACCAAACCAAACCAACAAAGTTGGATTTTTCAATCTCAGTTTTTCTTGGGTTTTTCGGGTTTTTTCGGGTTTTCAAATTTGTTTCCGGTAAAGTCTTCATAGCATAACATATGTAACTTGTGCTCGAAATATTTCTTAAGTCCTAATAAAATACAACTATATAATCTGTTTTCTAAGAAACTAACACAATAATATGAGATAAGTCATACCATTATACTAAAATATTCGATAACAAAAATAAAATAATAAAATTACATAAAATAAATACTGCTAAATAATACGCCATAATGAAAATTAACATAATCTAAAAATACCATATAGGTCATACTAAAATAAGTATAGCTAATAATTAGTAATATTAATTACATATAAGCACTAAAGAAAAAGATAAACTAAGTAATGCATTTTCATTATAAATAAATGTAAAACTAAAATAATTATCCAACACTATCGTCATTCCTAGTATTGAATTGAATTTCTTTTGTTAGCGTTAGTATTGATTTAAATTTTGTTTAAGTTACTACATTTATGGGCTATAAAATATATTTACCATTCAAGAATGTTAAGTCTAAACTTGAAATAATACGTTAAAAGATAAAACTGTGAAAAAGTTTAAGAAATATTTATAAATTATATTACAATAAATGGTTATGTGCAAATGGATTTCAAAGTGTTCATGATGGGTTCTACCAAGTATGGAGCGTGTTGTGTGTTATGATTTCCTCCTAGAAAGAAGCAAGAAAGAGGTTTCTGACTAATAAGGTATGTAATTTGCTAGTGACTCAGAGTTGATAATGGAATTCTTATGCTTGTCACATGATGGCATAATAGATGTGGTGTGTTGTGCGGGAATAGGATTTACATGTACAAGGTCACAGTTCAGTTTTGAAGGGAAGGACATAAATTCTTAGGCAGCATGAACGGTTTCCGATGACTAGGTAAATGATATTACTATCTGGTATAGCTTGATGAGAGTGTACATTTCAGAAGGGGCAGTGTGTTTTGATTTATGGGTACCTCACTGGTATTGCGGCACTCTCCTGGTTGATCGACTGTTGATATTCAAATTTTTTCCAGGTGGCACGGAAGAATTTTTAAAGTATTTCTCGTGGGATGATTGTGTATGAGAGAGGTGTTAGGCATTCGGGCGGTGGAGGTGGAATCAAATATAGTGATTCATGTGTTCTATGGAATTGGAGATTGGGAGCTCTTAGGAGCAGATTGTTTCATGGTTGTGGACTGTGAAGTTGTGGCCGGAGCTAGCCAGATGATAGAAGGTGTTATGATTCCGTCATTGTGGACTTTCAGAGGTTGTTTATCTATTGGTGGCTGACCATAGTTGATTTGGGGCCCATTGGTAGGCCCAATTAGGATGTGTATTCTACACCGAGCCGGATTGATTGGCTCCATATTGCTTTTGTTGAAGGATGTGCCATTCGGTTGATGTGAAGCTTATTCGTGTTTTGAAATGATCTGTGAGTTACTCTTCTATGCTACAAGGAATTGTGATTCGTTGGTTATATGCACATATGGTTATTGATTTTAATAGGGTGGGTTGAGGTGTTTCATATGGACCAGTATTTGGATAGGGTCGCATATTGCAACAGAGTTATGTGGAAATATGATCCCTTGTGTAAGATTCGTGTGTTATGGTTCTGCGGTGTGTGATGGGTTCTTAGCATTGCGTCGGGGTGGTACTCGTCGAGCTTGCGGAACGGTTCTCCTGTTTGGGTCATTGTTACGATTGGGTACATTTGGAATGTTGCTATCTGGTGCACGGATTGCACGGGTTGTGGCTTTAGATTGTATTGATGTGTCATGTCACTAGAGTGGTCGTGTTGGATGAGACGAGGTCATTGGGCCTAGAATGGATGCTATCATATTTGATTGTGGTATAATTGGGAGGATAATATCGGAATTTGGCTTTGAAATTGGCTATAGTTCTTGTAGAAGGAACGGGAGCTCCATGACTTGTTGGTCTAATGAATGGTTATGAATTCGATGTGTTTATTTCATCATCGGCAGTGTACGAAGGTTTTAGAATGAGGTTTTGTCTTATATGGGGTTTATTACCAGCACTGGGTTGATTTGAGTCGATACTGTGATTTGAAATCATTGCTTCGAGCATTCGAGCTATGCGGTATTTGAATTTGAGTATTTGAGTTATGGTTACGGCTTTTGGTACAGCTTGTTCAGACTTATACAGTATGTAGATGCGAACCTCTGATCTTATAGGAAATTTCGAATGTTGGAAATTTGATTCGAAGGCTTGTGGGCTAGGCTAAATTAAGAAATTTCAATTATATTGTGCTATCAGGCCTGTATGGGATAGGGTGACGTGGGATCACCCCCGGGTATGTGCATGGGAAAGTTACACAGCCATTTCTTGGCTTTTAGAACAACTCTCAGCACGTTCGAGGACGAACGTATGTTTAAGTAGGGGAGGATGTAACGACCCGGTCGGTCATTTCGGGAGTTATAGCCCAGTTTCTCCCATTTCTGTTTCCTTTATGCTCTTAAGCTATATTATGATATACCGGGTTAGTTGGTTCGGGCCCGGAGTGGTTTCAGAGTGGAATGAGACAATTAGTCTCTTATTTAGAACCTTAAGTTGGAAATATCAATCGGATATTGACCTATGTGTAAACAATCTTGGATTTGAATTTTGATGGTTCCATTAGCTCCGTTAGGTGATTTTGGACTTAGGAGCGCGTTCGGAGTGTGATTTGGAGGTCCGTGGTAGAATTAGGCTTGAATTGGCAAAATTGAAAATTTGCCGATTTCGGTCGGCAGTGGAAAATTTGATATCGGGGTCGGAATGGAATTCCGGAAGTTGGAGTAGGTTTGTAGTTTCATTTGTGATGTGTGTGCAAAATTTGAGGTCATTCGAATGTGGTTTGGTTGGTTTCCGCATCGGTTGCCGAATTTGGAAATTTAGAAGTTCTTAGGCTTGAATCAGAGGGTAATTTGATGATTTGATGTTGTTTTGAGTGATTCAAAGGTTCGGCTAAGTTTGTATGTTGATATATGAGTTGTTGGTATTTTTGGTTGAGGTCCCAAGGGCCTCGGGGTGATTCCGGGTGCTTAACGGATTTGTCAAAGTTGGAAAATGCAGTTGAAGTTGCTGCTACTACTATTTTCGCACCTGCAGAAGAAAGAGTCGCTGGTGCGAGGCCGCTGGTGCGTTTGGGGAAGCCGCAGATGCGGAAATGGAAGGCCAAGACTGGGAATGCAGGTGCGAAGAATTGGCCGCATCTGTGCACTCGCAGGTGCGAGGCCTTGAGCGTAAATGCGGAAAGGAAGAGTTGGGCCGGTTCCGCATAAGCGAAAATGTTATGCAGGTGCGCGCCCGCAGGTGCGGAACCTGGGAACGCAGGTGCGGAATTGAGGGCTTAAGTGGTTCTCGCTGGTGCGAGGATTCGACCGTAGGTGCGGTTCCGCAGGAGCGGACATATGGCCGCAGGTGCGACTGTGCTGGGCAGAAAAGCCCCAGCTCGTGTGTTTTGTCTTCATTTTCCATTTTTGGATTTGAGAAACTCGGGAGAGAGGCAATTTTTCTAAGGTTTTCAAGGAGAAACGTTGGGGTAAGTGATTCTAACCCATAATGGTATAAATTTCATGAATCTATGGCCTTGTTCATCATTAATTAGTAGGATTTTGGAGTGAAAGTAGGGGGTTAGGGCTTGGAATTTTTAAGAGTTTAATTTAAGGATATGAAGGACCAAATGATGTCGGATTTTGATTAATTTGGTATGGTTAGATTTGTGAGTGAATGAGCTTTCTAGTTTTGTAAATTTTGTCGGATTTCGAGACATGGGCCCGGGGCCCGGGTTTTGGTCTAATTTTGTAGGTTTTCCATTGGAATTCATTCCATTAGCGTATATTGATGGTATTGTACAAATTGTGAATAGATTTGGAGCATTTGGAGGCCGAGTCCAGAGGCAAGAGCATTGCGGGGTAGAGATTTGACCGGTTTGAGGTAAGTAACGATTATAAATCCAGTCCTGAGGGTACGAAACCCCGGATGTTTTTATCATTCTACTATTTTTAGTGACACACATGCTAGGTGACGGGCGTGTGGGCATGCACTATTAGGGATTGTGACTTGGTCCATCCCGTAGCAACTGTAAAGTTGCATACTTTGTTTAAACTATATGATACTTATATGTTTTAGAAAGAGTTTCTGTAAATTGGGCTGAATGCCATGTTTGGGCCTTACGCCAGTGCTGTTTGGACCCTTAGGGGTTTTTTCTTACTATCCTCTCATTGTGTTCGATTGAAAACCTATATTCAGTCATGTTTATACTTGTTTACCGCATAACTCAATTTTATGACTCTATTTTGATGCATATAAATGTTTTGCGCCGAATGCCCTGTTTTACTGAAATGCCCGAGAGGCTTGAGAGATTTATGACTGAGTGAGGCCGAGGGTCCAATTTGTGAGGATATTTATGGGATTGGGTTGCACGCCGCAGCATGTTGATATCGGCCGAGGGCCTGATTGTGAGGATGAGTGTGGATCGAGGATGCCCGCCTGCAGCATACTTTATTATTATAGCACGTGAGTTGTCCGTGCAGCACGTGAGTTGTCCGTGCAGATTATAGAACTTGGGATGAAGGAGCCCCTCCAGAGTCTGTACACACCCCCAGTGAACGCAGGTGCCTACTGAGTGCGAGTGCCGAGTGTCGAGTGCTGAGTGACTGGGAGGCATGAGTGATTGTGAGGTATGCCCGAGTGGAAAGAGTAATGGTGAGGTATGCCCGAGTGGCACGAGTGACTGTGAGGTTTGCCCGAGGGGCTGTATATGAGTGATGTTTTGCCCGAGGGGCTGTTTATGATCTCATCATTTTTGCTCACCTTTGCATTTTTCCTCTGTTTGAAAACTGTTGAAAAATATCTTTAAATGATTTTTACTGGAACTAGGTTTAAACGAGATATTTTGATTCAAACCCTGATTTTAAAAGCATGTGGTATTTTACTGAGATTTCCTAATATGAACGTTATATGCTTTATTGCTCGTCACTGCTGCTCAGTCTTTATTTATTGTTGTTACTTACTGAGTTGGCATACTCACATTACTCCCTGCACCTTGTGTGCAGATCCAGGTGTAGCTGGACACGGTAGCGGTTGTTGATTATTTTGGTTACAGGTTTTCTCGGGGATAGCAAGGTAGCTGCTTGGCGACCGCAGCCCCTGCTCTTCTCCCTCTTATCTTCCTCTAGTTGTATTTAGCTATTTTCCAGGCTGAGTTAGCCTTGATATTGTTAGACAGATTGTAGTAGATGCTCATGACTAGTGACACCCCAATGTCGGGCTTTTCCTTCCGCACTTTTGTTTTGATTTGAACTCCTTTGCGAAGGTTTTGATGTTAAATAGCACTGAAATTATCTTTGAAATGAAAATATCGGTTTGTTTTGGAAATGAGTCGGCTTGCCTAGTTCCACGATAGGCGCCATCACGACAGGGGTTTGTTTGGGTCGTGACAGTTTGATAGTAACATATTTAGGCTTTGGCATGCGTAGTATCTTCCCTATGTGCTAAAAGTGCTTATGATGCCTTGGTTATTTGGATAGCATATTTTGTGACGCCTATGTCTCACTTTATTGACTTATGTTCACTTTGTGATTAATGCTTAATATTTTGTGGCTCCGTGAATACTTGCAATTATTTGAGAATCGAAATGGAACTATCCTTAGTAAATCATGTGCCATGTGAGTTGAGAAATTGTGTAGTCCATATTTTTGTGATTGAGTCTAGAACTTGCCCGGTATGTGAGTTGAAGCGAAATTTTAGGCGATGCTCGGTTTGAGAAATGATTTTAGGCTTTCTTTGACCTTTTTGAGCTTATTGTTTACCATAAATAACATTTATCCCTAGCTATCCCTTTTGAGCCTATAGACCTTTATTTGGAACCCATATTACGAGCCTATACCCTTTTATTTTTAATTGATATTGTTTTGATCCTTTTACCTCTTAAAGCACTTTAATTGTGAAATGAGCGCTAAAAGAAGTAAGAAGGGACTAAGTGTTGGGTGACTTTTGAGTGGAACCAATGAAAGGAAGGAAGGTGCACTTGTTTTGTAAAATAATACACCACTAGCGGAAATTGAAAAAAAATAGTTGGGAAAAAAGAGAGAAAAATCTGGAAAAGAAAAAGAAGAAAAAATAGAGATTAATAAATTGTTGTCTTGTTCTTGCTAGTGAGTATGAATTAAAGTAGTGCTTAAAGAAAAAGGGGACATTGTTGGTTGTGATTGAAGTTGTGAAACTAAAGTGGATTGAGGAAATTGCGCTTAAGTTATCATATGATGTGTTAAAATGCTTAGGAGGGTGAACCACTATTCCTAAGTATATCCTACCCGTCCCTTAGCCCACATTACAACCAAAAAAAATCCTAATTGATTTTAGATCGAGTGAGCCTACATTAATAGAGATTTACATTATGGGCAAGCCTATGGTACCAATTGCATGCACGAGACTTCTTTTGTGAGAGTGAGAGATTTTCTTTCATATATATGAGTCCTTGAAATATATTTGAGCATTTGATTTGAATGTATGGATTCAACTTACTCTCTTGTTCTTGTTGTGAGGGCACATGGTTTCAAGAGGGATAGGTTATGTTATTAGACTCTCAACAATGTTGGGTGTTCAAGCCATGAGTGCATTGTGACTTCTGAGTCGGTTTTTGAGGCTAGGATTGTTACGAGCATGTTGTAGTTATTGTGAATGTTTTGAAGTATGGCATAAGAAAAGGGAAGTGTATGAGATTTCATATGCTAAAGTTTAATTGTTTCTATTAACCATAGTCATAGGTATAGTGTGCTTCAAAAGTGTTAAATATGTTAGTGCTCAAAGATAGTGTAAAGTGTTGGTTGACTCGAGGACGAGCAACGTTTAAGTATGGGGTAGTGATGGTTGGCTATAATTATATATTTTTAGTGCATTACTTACCTTATATTTAGGTGCTTTAATGCTAAACTATACTATATTTGTGTTTAATTGAGTTTATTTTATGTGTAGGTACATTGGAGATGAAATTGGAGCAAAGTAAATATTTAAAGTGTATTTCATGCACTAAAACAATGGGCCTATGATTATCTAATGATGAAATAATTATTGATGACAAAGAAAGAAACAAAGAAAAAGACAAAAGAATAATTGATAAAAGAAGAGAAGCAAATGCAAATGATGGAAAAGTTAGGCAGAATGAGAAACGAAGCAAAGAAGCTGGCGACGTGAGCTAATTTCCTAGTGTTAAAGGCAGCGACGCCAGGTCTGCAGTGAGAGAGCTTCTGCGCATTTTGCCTCGCGAGGCACGGCCCGTGGTGAGCGTGTTCCGGATTTTTAAAGCCTATTTTGTCTCCTATTTGGTTTTGGACTTGGTTATTTCGTTTGGGTCTTTTCCCTACACATATAAATAGTCATTAAACACCAATTTTGAGGGAGACCGGGATTGGACAGAAGAGACCGACATTAGATCCGGGATTTGACCTAAAGAGGTAAGAACACACTAGGGGCAAGGCGAAGAATTCTTCTACGAGTTTTTCACTTCCTTCTTCCTATTTCCATTATTGGCTATGAATTCTAGTATTGTAGTTTTGCATACTATTATGAATAGCTAATTTGTTATCTAGAATTTTGATAGAACCTTTTATAGGATAAATTCTTGTTATGTTTTTATATAATTGAGCCGTTCGATTTCTCTACTTGTTCAACTACGTTATTATTGTGGTTGGTTGAAGAGCTCTCAATCGATTGTGCCTATTTAGTGTGTATTACTCGGAAGAGAGTACATATTTAGGTATTAGTTGAACAACATCACTCTTAACGTATATGAGGGATCAATACGAAGGGTTTAAAAGTGGGATTAGGAATAACGAAACCTTGGTGCGATCCGAGTGAGCCGTACTTAGTGCCAGCTAGCATAATTCTGAAGAATATGTCTAGTAAATTGTGGTAGTTACTCAGGAGAGAATTACAACACACAGAGCGCTCATGATCGGTAGAGAAAACTTAGGCGAAATTATAGAAGGCATAGCGGGAAGGATTCCGACAATTGGGGAAATCTTAACTCTAGACCTCCTTAGGCTTGTCTCCAATTTTATCCTTGTTAGTTGATAATTTTACCCTTTATAATATTTGTTAGTTAATTAGTAGAAATAAAAATCAAATCTTTACAACTAGGAAATTATTTGAACTTGTGTTTCTTTGCGATATTGAACAATTGTAGCTAAGCCTTAGTTCTCTGTGGGATTCGACTCCGGACTTGTAAACCGGATTATATTTGCAACGACCGCTTAGTCCTTTTTATAACGCATAGTTGGGCGTGATCAGATTGCTAGAATTTTCGAAACATTATAGTAATTTAAGGATAGTTCAAAGCGAAGTATGTTGGCTAAACTTCTTAACTAGAATTGAATTCCATGATGTTCTTGTAAGTCCCGAGTTATTCTTTATAAATCAAATATTCCGAATAAACTTTGTGTTGAAAGGTATATGTTCAACATGTATTCCGGATGCTCTTATCATATGATGTTATCCTTCGGTAATGTGTTCAAAGTATGAGTTGGGTATAAAAATATTATGACTCCAAGTAGTGTTTTTCAAGTGAAGGCTATTGTGCCAAATTGTGTAAGAAGTCTCAATGTGCTTAAGACTCTTAATTGCTCATAGGTGTACTCAAAGTCGTGATTAGAGATTCTTTATTTTCGATAATCTATAAAGATGCTTGAAAGTGAAAGTAGTGAGTTGGGGATATAAAGTGTAGACATTGTGCCAATAATGAAAGTTATGATTGTGGCCAATAGAGCCAATGAAATGAAATGATGTGTGAAATATTATGAAATGAGCCTTGATTCAATAATTGTAGATTGACTCCGAAAATAAAATTATCCAAAAGCTTATGTACTCAAGTCATGTCCAAATGTGATTGTTCTAACTAATGCTACGCTTCGTAAGTATTCCAATGTGTTTTAAGCCTTTACATATTTATGAGTTGAAATTGTGTATTGCCCTTTCGGGGAAAGGACTTTAAGAATATTCTCTATGTTGATGTTTATGATGATGAGTCCTGAAAGTAATGAAATGAAAGTATGGAATATAAGATACGGCCACCGTGCTATGAATGAAGAATAATATGTATGGCAAAAAGGGAGCCAATGAAATAATGACGTTGTAAGTAATTGAAAGTACTAATGGAGTGATAGTATGAACATGAAATGTGGTTGTTTGCCTAAATGAAAATTATTAGGTGTTGTATGTCCCAATAGTTTCAAATATAGTTGTATGCTTCTGAAATAATGTATGTAAATGACTTCGATGTTAAGTCCTCAAGAATCATGAACTTAGCTAATGACCTCAATATGTCGAGTGAGTGAATAACAAGATGAAAGGGAGATGTACGATGCTAAATGATGATGAACCTTAAGAAAAGAAATTGGGCTCATGTACCATTGAAATTGACTTATTGATTCACCATGCATGTGCTAATGTAATGTGCTATGTTTCTCCATGATGAGCATGAACAAGAAGTGTTCCAATGATCCGGGAACTTACGACCTTAATGTAATGTTAATCATGTCGCTTTGAGTTTATATATGGTTATATGCATAATGATGTGTTATGAACCCTATGGACGGGTTATGAAACGCATAGGTGTATGATAGATGAATCCTATGAACGGTCTATGAAATGCACAGGTATATTGTGTAAGTAAACACTGTGAATGGTCTATGAAATGCACAAGTGTATTGTGTAAGTAAACACTGTGAACGGTCTATGAAACGCACAGGTGTATTGTGTAAGTAAACACTGTGAACGGTCTATGAAATGCACATGTGTATTGTGTAAGTAAACATTGTGAACGGTCTATGAAACGCACAGGTGTATTGTGTAAGTAAACACTGTGAACGGTCTATGAAACGCACAGGTGTATTGTGTAAGTAAACACTGTGAACGGTCTATAAAACGCACAAGTGTATTGTGTAAGTAAACACTGTGAACGGTCTATGAAACGCACAGGTGTATTGTGTAAGTAAACATTATGAAAGGTCTATGAAATGCACAAGTGTATTGTGTAGGTAAATACAATGAACGGTCTATGAAACGCACATGTGTATTGTGTAAGTAAACACTGTGAACGGTCTATGAAATGCACATATGTATTGTATGGTATATGTGAATCCTATGAACGGTCTATGAGACGCATAGGTGTATTGTCTATGGAAGCATATGAATGCTCTATGAAACACATAAGTGTTTAATATGATATGTGAACACTATGGACGGTCTATGTAAGGTATAAGTGTAAGATAAGAGGGGGATATGAACAGTCTAGTGCAACACATTGTTAACGCAGACATTACGTGCCATTTTCATTGGCCTTGTTTGTACATGTTGTTTCAATTACTTTATATTATGTATTCCACACATAGTTCATATGGCTCGGTTAATCCTAAACGAAGTTTAAAATGATGTAAGCATAACGAGACTTGAAATGTGAATCTATGGGATATTTCGTAGTTCTTGATGTACTTCAGATGACTCTTATTTGAATTACCATGATTTCATATGTTGTTCTATTTGCCTTACATGTGAGTACTATTCCACATGTACTCACGTCCATTTTGCCAGGGGTGCTGCATCTTTTAATGGATGCAGGTATACTTCTACAGGATGATATGGATCTTTGGTAGGGATCTTCTGCGCATCAGATTATGGTGATCCCGCTACAATTCCAGTGGGCATTCAAGTCTAGTTGGTTTTATGTACTTGGGTATCTATTGTCATAGAAGCTCCATGTACAATGTGCGTCATGTACTTAAGATTTGAGTTTCGTCATGTATTTATGTTCACAGATATTTATGAAGCTATGTACCCATCACGAGGAAAACCAAAATTATGGGCCATTGAGCCAAATGTATTCAATATGAAAGTCATGATCTAATTATGTTTTGATAAATCATTGTCACGACCCAAATTTCCCCTCCGTATAATGTCGTTACGGCACCTAGTCTCTACGACTAGGTAAGCCTAACATTTGCAGAATAATAAAATGAAAACATAATTTTAACACCTAACCATTCAAAAATACACAGCAAATCCCAAAATCCGGAACATCGTGAATCACAAACTATAGAAGGAAAAATCTAGTGTCTCTATACATCAGAATCTAACAAGGAAAATACAGAAGATAATGGACATGAGAAAGAGTAGAAGGGGAATCCAAGGTCTGCGGACGCGGCTGATATACCTTGAAGTCTCCAAAGCTGTCCCGCTCACTGATAGTGCGGCTGATAAGGTGCACCTAGATCTGCACACGAAAAATATGTGCAGAGATTAGCATGAGTACACCACAATCGGTACCCAGTAAGTGCCAAGCCTAACCTCGGTCGAGTAGTGACGAGGTCAGGTCAGGGCCCTACTGGCAAATATATAATAAAAATAATATAGAGTGTAATATCACAATAAAATAAAGGCTAGAATTTAACAACAATGAAATCATAGAAGGTAACAACTCAGTACACAGAAATCACAACAGGGGATCTCCCGAGATACCGTCTCATAGTCCCAAATGTAAATGTGCAGGGGGATCTCCCGGAATACTGTTCCGTAGTCCCAAAGTAAATATGCAGTACAGGGGGATCTCCCGGAATACCGTTCCATAGTCCCAAAGTAAATATGCAGTACAAGGGGATATCCCGAAATACCGTTCCGTAGTCCCAAAGTAAATATGCAGTACAGGGGGATCTCCCGGAATACCGTTCCGTAGTCCCAAAGTAAATATGCAGTACATGGGGATCTCCCGAAATACCGTTCCATAGTCTCAAAGTAAATATGCAGTGCGAATGATAGAAATACAACTACATCACGAAATTCTTACAATTTAGACTAAGTACCAGCCAGGGAAGAAGTAGGAAATTCACTAAGCATGCTGCACAGAATTCACATAAACAATTAAGACACGTAGACATGTTGTATTAGACTAAACATGATAGCTACACATATTGGAATAACTCAATTAAGAATGAAAATAGATTAGTACTCATTAAAATGGTATAACTCAAAATAACAGGAAAACATGTTGCTGCTCAGTAAGAAAAATCGGGTTTTACCACAACTAGCCCGTGTACGTACTCGTCACCTCACGTACACGGCGCTCACATATCACAATAGTTCCAAATCTTAAGGGGACTTCCCCCACACAACGTTAGGCAAGCCACTTACCTCGAACCAAGCTCAATCAATCGGTCACAATGCCTTTCCCACAAATATCCGGCTCTGAATGGCCCAAATCTAACCAAAAGCAATTACATATCCTAAATACAACAATAATAGACTCTTCTAATTAACGAAATACATATTCTAACGAAAATTCCGAAATTAAAACACGACACGAACGCGATGCTCTGGCTCCCCAACTCACGCGATCGCGAACATCCGTACGTGTTCGCGATGAGCAAAGCGCGTGGTCCAGCTTTGGTACACTTAACCCTACGCGATCGCGACCCTGTCTCTACGTTCGCGAAGTACCACCTCACATCACTACGCGTTCGCATGCCCATATCTACGAACGCGAAGAACAATTCCATCCTCTGCCCAGCTAAGCCTACGCGATCGCATATAAGGAAACCAGAACTCAGACACCAAAAAACTTTAGCAACCTCCTAAGTCCAAAAATCGATCCGTTGAGCATCCGAAACTCACCCGAGGCCCCGGGACCTCGACCAAACATACCAACCAATCCTAAAACACCATACGAACTTATTCGAGCTCTCAAATCACATCAAACAATGCTAAAATGATGAATCACCCTCCAATTCAAACTTAAAGAACTTGAAACTTCAAAATTCCACAACCGATGCCGAAACCTATCAAATCACGTCCGAGTGACCTCAAATTTTGCGCACAAGTCATAATCAATATTACGGACCTACTCCAACTTCCAGAATTGGAAAATGACCCCGATATCAAAAATTCCACTACCGGCCAAAAACTCCAAAAATTTGACTTTCGCCATTTCAAGCCTAAATGAGCTACGAACCTCCAAAACACAATCCAGACATGCCCCTAAACCCAAAATCACCTAACGGAGCTAACGGAACAAACGGAATTCCATTCCGGAGTCATCTTCATGTAGTTCCAACTACGGTCCAAATCCTAAGGCTTAAGCTCTCATTTAGGGACTAAGTGTCCCAAAACACTCCGAAACTCAAAACCAATCATCCCGGCAAGTCACAATAGCAGAAATAGATATGGGGAAAGCAGTTAATAGGGGTTCGGGGCTCTAACTCTCAAAATGACCGGTCGAGTCGTTACATCGTCCCCCTCTTAAAATAATCATTCATCCTCGAACGAGCATAGAGACATACCTGAAGTGGTGAAAAGATGAGGATAAGGGCTGCGCATATCCTGCTCGGTCTCCCAAGTCGCCTCCTCGACCGGTTGTCCCCTCCAATGAACCTTCACGGAAGCAATGTTCTTTGATCTTAGCTTTCTGACCTGCCTATCTAAAATAGCCACCGGGTCCTCAACATAAGATAGATCCTTGTCCAATTGAACTAAGCTGAAATCCAACACATGGGACGGATCGCCGTGATACTTCCGGAGCATAGAAACATGAAATACCGGATGAACTCCTGCTAGACTGGGAGGCAAGGCAAGCTCATAAGTAACTTCCCCAACTCGACGCAACACCTCAAATGGACCAATGAACCTTGGGCTCAGCTTGCCCTTCTTTCCAAACCTCATAACGCCCTTCATAGGCGAAACCCGGAGCAAGAATCGCTCTCCAACCATGAATGCCACATCGCGAACTTTCCGGTCCACATAGCTCTTCTATCTGGACTGGGCTGTGCGAAGTCTATCCTGAATCACCTTCACTTTTTCCAATGCATTCTGAACCAAGTCCGTTCCCAATAATCTGGCCTGGCCAGGTTCGAACCAACCCACTGGGGACCGACACTGCCTACCGTACAGAGCCTCATACGGTGCCATCTGAATGCTGGAATGACAACTGTTGTTGTAAGCAAACTTCACAAGTGGCAAGAACTGGTCCCAAGCACCCCCAAAATCTATCACACACGCACGGAGCATATCCTCTAATATATGAATAGTGCGCTCGGACTGCCCGTCCGTCTGAGGGTGAAATATTGTGCTCAACTCAACCCGAGTACCCAACTCATGTTGTACAGCTCTCCAAAACCGAGATGTAAATTGCATACCCCGGTCAGATATAATAGATATCGGTATGCCATGAAGCCTGACGATATCACGTATGTAGTTCGAGCTAGCTGCTCGGAAGAATAGGTAGTCATCATAGTAATGAAATGAGCTGACTTGGTCAGTTTGTCCACAATCACCCAAACTGCATCAAACTTCCGCTGAGTTCGTGGGAGACCAAAAACGAAGTCCATAGTGATCCGCTCCTATTTCCACTCCGGAATCTCTATCTTCTGAAACAACCCACCCGGTCGTTGATGCTCACACTTCACCTGCTGGCAATTTAGACATCTAGCCACATACTCTACTATGTCCTTCTTCATCCTCCTCCACCAATAATGCTGCCTCAGGTCCTGATACATCTTCGCGGCACCTGGATGAATGGAGTACCGCGAGCTGTGAGCCTTTTGAAGAATCAACTCACGCAAACCATCTACATTGGGAACACATAGCCTGCCCTGCATCCTCAATGCACCATCATCTCCAATAGTGACCTCTTTAGCATCACCGTGCTGGACCGTGTCCTTAAGGATAAGCAGATGGGGGTCATCATACTGACGCTCCCTGATACGATCATAAAGAGAAAACCGAGAGACCACACAAGCCAATACTTGACTCGGCTCAGAAATATCCTATCTCACAAACTTGCTGGCTAAGGCCTGAACATCCAATGCCAATGGCCTCTTTGCTACTGGTAGATATGCTAAACTCCCCAAACTCTCTGCCCAGCGACTCAAAGCATCAGCTACCACATGTAGCTCCAACCACCTCTGCTGACGCAAGTTAAGATCTTTCTTCTTAAACAGATGCTGCAAACTCCGATGATCGGTGTAAATCTCACAAGGAACACCATACAAATAATGTCGCCATATTTTCAAGGCATGAATAATAGCTGCTAACTTAAGGTCGTGGACAGGATAGTTCTTTTCGTGCACCTTCAGCTGTCTGGACGCATAGGCAATCACCCTACCGTCCTACATCAACACCGCGCCGAGACCAATCTACGATGCATCACAATATACAGTATAAGACCCCAAACCTGTAGCTAATACCAATACTGGGGCTGTAGTCAAAGCTGTCTTGAGATTTTGAAAGCTCTCCTCACATTCCTCTGTCCACCTAAACAGAGCACCCTTCTGGGTCAGCCTGGTCATAGGTGCTGCAATAGATGAGAATCCCTCTAAAAGTGACTGTAATACCCCGCCAAACCAAGAAAACTCTGGATCTCTGTAGCTGAGGACGGCCTGGGCCAACTCTGCACTGCTTCAATATTCTTCGGATCCACCTGGATCCCCTCACTCGATACTATATGTCACAAGAATGCCACTGAGTCTATCCAAAACTCACACTTTGAAAATTTTGCATATAACTTCTTTTCTCTCAAGATCTGAAGTGTAGTCCTCAAGTGCTGCTCATGATCCTCCCGACTCTAGGAGTATACCAGAATGTCGTCAATAAACACAATGATGAATGAGTCAAGATAAGGCCGGAACACACTGTGAATCAAGTGCATAAAAGCTGCTGGGGCATTGGTCAGCCCAAAAGACATCACAAGAAACTCATAGTGACCATATCTGGTCCTGAAAGCAGTCTTCGGGATATCCGGCTCCCGAATCTTCAACTGATGATAACCTGAACGTAAGTCAATCTTGGAAAACAGTCTAGCACCATGTAACTAATCAAATAAGTCATCAATACGAGGCAATGGATACATATTCTTCACTGTGACTTTGTTCAACTGGCCATAATCAATACACATCCGCATAGAACCATCCTTCTTCTTCACAAATAAGACAGGAGCACCCCAAGGTGGCACACTAGGCCGAATGAAGCCCTTATCAAGCAATTCTTGTAACTGCTCTTTCAACTCCTTCAATTCAGGAGGAGCCATACGATATGGAGGAATAGAGATGGGCTGAGAGCCCAGCAACAAATCAATGATAAAATCAATATCTCTATCGGGCGGCATGCCCGAAAGATCAGCTGGAAACATATCTGGAAAGTCCCTCACTACTGGAACTGACTCAACTGTAGGGGTATCAATACTGATATCTCTCACATAAGCTAGATACGCGTCAGCGTCATACCCCTTCTCAACCATTCGTTGAGCTTTAAGAAAAGAAATAACTCTGTTGGGAGTATACTCTAAGGTACCTCTCCACTCTAATCACAGTTAACCTAGCATAGTCAGCGTCACGGTTTTAGCGTGACAGTCAAGAATATCATAATGGGGCGACAACCAGTCCATGCCCAAAATAATATCAAAGTCCACCATGTTGAGCAATAATAAATCGGCTCTGGTCTCAAAACCACTAAGAGCAATCAAACACGGCCGATACACGCGGTCCACAACAAGAGAATCTCCCACAAGAGTAGATATATAAAGAGGGGAACTCAAAGAATCTCGAGATACGCCCAAATATGGGGCAAAATAAGAGGACACATAAGAATATGTAGAGCCTGGGTCAAATAGTACCGATGCATCTCTATGACAGACTGGAACAATACATGTAATGACAGAATCAGAAGCAACTACCACTGTACGAGCAGGAAGTGCATAATATCTGGCCTGGCCTCCCCCTCTAGGGCAACCTCTACCTCCCCGACCTCCACCTCGAGCTGGCTGAGCAGGTGGGGTGGCAGCTGGTGCTGTAATCATATCCTGAGGACCCGGTGGAGCACGTTGTGGATAAGAAGTCTGTGGAGGTGCACCTCTCCAAATCCTGGGGCAGTCCTTCACCATATGGCGAGTGTCGCCACATTCAAAACAAGCTCTGGGAGGGCGTGGCTGTTGTGGCTGGCTCGGGCCAGATCTGCTAGACTAGCCTCTAGGAACACCCTGTGTAGAAGGCATACTAGATACTGGCGGTGCATAATTAGGCTCCTGGGGTCTAGAAGGAGCTGGAACACCACTAGCGGCTGGAAGAGCTGAATGAATGGGGCAGCTCATATAACCCCTACCATGGCGAGCTACTGGGACACGAGCACCAGAATAGGAACCAGTCTCTCAAGACCTCTTGGCCTCCCTCTTCTCTCTATCCCGGGCAAGCATGCCCTCTAATCTCCTGGCGATACTCACAACCTGCTGATAAGAAATATCCATCTCCAACTCCCTAGCCATACTAATCCTAATACTGTGGTGGAGTCCCTCAATAAATCGTCGAACCCTATTTCGAACTGTGGCAACCAAGGCTGGTCATAGCATCACGGCGCAGCTGCTCAAACTCCACGCGCCATGAGTCCCTGAGGCTCTGAGGGACATACTCTCTAAAAAACATGTCCGAGAACTGAGTCCATATAAGTGAAGCTGCCTCAGCCGAACTAATCAACTCATAAGCACGCCACCACTGATAGGCTGCTCCTCTAAGCTGGAATATAGTAAAAGAAACCCCGCTCATCTCCGCTATGCCCATAGTATAAAGAATACGATGACACTCCTCCAGAAAACCCTAAGCATCATCTGTAGCCAATCCGCTAAAGGTAAGTGGGTGGTACTTCTTGTACCTCTCAAGTCTGAGCTGCTCCACCTTAGAATCTGCTGCCCTAACCTCGAGCTGAGCTGGAGCTATCGGCTGCATTGGTACAAACTCTGAAACCTGGTCGACCTGAACCAGCTGCTCTGGAGTACCGGCGACGGGAGTCTGTGCTCCTCCCCCGGCCTGAGATGTGGCAGGAGCAAGTGGAATCAATCCAGCCTGAGCTAAGTGCTAAACATGCACAGAAACTAGACTAGAGTCTCCTGGAGGGCTGGTGCAGCAACAGGTATCTCAGGTTTCTGCCCTCCAACTTGAGCTACTGGGGGCTCTTCTGTAGCAGCTCGTGCGGGTGCTCTGGCTGCACCACGTTGATGTCCTCGGCCTCTACCCCGGCCCCGACCTCTCGCGGCTCTAGTAGAGGGCGCGGGTGCCTTGTCATCAGATCCGCTTGTACGTGTCCTCAACATCTGTGAGAGAATAGAATACAGAAGTTTAGAATATTTGAAGTCAACAATTTTTGCAAAACAAGGAATCAAAGTAGTGAAATCTTCCTAACAGTTTCATAGCCTCCCAAAGATAAGTACAGACGTCTCCGTACCAATCCGCGAGACTCTACTAAACTGATTTGTAACTCACGACACCTATGAACCTAGAGCTCTGATACCAACTTGTCACGACCCAAATTTCCCCTCCGTATAACGTCATGATGGCACCTAGTCTCTACGACTAGGTAAGCCTAACATTTGCGGAATAATAAAATGAAAACATAATTTTAACACCTAACTGTTCAAAAATACACAGCAAATCCCAAAATCCGGAACATCGTGAATCACAAACTACAGAAGAAAAAATCTAGTGTCTCTATACATCAGAATCTAACAAGGAAAATACAGAAGATAATGGATATAAGAAAGAGTGGAAGGGGACTCCGAGGTCTGCGGACGCGGCAGATATACCTTGAAGTCTCCAAAGCTGTCCCACTCACTGATAGTGCGGATGATAAGGTGCACCTAGATCTGCACACAAAAAACATGTGCAGAGAGTAGCATGAGTACACCACAATCGGTACCCACTAAGTGTCAATCCATATCTTGGTCGAGTAGTGACGAGGTCAGGTCAGGGCCCTGCGGGAAAATATATAATAAAAACAATATAGAGTGTAATACCACAATAAAATAAAGGCTGGAATTTAACAACAATGAAATCATTGAAGGTAACAGCTCAGTACACAGAAATCACAACAGGGGATCTCTCGAGATACCGTCTCGTAGTCCCAAACATAAATGTGCAGGGGGATCTCCCGGAATACCGTTCCGTAGTCCCAAAGTAAATATGCAGTATAGGGGGATCTCCCAGAATACTGTTCCATAGTCCTAAAGTAAATATGCAGTATATGGGGATCTTCCGAAATACTGTTCTGTAGTCCCAAAGTAAATATGCAGTACATGGGGATCTCCTGAAATACCGTTCCGTAGTCCCAAAGTAAATATGCAAGACAGGGGGATCTCCCGGAATACCGTTCCGTAGTCCCAAAGTAAATATACAGCGCGAATGATAGAAATACAACTACATCACGAAATTCTTACAATTTAGACTAAGTACCAGTCAGGGAAGAAGCAGAAAATTCACTAAGCATGCTGCAAAGAATTCACATAAACAATTAAGACATGTAGACGTGTTGTATTAGACTAAACATGATAGCTACATATATTGGAATAACTCAATTAAGAATAAAAATAGATTAGTACTCATTAAAATGGTATAACTCAAAATAACAGGAAAACATGTTGCTGCTCAGTAAGAAAAATCGGGTTTTACCACAACTAGCCCGTGTACGTACTCGTCACCTCACGTACACGGTGCTCACATATCACAATAGTTCCAAATCTTAAGGGGATTTTCCCCACACAAAGTTAGGCAAGCCACTTACCTCGAACCAAGCTCAATCAATCGGTCACAATGCCTTCCCACTAATATCTGACTCTAAATGGCCCAAATCTAGCCAAAAGCAATTACATATCATAATTACAACAATAATAGACTCTTCTAATTAACGAAATACACATTTTAACAAAAATTCCAAAATTAACTCAAAAATCGCCCGGAATCCGGTAAAAGTCATAAAATACGAAAGCTCGTTCACTCACGAGTCTAACCATATCAAATTTACTGAAAATCCGACCACAAAACCCCTTCAAAACTCGAAATCTTTGTTGAAGAAGTTCTTCCAAATTTTTCCCAATTTCAACCCCAAAAATCCGAAATTAAAGAGGAAATTAATGATAGATTAGTGGAATATAACCATAAAGGAGTTAAGAATCGTTACCCAATCGATATCTCTGAAAATCCCTCAAAATCTCATCCAAATCCGAGCTCCCTATCTCAAGTTTTTGGTAAAATGGAAAAACCTCCGTTTTTGGAAACTTTAACACTGCCCAGCGATTCCTTAATCGCGATCACGGAAATAGCCTCGCGATCGCGAAGAACAACTTTGCTGTCCCAGAAATTACTCTACGCGATCGGATAAAACACCACGCGAATGCGATGCTCTGGCTCCCCTATTCACGCGATCGTGAACATTTGTACGTGTTCGCGATGAGCAAAGCGCGTGGTCCAGCTTTGGTACACTTAAACCTACGCGATCGCCACCCTGTCTCTGCGTTCGCGAAGCACCACCTCACATCACTACACGTTCGCATGTCCATGTCCGCAAACGTGAAGAAAAATTCCATCTTCTGCCCAACTAAGCCTACGCGATCGCGGATCACCCCATGCGATCGCGTATAAGGAAACCAGAACTCACACACCAGAAAACTTCAGCAACCTCCTAAGTCCAAAAATCGATCCGTTGGGCGTCCGAAACTCACCTGAAGCCCCCGGGACCTCGACCAAACATACCAACCAATCATAAAACACCATACAAAGTTAGTCTAGCTCTCAAATCACATCAAACAACGCTAAAATCACAAATCACCCTCCAATTCAAACTTAAAGAACTTGAAACTTCAAAATTCCACAACCGATGCCGAAACCTATCAAATCACGTCCGATTGACCTCAAATTTTGCGCACAAGTCATACTCAATATTACGGACCTACTCCAAGTTTGGGAATCGGAAAATGACCCCGATATCAAAAATTCCACTACCGGCCCAAAACTCCAAAAATTCGACTTTCGCTATTTCAAGCCTAAATGAGCTACGGACCTCAAAAACACAATCCGGATACGCCCCTAAACCCAAAATCATCTAACGGAGCTAACGGAACTGAAGGAATTCCATTTTAGAATCGTCTTCACATAGTTCCGATTACGGTCCAAATCCTAAGGCTTAAGCTCTCATTTAGGGACTAAGTGTCCCAAAATACTCCGAAACTCAAAACCAATCATCCCGGCAAGTCACAATAGCAGAAATAGATATGGGAAAAGCAGTTAATAGAGGTTCAGAGCTCTAACTCTCAAAACGACCGGCTGGGTCATTACAATCATGCATGAGTTATAATGATATAATGTAGGCTTGCTCGACTGGGTTCACTCGGTTGAGCACCAGTCGCGCTCCTCGAGTTCGGGGCGTGACAACTATAGTATTTAGTTTATATTGAAAGGGCCTCATTGGCACTTAAATCCATAGGGAAAAATAAGTCGTTAGTGGTTAGGGGTACTTGGGAGTGGAGTTCGAATCTAGGTTGGGCTGCTCACCCCGGCACAAGAATTGCCCTGGTCCTTGAGTCCCTTGGGAACTTTGAAGTATCGGGGGAGACCCTAAGTAGAACTCCCTCCTTAGCCCTTAATTCACTGACACTTTTGGTTCTTTTGGAGTTTAGTATTTAATGACAACAAAATATTTTCAATGTAAATTATTTGCCATGTATAACTACCACATTAGTATAATATCTCATAGTATTTGAGTATTGATGTTTTAATATATTTTTGTTCCAGTCGTCTGCTTATATATTTCACACATGGTTGAATATGCTGAATATATGGAGCATTTGTCTAATGACTTTCTTTCTCTTTTGGACATGTACATCTACTTGGGCCTGCTGAGTTCCTAAGGAACTCAGGCCCAATCTCAGACTTGTTGCATTTTTCTGGAGAGTCTGACATCAGCCGTAGCCGCATCTCTTTACTGTTGGGCCTGCCTTCTTGAGACCCAATTACCAGAGTCTAGTCCTCTTTGCCTCAATTCCCTTTGTTATTGTCTATTGCTCCTTTAATCTAGTTTACTGCTTCATTACCTTTTATCGGCTGCCTTGTTGCTTTGTCGTATTTTTGTTGTCATGTATTTAACACTCATATATTAGATTACATGCTTTATTTTCATGCTTTAATATCATATGAAACTTAGGCAAGCCCTAAAGAACATAGAACTAAAAGAATTAGTTAAGTAATTAATCCTCATTTCGCTAATAATAATTTGCTCATATCGCTATTATGTTCTCACTCACCTTCCCTTTTCTTAAAAGATTTTGAAGCCCAGAACTTAGTAAAAACAACATCCTCATTTGTTTTGAGAAAGAAATCAGATCTGAATCGCAGGCTTTACTATCAAGAGGCAAATCAGAATTTCACAAAAATGATGAACTGTCGTCTTAAAGGATTTTCAACTAAATGATTTTTCTTTAAATCTTGAAATCAAGGCATATCTTAGGCTCACTTTTACGGACACCTCTTAGAATAACACTTATCCTCTAAATCAAGTGTTTTATAACTCAAACTCTTTTTCGCATGCTTTACAAATATAGACCATTTACATACATATTTTAAAACTCTTTCAACATATCTTTAAACTCCTTTATAAATTCACACTCCTCTTAAGTCTCACATCCCTTTTTATACTCTCCCTTAGATATATAGTAAGTCGTACTCTTTAATAGTAATTAAGCATAGTACAAATAACTGATCCCTTAAAATTAGTCTAAGTCCTATGGAGCTACCTCAGTTAGATTTTAAGGGGTACCTAACACCTTCCCTTTAGAAGAATAAGAACCCTTACCCATAATCTCACCGGTTAGCAGACCAATAAAAATATGACTTAGTAATTAAATAGGTACCCTCGTATACCTTTAAATATTAGGTGGCGACTCTCTTTTAACAACAACAGAGAAACCACAAGTTGAATCTTGTTTTGACTAGTGCAAAATAGGGTGCAACAACATGACGACTCCGCTGGGGAATTCACACGTAGGTTCTGACCTTAGCAGACTTAGACTAATTTGGCATCTAGATTTATTTGTACATTTCTTTAATTGTAGATAAAATTGCAATTATGTGCTTACCTGCTTTATTTGCTCTTTGTGCATATTATCATGCTTATTGTTGCTACACTCATATCTGTTACTGCTTTATATACACTGTCATCACATTTCTTCCTATCGAGTCTTGGCCGTACACTATCACATACAATGGCACGCGAGGGTTGTCTTTTACACCCCTCCAAACCTTCTTTTCAAAGCTCTCTAATTTCAGAGAATGGCTTTGTCAGGTCAACTGACATAACTTCTCGCAACCTTCAGTCCAATTTAAAAGTAGGAAACACTTTACTCTAGTAAAATAGGTCATACTGCATAAACCTTAGGTGAGTCGGTCCTTGGCACCAACGCACAATTAGGAAAGCCACCCTAATGCCAAAGATTTAAGTGTGTGTTTCGAGCTAGTCAAAAGACAAACAAATCTGACAAGACACTTAAAGATCCGAAGCAAACACTTATTAAACACCTTCCTTTTACCCACCTAAAAAATTGTAAAATCAACTAAAACATCCCTAAGATTAGCATGGTAATGGGGGCACCACATAAATTGAAACAGTGGTGGAAGAATATTTGTCGGGAACACGGAGATGAGGTTTGGACGCACCTGGGAGCATTAACTACATTGCTGAATATCCGAGCAGACAGGGTGCTCACTCGCCTATTGATAGAATTTTGGGATCCGACTAAGGTGGTGTTCAAATTCGCCCACTGTGAGTTAGTACCAACATTGGAAGAAGTCATAAGTTTCACGGAGCTGCCGTTCAACGGAAGGAAGCCAATATTGCATGCTACTATGCCCGGTTACCGGTTCTTGGATGCCTTAGGCATGGCCAACATTAGGAGTCTCAGAAGTATCGAGGATGGATGGGTGAGCCTCGACCAGCTGTTCGACATATTTGGGTGCCGTAAAAGCTACGAATGGTATTCAGGAGAGTTTCAATGTGACCAAGCGACGTGAGAGAGTCTCAGGCCTATCACTTTCTCAATGGTACTATTGGGACTATTGGTCTTCCCGCAGTGAAGGGGTCGGATCAACATCAACTTATTACTCGTTTATGTTTTTCAATGATAATAAATAAAGCACAGGTCAAACAATCCCTAACGTTGGCATGTAGTTGCCGCAACATATTTTTACACAGGGAAAACTATATGTTGCACTTTCAAAAGGTATAACAATGTTAACAACAAGAGTTTTGGTCATGATAGAGCAACCAAAGCAACAGAAAAGCACATACACCAAGAACATCGCCTATAAGAGATATTAAGTAAGATACAATAATATAACATATTATTAACTCATATAATATATTATCTATAATTACAAATGCTATATCACTACCTTAACAAATCGAGGTGTTGATGTTTGCAGGTTCAGAAGATGTCCAACATATTTGAATTCACTTATTACATCAATGTAATTAAACTCATTTTTTATTTCAACTGTATGTTGAATTTATTTGGACGTCAATTGTGATTATACATAGTTCATTATTGTTGTATATAGTATTTGTTCTAACAAGATTTACACATGCAACACATGTACATATAAACTAGTAATAAAAATAAATTAGAGATAATGTGAGGATATTTATACAAAGAGTTCGCTTAGAGAATAAAAAAAAAGTAAATATACAACACTTAAAATATTATTAATAAATTTAAATGATTTAAGCATTTCGAGTAATAAGTTTAAAATAAAATAAATATTTATTTCAAGATTAAAAAAAATTACATAACATATCTATATTATATTGAAGTATAGTAGTGGATAATAATATTAAATCTAATGTCGTCGTCAGGCAAGCCAACGGTGATCGATCAACTTAATTACTCATTTTGATTATTTTAAAATCATAATTCATGTTAATCACATAGTATAAAAGCTGGTACTCATGCAAAACCCATGATTTTATTTTCCAATTCATGTATAAAAATATAATTTTCAAGCTGAAATATTAATAATTACATGAACTACAATAATGAACAACCAGTAGGAACCCCCAAAATCCGGTATCACAAGTGCATGAGCATCTACTAAGGAGTACAATAATAATACAACAACCATCTGGAATACAAGTTAGACGGGAAAAACAAATAACTCTGATGGAGACTCTATATGCTGCGAATCGTAACAAGGAAATGCAACTCACCGTAAAATCCCCGCAAAAGCGCGCCTCTGCACTCAGAGGACCACCAAAAACATATATATACCTGAATAATAAGTGCAGCAAGTGTAGCATGAGTACGTAAATCAATGCGTACCCAGTAAGTATCTAGCCTAACCCAAGAGAAGTAGTAACGAGGGGTCGACATCGACACTTACTAGTGGTCCAATAAGACAGATACAGTAGAAGTAAACAGATGTGAGGCACAGTAAATAAAAGAAATAAACAAGTATAAATACATGGTACAATCCTCCTCTCGACAATAAACTCAAGATCTCAATTAGCAGTTACCTCCTCAGCCAGAGTATATGTATATGATAGACCTCACCAGATAGGTCATCACAGTTGAAATCAGGAAAACTCATAGATATACTAGCTTTTTGTCAAATATTACGCATGATTCCATAAGAGTATTTTATAGAAATGCCGAGGCGTACGGCCCGATCCGATCATAATGTGTGCATTGCCAAGGGACGAACGGCACGAACCATAGATACATCTATTATATTGCCGAGGCGAACGGCCTGCTCCCATGAGAGTGTGATACATAATCCTGCCAAGGCGAACGACCCGATCCCATCATATTGTGCGCACTGACAAGGGTCGAACGGCACAAACCATAGATGTATCTATTATATTGCCGAGGCGAACGACCCGATCCCATTAGAATAAGAAGTTTTAACGGGTCCTTGACCCCACTCACGAATAGATGTGTGAGTTATAAATTTTTGAGGGAAACCTTTCAATGAAAACGCATAACGCGGGAGAAATTTGTAAGAGGAGTACAATTATTCCGCGGCTAATCATGAAGCCCGTCAAATCTCTACAATAGCAAGTCTATCACTCTACGCAAGTCTAGTCTCAAGTCGTAATGCGAAATAAAGGAATTAAACAAGCAAAGATAACTCAAATAGTACAACTATAGCATGGGGTGGACCTAAGTTTACCCGGACATAATCATGAATTTAGCTACGTACGGACTCTCGTCAACTCGTGCGTACGTAGCCCCCACAACAAGTAGCACATATCAAATACATCACCTAGGGTAGTTTCTCCCTCATAGAGTTAGACAGAAGACCTACCTCGCTCTAGAGTTCCATAACCGGCTCCAAAGCCTCTCTAACATCTCAAACTGATGCTCGTCGATCCAAAGGTAGTCAAACAATGAGCAAACCAATAAAAATATACTCTAATACCCATAATTAATCAATTTATAACAATTCACAACTCCGCTCGAAAAGTCAATAAAGTAAACCCTCAGGTCCACGTGCCCGGATTCCGAAAATTTTCGAAGATAAACCTTACCCATAACATTACGAACTCAAATATATAATTTATTCCTAATTCCATTTCCAAAATCGTGGTCAAAATCAAAAAATATCAAATTCTAGGTTTTCTTCAAAAGCCCCACAATTTTCCTAAATTTTCCTCTTTAAATCCACATATAAACCATATATTTAGCTTACAATAAGTGAAAAATTACTTACCTTGTGTTGCATGATGAAAACTCCCTAAAATCGCCCAAAATTCGAGCTCCAAAATTTCAAACGTAAATGACGAAATGACCAACTTTTGATCCTTAAGTGTTTTGCATAGTTCGCATCTTGTAACGACCCGGCCGGTCGTTTCGGGAGTTATAGCCCCGTTTTCCCCATTTCTATTTCCTTTATTCTCTTAAGCTATATTATGATATACCGGGTTAGTTTGTTCGGGTCCGGAGTGGTTTCGGAGTAGAATGACACACTTAGTCTCTTCTTTAGAACCTTAAGTTGGAAAAGTCAACCGGATATTGACCTATATGTAAACAACCTCGAATTTAAATTCTGATGGTTCTATTAGCTCCGTTGGGTGATTTTGGACTTAGGAGTGCGTCCGGAATGTGATTTGGAGGTCCGTGGTAGAATTAGGCTTGAATTGGCGAAATTGAAAATTTGGCGATTTCGGTCGGCAGTGGAAAATTTGATATCGGGGTCGGAATGGAATTTCAGAAGTTGTAGTAGGTTCGTAGTGTCAATTGTGACGTGTGTGCAAAATTTGAGGTCATTCGGACGTGGTTTGGTTGGTTTCGGCATTGGTAGCCGAATTTGGAAATTTAGAAGTTCTTAGGCTTGAATCCGAGGGTAATTTGGTGTTTGGATGTTGTTTTGAGTGATTCGAAGGTTCGACTAAGTTTGTATGTTGATATATAACTTGTTGGTATTTTTGGTTGAGGTCTCGAGGGCCTCGGGGTGATTCCGGATGGTTAAAAGATTTGTCGAAGTTGGAAGATGCAGTTGAAGCTGCTGCTTCTGCTATTTCCACACCTGCGGAAGGATGAGTTGCAGGTGCGAGGTCGTTCGTGCGCAAAAGGGGGTTCGCAGGTGTGGGCAATGCTGGGCTAGGCAGGATGCGCATGTGCGAGAAGGCTATCGCATCTGCGAGACCACAGGTGCGAGACCTAGGGCGCAGATGCTGAAGGAAGGAAGAAGGCTGGCTTCGCAGATGTGGCGCGCCACGCGCAGGTGCGACGGGTTTGCCGCAGATGCGGAGTCTGGGTGGATAAGTGAGTTGCGCAGGTGCGGTCGTGCGGGTGCGAGTAAAAGGCCGCATGTGCGAGAAGCCTCGGCAGATGGTACATATTGCACACTTCGCGAATTTTGGTGCATTCTTTACCTTTTCTATTCGATTTTGGAGCTTTTGGGAGAGATTTGAAGAGGGAATCAAGGGGGTTTTCATTGAGGTAAGTTACCTGAGCCCTAATACTCGTATATATAGTGATTTCCCGTTGTTTAAACATGTAATTAGTGAAAATGAGGGTTTAGGGCTTGGGATTTTTGGAGGAGTAATTTAAGGATTTGAAGGACCAACGATGTCGGATTTTTATGAATTTGATATGGTTAGACTCGTGAGTGAATGGGCTATCTAGTTTTATAAATTTTGTTAGATTTTGAGACGTGGGCCCGGGGGGGCGGGTTTGAGCAAATTTCGGGTGTTGGTCTAATTTTGTAACTTTTCTTGTGGAATTCATTCCATTAGCGCGTATTGATGGTATTGTACTGATTATGAATAGATTTGAAGCATTTGGACGCTGAGTCCAGAGGCAAGAGCATTGCGGGGTAGAGATTTGACCGGTTTGAAGTAAGTAACGATTGTAAATCTAGTCCTGAAGGTATGAAACCCCGAATTTTGTATCATTCTACTATTTTTTAGTGACGCACATGCTAGGTGACGGGCGTGTGGGCGTGCACTGTTGGGGATTGCGACTTGGTCCGTCCCGTAGCAACTGTAAAGTTGTATAGTTTGTTGAAACTATATGATACTTATGTGTTTTAGAAAGAAATTCTGTAAATTGGGCTGAATGCTATGTTTGGGCCTTGTGCCAGTGCTGTTTGGACCCTTAGGGGCATTTTCTTACTATACTCTCACTGTTTTCGATTGAAAATCTATGTTCAGTCATGATTATACTTGTTTGTTGCATAACTCAGTTTTATTACTCTATTTTGATGCATATAAATGTTATTTTGGGTCGAATGCCCTGTTTTACTGAAATGACTGAGTGGCTTGAGAGGTTTATGACTGAGTGAGGCCGAGGGCCTGATTTGTGAGGATATTTATGGGATTGGGCTGCACGCCGCAGCATGTTTGATATAGGCCGAGGGCCTGAGTGATTTATGCCATGATTTGGCTTGATATAGCGCTTGGGCTGAAGAAGCCCCTTCGGAGTCTGTACACACCCCCAGTGAGCGCAGGTACCTACTGAGTGCGAGTGCCGAGTGCTGAGTGACTGGGAGGCATGAGTGATTGTGAGGTATGCCCGAGTGGCAATAGTGATTGTGAGGTATGCCCGAGTTGCAAGAGTGACTGTGAGGTTTTGCCCGAGGGGCTGTTTATGATTTCATCATTTTTGCTCACCTTTGCATTAAGCCTTTGTTTGAAAAACCGTTGAAAAATATCTTTAAATGATTTTTACTGGAACCGGGTTTAAACGAGAGGATTTGATTCAAACACTGATTTTTAACGCATGTTGTACTTTACTAAATTTTTGTGATATGAACTTGATATACTTTATTGCTCGTCACTACTGTTCAGTCTTTATTTATTATTGTTACTTACTGAGTTGGCGTACTCACGTTACTCCCTACATCTTGTGTGTAGATCCAGGTGTAGCTGGACACCGTAGCGGTTGTTGATTATTCTGGTTGAAGATTTCTGTTTCTCGGGGATAGCAAGGTAGCTGCTTGGCAACCGCAGCCCCTGCTCTTCTCCCTCTTATCTTCCTTTAGTTGTATTTAGCTATTTTCGAGGCTGAGTTAGCCTTGGTATTGTTAGACAGATTGTAGTAGATGCTCATGACTAGTGACACCCTGATGTCGGGCTTTTCTTTTCTGCACTTTTGTTTTCTTTGATTTAAACTCCTTAATGAAGGTTTTATGTTAAATAGCATTGAAATTGTATTTGAAATGAAAATATCAGTTTGTTTGGAAATGAGTCGGCTTGCCTAGTTCCACTATAGGTGCCATCATGACAGGTTAGGTTTTTGGGTCATGACAGATTGGTATCAGAGCCTAGGTTACATAGGTCTTACGAGTCATGAGCGAAGATCGGTACAGAGACGTCTGTACTTATCTTCGAGATGCTACAGAACCTTTAGGAAGATTCCACATTCTTGAATTCTTGTCATGTGAATCTGTTGATTCTAGTAACTAAACATCTGTTGTTTCATTCTCTCACAGATGGTGAGCACTCGTACTACCGGTCAGGAGGGCCAGCCACCAATACTACCAGCCAGGGCCGCGAGAGGCCGAGGCCGCGGTAGAGGCTGTGGTAGGGGCAGAGGTGCAGCCCGTACCGCAATTGGAGCAGTACCTATAGATCTACCAGTTGTCCCAGATCAGGACCAGATTCCAGTTGTTGATGCACCAACTCAGGCACCACATGTGCCTATTGTGATTCCAGGCCTTCAGGAGGCCCTAACTCAGATTCTGACAGCGTGTACTGGCCTTCCTCAGGCGATCTCTATCTCGACGGCCGTAGCCACTTCTCAGGCCGAGGGGGCACTCAGACTCCCGTTGCTCGCACACCCGAGCAGGTTGTTCAGGACCTTCAGACACTGGAGGCACCACCAGCCCAGCCGGTTACAGTTGCTCAGGATTATGTGGTTCCTGCTATGCCTGAGGATGATCAGCGTAGGTTGGAAAGGTTTGGGAGACTCCAGCCACCACCTTTCAGTGGCACAGAGAGAGAGGATGCTTGGGACTTCTTGGACAGATGTCAGAGGATACTCCATATTGCTGGTATTTTTGAGATATGTGGGGTCTCATTTACTACTTTTTAGTTTTCCGGAGCTGCACTCAGATGGTGGGAGACTTACGAGAGGCGTAGGCCTGTTGGCGCAGCACCCCTTACTTGAAAGCAGTTCTCCGTGGTCTTTTTGGAGAAGTTCGTGCCTCGATCCCGCAGAAAGGAGCTGCGCAGACAGTTTGAGCGGCTTTGCTAGGGTGATATGTCTGTGACACAGTATGAGATACGGTTCTCTGATTTGGCCCGTCATGCTATCTGGTTGTTTCCCACAAACATGGAGAGGATCATGAGGTTTATTGATGGTCTCACTTATCATCTACAGTTGCTTATGACCAGAGAGAGGGTTTCGGGTGCTACTTTTGATGAGGTTGTCGACATTGCTTGGCAGATTGAGATGGTTCGCGGTTAGGAGAGGGTTGGGAGGGAGGCCAAGAGGCCTCGTGGTCAGGGTGGATTCAGCGGTGCTCCTTTTGGGGGTCATTTCCAGCATGGTAGAGGTCGTCATTTCAGACAGGCTCAGTCAGCTCGGCCATTTCACCATGGTGCATCATCTGGCCATGGTTCTCACAGTTCCTATCAGGGCCACTCATCACTTAGTGCCCTTCCAGATCAGAGTTCATCCTGTGCTCCACCTATTCAGGTCTCTTCCATGCCAGGTTCTTCTACCAGTTATCCCGATGCTAGGGGTTCCCTTCAGTTTCCGCCACCAGCACCAGGGAGTTGTTTTGAGTGTAGGGAGTTTAGGCACATGTGGAGGCATTGTCCTCGTCGTCATGGAGGTCTATCTTAGCAGAGGAGTCAGCCTCCGACTTCAGCACCAGTTACTTCACCACTCGCCCAGTCAACTTGGGGAGGAGGTCAATCAGCTAGGGGTCGCCCTAGAGGGGGAGGCAGATCAGGAGGTGGCCAGGCCCATTTTTATGCTCTCCCTGCCAAACCAGATGCTATTTATTCAGATGCTGTGATTACAGGTATTGTCTCAATTTGCCACAGAGATGCCTCAGTATTATTTGACCCTGGTTCCACGTATTCATATGTTTCCTCATATTTCGCCCATTTTCTGTATATGCCCCGTGAGTCTTTAGTTTTATCTGTACATGTATCTACTCTTGTGGGCGATACTATTATTGTGGACCGCGTATATTGGTCATGTGTGGTGACTATTGGGGGTCTGGAGACCCGTGTGTATCTATTGTTGCTCAGTATGGTTGACTTTGATATGATATTGGGCATGGATTGGTTATCTCCATGTTATGTTGTTCTAGATTGTCACGCAAAGACTGTGACGTTGGCTATGCCGAGATTTTCGAGGGTTGAGTGGAGAGGTTCTGTAGATTATGTACCAAGGGGTGATTTCATATTTGAAAGCTCAGCATATGGTTGAGAAGGGTTGCCTGTCTTATTTGCCTTTTGTGAGGGATGTTGGTGCAGAGACTCCTGCCATTGATTCTGTTCAGGTGGTACCTGATTTTCCGGATGTGTTTCCTGCAGACCTGCCGGGCATGCCGCCTGACAGGGATATTGACTTTGGTATTGATTTGGTGCTGGGCACTCAGCCCATTTCTATTCCGCCGTATCGTATGGCACCGGCGGAGTTGAAGGAATTGAAAGAACAGCTTCAGGAACTCCTTGATAAGGGGTTTATTCAGCCTAGTGTATCACCTTGGGGTGCACCGGTTCTATTTGTGAAGAAGAAAGATGGTTCCATAAGAATGTGTATTGATTACAGACAGTTGAACAAGGTCACAGTCAAGAATAAGTATCCTTTACCTCGTATTGATGATTTATTCAACCAGCTTCAGGGAGCGAGGGTGTTCTCCAAGATTGATTTGAGGTCCGGTTATCACCAGCTGAAGATTCGGGATTCAGATATTCTTAAGACAGCTTTCAAGACCCGATATGGCCATTATGAGTTCTTGGTGATGTCTTTTGGGCTGACCAATGCCCTAGGAGCGTTCATGCATTTGATGAACAATGTATTCCAGCCCTATTTGGACTCATTTGTCGTTGTATTCATTGATGACATCCTGGTGTACTCTCGTAGCCAGGAGGAGCACACTCAGCATTTGAGGATTGTATTACAGAGATTGAAGAAGGAGAAGTTGTATGCAAAGTTCTCCAAGTGTGAGTTTTGGCTCAGTTCAGTAGCATTCTTGGGACACCTGGTGTCCAGTGAGAGTATTCAGGTGGATCTGAAGAAGATAGAGGCGGTGCAGAGTTGGCCTAGACCGTCCTCAGCCCCGGAGATTAGGAGCTTCCTTGGTTTGGCGAGCTATTACCGTCGCTTTGTGGAGGGATTTTCATTTATTGCATCGCCCTTGACCAAATTGACCCAAAAGGGTGCTCCATTCAGGTGGTCGGATGAGTGTGAGGAGAGTTTTGAGAAGCTCAAGACTGCCTTGACCACAGCTCCAGTGTTAGTTCTGCCATCATCTTCAGGTTCTTATACCGTGTATTGTGATGCCTCGAGGATAGGCATTGGTTGTGTTTTGATGCAGGAGGGTAAGGTGATTGCCTACGCCTTGCGCCAGTTGAAGACCCATGAGAAGAACTATCCTGTCCATGATCTTGAGTTAGCAGCCATTGTTCACGCCTTGAAGATTTGGCGCCATTATTTGTATAGGGTTCATTATGAGATCTATACTGATCATCGGAGTCTGCAGTATCTATTAAAGTAGAAGGATCTTAATTTGTGTCAGCGGAGATGGTTGGAGCTTTTTAAGGATTATGATATCACTATTTTGTACCATCCGGGGAAGGCCAATGTGGTGGCCGATGCTTTGAGTCGCCGAGTGGAGAGTTTGGGGAGTTTAGCATACCTTCCAGCAATAGAGAGACCTTAGGCATTGGATGTTCAGGCCTTAGCGGGCTAGCTTGTGAGATTGGATATTTCGGAGCCTAGTCGGGTATTGGCTTGTGTGGTCTCCAGGTCTTCTCTTTATGACCGTGTCAGGGAGCGTCAGTATGATGACCCCCACTTACTCGTTCTTCAGGATAGGGTTCGGAGAGGTGATGCTAGGGATGTGACTATTGGTAGTGACGGTGTGTTGAGGATGCAGGGCCAGATATGTGTGCCTAATGTAGATGGGCTTCGGGAGTTGATTCTTGAGGAAGCCCATAGTTCACGGTATTCCATCCATCCGGGTGCCGCGAAGATGTACCAGGATTTAAGACAGCACTATTGGTAGAGGCGGATGAAGAAGGATATAGTTGGGTTTGTAGCTCGGTGTCTCAACTATCAGCAGGTTAAGTATGAGCATCAGAGACCGGGTGGCTTGCTTCAGAGATTAGACATTCCGAAGTGGAAGTGGGAGCGGATCACCATGGACTTTGTAGTTGGGCTCCCACGGACTTCGAGGAAATTCGATGCTATTGGGGTTATTGTGGATCGGCTAACCAAGTCTGCGCACTTCATTCCAGTTGGTACTACTTACGCTTCAGAGCGGTTGGCTGAGATTTACATTTGAGAGATTGTTCGCCTGAATGGTATCCCAGTTTCCTTCATTTCAGATAAGGGTACTCAGTTCACATCGCAGTTTTGGAGGGCCGTGCAGCGAGAGTTGGGTACCCAGGTTGAGTTGAGCACAGCTTTTCACCCTCAGACGGACGGGCAGTCCGAGCGCACTATTCAGATATTGGAGGATATGTTGCGCGCTTGTGTTATTGACTTTGGGGGTTCATGGGACCAGTTTCTGCTACTCGCGGAGTTTGCATATAACAACAGTTATCAGTCAAGTATTCAGATGGCTCCGTACAAGGCTTTATATAGGAGGAGGTGTAGATCTCCGATGGGATAGTTTGAGCTAGGTTAGGCTAGGCTCTTAGGTACAGACTTGGTCCAGGATGCATTAGATAAGGTGAAATTGATTCAGGAACGGCTTCGCACGGCGTAGTCTAGGCAGAAGAACTACGCGGATAGGAAGGTCCGTGATGTGTCTTTTATGGTTGGGGAGAAGGTTTTGCTGAAGGTATCACCCATGAAGGGTGTTATGAGGTTTGGGAAGAGGGGAAAGTTGAGCCCCTGGTTCATTGGGCCTTTTGAGGTGCTTCAGAGGATAGGGGAGGTGGCTTATAAGCTTGCCTTGCCACCCAGCTTGTCGAGTGTGCACCCAGTGTTTCATGTTTCTATGCTCTGAAAGTATATCGAAGATCCGTCCCATGTTTTGGACTTCAGCATGATTCAACTGGAGGGTGATATGACTTATAATGTAGAGCCAGTGGCTATTGTGGATCGGCAGGTTTAAAGGTTGAGGTCAAAGGATATAGCTTCAGTAAAGGTGCAGTGGAGAGGTCAGCCTGTGGAGGAGGCCACCTGGGAGACCGAGCGGGAGATGCAGAGCAGATATTCACGCCTATTCGAGACTCCAGGTATGTTTCTAGACCCGTTCGAGGACGAACGGTTGTTTAAGAGGGGGAGGATGTAACGACTCGGCCGGTCGTTTCGGGAGTTATAGCCCCGTTTTTCCCATTTCTATTTCCTTTATGCTCTTAAGCTATATTATGATATACCGAGTTAGTTGGTTCGGGTCTGGAGTGGTTTCGGAGTGGAATGAGACACTTAGTCTCTTATTTAGAACCTTAAGTTGGAAAAGTCAACCGGATGTTGACCTATGTGTAAACGACCTCGGATTTAAATTCGGATGGTTCTATTAGCTCAGTTAGGTGATTTTGGACTTAGGAGTGTGTCTGGAATGTGATTTGGAGGTCCGTGCTAGAATTAGGCTTGAATTGGCAAAATTGGAAATTTGGCGATTTCGGTCGGCAGTGGAAAATTTGATATCGAGGTCAGAATGGAATTTCGAAAGTTGGAGTAGGTTCGTAGTGTCATTTGTGACGTGTGTGCAAAATTTGAGGTTATTCGGACGTGGTTTGGTTGGTTTCGGCATCGGTTGCCGAATTTGGAAATTTAGAAGTTCTTAGGCTTGAATCCGAGGGTAATTTGATGTTTGGATGTTGTTTTGAGTGATTCAAAGGTTCGACTAAGTTTGTATATTGATATATAACTTGTTGGTTTTTTTGGTTGAGGTCCCGAGGGCCTCGGGGTGATTCCGGGTGGTTAGCGGATTTGTCGAAGTTGGAATTTGCAGGTGAAGTTGCTGCTTCTGCTATTTCCGCACCTGCGTAAGGATGAGTCGTAGGTGCGCAAAAGGGGGTTCGTAGGTGCGGGCAATGCTGGATACGCAGGTGCGAGAAGGCTATCGCATCTGTGAGCCCGCAGGTGCGAGACCTGGGGTGCAGATGCGGAAGGAAGGAAGAAGGCTGGCTTCGCAGATGCGGCACGCCACGCGCGGGTACGTAAGCGCAGGTGCGACGGGTTTGCCGCAGATGCGGAGTCTGGGCGGATAAGTGAGTTGCACAGGTGCGGCTCCTTGGACCGCAGGTGCGGTCGCGCGGGTGCGAGTAAAAGGCTGCAGGTGCGAGAAGCCTGGGCAGATGGTATATATTGCACACTTCGCGAATTTTGGTGCATTCTTCACCATTTCTATTTGGTTTTGGAGCTTTTGGGAGAGATTTGAAGAGGGAATAAAGGGGGTTTTCATTGAGATAAGTTACTTGAGCCCTAATAGTCGTATATATGGTGATTTCCCGTTGTTTAAACATGTAATTAGTGAAAATGAGGGGTTAGGGCTTGGGATTTTTGGAGGAGTAATTTAAGGATTTGAAGGATCAAACGATGTCGGATTTTTATGAATTTGGTATGGTTATACTCGTGAGTGAATGGGATATCTAGTTTTGTAAATTTTGTCGGATTTCGAGAAGTGGGCCCGGGGGCCGGGTTTGAGCCAATTTTGGGTTTTGGTCTAATTTTGTAACTTTTCTTGTGGAATTCATTCCATTAGCGCGTATTGATAGTATTGTACTGATTATGAATAGATTCAGAGCATTTGGAGGCTGAGTCCAGAAGCAAGAGCATTGCGGGGTAGAGATTTGACCGGTTTGAGGTAAGTAACGATTGTAAATCTAGTCCTGAGGGTATGAAACCCCGGATTTTGTATCATTCTACTATTTTTTAGTGACGCACATGCTAGGTGACGGGCGTGTGGGCGTGCACTGTTGGGGATTGCGACTTGGTCCGTCCCGTAGCAACTGTAAAGTTGTATATTTTGTTGAAACTATATGATACTTATGTGTTTTAGAAAGAGATTCTGTAAATTGGGTTGAATGCCATGTTTGGGCCTTGTGTCAGTGCTGTTTGGACCCTTAGGGGCCTTTTCTTACTATCCTCTCACTGTTTTCGATTGAAAATCTATGTTCAGTCATGATTATACTTGTTTGCTGCATAACTCAGTTTTATGACTCTATTTTGATGCATATAAATGTTGTTTTGTGTTGAATGCCCTATTTTACTGAAATGCCCGAGTGGCTTGAGAGGTTTATGACTGAATGAGGCCGAGGGCCTGATTTGTGAGGATATTTATGGGATCGGGCTGCACGCCGCAACATGTTTGATATAGGCTGGGGGCCTGAGTGATTTATGTCATGATTTGGCTTGATATAGTGCTTGGGCTGAAGGAGCCCCTCCGGAGTCTGTACACACCCCCAGTGAGCACAGGTACCTACTGAGTGCGAGTGCCGAGTGCTGAGTGACTGGGAGGCATGAGTGATTGTGAGGTATGCCCGAGTGGCAAGAGTGATTGTAAGCTATGCCCGAGTTGCACGAGTGACTATGAGGTTTTGCCCGAGGGACTGTTTATGATTTCATCATTTTTGCTCACCTTTACATTAAGCCTTTGTTTGAAAAACCATTGAAAAATATCTTTAAATGATTTTTACTGGAACCGGGTTTAAACGAGAGGATTTGATTCAAACACTGATTTTTAACGCATGCTGTACTTTACTGAATTTTTGTGATATGAACTTGATATACTTTATTGCTCGTCACTACTGTTCAGTCTTTATTTATTGTTGTTACTTACTGAGTTGGCGTACTCACGTTACTCCCTGCACCTTGTGTGCAGATCCAGGTGTAGCTGGATACGGTAGCGGTTATTGATTATTCTGGTTGAAGATTTCTGTTTCTAGGGGATAGCAAGGTAGCTGCTTGGCGACCGCAGCCCCTCCTCTTCTCCCTCTTATCTTCCTTTAGTTGTATTTAGCTATTTTCCAGGCTGAGTTAGCCTTGACATTGTTAGATAGATTGTAGTAGATGCTCATGACTAGTGACACCTCGATATCGGGCTTTTCTTTTCCGCACTTTTGTTTTCTTTTATTTGAACTCCTTAATGAAGGTTTTATGTTAAATAGCATCGAAATTATCTTTGAAATGAAAATATCGGTTTGTTTGGAAATGAGTCGCCTTGCCTAGTTCTATGATAGGCGCCATCACGATAGGTTAGATTTTTGGGTCGTAACCATCTGTGTGGACAGAATCGCCGCATCAGCATCCTTGCTTTTGCGAGCCAAAACTCGCTTCTGCGAACATCCCTCACCTGGGCCATTTCCGCTTCTGCGTGCTGGAAATGCGCCTCTGCGCACAAGCTGTCGCGTCTGCGGCCTTCTCCATCAGCCCAACTTCCGCTTCTACGTGTCTTTCCTCCGCATCTGCGATCACGAAGGTTTTAAAAATGCTTCGCACTCGCGACCTCTACCCAGTCCCTATCCAGCCGCTTCTGCTATCAGTCCCTCGCTTCTGCGTGGTCGCTTTTGCGATCAGGCTTCTGCAGAAGCGATCGCACTAGCAACAGAAAAATTCCAGCATCTCCTTTATTCCAAAAATCGATCTGTTAATCATCCAGAATCTCCCCCGAGGCCCTCGGGACCTTAACCAAATATACCAACACGTCCCAAAATGCGATATGAACTTAGTCGAGACTTCAAACCATGTCAAGCAACGTTGAAATTATGAATCGCTTCTCGAATCGAACTTATAAATTTTCAAATTTCCAAATTTTATATCTTGTGCCTAAACGTAACAAATCAATCTGGAATGACTTCAAATTTCGCACACGAGTTATAAATGACATAACGAAACTATTCCAAGGCTCGGGACCCCAAACGGACATCGATAACACCAAAGTCCACCTCAAACCAAACTTAGGAAATTCTAAAACCTTCAAAATGCCACTTTCCATAATAAGCGCCAAAATGCTCCCGGGCGACCCGATACTCAACCCGAACATACGCCTAAGTCCGAAATCATCATACGAACCTATTAGAACCTTCAAACCACGATTCTGAGATTGTTTACTCAAAAGTCAAACCATAGTCAATTCTTCCAACTTAAAGCTTCTAAAATTAGAATTTTCCATCCGAATCAACTATGAACTTCCCGAAATTAAATTCCGACCACACGTACAAGTCGTAAAACATGAAGTGAAGCTACTCAAGGCCTCAAACCATCGAACGACGCGCTATAGCTCAAAACAATCGATCGGGTCATTACATTCTCTCCCACTTAAACATACGTTCGTCCTCGAACGTGCCAAGAACTATTCCGGAGTTGTCCAAAATCACTGTTTAACACCTCGTGCCACTACAACCCATGTGAGCACATTAGGTCGAGCCAAACTGAAGATCTTTCCTGCTACCTTAGTCCACAAGCCTTGGAATCACACCCCAACATCAGAAATTTTCCACGAGACTCGATTCCAACATACGAACACTGCATCAATCATCGGACATTGTACCCAACATGACCATGCTCCTCCGCTGAAATCACACCATGTACCACATAAGTTGCTTGACCATAATAACATCCTCCGACCACAATAGCTGCAATTTTACGAACCTGGTGGTCGCAATACACCTCATAACACATCTAAGACCTTATCCAACTCTCGCAATACTGGCACGACGGAAGAGATGTGTAGAAACTCATAACCACCTGCCGAACCAACAAATCATGGAGTCTCTCCTCCTGACAAGAACCATTACCTTATTTTGAACTGAATAACGATATTTGCTCTTTAATATACTTTACACAAATCTGATCGCACTGATTCCAGTTCCAATAACCTCGTCTCACCCAATACAAGCTGCCCAGGCAATAAGCCACCTCAAACATTGCCCAAGATTTAATATGACGTCATCAATGCACCAATAAGCTACAACTCAAATATGATACATAAGGAAAAACGAACTCTGGAAATGAATTACCCAGCCCGCGTAACGAATAAAATGGTCGAACAGACGCTATGAACCCTTCTTAGAGAATGGGAAACAAAAATACACAGAAATAAGTATATGGGACCGTACTCAACATCTCACTGTTGTGGCGTGCAACCCGATCCACACATGATACTATTGCGGCGTGCAATCTGATCCAAACAACATACCCATGGTGGCGTGCCACCTGATCCACACATAACAATAAATAAGGAAATACCCATCAAGCCATAACGCTTATACCTACGAAATACCGAATATCATCCACAAGCACGCCAAGTGCAAAAATACAACTCTGGGGAGACGGATAGCGCAATACGCTTCAAAACCCAAGCACAACTAAGGTGCGATAAATGACCTACATCTCGAGAGTCATCCTGCTCATATGACACCACAAGATACACGGGACCACAACATGCAAATAATCAAGTCGTCTCAATCTGGAACAAACTCCCACAGTTCACAACCAAAGGAATAGAGTGCCTTCCAGGCATAAACTCTCACATTAACGATAGTACCATAATCTCCAGGCTTGGTTTCAATCTTTAACAATCAAGTGACTAACATGTCACACTTATACATATTTCCCCGTGGGATACACTCCCATGACCTTCCGCACCAGGTAGCAAGGTCTACATTTCCAAACCACCAACAATACTAATGTTGTAAAGCAAATCAAAAATCTGCAAATCAATACACAAAGCCTCTTACACAGGACACCGTTCTCAGGTGACTAGAGAAAATACCAGCTTACTCCGAACATCTAAATTCTTTCCTGCTCATCCAAGCTCGTGACATTCTTGTCAACATCGAACCGTAATCCTTGATCCTCAACTTCCAATTCCCATGCCGCTCACTATGCCTATCATGCCGCTATGCAAGAGTACAAGAATCTCATCATAACTCCTGAACCACCAATAGGATAAATACCTCATCATCTAGAACTCTTTCACTCAACACATTTCAGAGGAACGATGGCAACACACAACCGAATTCCCATAACCGCAGAAAATACAAACCTCAAGTTGTGGTCTAAACCACCATAACTCTTCCGGGATCCATATACATATACCAGGCCACTAAAATCAAATACTTCTAAATCAATCAAATTACGGTGGTTGTCAAGCCCGCACGTACAACCACGAATCACCTGTATAACTTAACATGCCAAAGGAACTGATCATTGCCACAATCACGGTGATTAAAATCATTACTAACCGACCCCAACTTCTTCCAATTTACTCTTGACTTGCCTTAGAAATAATAATAACTCCATTCAAAAACATAACAAACTCAATCAACACTCATCCCGTGTGACCCGAATCACAAGACCACATCGTCTCAATACCCATGAACTATCTCATACCCTCCTCATGCGCACAACAGCATCTCCAACTGGTACACCCGTTCTGAAAGATCTTCTATGAATCTGAAGTAGTTCCTCCCATTTCTCCAATATTGCCCTGCATATCCGATGATAACTTAGAAAGTTTCCGAGTATTCCTCACACTCTGCTAAAAAATCCTAGTCTTCCGTCATATAACTAACCCCAAAATCCTTAGACGCTTCATCTTAAATTCTTGAACTCACTAGGACCGTTGTTGGGAGTTACCCACTCTAACCTGGTCCCGAATATAACCAAACTCCAATGCTCTGCTAGCACATGGACACCCTCTCAAAGAAGTAGCCGGCTGAATTCTCTTCCTTGTACATCACATCCATAAGAAGCATAAACTCTGAGTCATCCCAAAATATGAACATGAACCGATAAGGCAAAATATAGCACACATTTAACAAATTCTTTGCTCGAATTATCCCAGATGTTTTCTTTTTCTTAGTTATAATTGATCCATCAATGCACCGATAATCAGAAACCGCACAAGCAGACAACCACGCGATCCAATCATAGATGGTGGGCTCCCCCACTTAGCTTTAAGCTACAATCACATAAATCTAGAACCCACAAAGATTTCTCCTACTCAATTACCGTGATATCGCATCGCTAACCCGCCAAATTTCTCGAAATCTCTTGTTAAACTCTTCATAAAGCATCCTCAATCATCATCCATAATTGACTATCCGACCTCCCACTGGGTAGTAAGTAGAACTCTACGTAGAAAATTCATCAAAATCGTGCAACCGCTAACCTGCTCACAGGAGATAACCTACCTGTGGAATTCAATACCGACATCTTCCAACGGCGCTGCATTGGGTATAACCACCACAAAATCAGTAAACCCTCCTGAGCCCGTGCTCGTCCACCAGCTGTAAAATTATGTTTATTCCCCATTGACATCAATTGAAAGTCCGACATTACGTTCCAAACTCATAGTCATGTGGCATCCGAAATGATAATCGAGTTTTCACACCCCTCATCATTTCAAGCAAACTCCTTTCTGCCATATTCAATCTCCCTCGGTACAGTAGCCACCTGTAACACCCCGAAAAAAAAAATTCAAAGTACTTAAGTGTAAGGCCTGGTAAAATTTACAAAGAAAATAATGTTTTATGGTGCCGAACTAGGCTTACGTGTTTGAGGGTTATAGAAATTATTCGCACGCGAGCAAGCTCGTCGCGGCTCAGACTTTTTGGGTTGAACAATGCACGAGAATGAAAAGGAAACTTTTTGGAAGAAAAATGTAATTCTGCGGTCCATTATGCGACCGCAGATTCACTCTGCGGGCCGCATAATGGCCGCAGAAGTGAGCAGGAGAAGGGCCAGTCCGGGAAAATTATGCGGTCGATTATGCGACCGCATAACTGTTTTGCGGTGCATTATGCGATCGCATAACAGTTATGCGGACCGCATAGTGATCGCATACACAAACAGATTTTGGCCAACTTTGGACACCAATATGCGACCGATATGCGGTCAGCATAACCATTATGCGATCGCATATGCGACCGTAGAACCTATTCCGGAGCTTCATTTTTGGGTTTTTAAAACCCGACCCTACTTCGTTAAATACACATTTTGGACCATTTTTGAGAGATAATCTGACATTTTAGAGTGAGAGAGGGTGTCCTAGAGTGAAAAGGTGTTCTCCAATCATTGTTCTTCAATTCTTGCCCAAGTTTTGGAAGATTGAGAAGGGAAACTCACTAGGTCTTCATCCCAGAGGTAAGATTCTACACCCTAACCCTCAATTTTGAATTTTGTGTAGAAATGGATAATAAGCAAGATAATTTCTGGGCAAGAGGGTTGGTTATTGCACATGCATGTGTTATCAAGGGGTGTAGAAAGATTGTTGAGCTAAAAATGGTAAAGGTTGGGTTGTGGGATGATGGAATCCTCCATAAAAGGATATTGAAACCTTAATGTACATCTAGTGTTTGATAAAATGCTCAAATGAGCTAGAACCATGATCATCTTCCTAATTTTGGTTTAATTTGTTATATTTCTAAAACAGATTGAAGTTGCTAAGAATTTCGGAACATTTAGAGTGTAAGGAAGCTCAAGTGAGGTATGTTGGCTAAACTCTTCTTTAAGAGTTGGAATTCTCATTATCCTTGTGAGTTCCGAGATGTTGATTATAAATCGAGTATTCCGATCAAAGTTTTGTGATGAAGATATATGTTCAATTTGTATTTCAAATGCTCTTATTATATTGCATTATAAATTGAGGATGTGTCCCAAACTATGGATTACGTATCCACATGTTATAATTTCTAGTCGTGATTTATGTGAAAGGTATTATGCCAAGTTGTGTAGAGATTGTGATTATGATACACCTCCACCCACATACATTGGGGTGAGGCGTTATGACCGCTTTGTGTGGGGATTATGGTATAGAGATTGTGATTATGATACACCTCCACCCACATATATATTGGGGTGAGGCGGCATGACCGCTTTGTGTAGGGATTATGATATTGAGGGACTGCACCTCCACCCGTTTACATTGGGGTGAGGCGGTACGACCGCTTTGTGTATAGTTTTGGTATTGTTGTGGCACCACCACCCGTATACATTCGGGTGAGGCAGCATAGCCGCTTTGTGTAAGTTCTTAGTACTGTAGTTATATATCCACCCGCATACATTGGGGTAAGGCGGCAGGGCCGCTTGATTAGAGTTGTGGTATTGTACGTACACCTCCATGTGCATACATCGGGTGAGGCGGCGGGGCTGCTTTGTGTGAAGATGGTTACATAAGATCTCATCTTAAATTCTATAAATGTTGTTCATAGCTTTTAATAAGCTTGCTATGGTTGAGACAGTTATCTATATTATTCTATTGCCGCAGGTTTATCATAATTATCTTGTATTTCTAAATTCTTAAATTGATGTTTAGTTTTCATACTAGTACTATTCGACGGTACGAACGTCCCTTTTGCCGGGGGCACTGCATCTTTAAATGGATGCAGGTGGTTCCACAGCAGGAGACATTGATCAGTGATAGCAGTACACCTTCTTCCCAGCTGACTTGGTGAGCCCCACTTCATCCCGGGGTCATGTATCTTTTGTACTTTATGTATTCGGTTTGAGGTATAGCCGGGGCCTTGTTGCCGGCATTATCATTGTACTCTTCTGTATCTATAGAGGCTCCGTAGACATAGTGTGGGTTGTGTTTTGGTGCTGGGAAAGACAAACTACGTTATGTTGTGGTTGTATTACTTGTTCTAGTTAAGACGACTAAAAACGATGGAACTATTGGTAATGAATTGGTATTGTGAACATGAACACCTTTTTGTCTAATTAATGAAAATATGTATTATCTTCATTCGTGGATGAGTTTGGGTAGAAGAAAATATAACAGGCTTGCTCGGTCTGGTTCATTCGGTTGAGCGCCGGTCGCACTCCTCGGTTTTGGGGCATGACACCACCATCCCAAATAAAATCCGTAGACTAAATCACCTTCCATCACGATTCCCAAATCACCCTAAACTTTCTCAAAGCACGTGGCTATCCTACCACAGAATCTATACGTTACTCTGCCACTCCCACTTCGGTTAACCGATCTCCTTAAGCAACTTCTCGGCCTCTGCTATGCGTACTTGACCTGCTAACAATTCAATCACCGCGAGACACCTCTCACTATGTCCCTCCTCATCCTTCGCTACCTAAAGGTTGCATCAAATCAAAATCCATCTCTGTAGTACCTAGAGTAATAAATTGCTACCAACTCTAAGCCTCCTCGAAGATCATCTCTCTCTATCGATCCATCAGCATTCGAAACATTGATTCGATTCTGAAATCGCTACACACCGCCTTCTCTAACAACCGTTTCTTAGACACTATTTCATCACACCCTGCCCCGAAGGCAAATCAAAGAAGACAATAACACTGGCGAACCTTAATGCGTTCAAACAAGGACGACGACACCGTATCACAATGAAAATTCCACCACGCTCGAAAATATCAAGTCTCGTTACTCCATCAACCAAAGCCTGAACATCCATAGTCCAATTGCCTTTTCTCTGCTGGAATTAAATGCTGAACCTCTAAATTATGCACTGAGAAATCCTCCTTCCAAGTCATTTACTGCCTCGACACATAAACAAGAACCCTACCATTACACCAACACAGTGCGATAATAACACGTGAACATTATAACAATCTGTGCAAAGCCTCGAAACCATAGGAAATACCGATACTGGGCAAAAACGACAGTACACTCTTCCGCAAGGCAATGATAATTGCCTGCCCAAATACGCAGGGAGAAACATCCTGCACCATGTCTGCAGTACCACTACAACTCCTCGATGCCTAATTGATAATAAGTGCTCCACGTCGCATAAGATTGAGTAGGAAGAAAATAAAGGCATAAGCCTCAAAAGAATCAAATTGTACGACGAGAAATCAAGAAGGGAAGTGCTCCTAACAGCCCTGTAGCCTCTCGAAGATAAGTACAGACGTCTTCGTATCGATCCGCAAGACTCTAATAGACTCGCTCATGACTCGTGAGACCTAAGTGAACCTAACGCTCTGATACCAAGCTGTCACGATCCAAATTCCACTATAGGTCGTGATGGCACCTAACGCCGCCTTCAGGCAAGCCAACGGTGATCGATCAACTTAATTACTCATTTTGATTATTTTAAAATCATAATTCATGTTAATCACATAGTATAAAAGCTGGTACTCATGCAAAACCCATGATTTTATTTTCCAATTCATGTATAAAAATATAATTTTCAAGCTGAAATATTAATAATTACATGAACTACAATAATGAACAACCAGTAGGAACCCCCAAAATCAGGTATCACAAGTGCATGAGCATCTACTAAGGAGTACAATAATAATACAACAACCATCTGGAATACAAGTTAGACGGGAAAAACAAATAACTCTGATGGAGACTCTATATGCTGCGAATCGTAACAAGGAAATGCAACTCACCGTAAAGTCCCCGCAAAAGCCGCGCCTCTGCACCCAGAAGACCACCGGAAACATATATATATACATGCACAATAAGTGCAGCAAGTATAGCATGAGTACGTAAATCAACGCGTACCCATTAAGTATCTAGCCTAATCTAAGAGAAGTAGTGACGAGGGGTCAACATCGACACTTACTAGTGGTCCAATAAGACAGATATAGTAGAAGTAAACAGATGTGAGGTAGAGTAAATAAACGAAATAAACAAGTATAAATACGTGGTACAATCTTCCTCTCAACCATAAACTCAAGCTCTTAATTAGCAGTTACCTCCTCAATCGGAGTATATGTATATAATGGACCTCACCAGATAGGTCGTCACAGTTCAAATCAGGAAAACTCACAGATACACTGGCTTTTTGTCAAATATTACGCACGATTTCATCAGAGTATTTTATAGAAATGCCGAGGCGTATGACCCGATTCCATCATAATATGTGCACTTCCTAGGGTCGAACGACACAAACCATAGATACATCTATTATATTGCCGAGGCGAATGGCCTGCTCCTATGATAATGTGATACATAATGCTGCCGAGGCAAATGGCCCGATCCCATCATAATGTGCGCACTGCTGAGGGTCGAACGGCACGAACCATAGATGTATCTATTATACTATCGAGGCGAATGACTCGATCCCATTAGAATAAGAAGCTTTAACGGGTCCTTGACCCTACTCACAAATAAACGTGTGAGTTATGCATTTTAAGGAAAACTTTTCGATGAAAATGCATAGCGCGGGAGAAATTCGTAAGAGGAGTACAATTATTCCGCGGCTAATCATGAAGCCCGTCAAATCTCTACAATATCAAGTCTATCACTCTATGCAAGTCTAGTCTCAAGTCGTAATGCGAAATAAAGGAATTAAACGAGCAAAGATAACTCTTGTAGTACAATTATAGCATGGTGTGAACCTAAGTCTACGTAGACAATAACATAAATTTAGCTACGTACGGACTCTCGTCACCTCGTGCGTAAGTAGCCCCCGCAACAAGTAGCACATATCAAATACATCACCTAGGGGTAGTTTTCCTCTCACAGAGTTAGACATGAGACCTACCTCGCTCCGAAGTTACGTAACCGGCTCCAAAGCCTCTCTAACATCTCAAACCGATGCCCGTTGATCCAAAGCTAGTCAAACAATGTGAAATCCAATAAAAATATACTCTAATACCCATAATTAATCAATTTATAACAATTTCCAACTCCGCTCGAATAGTCAATAAAGTCAACCCTCGGGTCAACGTGCCCGAATTCCGAAATTTTTTGAAGATAAACCTTACCCATAACATTACGAACTCAAATATATAATTTATTCCTAATTCCATTTCCAAAATCGTGGTCAAAATCCAAAAATATCAAATTCTATATTTTCTTCAAAAGCCCCACAATTTTTCTAAATTTTCCTCCTTAGATCCACATATAAACCATATATTTAGCTTACAACAAGTGAGAAATTACTTTCCTTGTGTTGCATGATGAAAACTCCCCAAACTCTTCCAAAAATTGAGCTCCAAAATCTCAAACGAAAATGACGAAATGACTAACTTTTGATCCTTAAGTGTTTTGCCCAGTTCGCATCTACGCGGACAGAATCGCCGCATCAGCGTCCTCGCTTTTGCAAGCCAAAACTCACTTTTGCGAACATCCCTCACCTGGGCCATTTTCACTTCTGCATGCTGGAAATGCGCCTCTGCGCATGCGTTTCTGCGACCTTCTCCATCAGCCCAACTTCCGCTCCTACGTGTCTTTCCTCCGCACCTGCGTGATTCCTGCGTGTCTTTCCTCCGCATCTGCGATCACACAGGTGCGGAAAATGCTTCGCACCTGCGACCTCTACCCAACCCCTATCCAGCCGCTTCTATGATCAGTCCCTCGCTTCTGCATGGTCGCTTCTGCGATCAAGCTTCCGCAGAAGCAATCGCACCAACAACAGAAAAATTCCAGCATCTTCTTAAGTCCAAAAATCGATCCGTTAATCATCCGGAATCTCCCCCGAGGCCCTCGGGACCTTAACCAAATATACCAACACGTCCCAAAATGCGATACGAACTTATTCGAGACCTCAAACCACATCAAACAACGTCGAAATTACGAATCGCGCCTCGAATCGAACTTATAAATTTCCAAATTTCCAAATTTTATATCTTGTGCCGAAACGTATCAAATCAATCTGGAATGACTTCAAATTTCGCACACGAGTAATAAATGATATAACGAAACTATTCCAAGGCTCGGGGCCTCAAACAGACATCGATAACACCAAAGTCTACCTCAAACCAAACTTAGGAAATTCTAAAACCTTTAAAATGCCAACTTTTCACAATAAGCGCCAAAATACTCCTGGGCGACCCGATACTCAACCCGAATATACGCCCAAGTCCGAAATCATCATACGAACCTATTGGAACCTTCAAATCCCGATTCCGAGGTCATTTATTCAAAAGTCAAACCTTAGTCAATTCTTCCAACTTAAATCTTTCGAAATTAGAATTTTCTATCCGAATCAACTCTGAACTTCCCGAAATTAAATTTTGACCACACGTACAAGTCGTAAAAACATGAAGTGAAACTACTCAAGACCTCAAACCGCCAAACAATGCGTTAGAGCTCAAAACAACCGATCGGGTCGTTATAATATTAATGAATAGTAATGGATAATAATATTAAATAATGTGACAAATCAATAAAAGATCCATATGAAAATGTGGTAATATAATATATTAGATAAGGTAATACTAAAATTAGGAAAAATAATTAAAAATCCAGTATTAGAAATGGAAGGGAAGACTACTTGAACTTGAGATTAGAAAGTTTTTAAAATTATGATGAGAACGCTCAAACTATGGAGAACCACGAAATTGAAGCTTACTAGATAAAGAAAAATAAAATTTGATAATAAATTAAAAATTTTAAAATACTAATCTCGTTAATTTTACTAGCAAAAAGTCAAATTGTACCTTAAAACTCAAAGCAAAAAAAGTTTAATTGCATGTCATAAAAAATAATAATTATAATATAACTTAATATATTTGAAACATAATAATCAAATAACTTATGTATTAATATTTTAGACCAATTCAAAATTAAAATTAAAATTAAAATATGATATTATTTTGATTATAAGTAAAACATTAATGTAAAAATTAATTACTATTTCATAGTAGGGAAGTGAATGCATATAGAGGAAAATAAAGCTAGTGTGAGGATATTTACAGTTTGAATTAATTTAAAAATAAATAAATAAAATAATTAATAATGTTATTGATAGATTTAAATAATAAAAGAATTCCGAGTAAGAGGATATATGCATAAAAATATACTAAATTGTAAGTATTAAAAATTATATTTATCGTTGATTATTAAAAGGGTAATAAGTAATGAATAATACAAATATTTATCGTTGATTATTAAAAGGGTAATAAGTAATGAATAATACAATAACTATAAGCAAAAAAATAAAAAGAAAAAAAATTGTGTAAAAATATAGAAGAATAGACATATTTGACGAAAAATAAAGTGGTAACAAGAATTTTATTAATATAATATGATCGAATCTGCTCTAACAAAATAGAACACAACATGAAATGTTCAATATTGTTTGATATTTATAGCGAAAACGAAAGGCAAGTACTAAAATTAATGGATTAAATTGTTATTAATATAAAAAAAGAATATATATTATCCACTGCGAGATTTGAAAAATAATTTCATCTTCTGCTTTTTAATTAATTTTAATAATTATATATAATTTTTATCTAAAAGATTTATATTTAAAGTTATTTACGCATAATTCAAATAACTCAAAATCATAATTTAATATAATTTGTGTCAGCCATACACGTGTTAGCTCAAAAGATGTCGGGTGTCCTACTCTGTTCTCCCATAACTTTTTGCGGACTTCAAAACTTTTATTAAATCCACCTAATAAATATAATTCTTGCCTCACTAGGTCAACAGTCCAATTGTCGCCGGAGAAAATTGAGAAAGCTATAATACAAAAATGGCAGCGATCGCCGTTGGTGACATCATCCCCGATGGAACTGTATCTTACTTCGACGAGCAAGATCAGATGCAGAGCGTTTCCGTACACTCACTTGCTCAGGGCAAGAAGGTCATTCTCTTCGCCGTTCCCGGAGCTTTCACTCCCACTTGCAGGTCCTATTTTCATTTCTTCATTTTGTTTGGAATTTCTAATGGAAGAATGGAACTTTCGAGAAAAATAGTCTGATATTTGGAATGTGAAATGTTTATATATGCAGCACGAAGCATGTGCCTGGGTTTATTGAACAGGCTGACGAGTTGAAATCTAAAGGCGTGGACGAAATTCTCTGCATTAGCGGTATGTTTCTTCTCCTCAATTATCATCTGTGATGTAGAGTTTTATTTCTTTGATTTTGCTTCACCAAGAGGATTTCTTTGGTCTTTCTATGATTTGTACTGACTTTGTTTCAATTTACGTGACACAAGAAGGAAACCATTCTATATTTAAAAATAACTTTAACTTTAAAATTCTCTTTTTATCCTTAATTAGATTATTTATATCCAAACAAATGTCCATTTCTTTCTTTGGACCATAAGTTTCAAATTTTTTATTCTTTCTTGAAATCCATACTTGTTTCTATGCTTGCAAACTCGTCTTTACTGTTATTACCAAAATTGTGTCTTTGTTCAGAAAATTTCAGTGTATCCAGCACAGGCCCCAACTGTAATTATAAAGTTTTTAGGTGTATTGTTAGTTCAGAATATTTCATCCGGTATCCTTTTTTGAACTGGTATTTTAATTTTGTTTACTTTTAAAAAAATCTTATAGGTATACTGGTATAGACTCACGTTCTTCCCTTCTTCTTCCTCCTCCTCCTATGTCGAGATTTTTTTTTGAGAAGGTAACAAATTTTATAATAAAGATAAAGTAGTTTTTAGCACAAAAATTGTGCTAAGAGTAAAACATAGTTACAAGACCCCACAAAAAGAACAAAAACAAGGGCTCCTTTACACCAAAAGTGAAACAAAAATATATTGCTCAGAATTTGCTCTATCTTCAAAGCATATTGAGTTTCTTTCCTTCCATATTATCCACCAAATACATGCTGGAATCTTGGTCCACCATCTCTCTGCCTCAGTATAATTCCTGGATCATTCCAACATGCTGGCACTTCCCTAGTTGTCTAGGGAATTGTCCAATTCAATCCACAAGTTGTTGGTTACTTTGCAGTGCAGAAACAGGTAGTTGTTTGTATCAACCTCTTTTTCACACAAATAACATTTAGAGAACTCTTCACTAGACAATCATGTGTTAGAATAACCTCTTTGACCACAAGCCAGCAGAAACATGCCACTTTAAATGGAATTTTCACCTTCCAAATGTGCTTCCATTGCCAGGACCCAATGTGCTGTTGCCCAGAACTGTTAGAAATTGCTAGAAATTGTCAAGTACAGCAAGTTCAATTCTACAACCATTTTGAGTTCAAATAGGTTGTATTTAATGTTTAAATATTAAACTGTTCTAGTAGTACCATAGAATCCCTTGGCTCCACGTTTTCATGCCAAACAAAAAGTATTTTATTGACCAAAATAATTTTATAATTTTTACTTAGAATGGATTAATTTAGTGGTACATGGAGAAAAATGATGAAATGCAAATTAGGAAAAAATATAAAGGATAATACCTTAAATGGAAGACTAAGTATGCTACGTTGAAAATAGTATTTTATTGTGGTATTGAATACGTTTAGTTGCTTGTTTATACTCCCTCTGTCCTAATTTACGTAGCACCGTTCGGATTTCGAGAGTCAACTTTTTGACTTTGAACGTGAATATGGACATAAATTTTTTAACTTTTTTGAAATAAAATTTATACATTTGAAAATTACGTAACAACAACAACAAAAAACCCAGTGTAATCCCACAAGTGGTGTTTGAGGAGGGTAGTGTGTACGCACACCTTACTCCTACCTTCAAGAAGGCAGGGAGGCTGTTTCCGGAAGACCCTCGGTTTAGGATAGGTAAAAGGAAGGGCGGCAACAACAAGCATACCAATTAGAAAACCGAAACAAAAATACAAAACTAAATACATTTGGTACTGCAATCAGAAAGCCGACACGAAAGCGATAACAAGTAATCACAGAAGTCAAGGGATACGAGAATACTAAATCACGTAATAAAGCTACTGTTACCGACAAGGACAATGCTCGGCTACCTGTCCTAACCCTCTACCTTAATTTTCAACATCCACACCTTCCTACTATCCATGGTCATGTCTTCAGTAAGCTGGAGCAATGCCATATCTTGCCTAATCACCTTCCCAATACTTATTCGGCCTGCCTCTACCTCTCCTTAAGCCCTCCAGGGCCAACCTCTCACGCCTCCTCACCGGTGCATCTGTGCCTCTCCTCTTCACATGCCCGAACCATCTAAGTCTCGCCTCCCGCATCTTGTTCTCCACAGGGGCCACGCCCACCTTTTTCCTAATAACTTTATTTCTAATTCTATCTAACCTGGTATGTTCGCACATCCATCTCAACATTCTCATTTTAGCCACCTTCATCTTTTGGACATGGGAGTTCATGACTGGCCAACACTTCGCCCCATACAACATAGTCGGTCTGACTACCGCTCTGTAAAACTTACCTTTAAGTTTTGGTGGCACATTCTTATCACAAAAAACACCGGAAGCGAGTCTCCATTTCATCCACCCCGCCCCAATACGATGTGTAATATTCTCGTCGATCTCTCCATTCTCTTGTATAACTGACCCAAGGTATTTAAAACTCTCTCTCCTAGGCATGACTTGCGAATCAAGCCTCACGTCTTCGTCCACTACCTGAGTTGCACCACTGAACTTACACTCCAAGTATTCTATCTTGGTCCTGTTCAACTTGAAACCTTTAGACTCCAGGGTCTGTCTTCAAACCTCTAACCTCTCGTTAACACCGCCTCACATCTCATCAATCAGCAAATAACATGTACCATGACACCTCCCCTTGTATGTGGTGCGTCAATGCGTCGATCGCTAAGGCAAAAAGAAATGGACTGAGGGTTGACCCCTGGTGTAACCCCATCATAACTGGGAAGTGTTCCGAGTCCCCTCCCACGGTCCTCACTCGGGTCTTAGCTCCATTATACATGTCTTAATAGCCCTAATATATGCAACAAGAACACCTCTAGCCTCCAAATATCTCCACCGAACCTCCCTTGGTACTTTATCGTAAGCGTTCTCTAAGTCGATGAATACCATATGTAAATCCCTCTTCCTTTCCCTATCCTGCTCCATCAGCCTCCTAACAAGATGAATAGCTTTCGTAGTTGAACGTCCCGGCATAAATCCGAACTGATTTTCAGAAATAGTCACAATCCTCCTCAACCTCAGCTCTACCACTCTCTCCCAAGCTTTCATAGTATGGCTCCGTGTTGTCAAAGGCGCGCTTAAAGCGCACTTAAGCCCTGAAGCGAGGCTCAAAACATGTTGAGCGCTTCGCCTCGCTTTGGTTCTAAAGCATACTTTTTCTTGCCGATGAGTGTAATCTTGAAAAGGTGACACTAAACAACTGATATTTCATTTTATTGTAATTATTTTTCAATTTTTTTTTCTATATGTGTGTTATTCATGCTTATAATTATTGGTCTTGGACTACATATATATATATATATATATTCTTTTTTTTTACTTTTTCTCCCGTTGCCCCTTTTTTCATTAAATCCCACGCTTTATTTGCGCTTTGCGCTTAAAGCCCCAATAGACCTTAGAGCTTTTTTGCGCTTTTCGCCTTTGATAACACTGGTATGGCTTAGTAACTTGCTGCCCCGGTAGTTGTTGCAACTTTGGATATCACCTTTGTTCTTATACAGCGAGACCATCCTACTCCATCTCCATTTTTCGGCCATTTTCTTCATCCTAAAAATGACGGTAAATAACCCAGTAAGCCACTCCAAGCCCGCCCTACCCACGCTCTTCCAAAATTTCACCGAGATCTCGTTTGGACCGGTTGCTCTCCCCCTTGCTCATCTGACACATAGCCCTTTCAATCTCCTAGACTCTTATACCCCTACAAGTCCCTTAGCTCAATGCTCCTATCCCCCTCTTTGTTCAAACGTTTATGGAAGTAAGTCTGCCATCTTTGTCGAATACGTGCCTCATCCAACAAAACTCTGCCTTCCTCGTCCTTGATGCACTACACTTGGTCCAGGTCACGGGTTTTCCTTTCTTGCACCTTGGCTAGCCTGTACAACTTTTTATCCCTTCCTTTGCCTCCAAGTTCTTTATATAGGTGTTCAAACGCGGCCGTCTTGGTTGCAGTAACTGCTAACTTTGCTTCCTTCTTAGCTATCTTATACCCCTCCTTGTTCGTCCTCTTCACCTCCTAGTCCACGCTCTCTAGAAGCTTCAGATATGCCGCTTTCTTGGCTTCTATTTTGCCTTGAACCTCAGTAATCCACCATCAATCCCCTTTGCGGCCACTAGAGGAGCCCTTCGAGACCCCCTAATACCTCTCCAGCAGCCTCCCTAATGTAATTCGTAGTCGCGGTCCACATACCACTCACATCTCCGCTACTCCTCTATGCTTTCGTAAATCTAGATCGGGAAGAATTGGGGGAAGAAGGGCACACAGGGAATGAATGGGAAGATCGAAAAGTTGGAAGAAGAAAGGACTTTTTGGTTAGACGCGTGGAATTGGCTAAGCATTTTATTCGAACAAATATAGAGCCAGAATGGATGGTTTTGTGTCTATTACCAGTTCTTCCTCCTGAGTTGAGACCGATCATTCAGATAGATGGGGGTAAACTAATGAGCTCAGATATTAATGAACTCTATAGAAGAGTTATCTATCGGAACAATACCCTTACTGATCTATTAACAACAAGTAGATCTACGCCAGAAGAATTAGTAATGTGTCAGGAGAAATTAGTACAAGAAGTCGTGGATACACTACTTGATAATGGAATCCGGGGACAACCAATAAGGGACAGTCATAATAAAGTTTACAAGTCATTTTCTGATGTAATTGAAGGCAAAATGGGAAGATTTCGTGAGACTCTGCTTGGCAAACCAATAAGGGACGGTCATAATAAAGTTTACAAGTCATTTTCTGATGTAATTGAAGGCAAAGAGGGAAGATTTCGTGAGACTGCTTGGCAAACGAGTCGATTATTCAGGACGTTCTGTCATTGTCGTAGGTCCTTCACTTTCATTACATCGACGTGGATTGCCTCGTGAAATAGCAATAGAACTTTTCCAAACATTTGTAATTCGTGGTCTAATTAGTGTGTTCTGTCTTTAGTCAAAGTTCCTTGAAAACTATGTATAAAGCATTGAAATTCACAATAATTAACAATTCAAATTATTTATAAGACACCTGAAAAAATTGCATTGAAAGAATGTCTCAAAATTTGAATGATAACACATAAGTTGGGACAAAGGGAGTAATAGTTAATATTCTGTTTTGGTCTTATTTTTAATTCTACTATATAATAAGGAGTAAGCTATCATGAAGTCAACATGCTAGCATGCCGATTGGGGCTTTTTTGCTATTTTGCATTTTTTACTTTAATACTTCCGCTTCTGGTTAGCATGAACTATTGAGGCTTTTTGTTAAGTTGACATGTGGGAGTTGTGGGTCCATAAATTTGTAAGCCAATTCTCTTTCCGTCCACCAAATATCCTCGAAATTAAATGTAAGAAAAATCCTTCAACTACATGCCATTTGTTATCAGTGGTAATACTGAGTAGCACAGGCAACTTCCAATGAAGTTCTTGAAGAAGATACTTCTATTTTATTTTTTTTACGAAATTTTAAGAGTAATGTTTTACATTAAAGATAACAGAGTGATCAATTAACAAAATCACAAAACACAAATCTTACAAAGACAAATATTTGCACACTTTTAAGTTGACATGTATCTATCTGCAAACACTCAAATTCTTACAATGAATGTCATATAGTGTCTCATGCATTTAGAAAGTGCTATCTTATTTGACCTTTTTGAGGTTTATGTTTTGCTATTTGTTTATTAATCACTCTGGAATCTCTAATGTAAAACATTACTCTTAAAACTATGTAAAGGAAAAAAAAAAAAAAATGAAAACCCATGCTTCAAAAACTTCATCGGAAGTTGTCTGTGCTAATTAGTATTGATATTGATACCACGTGGCATGTAGTTAAAAATTATCAAGGTTATTTCTTACTTTTAACTTTAGAGGGCATTTGGTGGACCGAAAAGATAATGGAGTTAGTATTGATCTCTAGCCCCCACATATTTATTTAACAAACAGCCTTGATAATTCATGTTAACCGGAAGTGAAAGCATTAAAGTTGAGAAATACAAAATTTCATAAAAGTCCAGTAGGCAAGCTTGCATGTGCCTCCTGCTAGCTTACTTACTCTTATTGTGTAGTAGAGAACATGTAACTTCAAGAACACAAAAGTCACTTAGCTATAGAACCCCCTTATAGTTTGAGTTTTTGGTTCTTTTGCAGAAAACTTAAATATCTTTTGGGAATATTCACGTGATTATAGGGAAAATACAATCAATCTCTTCAATCTTAAATTAGTTGGAGTCCACAATATGAAATCTCAAAAGATAATTAAAGTTGAATATTGTGGTGGAGTTTCAAAATTACTTAAAATAAGACTAACCAGAACCATTTGGTATAAAATTTTCTGAATTGTATAAATCACCTCATCTAAAATTTAATTTAAACAGATAGAAATGGGATACTTTTGTTTGTTTCTTATATAAACATGCAAGGTGTCCCTCATGTGTGGGTCTAAATCTTTTCATGGCCAAGCTCGTGAAATATTTTTAGCTTATGGATGGACTTGATATCACAGAACCTCGGTCTACTCTAGCATTGTATTGAATTGTGTGAATTAGCTCATTTAAAAGTTTAAGCTATTTGACATGGAACATATTTGTATATTTTAGTTCTCCAACAATTTTAAAGATAAAATGAAACCTCGCTAATTCTCCCAATCCTTTGAAAAACCCTTTTGTTTGTAAGGAAAAGGGTACATCCAATCACCTATAGGAAAACTGTCATAGGTACAATCGAATGAAAATGTTTTTTCTCATGGCTTTTCTTCCTTATCCTTCATTTACTATGACAGCTTGTGATATTTTTATCCCTCTCAGGGTGCTCGAACATTTTTTTTGTCTTATGGGGTCAATGTAACCCCCCTAGCCCTAAATCCGCAATTCTGCATTCTAAGGAACCCAACAGTGGCTTTTCCTACTTTTAGACCTGAACACCCAACCTAATGGTTGAAGGTGGACGATCCTTGTAACTAGGTTGTCACCCCTTTTCCTGCTGAAGCATATTGGAGCTTCACATGGTTGGTGTCGGATTTGATTGCAAAACTATGCAAAATCACTGCAGATCTAATAGTAGCTTCTCAATTCTTAGGTGATCTGTTCATGTACTTGACTTTCATAAGTTACAAAACTGCCCTCGCGTCCTTGCCTGCTGTGCCAACATCATGCTTCTTCTCTTCTCACCTTTTTCCTTTTACCTGATCTTAATATGGAGTTCTACCAAATTTCCACGCTTCATTTTTTGCATAATTTAAAGGAAGAAAATCACAATTCATTAGAAGGTTCAGAAGTAGGGACAATTTTGTTCTCACAGTTTATTTTGTTCTCAGCTGATAATTGTCCTCAATCCATAAGTAACGAGGGGTAAAGAGTGTAGGTATAGATAGCCAGCAAATATCAGGATCACTGAACTGGCTTGTGGAGATAAAAAATGGGCCAATTAGGACAGTAAGATTAGCAGGTCTTGGTATGTGAGTGCATCGTTATCAGCAAAAATTGATCATATCTTTAGTGCAAGTACCACTTTTTCCAGTGATTATATTTTATCCATGTTGTGGTGTCTGAATAATATGGCAGAGTGGCGCTTTCTTGCTGCTGGTTCAAGCTGACGTTCAACAGGTGGAAACTAATAGGGAAAAGAGGTGGATTGCAAATTTTTAAACATAAAACTAAGTGGTAGCAGGTTTATTAGCCTCTGCTAAGAGCCAATGATTTCTTCTGGTGAACAGAATATAACTAAAGCACCCATTAGAAAGAATGCAGCACGATAGTCATCTCTGCTGACCTTCATGTGCATCTGTTTCTCTATTATGCTTGGTTTATTGTTATGGAAGTTGTTACATGTTTGCTTCCTGCTGCAGTTAATGACCCCTTTGTGATGAGGGCCTGGGCAAAAACATACCCGGATAACAAACATGTAAAATTCCTTGCCGACGGAGCTGGAAAATACACTCATGCTCTCGGGCTTGAGCTAGACCTGTCTGAAAAGGGGCTTGGTGTTCGATCTCGAAGGTATGCTCTTTTGGTTGAGGACCTCAAGGTGAAGGCGGCTAACATTGAATCTGGAGGGGAGTTCACTGTCTCCGGTGCTGATGAAATCCTCAAGGCTCTTTAAGGTTCACCACTGCCTTCCGTGTGTTTTTGGCTGTATTTACCGAGCGTCTGGAATGTATGCCAATAATATTATTGAAATATAAGTACTCGGTTCTGTTCCACAATATCACAGTTTGTATGAAGAATGCTTTAATATAGTAATAAAAAACTTCTTGCTGCTCGGATTACTTGCTCCACTGTGTGTTGGAGGCAATTAAATCCGCAATGTAACAAATTGGTCCAAGGTTGAGGTGGAAACATGTTAATACATGTGTACACCCAAATATTTCGAAATAATATCCTAAAAATGTGGAATATCCTAAAAAGAGTATGCCATATATTAGATGCAAAGGAGGAACTTTCGATAATATTGATGCTACCTTCATTTATCACTGATATTCAGAATTGTCAGTGCACAGCCTTGCTGCTGGAAATGTCACACTCGGGTGTACCCGATAAATTTTTGCCTCCTTCCCGTGTTATCTATATTGCCACAGTATTTTCAATTAACTTGCAATACTGAGTAATATCATCTGTAGGCTGTTGCTTCTCGATTTTCAAGATGCGAATGATGCATTTGTGATAAAGATGTGGGCAAACAATAAGCTAGAGAAAAGTGATGTGATGTTCTTTGCTGATGATTCTGCAAAATACAGGAGAGAACTGGAGCTGGAGTTTGATGCAGTTTGTCTAAACTTTTAAAATCAGCTTATTTTGATATGTGTTATTTTCAAAAGTACTTTTCAAAAAAGAATTTTTAGTGAGAAACATTTTGTGTTTGACTAATCTATATTATTATATTTACTATACTAAAAATGGGAAGACTCTAAGTTGTAAAGTTGATTTACTAAAATATTCATAAAAAAATTAGACGACATTTTTACCCCTCATCTAAATACTACTCATATAATAAATTTGTACTAAATAATAAATTTACATTCCAATAAATAATAAATATATCAATTAAATTTGAAGTCATTGGCTTGAAAGTTCCATGTATCTGCCAAGCACTTATTTTCTTTCTTGAAATTGGAATTACTTTCATCTTCCAGTAATTATTACTATGTCTATTCATTAATGTTTTGAAAACTCTTTCATTTTCAAACAATATTGTCTCAAAATTAGCCGAAGAGTTGTAACAGAACTGGGTAATTAAAGAGATGTGGTATTGGTGACCATTTTGCCATTTATTTTGTAAAGATAAAAAGAAAATAATTTAATAAAGTTAACAGAAAAGTGATAAAATCCAAAGAAAGAGAAACATTCAGATGAGTTCAAGTGGCCAACCTTTAATAGGACAATTTTTTAATAAGACCTTTGATTTTCTTAGGATGTGTGTCAAAGTGCAATAGTGAAACTGAAACTTTTTATAAATTAAACAAGCTAAATGTGGAGAATTATTTCGTCGGCCAGTTGTTGCAGGATGTCAGTTACGTAAATTGTTTTAATTGTTATTTACAAATCTTTTCACATTTCATTCTTTGTTGTTGTTCCTTTCAGCTTGCACTGTAATATTCTTTTTGCACAATCTTGACATTTTTTGCTGCAATCTATAGAAGTGCACAACTAAAAGTTCCTATTTCTCTTGTTTCTGTCACAAATTCCCTTTTCAGGTACTTTTCCCAGCATTATCTGTAGTACATCACAGGTAAATATATTCTTTTCTTATTAGACAAGTTCATTTTCTACTACTGCCTTCTATGTAGGGAGTTGTATTTATTGGGTGACATGTAATACAATATTAACGTTCTACAAATATCATTGGACTTACTTGCCAATCTCGCAGTCAAAAGTTCGACCTTATTGAATACTATTAGTCTATTGAGGGAAAAAACAAGATGTGCTGATAATTTTTAAAAGTAAAGCTACAAGAGTTTCACAAAGACAATACTTACAGGGTTTCTTTTTTCTTTTTCTTTGAGAACTTGAACGTTAAAGTGTCTAAAATGAAATTACCCGAAAGCAGAACATTTAGATTACTTTTGCGAAAAGTCTTGACATTTTATTACAAAGAAGGATATCAAAATTTATCCAAAAAGTTATAAATAATATAGGGGAAAAATTTATACTCTGGATGGCTGCTGCTAAATTTGTTATCTTCTTCCGCTTTCAATAAAATATTTCCAAATAACGAAGAAAATTAGTTCATCACACCTACCTACTGTTATACTAATTGATATGGACACACGTGCAACGTACGTGTTTAGAAACTAGTTATTATAAAAGCACGAATAATTTATACTAAATATTAAACGACAATAATATCCTCGAAATATTAACCGACTTTTATGCTCTTAAAATTTTTAAGGATTTCTTTTAATATATAAGTCCATATTGGATAAAAGGGTAAAATTAAGAATTTGTCTCATACTTGGACTTTAAAATCTTCACCACAAGACGCGGTTACCATACCTAATTTGTGACTGATTCTAATTAAACCCGAACGCGAATCTCTATCAATAAAAACCTTTTGCTTATAGAGTCTCAATTTTAATAGAAAATAATCGTGGATTTACATGTGATCTGCAATTCTGCATAATTGTTGTTTGATATTATGCGCTTTTGCAAGAGATACATGTGAACATTGATCTAGCAAATCCACTGCACAATTTTCATCTTATATATATATATATATATATATATATATATATATATATATATATATATATATATATATATATATACTATTTTCTTACTTGAAGTTTCAGTAGTTGGAATTTGGCTTTTGTTGGATGTTTTATTTATTGTTGATGCTTTTTTCAGTTCATCGTTGTGCCCTTGAGATTAAATTTTTAATTCGCTTATTTCTCACCTTTTCCTTCTCATAAATTTGATGCAAAAGTTTTAGATGCTAGAAAGAAATTCGAGAAATTCATAATAGGTCATACAAAATATATTGATGTCTGCTACAACTCTTGGTTTGATTGCACAAACATCAGCATCTAAGGTAATGAAGCAATCTTTGTCTTTGCGCATTTGGCAATTGTGTTATCATTGGTTACTATTTGGACGTTTCTTTGCTTTGTCTAATTGATCTATGGGCATGAGAATGTCCCTCTAAAAGAGGGATTCCTGGATAATCATATTGGATGCTAAAATATGCAAAAGATCCAAGTCTAAGGAAGGAGGTTTACCATGCCCAAAAATCGTGGTTCTTAAAGTTAATAATACAATGATAATTAATAAAATTCTTAATGTTTATTATTATTATTATTATTATTATTATTATTATTATTATTATTATTATTATTATTATTATTATTGTTGTTGTTGTTGTTGTTATTATTATTATTATTAAGTGATGCATTATGATCTTTTTAGGTAACGTGTGAAAATTGAAATAATTGATCGAGGGAGAATATTGAGAGAAAACAATTGTGAGATCCTTCGCGTGGGTTGTTTTGACAGTTCTTCCCCTTTATTCTTAATTAGATTGATTAGTTCTATAGTACATTAAAATAGCTATCTTATTTATTTTGTTTATACAATAATTTCAGTTTCAGAGTCGGCAACTGATCACGCCCAACTATGCCTCTTAAGAGGTCTAGCGGTCGTTGCAAATAAAATCTGATTTACAAGCCCGGAGTCGAATCTCACAGGGAAATAACGTGTTAATTACAACTAGCACGAATTCAAGTAATCAACCTTCAGAAATATTATAAAACAATTTGAGAGTTTACTAACTAAGATCAAAGTAATTAAAAATACAGTAATTTATAACTAACAAGGCAAATATTGTAGACAAGATTTAAAAAAGTCTAAGGTTATGATTTTCCCTATTGCCGGAATCTTCTCCGCTATGTTTCCTATAAATTTTCCTAAGTCCATAGCTGCATCCCCCATTTTTCCAACTCCCAGTAGCGCTCTCTCTCTCTCTCTCTCTCTCTCTCTCTCTCTCTCTCTCTCTCTCTCTCTCTCTCTCTCTCTCTCTCTCTCTCTCTCTCGAGTAACTACTACAATTTACTAGACGTATTCTCTCGAACTACGCTAGTTGACACTAATTTACCGCTCACGACGATCGCACCAAGGCTTCATTATCTCTAATCCCGCCTTTAAACCCTCTGTATCGATCTCTCAACTACGTTAGGAGTGGTGTTGTTCAACAACTGCCTAAATGTGCACTCTCTCTCGAGCAGTATACACACTAAATAGGCACAGTTAATTGAGAGCTCTTCAATTAACTACAATGAAAATATAGTTGAACAAGTAGAGAAAAATCAAAGGCAAATCTATATTAAACGCAGTAAAAAATCATCCTCCAATAGGTTCCATCAGACCTTAGATAAAAGAGTTTAGCTACTCATAAATACAACAACAATCAACATAATGTTTAAAGACATGAAACTACAAAGTAAAGAGATAAAGGAAGGGAAAACTCGTTTGATTCTTGCTCCACAGTGCTTGGCAGCCTATTTCTTCTCCAAAATCATGTTCAACCCTAGAATAACTCATTTGGGGAGTATTTATGCCAATCTCCCGGTCCAATTTTGGTTTTGGGTCTTTTAACCCGCGACTTTTAATTACCGTGCTATAGACCTCGCGAAGCCTGGTCTATAGCGCGGTCGACCTGGCTATAGACCTCGCGAAGCCTAGTCTATAGAGCGGTCTACCTGGCTATAGACCTCGCGAAGCCTAGTCTATAGAGCGGTCTACCTGGCTATAGACCTTGCAAAGCTTGATCTATAGCACAGTTTGGATACTTGATGCTTTTGTGCTCTTTTATTGTATTTTTGTCCTCTTTTTGTGAAATTTTCATTTGATGATTCCTTCCGATGTTCCTACACATAAAACAATACAATTTAGCTCAAATATCACACAATAACTCATTAGACCAACAAAATATAGGACGAGTAATGTGCTAAAAGTAAAGCATTTTGGCATCACATCACCACCCTACACTTAAACGTTGCTCGTCCTCGAGTCAACGACCAATTCCTAGAGCACTTTTATTTTCTTTTAGCACATCCGAAGCACACCATACCTATGACTATGGTTGATAGCAACAATTAAACTTTAGCATATGTCTTCGACACACATTTTCTTTACTTTATGCCATACTTCAAATCTTTATTCAACAAAAGGACAACATGTTTCTAACAATCCTAACCTCACAAACCGACTCAATATCACAATGCATTCATCGCTTGAACACTTAACATCATAGAGAAATCTAATAACATCATCTATCCCTTGTAAAATCATGTGCCCTCACAACAAGAGCAAGAGAGTAAGTTGAATCCACACATTCGAATCAAATGCTCAAATATATTTTAAGGATGCTCATATATCAAAGAAATTTCTCACTCTCACAAAGAAGTCACATGCATGCACAAAGTACCATAGGCTTGCCCATTATGTAAACCTCTACTAATGTAGGCTTGCTCGATTAAAATCAATTAGGACTTTTTATGGTTGTAATGTTGGCTTAAGGACATGTAGGATAAATTTAGGAATAGTGACTAACTCCTAAACACTTTAACACATCACATAATTAACTTTAAGCAAAAATGCTTCAATCCATTTCAATTTCACAAACATTATCACCCCTAAAAAATTTTCTCTTTATTTAAGCACCACATTAATTCATACACACTAGCAAGGACAAGATATGTTTATTTTCCTTTGCTACATATTTATTTTTTCTTTTCAACAATACTTTTTTTTCTACCCGTCCTGCTAGTGGTGTATTCCTTACAATACAAGTGCACCTTTCTTTCTTTCATTGGTTCCACTCAATAGCCACCTAAGTTTCATCCTTACTTCTTTTACTGCTCATTTTATAATTAAAGTACTTTAAGAGGTAAAATGATCAAAACAATGATAATTAAGAACAAAGGGGTATAGGTTTGTAATGTGGTTGCCAAATAAAAGTTTATAGGCTAAAAAGGGTTGACTAGGGATAATTTTTATTGTGGTAAGCACTAAGCTCAAAAAAATCAAAGAAAGCCTAATATCATTTTTCAAACCGAGCAAAACCTAAAATTTCGCTTCAACTCACATGCCGGGCAGGTTCTGGACTCTAATGCAATGACAGAGACTATACAATTTCTCACCACACATGGCATATGACTCACTAAGGAGCCACAAAATATTAAGCATCAAACACAAAGTGACATAAGCCAAGAAAATGAGATATAGGCGTCAATAAACATGTTATTACTCAACAAGGCATATCAAACATTTTCAAACCATAGGGAAGGTACTACACATGCTAGAGCCTAAATATCTATCAAATTAGTCAAAGGAGCCTAGCATTTCTCATTTTTTTTTTCTTTTATTCCCTAGATTCTATTCTAATCTAAAGACAAAACAAAAACTACTACCTGGTTCAACTACATCTCGTGGAAAAGAACCGATGCACAAAGAAAAATCACAAGGGATTATTACTATCTACAATAATAAAAAGACATATATATATATATATATATATATATATATATATATATATATATATATATATATATATATATATATATATATATATATATATATATATTTATTTATTTATGTGTGTGTGTGTTGACTTAAGTACCTCAAGAAAACTGCCTAAGAGATCAATCGTCGGGAAAAGTCCAGTTATTTTATTTTTATTTATTTATTATTTTTAAAAAATATTAAATAAGGGGAAATACGAAAATAAAATAAACATTAAACACACGAACTAATTACTTTATCTAATATTTACAAATGACAGAGAATACCTTCCACCCCACACTTAGATCATGCATTGTCCTCAATGCATATATAAAATCATAAACAACAAAACATGTAAGGTGGTTGGAAAAACTCCTTGATCAGACATCGTCCTCGCCCTCATCATCAAAGGCTCCATCTGCACCTGTCCAGTCCTCATCCTCTTCTCCCTCATCATCATCATCATCATCCTCGTCGGACTGCTCTAGCTCGACCTCAGAACATACTGGTGTGTTGATATACTCATCATCTGGGAGTCGCTTCCCATCGCCAAGCCTAACTAGCTGTTGCGCATGAGGATTTAGCGGATAACGCTCCTCCAAGGTGGTCCTCTCCTCAGTAGTGGCCGGCCTTCCCCCAATCCTGAGCTATAAATCCATCATCCCATATAGATGTGACATAAGGCTGTCATCTCGAGCATTGCACTCGACACCTGTCATTGTGGCCATGGCATTCTCCTCTTTCACCCGTATGTTTGTGATGTCCATTATTCTGAGGGGTGGAGGAATGGCTTTATCAAAATCACGCTTCTCCTCCACCTCCTCTTTGCACAGGTACTGAGTCAACATGTTGGCAAAGGACGATCTGTCAATGTGCTTGCTTTTTCTCACCTGGGACATCTGGTAGCGTATTAAGTGGCCCATATTCACTTTCTGGCCATTCATGAGGAAGTAAAACATGCATATCCTTTCACGGCTTATAAGAGTCTCATGATTGAATGGTAATAGTCGTGTGTTGATCAATTTCAGCCATACCTGAGCTTCCGACTTCATTTGTTTCTTTGGAAATTTCCTATGGCGTTGGGTCTTCTTGTCACGAACCCAAGCAGTCATAGAATTGACACCACAGAGAGTGTGTCTCAATTCCTGATATGGAGGACGTGTGATAAAGTTGTCCAAGGTTCCTGTGGAACATCCGGAGCTCCCAAAAAATTGCATATAGCTGTTGCCGAAAAATCGATCAACCTTCCTCTAATAAGCACCAGCTGCTCAGGATCATTCGGATCAAAACTGGCATAAAATTCCTGAACAAGGTTGACATTAATATCCCCGGTGTTTCTAAATACGTAGCTTAAGCCAAGGTCATAAATACCCTTCCAAATTGATTGGTACTTAGCTTGTAGGCGCCGCTCATGAATAGCTGACTTAAAATGTATATGTCTTGGCTGACAAAGCTTGTACCAATCCTTGGCAGATTGAGGTATGCTCTTCAGTCCAAATTCTCATTGTCCCTCAGGTTGTGGGCATGTGGCTGATATAGCTGCAACTGCTTGCAACCCTTCAACTTGTCTTGAAGTGGCCTCCTCACCTTTTCTCTTTTTCGGTGGAGGTCTGGAAGAAGCCTTGGCCTTAGTTTGAATAGTAGCCTTGCCCTTGCCTTTACCATCGTCTTTTTAGGAGGCATGCTCGTACCTACATAAGTGAACGTTCCTTAGTGATAAAGCAGATGAATCAATTCAAAACATGGTCTTGCGACCCCACACTTAAGAGTTCACTACATGATGTTCAACCATTTTGAGGCTACTCATACTTCACCTCTTTATTTTAGCATGCAAATAAAGCATTGGCAAAATGGTGTTTACCACAATTGTTATGCATGTAGCTGCTGTTGAGCCCAACTAAATTTGTAATTTGGAGTGGTGAAATGCAACTTAGCATAAGTATTATAATCCAGGAGACCAAAACTCCATTTGGGCAAAGAGTGCCTTTGAGGCATTTCGACAAACACTTAGCATGCGCTAGTGTTGTCAAAGTGGTTGTAGAGATGAGGGATTGCCTCATCCTCCCCAAATCGGCTTGGGGATTTCATGTTATCACCCTTGTACCCAACAACAATATCAATCCTATGGGGTTTATGGGATTAGGGAAAGCAAGCAATTTGATGCTATAAATACATACCCAAAATTAGAGGAATTTCATTTCTTAACTCAATTCAAATTTTTGATTGATGAAAGAGTTAGGAACATACCTTAGATGCTTAGGAGGATTGAAATGTTCCTCAATTGATGTCTCAAGTGAGTGAAAGAGTGGATGCAAATCGTCTTGAATGAAATTTGTGTGTGAGGGGAAGGGAAAAATGGACGGGTAGTGTAGTGTGTTTAGTGAGGTGTGTGTCTTTTTGTAGTGTTTTAATATAAAGAGGTTAGAAAAAAAAGTAGTATTTTAATATAAATAAGTTAGAAAACAAAGTAGTGATTTAATATAAAGAAGTTAGAAAACAAAGTAGTGTTTTAATATAAAGAGGTTAGAAAACAAAGTAGTATTTTAATATAAAGAAGTTAGAAAAATAAGCTTAAAAAATATTAAAACACGTTACCTGGCGAGGCGAACTACTTAGAGAGCTTACAAGCAGGAGACGCGAGCTCCTTAGCGAGCAGAAAAACAGGTGGCGCGAGGGTTGCCGCGAGGTGGACCTTGCTACAACCCATGCGATGTGAGGTCCATAGCGAGCTGGTGGTCTGGCTGGGCGAGGTTTGATGCGTGATATTGAAAAGCAAAGAAAACTGACCTTGCGATAACCTGCGCGACGCGAGGCAAAAATGAGCTCTGTCTCGCTATAACCCGCGCAATGTGAGGCTAACGCGAGGTACTGCTTAGCGAGCTGGTTCATTTGCGACGCATGGTTTAATGCTAGGTTTTGCTCACTGTATCCCTTGCGACACGAGTTTAATAGCATGCTTAAGACCTGGCGATGCGTGGTGTTTAGCGAGAAAGGGAGTGGTTTGTTGTGCTTAGGTTGGGCAAGCTCCCAAGCAAGCAATGGACAGTAGGTTTACAACAATGGACAATAGGTGATGTGGGGTGCGTGCATGGGGGCTGGCCATCTGAGTTTTTACAACGAAAATGGGAGATGGCCAGGCGAAACCAATAGCGAGCTAGAAACATGGTTGGCGAGGATTTCAGCGAGTAAAGGACCGTGCGAGGCGATCTCTAATGCGTGCTAAAAATCTGGCGACGCGAGATCCCAGCGAGAAACTTACCTGGCGAGGCAAGCTCCTTAGCGAGCTGCGAAGCTGGCGGCATGAGGCATAACGCGAGGTCCTTTCCTGGCTATACGAAGTCTGCTGCCAGATTTTACTCGCTGTTTCCCTTGCGACTCGAGGCTGCCACGATATTGGTCTCGCTATAACCCTCGCTGGGCGAGCTCTATAGTGCGCTGAAGACTGGGCGACGCGAGCTGAAAATCACGTTGGGCAGCAGGCGATGCAAGCTATGCCGCGTGGTGAAATGTTTGCAATGCGAGGTTTGCTTCCAGGTGCACTGTGCATTAAACTGGGTGACGCGAGGTACGCAACGTTGTTTGGAGCGTACGCATGTAATTTTTATTTTGTTTTGTGAACGACTCCTCGCGCCATGACTTTCCATCATGCTCCATTACCTGTTCAGATACCAAGATTTAGCTAAAAACTTGTTAGTGCAAAAAAAAAAAAACGAAAATTTATAGTTAAGCTAAAATAAACTACGAATTGGGTTGTCTCCTAACGAGCGCCTGATTTAATGTCGTGGCATGACGCATGCAATCAAACTTAAGGTTCACTCAACAATTGAGGCTCCTTCAAATGAATCACCGATACAACATTTTCCTCATCCATGCTAAGGTAATGTTTCAACCTTTGCCCATTAACTCTAAACCTGTTCGTTCCATCCTCAGATTCAATTTCTACAGCTCCACTTCAGAGTACTTGCACCACTCTAAATGGTCTCGACCATCTAGATTTTAGCTTACCTGGAAATAGTTTCAATCTTGAATTATACAACAACACGACATCTCCGGGTTTGAAAATCCTCTCTTGAATATGCTTGTCGTGCATGATCTTCATCCTTTCCTTGTACAACCTGGTGCTTTCAAAAGCATGGTAACAGAACTCATCGAGTTCATGAAGTTCTGTGACTCTACTCGTACCAGCGGCCTCTATGTCAAGATTTAATTGCCTTAATGCCCAAAAATCTCTATGCTCTAGCTCCACCAGTAAGTGACACACCTTTCCGAACACCAATTAGTACGGTGACATACCAATCGGAGTTTTGAATGAAGTGTGGTAGGCCCATAGTGCATCATCCAATTTTTTCGCCCAATCAGTCCGAGTAGCATTTACAGTTTTGGTCAAAACACTCTTGATTTCTCGGTTTGACACCTCAACTTGACCACTTTTTTGTGGGTGATACGGAGTGGCAACCTTATGGCGTACGCCATATTTTTCCAGCAACTTTGCGAAGGCTCGGTTGCAGAAGTGAGTTCCTCCATCACTAATGATCGCTCTTGGAGTTCCAAATAGGGTGAAGATATTTTTTCTTAGAAAACTAATAACTCCCTTTGCATCATTTGTTGGGAGTGCTACAGCTTCTACCCATTTCGAGACAAAGTCCACTGCTACTAGTATATACTTGTTGTTGTATAAGCTAACAAATGGTCCCATAAAGTCGATTCCCCATACATCAAATACTTCCACTTCTTGGATTGGTTCATGGGCATCTCATGTCAACGGGAAATATTCCTCGTCCTTTGACACTCATCACAAATCTTTACCCAAATGTGTGCATCTTTAAACAACGTCGGCCAATAGAAGCCCGACTCCAAAACTTTAGCAGTTGTCCTTACTCCTCCGAAATGACCTCCATAAGGCAAAGCATGACATGCCTGCAAACTAGAAGTCTATCTCGGGAATACATCTCCGGATCATGTTATCAATACAAATCCGAAACAAATATGGTTCATCCCAGAAATAGATGCGATAATCACGAAAGAACTTTTTTTCTGCACAGAAGACAATTCATAAAGAACAATATTGCTTGCCATGTTGTTTGCAATGTCGGCATACCGTGGCACTTCCTCAAGTCTCGTGGCTAACAGTTGTTCCTCCGGGAAAGTCTTCATGATCTCTTCCACCTAAACCTTCATTTCAGCTCTTTTAAGCCTGTACAAGTGATCAGCAACTTGGTTTTTCGTTCCTTTTTGGTCACGAATTTTCAAGTCAAACTCTTGCAGCAGTAGAACCTATCGAATCAGGCACGACTTTGCTTCCTTTTTATCAATTAGGTACCTGAGAGCAGCATGGTCAGTATAAACAATTACCTTCGAGCCTATCAAGTAGTACCGGAATTTGTCAAATGTGAACAACACTGCTAGCATCTTTTTTTCTGTCACTATGTAATTCAATTGGGCGCCATTCAATGTTCTACTTGCATAGTAGATTGTATGCATGATTTTATATTTTCTCTGTCCAAGTACTGTTCCCACGACATGGTCACTTGCATCACACATCAACTCAAATGGTTGCTCCCAGTCAGGTACAACTATGATAGGTGCAGACACTAGACTCTTCTTTAATCCTTCGGAAGCTATCCTACAGTCATCAGAAAACACAAAAGAGTGATTGTTTTCAATCAATTTACACAAAGGATTAGCAATCTTGGAAAAATCTTTTATAAACCGCTTGTAAAATCCGGCATGACCAAGGAAATGTCTTATTGCCTTGACGAAAATGGGTAGTGGCAGCTTCTCTATTACATCAATCTTGGCACGGTCCACCTCAATGCCCTTACTTGACACTAGGTGTCCCAAGACTATACCTTCCTGTACCATAAAATGGCATTTTCCCAGTTCAACACCAAATTAGTCTCCATACATCTTCGCAACACTCTTTACAGATTTCTAAGGCAATTATCAAAAGAATTTCCCACCACTGAGAAATCATCCATGAAAACCTCCATTATATCCTCAACTATATCTGTGAAGATGGCCATCATGCACCTTTGGAATGTGGCGGGTGCATTGCATAGACCAAAAGATATTCTCCGAAAAGCGTAAATGCCATATGGACAGGTGAATGGCGTTTTATCTCTATCCTCCGGGGCAATAGATATATGGTTGTACCCTGAGTATCCATCCAAGAAGGAAAAATGGGACCTTCATTCCAATCTATCTAGCATCTGATCAATGAACGGCAAGGGGAAATGATCATTTCGGGTGGCCTTGTTCAATCTTCTGTAGTCCATGCAAATTCGCCATCCCGTGACTATTCTTGTTGAGATTAATTCATTGTTCTCATTTTGCACAACAATCATCCCACCTTTCTTTGGCACACATGGAACTGGGCTAACCTAGTTGCTATCTGAGATGGGAAAAATAATTTTCGCATCTAACCACTTGATCACTTCCTTCTTTATAACTTCCTTCATGTTAGGGATCAACCTTCTTTTATGTTATCTTGAAGGTTTGTGCCCATCTTCCAGTAGAAGTTTATGCATGCAGAAGGCCGGGCTGATACCCTTAATGTCTGAAATGGTCCAACCAATTGCATTCTTGCACTCTTTCAACACCTGCAAAAGTTGTTTTACCTGCACATCTATATAACCAGATAAGATAAAAACATGCAAAGTTGAATTAGGTCCCAAGAAAGCATACCTGAGGTGAGATGGTAGCGGTTTCAGCTCCAATTGTGGTGGTGCTTTGATCGATGGCTTGGCTGGAGGGTTCTTTCTTTCTTCCGAGTGTAAAGGCTCGAATTCGAGCTCTCTTTTTCAGTACCCTTGCCCTTGAAGAAACAACACCCATTCCGCCAAGTCCTCACCATTTACTTCTTCTAAGTTCATAAGGCAGGCTGTTAGATGGTCTTTTGCATTAAGTGCCTCATCATCTTCCTCTATGATTACATCCACCGTGTCTAACAAAGAGCAATTTGCAAACTCACTGGGTCACTGCATAGACTTTTGCACATTAAATGTTATTTCTTCATTATTCAGCCTCATCTTCAGCTCCCCCATTTCACAATCAATCAGAGCTCTCCCTGTGGCCAAGAATGGCCTTCCCAAAATTATAGGAATCTCCTCATCAACCTTACAGTCCAGAATGATAAAATTTGCTGGAAACACGAATTTTTCAAGCTGCACAAGTACATCGTCAAGTATACCTGATGGCCTTTTCACCGTTCGGTCAGCTAGTTGCAGTAACACGGATGTAGGCCTTGCTCTTCCAATGCCTAACTTTTTATATATAGACAATGGCATCCGATTTATACTTGCTCCCAAATCACACAATGCTTTGGCAAATGCATAGCTATCTATGGTGCATGGAATTGTGAAGCTTCGAGGGTCGGATAACTTCTCAGCTATAGGTCTTGACACAACAGCACTACAAGTCTGTTTCAATGTGATAGTTTCCAAGTCTTGGAAGTCGAACTTGCGAGACATCAAGTCCTTCATCATTTTTGCATAACCGGGCATCTCCCTCAAATCATCAATTAGAGGAATGTTTACCTGAATTTGCTTCAGCATTTCCATGAATTTTTTGTACTGTTCATCCTTCTGATATTTGGCCAAGCTCTGCGGGAAGGGTGCTGGAGGTCGCTTCTTTTCTTTGGCTTGAGTTAGATCCTGCTCAGGCACTTTTTCTGAAAACCTTCTCTTGCATTTTCTCAGTCTCTTCCGCAACTTCTTTTTCCTTGTTTATTTCCATGTGGGCTGGTTGCATTCTTACTTATGTTAGCCCGGTTGACTCATCTAACTCAATTGGCACTGACACAAGTGTTTCAGTTGACCGGCTCTCACGAGCAATTTCTTGCTTTAAATCAAGATCTCTACCATTTCTCAAGCTCACCGCCATAAGCGGCTTTAGGCCCTGCTCTTTTGGATTGACATGTGTGTCCGCAGGTAACGTCCCTTGAGGACGATTATTAAGGGACATGGATAATTTCCCTAGTTGAATCTCAATGCCCTTGATAGCCGAATCATGTGACAATACCTTTTCTTGCATTTGGTGGACCTTTTCTTTCATTTTCCTGCTGGCCCCAATGAGTTGTTGCAACATTCCTTTAATTTTTGATAACCCATCATCCTGCCTCACTATCTGCCGTTGTTGAGGTTGTTGATAAGTTAGCTGCTGAATTTGCTGGTTGTATCCTTGTTGCCTTTGGTAAGGTACACTACTTGACCCTATGGTCACATAACTCTAGGATTTTTGGTATTATTGTACTGTTGTTGTGCCGGTCTATACTGCTGATTTTGCTGCCCCCAATTCTGACCATCTTGTCTCTGTCCTCCATAGTTGCACACATAGTTCATGTTCTCTTAATAGTTCTGGTTGTCACTTTCACCACTCCACGAACACACGTATGGTTGGTTAATGCATGGTGTACATAATCCCTCATTAGTCATGTCAACTATGTGTACCTGCTTTTGGCCTGATTCATCAATCTTCTTGGTGAGGATACTCATTTGCGTCATCAGAGTGGCCATATTTTCGGCTATGGAATTGTTCGGGTCCAATGCTACTGAGTGAACTATAGGGGGTGATTGTGGAATCTCTTGTCATCCATCCCGAGTTTTGAGCCATTTTATCTAGCAGGACCTTACACTCTCTAAATGACTTGCTTAAAAATGCTCCACCTGCTGAAGCATCAACATTGGCCTTCAAGTTGTCCGCTAATCCCATGTAAAACCGTTGTCCCAACATCTGATCTGGAATGCCATGATGTGGACACTTAACAAGCATACCTTTGAATCTCTCCCACATTTCTTGTAATGTTTCAGCTGGTTTCTGCCTGAAGCTCAATATCTCATCAACCTGCTTGGCAGTCTTATTGGGTGGGTAGAACTTATTCAAAAACTGCTTGACTAATTCCTCCCAAGTTGTGATGGAATTTATGGGGAGCGAATTAAGCCATTTTTGGCTTCTCCTGTCACTGAGAATGGAAACAACAACAATCTTATTGCTTCCGTGTCACATTTGGTTGCCTTTGCGTGACACAAATCGACAGAAAATTTTTCAGATGCTGCTGTGGATCTTCAATATAAGACCCGGAGAACAGTCCCTTATTTTGCAGCAGATGTAGCATGTTGTTTGTGATTTGAAATGATTCCTCTTGTATCCGAGGGACTGCAATTGCAGTTGCCAAATTTTCAGCAGTGGGTTGTGCCCAATCATACAAAGCTGCTTCACGCACAAGAGGTGCCACACCTTGATTTTTTGGGTCATTCACATTGTTTCGATTGTTTTGATTATCCAAAGCATCGTCCATGTCTGGTTCAATTTGTTCTCTTGGATGATGATGTTGTTTGTCTTTCTTGTTTGCATGATTTAATGCCTTGAAAGTTTTTTCAAGATCCGGTAATGCTTCAAATAATTTACCAGTTCTTGAAGAGTTTCTAGGCATATACCTATAACACACAAGACCACAAACATTAGAATTTCAATGTAATGAATAAAAATGAAGAAAATTGACTAAACTAAGAATCCTAACAATTCTTATATCTGTAATTAGTAACACTGTTGCTTCCCCGGTAACGACGCCAAAATTTGATCACCCCCAACTATGCCTCCTAAGAGGTCTAGCGGTCGTTGCAAATATAATCCGGTTTACAAGTTCGGAGTCAAATCCCATAGAGAAATAACGTGTTAATTACAACTAGCATGAATTCAAGTAATCAACCTTCAGAAATATTATAAAACAATTCGAGAGTTTACTAAATAAGATCAAAATAATTATAATGTAGTAATTTATAACTAACAAGGCAAATATTGTACACAAGATTTGGAAAAGTCTAAGGTTATAATTTTTTCTATTGTCGGAATCTTCTCCGCTACGTTTCCTATAAATTCGCCTAAATATTTTCTACCGATCGTGAATACTTTAAGTGTCGTAGCTCTCTCTCGAGTAACTACTACAATTTACTAGACGTATTCTCTCGAACTACGTTAGCTGACACTAATTTACCGCTCACGACGATCGCACCAAGGCTTCGTTATCTCTATTCTTGCCTTTGAACCCTCCGTATCGATCTCTCAACTACGTTAGGAGTGATTTTGTTCAACAACTACTTAAATGTGCACTATCTCTCGAGCAATATACACACTAAATAGGCACAATTAATTGAGAGCTCTTCAATTAATAACAATGAATATATAGTTGAACAAGTAGAGAAAAATCAAAGGCAAATCTATATTAAACGCAGTAAAGAATCATCCTCCAATAGGTTCCATCAAACCTTAGATAAAAGAGTTTAGCTACTCATAAATACAACATCAATCAACATAATGTTTAAAGACATGAAACTACAAAGTAAAGATATAAAGGAAGGAAAAACTCGTTTGATTCTTGCTCCACAGTGCTTGGCAGCCTATTTCTTCTCCAAAATCATGTCCAACCCTAGAATAACTCATTTGGGGAGTATTTATGTCAATCCCCCGGTCCAAATTCAGGTTTGGATCTTTTAACCCGCTACTTTTAATTACCGTGCTATAGACCTCGCGAAGCCTGGTCTATAGTGCGGTCGACCTGGCTATAGACCTCGCGAAGCCTGGTCTATAGCGCGGTCGACCTGGCTATAGTCCTCGCGAAGCCTGGTCTATAGCGCGGTCTACCTGGCTATAGACCTCGCAAAGCCTGGTCTATAGCACGGTCAACCTGGCTATAGACCTTGCAAAGCGTGGTCTGTAGCACAATTTAGATACTTGATGCTTTTGTGCTCTTTTCTTGTATTTTTGTCCTCTTTTTGTGCAATTTTCATTGGATGATTCCTTCCGATGTTGCTACACATAAAACAACATAATTTAGCTCAAATATAGGGCGAGTAATAATGTGCTAAAAGTAAAGCATTTTGGCATCACATCAGCAACTCAAGAGTTTCAAATCCTCTGAAGTATTTTTAATTTCTAAATTCACTTAGTTATATTATTTAGTGCTTTTGATGTAGGTTTTGACTCTCAGATTCCTATTAAATAATTATTATTAATAGCTACAGTTCAGCTACTTTTATTTTTAGTACGAGACAAATACTAAAAAAATCCAAAGATTATGGATACTTAAATACATATTTTTGAACGATCTTTATATTTAATTTCAAATATTGATAAAATTTCAGTGAAAGTATTTGAAAATTTATTGCAGAAAATTTAGAATATGAAACGATAACGACCGAAATAATTGGAGCGGAAAGATCTAAGTGATTTACTCAATAATTAATATTTTGATTTTGTAACAGTTTGGTTATATTCTTTCTGCAAGTTAAGTGTCTTACTGCCCTATTCGTAGCCGATATGATCGTATTCAAGTGAAAGTTATATTTAATTTTTTTTAAAAACAAGGAATTAAATATCCATATAATATACGATAGAAATTATCACATTTGAGAAATACTCTTTAAGTACATAAATTTTTAATCAGTATCATTAGTTTGGGTTGAGTGTCTCTGCCAGCTTGGTGAGTATTCATGGGTTTAAAATTTAAATCCATTAGTAGCATCCTTTACCTCTTTCCCTCTCACTTCACTATTGTAATAAATGTTCTTAAGCAAAATAAAACAAAATTGGTTATATAGAGTCGTGTGGATTGTGTGGTTTAGTTGGAGAAGGATTACATACTTAGGATGGGATTTGGCATGGACTTTAATTTCCCATTCGTGGGATAACATGTATTATGTGGTAAAATGGTTACTTTACTATTTGGTGTTATTTTCTTTATAGTGATGCTATTAAATGATAGTGAATGATTGTCATTCGTATCATACATGTATTTTCTTGTAGTGATGCTATTAAATGATAATGAATGATTGTCAGTCGTATCATACATGTTAATACCAAGATTACCTTAAACAAATCATTTTTGAAGTATTTTTTTTATCAATGTTTAAAGTAGATAATAGCAATTAATTAGGAAGCAATACGAAGAAAAAAAAGATAAACTTAAGCAACCAATTTTTATACTTGAAATTGTTCTTCCAGATAGATAATTCATATTAGATAAGGTTATGATGTTTAGGTTTTAAAGTCAACTAATATTCTTATTTAAAAGAAAATGACGGCAATAATTGAAAATTTGTTGTTTAACTTGGATACATTTAACTAATATTCTCATTTGTATTGCTGATAAACTGAGATTGCAAGGGTGAGGATCAAAATTTCTTATTATTGACTACTTGGCTAATGCTAACTTTAGGACCTTTTTCTCCTTTTATTCACTCATTAAATTGCTCCCTAAGGATGATATTAGGTACTTGCTGAGCTAAATGTATACGCATTGGTAATTATCTTCGGAAATCGATTGAGTTGTTCTAAGATCATCATTTAGGCCTATTTAAGTTGTGTTACTTCCTAACTATTAATTCCGACTCTTTAAAAATAATATTTTGATTTGAAACACTTTTCATTTTTCAATCATTAATATGATTTCCTAAGCAACGTCTATATCTCATTTTGTTATTTGATTTTACTTTTTGTCAATGTTCTATGCACGATAAATTATGTCTTTTCATATAATATTTTAATAATTAACTACGTGCAACACACATATATAGAAACTAGTTAATTTGATAAGTGCTTTTGAGCAGCAATTAATGTTTGGTCATTCTTTTAAAAGTACTTATAAGTATAATTGTTTTCAAAAATGCTTTTGAAAAAGGTATTTTTGGATAGAAATTATTTTTTTTCTTTTCAAAAACTGCTTCTACTTCTACTCAAAATATTTATTTTTCTTTCTAAAAGTTTGGCCAAATACTTTAACATAGGAAAAGCAAGCACTTTTGGCTCAAAAATTCAGTTTCGGCCAAAGGAAGCTTGGCCATATTATGAAAGAGTTTTGTAATATCTTTGCAGAAGGTTACCGCTCTTGGTTCAGGATCTTGTTGTTAAAGTGGTAATATTGAGTCCGGAACTAAAGTATGGTTCATTTGGACTCAAGAGACATAAATAGGTTAAAAAAAAATTGCGCACCATTTTATATATAGTGTTGTTATTCATCGCGCTATACTTTGACGTGGGGTACTCACACTAGTAAAATTGATTCCCAATTGGCATAACATGTTAGAACCAGTATTTTAAAAGGCGTAGGCGTAAGGCGAGGCATTTTACATATGCCTCAGCGGGGCGTAAGCCCCATATGTATTTAGTTTTTAATATTTTATAAAATAATATAATGACAGTAAATATTTAAAAACAGGTAAAATTGCATAAAAATTGAAAGAAACTATATATATGTGTGCTCCATCCCACAAAAAACTAATCAAAACAATCTATTATACGTTACTTACAAGCACAAGTAATTTGAGTTTAAAAGAATAAAGTTTTCTATATGGAGGAACAACAAGGATGATTAACCTGCAATTTGAACTTTGAATTTGCTGCTATGAAGAAGAATGTAGTTCTCTTTGTATTTGTAAATTTTTTTTAAATATTCGTTGCTTTTGGGAGATATTAGCAGACTAGCGGACAAGATAAAAAATTAAAAAAAACCATGAATTAGGGCTTAAAAAAATAAAGAAGATCTTTACTTTTACATTTAATACTTTTGAGTTCCTTTTTAAACCTTTTGAGTAATTACCAAACTGACTTTTGAGAATTTGGATATTATATGAAGGACTAATTCAACAAATTTTGTTTCAATTTGAAAAAGTCTCTGGGGCTTACTCCTTACTAAAAAAATGCGCCCCGAACGGCCGGGCGTACACCCCAAATTGCGGGGCGTACGCCTCTTGAGACTTTCGCCCCACACCATCGTCCCGGGGCATTTTTGGTACGCCTCGCCCCGGGGCTCGCCCCAGAAATGCCTTTTAAAATAGAAGTTAGAACCCTAGTGTGTTAATGATTCTCTATGTTTGACTTAATTATGTATACCCTTTTTGGGAAGAAGATCTTGTATGAAATCAATGTGATTAGACACTTATTTCTCATATGATGAAACCTTATGAACTTACACACGCTAAGGCCAAATGTGCCAAATGGTTGATTTGAAAGGGAACTCTTTTGTACAAACTATTATTGTTTTGGGAATCTGAAGTGTGGCATTGTGAATACACCTCCACCCGCATATATCGGGGTGAGGCGGCGGGATCGCTTTGTGTAGAGTTGTGGTATTGTGAATACACCTCCACTCGCATACATTGGGGGTGAGGCGATAGGGCTGCTTTATGTAGAGTTGTGGTATTATGAATACACCTCCATAAGTTGGGGTGAGGCGACAATGCTGCTTTGTGTAGAGTTTCTGGTATTGTGATTGCACCTCCACCCCATACATTGGGGTGAGGCGGGAGTGCCGCTTTGTATAAAGGTAGTTCCAGAGGATCCTCGACTTAAAAATTTATAAATATTATTGAAAGCTCTTAATAAATTTGCTTTGGTTTAAACTTCTATCTATGTTATTCCATTGTCACCCTGATTCATCATATTCATATTGTATTTCCATGTTCTTGATTTCTTGTTTGGTTTTCATACTAGTACTATTTGACATGTACTAACATCCCTTTTGCCGGGGGCGCTGCATCTTTAATGGATGCAGGTGGTTCTAATGCGGAGGATATTGACCAGTGATAGAGGTATACTCTCTTTCCTAGTTGACTTGGTGAGCCCCACTTCATTTCGGAGTCGTGCATCTTTTGTTCTATGTGTATTATATTTTGAGGTATAGCCAGAGCCTTGTTGCCGGCACTATCATTGTACTTTTTTGTATATACTAAAGGCTCCGTAGATATGGTATGGGTTGTGTATTGGTATTGGGAAGGTAAAGATAGTAATGTCATATGTGTATTACATGTTCCACTTTAAACTATGAAAGTGTATGTATTTTGAGACTTTATAAATGAAGTAACTAATGGTGATGGAATTAGTGTTATTCATGAACCCTCTTAGTGTAAATTAATGAAGTTTATCTTCTCTTTATTTATGGGTGAGTTGGGTAGAAGAAAATCTAGCAGGCTTGCCGGGCTATCTCGGTTGAGTGCCGGTCGCGCTCCCCGAGGTCGGGGCGTGACAAATTTGCAATGGTTGCCCAGTTCCAGAAGCACAAGCCAAGCGACAAGGGTCAATTGCACCTGTTGCCTGTGGTACAATAGCATGCTGAAGTTCTTCTCCATTTGTCTCCTTCATCACAAGTGCATTTTGATCTCCAGCTCCCAAAGATTGCTGCAGCATCCTGAATTGCAAATCATAGATGGATTCCATGCTAGGGTTCACTGTAGCTCCAGGTACAGAAATCATTGTTCCATTGAGATCAGCTGCCTTAGCTGCAACTAGGGGTGTACAAATAAAATCGATAAACCGCACCAAACTGATAATCCGAGTCTATTAGTCAGAAACCTCTTTCTTGCTTCTTTCTAGGAGGAAATCATAACACACAACACGTTTTGTACATCGGTAGAAAATATCCGGTTCAAACCATAGTAGAACCCATCATGAACACTTTGAAATCCATTCGCACATAACCAAGCTGTCCTATTTCTCCAAGTTCTTTCTAAATTGCTACTTTTTCCTTGTTAGAACACTACTATACTTAACTAAAACTTACCCCACGAACTATAGCATAGAATCACGCTGCCCTAAGGCTTATAAGCCGCCAAATTCCCATTTTATATATCCCAAAGGTTCCACAACCAAAAATGCTTTCTCCGAAGAGACTTTATATGAACCTAAAACTGTTTTCTTCACCTTCTTGATACTAAAATGCATAATTCACAATGATATAAGATGCCACGAGTCTCAACACCGTTCAATGCAACTCCCAGTTTTCTATCCATATTTATAAATTTTGAATCCATTGAAACCATTCTCGAGAGTCATCCACTGTAACCATTCTCGAATTAACTGACCAAACAGGCCGAAACAACTTGTGCCCCATTAGCACACCAACACCCAAGGGAATAAAGAGTAACCCACACTCCTACGCAACCGAGCAAATTCCCGCTCCATGTACACTACATTCTCTGTGAATAACCACTCAATTATTTTATGGTCCTCCTATAACCATAGAGTGTAATACAACTTGTGTCCAGAAATTCCTTTACCCGAGTCATCCTCGATCTCGACCTCTGCAAGTCATAACTGATTCACCGGTATACTCCGAACCGAAACTAATACGACCCATAATCGTGCAATCAACTCGCCGATAGCAGACTCCCCCACTTAGCCTTAAGCTGCAATTATATAAAATTAGAACCCGTAAGGATTTCTCCTTCTCAATTACCAAGGTCTCGTACCGTTAACCTACCAGACTTCTCGAAGTCTTTTATTAAGCCTTTCATGAACATTCTTAATCTCCAACCAAAATCACACACGTGACCTCCTACCGGGTAGCAAGTAATATTCCTCGCAAAAGCTTCATCAACATCACGCCACCGCTAGCTACACACAGGAGATAACCCACATGTGGAATTCCTTACCGACATCTTCCAATGACACTGCACTGAGTGCAACGACCACTAAATCCGTAAATTCTCATGTGTTCATGCTCGCCCACCATTTGTATAAGTCTGCACTTTCCCTATTGACATCAACTATACGTCAACAATACCTTTCGAACTCAAGTCATATTTCACCTGACACGATAATCAGATCTTCACACCTCTATTCATTTCAAACACACTCCTTTCTGCCATATTCAATTTTCCTTTGTATACTAACCATCACTCCAAATAGAGTCTGCAGGCCGATTCACATACTAACACGATTCCAAACCATTCTACACTTTCTCAAGGCGCACGACTACCCTACTAGTGAATTCATATGCTAATCTGCCACTCTTACTTCGGTTAAATCATCTCCTTTAAGAAACTTCTCAACCTCTACTTCTCCTACTTGACCTGCTAGTACTTCAACCACCGCGAAACACTTCCCGTCATGTCTTCCCTCATACTTTGCTACCCAACTGTTGCATCAAATCGAAATGTATCTCTGTCGCACCTGAACCAATAAAATGTTACCGACTCTAAGTCTCTTCGAAGATCATATTTCTCGAGCCATCAACATCAAAAATACCCATTCGCAACCACAATTACTACACAATCACTTACTCTTCTTGAGTCCAAACTCATTGACAAGACATGAGAATTTAATTTTTCCCAAAATTTAACAACGTGAAAGATCCTTCAAAACATTCACACTCGAGACCGTACGCCACATCAAAACGAAAATCAAGCGCCCAATGGCCTTCCTTTAAATTTCAAGGAAACACTTCTCATCACATTCAAATTGTCTTAACACATCCCGTAGTTACATCATACTCATCACAATGCCATTCCACCGCTCATCGATCCATGAATTCCATTTGTATGGGCATTACCGGACATATGAGTCAAAATGTACAGGTTACAACTGAAGCTACCGAGCCAAAACTACGGTTTAAACCTGGCCTCAAGTCTTCCAGACTAGCCCATCACCAAAACACATAATACACATCTCGAACCTCGTTCATAGAATCACAAGCCGATGATGCACAACTGATACCGAGTGTTCATGTGCGCATACGAATGCGTGGAAGGAATTCAAAGAGTTATGTTTCAAGATGAATCAATTTTGCATGATAGAATACAAGAAAGTGAAATTTTCCTAAGGGTTCTACAGCCTCTCGAAGATAAGTACAGACGTCTCTGTACCGATCCGCAAGACTCTACTAAACCCGCTCATAACTCGTGAGACCTATGTAACCTAGGATTTAATACCAATCTATCACGACCCAAACAAACCCCTGTATGGTGCCTATCGTGGAACTAGGCAAGCCGACTCATTTCAAAAACAAACCGATATTTTCATTTCACTGATTATTTCAGTGCTATTTAACATAAAAACCTTTGCAAAGGAGTTCAAATCAAAACAAAAGTGCGGAAGGAAAAGCCCGACATCGGGGTGTCATTAGTCATGAGCATCTATTACAATCTGTCTAACAATATCAAGGCTAACTCAGCCTGGAAAATAGCTAAATACAACTAGAGGAAGATAAGAGGGAGAAGAGCAGGGGCTGCGGACGCCAAGCAGCTACCTTGCTATCCCCGAGAAAATCTGCAACCAAAATAATCAACAACCGCTACCGTGTCCAGCTACACCTGGATCTGCACACAAGGTGCAGGGAGTAACGTGAGTACGCCAACTCAGTAAGTAACAACAATAAATAAAGACTGAGCAGCAGTGACGAGCAATAAAGCATATAACGTTCATATTAGGAAATCTCAGTAAAATACCACATGTTTTTAAAATCAGGGTTTGAATCAAAATATCTCGTTTAAACCTAGTTCCAGTAAAAATCATTTAAAGATATTTTTCAACAGTTTTCAAACAGAGGAAAAATGCAAAGGTGAGCAAAAATGATGAGATCATAAACAGCCCCTCGGGCAAAACATCACTCATATACAGCCCCTCGAGCAAACCTCACAGTCACTCGTGCCACTCGGGCATACCTCACCATCACTCTTTCCACTCGGGCATACCTCACCATCACTCTTTCCACTCGGGCATACCTCACAATCACTCATGCCTCCCAGTCACTCAGCACTCGACACTCGGCACTCGCACTCAGTAGGCACCTGCGCTCACTGGGGGTGTGTACAGATTTCGGAGGGGCTCCTTCAGCCCAAGTTCTATAATCTGCACGGACAACTCACGTGCTGCATGGACAACTCACGTGCTATAATAATAAAGTATGCTGCAGGCGGGCATCCCCGATCCACACTCATCCTCACAATTAGGCCCTCGGCCGATATCAACATGCTGCGGCGTGCAACCCGATCCCATAAATATCCTCACAAATCAGGCCCTCGACCTCACTCAGTCATAAACCTCTCAAGCCCCTCGGGCATTTCAGTAAAATAGGGCATTCGGCCCAAAACATTTATATTCATCAAAATAGAGTCATAAAACTGAGTTATGCGGTAAACAAGTATAAACATGACTGAGTATAGATTTTTCAATCGAAAATAATGTGAGGATAGAAAGAAAAAACCCCTAAGGGTCCATACAGCACTGGCGCAAGGCCCAAACATGGCATTCAGCCCAATTTACAGAAACTCTTTCTAAAACATATAAGTATCATATAGTTTCAACAAAGTATGCAACTTTACAGTTGCTACGGGACGGACCAAGTCACAATCCCCAACAGTGCACGCCCACACGCCCGTCACCTAGCATGTGGGTTACTAAAAATAGTAGACTGATAAAAAATCTGGGGTTTCGTACCCTCAGGACTAGATTTACAATCGTTACTTACCTCAAACCGATAAATTCTCTACCCCGCAATGCTCTTTCCTCTGGACTCGGCCTCCAAATGCTCCAAATCTATTCACAATCAGTACAATACCATCAATATACTCTAATGGAATGAATTCCAATGGAAAATCTACAAAATTAGACCAAAACCCAAAATTGGCTCAAACTCGGCCCCCTGGCCCACGTCTCGAAATCCGACAAAATTTACAAAACTAGAAAGCTCTTAATTTAAAATCCAACATCGTTTGGTCCTTCAAATCCTTAAATTAAACTCTTAAAAATTCCAAGCCCTAACCCCCTACTTTCACTCCAAAATCCTACTAATTAATGATGAACAAGGCCATAGATTCACGAAATTTATACCATTATGGGTTAGAATCACTTACCCCAACGTTGCTCCTTGAAAACCTTTGAAATATCGCCTCTCTCCCGAGTTTGTCAAATCCAGAAATGGAAAATGAAGACAAAACACACGAGCTAGGGCTTTTCTACCCAGCACAGTCGCACCTGCAGCCATATGTCCGCTCTTACGGAACCGCACCTGCGGTCGAATCCTCGCACATGCGAGAACCACTTAAGCCCTCAATTCCGCACCTACGACCCCAGGTTCCGCATCTGCGTAACATTTCCGGTTCTGCAGAACCGGCCCAACTCTTCCTTTTCGCATTTGCGCTCAAGGCCTCGCACCTGCGGGTGCGCAGATGCGGCCAATTCTTTGCACCTATGTTCCAAGACTTGGCCTTCTATTTCCGCATCTGTGGCTTCCCCAAACGCACCAGCGGCCTTGCACCTGCGACTCTTTCTTCCGTAGGTGCGAAAATAACAGTAGCAGCAGCTTCAGCTGCATTTACCAACTTCGACAAATCCGTTAACCACTGAAAATCACCCCGAGGCCCTCGGGACCTCAACCAAAAATACCAACAACTCATATATCAACATACAAACTTATTCGAACCTTCACATCACTCAAAACAACATCAAATCATCAAATTACCCTCGGATTCAAGCCTAAGAACTTCTAAATTTCCAAATTCGGCAACCGATGCCGAAACCAACCAAACCACGTCCGAATGACTTCAAATTTTACACACACATCACAAATGACACTACGAACGTACTCCAACTTCTGGAATTCCATTCCGACACCGATATCAAATTTTCCATTGCCGACCGAAATCGCCAAATTTCCAATTTCGCCAATTCAAGCCTAATTCTACCACGGACCTCCAAATCACATTTCGGACGCGCTCCTAAGTCCAAAATTGCCTAACGGAGCTTACAGAACCATCAGAATTCAAATTCGAGATCGTTTACACATAGGTCAACATCCGGTTGACTTATCCAACTTAAGGTTTTAAATAAGAGACTAAGTGTCTCATTCCACTCCGAAATCACTCCGGGCCCGAACCAACTAACCCAGTATATCATAATATAGCTTAAGAGAATAAAGGAAACAGAAATGGGGGAAACGGGGCTATAACTCCCGAAACGACTAGTCGGGTCGTTACACAAACAAGTCAAAAAGCGCCTAAGAATTTCATCTTCCTTCTTTTATTCCCTAAATTCTATTCTACTCTAAAAATAAAAAACATAATAGGAAAAACTACTACCCGTTTCAAACTACATCCCATGGAAAAGAACCGAGGCATAAAGAAAAACCACAGGGGATTATTACACTACCTACAACGAAAATATTTTTTTTCTTTAGACTTAAATCCCTCAAGAAATCTGTCTAGGTGATCCATCGTTGGGAAAAGTCTAATTTTCCTACTTTTGTTTTAGGAGCTACTAACATACTACACAACTACGAAAAAAAAAGAAGTTAACATTTTTCTAATATACTACTACTAATTATCTAGAGAATTCTCCCACCCCACACTTAAAAGAGTGCAGTGCCCCCAATACACAAATAAAGCAAAACAATAATGAGGGTGGACAAAAAACTCCCTGTAAGGCCAAAGGCCGATGCAATAGCGGCTCACGGGTACTCAGACTTCCCCCAAGCATGGTCCTTTGTGTGGGCACCCCACACTTAGTTCTCACTATCTAACTCGCTTTTGCACTCTTCCAATGGCTTTGCCTCCCATGCTTATAATCCTACAAAACAAAAACAAACACTACAACAATAATAAGATAAAATAAAAATAAAAATAAAGAAAGCAATAAAGATGGGTTGCCTCCCAACAAGCGCCTGATTTAACGTCGCGGCATGACTTGAACTACTTTTTGCCTCCACCTTGAACTTATGAATTGGACCCCAAGTTTTGATTCTGCTCTATGATCATGCTCTTGGGGCGATACTAATTGTTGCGATCCAAAAATTAAATGATTCTTTATGCACTTTTTGGCTTTCAACCGAGGAGTGTCACTTTGCCTAGACGGCCTTGAAAATTTCAGAATATAGAGCTCATCTACGTCTTCCTTTGACTCTTGCATTGGCTCATACAGATCAATTTCCATTTCACCATCTAAAAATAATATAGAGAAGTGTTTGGAATGAGATCCAACGCGCTCAAATACATGACCTTCAAGATTTTTAACCTCCTCAACACCAATCACACTAGAGTCAACTAAATTTGTATCTTCAATATCCTTGGCTGACTCTAGTCTCACTTCTTCAACATCGACATCCTCAAATTATAGTTGGCTAGGTTATTGATGTTCTACTCTGACCTCCTCAATTAACACCTCAAATTCACGCTCTTCTTGGATACTATCCCCAAAATTGGTTTGCTGAGCATTAAAAGCTTCAACCACTTGACTCACTTGAGCCTCCTTGATCTCTTTCAGGTTCGCATCCCCAGGTTCTTTGTTCCTATTAACTTCACAAGAAAAAATAGAACCATCATAGTAAGGGGTTGGATTAGGACAAGAAATATAAGCACAACCATGAAAGTGACCATTTTGACCACTACACACATCACACACATTCCACAAATAAGATTGAGTTGGTGCACATAACTCGCTCTCAGGAACATTTTGAAAATTTTTCTACTGGTGGTTTCCTTCACAATATGTATACGGATCAAAAGTAAAATTACCAACACCTAAACTTACATAATTCCAAGATGTCATGTTTCTCAAATCTATAAGTAAAATAAAATAAAATAAAATAAAATAAAAGAAAAGTTCAAACTTGAAACCTAGCAATATGTACAGCTACAACTACACACCGTTAGTTCCCCGGCAACGGCGCCAAAATTTAATCATGCCCAACTATGCCTTATAAAAAGGACTAAGCGGTCGTTGCAAATATAATTCGGTTTACAAGTCCATAGATGAATCCCACAGAGAACTAAGGCTTAGCTATAGTTTTTCAATATCGCAAAAAAAAACACAAGTTCAAATAATTTCCTAGTTATAAAGATTTGATTTTTATTTCTACTAATTAACTAACAAATATTATAAAACAGTAAAATTATCAACTAACAAGGATGAAATTGGAGACAAGCCTAAGGAGTTATAGAGTTATGATTTTCCCAATTGTCGGAATCCTTCCCGCTATGCCTTCTATAATTTTGCCTAAGTTTTCTCTACCGATCATGAGCGCTCTGAGTGTCGTAATTCTCTCCCGAGTAACTACCATAATTTACTAGACATATTCTTCCGAATTACGCTAGCTGGCACTAAGTACGGCTCACTCGGATCGTACCAAGGTTTCGTTATTCCTAATCCCACCTTTAAACCCTCCGTATTGATCCCTCATATATGTTAAGAGTGATGTTGTTTAACAACTACCTAATTATGCACTCTCTTCCGAGTAATACATACTAAATAGGCACAATCGATTGAGAGCTCTTCAACCAACCAAAATAATAACGTAGTTGAACAAGTAGAGAAATCCAACGGCTCAATTATATAAAAACATAACAAGAATTTATCCTATAAAAAGTTCTATCAAAGCTCTAGATAACAAATTAGCTATTCATAATAGTATGCAAAAACTACAATACTAGAATTCATAACCAATAATGGAAATAGGAAGAAGGAAGTGAAAAACTCGTAGAAGAATTCCCCGCCTTGCTCCTAGTGTGTTCTTGCCTCCTTAGGTCAAATCTCGGGTCTAATGTCGGTCTCTTCTGTCCAATCCCGGTCTCCCTCAAAATTGGTGTTTAATGACTATTTATATATGTAGGAAAAAGACCCAAACGAAATAACCAAGTCCAAAACCAAATATGAGACAAAATAGGTTTTAAAAATTCGGAACACGCTCGCCACGGGCCGTGCCTCGCGAGGCAAAACGCGCAGAAGCTCTCTCGCTGCAGACCTGGCGTCGCTGCCTTTAACGCTAGGAAATTGGCTCGCGTCGCCAGCTTCTTTGCTTCGTTTCTCATTCTGCCTAACTTTTCCATTCTTTGCATTAGCTTCTATTCTTTTATCAATTCTTCTTTTGTCTTTTTCTTTGTTTCTTTCTTTGTCATCAATAATTATTTCATCATTAGATAATCATAAGCCCATTGTTTTAGTGCATGAAATACACTTTAAATATTTACTTTGCTCCAATTTCATCTCCAATGTACCTACAAATAAAATAAACTCAATTAAACACAAATATAGTATAGTTTATCATTAAAGCACCTAAATATAAGGTAAGTAATGCACTAAAAATATATAATTATAGCCAAACATCACTACCCCACATTTAAACGTTGCTCGTCCTTGAGTCAACCAACACTTTACACTATCTTTGAGCACTTAACATATTTAACACTTTTGAGGCACACTATACCTATGACTATAGTTAATAGCAATAATTAAACTTTAGCATATGCAATCTCATACACTTCCCTTTTCTTATTCCATACTTCAAAACATTCACAACAATTACAACATGCTCGTAACAATCCTAGCCTCAAAAACCGACTCAGAAGTCATAATGCACTCATGGCTTGAACACCCAACATTGTTGAGAGTCTAATAACATAACCTATCCTTCTTGAAACCATGTGCCCTCACAACAAGGACAAGAGAGTAAGTTGAATCCATACATTCAAATCAAATGCTCAAATATATTTCAATGTCTCATATATATGAAAGAAAATCTCTCACTCTCACAAAAGAAGTCTCGTGCATGCAATTTGTACCATAGGCTTGCCCATAATGTAAATGTCTACTAATGTAGGCTCACTCGATCTAAAATTAATTAGGACTTTTTTTTGATTGTAATGTGGGCTAAGGGATGGGTAGAATATATTTAGGAATAGTGGTTCACCCTCCTAAGTATTTTAACACATCATATGATAACTTAAGCGCAATTTTCTCAATCCACTTTAGTTTCACAACTTCAATCACTCCCAACAATGTTTCCTTTTTCTTTAAGCACTACTTTAATTCATACTTACTAGCAAGAACAAGACAACAATTTATTAATCTCTATTTGTTCTTTTTTTTTTCCAGATTGTTCTCTCTTTTTTCCCAACTATTTTATTTTTCAATTTCCGCTAGTGGTGTATTATTTTACAAAACAAGTGCACCTTCCTTCCTTTCATTGGTTCCACTCAAAAGCCACCTCACACTTAGTCCCTTCTTACTTCTTTTAGTGCTCATTTCACAATTAAAGTGCTTTAAGAGGTAAAATGATTAAAACAATGTCAATTAAAAATAAAAGAGTATAGGCTCGTATTATGGGTTCCAAATAAAAGTCTATAGGCTCAAAAGGGATAAATAGGGATAAATTTTATTTATGGTAAACAATAAGCTGAAAAAGATCAAAGAAAGCCTAAAATCATTTCTCAAACCGAGCATCGCCTAAAATTTCGCTTCAACTCACATACCGGGTAAGTTCTAGACTCAATCACAAAAACATGGACTACACAATTTCTCACCTCACATGGCACATGACTCACTAAGGATAGTTCCATTTTGATTCTCAAATAATTGCATGTATTCACGGAGCAACAAAATATTAAGTATTAATCACAAAGTGAATATAAGTCAATAAAGTGAGACATAGGCGTCACAAAACATGCTATCCAAATAACCAAGGCATCATAAGCACTTTTAGCACATAGGGAAGATACTACGCATGCCAAAGCCTAAATATGTTACTATCAAACAAGTCAAAAAGCGCCTAAGAATTTCATCTTTCTTCTTTTATTCCCTAAATCCTATTCTACTCTAAAAATAAAAAAAGTAATAGGATAAACTACTACCCGGTTCAAACTACATCCCACAGAAAAGAACCGAGGCATAAAAAAAAACCACAGGGGATTATTACACTACATATAACGAAAATATTATTTTTTCTTTAGACTTAAATCCCTCAAGAAAACTATCTAGGCGATCCATCGTCGGGAAAAGTCCAATTTTTTCTATTTTTTTGTTTGTTTAAAGAGCTACTAACATACTACACAACTACGAAAAATAAATAAGAAGTTAACATTTTTCTAATATACTACAACTAATTATCTAGAGAATTCTCCCACCCCACACTTAAAAGAGTGCAGTGCCCCCAATACACAAATAAAGCAAAACAATAATAAGGGTGGACAAGAAACTCCCTGAAAGGCCAAAGGCCGATGCAATAGCAGCTCACGGGTTCTCAGACTTCCCCCAAGCATGGTCCTTTGTGTGGGCACCCCACACTTAGTTCTCACCATCTAACTCGCTTTTGCACACTTCTAATGGCTTTGTCTCCCATGCTTATAATCCTATAAAACAAAAACAAACACTACAACAATAATAAGATAAAATAAAAATAATAATAAAGAAAGCAATAAAGATGGGTTGCCTCCCAACAAGCGCCTGATTTAACGTCGCGGCACGACTTGAACTACTTTTTGCCTCCACCTTGAACTACTTTTTGCCTCCACCTTGAACTACTTTTTGCCTCCACCTTGAACTTATGAATTGGACCCCAAGTTTTGATTCTGCTCTATGATCATGCTCTTGGGGCGATACTAATTGTTGCGATCCAAAAATTAAATGATTCTTTATGCACTTTTTGGCTTTCAACCGAGGAGTGTCACTTTGCCTAGACGGCCTTGAAAATTTCAGAATATAGAGCTCATCTACCTCTTCTTTTGACTCTTGCATTGGCTCATACAGATTAATTTCCATTTCACCATCTGAACATAATGTAGAGAAGTATTTGGAATGAGGTCCAACATGCTCAAATACATGACCTTCAAGATTTTTAACCTCCTCAACACCAATCACACTAGAGTCAACTAAATTTATATCTTCAATATCCTTGGCTGACTCTAGTCTCACTTCTTCAACATCAACATCCTCAAATTGTAGTTGGCTAGGTTATTGATGTTCTACTCCGACCTTCTCAATTAACACCTCAAATTCACGCTCTTCTTGGCTACTATCCCTAAAATTGGTTTGCTAAGCATTAAAAGCTTCAACCACTTGACTCACTTGAGCCTCCAAGTTGCGAATAGTTGCCTCTTGCCTTTCTATTTGTAGTTGCTTCTCATTATTTATTTCTAGAAAGAACTTTAACATATCCTTGATCTCTTTCAGGTCCACATCCCCGGGTTCTTTATTCCTATTAACTTCACAAGAAAAAGTAGAACCATCATAGTAAGGGGTTAGACGGGGACAAGAAATATCAGCACAACCATGAAAGTGACCATTTTGACCGCCACACACATCACACACATTCCACAAATAAGATTGAGTTGGTGCACATAACTCGCTCTCAGGAACATTTTGAAAATTTTGCCACTGGTGGTTTCCTTCACAATATGTATACGGATCAAAAGTAAAATTACCAACACCTAAACTTCCATAATTCCAAGATGTCATGTTTCTCAAATCAATAAGTAAAATAAAATAAAATAAAAATAAAACAAAAGAAAAGTTCAAATTTGAAACCTACTAATAATATGTACAACTACAACTACACACCGTTAGTTCCCCGCAATGACGCAAAAATTTGATCACCCCCAACTATGCCTTATAAAAAGGACTAAGCGGTCGTTGCAAATATAATCCGGTTTACAAATCTGGAGTCGAATCCCATATAGAACTAAGGCTTAGCTATAGTTGTTCAATATCGCAAAAAAAAAAAAACACAAGTTCAAATAATTTCCTAGTTATAAAGATTTGATTTTTATTTCTACTAATTAACTAACAAATATTATAAAGCAGTAAAATTATCAACTAACAAGGATGAAATTGGAGACAAGCCTAAGGAGGTCTAGAGTTATGATTTCCCTAATTGTCGGAATCCTTCCCGCTATGCCTTCTATAATTTTGCCTAAGTTTTCTCTACCGATCATGAGCGCTCTGTATGTTGTAATTCTCTCCTGAGTAACTACCACAATTTACTAGACATATTCTTCTGAATTACGCAAGCTGGCACTAAGTACGGCTCACTCGGATCGCACCAAGGTTTCGTTATTCCTAATCCTACCTTTAAACCCTCCGTATTGATCCCTCATATATGTTAAGAGTGATGTTGTTCAACAACTACCTAAATATGCACTCTCTTCCGAGTAATACAAACTAAATAGGCACAATCGATTGAGAGCTCTTCAACCAACCACAATAATAACATAGTTGAACAAATAGAGAAATCCAACAGCTCAATTATATAAAAACATAAGAAGAATTTATCCTACAAAATGTTCTATCAAAATTCTAGATAACAAATTAGCTATTTATAATAGTATGCAAAACTACAATACTAAAATTCATAACCAATAATGAAAATAGGAAGAAGGAAGTGAAAAACTCGTAGAAGAATTCCCCGCCTTGCTCCTAGTGTGTTCTTGCCTCCTTAGGTCAAATCCCGGGTCTAATGTCTGTCTCTTCTGTCCAATCCCGGTCTCCCTCAAAATTGGTGTTTAATGACTATTTATATGTGTAGGGAAAAGACCCAAACGAAATAACCAAGTCCAAAACCAAATAGGAGACAAAATAGGCTTTAAAAATCCGGAACACGCTCGCCACGGGCCGTGCCTTGTGAGGCAAAATGCGCAGAAGCTCTCTCGCTGTAGACCTGGCGTCACAGCCTTTAACGCTAGGAAATTGGCTCGCGTCTCCAGCTTCTTTTCTTCGTTTATCATTCTGCCTATCTTTTCCATTCTTTGCATTAGCTTCTCTTCTTTTATCAATTCTTCTTTTGTCTTTTTCTTTGTTTCTTTCTTTGTCATCAATAATTATTTCATCATTAGATAATTATAAGCCCATTGTTTTAGTGCATGAAATACACTTTAAATATTTACTTTGCTCCAATTTCATCTCCAATGTACCTACACATAAAATAAACTCAATTAAACACAAATATAGTATAGTTTAGCATTAAAGCACCTAAATATAAGGTAAGTAATGCACTAAAAATATATAATTATAGCCAAACATCACAATCCCAATCTATTTTGAGATATAACAAAATTGAACCATAATTAGGAAGATATTCATGGTTTCGGTTCATTTGAGCATTTTATCAAACAATAGGTGTGCAAATTTGGCTACAAGGTTCTTCTACAAGATTTTCTTCATTCTACATCCCAATCTTTACTTATTTGAGCTCAATAATCTTCCCACAAACCTTATTGGTACATGCATGTATAAATAATACTCTTACACCCAAGAATCATACTCCCAATCACCCATCTTTTACCCAAATTTGAAATTGAAAACTTGGGTATGGAACATTACCTCTTAGATGAAGAACTTGTGAGATTTCCTTGTTGGATTTCAAAGCTTGGACAAGATCTTGATGAACAAAACACTTCATCTACTTCTTCTATCTAGAACACTCTCACTTATCTCTAAAAAACCTCATATAATTACCCCAAAATAAGCCCAAAGCCTATTTATCAAAATGGGGCCAGGTTATGAAAATAAAAAAATTAACCCTCCGAAATCAGGTCTGCGGTCGCATAATGGACCGCAAAATGGCTATGCGGGTCGCACAATGCACCGCAAAATCGGTGCCAAAACTTGGGTTGTACTGGTCCATTCCGCGACCGGTTTTGCGGTCGCAGAAGCAATTTCGCGATCGCATAATGATTGTACGGTCGCACTTTTGACCGCAAAATCACATTTTTCCAGCCTTTGGTAATTGGGTCATAACTTCTTGTAGGAGTGTCCAAATGACGAACGGTTTGAAGCGTTGGAAACTAGACTCAAAGAGATTTAATTTGTTAAGTAGATCACCTCCTAAGTAGTTATAGTTTGGTAGAAGAATGCATTTGAAGTAGGATCTTGTGCGAACTCACTTGAAACTTTATCCCATCATAAATGTTTCAACCTGACTTAGCCTTGGGGCTCTTCTTAGACCATAAACCATTCTTAATGCACCTCATACATATATTATCATGATCAATTGATATCATTCTTTTAATAGCCCTTGTCTACACACAAAATAATATAATTAGTGCACATCAACTTTCTTTATAGCGCTTAAGAACTTCGAAATTTTTTGGGGTGTTACAATAGTATCCCTTACCACAAAAGTACACTTTCCCAGAATAACATAAGGGCACACATACTACATTTTGATACCAAATGAACAATACAGATATAAGGTAAATCTAAAGGTCAGATTTTGAGTGCATACATGAGAGAAACAGGAACATTATAACATACTATTAAATTTCTAAACATTAGGGAGAACACATTCAAAAGAAAGGCAAAGAGCACTCAGTTCAGGCATGCAGCAACACAGGAAATACAGAAACTCATGCCCTGGCAGACTAGTTATGAATTGATTAGCTTGCTACCAGCATATGCATGTATTAATAACACTACTTGGAACTTTAAAAGGTGTTAATAAAGGTTCAGGAAACAGTTACAACTAACACTTTTTACAGAAGTTACCAAAGATATCAGAAACATGATCAAAACTCTCAAAACGATTACAGGTTCACAGATTTGGACATGGAATCCCTGGGGGAGAGGGGGTCAATAGGATTATATTCATAATAGTATTAATCTTAAACAAGCCATTATGCTCAGACAATAGTAATGGAAAACTTCTCACAGGATTAAAAATCAGATTCAATTTCAGAATAGCAGAAGAGAGAGGACTGAGTGCAGTTCAAAACAAGCATGGGATCAGGAAGCCAAATAGGGGAACATACAACATTCAGTCAATTATCCATAGACACTTCAAGTGAGGTTGTAATCTTATACAGACAGGGGAGCTTTACACGTTATAGAATCAATTTAGCCATGTCATGAAGGGAGGGAGTTATAGACAAATGAGCATTATACCAAAACAAGTTTAACTCAGGTGTATAGTCTAAGTTAGTATCTAAATCTGAAGTAATCATACCCAGCTTCAAAAATTATCACTTAACTTATAACTAGAATCATTAGGTCTTCCTTTCATGAAAGATAACTTAATGATAATTAGATATAAGTTTCACAGAGTCAACAGTGTCACAAAAGAGGCTAAAGACAAGAAAGCACTACACCTAAATAGGTCTTGACTTAAACATGCAACTGAAGGTTACATCTAAACATGAGACAACTAAATTTAACTAAACAACAACTACCAGTCAACTATAACAAACATGATTATGACTTACTTTTTATGAGAATGAGATGACTTAATCTTAGTAGAATATATACAGTAGTGTCATTGATATTCATAAAAGTTCACCTCAACAAGATTGTTTCAACAGATGCAATCAATAACTAGATGAAATCATGAGAATGTCATAGTGATAACCTAGAAGTTGCCTTCAGAATTGGCAGATACAAGTATAGAGAAGGAAAACATCTAAATACTTAGATTTTCATGCTTCAGTTAAATGAAATGAACTTATGAACTTTCATATTCATCTCATTTAGGATTATCAAATAATAAACTGTCACGCCCCAAAACTGAGGAGTGCGACCGACGCTCCACCGAGTGAACCCGGCCGAGCAAGCCTATTAGATTTCCTTCTACCCAAACTCATTCATGAATAAAGAGAATATATATTTTCGTTGATCAAACAATAAAGTGATCATGTCTGCAATACCAATTACTTTCCATTAGTTACTTCATTTTAAAGTCTCAATTTCACATACATTTTTCATAATCTGAAGTGGAAATAGTAATTCAAACACAGCATAATGAGTTTGACTTCCCCAGCACCCATACACAACCCACATAGTGTCTACGGAGCCTCTAAAAGATACAAAGAAGTACAATGATAGTGCCGACAATAAGGCCCTGGCTATACCTCAAAACGTGATAACAAAATGTATAAAAGATACATGACCTCAGAATGAGGTGGGGCTCACCAAGTCTGCTAGGAGGAAGGTGTATTGCTATTGCTGATCAACGAATGTTCCTAAGGGGGAGAGGGTGTTACAACCCAAATTCGCATACCATAGATCACACCGTAAGTTAGTCGACGTAAATCCAAGAAGATATTATCTTTGAGATGATAAGAAGTTAATCCTATTGGTCTTAAACGATACAAGGGTGTATAAGAGAGGTTAACAAGTATTAGAAGTTAAACGAATCAAGGATGTTATAACCCGTATTTTCGGGTAACACTAGATGTGATTAACTGTCCCAAGAGGTCTTGTTTTAATGTATTTGAATAATATAATATCCGTATCATAAGTCTTGAAGTCAAGCGAGTTATGAAACAAAAGTCGATAAAAGTTGTCGCAACTTAGGTTTATAATTTTACTTAAACTTTAGGTCAAATGTTACTGCATTTTTATCCCAATGTGCTTGGAATTATGGGGTGATCTACCTATCAAATTGAAGATCTATGAGTCTAGTTTCCAACGCATTAAACCGTTCATCGATACGATCTCGGAATAGAGAGATATTTGTGTGTTTGTGAGAGTGCGCCAAGCTGCTCTCTATGGGGCCCACAAAGGCGGTTTAAGACATATGGATATATATAAGATACCTCAACCCCGTTTTAAGTCATTATTTTTCAGTATATTCAGACCTTATAACCCTAAAAACAGTCTCTCAAGATTCTCTCATGATCCAAGACCCAAACAAAGGGCAAACAACACAAATCAAGTGTCGGGAATCCCGTGGCGCTAGTAAGTTTCTTGTTCTTCTTGTTGTTGCTGATTTTTGTGTTGTTCCAGCTCGTGTGGGAGGTTGTTTTAAGTGTTTTATGTCCTGTAAATACACCTTCAAGTTTTTAATATCAACCCTAGGTGATTTCAAGTTTTCTAAAGTAATTCTAGTGCCGAAAAACCCGAATTAATTGCTAGTTTCGCTTCCTTGTTCTTGTGGCAGAATTGAAGGGATATTTCGTGGAAAATTAAGGTCAAATTGGAGTTGTTCTTTCTGTTTAAAGGTAAGGAACCTCTTACTCTATATATATTTAAGATTATCCAAGTTGTGGCTAAGTCGTTGATGCTAGAACTTGTGAAATATATATCGAAAGGCTTGGTAGTAATGTTGTTAGTTGGTGGACTGTTTTGGAGGCTCAATATGATTATTCATGATATTGTTTGGGCTGTTTGGTGATTGTATTGACTTGTGGGAAGTCATATAAATAGGGGAGGTGCTGTCCGTTTCATCGTAAAATAGGTTGCGGTCGATACATAATAGTTATGACGCTTAAACGATAATGATAGTGTCATTTCTCTTATTGTAGACTAAGGAGTCGTGACATTTGCATAGCTTGAGGTTGGGCAGTATATACAAGGTATGTGAGGCTATCCCCTTCATTCTTTTGCACGACTCCGATTGTACATAATGTAATGAACGAGCTCCCAAAGATACTCTACTCTTAGAAGCTAGCAGTACTTACATTGCTGCCCTTCTTATGAAACGATTGATATTGATGTTACTTCTCTTATTCTTATATTATCAATGTTGTTGGTAGTTCCTGATTCTTATAAGATTCTTGATGAAGAGTTAATCCTAATAACGTGTACGAAGGATACCAGCCTTATGTCACTCCGAAAGGTTCAAAATGTGATTCCAATGAGTCCAGCATGCATCATATATATATGTATCTATTTTACTCTACCGAGCCGCGCTATAGTCGGCCGGGTACGGCACCTATTGTGCAACCACTGATCAGTTGGGTTTTACCGAGCTCCACGTGGCCGGGTACGATTTTACCGAGCCCTATGATGGCCGGGTACGTTTTACCGAGCCTATTACGGCCGGGTACGATATGATGATGGTGATGCCCACAAAGGCGTATGTTTTAAAAGTTTATGTATATATATGTATGTATCATGTATTTCATGTCAGTAGCCCTCAGAGGTACCCAGATGTCACAGGTTGTATATTCTCTATCCCTGTTTACATTACTGTTCTCACTTATGCTTTCCTGCCTTACATACTCAGTACTTTATTCGTACTGACGTCCTTTTTATTTGTGGACGTTGCATGTCGTGCTGCAGGTCCTGATAGACGGGTAGACGTAGCTCCCCCATCACAGTAGGCTATCCGGTTCAGCGGTTATTGGCGAGATCCCTTCTCCGGACTTGCCGTGGTCTTGGTATGCATTTTTGTTATAGACATTATGGGTATGTCGGGGCCCTGTTCCGGCAATGTTGTAGCATTTATGTTCTTTTAGAGGCTCATAGACAGGTGTCGACTTATGTATGGTTTAGAATGCTTTGTTGGCTGATTTTTGTTGTATAGTCTTTCATGGCATCATGGTAGCTCGTACCTTATATATAGTTTCTTGACAGTCTTGTCGTCCCATGTTATGTATGTTTATGACATTATCTTTCATTGTTGGATGTTCATGATCCATGTCTACTATTTATATTGATCTTGTTGGCCCTTAAAGATAATAAGGAAGGTTAGATAAAATGTACGTTGGTGCTCGGCAAGTATGGCCCGGGTGCTAGTCATGACCCTCCAGTTGGGTCGTGACAAACTTGGTATCAGAGCAAGTCTGTCCTAGGGGATGTCTATGAGCCGTGTCTAGTAGAGTTTTGATTATGGATGTGTAGCGTGCCACATTTATAATCAGGAGGCTACGTGACATCTAGGGTTGTTACCTTCTTCCTGAATCTAGATCGTGCGTAGAGTTGAGTAGTAAGTGTTCATATCTAATATTCACCTTGTTTTCTTTCAGCGATGCCTTCGACTAGGAAGCAAGCAATTAGTAAACGGCTTGATACAGCTGTGGGAGAGGGTAACATTCAGGTGCCTCTAGCCATAGCAGGCCAAAGTGAGCCTCAGAGTGAGATGCCGTCCCATACCTCTCTGTCTCCTCCAGAGGATATTAGGAGGCACCCAGTACATCCAGTTCCTCCGTCTAGCACTACAGACCACGATATGCGCAGTGCGGTGCAATTGTTGACTAGCTTGGTATCTGCTCAGGCTCAGAGGCAGAATACCGGTGCTGCTGATAAACCGGTTAGTGCGAGAGTTTGTGATTTTATTAATCTAGACCCTCCAGTGTTTACCGGATCAGACCCCAAGGAGGACCCGCAAACATTTATTGATCAGGTTCATTGTACATTGCGGGTTATGCATGCTAGTGATACGGAGGCAGTAGAGTTGGCTTCTTATCGGTTACAGGATTTAGCGATTTTATGGTATGATAGTTGGGAGAGATCTAGGGGTCCGAACGCTCCTCCAGCCGTGTGGAAGGAATTTTCTGAGGCCTTTCTTCGTTACTACTTGCCAGTTGAGATACGACGAGCTAGAGCTGATAAGTTCTTGAACCTTCGACAGGGTAATATAAGTGTACGAGAGTATAGTATACAGTTTGATTCTTTAGCAAGGTATGCTCCCCATATGGTGGCCGAGATGAGTGATAGGGTGCATCTGTTCGTGAACGGGTTGGGACCACATCTGATAAATGAGTGCACAACAGCCTCCTTGGTAGAGGGCATGGATATTTCCCGTATTCAGGCTTATGCCCAGACCCTAGAGGATCGTAAGCGCCAGCAAAGGGCAGATAGGGAGCAGGATAGGGGCCAGCATAAGAGGGCGAGATTTGTAGGGTATTCTGATGAGTTCAGAGGCAGTATCAGGCCCCAATCTTCGAGGAGTTCGGCGCCACCTGTAGCTAGTGCTCCTCCAAAGTTTCAGAGGCCTCGGTATGATCGATTTACCTATTCTGGTTCAGGTCAGAGTTTGAGGGCATCAGGCTCACAATTTCATAGAGATACTAGTCAGACGAGACCCCCAACACCTCGTTGTGATCAGTGCGGCAAGGCCCACTTTGGACTGTGCAGTCGAGGTTCCGATGCGTGCTATTCTTGCAGACAGTGTGGCCATATGATGCGGGATTGTCCTAATAGAGGAGGTGGTGGTATGGCTCAACTGACTGGATCTGTGTCTGGTTCTTCCTCATCAGTTCGACCTCCAGCACAAGGTTTTCAACAGTCGACAGGTCGTGGTAGAGGTAGAGGTTCAGTGCCAAGTTCGAGTGGTGCTCAAAATCGAACCTATGCTCTAATAGGTCGACAAGATCTCGAGTCATCTCCGGATGTTGTTACAGGTATATTGTCTGTGTTTTCTTATGATGTATATGCACTAATTGATCCAGGATCTACCTTATCATATGTTACACCCTTTGTGGCTAATAAGTTTGGCATTGAACCTGAATTGATAAGTAAACCACTTGCGGTATCCACTCCGATAGGAGATTCTGTGATTGCTAGAAGGGTATATAAAGGTTGCACTGTGATGATTTGTAGTCGTCAAACCTCGGCAAATTTATTTGAGTTAGAAATGTTTGATTTCGATGTGATAATGGGAATGGACTGGTTGGCCTCATGCTATGCAAATGTTGATTGTCGCACGAAGATGGTTAGTTTTTAGTTTCCTTGTGAACCCGCCATTGAATGGAAGGGGAACATTGCTATGCCGAAAGGTAGGTTTATTTCCTATCTTAAGGCAAGGAAGATGATCTCAAAAGGTTACATTTATCATCTTGTTCGCGTTAGGGATGCGGAGGCGAAGCCGCCTACTCTATAATTAATCCCCGTGGTCAATGAATTTCCAGATGTTTTCCCAGATAAACTCCCAGGCCTTCCTCCTGAAAGGGAGATTGAGTTTAGCATTGATGCATTGCCTGACACTCAACCGATCTCTATCCCTCCATACAGGATGGCCCCGACAGAGTTGCGAGAGTTGAAGGCACAGTTGAAGGACTTGATGGATAAGGGTTTCATTAGGCCTAGCACTTCACCTTGGGGTGCGCCAGTCTTGTTCGTGCGGAAGAAAGATGGGTCGTTAAGGATGTGTATCGATTATCGACAGTTGAATAAGTTTACAATAAAGAACAAGTATCCACTTCCAAGAATTGATGACCTGTTTGACCAACTCCAGGGTGCCAAGTATTTCTCCAAGATTGACTTGCGTTCAGGGTATCATCAGGTGAGGGTTAAGGAGAAGGATATTCCAAAGACGGCCTTCCGGACAAGATATGGGCATTTTGAGTTCTTGGTGATGTCGTTCGGGCTAACAAATGCCCCAGCAGCTTTTATGGATCTCATGAATAGTGTATTCAGGCCCTATCTTGATGTGTTCGTGATCGTATTCATTGATGACATTCTGGTGTATTCTCGTTCGGAGGCGGAACATGCGGGCCACTTGCGGATAGTATTACAGACCCTTCAGGATCATAAGTTATATGTTAAGCTCTCTAAATGTGAATTCTGGCTGAACTCAGTAGCATTCCTTGGCCATGTGATATCTGATGAGGGTATTAGTGTCGACACTCAGAAGATCGATGCAGTGAAGAATTGGCCGAGACCTACAACACCGTCAGAAGTCCGCAGCTTCCTGGGGCTAGCAGGACATTATAAGCGGTTTGTAGAAGGGTTTTCCTCTATATCAGCACCATTGACTAAGTTAACACAGAAAGCTACCAAGTTCTAGTGGTCTGATGCTTGTGAACATAGTTTTCAGGAGCTAAAGAATCGATTGACATCCGCGCCAGTGCTCACTCTCCCAGAAGGAACAGAAGGTTATGTGGTATATTGTGATGCCTCAGGTATAGGTTTGGGGTGCGTATTGATGCAACGTGGGAAGGTGATTGCTTATGCATCAAGACAATTGAAGAAGCATGAAAAGAATTACCCGACTCATAATTTGGAATTGGCTGCAGTAATATATGCTTTGAAGATATGGCGGCACTACTTATACGGCGTCCATGTTGACATCTACACAGATCACAAGAGTTTACAATACATATTCAAGCAGAAGGAGTTGAATTTGAGGCAGCGTAGGTGGCTTGAATTACTGAAAGACTACGATGTCGAGATATTGTACCATCCCGGTAAAGCTAATGTTGTGGCAGACGCTCTCAGCCGTAAGTCAATAGGAAGCTTAATACATATTGAGGCAGGTAGACAAGGGTTGACCAAAGAGCTTCACCAGCTAGCCAATATGAGAATCAGATTGTTGGACTCTGATGACGGAGGTGTTACTGTACAGAATACAGCAGAATCATCTTTGGTAGCCGAGGTAAAAGCACGACAATATGAAGATCCTACCTTAGTAAGATTGAGAGAGGGAATTCAGCAGTGTAAGATTACAGCTTTCAAGATCGGAGGAGATGGGACACTGAGATACCAGGGCCGATTATGTGTACCTAGTGTGGCAGGGTTGCAAGAGAAGATTATGATTGAGATTCACCAGTCCCGATATTCTATCCATCCTGGCTCGACAAAGATGTATCATGACGTTAAGGAGCAGTATTGGTGGGATAACATGAAGAAGTCTATTGCAGAATTTGTAGCCCAGTGTCCTAATTGTCAACAAGTAAAGATCGAGCATCAGAAACCCAGTGGATTGATTCAAAATATAGAGATTCCGACCTGGAAATGGGAGGTGATTAATATGGACTTCATTATTGGATTACCTCGCTCTTATCATAAGTTTGACTCCATATGGGTGATAGTTGATCGACTTACAAAATCTGCCCATTTTCTACTAGTTAAGACAACTTACACGGCTGAAGATTATGCGAAGTTGTATATCAAGGAGATTGTTAGGCTTCATGGTGTGCCAGTATCTATTATATCAGACCGAGGAGCTCAATTTACGGCTAACTTTTGGAGGTCTTTTCAGAAGGGTTTAGGCACACAAGTAAATCTCAGCACTGCATTCCATCCGCAGACTGACGGACAGGCTGAACATACCATCCAGACGCTTGAAGATATGCTACGAGCATGTGTTCTAGATTTCAAGGGGAATTGGGATGACCATCTGGCACTTATAGAATTTGCCTACAATAATAGCTACCATTCTAGTATTAAAATGGCCCCGTATGAGGCACTATACGGGAGGAGATGTAGATCACCAGTTGGATGGTTCGAAGTTGGTGAGACAGAATTATATGGGCCAGATTTGATTCACCAAGCCATTGAGAGGGTGAAAGTGATACAAGAGCGACTGAGGATGACACAAAGCAGGCAAAAGTCTTATTCCGATGTCCGATGTCGTGATCTGGAATTTGAGGTTGATGATTGGGTTTTCCTGAAGATCTCGCCGATGAAGGGTGTTATGCGTTTTGGGAAGAAGGGTAAGTTGAGTCCGCGGTATATTGGGCCGTACAAAATTCTTTGACGAATTGGACAGATGGCTTACGAGTTAGAATTGCCATCTGAATTGGAATTTGTCCACCCGGTATTCCATGTATCTATGTTGAGGAAATGTATTGGAGACCCTTCACAGGTCGTCCCTATCAAAGATGTACAAGTTACAAAGGATCTATCATATGATGAAGTGCCAGTGGCTATATTAGATCGACAAATCCGCAAGCTGAGAACAAAGGATGTAGCTTCCGTGAAAGTATTATGGAGGAACAAGAATATAGAAGAAATGACATGGGAAGCAGAAGAGGAGATGAAGTCTAAATACCCTTACCTATTCCAGAGTGAAGATAACGAGGATGCCGGGGGAAAGAAGGACGCATTATAAGGTGAAACGGCTCTATGAGGTAAGCAATAGCTTGTGAATACTCTTTTTTTTAATACAAAATGGTAATATGCAGATAATGTACTATATCCATAATGCTTTGTATAGTCTTGTAAGGCCATAGGTTAGGTTTAACTGCTTGCAAGTTTGGCTAGTGTCCATTTTATAGGGGAAACTCAGCCGGAAATCTCCGTCGGAATCCACAATGAGTTAGACACCCCATAAACCCTTACATTCGAGGACGAATGTTCCTAAGGGGGAGAGGGTGTTACAACCCAAATTCGCATACCATAGATCACACCGTAAGTTAGTCGACGTAAATCCAAGAAGATATTATCTTTGAGATGATAAGAAGTTAATCCTATTGGTCTTAAACGATACAAGGGTGTATAAGAGAGGTTAACAAGTATTAGAAGTTAAACGAATCAAGGATGTTATAACCCGTATTTTCGGGTAACACTAGATGTGATTAACTGTCCCAAGAGGTCTTGTTTTAATGTATTTGAATAATATAATATCCGTATCATAAGTCTTGAAGTCAAGCGAGTTATGAAACAAAAGTCGATAAAAGTTGTCGCAACTTAGGTTTATAATTTTACTTAAACTTTAGGTCAAATGTTACTGCATTTTTATCCCAATGTGCTTGGAATTATGGGGTGATCTACCTATCAAATTGAAGATCTATGAGTCTAGTTTCCAACGCATTAAACCGTTCATCGATACGATCTCGGAATAGAGAGATATTTGTGTGTTTGTGAGAGTGCGCCAAGCTGCTCTCTATGGGGCCCACAAAGGCGGTTTAAGACATATGGATATATATAAGATACCTCAACCCCGTTTTAAGTCATTATTTTTCAGTATATTCAGACCTTATAACCCTAAAAACAGTCTCTCAAGATTCTCTCATGATCCAAGACCCAAACAAAGGGCAAACAACACAAATCAAGTGTCGGGAATCCCGTGGCGCTAGTAAGTTTCTTGTTCTTCTTGTTGTTGCTGATTTTTGTGTTGTTCCAGCTCGTGTGGGAGGTTGTTTTAAGTGTTTTATGTCCTGTAAATACACCTTCAAGTTTTTAATATCAACCCTAGGTGATTTCAAGTCTTCTAAAGTAATTCTAGTGCCGAAAAACCAGAATTAATTGCTAGTTTCGCTTCCTTGTTCTTGTGGCAGAATTGAAGGGATTTTTCGTGAAAAATTAAGGTCAAATTGGAGTTGTTCTTTCTGTTTAAAGGTAAGGAACCTCTTACTCTATATATATTTAAGATTATCCAAGTTGTGGCTAAGTCGTTGATGCTAGAACTTGTGAAATATATATCGAAAGGCTTGGTAGTAATGTTGTTAGTTGGTGGACTGTTTTGGAGGCTCTATATGATTATTCATGATGTTGTTTGGGCTGTTTGGTGATTGTATTGACTTGTGGGAAGTCATATAAATAGGGGAGGTGCTGTCCGTTTCATCGTAAAATAGGTTGCGGTCGATACATAATAGTTATGACGCTTAAACGATAATGATAGTGTCATTTTTCTTATTGTAGACTAAGGAGTCGTGACATTTGCATAGCTTGAGGTTGGGCAGTATATACAAGGTATGTGAGGCTATCCCCTTCATTCTTTTGCACGACTCCGATTGTACATAATGTAATGAACGAGCTCCCAAAGATACTCTACTCTTAGAAGCTAGCAGTACTTACATTGCTGCCCTTCTTATGAAACGATTGATATTGATGTTACTTCTCTTATTCTTATATTATCAATGTTGTTGGTAGTTCCTGATTCTTATAAGATTCTTGATGAAGAGTTAATCCTAATAACGTGTACGAAGGATACCAGCCTTATGTCACTCCGAAAGGTTATAAATGTGATTCCAATGAGTCCAGCATGCATCATATATATGTATCTATTTTATTCTACCGAGCCACGCTATAGTCAGCCGGGTACGGCACCTATTGTGCAACCACTGATCAATTGGGTTTTATCGAGCTCCACGTGGCCTGGTACGATTCTACCGAGCCCTATGATGGCCGGGTACGTTTTACCGAGCCTATTACGGCCGGGTACGATATGATGATGGTGATGCCCACAAAGGCGTATGTTTTAAAAGTTTATGTATATATATGTATGTATCATGTATTTCATGTCAGTAGCCCTCAGAGGTACCCAGATGTCACAGGTTGTATATTCTCTATCCCTGTTTACATTACTGTTCTCACTTATGCTTTCCTGCCTTACATACTCAGTACTTTATTCGTACTGACGTCCTTTTTATTTGTGGACGCTGCATGTCGTGCTGCAGGTCCTGATAGACGGGTAGACGCAGCTCCCCCATCACAGTAGGCTATCCGGTTCAGCGGTTATTGGCGAGATCCCTTCTCCGGACTTGCCGTGGTCTTGGTATGCATTTTTGTTATAGACATTATGGGTATGTCGGGGCCCTGTTCCGGCAATGTTGTAGCATTTATGTTCTTTTAGAGGCTCATAGACAGGTGTCGACTTATGTATGGTTTAGAATGCCTTGTTGGCTGATTTTTGTTGTATAGTCTTTCATGGCATCATGGTAGCTCGTACCTTATATATAGTTTCTTGACAGTCTTGTCGTCCCATGTTATGTATGTTCATGACATTATCTTTCATTGTTGGATGTTCATGATCCATGTCTACTATTTATATTGATCTTGTTGGCCCTTAAAGATAATAAGGAAGGTTAGATAAAATGTACGTTGGTGCTCGGCAAGTATGGCCCGGGTGCTAGTCATGACCCTCCAGTTGGGTCGTGACAAACTTGGTATCCATTTAAAGATGCAGCGCCCCCGGCAAAAGGGACATTAGTACGGTCGAATAGTACTAGTATGTAAAACTAAATACCATCTCAATAGAATGAATAATAATAATACAAGGGGCAAACAATCATGAGTTCAATAAGAGCTTCAAACAATACTAAAACATCAAATAAGGATCACATAAGTTCTCAAGTCAATTTCCATGTTATTAGGTTGGGTGATCTTTAGAGCCGATATACCATAATTCACAATACCATCGTGTTCTTATACAGAGTCTGATCACGACCCAATCGGCTAGGTTGTCTTATTTGAGACATCAGCCATAACCACAATTTCATCATAATTTTCAGCACAGTCACCATGTGTGCGGCATGGCGTCCGATCACGGCCCGATCGGCTAGGCCGTCTCACCCGAGACAAAACCTTTTCAATCAATCATCTCACTTCATACTTCTTTCATATCTTTTCAATTAATTGGCACTAGTGGCCACAATTATAAAGTCATTCTTGGCACTTGGCCGTATTTCACAATTTCCAGTTCCCCTTTCCACATTCAAACATCATTATCATTATCAACAACAATAAGGTTTTCCATTCAAGACATTAAATTCACATAAGAGCAATTTGGGAATCTTAGGCACATAGAGGCTTTTCATATAATTTGGCATAACAACCTTTATTTCGATCTTGACCTGAAGTCTTAACATTCCTAACATATATTCCACATTTTTTAACACATCCTCAAATGGCAAGATGACATGATGAAGCATTTAGAATAAATATATAACATACATCCTTCAGCACAAACACATTAGGAATAGCCAATTCAATAATGGTCAAGAACTTACACCAATTACATGAACACTGTGGGATTCAATTCTAAGAAGAAGGGTCTATTTTAGAAATATAACAAGTTGGACCAAAATTAGGAAGATGATCATGATTCTAGCTCATTTGAGCATATTATCAAACACTAGGTGTGCATCAATGTTTTAAGGCCCTTTTGTGGAAGATTCCATCATTCCCCAACCCATTCTCAACCATTTTTAGATCACAACCTTCACACATACTTCAAGAATACATGCATGCAAGACAACAACCCCCACACCCAATAATTGTCTCTCTAATTATCCCATTTTTTGTAAATTTTTGAAATTGAGAGCTAGGACATAGATTCTTACCTTTAGGATGAAGACTTCCTTTGTTAATCCTCAATGATTGAGCAAGAATTGATGGATAATAGGCTGAAGGTTACTCCCCCACTCTAAGAACTCTCTCTCACTCTAAAAATATCAAAAATGAGCTCAAAATGGGCTATGGCATATGTTTTAATGAAGAAGGGTCGGGTTTAAAAACCCCAAAAATGAAGTCCCGGGACAGGATATGCGGTCGCATATGCGACCGCAGAATGGATATGTGGTCCGCATATCGGCCGCACAAATTGGGTGCCAAAACTGGAAATAAACTGGCTGGGTCTGCGGTCACTATGCGCCCCGCAGACCTGTTCTGCGGTCGCATAATGCGCCGCAGAACCTCCCTCCGCAAAACTCCAAGGCTGATTGTGCAACAAGAGTGCGGCCTGCAAAATGGTTATGCGGTCGCATAATGGGCAGCGAAAATGACATCAAAATGATCCAGAAAACTGTCTCACTCTGCGACCATTCTGCGGGCCGCAGAGTGATTATGCCGCCGCAGAAACGTCTATTTCTGCCAAATATTTTCCTTCACCTCCCCAACGCACTGTTCAATCCAAAAAAGTCTGAAGCACGTTACCCTCTATGCCTGCCCCGGCATCATAAAACCCCAATTTTTAGGAAACTTTTCACGGGGCCTTACATAAACTCGACCACAAGACAAACAAAATGCATGGAAACAATATGTAGAGTAAAGATCACTGCAGAATCATCAGTGAAAGATTTTGAAGTTTAGGTAAATGAGTAGTCATTCAAGGCACATTACATCTTAATCATGCACGCTGTTTAAACTCAGAAATGAAAGTCATCAAGAGTCACATAGTAACTTAACCAACATTAATTAAAGACTTAAGAGGCATGACAAGTGATCAGTAGCAGACAATATATTATCATGAACAAAGAATAACATATCTATACTGGTTATAAGCATCATAAATGACTATAATTTACAAAAGACAACAAACATATTCATAATATTCAGATAAGATGAACATAAGAGAAAAGTTAAAGGTACACTAACCTTTTCGAGGGCAGCAGACCAAACATGGATCCTTCTTAATCGCCTATACACAAGATTTCAAGCTCGAAGCGGCGAAAGCACTCAAGAAAACAAAAGAAAAGGAAATCAGTAAGAAACCCTAGGTTTTCTTGAAATCTCAGAATTGCTCTTAGATGGTCGTCTAGTTCGTGATTCTAGGTTAAAGTAGATAATGTTAGGTGGTGGTAGATGAGAACATTAAAGACCCCCTTTTATAGTGCCATTAAGGCTCTAGGATTTCAATCGGATTCAAAATTGTGAGTGAAAAGTGACGAAAGATTGATGATGATAGCAAAATCAAGTGAAAATCTAAGAGACATAGGGGAAAAAATGGTGAACAAGTTACCCAAATGAAGAAAGCTGTCCGTTGAAGGAACAACCTATCGGTCAAAGCTCCAATGTCCAGAGGTCATTGCATTTGACCTCTGGACTTCGAATAATCATGATGAGGCTCTGAAACATGCACATGCATGCTCCGATTTAACATAACATGAAGGAAATTCGGAGATTTGAAGTTTCACATTTTGTTCTGTGATTTCATAATTCGGGCTTTTGAAATTTCATCGTTGAAATGGAAAGAAAACAACAGGCTTCAAGCCCAGGGACAAGATGAGTGTTATGTATGTTGGTTTGAAAGAACAAGGAAGAAATCAGATTAATGGGGTTTGAGCTTAGGGTTTCAAAACTGGGCGTTTGAATTTTGAGTGATGAAAGAGGAAAATAGCCGGCTGGATTCGCTGTAGTGCCCTGCTTATATAATGTGGTGCACAACACATCTATAAACAAGACCCTACTAGACACGGCTTGTAGACTCCCTAGGATAGAACTGCTCTGATACCAAGTTTGTCACGCCCCGAACCTAGGAGCGAGCCAAGCACCCGGTGCCTCACCTAACCTGGCATACCAAATTGCGACTAAGGGACTCTGAACACATAATGTCATACTTTGGCCATGGGGCCACCTTGCAAGACAATTTGCGAAGCAAAATATAAAATTGAATGAAAACTAGCGCTAACTAAACATCAATATAAAGCTAGGCTGAAAAGGCCATCATAGCTACTACAGCTGACAAACCACCAAATTATACATACCAGGCCTACAAACCCAACATACTGCACTAACCAACAGGATATGCCTACAAGCCTCTACTGATAGATGTACTATGATCGGAACAGGGCCCCGACCTACCCATAACATATATACAGATATACATAAGATGTACACAAAAACTCTAGACCTGGCAACTCCGAAAGACGTGGAGCTTACCGATCAGGCTGAACTCGGGAAACACCTACTGAGGAGGTCTACCCGTCTGTCTGTCTTAACCTGCACGCATGAAATGCAGCGCCCCCAGAAAAGGGACATCAGTACGAAATAATGTACCGAGTATGTAAGGCAATAAAATAACTGAAAGATGAAACTGAACTGATAATATGATAACTGAAATTAACTGGGAGTCAAAGATGGTCTGGAGATATACTTACCCGCTGATACTGACTCAACTCTCTCAATATATTAAGTAAAATAAATGTCCGGCCCTATAAGGCTCGGTACGTGTAAATGCTCGGCCGTAGTAGGCTCGCTCATAGGCGCTCGGCCATACTGGGCTCTGTATCTCGGCCATCCTGGGCTCGCTCATAGGCGCTCGGCCACAGTAGGCTCGGTATATATAACTTACCATCTGATCAGAGGTTTCCCAATAGGGGCCTGGTTTCCCAATAGGGACCTGGTGAAGACTCCTGGTCCTGTCGACCCGCTAAAGCATAAATACGGTTCTGATTACCACTTGAACCGGAACCTCTACCTCTGCCCCGACCTCTACCAGCCGAAGACTGAGACTCGCGCCCTGAAGGATACACGGACATAGATGATCCTGTTGCTGAACTCACTGGTTGTGCCATTCCCCCCGAATCTCTATTTGGGCAATCTCGCATCATATGCCCTGGACGCCCACATGTATAACAAGCATCAAAACCTGCTCGGCATTGGTCCAAGTGTTCTCTACCACAGATGTCACACCGTGGAGGAAATGACCATGTCTGTGCAGATCCTCATTGTCGCTGCATACTCGACGCCCGTGAGCTCTCACCTGGTCCTGACTGAGTATAGCAGTCATACCTGTAACACTGTAACTGAGGTGGCGGAGGCCTAGGTGGCCGTCCGAATTACTGGGTCCTATAACTACCCTGATATTGCTCCTGAGACCTGGGAAATCTCATCCTCTTACGTTGCCCTTGCTCAGCCCTCTCTGTACCCTGCTGCCGACGCCTACCCCTTTCTATATTCTGGGCAAATGCCTGAATCCGGGAGATATCCATACTATCCTGCAATGCAGCGGTGGCACATGCCTCGGTTAACTCTGGGGCTAACCCTGCTATAAACCTGTGAATCCTGTCCCGCATAGTAGCAACTATGGATGGTGCATATCTGGCCAATGAGTCAAAATGAAGACTATACTCTCGAACACTCATATTACCCTGCTTGAGGGATAGAAACTGATCGACTCGAGCCTGTCGGATCTCCCGTGGTAAGTACTGGTCAAGGAAGGCATCTGAAAAATTCTCCCAAATAGCTGGAGGTGCATCACGTCCCCTGTTCCTCTCCCATCCCTCGTACCAAAGGATGGCTATATCTCGGAGTCGAAAAGCTGCTAGCTCAACTGCCTCTTTCTCTGTGGCATGCATAACACGAAAGATCTTGTGAAGCTGATCTATGAAATCCTGCGGGTCCTCCCTCTGATCTGTCCCCGTGAACTCTGGGGGACTCAAAGCAATAAACTCTCGGACCCTTGAACTCCCACACCCCTCAAACGTTCCTGCACTAGCTGATGCCCTAGCCTGTTACTGGGTAGCTACCAACTGTGTCAACAAATGCACCGCACTTCTCAAGTCCTGATCTGATGGAAGTGGAGGGGGAACTAGATGTGCGGTTTCCCTAGGAATCTCCGTAGTTGGTGGAGGAGCCGGTAATGGCTGAGTAGGGGTCTCACCTTGAGCCTCAGACTGGGCCCCATCTACTGGGGGTACCCTGCTGGTCCCCTCACCTACTGCTGTATCTCTCCTCTGGCTAGCCGTAGTCTTCCTAGTCACCGTCATCTGTGCATGCAAATACCAACACATAAGTTTAATTCAAATTTCCTATAACTCAGTTCTGTAGCACGATTTAGATTTCAAAGAAGGGTAACCAACTCCTAAATGCCCTGTAGTGCCCTGCTTATATAATGTGGTGCACAACACATCTATAAACAAGACCCTACTAGACACGGCTTGTAGACTCCCTAGGATAGAACTGCTCTGATACCAAGTTTGTCACGCCCCGAACCTAGGAGCGAGCCAAGCACCCGGTGCCTCACCTAACCTGGCATACCAAATTGCGACTAAGGGACTCTGAACACATAATGTCATACTTTGGCCATGGGGCCACCTTGCAAGACAATTTGCGAAGCAAAATATAAAATTGAATGAAAACTAGCGCTAACTAAACATCAATATAAAGCTAGGCTGAAAAGGCCATCATAGCTACTACAGCTGACAAACCACCAAATTATACATACCAGGCCTACAAACCCAACATACTGCACTAACCAACAGGATATGCCTACAAGCCTCTACTGATAGATGTACTATGATCGGAACAGGGCCCCGACCTACCCATAACATATATACAGATATACATAAGATGTACACAAAAACTCTAGACCTGGCAACTCCGAAAGACGTGGAGCTTACCGATCAGGCTGAACTCGGGAAACACCTACTGAGGAGGTCTACCCGTCTGTCTGTCTTAACCTGCACGCATGAAATGCAGCGCCCCCAGAAAAGGGACGTCAGTACGAAATAATGTACCGAGTATGTAAGGCAATAAAATAACTGAAAGATGAAACTGAACTGATAATATGATAACTGAAATTAACTGGGAGTCAAAGATGGTCTGGAGATATACTTACCCGCTGATACTGACTCAACTCTCTCAATATATTAAGTAAAATAAATGTCCGGCCCTATAAGGCTCGGTACGTGTAAATGCTCGGCCGTAGTAGGCTCGCTCATAGGCGCTCGGCCATACTGGGCTCTGTATCTCGGCCATCCTGGGCTCGCTCATAGGCGCTCGGCCATAGTAGGCTCGGTATATATAACTTACCATCTGATCAGAGGTTTCCCAATAGGGGCTTGCCCATCGATTATAGCTCGATGGTAATGAAAATACTGTAATACTGTATATATATAGGCTTGCTTCTCTCTTGACTGGAAGAAGACAATACTAAAATTGAATATAGAGTCTCGATAAGGAATAATATTGTAACTTATGAGACTAGAATAGTGTGAATAAATTCATGAATATGAACTTCTCTTTTGTCTCATTACTAACACATGTAGCTACGAGATCATGCCAAAATGAAGGAAGGCTTAGCCTTAACATACCTTATCACAATCTTTCCAATCACCAAGTTGAACTCACCTCTTCGCACCTTAATCTACAAGAATGATAATAATACTATCTTTAAGTTACGAAAGGTACAACTATCGCACAACGAACGACAAACTTATTTTGTATTAAAACGGGCAGCATCTCCCCTATAATCCTTACTTCCTCCAAATTCAAGATAACACCAACAATACAAGAACAGAACAATAACAACATATATACACCATTTTTCAGCCCTATATACGCCATCAAATACTACAAAACAGCCCAACACACCCCAATCTCTTCATACACAAAACGACCACCGTAGTAGTGTCAAACGACCCGGAAATGTTATGACGAACGACCAGCCAACCACCCTACATTTATATGGTGTTTCTACACCCCCTTCCTCCTCCAAAACTCCACAAAACAGTAGTAAAACACGCAGCCCAACAGCAATACAAAACAGTCCACAAAACAGTCCGCTACAAATGAATAACTCGAACTCACGGCTTCCGATCACCGTCCCGTGAGTTCTTACAAGTATAGAACGACTTAACATGAATTTACAGAAGAAAAATTGGATGAAAGAGAGCAGTAAAATCACCTTATTTGTTGGATAACTCAGCTCTTATCTTGGTTCTTCAAACTCTAGGTTTTACCTCCAATTAGAACTTGAAAGGGAGAGAAAATCAATTAGGGTTTGTGGGAAATTTTTGGGAGGATTCTTTGCAGAGCTTATGTCTGGTTATTATGCTCTATTTTAAGTCTAATATATGAAGAAAATAGGCCCTTAAAAGGCCTCTTTGGACGACCCGAAATGGCCCATTTTTTGGGCTCTCATTTAAGCAAGTAGGTGACACACCTACTTGTCACCTAGCAGCTTGCGCAGTATCGCACAAATGCCCATATCTTTCTACTCCAATGTCGTATTGACAAACGGTTTAATGCGTTGGAAAATAGACTCATAGATATTTAATTTGATGGGTGGAACACCCCATAACTCTAAGTATATTGGGAGAAAATGGCAGTTACATTTGACCCAAAGTTTCAGTAAAACTTATGAATGTAACTTGTGATGACTTTCATCGACTTTTGTTCCACAACTCGCTTGACTTCAAAACATAACACACGAATGTCATACAACTAATATAAATCATAACATAATCTCTTTATATCATGTTAATCACCCTAGTCTCACCCCAAAGGTACATGTTATAACATTTCCAACTTGTCGACTTTCGACGAAATATTGTTTTATTTAATTGCTTTAGCTTCTGAACTGTCCAACCCTCTTTGTACTTGTTGTTCATGATCTTCAATATTTGTAACCTCAGAGGTAACATGATTAACTTACTTTATATACTTTTAAATATTATCTCATTTTTGGTCCTACATTAGTTTGCTTACGACGCATTTTTACGTACGAAAATATAGGGTGTAACATTTTAAAACTAATACTTAATTAATTCATAAAAATATGTATTTGTTACTAGAAAACACTTTAAAAATATTTATTGTAAATTATTAAGTATAAGTAAATTAATTTAAAAAGAGAGGGTCAAAATTGGCCGTCAACAGGCATTTCCGTCTTCTTGATTTATTTCTGGAAGGCCAAAGTTTCTTCTCTCCGCTTTAATCTAATATTTCAGCAAGTCTTCATTTCCTTCATCATTGCAAATATTTTTTCTAACAGTTGTTCTAGAAAAATCTTGTAAAGAAAGATTACATGTTTTATGTATGTAACGAATAAACCCGGACTGGTTATGATTTATTTCAAAACGAGGACCCCCTGCTTAGCATTACCCTTAGTCAATCTATTAGACATAGGAGCTACTTTTAATAATAAATAATTAAAATAACAACAAATAGCAACACAAGTATAACAAAAATAAATGCGAAACTTAATAATAGTGCTAGAATGTCAATTGCTATTAGAGATAGAGAGAGATAGAGAATTAGAGAGATATGAGAGTTTTGTGTGAAAATTGAAAGAATGAAATTGTGTATTTGACGAGCGCAAAATACACACTTAAATTATGCTCGCTAGTCACAGATAGTATAGTATGATATCGTATCCACAGGGATTGGAATTAAGCAATATTTTCATAGTTTTTATCTTGATAGCTATCCAGGAGAATAAACAATCGAGATTTATATGATTAATAACTAGAATTAACTAAGAATCTAAAGCTATTGACTAATGACTATCAAAACAAAGATTAGCAAGGAAGTTATCAGTGGGAGAAAATAGGGGTTGATAGGATAGGTGCAAGATAATTGTTCAAGATCTAACTCTAGATAATTCACTTCTAATGTTCAAGTGAGTCTCTCGAATTCACTCAATTATTAGTTCAAACGCTCAGCCAAAACTCCTCTCTAGATTAAGTCTTAACCTCACAAGATGAACCAATTTAAGCACGTGAAGATATGTAAGAATGCGTAGTGGATTGGTCTTCAGAAGAACCTCTTTCGATTATCCTCCTAACTAGGTTTAATCAATGATTCAACTAGCCTCTTTCGATTACTAAGAAGAATTAAAGAACTCAACCAACAAGATAATGCAAAGATATCACAAGTTATGCCTCTCTCGATTACATGAACAAGTGAATATAGATGCAACAATTAAATCATCCGAAAATGCTTCAATACATAAAACTAGAGTTATAATCCACAAACAATCATCAATACACCAAATCCATCAAACCCTAAAGAGAACTACTCCATAGATATGGAGCAATTCATCACAAATAAAGTTAAAGTAATGGAAAACATGAATTCAATCCAAACTCGTGTCTTGAGTGAGGAAGGAATGATGAAATCCTCGTGCTCTTGTTCTTCCAACTCCTCCTTAGCCTCCTTAGGTTGAATATCTGTCAAAAGTCCAGAAAATAATATTTTTCCATGTATTTATACCAAGTAGGGTTGGGCCCAGACGAAATCACCTTCTCCTAGTCGAAATAGAATTTTCAGTATGTAAAAATTGCACAGGCGCGCCGCATGGGGCAACGCACCAAATGGGGTGTTAGTAGGGAAATCCAGAGAGTTGCTTCTGATTGGAAGCAGAGAAATAGGCAGCCGCGGCGGCCCACGCGCCGCGGCAGTAAAGATTTCTCAAAGTATGGATTTTTCGTGCATTTTGACGTCCAGACTTGGTCTTCGACCCCCGAACACGATCCCGGCTTAATCCCTTGGGCTTTTACTCAGACTTCAAAGCTCCACATCGCTCGAGTTCATTCCATAATATCTACATAGCTCGTAATCACTCCTACAAGGCATAAAACACACAATAAGTGGAAAACACTATCAATTAAAGCTCAAACACAAGTAAAGTGCAGTGAATTAGAGTGCAATAAGCGATTAAAACATGTGATTATAGCCTACCATCAACACCCCACACTTAAATCATTGCTCGTCCTCGAGAAATCAAACTACACTCCTCATCGAACACGACCATTTTCAACAACTCTCATAACCCATCACACCAAGAATATTTAAAACAGATTAAGTACAATACCGTAACATCCTAGACTAAAAATTTGACTCAAAAGCACAACGCATTATTTATAACCCGCTCACTTACTCTAACACAGAGGTCAAGCATTACCTTTCCTTCATGAATCAAGTGCCCTCACACAACAATAGAGAGTAGTTCCACACACAATAGAAACTAAGAACAATTAGTAACTCAAGATATAAATAATTTGCTCACTCTCAGAAACAACATTCATATGCCACAAAATACGTACCATAGGCTTGCCCATAGTGTACTACTCAACTAATCGAGCCCATTCAGTCAAGGATCAAGTAGGACTATATTTGGTTCTAATGTAGGCTGAGGGACGAGTAGGATACATTTAGATATAAGAGTGACTACACCTCCCTAAGCACTTTAATACATACATTTCATTGTTCAAAACCCCACACTTATGTCAAACAAAAACTCTACCTTCACATCGATATACATAAATTCCATACTTCTTTAAGTACAATTACATCAAGAGTAACCACTATCAAGGAATACGTTTCACAACAATACAACTATTTTTTCTTTTCTTTTTCAATTCAAGTGGCTCTTACTTTTTTAATACAATGCACCTTTATCCTTATTTCATTAGTTCCACTAAAAAGCCAAACCAACCACCCCACACTTCAACTTTTACAAACTTCATAACACATTCAAGTGCTCACGAGAGGTAAAAAGTTCAAATAGATGGGCAATTCGAACAAATGGGTAAGGCTTGCAATGTGGTTGCCAAAGAAATAGGATTACAGGATCAACGGGGATAACTAAGATACATAACAATTAGGTGGGTAAAAGCTTATAACTTGCTCAACAAAGAAACACCTAAATCACTTCCAAGACCGAACAAAACTACTATTTCGCTTTGCAAACACACGGGGCAAGTTCTAGACATCAAATGCAATGCACAGAATAACACAAAATCTCACACACAGATGGCACATAACTCACTCAAGATTGGACTATCAAGAGACTCTAGTCAAAGCAGTTAAGCAAAGTTAAGATCATACAGTTTAAGGTACTTATGCAAGAGTCAAAAACTGAGCCTAAGCGTCACAACTAAAGCACTTACTATTCTCAAGGTATGGTAAAGTCAGGATATATTTCCTTCCATTCAAATCATAGCACAAGGTTTCCTACTCCTATCAAAAATAAAAAATAACTACACCCGGTTCAAACAAAACCCTTGAAAAAGAACCGCGGCACAAAGAAAAACCAAGGGAGGATTATTACACTACCTATAAAACGAAAATCTTTTTGTCTTTTTCTTTCGACTTTACTGCCTCAAGAAACCCGTCGAATGATAACCATCTTCGAGAAAAATCAAAAATTTTAAAATTTTCATGTTTTTTTCTTTTCAATTACTACAACTAACAAAACTAACACATATACATAAAACATACAATTATCCCCAACCCACACTTTAAGTTTTGGCATGTCCCTAAGACACACAATTAAAAAGCATAAGGTAAAGGAAACTTCCCTGAACATCTAGTCGGGGTCTGAGTCGAAGTCGGGCTCCATTCCTCGCCTTCGAACTAATACACACATACATGCAGGTAGCTTGTTCTCAACCTTCTTGGGGTACACTCCATACTTATCTTTCTCACTCAGTGCATCCTTATCTTTTGAGCCCTTCACTTTACACTCAACACTCACAACTAGTTTTTCTTTTTGCACCCCCTTTTCTATATTCATATCAAAAGATACCGTCTCCTCGCCCACTCTAAGCATGAGTTTTCTCTCGTGTATATCCAATATTTCTCTACCCATTGCTAAGAATGGTCTTCCTAGGATAAGGGGAACCTCCTTGTTTTCCTCCATTTTCACCACTATAAAGTCTACAGGAAATACGAACTTATCCACCCGAACTAACACATCTTCCACTATCCCCTCGGGTATTAAAGTCATTTGGTCTGCCAGCCGCAACGATATTGGCACCGACCTTTTCTCTCCAATCTCCTTCTCTAGTTTCCTGTAAATAGATAGAGGCATTAAATTAATTAAGGAACCAGAATTATATAAAGATTTATCTGAACTAATAGAGCCTAAAGAGCAAGGTATAGTAAAAATCCCTGGATCTCCACACTTTTGTGGGAGTTTGTTTTGTAATATCGCGCTGCAATGCTCTGTGAGCTTCACTACCGAGGTCTCCTCTATTTTCCTCTTCTTTGTAAGGATCTCCTTCAAGAATTTGGCATAAGCCGACATTTGTGAGAGCACTTCTGTGAATGACAAATTTACATGAACCTGTTTCAGCACATCTAGAAATCTCCCAAACTACTTGTCTATCTTTTCTCTATTTTGCTTTTGAGGGAAGGGTAAGACATGCATATACTGGCTCTCCTCATGTTCCTCCTTTCTTGATTTTTCTTCCTCCTCCTCCTCCTCCTCCTCCTCATCATCATCATCATCATTCTTCTCCTTCTTCTCCTTCTTCTCCTTCTCCTTCTTCTCCTTCTTCTTCTTCTTCTCCTTCTTCTCCTTCTTCTTCTCCTTCTCCTCCTCCTCCTCCTCCTCCCCCTTCTGCTTCTTCTCCTTCTTCTTCTTCTTCTTCTTCTTCTTCTTCTTCTTCTTCTTCTTCTTCTTCTTCTTCTTCTTCTTCTTCTTCTTCTTCTTCTTCTCAGTTTTCATCGGGCCTTTCTTCTTTTTATCTTCATCACTTTTCAGCTGCTCTCCACTTCCTTTTTCAAGTTTCACCTCTTTTTGGATTGGGATGGGGTCTTTCAACACTTGCCCACTTCTCAGCGTTACAACATTCACTGTTTCTTTGGGATTCTTTTCAGTATCAGCGGGGAGAGTGCCTAGAACCCTCTCAGATAATATTGTTGCAATCTGTCCTAATTGTCTCTCCAGGTTTTGCAAACTAGTGCCCAATTCTTTGATAGCTGCTCCATGAGCATCCAGCCTCTCATCTGTCTTAATAATGAAAGTTTTCATTAGATCATCTAGACCAGACTGAATGAGCTGTTGAGGCTGAAATTGCTGCCTCTGCTAATTTTGGTATACTGGAGCTCCTTGTCCCTACAGACTAGAGTTATTTTGCTACCAAGCATTCTTAGTAACTCCAGGTGAACTCCATGAAAAACACGGGGTGTCTCTGACCCATTTCATTAAAATTGTAGTTCCCCACAGCATTCACTTCCTCAGTTGAGGCTTGACACTCATGAGTAGGGTGTCCTCTTCCACATATATCATAAGCTGCGTGAGGCGTATTTTGTATCGAGGCTAAGGTCATCTTTCGTATTTCCTTAGCTGTAGTATTAAGATGTACCTGCATAGATGTATTAGCATCAACTTGGTGAACACCAGTTGATCTTCTTCTTTCAGCACTCTCAGAGGGCCACTGATTTGCATCTTCAAATAACTTGTAAAGGATTGTGACTATCTCCTCTGGAGTCTTCTTCATCAACGGGCCTCCTGTCACGACCCAAACTAACCCCTGTCGTGATGGCGCCTATCGTGGAACTAGGCAAACTGACTCATTTTCAAAACAAACTGATATTTTTATTTTAAAGATAATTCCAAGGTTATTTAAAAGCCCGACATCAGGGTATCACTATTCATAAGCATATATTACAATCTGTCTAACAATATCAAGGCTAACTCAGCCCGGAAAATAGCTAAATATAACTAGAGGAAGATAAGAGGGAGAAGAGCAGGGGCTGCGATCGCCAAACAGCTACCTTGCTATCTCCAAGAAAATCTGCAACCAGAACACTCAGTAACCGCTACCGTGTCCAGCTATACCTGAATCTGCACACAAAATGCATGGAGTAACGTGAGTATGCCAACTCAGTAAGTAACAACAATAAATAAAGACCGAGCAGTAGTGACGAGCAATAAAGCATATAACGTTCATAAGGAAATCTCAGTAAAATACCACATGCCTTTAAAATCAAGATTTGAATCAAACATCTCGTTTAAACCAAGTTCTAGTAAAAAAAATCATTTAAAGATATTTTTCCAACAGTTTTTCCAACAAAGACTCAATGCAAAGGTGAGCAAAAATGATGAAATCATAAACAGCCCCTCGGGCAAAACATCACTCATATACAGCCCCTCGGGCAAACCTCACAGTCACTCGTGCCATTCAGGCATACCTCACAATAGCTCTTGCCACTCGGGCATACCTCACAATCACTCTTGCCACTCGGGCATACCTCACAATCACTCATGCCTCCCAGTCACTCAGCACTCGGCACTCGGCACTCGACACTCGCACTCAGTAGGTGAGGGTCATCATCCCTAGCATCACCTCTCCGAACCTTGTCCTGAAGAACGAGCAAGTGAGGGTCATCATACTGACACTCCCTGATACGGTCATAAAGAGAAGACTTGGAGACCACACTAGCCAATACCTGACTAGGCTCCGAAATATCCAATCTGACAAGCTGGCCTGCTAAGGCCTGAGCACCTAATGCCAAAGGTCTCTCTGCTGCTGGAAGATATGCTAAACTCCCCAAACTCTCTGCCCGGTGACTCATAGCATCGGCCACCACATTGGCCTTCCCCGGATGGTATAAAATAGTGATATCATAGTCCTTAAGAAGCTTTAACCATCTCCGCTGACGCAAATTAAGATCCTTTTGCTTTAATAGATACTGCAGACTCCGATGATCAGTATAGATCTCACAATGAACCCCATACAAATAATTATGCCAAATCTTCAAGGCGTGAACAATGGCTGCTAACTCAAGATCATGGATAGGATAGTTCTTCTCATGGGTCTTCAACTGGCGTGAGGCATAGGCGATCACCCTACCCTCCTACATCAAAACACAACCAATGCCTATCCTCGAGGCATCACAATACACGGTGTAAGAACCTGAAGCTGATGGTAGAACTAACACTGGAACTGTGGTCAAAGCAGTCTTGAGCTTCTGAAAGCTCTCCTCACATTCATCCGACCACCTGAATGGAGCACCCTTTTGGGTCAATTTGGTCAAGGGCGATGTAATAGATGAAAATCCCTCCACAAAGCGACGGTAGTAACCCGCCAAACCAAGAAAGCTCCTAATCTCCGTGGCTGAGGACGGTCTGGGCCAACTCTGCACTGCATCTATCTTCTTTGGATCCACCTGAATACCTTCACTGGACACCACGTGCCCCAAGAATGCTACTGAACTGAGCCAAAACTCACATTTAGAAAACTTTGCATAAAGCTTCTCCTCCCTCAATCTCTACAATACAACCCTCAAATGCTGAGCGTGCTCTTCCTGGCTACGGGAGTACACCAGGATGTCGTCAATGAATAGAACGACGAATGAGTCCAAATAGGGCTGGAATACACTGTTCATCAAATACATGAACGCTGCTGGGGCATTGGTCAGCCCAAACGACATTACCAGGAACTCATAATGGCCATATCGGGTCCTGAAAGCTGTTTTAAGAATATCTGAATCCCGAATCTTCAGCTGGTGATAACCGGACCTCAAATCAATCTTGGAGAACACCCTCGCTCCCTGAAGCTGGTCGAATAAATCATCAATACGAGGCAAAGGATACTTGTTCTTGACTGTGACCTTGTTCAACTGCCTGTAATCAATACACATTCTCATGGAACCATCCTTCTTTATCACAAATAGAACCGGTGCACCCCAAGGTAACACACTAGGCCGAATAAACCCCTTATCGAGGAGTTTCTGAAGCTGTTCTTTCAATTTCTTCAACTCCGCCGGTGCCATATGATATGGTGGAATAGAAATGGTTTGAGTGACCGGCACCAAATCAATACCAAAGTCAATATCCCTATCAGGCGGCATGCCCAGCAGGTCTGCAGGAAACACATCCGAAAAATCACGTACCACCGGAACATAATCAATGACGGGGGTCTCTGCACTAACATCCCTCACAAAAGCCAAATAAGATAGGCAACCCTTCTCAACCATGCGCTGAGCCTTCAAATATGAAATCACCGTAGTTGGTATATAATATATAGAACTGTTCCACTCAACCCTCGGAATTCCCGGCATAGCCAACGTCACCGTCTTAGCATGACAATCTAGAACAACATGACATGGAGATAACCAATCCATACCCAATATCACATCAAAGTCAACCATACTGAGCAATAATACATCTACTCGGGTCTCCAGACCCCCAATAGTCACCACACATGATCGATATACGCGGTCCACAATAATAGTATCGCCCACAGGAGTAGATACATGTGCAGATGAAACTAAGGACTCACGGGGCATATCCAGAAAATGGGCGAAATACGAGGAAATATATGAATACGTGGAACCAGGGTCAAATAATACTGAGGCATCTCTGAGGCAAACTGAGACAATACCTGTAATCACAGCATCTGAAGCAATAGCATCTGGTCTGGTAGGGAGAGCATAGAAATGGGCCTAACCACCCCCTGATCTGCCTCCCCCTCTAGGGCTACACCTAGCTGACTGACCTCCACCCCGAGTTGATTGGGCGGGTGGTGAGGTAGCTGGTGCTGTAGTCCGAGGCTGACTCCTCTGCTGAGATGGACCTCCATGATGACGAGGACACTGCCTCCATATATGCCCAAGCTCCCCACACTCAAAACAACTCCATAGTGTTGGCGACGGAAACTGAAGGGAACCCCTAGCACCGGGCTGACTTGTAGAAGAACCTGGCATGGAAGAGCCCTGAACAGGTGGAGCACGGGACAAACTCTGAACTGGAAGGGCACTAAGTGATGAGTGGCCCTGATGAGAACTGTGAGAACTATGGCCAGATGATGCACCCCGATGAAATGGCCGAGCTGACTGAGCCTGTCTGAAATGACGACCTCTACCGTGCTGGATCTGACCCCCAAAAGGAGCACCGCTGAATCCACCCTGACCACGAGGCTTCTTGGCCTCTTGCTCAACCCTCTCCTGACCGCGAACTATCTCAATCTGCCGAGCAATGTCGACAACCTTATCAAAGGTAGCACCCGAAACCCATTCCCTGGTCATGAGCAACTGTAGCTGATAAGTGAGGCCATCAATAAACCTCATGATCCTCTATCTGTCCATGGGAACCAACCAGATAGCATGATGGGCCAACTCAGAGAATCGCATCTCATACTGCGTCATAGACATATCACCCTGTGGGAGCCGCTCAAACTGTCTATGCAACTCCTCTCTGTGGGATCGAGGCACGAACTTCTCCAAAAAGACCACGGAGAACTGCTGCCAAGTAAGGGGTGCTGCGCCAATAGGCCTACGCCTCTCGTAAGTCTCCCACCATCTGAGTGCAGCCCCAGAAAACTGAAAGGTAGTGAATGAAACCCCACAAGTCTCCAAAATACCAGCAGTATGGAGTATCCTCTAACACCTGTCCAAAAAGTCCTGAGCATCCTCTCTCTCTGTACCACTGAAAGGTGGTGGCTGAAGTCTCCCAAACCTCTCCAAACTACGCTGATCATCCTCAGGCATAGCAGGAACCACATAATTCTGAGCAACAGCAACTGGCTGGGCTGGTGGTGCCTCCGGTGTCTGAAGTCCCTGAATAACCTGCTCGGGTATGCGAGCGACGGGAGTCTGAGTGCCTACCCTGGCCTGAGAAGTGGTTGCGGCTGTCGAAATAGAGACCGCCTGAACAAGGCCAGTACACGCTGTCAGAATCTGAGCTAGGGCCTCCTAAAGGCCTGGAATCACAATAGGCACAGGTGGTGCCTGAGCTGGTGCATCAACAACTGGAACTTGGTCTTGATCTAGGACAACCGGTGGATCTATAGGTACTGCCCCAACTGCTATACGGGCTGCACCTCTGCCCCTACCACGGCCTCTACCAAGGCCTCGGCCTCTCGCGGCCCTAGCTGGTGGTACTGGTGGCTGGCCCTCCTGACCGGTAGTACGAGTCCTCACCATCTGTGAGAGAATGAAACAACAGATGTTTAATTACTAGAATCAACAAATTCGCACGACAAGAATCCAAGAATGTGAAGTTTCCTAAAGGTTCTGCAGCCTCCTGAAGATAAGCACAGACGTCTCTGTACCGATCCGCAAGACTCTACTAAACCCGCTCATAACTCGTGAGACCTATGTAACTTAGGCTCTGATACCAATCTGTCACGACCCAAACTAATCCCTGTTGTGATGGCGGCTATCGTGGAACTAGGCAAGCCGACTCATTTCCAAAACAAACTGATATTTTTATTTTAAAGATAATTCCAAGGTTATTTAACATAAAACCTCCATTTAAAGAGTTCAAATCAAAAGAAAAAAAAATAGAAGTGCGGAAAAGAAAAGCCCAACATCGGGGTGTCACTAGTCATGAGCATATATTACAATCTGTCTAACAATATCAAGGCTAACTCAGCCTAAAAAATAGCTAAATACAACTAGAGGAAGATAAGAGGGAGAAGAGCAGGGGCTGCGATCGCCAAACAGCTACCTTGCTATCTCCAAGAAAATCTGCAACCAGAACACTCAGTAACCGCTACCGTGTCCAGCTACACCTGAATCTGCACACAAGGTGCAGGGAGTAACATGAGTACACCAACTCAGTAAGTAACAACAATAAATAAAGACTGAGTAGTAGTGACGAGAAATAAAGCATATAACGTTCATCAGGAAATCTCAGTAAAATACCACATGCTTTTAAAATCAGGATTTGAATCAAACATCTCATTTAAACCCAGTTCCAGTAAAAAAAAATCATTTAAAGATATTTTTCCAACAGTTTTTCCAACAAAGGCTCAATGCAAAGGTGAGCAAAAATGATGAAATCATAAACAGCCCCTCGGGCAAAACATCACTCATATACAGCCCCTCGGGCAAACCTCACAATCACTCGTGCCACTCGAGCATACCTCACAATCACTCTTGCCACTCGGGCATACCTCACAATCACTCTTGCCACTCGGGCATACCTCACAATCACTCATGCCTCCCAGTCACTCAGCACTCGGCACTCGACACTCGCACTCAGTAGGTACCTGCGCTCACTGGGGGTGTGTACAGACTCCGAAGGGGCTCCTTTAGCCCAAGCGCTATAATCTGCACGGACAACTCACGTGCGATAATAATAAAGTATGCTGCAGGCGGGCAACCATGATCCACACTCATCCTAACAAATCAGGCCCTCGGCCTCACTCAGTCATAAAGTATGCTGCAGGCGGGCAGCCCCGATCCACACTCATCCTTACAAATCAAGCCACTCAGGCATTTCAGTAAAACAGGGCATTCGGCCCAAAACATTTATATGCATCAAAATAGAGTCATTAAAACTGAGTTATGCGGTAAACAAGTATAAACATGACTGAGTATAGAATTTTCAATCAAAAACAGTGAGAGGATGGTAAGAAACAACCCCTAAAGGTCCAAATAGCATTGGTGCAAGGCCCAAATATGGCATTCAACCCAATTTACAGAAAATCTTTCTAAAACATATAAGTATCAATGGTTTCAACAAAGTATGCAAATTTACAGTTGCTACGGGACGGACCAAGTCACAAATCCCCAACAGTGCACGCCCACACGCCCGTCACCTAGCATGTGCGTGACTTCAAAATAATAGAATGATACGAAATCTCGGGGTTTCATACCCTCAGGACCAGATTTACAATCGTTACTTACCTCAAACTGGTCAATTCTCTAACCCGCAATGATCTTGCCTCTGGACTCAGCCTCCAAATGCTCCGAATCTATTCACAATCAGTACAATACCATCAATACGCGCTAATGGAATGAATTCCACAAGAAAAACTACAAAATTAGACCAAAACCCGAAATTAGCTCAAACCCGGCCCCAGGGCCCACGTCTCAAAATCCAACAAAATTTACAAAACTAGAAATCTCATCCACTCACGAGTCTAACCATACCAAATTCATCAAAATCCGACATGGTTTGGTCCTTCAAATCCTTAAATTACTTTTTCCAAAATTTCCAAGCCCTAACCCCTCATTTTCACTAATTACCATGATTAAACAATGGAAAATCACCATATATACAAGTATTAGGGCTCAAGTAACTTACCTCAACGAAATCCCCTTGATTCCCTCTTCAAACCCCTCCAAAAGCTCCAAAAACCGAGTTGAGATTGTGAAGAATGACCAAAATTCGCGAAGGGTTCTATTTAAGGATTCTGCCTAGGTTTTTCGCACCTGTGGACCCTTTCTCGCACCTGCGCTTCCGCATCTGCGGACACCGGTGTGCACCTGCGCATTCCACTTAGCTGACCATTCTTCGCATCTGCGAGCCTTCAATGCACCTGCGATCATCGCACCTGCGGTTCCCAATCCACAGGTGCGGACACACCAGAACAGCAGCTCCAGCTGTATTTTCCAACTTCAACAACTCCGTTAACCACCCGGAATCACCCCGAGGCCCTCGGGACCTCAACCAAAAATACCAACAAGTCATATATCAACATAAAACCTTAGTCGAACCTTCGAATCACTCAAAACAACATCCAAACACCAAATTACCCTCAGATTTAAGCCTAAGAACTTCTAAATTTTCCACATTCGGCAATCGATGCCGAAACCAAACAAACCACGTCCGAATGACCTCAAATTTTGCACACACGTCACAAATGACACTACAAACCTACTCCAACTTCCAAAATTCCATTCCGACCTCGATATCAAATTTTCCACTACCAACTGAAATCGTCAAATTTCCAATTTTGCCAATTCAAACCTAATTCAACCACGGACCTCCAAATCACATTCCGGACGCACTCCTAAGTCCAAAATCACCTAACGGAGCTAACAGAACCATCAGAATTCAAATCCGAGATCGTTTACACATAGGTCAACATCCAGTTGACTTTTCCAACTTAAGTTTCTACTTAAGAGACTAAGTGTCTCAATTCTACTTAAAACCACTCCGGTCCCGAACCAACTAATCCGATATAACATAATACAGCTGAATAACACAAAAGAAGTAGAAATGGGGAAAACGGGGCTATAACTCCCGAAACGACCGGCCGGGTCGTTACACCTCCAGTTGCATTGCTCAATGTTCTACGTGAGGCCGGTGTCAATCCATCCCAAAAGTCATGGAGTTGCATCCATAGTTCAATTCTGCTATGTTGACCCTTTCAAACAATCTCCTTAAACCTCTCCCATACTTCAAAAACAATTTCCGTATCTTTCTGGAAGAAGTTACAGATTTCTCTTCTAAACTTCCCGTCTTAGGTGAGGAGAAATATTTATCAAGAAATGTTTTTGTCATCTCCTCCCATGTTCTAATTGATCCCATGGGTAAGCTTTGAAGCCACTATTTTGCATCATCTTTAAGTGTGAAGAGGAATGCCCTTAAGTATACTGCATCTTGTGACATACCATTACATTGAAAGGTGTTCATAATCTCCTTGAAGTCCAATAGACATGTGTTTGGATCTTCGTTTGGCTTCCCTCTAAAGACACAACAATTCTGAAGGGTTTGAAGCAACCCTTGCCTCAACTTAAAAGTGTTAGCTGCAATTGGAGGTGGTCTAACACTTGATAAACCTTGATTGTAGACCAGTTTAGCATAATGTCCAAGTGGTCTCCCAGGCATGGGAGCTATATTTCCGAACTGGTCTGCACCCAAGGGTTGATTTTGAGCAATTCTCTGACCCCTCTCTTCTTTATAGATAATTTACGCATCTCTAATAGCTGCTTCCTCAGCATCAGGTGCAGCTTGTTCTCTTCGTTGGGATGCTTCTCTCGTTGCCAAATCTACATTATCATCACCGTTTTCAGCCTTATCTTCTTTGGTTGAGGATTGCCCAACCTTTCCTAACGTCTCGGTGAGATTTCTTTCCTTCCTCAGCTATCGCAGTTGTTATTTAATTTCTGGCTCGTTTGGTAGCACTTATTTCGTAGAAGATCGAGTCATGCACCACTCTAAACCTGTCACCTGCGCACAGTCAAAGAACACCAACCGTAAAAGGAGAAAAATAAAATTAAATAAAAAACATTCCTAAATTAGCACTACAAACTATTTCAAACACGGTTGATTGAACAATCCCCGACAATGATGCCAAAATTTGACGAGCGCAAAACATACACTTAAATTATGCTCGCTAGTCAAAGATAGTATAGTATGATATCATATCCACATGGATTGGTGTTAAATAGTATTTTCATAGTTTCTAGCTTGATTGCTATCCAGGAGAATCAACAATCGAGATTTATATGATTAATAACTAGAATCAATTAAGAATCTAAAGCTATTGACTAATGACTATCGAAACAAAGATAAGAAAGGAAGTTATCAGTGGGAGAAAATAGGGGTTGATAGGATGGGTGCAAGATAATTATTCAGGATCTAACTCTAGATAATTCACTTCTAATGTTCAAGTTAGTCTCTCGAATTCACTCAATTATTAGTTCAAACGTTCAGCCAAAACTCCTCTCTCGATTAAGTCTTAACCTCACAAGATGAACCAATTTAAGCACGTGAAGATATGCAAGAATGCGTAGTGGATTGGTCTTCAGGAGAACCTCTTTCGATTATCCTCCTAATTAAGTTTAATCAATGATTCAACTAGCCTCTTTCGATTACTAAGAAGAATTAAAGAACTCAACCAACAAGATAATGCAAAGATATAACAAGTTATGCCTCTCTTGATTACATGAACAAGTGAATATAGATGCAATAATTAAATCATCCGAAAACACTTCAATACATAAAACTAGAGTTATAATCCACAAACAATCATCAATACACCAAATCCATCAAACCCTAAAGAGAACTACTCCATAGATATGGAGCAATTCATCACAAATAAAGTTAAAGTAATGGAAAACATAAATTCAATTCAAACTAGTGTCTCGAGTGAGGAAGGAATGATGAAATCTTTGTGCTCTTGTTCTTCCAACTCCTCCTTAGCCTCCTTAGGTCGAATATCTGTCAAAAGTCCAAAAAATAACATTTTCCATGTATTTATACCAAGTAGGGTCGGTACCAGACGAAATCACCTTCTCCTTGCCGAAATAGGATTTTCACTCTGTAAACATTGCACAGGCATTCCGCATGGGGCTACGCGCCATGCGGGGCATTAGTGGTGAAATCCAGAGAGTTGGTTCTGACAGGCAACAGAGAAATAGGTAGCTGCGGTTCCCCACACGCCGCAGCAATGAAGATTTCTAAGAGTACAAATATTTCGTGCATTTTGACGTCTAGACTTGGTCCTCGACCTCTGAACACGATCCCGGCTTAATCCCTTAGGCTTTTACTCAGACTTCAAAGCTCTAAATCACTCGAATTCATTCCATAACATCTACATAGATCGGAATCACTCCTACAAGGCATAAAACACACAATAAGTGCAAAACACTATCAATTAAAGCTCAAACACAAGTAAAGTACAGTGAATTAGAGTGCAATAAGCGACTAAAACACGTGATTATAGCCTACCATCAGTATTTATATTTTTAAAATAGGGCTAAAGTGTATTTGAATAAACTTAGGGGTTAAAAATATAAATTAGGGGGTGGGGGTGGGGGTGGGGGGCTGTTAGGGGGATAGGGAGGCAAAAATAGCCATTTTTTGTCGGCCAAATGGCTATTTTTAAAAAAATAACCGTTGGCTAATGGTGCAAAAATGACTACCTTTAAGAAAAACATTAAGGGTACCGGTTCGGTATCTTAAGGTTTGTCACGACCCTAGTTTCCCTCCGTAGGATGTCGTGATGGCACCTAGTCTTTAACTAGGTAAGCTTAACACTAGCTGATTAAATAATAGATTTTTAACCCAATAACTATTCAGCATGAAACAAAAGTTTCTATAATAAGCCAACGTCAAGCAGGTGACTTCGGAACCTGCGAACTAAGAGTCACTAGAAATAGCAATACATCACCATCCCGGAGTAATGGGAAACAATGGAAGTGAAATACAACAGAAGGTGACTTTGGAATCTGCGACCGTCAAGCAGGTATACCTTGAAGTCTCCAGCCGCGCATAGATAAGTCTCAAACCAGCTCGATCATAAGTATCTGGATCTACACAAAAATGTGTAGAAGCGTAGCACGAGTACACCACAGCGGTACCCAGTAAGTATCAAGCCTAACCTAGGTAGAGTAGTGACGAGGCCAGGTCAAGACACCTACCAGTCATGCAAACCCATGCAGGATATAACTTAAAGATAACAATGGAAAGAACGTCGAGGCAAGACCAACAACAGAAGGATCACAAACTTACGATCAATAGTGAAATTAATCAAAACACGAATAGCAATAAGAAATAGATGGGTAATAAAAAAACGGATGGCAACTCAATCAACCAAAATGTTCCTAATGCACAATTTACCACAAGAATTACTGGAGGTACCACTCCTCATAATCTCAAATCATAAGTCGCAACTTTCAAATCTTACATGTATGATACCTCGTGCCCATATTTTTTTCCAAATCACTTTCGCACGGCAAGACCCACGTGCCACCATGTACATTGTATCCGCTTAAAATGCCAATTAAAATGTTCAAGAGATTTATTTATCTATGATAAAGCATAATAACAATCTTGAAATAAAGTAGAGAATCACACAAGAAAATGATAACGGTAGACTATCTTCCCAGCAAGTGGCACTGAACAGTGATAGCGGTACACTCTCTTCCCAGCAGACTTGGTGAGCCCCACTTCACTTCGGGGTCATGTATCTTTTGTTCCTCATGTATTGTGTTTGAGGTATAGCCGGGGCCTTGTTGCCGGCATTATCATAATACTCTTTTGTACCTATTAGAGGTTCCGTAGACATAGTGTGAGTTGTATATTGGTGCTGGGGAAGTCAAACTTGTTATATTGTGTTTGAATTATATTTCCACTTCAGAATATGAAAAATGTGTGTGAAATTTGAGACTTAAAAAAGGAAGTAACTAATGGTAAGAAATTGGTATTGCAGGCATGATTACTCTATTGTTTAACTAAAGAAAATATGTATTATCATTATTCATGGATGAGTTTTGGTAGAAGGAAATCTAATAGGCTTGCTCGGCCGGATTCACTCAGTTGAGCGCCGGTCGTGCTCTCCGAGTTTGGGGCGTGACATAAATGACTAACACATCTCTCATACACAATCATTCCCACGAGAAATACTTCTATAAGTCTTCCATGCCACATAGCAAAACCTGAACATCAACAGTCGATCAACCAGGCGAGTGCCGCAATACCAATGAAGCATTCGTAAGTCATAACACAGTGTGCTTGCGCACCCTTCTCAAGCAATACCAAGTAGCAATAGCATTCATCTAGTCATCTGAAACCGTCCATGTTGTCTAAGAATTCATGATCTTCCCTTCAAAGCTGAACCGCCACCTTGCACATACAAACCTCAATCCCACATGATGCACTGCATCTATCATGCCATCATATGAAGGGCACGAGAATCTCATAATCAACTCTGAGTCTCCAAGAGAATACATACCTGGATGGTCAAAAATCTTCCATTTGATCCCATCCAGGAGAAAATCACAATACACAACATGCTCCTCACGCTGGTAGGAAATATCCATCTCAAACCATGGTAGAAACCATCAAGAACTCTTCGAAACCCATTTGTACATAGCCAAGCCATTAGAACTGAATCTCTCTAACTCAATCAAGACACGCAGGTTGCCAAACCCAAGATTATTGCCATAAAATACCTCTAGAGACTCACCACAAGAGATCCTAGCATAAAACCACACCGCCCTAAGGCTCATAAGCCACTGAATCCCCTCTTAAGCACCCCAAAAGTACCATAATTGAGACACCAACTCTGAATAGACCTTATGTGAGTCTAAAATTGTTTCCCTTACCTTTCTGATACTGAAATGTAGAATCCATGATGATATAGAAGTACTACGAGTCGCGACACCATCCAATGTAAATCTCAGATTCTAGGCATGTACAATTCCTGGGAACCCCTCAACACTGCATATATGCCTCAGACCTAAAACAGATATGACACTTTCCCATGCAATCTGATCGCCAATAGTAGACTCCCCAACTTGGCGCGAAGCCATAGGACACAACATCCGATAATCAATATTACTAACCTTCATAGCTCATATAACACTAATCACGAGATACCTCAAGTAATCTATTAAGCGCATGCCCATCTTTGTGATAGTCAAACTCGCTTCCTCCAGTGCCTTGAATGATAATATGTATCTTTCACTGAGTAAAAATCCCATACGAACCACATAGTCTCTAATACCACCAACCATCCTCAAATCAACATCCACCTCATGACCCTACCACGATCGCGACGAATTGGAAACCAATTAAATCTTCCCAAGCTCTTATTTATCAACCAGACGCCAGAACAGCTGCACCCCCATGTGAACAACTGAATGATCCCTCACAACATCCGCATCCTCAATCTGGGTGACACGTAGAGATAATATTTGAGCATCTATGGCTCCCTCGTAGCCCATCCACATCATCACGAACCGTCGGCGCATAGTTGATACTGAGTGCGCAATATCATACACGAGTGGATGCAAAAGAATATATAATATATGCTTCAAGTTGAATCAATGCCGCACGATAAGGAATGAAAGAAGTGGAATTTCCTAATAGTTTTGTAGCCTCTCAAAGATAAGTAAAGAAGTCTTCGTACCGATCCGCAAGACTCTATTAAACCTGCTTATGACTGATAGCACCTATGAACCTAGAGCTTTGATACCAACTTGTTATGACCCCAGTTTCCTTCTGTAGGATGTCGTGATGGCACCTAGTCTCTAAGACTATGCAAGCCTAACACTTGTTGATTAAATAATAGATTTTTTAACCAAATAACTATAAAGCATGAAACAAAAGTTTCTATAATAAGCTAACAATCTCAACATGATATAATATCCCAAAACCGGTAGTACAAGTCATAAGCTTTGCTAAGAGTCACTAGAAATAACAATACATCACCGTCCTGGAGTAATGGGAAACAATGGAAATGAAATACAACAGAAGGTGATTTCAGAACCTGCGAACGTCAAGTAGGTATACCTTGAAGTCTCAAGTGGCACATACAAAAGTCTCAAACCAGCTAGATCATAAGTACCTGGATCTGCACAAAAATGTGCAGAAGCGTAGCATGAGTACACCACAATGGTACCAGTAAGTATCAAGCCTAACCTCGGTAGAGTAGTGACGAAGCCAGGTCAAGATACCTACCAGTCATGCAAACCTGTGTAGGATATAACTTAAAGCTAACAATGGAAAGAACGTCGAGGTAAGACCAATAACACAAGGATCACAAATTTACAATCAACATTGAAAATAATAGAAACACGAATAGCAACAAGAAATAGATGGGTAATAAAGAAATGGATGACAACTCAATCAATCAAATCATTCCTAATGCATAATTTACCACAAGAATTATCCGAGGTACCACTCATCATAATCTCAAATCATAAGTCGCAACTCTCAAATCTTACACGTATGGCACCTTGCCCACATTTCTTTCCAAATCACTTTCGCGCGGCAAAACCCACATGCCACCATGTACATTGTATCCGCGTCAAATGCCAATTAAAATATTCAAGAGATTTATTTATATATGATAAATCATAATAACAATCTTGAAACAAAGTAGAAAATCAAACAAGAAAATGAGTTTAGTTTAGAAATCATTTAAGTAAATAAAATAGCATTTTAACCAAATAAAATAAAGCATCGGATAAGCTACTGAATTAAATATAAAATTTGTTAAATTAAAACATAATAACAATTTTTAAGTAAAGTAAAAATATCAGATGGGGTAAAGAGTTTAATTTAAGAAATCAATTAAAGTAAAATATGACAATTATTAAGAATAGTAAGGTACCGAATAAAATGATGAGTTCCAGCTTAAGAGTCACGTAAGGTAAGCATTTTAAAAAATTCTTTTAATTAAAACCGTTATGTTACTAACAACTCAACAGAGTATGAGATAATGACTCAGCGTAGTAAATTCATCTAGAAAATACATTCACCAAAATAATAATAATAGGAAAGAAAAACAGGAAATGACGGCAACACAGTAAACTAATGAAAACAACTCAATCCACAACTAAAGCAATAAGACAATAAGGAAGGCAATAGCTTCAACTAAAGCATATAAGGGCAAAATAGCTTCAACTAAAGCATACAAGGGCAAAATAGTAAGTAAGAGGTACAATAAGTGCTAACAACGTCAAATAAAGCATGTAAGAGTGGATTAACAATGATAGATATAACACATCATGACAATTCACTTAAAGGCCTGGAAAGAGTCTAGATAACCTTAATCGGTCAAATACCATATATAGTCTGTGTACCCACTTGTCACCTTGCGTACACGACTTTCACATAACACAAATAGCACAATCAACTCGAATCCTAAGGGGTAGTTTTCCCCACACAAAGTTAGACAAGATACTTCCCTAAAAGAAGCTAAACCGATACTCTAAAATAACCTTCTCGTGTGAAACAACCTCCGGACGGCTCAAATCTATCCAAAATAACTTCATATCATAAATAAAATCATAGGAAACAATTCCGAATAATAAAGCTTCGATCTTTAAGGAAAACTAAAAATTCAACCCCAAGGTCCACATCTCTGAACCCAACAATTCACAAAATCCGAATACCCATTTCGATATGAGTCCAACCATACCAAAATTATCAAATTCCAACATCAAATCGGCCTTCAAATCCTCATTTTACATTTTTGAAAGATTTTACAAAAAATCCCATTTTCTCTCATTCAACTCACTAATTTAATGATAAAAATAATTATGGAATCATGAAATATAATCAAATCCGGATAAACAATACTTACCCCAAACCATAAGGTGAAAATTCCCTCCAAAATCGCCCAAATTTGAGCTCTCTAACTCAAAAAGTGATAAAATATCAAAAGCCCTCGAAATAGAGTAAATATAGGTCTGCCCAGATGTTCCTCTTTGCGATCGCGAGAAATGCTTCGCGACCGAAAAGCACAAAATAAAAGCTGCAAAAAATAACCCATCGTGAACGCAGACTAAAATCTCCATCAAACTTCGCGAATGTGTAACCACGATCATGAACACGAAGTGTAAAACCCCTGCAGCCCCTTCTAGTTCCTTATACGCAATCGCGTATTACCTGACGCGAATGCGAAGACAAAGAAATATCCAAGCCTCATGAATGCGGTCGTCTCTTTGAGACCGCGAAGAACAAAATTGCCAGCTTCCACAGAACACGATTGCTGCATCGCAATCACAATGAAGGACATCAGATGACAAAAATCAATAGTCCAAAAATAGAGGGGAATGGCCCGTAGACCATCCGAAACATACCCGAGGCCCCCAGGACCCCGTCCAATCATACCAATGAGCTCCATAACATAACGAGGACCTGCTCGAGGCCTCAAATCACATCAAACAATATCAAAACTACGAATCGCACCTCAAATCAAACTTAATAAACTTTCAACTTTTAAAACTCGTGCCGAAACATATCAAATCAACTCAGAATGACGTAAAATTTTTCATGCAAGTTCCAAATGACACAATGGAGCTATACCAACTCCCGAAATCGAATTCCAAATCCGATATCGATAAAGTCAACTCCCAGTCAAACCTCTCAACCTTCCAAACCTTCAACTTTCTAATTTTGCCAAAATGTGCCGAAACCTTCTAGAAATATCCAAATGCAAATCCGGGCATACGCCCATGTCCAAAATCACCATCCGAACCTAACAAAACCAGAAAAACTCTGACCCAGGGTCAAACACACAAAAGTCAAACTTGATCAACTCTTCTAACATACCTCTTCAACAATAAAATTCATTCTTCCAAACTAATTTTGAATCAACCGATGATACACACAAGTCATAATACATCATACGGAGCTACTCATGCCCTCAAACCACCAAGCGAACTGCAATTGCTCAAAATGACCGGTCGGGTCGTTACAAGGGTACCAACTAGATCAGTTCTACTAGTACTTTTTTCGATACCCTCTCAGTCCCCGTTCCCTTTTACCAAAATCCCCTACCCCTACCTTTAAATCAGGCCGATACGGAGCTATACCGGTATAGACTGGTACCGATTCGGCTACTCCTCTTCCCCTTAGACATCCCTAGTATCTTGCCAAAGCAAGAATCAGGTCAAAATATAGTTCGGGCAACTACTGAAATTGTGAGAGTTGTATGGTTGCCATGAATGAGTGATTGTTCTTTGAGAAGAAGTGTGACTATGAATGAGCATTCTTGGGTGGATGGGTGGAGACTGGTAGTTTTTGGATAAGAGATAGACTGTCTCAAATGACAGAAGTCAGTGAAAGTGTGAAATATGGTTGAGAAGAATACGTCAAATCAATAGAAGATGTATCAAGATGGATTGACGTGTCTTTGGAAGGGATGATAGAATCTAAATGATGGTATGGTTATGATGTATAGTCATAAAGACCAGAATGAGTATGTGTGTTTGAACAATTCAAGGTTCATTCAAGTCAACCAAAGTAGTAAGATAAAGAGAACTTAGTGGTGGATAACAAGTAGAAGGTATATGTAGCAGATAAAAGATATATAACAAATAAAGAATGTGTAACAGACAAAGAATATGTAACAAGTAAAGAATATGTAACAATTAGTCCAGCCAAAGTAAGCTGCAAGATCATATGTACAATGACCTAGGGATTCTAAGAGTAGATTTTTGGAGATTCGAACATGAGTTAAGGATAATTGCGAGATGGTACGTAGTTAAACTCATATGGCAATATCTGAAACTAAAGAGTTTTGAAAGAAGGTTTGATGGGGTGAAAAGACAACCCTCGCGTGACTTGTGTGTGATTGTGTACGACCAAGACTCGGTAGAAAGTGATGACAATTTAATAAAGTAGTAACATAGGCATGTGTAAAAGAACATACAACATAGGCATGTGTAAAAGCATATACACCATTGGCATGTGAAAATAATATACAGCTTGAAGCATGTGATAAAGAATATACTGTTGCACCATATTTTGCACGAGTCAAAACAAGATTCAACTAGTGGTTTCCCTGTTGATGATAAAAGAGAATCGCCACCTAATATTTAAAGGTATACTAGGGTACCTATTTAATTATTAAAATCATTATCCTATTAGTATATTAACTAGTGAGATTCGGGTAAGGGTTCTTGTTCTTCTAAGAGGAAGGTGTTAGGCACCCCCAGAATCTACCTAAGGTAGCTGCATAGGATTTAGACTAGGTTCAGGGAATTTAGATGTCTATATCTTTCTTAGTTAGTTCTTAAAGGTGCAGTACCTTATGTTATGTTTTATTTAAGAGAAAAACCTTTGAAAATGTCTATGTGATTGAAAGAGTGTTTACAAAAACAATGGGTTTATAACACTTACTCTACTAATAAAATAGGGTTATGTTTAAAATATTTGTTTTTTTGAAACAAAGTGGCTATTTGTGTAAAGTAAGAACTGCTTGGGAAGTGGGGTTTAGATATGCCTTGAAAGTTGATTTCAAATCTCATATTCAAATTCAAATTGTTCGAAAGATCCTTAATTGCAGCAGTGTTTGTTTGAATAGCCCGCTTTTGAAAATCATGTTTTGGTTTTCGGTTTATTCTTGTTTAAGAAAGAAAAGGCTGCTGACTTTTTTTTTGCTTTTCTGTCTTGGTTTCAAAACTTCATGAAAAAATTATTAGTAAGAACAAGGATGGAAATTGAATAAAAGAACCGATTAGTAATTAGAATTAATTATTACTAAGTTGCACTACCTTTATTTTTTACATACGTCTTTAAGGCTTGCCTAGGTTATTACTATAACTCAAACAAATAAAGTAAGACATTCAATCAATATCGTCAGTGTTGATACATATAAGAATAGCAGTAAGCTTATAAGAGCGGTGAAAGAAAAAGAAATGGAGTCATAGTTTTAGGCCTGAAAGAGATTAGGCCCAGCAGACAGCGAAAACAAACATTAGCAGCTCCGATGACTCCAAGGTTCAGGCAGGCATTTGGGCCTTAGTTCTTTGAGAACTCGGCAGGCCCAACTCAGACACACATGTAAAAATAAAGAAAGAAGTCTATTAGATATATGGCCCAATACAACATTTGAACACAAGTAAGATCAATATAGGCCTAAGACAAAACTGTAATAAACATTAGTGGTGGGGAATGCAAATTAAGGTGAAGTCACATAGAGTAATGCAATTTACAGTGAAACCTTTATTTCCATTTAACATTAAACCTAAAGAGATTAGAAAATGTCAATAATGAAAGGCTTAATGTCACGACCCAGATTTCCCTCTGTAGGGTATCGTGATGGCACCTAGTTTCTCCGTAGGATGTCGTGATGGCACCTAGTCTCTAAGACTAGGTAAGCCTATCAATGCGGAATAATAATAAATATCTGAAATAAATAAACTATAATTCAACAATTTCAACTCCCAAAACCCGGTAGAAATAAGTCACAAGCTTCTAAGAATTTATTCTCAATGTCTCTATATGTCAAGGTCTAAATAAAATATAAGGAAGCAACATAAAATGATAGAAGGGGACTCCGGAGTCTGCGGACGCTAGCAGATATACCTCGAAGTCTCCGTGCGCAGGTAACTCACTGACGTCTAGGCTGGTAAAACGTACCTGGATCTGCACAAAATGATGTGCAGAAGTGTAGTATGAGTACACCATAGCGGTACCCAGTAAGTATTAAACCTAACCTCGATAGATTAGTTACGAGGCCAGGTCAAGACACCTACTAGGATGTAATATACAGAATGAAAACATAATAAGAAGAAATAGTGGAAAGCGGAGAAATATGTAATGTGAAACAAGTCAATAACACAGGCTAATGAAAGAGTTGTAACCATAGGAATAACATAAATGAAACAATTGAAAAGAACCACAATGTTCATATACGGACAACAACTGATAGAACAAGAAAGAGCAAAACAACAAGAAGTGTTCCTACCAAATAACTCTTCGCAACATGAGATAAACAACAAGAATCACAATGAGGTACCGCCTTGTATATAACAAGAATCACAACTGAGGTACTGCCTCATATTCACATTTCTCAATTTCAATCACAATCTTTCCTTATACCGCCGCGTGAGCCTAACATTTAAATAGTTTTGAAAACATTTTTTCCGAAATAGCTACACGCACTTTAGCCTACCTTATGACCCCACATGGCTTCATGTAATTCCCTTACAAGCAACACGCACATAGGTCCCACCTTATACCGCCACATGCAAATTAACCCCTATCCTTATACCACCGCATGTGCATCAATTATACTTCACAATGACAACTCGCACCGCAAGTACCCATATATCACAACTTGCCAATGGTCAGATGGGGATCTTAGGGGAGCTATTCAGATGCTAACTCAGAAAGTGGCTTCTCAAGCCCAAAGGTCGAATGTTGCACCTACATCCTCTAGCCAGCAAGGGGATTCTAGTGGTTCCAGGGTGAACAGGTTTCTGCAATTAGATCCTTCGGCGTTCACGGGTGCTAATCCCGAGGAGGACCCACAAGACTTCATTGATGAGATGCATAAGACTCTCCGGGTTATGTGTGCTACTGAGATGGAGGGAGTGAAGTTGGCCACTTACCGCCTGAAAGGAGTGACCTATTCTTGGTTTGAGCTGTGGGAGGACTCTCGGGAGGAGGGGAGCCCCCCAGTGAGATGGAGTGAGTTTGCTTATGCCTTTATAGACCATTTCTTGCCTGCCGAGACTAGGGCAGCCTGTGCCGCAGAGTTTGAGAATCTTAAGCAAGGGAGTAGGAGTGTGTGGGAGTATCACATGGAGTTCGCGCGCCTGTCAAAATATGCCATTCTCATGTTGCCTACTATGGAGGTTAGAGTGCGCCGGTTTGTGCAGGGCCTTAGACCCTTGGTTATCAATGAGGCCGCTACAACTTCCTTGAATTCAGACATGAACTATGGGAAAATGGTAGCATTTGCTCAAGCTACAGAGGACCGCAAATTGAAGAAAAGGAGTGGGCGAGAGGGTACCAGCAAGGCTCGGTCCATGGGCAACTTTGGGGAGTCATTTGGTGGGGGGAGATCAGCTTTCAGGGGAGGGTCACCAGGGCCAACCCAGTCTCATGCTCAGTCTTCAACCAGTGCACCACCAGCGGGGCACAGTCAGCAGCACGGGAGTCACTTTACGCCCAATTAAGGCAGCAAGGGACCCCACCATCAGGGCCGATCAGGAGGGAGGTTCCCACAACAGCGGAGGCCCCTATGCCCCAAGTGTGGGAAGATGCACTCGGAGATTTGCTACATGGACTTACCTATATGTTACGGGTGCGGATTGAGGGGTCATATTCAGAGGGAGTGCCGTTCATCCTGCCAGGGTGCGTGCAGGGGCACAACACAACCATCCAGTTCTACAACTGCTACATCTTTCGCACCCTCTCTAGCTCGAGGCCCTCTGGCACCCATAGGGCATGGTGTAGCTAGGGGTGGTGCGCAAAGTTCAGGAGGACCCAGTCATTTCTATGCTATGAGCGGTCACCAGAATGCAGAGGCTTCTCCAGATATTGTCACATGTATATTAACTATCCAAACTCATGATGTATATGCTCTCATTGATCCCGATTCCACCTTATCCTATGTTACCCCTTATGTTGCTATGGAATTTGGGATAGAACAGGAACAGCTTCCTGAGCCATTCTCTATATCTACTCTGGTTGGCGAGTCTATTATGGCCACACGAGTTTATAGGGATTGTGTTGTCACGGTACGTGGTCGGGACACCACGGCCGATCTCGTTGAATTGGGGATGATTTATTTTGATGTAATTATGGGGATGGATTGGCTTTATTGATGTTTTGCTAAGCTTGACTGCCGAACTAGAACTATGAGGTTTGAATTTCCAAGTGAGCCAGTTGTTGAGTGGAAGGGGGATAATGTGGTGCCAAAGGGTAGGTTTATTTCTTACCTTAAGGCCACGAAGATGATTAACAAGGGGTGTATCTATCACTTGGTCCGGGTTACGGACACCGATACTGAGGCACTTACACTCGAGTCAGTGCTAGTTGTGAAAGAATTTCCGGAGGTCTTTCCTGATGAGCTCCCTAGGATTCCGCCAGACAGGGAGATTGATTTTGGGATTGATGTGATGCTAGGCACGTAGCCTATATCTATTCATCCTTACAGAATGGCACCAGCAGAATTGAAGGAACTAAAGGAACAGTTGAAGGATTTGTTAGAGAAGGGTTTCATCCGACCGAGTGTGTCGCCATGGGGGGCACCGGTTCTCTTTATGAGGAAGAAAGATGGATCACTGAGGATGTGCATTGACTACCGGTAGCTCAACAAAGTCACAATCAAAAACAAATACCCACTACCAAGAATAGATAATTTGTTTGATCAGTTACAGGGTGCTAAATACTTCTCCAAAATTGATTTACGATCCGGGTATCACCAATTGAAGATCAGGGAGCAGGATATTCTGAAAATAGGTTTTAGGACCCAGTATGTGCATTTTGAATTTCTGGTGATGTCTTTTGGGCTAATGAATGCCCCAGAGGCTTTCATGGATTTTATGAATTGGGTTTTCAAGCCTTTTCTCGACTCCTTTGTGATAGTGTTCATTGACGATATTCTTGTGTATTCACGAGGTCGGGAGGACCATGCTGATCATCTTAGGGCAGTGTTACAGACTCTTAATCAACACCAATTGTATGCAAAATTTTCAAAGTGTGAATTTTGGCTCGAATCCGTCACATTCTTGGGTCATGTTGTCTCTAGAGAAGGAATCAAGGTTGATCCTCAAAAGATTTCAGCAGTAAAGAATTGGCCTAGACCTACAACGCCCACCGAGATTCGCAGTATCTTGGGCTTAGCAGGGTATTACAGAAAGTTTGGGGAGGGGTTCTCTACTCTTGCCTCTCCGTTGACTAAATTGACTCAGAAAGTAGTTAAGTTCAAATGGTCCGATGCCTGTGAAAGGAGCTTCCAGGAGTTGAAATCGAGATTGACTACAACGCCGGTGTTGACCTTGCCAAAGAGTACAAATGAATTTGTGGTATATTGTGATGCTTCAAGAATTGGGCTTCGGTGTGTGTTAATGCAACACGGCAAAGTTATAGCATATGCTTCCAGGCAACTCAAGAATCATGAAAAGAATTATCCAACACATGACTTAGAACTTGTGGAGGTGGTTTTTGCATTGCAAATTTGGCACCACTATTTGTATGGGGTCCATGTGGATGTATTCACGGACCACAAGAGTCTTCAATGTATTTTCAAACAAAAGGAACTGAATCTGAGGCAGAGAAGTTGGCTTGAGTTACTCAAGGATTACGACATCGATATTCTATATCACCCAGGGAAAGCCAATGTTGTGGCAGATGCTCTTAGCCAGAAATCTATGGGTAGTTTAGCACACTTGGAGGTATATCAAAGGCCATTGGCCAAGGAAGTATATCGATTGGCTAGTTTGGGAGTTCGGCTTACGGACTTTAATGAAGGAGGGGTAATTGTGCAAAATAGTGCTGAATCATCGCTTGTTGTGGAAGTCAAAGAGAAGCAATACAACGATCCATTTTGGTGAAATTGAAGGAGGGGATTCAAAAACATAAGACTACGGCTTTTGCTCTTAGCATGGATGATGGTACACTAAGGTACCAAGGGCGACTATGTGTTCCGAATGTAGATGGTCTCCGGGAAAGAATCATGACCAAGGCTAACACTTCTAGGTATTCCGTGCATCCAGGTTCTACGAAGATGTATCACGACCTCAAAGAAGTCTATTGGTGGAATGACATGAAAAGGAACGTGGCTGACTTTGTGGCAAGGTGTTCAAATTTTCAGCAAGTAAAGGCCGAATATCAACGGCCTGGTGGGTTGGCACAGAACATAGAAATTCCAATGTGGAAGTGGGAGATGATTAATATGGATTTTGTGGTACAGTTACCACGCACTCTGTGCAATATTGACTCAATTTGGGTGATCGTGGACCGACTCACAAAATCAGCACACTTCTTGCCAGTTAAATCTACCGACATAGCGGAACAGCTTGCTTAGTTGTATATCAATGAAATAGTCAAGCTACGTGGCACTCCAGTTTCTATCATTTTCGATCGAGGGGCTCAGTTCACGGCCAATATTTGGTGGACATTTCAGCAAGGTTTGGGTACTCAAGTGAATCTTAGTACAACTTTCCATCTACAGGCCGACGGGCAAGCAGAGCGGACTATTCACACGCTCGAGGACATGTTGCATGCTTGTGTTCTTGATTTCAAGGGTAGTTGGGATGATCATTTTCCACTCATAGAGTTTGCTTATAATGATAGCTTTCATGCAAGTATCCAGATGGCACCATTTGAGGCATTATATGGTAGGAGATGTAGATCTCCCATTGGGTGGTTCGAGATTAGGGAAGAAGAGTTTATAGGGTTAGACCTTGTACATCAGACTATGGAAAAAGTTAAGATCATAAAGGAGCGGTTGAAAACTGCTCAGAGCCGTCAAAAATCCTATTCGAATGCTCACCGCAGAGACTTAGAGTTCAAGGAAGATGATTGGGTATTCTTGAAGGTTTCCCCCATGAAGGGTATTATGTGGTTTAGGAAAAAAGGGAAATTGAGTCTGATGTATGTCGGGCCGTACAAAATCATTCCAAGGATCGGTGAAGTGGCGTACAAGCTTGAGCTACCACCTGAGATGTCATTACTACACCCAGTGTTCCATGTGTCTATGTTGAAGAAAGTAGTTGGGGATCCGTCACTCATTGTTCTGGTCGAGACCATTAAGGTTAATGAAGAATTGTCATATGAAGAGATTCCAATTGCCATTCTTGATAGGCAAGTCTGAAAGTTGAGGAATAAAGAAATTGCCTCCGTGAAAGTGTTATGGCGAAACCATCAGGTTGAAGAGGCCACGTGAGAGGCCGAGGAAGAGATGAAGAAGAAGTATCCTCACTTGCTTGAATAGTTGTGTAATCCTTTATTTTAAACCTGTCGCCTAAGAATTTTGTATCACTTATTCAGTTAATGTGAAGATGCTCCTTTTGATTATATGTTGTTTACATGAGGCCACAGTTGGTGTGGTTATGAGTTAGGCTATGTCGTTCGGTTTTATACATGTTTGTAAGATGTGTTTCTGGGGCACTCTGACAGGTGGATATGCCTAGTTACAAACGAAACTCTGGCGAAAGTTTTGGAAATTTAGGGAGTTAGTCAAATTTGGGGCTGCTGGTGTGTGGTATGAAAACTGAGTTGCATAAGATGCTAATAACATATTTTTACCCTCATTCAAGGGAGAATGATCCTAAGCGGGGGAGAATGTAACACCTCGGAAAATTTCGAAGTACTTAAGTGTAAAGCCCGGTAAAAATTGCAAAGAAAATAATGTTTCATGGTTGAACAATAATTTTGCAAGCTCGCCGCGGTTCGGACTTTATGGGTTGAACAATGCATCGGAGAGTAAAGGAAAATGTTTGGCAGTGTTATGCGTTTCTGCGGTCCATTATGCGACCGCAAAATCACTCTGCAGACCGCATAATGGCCGCCGAGTGAGGTAGTTAATTGGGCCAGTTTGGATGAAATTTTGCGATCGACTATGCGACCGCAGAGTGGGACATGTTTTTGGCTATTTTGGTCACCGATTATGCGACCGACATGCGGTCCGCATATCGATTATGTGATCGCATATGCGATCGCAGACCTTGTTCCGGAGCTTCATTTTTGGGGTTTTTAAACCCGACCCTATTTCGTTAAAACACACCCCATGGACCATTTTGAGCATATTTTCTGATATTTTTAGAGTGAGAGAGAGGATCCTAGAGGGAGAAGTGATCTTCATCAAACTGTTCTTCAATTATCACTTAAATCTTGAAGATTATCAAGAGAGGCAACTAGGTCTTCTACCTAAGAGGTAAGACTCTATCACCCCAACTCTTAGTTTCAAAATGTAACTAGAATGGGCCATTAGTAAGGTAATTCATGGGGATGGGAGAGCTTACCTTGCATGCATGTATCCTTGTAGTATGTGGGAAGATTGTGAGCTAATAATGGTAGAGAGTGTGTTGGGAAATGTTGGAATCATCCACAAAATAGCCTTAAACATTGATGCATACCTAGTGTTTGATAGTATGCTCAAATGAGCTAAAACCATGTTCATTTTCCTAATTTTTGGTTCAATTTTGTTATATTGCTTAAATAGATTGAAGTTACTAATATTCCGGAATATCTTAGAGTTTTAAGAAGCTCAGTTGAGGTATGTTGGCTAAACCTCCTTCTCCTTAGAATCGAACCCCACGATGTTCATGTAATTGGAGTAAGCTCTTGACCATTATAGAATTGGCGATTTTTAATGTGTTTGTGTTGAAGGATGTAAGTTCAATATTTATTCTAAAGGCTTCATCATGTTATCTTATTATTTGAGGATGTGTTCAAAAATATGGAATATGTGTTAGAACTGTTAAGACTTCATGTCAAGATTGAGATAAAAGGTTGTTATGCCAAATTGTATGAAAAGCCTCTATATGTCTAAGATTCCCAAATTGCTCATATGTGAATTTAGTGTCTTGAATGGGAAGCCTTATTGTTGTTGATAATGATAATGATATTGAATGTGGAAAAAGGGGCCTGGAACTATGAAATATGGCCAAGTGCCAAGAATGCCTTTGTAATCATAATCACTAGTGTCAATAAATCGCAAGTTCATGAAAGAAGTACAATGTGAGATGATTGACTGAAAAAGGTAATGTCTCAGATGAGGCGGCCTAGCCGATCGGGCCGAGATCAGACTCCGTATAGTGTAAGAACACGGTGGTATTGTGGATGAAATGGTGAAAAGGGTTGATGTCTCAAATGAGATGGCCTAGCCGATCGGGCCATGTACTGTACCTTTTGTTTATATTATGGTCACTTTTGAGGTATAGCCCGGGCCTTGTTGTCGGCACCATATTTACTCTCTTTTGTATCTTTAGAGGCTCCGTAGACACTATATGAGTTGTATATGGGTGTTGGGAATGTTAAACAAGTCATGTTATGTTTGATCACTTGTTCCACTTGAACTTTAAGAAATGTGTATTTTCGGACTTAATAGCGTAATTACTAATGAAATGATTTAGGATTGTATGAATGAGACTCCTATTGTATAATTAATGAAATCACGTCTTCTCTTGATCATGAGTTAATGGGGTAGAAAGTATCTAAAAGGCTTGCTCATCCGGGTTCACTCGGTTGAGCACCGGTCACACTTCCCGAGTATGGGCGTGACAAAAACACCGTTCCGGGGTCGTTTTCCCAACAGTCAAAGTTTGGTCAAAATTTATAATTTAAGCTTCTAAGTCAAGAATCAAAGGGTCCATATCAACCCGAAAGCTTCCCGGAATGAAACTAACCAACCCCGCAAGTCATAAAACCATACACACAAATGTGTGAAGCACCAAAAAGGGAAACGGGGCGCAATTACAAAAAATGACCGGTCGGATCGTTACATTTTCCCCCTCTTGAAACAAACGTTCATCCTCGAACGTGCATAAGGACATACCTGAAGTGATGAATAGATGAGGATAACGACTCTGCATGTCGTGCTTGGTCTCCCAAGATGCCTCCTAGACCGGATGACCCCTCCATTTAACCATCACTGATGCTATATTCTTTGATCTCAACTTACGAACCTGTCTGTCCAAGATAGCCACCGGATCCTCAATATAAGTCAAATCCTCGTCCAATTAGACTGTGCTGAAGTGTAAAACATGAAACGGATCACCATAATACTTTCGGAGCATGATAACATGGAACACCGGATGAACCGCAAATAAACTAGGTGGAAATGCAAGCTTGTAAGCCACCTCACCGATCCTCTCAAGGATCTCAAAAGGTCCAATATACCTATGGCTCAACTTGCCCTTCTTCCCAAACCTCATCACACCCTTTATAGGTGAAACTCAGAGAAAAAATTGCTCTTCAACCATGAATGCAACATCTGGAACCGTCCAATCCACATAACTCTTCTGTCTAGATTGGGCTGTACGAAGCCGATCTTGGATCAACTTGACCTTCTCCAAGGCATCTCAAACCAAATCTGTGCCTAATAACTTAGTCTCTCCCAGCTTAAACCAACAAACTGGAGAACGACACTGTATCCCATATAGGGCCTCATAAGGAGCCATTTGAATACTCGATTGGTAGCTATTTTGTTGATAACCTCCGCAAGCGGCAAGAACGGATCCCAAGAACCCCTGAAATCCATAACACAAGCACAAAGCATATCCTCCAATATCTGAATGGTGCGCTCGGACTGTCCGTCCGTCTAGGGGTGAAATGTTGTACTCAAGTCAACCCGTGTGCCTAACTCACGCCGTACAGCTCTCCAAAAATGCGATTTGAACTACGTACCCCGGTTAGAGATGGTGGATACCGGCATGCCATGAAGTCGGGCAATCTCGCGGATATAGATCTGAGCCAGCTGCTATGAAGTTTCATCTGTCCACAATCACCCATACCGCGTCAAGTTTCATCCGAGTCCGTGGGAGCCCAATAATGAAATCCAAAGTGACACGCTCCCATTTCCACTCGGGAATCTCGAGTCTCTGAAGCAAACCGCCCAGCCTCTGATGCTCATACTTCACTTGCTGACAATTTAGACACTGAGCTACATACTCCACTATGCCTTTCTTCATTCTCCTCCACCAATAGTGCTGCCTCAAATACTGATACAACTTAGCAGCACCCGAATGAATGAAGTACCGCAAACTGTGGGCCTCCTAAAGAATCACTGCATCCGTAACACACCGTCATCTCCGATAGAAACCTCCTTTGCATAGCGGTATTGTACCGTGTCTTTAAGGAAAAGCAAATAGGGGTCATCATACTGACACTCTGTTATGCAATCATATAAAGAAGACCGAGAAAACACGCAAGCAAGAAATCGATTGGGCTCCGAAACATCCAATCTAACAAACTGATTGGCCAAGGCTTGAACATCTACGGCTAATGGCCTCTATGCTGCCGGTAGATATGCTAAACTGCCCAAGCTCTCTGCCTTTCGACTCAAGGCATCGGCTACCACATTGGCCTTCCTGGGAATGATATAGAATAGTGATATCATAGTCTTTAAGAAATCTAATCGTCTTCGATGCCGCAAGTTAAGATCTTTCTATTTGAATAGATGTTGTAGACTCCGGTGGTTGATAAAGATCTCACAATGGATACCGTACACATAGTGCCACCAAATCGTCAAGGCATGAACAATAGCTGCGAATTCCAAGTCGTGGACCGGATAATTCATCTCATGGGTCTTCAACTGCCGTGACGCGTAGGAAATCACCCTACCGTCTCGCATCAACACTGCAAAAAGGCCAACACATGATGCATCACTATACACAGTATAAGACCGAACCCGTAAGCAACATCAACACTAGGACTGTAGTCAAAGCAGTTTTGAGATTTTGAAAGCTTTCCTCACACTCCTCGGACCATCTGAAAGGAGCACCTTTCTAGGTCAGTCTGGTCATTGGTACAACAATAGATGAGACAACCTCTACGAAACGGCGATAATACCTGGCCAAACTAAGGAAACTCCGAGTCTCAGTAACCGAAGACGGTCTGGGCCAACTCTAAACTGCTTCAATCTTCTTTGTATTTACCTTGATCCCCTCACTCGATACTACATGACCCAAAAACATAACCGAATCAAGCCAGAATTCACACTTTGAGAATTTTGCATACAACTTCTTCTCTCTCAAGGTCTGGAGCACGATCCTCAGGTGTTGCTCGTGATCTTCCCGGTTGCGGGAGTGCACCAATATGTCCTTAATAAACAATGATGAATGAATTAAGATATGGCTGGAATACACTATTCATCAAGTGCATAAATGCTGCTGGGGAATAGGCCAGCACAAATGACATCACAAGGAACTCACAGTGATCATACCAAGTCCTAAAGGCAGTCTTCAGAATATCCGAAATCTTTAGCTGATGATAACCTGACCGCTAATCAGTTTTTGAGAACACTCTGGCACCCTGTAACTGATCAAACAAGTCATCAATGTGCGACAATGGACACCTGTTCTTCACTGTAACCTTGTTCAACTGCCAATAATTAATACACATGTGCATAGAGCCATCTATCTTCTTCACAAACAAGACCAGAGCACCCCACGATAACACACTAGGCGGAATGAAACCCTTATCAAGAAACTCTTACAACTGCTCCTTTAACTCCTTCAACTCCGCTTGGGCCATACGATATGGTGGAATAGAAATGGGCTGAGTGCCAGGAAACAAGTCAATACCAAAATCGATATCCCTATCTGGCGGCATGCCCGGAAGATCCGCTGGAAATACATCTGGAAAGTCTCTCTCTATCGGAACTGACTCCATAATAGGAGTATCAACACTGACATCTCTCACAAAGGCTATATAAGCATCACACCCCTTCTCAACCATCTGTTGAGCCTTTAGAAATGACACAACCCTACTAGGAACAAAATCCAATGTACTGCTCCACTCTAACCGTGGCAACCCCGGCATAACCAATGTCACAGTCTTGGTGTGACAATACAGAATAGCATGATAGGGTGACAACTAGTCCATTCCTAAGATAACATCAAAGTCTACCATACTAAGTAACAATAGATCAACTCTGGTATCAAAATCACCAATGACAACTACACACGACCGATACACACGGTCCACAACAAAAGAATCTCCCACAAGCGTGGACACATAAACAAGAGAACTCAAAGAATCACGAGATATATCCAAATACAGAGCAAAGTTAGATGACGCATATGAATAAGTGGATCCCGAATCAAATAAGTGTCATGCCCCGACCTCGGAGAGCACGAATGGTGCTCAACAGAGTTACCCTGGTCGAGCTATCCTGCCCAGTGCCGTCTACCCAACTCACCCATGAATAAAGAGAAGAATACATTTCATTAATTAGATAGTAAGAGGTCATGTGAATAACACCAGTTCATTTCCATTAGATTTGTCATTAACAAGTCCCCAAAATAGTAGATTGTACAATCATAGTTAAAGTGGAACAAATGATATGATTACCACATTTTTAGTTTAACCTTCCCAAAAATAGATACAACCCACATTATGTCTACGGAGCCTCTAATAGGAATAAAAGAGTACTATGACAATGCCGGCAACAAGGCCACGTCTATACCTCAAAACGCTATGTACAAAGGATAAAAGATATAGGACCCCGGAATGAAGTGGGGCTTACCAAGTCAGCTGAGGAGAGGGTGTGCTACTATCACTGATCAATACCACCTGCTATGGAACCACCTGCATCCATTAAAGATGCATCGCCCCCGGCAAAAGGGACGTTAGTACATATGGAATAGTACTAGTATGTAAAAATAAACACCCTCTCAATAGAACGAGCAACAGTAAATGGAAAATAAAACATAAAATTAATAAGAGACTTAGATAGTAACAAGGTGTCAAGTTAAGGGAAAGGTAAATTTCCAGTAAGTTTCAGTAATTTAAGTTGGGAGATCTTTAGCACAGATATACCACCGTGTTTTAGCACGGAGTCCGATCTCAGCCCGACCGGCTAAGCCGTCTCGCCCCAAGACATACACTCACAATACCACCATGTGAGCAGCATGGCGTCCGATCTCAACCCGACCAGCTAAGCCGTCTCACCACAATGCCGTGTGGGTCAACATCACATCACATCTCACTAGCAATAATATCATCCCATTTAAGGGGAAACATCTCAACACACCAATCTCATCCTATATAAGGGGAAATAGTCTCATCATATTAATATGGGGATTTACCCCTCAATCACTCCTACACCGGCACGTGTAGTTTCGGGGTTAGGTTGTTCCGAACTACCTTCCTCGGTGGATAAACGATACTCCCAAGGTATTAATTATTAAAAGGATTTACCACTCATTTTATATTCTTTTACATGATTCTTTGTTTTACTGCCACTAATGGCCCCAAATATAAAGTCATTGTTGGCATGTTGGCCGTATTTCATATTCTATATTCACTGCTTAACTTTCAAACATCATCACGAATCGTCAACAACAAACATTTATATTCAAGACTTTAAATACACATTGGAACATCTAACCAAATAAATGGTCTTAGGCACATGTGATTTCTTACACAATTTGACATGCTAGTTTTTATTAGACTCACATTTTCAAATCATAACATATTAACACGCAGCCCATGCTTAATCACCTTCTCAAGTAGTAACTCAACATGACAAGAACATTTGGAATATAATTGAACGCATATATCTTTCGACACAAGGCTTATTCGAAATAATCAATTTATAATGAGCAACATAGGACTAACAAGGATATTAAGGGGTTCAATTCTAAGAGAAGAGTTTAGCTAACATACCTTGCCTCAAGCTTTTTAAATTACTACACTGTTACGAAAATCTTAGCCACTTCGATCTATTTAGAGATATAACGAAATTGAACACAAATTAGGAAGGAGTTCATAGTTCAAGCTCACTTGAGCATTTTATCAAACACTAGGTGTGCATTACGGTTTCAAGGTCCTCCTATGGTGGATTCTTTCATCCCACTACCCAAAGTTTACCCAAAAGAGCTCAACAATCTTCCCACTACCCTTGATGGTAAATGCATGTAAAATAAACAACCCCCACACCTAAGAATTTCTTGGCTTATTACCAATTTGCAGTTAAAATCACGAAATTGAGGGCTATGGAGTAGAACCTTACCTCTAGGATGAAGACCTAGTGAAATCTTCTTGTAAATTCTTCATTTTTGAGCAATAATTGATGAATGATGAGCTTAGGAACTTCCCTTCTCACTCTATGGCACTCCCTCTGTAACACCCTAAAAAATTTCGAAGTACTTAAGCGCTATTAAGAAAGTTGATGTGCACTAATTATATTATTTTATGTGAAGACGAGGACTATTAGTATGATGGATATCAATTGGATATGATAATAAGTGTATGAGACATATTATAAGTGGTGTGGGATCTAAGAAGAGCCCTAAGTCTAAGTCAAGTTAGGAATTACTTGATAGACTAAAGTTACAAATGAGTACGCATAAGACCAAATTTTGGATGAGCCTATCTACATATATATAAGGAGTTATATGATGAACAACCAATCAAATGAAATATCTTGGAGTTTAGTTTCTAATGCTTCAAACCGTTCGTCATTTGGACGCTCCTTCAAACCATGCGGTGCCCCATGCGGCGCGCCTGTGGGGATTTCCAGAACACTTTGCAAAATCATTTCTGGGCACATTTGTCAATGCCGTGCTTCGCCCTGTGGCTCCCCATGCGGCGCGGCTGTGCAATTTCTGCGTTTTTATAACCCGATCCCATTTCATTTATCTAGCCTAAGGGTTCGTTTTTGGGGGATTTTTTGTGTTTTAGAGAGAGGGAAGGGTGATTCTAGAGAGAGGAAAGGGAGGACTACGGATTTCACTACCCTACCTTGAAACAAACCTTGAAATTTCATCAAAGGGTTGCTAGGGCTTCAAAGAGGTAAGAATATCTTTCCCCAATCCTTCAATTTCGAAATTTAACTAGAAATGGGTAATTAGTAAGATAATTCTTGGGTATGTAAGTTGGCTATTTTGCATGCATGTATTATCAAGGAGTGTAGAAAGATTCTCGAGCTAAAAATGGTAAAGAATGGGTTGTGGGATGATGGAATCCTGCATGAAAGGACCTTGCAACCTTAATGCACACCTAGTGTTTGTTAAAATGCTCAAATGAGCTAGAACCATGATCATCTCCCTAATATTGGTTCAATTTGTTATATTTCTAAAATAGATTGAAGTTGCTAAGAATTCTGGAACATTTTAGAGTTAAGGAAGCTCGATTGAGGTATGTTGGCTAAATTCTTCTTTAAGAATTGAACCCCACATCACCCTTGTAAGTTCCAAGATGTTTATCATAAATCGATTATTCCGAATAAGCTTGTGACAGATATATGTTCGATTCGTGTTTCAAGTGCTCTTATTATGTTGTACTATTAATTGAGGTGTGTACTAACCTATGGATTTTGTATCTACATGTTATGACTCCAATGACATATTTCATATAAAAGTTATTATGCCAAATTGTGTAGAGATTGTGCTTGGGATTACACCTCCACCCGCATTCATTGGAGCGAGGTGGCATGACCGCTTTGTGTAGGATATTGGTATTGTTGTTACACCACCACCCGTATATACATTGGGGTGAGGCTGCATGGCCGCTTTGTGTAGAATTTTTGGTATTGTTGTTGCACCTTCACCCGCTTATATATTGGGGGTGAGGCGGTATGGCCGCTTTGTGTAGGTTTTGGTTATGTGGTTACACCTCCACCCGTATACATTGGGGTGAGGCAGCGGGGCCGCTTGAGTAGAGTTGTGGTATTGTGCTTGCACCTCCACCCGCACACATTGGGGTGAGGCGGCGGGGCCACTTTGTGTAAAGGTGGTTACAAAGGATCTCGTCTTACAATTTATATATGATATATAAAGCTCTTGATAAATTTGCTTTGGCTTAAACTTCTATCTATGATATTCCATTGTCACCCTGATTCATCATATTCATGTTGTATTTCCAAGTGCTTGATTTGGTGATTGGTCTTCATACTACTACTATTCAACATGTACTAACGTCTCTTTTGCCGGGGGCGCTGCATCTTTAATAGATGCAGGTGGTTCTACTGCGGAGGATATTGACCAGTGATAGTGGTACTCATTCTTAACAGCTGACGTGGTGAGCCCTATCTCATTCTTGGGTTGTGTATCTTTGTTTCGTGTGTATTACTATGCTTTGAGTTATAGCCGGAGCCTTGTTGCCGGCACTATCATTGTACTCTTTGGTATCTTTAGAGGCTCTGTAGATATAGTGTGGGTTGTATATGGGTGTTCGGAATGTTAAACAAGTTGTGTTGTGATTGAATCACTTGTTCCACTTTGAACCATGGAGGTGTGTGTGTGTTTTGAGACTTATTAAATGAAGTAATTAATGGTAATGAATTTGGTATTGTCTACATGATCTCCTTGTTGGTTAATTAACAAAGTTATGTATACTCTTTAAATCATGGGTGAGTTGTGTAGAAAGTATTCAACATGCTTGCTTGACCGGGTTCACTCGGTTGAGCGCCGGTCGCGCTCCCTGATTTTGGGGCGTGACAAACTTGGTATAAGAGCCTAAGGTTTTAAAGTGTCCTAGGACGTCTCGGAGCCTGGTCTAGTAGAGTCTTTCTTATCGGTGTGTTGTCGACCACATCTATAAGTTGGAGGCTATTTGGACATTTAGGAATAATACCCTTCTTTGATGATCTTGATCGTGCGATAAAGCTAATTGTAAGATTGTTCCCCCTTTAATTCGTGCATTGCTCTAATTTTCAGCACATGGCACCTAAGAAGAAGGCAAGAACTAGCCAAAGAGCCAATGTTACCCTAGGAGTGGCGGTTGCTTCTATAATTGATGATGCGGGTGAACACCCGAGGGGTGAGGATATTCCCTCAATTACTACACCGTCTGATTCTACTATTCTTGCTCGGGCTGCACCAGTTCCTACACCCGATGAGGGTGCAACGAGTCCCCTAACTGATATTTCGGTTCCACCTCCAGCCCTAGTTTTCGATCCCGGTATTTCCGATGGGGATCTTAGGGGATCCATACAGATGTTGGCATAGATAGTGGCTTCTCAAGCCCAGAGAGCAAGTGTTGGGCCTACTTCTTCAGGCCATCCAAAGGAATATGCTAGTTCTAGGGAGAACAAGTTCCTTCAGTTAGATCCTCCAGTGTTCACAGGTCTCTCCAGGAGGACCCCTAGGACTTCATTGATGAGATGCACAAGACTCTACAGGTTATGCATGCTACTGAGATGGAGGGAGTGGAGTTGGCCTCCTACCGTCTGAAAGAGGTGGCCTATTCATGGTTTGAGTTGTGGGAGGAGTCCCGTGAGGAGGGGATCCCTCCGGCGAGGTGGGGTGAGTTCACAGATGCCTTTATGGATCACTTCTTGCCTGCAGAGACCAAGGCGGCCCGTGCCACTGAGTTTGAGAGCCTGAAGCAGGGTAACATGTATGTGTGGGATTACCACATGGAGTTTGCGCGCCTGTCCAAGTATGCTATTCATATGTTGCCCACTATTGAGGCCAGGGTGCACCGGTTTGTACAGGGCCTTATCCCCTTGGTTATTAATGAGGCCACTACAACTGCCTTGAATTCTGATATAAGGTAAGATAGTGGCGTTTTCTCAAGTTACAGAGAACTATAAACTAAAAAATAGAATGGAGCATGAAGGTAGCAGCAAGGCCCGGTCTGCGAGCAACTTTGGTGGTTCTTCTGGTGGTTGAAATGGTAGGCCAGCATTAAGAGGAGGGTCATCAGGGCCATCTCAGTCCTTCACCCAGTCTTCGATGAGTGAACAGCCATCAGGGCCCAGTCAGTAACAGTGGAGTCGGTTCAGGTCCAGTTAGGGCAACAGGGGACCCCACAAGCAGGGTCGATCCGGAGGGAGGTTCCAGCAGCAGCGGAGGTCCCCATGACCTAAGTGTGGGAGGATGCACTATGGGGTCTGCTTTATGGACCTACTTATATGCTACATAGGGATTTTCGCTCGTCCCGTCGGATCATGGGCAGAGGTGCGGCGCAGCAAGCTAGTTCTGCAGCTACCACATCCAAAACACCTCCACCTCGAGGCACCCCATCACACGCAGGGCATGGTGCAGCTAGGGGAGGTGCACAGAATTCGGGAGGACCCAGCAGATTATATGTTATGCGGAGGCGTCGGGATTCAGAGGCTTCTCCAGATGTTGTCACAGGTATATTGACTGTCCAATCCTATGATGTATATGCTTTTATTGATCTCGGTTCCACTTTGTCATATATCACTCCTTATGTTGCTATGGAATTTGGGATAGAACCGGAATAGCTTCATGAGCCATTTTTAGTATCTACTCCGGTTGGTGAGTCTATTTTGGCCGCGCGGGTTTATAGGGATTGTGTTGTCATGTTGAGTGAATGGGACATCATGGCCGATATCATTGAATTAGGGATGGTCGATTTTGATGTAATAATGGGGATAGACTGGATTTATTCATGTTTTGCCAAGCTTGACTGCCGAACCAGGACCGTTAGGTTCGAATTTCCAAATGAACCAGTTATTGTGTGGAAGGGGGATGATGTGGTGCCGAAGGGTAGGTTTATTTCTTACTTTAAGGCCACGAAGATGATCAACAAGGGGTGTATTTACCATTTGGTCCGGATTACAGACATCGATGTTGAGGCGCCTACACTTGAGTCTGTGCCTGTTGTGAATGAATTTCTGGGAGTCTTTCCGAATGAGCTCGATCCCACCAGATAGGGAGATTGATTTTGGGATTGATGTGCTGCCAGATACGTATCCTATATCTATTCCACCCTACAGAATGGCACCAGCAACATTGAAGGAACTAAAGGAGAAACTGAAGGACTTGTTAGAAAAGGGTTTCATCCGGCCGAGTGTGTCACCTTGGGGCGCACCGATTCTTTTTGTAAGGAAGAAAGATGGGTCACTAAGAATGTGTATTGACTATTGGCAGCTTAACAAGGTCACAATCAAGAATAAGTGTCCACTGCCAAGAATAGATGATTTGTTTGATCAATTGCAAGGTTCCAAGTACTTTTCAAAAATTGATTTAAGATCCGGGTATCACCAATTAAAGATCAGGGAGCAGGATATTCCGAAAATAGCTTTTCTGACCCGGTACGGGCATTTTGAATTTCTGGTGATGTCTTTTGGGCTAACGAATACCCCGGCGGCATTCATGGATTCTTATGAACTAAGTTTTCAAGCCGTTCCTCGATACTTTTGTGATAGTATTTATTGATGATATCCGTGTATATTCACGCAATCGAGAGGACCATGCCGATCATCTCAGGGTAGTTCTGCAAACCCTATATTAGCACAAGTTATATGCAAAGTTTTCAAAATGTGAATTTTGGCTTGAATCTATCACATCCTTGGGTCATATCGTCTCTAGTTAAGGAATTAAGGTTGATCCTCAGAAAATTGTAGTTGTGAATAATTGGCTGAGGCCTACAACTCCAACAGAGATTCGCAGTTTCTTAGGCTTAATTGGGTATTACAGAAAGTTTGTGGAACGGTTCTCTACTCTTGCCTCTCCGTTGACTAAATTGACATAGAAGGTGGTTAGGTTCCAATGGTCAGATGCTTGTGAAAGGAGCTTTCAGGAGTTGAAATTGAGATTGACTACGGCACCAGTGTTGACCCTACCAGAGGGTACAAATGGGTTTGTAGTATATTGTGATGCTTCGAGAATTGGACTTGGGTGTGTATTAATGCAACATGGAAAGGTTATAGCTTATGCTTCTAGGCAACTCAAGAATCATGAAAAGAACTATCCAACACATGACATAGAACTTGCTGCGGTGGTATTTGCATTGAAGATTTGGCATCATTACCTTTATAGGGTCTATGTGGATATATTCACGGATCATTAGAGCCTTCAATATATTTTCAAACAGAAGGAGCAGAATCTGAGGCAGAGAAGATGGCTTGAGTTACTCAAAGATTACGACATTGATATCCTGTATCACCCGGGAAAGGCCAATGTTGTGGCAGATGCTCTTAGCCAGAAATCTATGGGTAGTTTGGCTCATTTGGAGGCATATCAAAGGCAGTTGGCCAAGGCGGTTCATCGGTTGGCTAGTTTGGGAGTTCATCTTGCAGACTCTAGTGAAGGAGGGGTAATTATGCAAAATAGGGCTGAGTCATTGCTTGTTGTGAAAGTTAAAAAGAAGCAATACAATAATCCATTGTTGGTACAATTGAAGGAGGGGATTCATAAACATAAGACTATGGCTTTTTCTCTCGGCATGGATAATGGTACACTAAGGTACCAAGGGCCGTTATGTGTTCCAAATGTAGATGATTTCCGGGAAAGAATCATGACCGAGGCTCACAGTTCTAGGTATTCCGTGCACCCGGGCTCTACAAAGATGTATCATGATCTCAAGGAAGTCTATTGGTGGAATGATATGAAGAGGAACGTGGCAGACTTTGTGGCGAGGTGTCCGAATTGTTAGCAAGTAAAGGCCGAACACCAACGGCCTGGTGGGTTGGCTCAAAATATAGAAATTCTGATGTGGAAGTGGGAATTGATTAATATGGACTTTGTGGTAGGACTACCATGCACTCCGCGCAAGTTTGACTCAATTTGGGTGATTGTGGATCGACTCACGAAATCAGCACACTTCTTGCCAGTTAAATCTACCGACACAGCGGAATAATATGCTCAATTATATATCAAGGAAATAGTCACGTTGCATGGCACTCCAGTTTCTATCATTTCTGATCAATTGGCTCAATTCATGGCTAATTTTTGGAAGATATTTCAGCAAGGTTTGGGTACTCAGGTGAATCTTAATACAACCTTTCACCCACAGACTAACGGGCAGGCAGAATAGACTATTCATATGCTTAAGGATGTGATGCGCGCTTGCGTTCTTGATTTCAAGGGTAGCTGGGATGACCATTTGCCACTCATAGAAAATGTGAGAAAAATGGGCTAAGTCTCGAAATGAAGTCTTAATAACAGCCTCAGATGTCAGATTTGTGACAAGAGGCTCGCAAATGTGATGGTTGCAAATGCGAAATTGGCGTCGCAAATGCGAAGCCCGACCAACACTGTCTGCATTGCAAATGCAACCAAAGTCTTGCAAATGCGAGCTCAGTGAGCTCGCAAAAGCGACAATTTATTCGCAAATACAAACTCCCCTACCACAGCCCATCATCGCAAAAGCAAGAATGATCTCGCAAATGCGGCTATTGCAAATGCGAGAACAGTGCACCAAAACCAGCTGAACCTCTACCAACTCCTCTGGAACGCGTCCAAAACTCATTCGAGCCCTCGGGGCTCCAAACCAAACATCCACACAAGTCTAAAAATATAACGCGAACTTGATCGCATGATCAAAACACCAAAATAACCTCTAGAATCACGAATCGGATGCCAAAACGCATAAAAATCACAATGAACTTCAAGAACTTCTAGAATTGCAACCAATCGTCCGAACCACATCAAATCAACTTTGAATGACACCAAATTTTGCAGGCAAGTTCCAAATGATGAAACAGACGTATTCCAAGTCCCGAACCCAAAATCTGAACCCGATAGCCTTAAAGTCAAATCATGGTCAAACTTATGAAAAATTCCAAACTTTCAAACATTCAAACTTCGACGAACGCGTCTGATTCATAATTAAACACCCCGGAATGATGGCACACTTTACGCACAAGTCACAAATCACGATATGAACCTATTTTAAGGCTCAGAACCCCAAACGGACATCGATAACACCAAAGTCCATTTTAAACCAAACTTAGGAAATTCTGAAACCTTCAAAATGCCAACTTTCCATATTAAGTGCCGAAATACTCCCGGGCAACCTGATACTCAACACGAACATACGCCCAAGTCCGAAATCATCATACGAATATATTGGAGCCTTTAAATCCAGATTCAGAGGTCGTTTACTCAAAAGTCAAACCTTAGTCAACTCTTCCAACTTAAAGTTTCTAAATTGAGAAGTTTTCTTCCGAAACAACTCCGAACTTCCCAAAATTTAATTCCGACCACACATACAAGTCATAATACGTAAAGTGAGGCTACTCAAGGCCTCAAACAGCCATGTGACGTGCTAGAGCTTGAAACGATCAATCGGGTCGTTACATTCTCCCCTACTTAAACATACATTCATCCTCGAATGCGCCAAGAACTATTCCGGACATGAAAAAAAATCACTATTTAACACCTCGTGCACCTATCCGTGCCACCACAACCCCCTTGAGCCCATTAGCTCGAGCCAAACAGAAGATCCTCCCTTTTACTTTAGCCAACAAGCCTTAGGACCAAATTCCAACATTCAGAATTCTCTACCGGGTCTGATTCCAACATAAGAACACCGTAACAATCACCACCCACTGTACCAAATATGAGTATGCACTCATACTGAGATCACACAATGTACCACACATTTCATATGTTCTTAATAACATCCTCCGACTACAATAGCTGCAAATTCACGAACTAGATACCCGTAGTATATATCATAACGCACATAAGCCCAGTCTCAACCCTCACAATACTGAAACTATTAAAGAAATGTGGTGGAGTTCATAACCACCCGTCAAATCAATATCTCATGGAGTTTCCCCGTTTGACAAGAACCATTAGCCCATTCTAAACTAAATAGTAACATCTTCTCTTTAGTATACTTTACATAAATCCGATTGCATTGATTTTAGGTCGAATAGTCTCGTCTCACCCAGTACAAGTTGCTTTGGCATTAAGCCACCTCAAACACTAAGGAAGAACAAACTCTGGCAAGGAACTACCCAGCCCGCGTAATGAATAAAACGGTCAATAAATGCTATGAACCTTTCTAGGAGATGAGAAACAAGACATACAAAAACAAGTATAGGGAACTGTACTCAACATCTCACTGTTGCGGCGTGCAACCCGATCCACACATGATACCATTGCGGCGTGCAAACCGATCCAAATAGCATACCCGTGGTGGCGTGCCACCCGATCCAAACATAACAATCAATAAGGAAATACCCATTGAGCCATAATGCTCATAATTACGAAATGCCCAAATATCGACCACAAGCACCCCAAGTGAATAAATACAACCCTGGGGAGACGGATAGCAACATGCGCTACAAAAACGCAAGCACGGCTAAGGTTCAATAACGACAAGCTACATAGGACCACAACTAAAGGAATAGAGCACCTCTCAGTCATAACCTCCCCTGTTGGCGACAACACCAAAATCTCCTTACCTGATTTCAATCTCTAACAATCAAATGACTAACATATCACACTTATACGATCTTCCCGTGGGATACACTCCTACGACCTTCCACACTAGGTAGTAAAATTTGAACATTAATGGCCATTAACCATGCTATTTCCATAGTGCTAGACAAGCATCCGCATTTCAATACCCAACACTTCTTCCACAAAACAGACCATCCTCAGACTTCCCCGAAATGATCCTAGCATACTCTGAACATCTTAAACCTTCCCCCGCTCCTCCGAGCTCGTGACATTCTTATCAAAATCTAACTACAACCTTGATCCTCAACTTCTAATCTCCATATCGTTCACTGCACCCATCATGCCACTATGCGAGGGTCAAAGAATTTCATCAAAATCCCCTGAACCACAAGTAGAATAAACACTTCATCGGCTAGAACCCCCTTTCACTCCACTTATTTGAGAAATACATTGGCAACAGGCAACCAAATTCCCATAATCGCAGAAAATCAAACCTTACGTTGTAATCTAAACTGCCATAACTCTTCCGGAATCCATTTACACATAACAGAACCATCAGAATCAAATACCTCCAAATCAATCAAATCACGGAGGTTGTCAATCCCACATGTACAACCACAAATCACCTGTATAGTCTTACTATACCGAAGAAACCGACCATTTCTTTAACCATGCCGATCCAAACCACTACTAGGCTGACTCACTTTCTTTCGATTTCTCCTTGACTTGCCTTCAGAATCAATACCTCTATTCAATCATATAACAGTTCTCAATCAACACTCATCCAGTGACAAAAATCACGAGACCTTGTTGTTTCAATACCCATAAGCTATTTCATACCCTCCTCGTGCACTTCATAGTATCTCCAACTGATGCACCTGCACTACTTAGATCTTCTGCGAATCTGAAGTTGTTTCTCACACTTCTCTAACACTGCACCGTAGGCCTGATGATAACATAGAATACTCCAAGTACCTTTCACACTTTGCTGCAAAACCCAGTCTTCAGCCACATAACAAACCTGAAAATCCTTAATCACCACACCTTATATCTTGAATCCATTAGTACCATTATTGAGAGTCGCCCGCTCTAATCCAATCTCGACTATTTAACCAAATAACTAGTGCTCCGTTAGAACATGGGATGAATCCTTTTTCTTTGCCCATCACATCCATAGAAGCATAATTTCTGAGTCATCCCCAGCACCTGCACATGAATCAATAAGGTGAAATGTAACACATATACGTCAAACTTCCTTGTCCAAAATTCCTCATCCTTTTGGTCATAAATAATACACCAATGCACCGATAACCTGAATTACATAGGCATATGACCACATGACTCACTTATAGATGGTGGGCTCCCCTACTTAGTTTTATGCTATAACCACGTAGATCTAGACCCCACACGACCTCTTCTTCCAAGTTACCATGCTCCCACACCGTTGCTCAGCAAAAATTCTCATAACTTCTTGTTGGAATAATCATAACACATTCCCAATTATCCGCCACAATTGTACACTCGACCTCCTAACCTTCGTACCATCTTCTTAAAGCGATACAATGTAACGACCGGACCGGTTATTTTGTGCTTTAGCGCATCGTTTGGCAGTTTGAGGCCTTGAGTAGCTTCACTTCGGGTATTATGACTTGTACGCATGGTCAGAATTTAATTTCGGGAAGTTCAGAGTTGATTTGGAAAGTAAATTCTAATTTCGGAAGCCTTAAGATGGAGGAATTGACTAAAGTGTGATTTTTGAGTAAACGACCTCAGAATCGGGATTTGAAAGTTCCAACAGGTTTGTATGATGATTTTGGACTTGGGCGTATGTCCAAATCTGGTTTTGGATGACCCGGGAGTGTTTCAACGCCTATTGTGGAAGTTGGCATTTTGGAAGAATTTCATAAAAATTGGGTTGTGGTGTATTTCAATGTTATCGATGTCTGGTTGGGATTCCAATTCTAGGAATAGCTCCGTATGGTGATTCTGGTATTGGGAACGCGTCTGGAAGTGGATTTAGAGGTCTGTAGGTCATTTCGGGGTCATTTCGCAAAAGTTAGAAATTTGACCGGAAGTGGACTTTTTGATATCGGGGTTGGATTCCAATTCTGGAAGTTGGAGTAGGTCTGTAATGTCAAATGTGACTTATGTGCAAAATTTGAGGTCAATCGGACGTGATTTGATAGGTTTCGACATCGATTGTAGAAGTTTGAAGTTTCAAAGTTCATTAAGCATGAATTGGGGTGCGATTCATGATTTGGTGATGTTTGATGTGATTTGAGGCCTTGAGCAGGTATGTGTTATGTTATTGGACTAGTTGGTGTGATTGGACGGGGTCCCGGGGACCTTGGGTGTGTTTCGGGGTCGTTTTGGATCGATTTGGGCTGTTTTGGAACTGCTGTTACTGGTATCTGGTTTCTTTCTTCGCGAACGCGAAGGGAGTCCTGCATTTGTGAAGAGGAACCTTGAGGCTACAGGGATTTGGCCTACGTGAATAAGAGGCAGTGGACGCAAACGCGAGGCAGTATCTAGGAAGGCCTTCGCGAGCACGGCCAAGGCTACGTGAACGCGAAGAAGAGAGAGGGAGCGGGGGCTTGTAGTCATTTAGCCTTCGCGAACGTGAAGCAGTAGGGCCTGAAGGCATCGCGAATGCGAGGCTTTGGTCGCGAATGAGAATAAGGGGCAACTGTGCTGGGCAAAATGTTTTAAAAAGCGGGATTTAGCCCATTTCACTCATTTCTCTCTTGGTTGGGCGATTTTTGGAGCTTTTGAAGAGGAGATTTTCATCATCTATGTCAAGGTAAGTGATTCCCACCTATTGCAAGTTAAATACATGGATTATATATAGATTGTATCATGGAAATTCATGGAAAATTAGTGAAAATTTTGGATTTTGGTAGAAACCCTAGAAATTTATATTTTTTGGATTTTGACCACGAATTAGGGCATGGAATTGAGAACAAATCATATATTTGAGTTCATGATGTTATGGATAGTGGTTATCTTTGAATATTTCCGGAATCCGGTCACGTGGGCCTAGGGGTAAATTTTAGGAATTCTCTCTTGAGCATGTGTTGACTATTTTATATAACATTTGACAAGCTTCGATCGTTTGGCACCGAGTTGAGGAGTTAAAGCACAATTTTGGATCGGAAAGTAAGCTTTGAGACGAGGTAAGTCTCCTGTCTAACTTTGTGAGGGGGAAATTACCCCTAGGTGTTGTAAATTGATGTGTGCTACTTGTTGTGGGGGCTACGTACGCGCGAGGTGATGAGAGCCGGTACATAGCAACATTCATGTTATTGTCCGGGTACGCTTAGGTTCACATCATGTTATAGCTGTATTATTTGAGCAGTCTCTCGCTTATTAAATTCCACTGTTTTACATTTCTACTTGAGACTAGACTTTCTATTGTAGAGACTCCACGAGTTCATGATTAATCACTGAATAACTTTACTCCTCTTACGGCATATTTCCGTGATATATATACTTCATTGAAAGATTTTTGTTAAAGAAATTACAACTCACACGTTTATTCGTGAGTGAGGTCAAGGACCCGTCAAAGCTTCTTATTCTAATGGGATCGGGTTGTTCACCTCGGCAGGATTTATGTACCACACTCTCATGGGAGGGCGCCGTTCACCTTGGCAGTTTAATAGATACATCCATGGTTCGTGTTGTTTGACCCTCGGCAGTGCACCGTTTAAATATTTGTGTTGGATCGGTCCGTACGCCTCAGCATTTCCTATATCATTTCCTCATGGAATCATGCATAACATTTGGCAAGAAGCCAGTGTATGTGTGAGTTTTCCCGATTTGAGTTATGACAACCTATCTGATGAGATCCACAATATCTATATATATGCTCCGGTTAAGGAGGGAATTTCTAGTGGAGAGCTTGAGTTCCTCATAAAGAGGGGTGATTTGTACCACGCAATTTATACTTGTTTATCTCATTTATTTACTCTACCTCATATTTACTTACCTCTTTACTGTACCTGATGTTATTGGACCACTAGTGAGTGTCGATGTCGACCCCTCATTACTACTCCTCCGGGGTTAGGCTAGATACTTACTGAGTACACGTTGATTACGTACTCACGCTACACTTGCTGCATATTTTTGTGCAGGTACATATGTGACTAGTGGCCTTGTGAGAGTAGAGGCGTGTATGCATGCAGGGACTTACGTGAGCTGCATTCCACATTATGACCCGCAGGCGGCAGAGTCTCCTTTAGAGTGTTTATATTTCTCCTGTCCAAATTTGTATTCCGGACAGATGCTGTATTTTATTTTACATTCCTAATTGATGCTCATGCACTTGTGACACCGGGTTTTGAGGTGATTATGAGTTGTCCTGTATTGAAATTGTAAAAAATATTATATTTACACTGTAAATTCCATCTTTTACTATTTAATTAAAAGAATATAAGACTTCAAAAATATTAAAATGAGAACCAAATTAAGTATTTATTTTTGGCTTTCCTGACAGTGGTGTCCAGCGCCATCATGACCTTTAATGTATTTTGGGCCATGACAACATGGTATCAGAGCACTAGGTTCACTTAGGTCATGACAACATGGTATCAGATGTGGTGTAGGATGTTTCTCCCTGCGTATTTGATTGAGTTATTGTCGTCGCCTTGCGAAAGGCTGTTCTGTCATTTCAGTTTAGTTTCAGTATTGCCCATCGTTTGAGATTTGGCACATATTGTTATGATGATTCGTGTGTTACTATCGCATAGTGATGATGTAATGGTAGGATACTTGACTATGTTTCGGGGCAGTGAATGATTCGAAAGGAGTTTTTTCTCAATGCATGATTCAGAGGCTCAGTATTTTATTTCCAACGGAGGAAAGCAATCAGACTATGAGTGTTTGGGTTGATGGAGTAACGAGGCTTGGTATTTTGAGCATGGTGGAATTTTCATCTGTGATGTGGTATCATCGTTCTTGATTGAATGTGTTAAGTTCTCCGGGTTTATGGTCTTCTTCAATCCGCCTTTGGGGCAGGGTATTATGGAATAGTGCCGGGGAAGCGACTGTCAGAGATCGCAGTGTGCAGTGGTTCAGGATCGAATCGGTGTTCCTAGTGTTGATGGTTCGAGAAGGATGATCTTCATAGAGGCTTTAAAGTTGGTAGAGATCTATTGGTTCAAGTGCTACGGAGACAGATTTTTGATTTAGGGCAACACCTGGGCAGCGGAGGATGAGGAAGGACATGTGGAAGGTGTCTTGTGGTGGCTAAATTTCTAGAAGGCCAAGTGTGAGAAGCGAAAGTCGAGTAGTTGCCTAAATGAGGGGGTTTGACCAAAGTGGGAGAGTGGCAGAGTATCATATGGGTTCTGTGGTAAGATATCTACACGCCTTGGGGAAAGTTTAGAGTGATTTGGAATTTATGATGGACAATGACTGGGTTTACTGACTAATTTGGAATATTGGCTGCTATACTGAGGAAGGGTGGATACGATAGAAAGGAGTTGCTTGATATGAGGAGGGATGCAACATGACTTCAGATTTGAAATGTATTATTGCACCTTTAGTTGATGTCAATGGGGAGTGAACAAACTTGTACAACTGGTGAATGAGCACGAGCTCAGGATGGTTTACTGATTTCGTGGTGTTGAAGGAGCTTCTACGAAGAATTCTACTAGCTATCTAGTAAGAGGTCAAATATATGAATGTGGCTAGTGATTCGAAATGTTCACAAAATGTGTAACAGGAGGATTTCGAGAAATTTGGCAGGTCGATTGTCCAGGCTCATATCTATGAGGAAGGAGGAATATTGGTGGGTTCCGGGGTTATGTAATTGTAGCTTCAAGCTAAGCGGGAGAGCCCCACCGTCTATGATTGGATTTCATGGTTGTCTACTTGTGAGGTTTCTGGTTATCGGCATATTGGTGGGTTATTATGACTAAGGAAAGAAACATCAGTGGTAATTTGAGCAAAGGATTGGAGGAATGTGTGCTATACTTGGGACTTATCGGTTCATGTTCAGTTTTGAGAAGACTCAGAATTTCTGCTTCTAGTAGAAGTAATGTACAAGGGAAAAGAATTCAGCTGGGTGCTTCTTTGATAGGATGTTCACGTGCTGGCAGAGCACTAGAGTTTGGCTTATACTCGAGACCAAGACAGAGTGGGTGACTTTAGACAGCGGTCCTGGTGGGTTCAAGAATTTGAGTACAATGCCTAAGGACTTGGAATGTTCTATGTTATCATTGGGTATGCGGTGCAGTATTGGAGGAAGGGAATAAGTAGCTCCAAATTCACGGAAGGTCTTGTAGAATGGGTGTACCAGTTGCCTATGCTATTGAGCACTTAAGGAGAATATGAGATGGTTCATGGGTATTGAGATGGTGTGGTCTCGTGGATTGGGTCACTCGGGATGAGTGTTGATGGGTTTTGTTACTTTAATGAATGGAGCTATTATTGTTTCTAAGGCAAGTTGAGAATAAATTGGAAGTTGAGGATCAAGGTTGCAGTTGATGTTGACAAGAATGTCAAGAGCTCGGATGAGCAGGGAATATTTCAGATGTTTAGAGTAAGCTGGTATTATCTTTAGAGTCACCGGAGATCAGTGTCATGTGGAAAAAGCGTTGTGTATTGACTTGTAGATTTTGGACTCACTTTACAGAATTAGAACGGTTGGTGGTATGGATGTGCGGGCCTTGCTACCTCACTTTACAGAATTACAACGGTTGGTGGTATGAATGGCCATAGGAGCATGCCCCACAAGGAGATTCATATAAGTGTGACATGTTAGTCACTTGATTGTTAAAGATTGAGACCGAATATGGAGGTCATGGTAATATCGCAAGTGCAATAGTTTATTCCTTGTGCTGTGGACCATATGAGTTCATTTCGGATTTGACGGATGTTCTTATGTGTCATGAATAGGTAATTGTGGGTCCTTGAAGGGTTATTAGCCTAGTGCGATACGATCAGAATCGGCTTGAGCTCCATGGATGGATCTAAATGTGAATGTGGGCTATATATCAGGCCGGATGTATTCATTTCAGCATAGCATTGTTTTCGAAGGGGTCTTCAGGCCTTGGATGATATTTCTGTTGCCGGCCCTTCAATGTAGTCTCTATTGTGCCATGTGGGTTATGAGGCGGTTTAATTATTCACATTCGTATTGAGATCCCGTATAGTTTATGGTGTTATGTGAGCAGGATGGCTCTCGAGATGCAGATCATGTATCACACCTTAGTTATGCTCGAGTTTTATAGCGCGTGACGCTACCCGTCTCCCCAGGATTTATATTATGCACTTGGCGTGCTTATGGTTGATATTCAGGCATTTTATGAGTATAAGCGTTACGGCTCGAGGTGTGTTTTCTTTAGATTATTATGTGTGTATCGGGTGGTATGCCGCCACGGGTATATGGTTGGATCGGGTGGCATGCCGCCACGAATATGTTGTTTGGATCGGGTGGCACGCCGCCACGGGTACCATGGTTGGATCGGGTTGCACGCCGCAATGGTATCATGTGTGGATCGGGTTGCACGCCGCAACAGTGTGATATTGAGTACAGTTTCCCATATCTATTATTTTGTGTTTTGCTTCTCATTTCCTGAGGAAGGTTCATAACATCTTTTCGGTTGTCTAAATTAGTTGTGTAGGTTGAGTAGATCTTTCCAGAGTTTGTTTCTTTATGTATCACATCCGAGTTTGTAGCTTGTTGGCACATTGTGGCATCATATGAGACTTTTGGCAGTGTATGAGGTGGCTTATTGCATGAGCAGCTTGTACTGGGTGAGTGGAGATTATTGGATCTGGGATCAGTACAATCAGATTTATATGAGGCACATTAAAGACTAAATATCGATATTCAGTTCAGAATGAGGTAATGGTTCTTATCGGGAGGAGAGACTCCATAAATTGTGATTTGGCAGGTGGTTATGAGTTCTACACATCTTCTCTATCGTGGCAGTATTGTGAGAGTTAAAGCAAGGCTTAATTGGTCATGAGGTACACTACGGACTTCGGGTTAGTGGAAATTTTAGTTGTTGTGCTTTGGAAAGATTGCCTTAGGAAAATGAGTTACATGATGCATGGTAAGAATTCAGTAAGGGTATACAATCATGTGTTGGTACATCATGTAGTGATGGATACAATGCCCGTATGTTGGAAACAGACCTGATAGAGAATTTCAGATGTTGGAATTCGGCTCTAAGGCTTATTTGACTAGATAAAAGGTAGAATCTTCAGATTAACTTGAGCTAATGTGCCCAACTGGGTTGTGGTGGTACAGATAGGTGCACGAGTTGTTGAAAAGTGATTTCGGACAACTCTAGAGCAGTTCTTAGCACGTTCGAGGACGAACGTATATTTAAGTGGGAGAGAATGTAATGACCTGGCAGGTCATTTTGAGCTTTAGTGCGTCGTTCGACAGTTTGAGGCCTTGAGTAGCTTCACTTTTGGTATTATGACTTGTACGCATAGTCGGAATTTAATTTCAAGAAGTTCGGAGTTGATTTGGAAAGAAAATTCTAATTTTGGAAGCCTTAAGTTGGAGGAATTGACTAAAGTATGATTTTTGAGTAAACGACCTCAGAATCGGGATTTAAAAGTTCTAATAGGTTCGTATGATGATTTTGGACTTGGGCGTATGTCTGGATCGGGTTTTGGATGACCCGGGAGCGTTTCGGTGCCTATTGTGGAAGTTGGCATTTTGGAAGAATTTCATAAAAATTGGGTTGAGGTGTATTTCAATGTTATCGATGTCCGTTTGGGATTCCGAGTCTGGGAATAGCTCTGTATGGTGATTCTGGTATCGGGAGCACGTCCGGAACTGGATTTGGAGGTTCGTAGGTCATTTCAGGGTCATTTGGCGAAAGTTGGAAATTTGAAGGTTTTTGAAAAGTTTGACCGGGAGTGGACTTTTTGATATTGGGGTCGGATTCCAATTCCGGAAGTTGTAGTTGGTCCATAATGTCAAATGTGACTTATGTGCAAAATTTGAGGTCAATCGGACGTGATTTGATAGGTTTCGGCATCGATTGTAGAAGTTTGAAGTTTTAAAGTTCATTAAACTCGAATTGGGGTGTGATTCATGATTTGGTGATGTTTGATGTGATTTGAGGCCTTGAGCAGGTCCGTGTTATGTTATAGGGGACCTCGGGTGTGTTTCGGGGTGGTTTTTGATCGATTTGGGCTGTTTTGGAACTGCTGTTGCTGGTATCTGGTTTCCTTCTTCGTGAACGCGAAGGGAGTCCCGCGTTCGCAAAGAGGAACCTTGAGGCTGCTGGGATTTGGCCTTCGCGAAAGCGAGGCAGTGGACGCGAACGCAAGGCAGTAGCTGGGAAGGCCTTCGCAAATGTGGCCAAGGCTATGCGAATGCGAAGAAGAGAGAGAGGGAGCAGGGGCCTGGAGTCATTTAGCCTTCGCGAACGCGAGGCTTTGGTCGCAAACGCGAAGAGACTGTGCTGGGTAGAATGTTTTAAAAAGCGGGATTTAGCCCATTTCACTCATTTCTCTCTTGGTTGGGCGATTTTTGGAGCTTTTGAAGAGGAGATTTTCATCATCTATGTTAAGGTAAGTGATTCCCACCTATTGCAAGTTAAATACTTGGATTATATATAGACTTTAACGTGAAAATTCTTGGAAAATTAGTACAAATTTGGGATTTTGGTAGAAAACCTAGAAATTTATATTTTTGGATTTTGACCACGAATTACGGCATGGAATCGAGAACAAATCATATATTTGAGTTCATGATGTTATGGGTAGTGGTTATCTTCGAAAATTTTCGGAATCCGGGCACGCCCGGGGGTGAATTTTAGGAATTCTCCAATTTGGGTTGGAAAATCACTTTAATAGCTAAGATGTGAACTCTTGAGCATGTGTTGACTATTTTATATAACATTTGACTAGCTTTGATCATTTGGCACCAAGTTGAGGAGTTAAAGCACAATTTTGGATCGGAAAGCAAGCTTTGAGACGAGGTAAGTCTCCTGCCTAACTCTCTGAGGGGGAAATTACCCCTAGGTGTTTTATATTGATGTGTGCTACTTGTTGTGGGGGCTACGTACGCGCGAGGTGACGAGAGCCCGTACGTAGCTACATTCATGTTATTGTCCGGGTAGGCTTAGATTAACATCATGCTATAGCTGTACTATTTGAGCAGTCTCTCATCTATTAAATTTCTCTGTTTTATATTTTTACTTGAGACTAGACTTGCTATTGCAGAGACTCCACGAGTTCATGATTAGTCACCGAATAACTTTACTCCTCTTACGGCATGTTTCCGTGATATATATACTTCATTGAAAGGTTTTTGTTAAAGAAATTACAACTCACACGTTTATTCGTGAGTGGGGTCAAGGACCCGTAAAATATTCTTATTCTAATGGGATCGGGCCATTCGCCTCGGTAGAATTTATGTACCACACTCTCTTGGGAGCGGGCCGTTCGCCTCGGCAGTTTAATAGATGCATCTATGGTTCGTGCCGTTCGACCCTCGGCAGTGCATAGTTTAAATATTTATGTTGGATCGAGTCGTACGCCTCGGTATTTCCTATATCATATCCTCATGGAATCATGCATAACATTTGGCAAGAAGCCAGTGTATCTGTGAGTTTTCCCGATTTGAGTTATGACAACCTATCTGATGAGATCGACAATATCTTTATATATGCTCTGGTTAAGGAGGGAATTTCTATTGGAGAGCTTGAGTTCCTCATAAAGAGGGGGGATTTGTACCACGTGATTTATACTTGTTTATCTCATTTATTTACTCTACCTCATATTTACTTACCTCTTTACTGTACCTGATGTTATTGGACCACTAGTGAGTGTCGATGTCGACCCGTCGTCACTACTCCTCCGGGGTTAGGCTAGATACTTACTGGGTACACGTTGATTTCGTACTCATACTACACTTGCTGCACATTTTTGTGCAGGTACATATGCGACTATTGTCCTTGTGAGAGCAGAGGCGTGTATGCATGCAGGGACTTACGTGAGCTGCATTCCATATTACGACCCGCAACCGGCAAAGTATCCTTCAGAGTATTTATATTTCTCCTGTCCAAATTTGTATTCCGAACAGATGATGTATTTTATTTTACATTCCTAGTTGATGCTCATGCACTTGTGACACCGGATTTTGGGGTGATTATTGGTTGATTTGTATTGAAATTGTTAAGAATATTGTTATTTACACTGTAAATTCCATCTTTTACTATTTAATTGAAGAAAAATATGACTTCAAAAATATTCAAATGAGAACCAAATTAAGTATTTATTTTTGGCTTGCCTGACAGCGGTGTTCGGCGCCATCACGACCTTTAATGGATTTTGGGTCGTGACATACAAGTTCACCTCGCAGTACATTCATTCATGTTGGGCAGAAAGTAGAACTCTACGTAGGGACTTCATCAAGACCACACAACCATTAACCTGCTTATAGGAGATATTCCACATGCGTAACCTCATATTGACCTCCTCCAACATCATTGCTATAGTTACATCAATCATGAAATCAAATGACTTCCCTGGTTCCACACTGATCCGCCATGCGTAAGAATCCCTTCACCCATTAACATCACCCGAAGGTCCAACAATGTGTTTGAAACTCGAAGCCGTAACTCACCCAAGACCATGATCGAATACTTCACTTTTTCCTACATTCCAATCAATCCATTCTCGTCACATTCAAAATTCCCAAGCATAGAAACCACCTCAGATATCATCTCCCTCGAACCATCAACACTGGAAATGCCGGTCCGATTTTGAAGTCACAACGCACAACCCTCTCTGATAAATTCCTCTTAGGTTCCATCTCACAACACCGTGTCTAGAGTCAACCAAATGAAGACCAACACGCTGATGAGCCTTAATGTATTTAATCAAGGACGGCGACACCACAACATTAACAAGAATTCCACCAAATTCGAAAATATCAAATCTCGACCGTAGGCAACATCAACACTAGGCTGAAATGATAGAACACCCCTGCACCACATCTGCGATACCTTTACAACTCCTCGATGCCCAACTGATAACAAGCGCCCAACACCGTAGAAAGGAAAAAAAGGCATAAGCCCCAATGGAATCAAATCGCACGACGAGGAATCAAGAAGGGAAGTGCTCCTAACAACCCTACAACCTCTCGAAGATAAGTATAGACATCTCCGTACCGATCCGCAAGACTCTACTAGACTTACTCATGACTCATGAGACCTAAGTGAACCTAACGCTCTGATACCAAGCTGTCACGACCCAAAATCCACTATAGGCCATGATGGCGCCCAACGTCGTCGTTAGGCAAGCCAACACTTAACTATTCATTTTTATTATTTTTAAAATCATGAATTATATTTAGTTAGAGAGGTCAGTGCATTAAAATAAATCGTAGTTATGTACAATTTAATTGAAATAGCGAGTAAAAGTGTAACAATGTAAAGAATCCATAAACAAATTCTAGAACACCCCCAAAAACCGGTGTCACAAGTTCCTGAGCATCTACTAGAAGGTACAATAACAATACAACATCTGTCTGGAATACAAGTTAGATAGGAAAAATATAAATAATTCTGATGGAGACTCTGTATACTATGGATCGTAATATGGGATGCAGCTCACCGTAAATTCCCCGCAATAGCCGCGCCTTTGCGCCAAAAGACCACCAGGATTGTATATACATGCACAATAAGTGCAAAAGTGTAGCATGAGTACGTAAATCAATGCGAATCGAGTAAGTATCTAGCCTAACCCCGGAGAAGTAGTGACGAGGGATCGACATCGACACTTACTAGTGGTCCAATAAATCAAGTACCATAGAATGCAAACAAGTATGAGGCATGGCAAATAAAAAGTGTAAACAAGTATAGGTACGTGGTACGATCCTCCTCTGAATAGTAAACTCAAGCTCCATTTATCATTTACCTCCTCAACCGGAGTATATATATAAAATAGTCCCCACCAGATAGGTCATCAAAATTCAAATCAGGAAAACTCACGGATACACTGGCTTCTTGTCAAAAATTATGCACGATTCTGCCGAGGCGAACGACCCGATCCCGTAAAAGTGTTTCATGAAGTTGCCGAGGCAAACGACCCGATCCCATAAGAGTAATTTATAGAAATGCCGAGGAAAACAGCCCGATCCCATAAGAATATATACATGATACTACCGAGGCGAACGACCTGATCCCATAAGAATATGATCCTGCCAAGGCGAGCGGCCCGATCCCATAATAATATGATACTGCCGAGGCAAACGGGCCAATCCCATAAGAATATGATACTACCGAGGCGAACGGCCCGATCCCATAAGAATGTGGTACATAATCTTTTCAAGGCGAACAACCCGATCCCATTAGAATAAAGAAGCTTTAATGGGTCCCTGACCCCACTCACGAATATATGTGTGAGTTATGAAATTTAAAGAAGCTTTTCGATGAAAACACACAATGCGAGAGAAGTTCACAGGGGAAAGCACAACTATTCCGCAGCTAATCAAGTAGCTAGTCAAACCTCTACAATAGTGAGTCCATCACTCTACATAAGCCTAGTCTCAGGTCGTAACGCAAAATAAAGGAATTAAACAGGCAAGGATAACCCAAATAGTACAATTAAAGCATGGCGTGAACCTAAGCCTACCCGAAAATAACCAGGAATTCTAGCATACGCACGCACACTTATCACCTCATACGTGCGCAACTCCCACAACATGTAGCATATAACAAGAATAACATCTGCGGGGTAAATCCCCCCCCCCCCACAAGGTTAGACAGGAGACTTACCTCGCTCCGAAGTTCCATAACCGGCTCCAACACCTCAATAACACCTCAAACCGATGCCCATCGATCTGAAATTGGTCAAACAACGTGCAAACCAAAAAGGATATACTCTAATACTCTTAATTTATCAATTTATAACAATACCTAACTCCGCTCGAAAATAAAGTCAACCCTCGGGCCCACATGCCCGAATTTCGAAAGTTTTCGAAGATAAACATCATCCATAACACCACAAACTCAAATATATAATTTATTCTAATTCCATGTCCAATTTCGTGGTCAAAATCCAAAAATATGATTTCTAGGGTTTTCTTCAAAAATCCCACAATTTTCCACAATTTCCATGTTAAATCCTTATAGAATCCATGTAATTAACTTAAAATATGTGAAAATTACTTACCTTGCAATAGATGATGGAAATCTTGCCTCCAAGAGCTCAACAAATCGCCCAACTAAATGAAAATGTGAGAGAAATAGGCTCATTCCAGAAATGAAGTCTTAATAACAGCCTCAGATGTCGCATTTGCGACAAGAGGCTCGTAAATGTGATGGTCACAAATGCGAAATTGGCATCGCAAATGCGAAGCCCGACCAAAACTGTCTGCATCGCAGATGCGACCAAAGTCTCGCAAATGCGAGCTTAGTGACTTCGCAAAAGAGACAGTTTGTTCGCAAATGTAAACTCCCCTACCCCAGCCCATCTTCGCAAAAGAGAGAATGGTCTCGCAAATGCGGCTATCACAAATGCAATAAAAACCTCGCAAATGCGAGAACAGTGCACCAAAACCACCTGAACATCTACCAACTCCTCTGGAACGCGTCCAAAACTCATTCGAGCCCTCGGGGCTCGAAACCAAACATCCACACAAGTCTAAAAACATAACGCGAACTTGCTTGCATGATCAAAACACCAAAATAACATCTAGAATCAAGAATCGGATGCCAAAACGCATAAAAATCACAATGAACTTCAAGAACTTCTAGAATTGCAACAAATCGCCCGAACACATCAAATCAACTCCGAATGATACCAAATTTTGCAGGCAAGCTCCAAATGACAAAAATCACCTATTCCAAGTCCCGAACCCAAAATCCGAACCAGATAGACCTAAAGTCAAACCATGGTCAAACTTAGGAAATATTCCAAACTTTCAAACATTCAAACTTCGACGAACGCGTCCGATTCATACTTAAATATCACGGAATGATGCCAAACTTTACGCACAAGTCACAAATCATGATACGAACCTATTCCTAGGCTAGGAACCCCAAACATATATCAATAACACCAAATTCCATTTCAAACCAAACTTAGGAAAGTCTAAAACCTTCAAAATGTCAACTTTCCATATTAAGTGCCGATATGATCCTGGACTACCCGATACTCAACCCGAACATGCGGCCAAGTACGAAATCATCATACGAACATATTGGATCCTTCAAATCACAATTCCGAGGTTGTTTACTCAAAAGTCAAACCTTAGTCAACTCTTCCAACTTAAAGCTTCCGAATTGAGAATTTTCCTTCCAAAACAACTCCGAACTTCTCGAAATTCTATTCCGACACACGTGCAAGTCATAATTCATAAAGTGAGGCTACTCAAGGCCTCAAACCGTCGGGTGACACGCTAGAGCTCAAAACGATCGGTCAGGTCGTTATATTTAATACACTAATTTCGGGCTTGTTTTGAAATAATGGGCTATTTTTAACAAAATTAAGAAATAACCTTATTAAATTAATTATAAACTTATGTAATGAATATGAGAGTTATTTTAATAGTTTCAAAAATAATAAGAGTAGTATATTTATAATTATATAATTTTAGAATTTCTAATTAACACCATTAATTACTTAATTTTATAAAAACATGTTTTATTAATTAGAAAATATCTTTAACGTATCTATTGGAAATCAGTAAGTATAAATAAATTAATTTTTAAAAGGAGGGTCAAAATTGGTCGTCAATTGTTGCCCCTCTTTCACCGGAGACGATATAAGAGTTTTCGGGCAAAGAAATCGAACTGAGACCTATTTTGTCCCGACTTTAGGCATGCATTGCATGAATGGAATATGTATTTAAGGAAGATTATAAGTTGTATAATTAGGGAAGGAGTTAAGGAAGACTCCGGAGAATTTGGAGAGTTAGGGCCAAATTCTGGCTTTGAATTGCTTACATATCTCGGGTTAAACGAGGATCAGGCCTCATGTAGTTTTGGAATGATGATTTGGAGAAGGAAATGCTTGCATGAGTTGCCCTAGAATCATATTTTTCACACCACGACCTCAGGGAGCGCGACCGGCGCTCAACAGAGATACCCAGGTCGAACAAAGCCTGCACAATGCCATCTACCCAATTCGCTCTTGAATAAAGAGAAAATACATTTCATTAATTATACAGTAAGAGGTAATGTGAATAACACCAGTTCATTTCCATTAGATACGTCATTAACAAGTTTCCAATAGTACACTATACGTTCGTAGTTGAGGTGGAACATGTGATACAATTACAATAATTTTAGCTTTCCCAAAACAAGATACAACCCACACCATGTCTACGGAGCCTCTAACAGAAACAAAAGAGTGCTACGACAGTGCAGGTAACAAGACCCCGACTATACCTCAAAATTCTATGTACAAGGGACCAGAGATACATGACCCCGAAATAAAGTGGAGCTCACCAAGTCAACTGAGGAGAGGGTGTGCTGCTATCATTGATCAATACCACCTACTATGGAACCATCTGCATCCATTAAAGATGCAACGCCCACGGTAAAAGGGACGTTAGTACATATGGAATAGTACTGGTATGTAAAAGCTAAACACCCTCTCAATAGAACGAGTAACAGTAAATGGAGAAGGAAATATGAAATTAATAAGAGACTCAAATAGTATCAAGGTGTCAAGTTAGGGGAAAGGTAAATTTCAAGTAAGTTTCAATCTTTTTAAGTTGGGAGATCTTTAGTACCGATATACCACCGTGCTTTTAGCATAGATTCTGATCCCAGCCCGATCGGCTAAGTCATGTCATCCTGAGACATCCACTCACAATACCACCAAGTGCGCGGCATAACATCCGATCTTACCACAATGCCGTATGGATCGACATTACATCACATCTCGCTAGCAATAATCTCATTCCATTTAAGGGGAAACATCTCAACACATCAATCTCATCCTATATAAGGGGAAATAACCTCATCACATTAACACAGGGATTTACGCCTCAATCACTCCTACACCGACACGTGTAATTTCGGGGTTAGGTTATTTCGACCTACCCTTCCTCGATGGCTAAACGATACTCCCAAAGCATTTATTATTTAAAGGATTTACCACTCATTTCATAATCTTTTACCTATCATTCATTTCATTGGCACCAATGGCCATAACACAATATCATTCTTGGCACGTTGGTCGTACATCATATTTCATACTCCATTGTTTCACTTTCAAATATCATCATGGGTCATCAACAACAAGGCTTTTCAAATTATAACTTTAAATACACATGTGAGCAAATGAGAGTCTTAGTCACATTGAGATTTCTTACACAATTTGGCAGAATAACTTTCATTTGGGCTTGAACTTGAAGTCACAACATTTTAATACATAACTCATACTTTGAACACGCTCCTGAAGAATAACATAATATGATAAAAATATCCGAAACACATTTTGAACATATATATATATATATATATATATATATATATATATATATATATATATATATCTTTCGACACAAGGTTCATTCGGAATAATCAAATTTATTATGAACAACTCGGGACTTACAAGAATATCGCGGGATTCAATTCTAAGAGAGAGGTTTAGCCAACATACATCGCCTTGAGATTCCTTAAATTACTACAATAATTCGAAAATCATAGCCATTTCCATCTATTTGGGAATATAACAAAATTGAACAGAAATTAGGAAGGATTCATTGTTTCAACTCATTGGAGTATTTTATCAAACACTGGGTGGGCATTATATTTCAAGGTCCACTTATGGTGGATTCCTTCATCCCACTACCCAATTGCGCTCAATAATATTCCCACAAACCTTGATAGTACATGCATGCATAATGAACAACTCCCGCACCCAAAAATTGCTTTTCTCATTACCTATTTTTAGTTAAATCCCGAAATTGAGGGCTAGGGAGTAGAATCTTATCTGTAGGATGAAGACCTAGTGAGTTTTCCTTGTCAATTCTCCAAGCCTTGAGCAACAATTGATGAACAATTAGTTTAGGAACCCCCTCTCACTTTAGAGCACTTCCTCACTCTCAAAATATGAGATGTTTACTTAACAATTGGTCCTTAACGTCTATATATCAAAGTAGGGTCGGGTTATAAAACCAAAAAATGGACCCTCCGAACAAAACTCTATGATTGCAGAGTGGATCGCAGAATGGATATGCGGTCCACAAAATGGGCCGCATAAGTGATGTCAAAAACTAGACTGTTCAGGTTAGGTCTGCGGTCCGCAGACCAGTTCTGCTGTCGCATAATGCGTCGCAGAACTCCCCTCTAGAAATCTTCATGTTGAATCTGCGATGGATTGTGTGGCCCGCGAAAGCATTATGCGACCGCAAAATGACCCTCCAAAATTGGCCATTTTTTGTTGCACTCTGCGGTCGATTTGCGGCCCGCAGAGTATTTCTGCGATCGCATAGTGGAACGTAGAAATGCCCTGCTCTGCCAAAATGTTTTCTTAACTCCCCAATGCACTGTTCAACCCAAAAAGTCCGTACCGCGGTGAGCAAGCTCGCCATGAAGAATCTCTACAATTATCAACACATAAGTCTACCCTGGCATCACGAAACCCCGGGTTCTAGGTCAAACTTTTACGGGGCCTTACATCCTCCCCCGCTTAAGATCATTCATCCTCAAATGAGGGTCAAAATCCGTCATTAGAAACCAATGTGACTCAGCTACTATCTCACACACTAGCAGTTCAAATTGTTTGAATAACTCCCTAAATTTCCAAACATTTCGGCAGAGTTGCCCTTATAACTGGACCTATCCACCTGTCAGAAAATCCCAGAAACCAATCCTAACAACATATACACACTCCAATGATGCAACATAACATGAAATTAACACCAATCGTGGCCCCATAAATTATATATTATCAGAAAGGAACACCCTTAGCATAAACTGTACAAGTGGTACATAATGATAATTCATAGGGGAAAGCTTCATAGAAATGATTACATAGATATTCAAAACAACGAGGGTACTTTTCCTTCATTTCTTCCTCGGTCTCCCAGGTGGCCTCTTCAACCTGTTGGTTTCTCCATAACTCCTTCATTGAGACAATCTCTTTATTACTCAACTTTCAGACTTGCCTATCAAGAATGGCAATTGGAATTTCTTCATAAGTCAATTCTTCATTAACCTCTATAGTCTCAACCGGAACAGTAAGCGACGGATCTCCAACCACCTTCTTCAAACATGGATACATGAAACATCGGGTGCACTGAAGATATTTTTGGATATAGTTCTAGCTTGTAAGACACTTGACCAATCCTCTGAATTATTCTGTATGGTTCGACATACCTCAGACTCAATTTCCCTTTCTTACCAAACCACATTATACCCATCATAGGGGAAACTTTCAGGAATACCCAATCATCTTCTTTGAACTCCGAATCCCTACGATGAACATCCGAATAGGACTTATGATGGCTCTAAGCAGTTTTTAACCGCTCCTTAATGATCTTAACCTTCTCCATAGCCTGATGCACGAGGTCTGGTCCTATCAACTCTACTTCCCCAATCTCGAACCATCCAATGAGAGATCTATATCTCCTACCATATAAAGCCTCGAACGGTGCCATCTGAATGCTAGCGTGATAATTGTTGTTGTAGGCAAATTCTATGAATGGCAAGTGATCCTCCCAGCTACCTTTGAAGTCAAGAATACAAGTGCGCAACATATCCTCAAGTGTTTGAATAGTCCGCTATGCCTGTCCGTCAGGCTACGGGTGAAAAAAGGTTATACTAAGATTCACCTGAGTACCCAAACCTTGCTGAAATTTCTTCCAAAAATTAGCTGTGAACTGTGCCCCCCTATCAGAAATGATGGAAACTAGAGTACTATGCAACCTGACTATTTCCTTGATATAAAACTGAGCATACTGTTCCATCGTGTCGGTAGCCTTAACAGGCAAGAAGTGCGCTGATTTCGTGAGTCGATCCACAATCACCCAGATCAAGTCAAACTTTCGAGGAGTGCGAGGTAGTCCTACCACAAAGTCCATAATGATCATCTCCCATTTACATATCAGAATTTCTATGTTCTGTGCCAACCCACCGGGCCTTTGATGCTCGACCTTTACTTGTTGACAATTTGGACATCTTGCCACGGTACGCTACATTCCTCTTCATATCGTTCCACCAGTAGACTTCCTTAAGATCATGGTACATCTTTGTAGAGCTTGGGTGCACGAAATACCTGGAAGTGTGAGCCTCGGTCATGATTCTTTCCCGGAGACCATCTACATTGGAATACATAATCGCCCTTGGTACCTTAGCGTACCATCATTCATGCCAAGAGAAAAAGCTATAGTCTTATGTTTATGAATCCCCTCCTTCAATTGTACCAACAACGGATCGTCGTACTACTACTCCTTGACTTCCACAACCAGCGATGATTCATCCCTATTTTGCACAATTATCCCTCCTTCACTGGAGTCCGTAAGACGAAATCCCAAACTATATAACCAATGAACTTCTATGGCCAACGACCTTTGACATTCCTCAAGTGAGCCAAACTACCCATAGATTTCTGGCTAAGAGCATCTGCCACAACATTAGCCTTTCCCGGATGATAGAGAATATTGATGTTGTAGTCCTTGAGTAACTCAAGCCATCTTTTCTGCCTCAGATTCAATTCCTTCTGCTTGAAAATATATTGAAGGCTCTTATGGTCCTTAATATATCCATATAGACCCCATACAAATAATGACGCCAAATATTCAATGCAAATACCACCATCGCAAGCTCTAAGTCATGTGTTAGATAGTTCTTCTCATGATTCTTGAGTTGCCTAGAGGCATAAGTGATCATCTTGCCATGTTGCATCAATACACACCCAAGTCCAATTCTCGAAGCATCACAATATACCACAAACCCATCCATACCCTTTGGTAGGGTCAACACCGGTGTATTAGTTAATCTTTATTCCAACTCTTGGAAGCTCCTTTCACAAGCATCTGACCATTGGAACTTAACTGCCTTCCGCGTCAATTTAGTCAACGAAGAGGCAAGAGTGAAGAACCCCTCCACAAACTTTATGTAATACCCAGCTAAGACCAAGAAATAACGAATCTCTATTGGAGTTGTAGGCCTCGGCCAATTCTTCACAGCTGCAATCTTGTGCGGATTAAACTTAATTCCTTCTCTGGAGACGACATGACCCAAGAATGTGACAAATTCAAGCAAAAATTCACACTTCAAAAACTTCGCATACAACTTGTGCTGATATAGAGTCTGCAAAACTGCCCTGAGATGATCGGCATGGTCATCCTGACTTCGTGAATATACAAGGATGTCATCAATGAACACTATCACAAAGGAGTCGAGAAAAGGCTTGAAGACTCGATTCATAAGATCCATGAAAGCTGTCGGGACATTTGTTAGCCCAACAGACATTACCAGAAATTCAAAGTTCCCATAACGGGTTCTGAAAGATGTTTTCGGAATATCATGCTCCTTGATCTTCAATTGGTGATACTCGGATCTTAAATCAATCTTGGAGAAATACCTAGCACCCTCAATTAATCAAACAAGTCATATATTCTTGGCAGTGGGTACTTATTCTTGATCGTGACCTTGTTGAGTTGCCGATAGTTAATACACATTCTCAGTGACCTATCTTTCTTCCTTACAAAGAGAACCGGTGCGCTCCAAGACGACACACTCGACCGGATAAAACCCTTTTCGAGCAAGTCCTTCAATTGTTCCTTTAGTTCCTTCAATTATGTCGGTGCCATTCTGTAGGGTGGAATAGATATAGGCTGCGTGCCTGGTATCACATCAATCCCAAAATAAATCTCCTTGTCTAGTGGGATCCTAGGGAGCTCATCCGGAAAGACATCTAAAAATTCATTCACAACAGGCACAGACTCGGGTGTAGGTGCCTCAGCATTGGTGTCCGTAACCTGTACCATATGGTAAATTCACCCCTTGTTGATCATCTTCATGGACTTAAGGTAGGAAATAAACCTACCCTTTTGCACCACATTGTCCCCCTTCCAATCAATAACTTGCGCAATTGGGAATTCAAACCTAAAAATCCTAGTTTGGCAATCCTCATGCACAGTGACAACAAAATTCAATGAGATCAGCCATGGGGTCCCGACCATGCACCGTGACAACACAATCCCTATAAACCCACGCGGCCACAATAGACCCACCAACCGGAGTAGATGCAGAGAATGGCTCATGAAGCTATTCCGGTTCTATCCCAAATTCCATAGCAACATAAGGAGTGACATAGGACAAAGTGGAACTGGGATCAATAAGAGCATATACATCATGATATTGGACATTCAATATACCTGTGACAATATCTGGAAAAGCCTCTGAACTCTGGCGACCCCTCATAGCATAGAAACGGCTGGCCCCTCCCGAACTTTGTACACCACCCCTAGCTGCACCATGCCCTGCGGGTGCTGGAGTGACTCGAGCTGGAGGAGGTGCTGCTGATGTAGTGGCCGCAGATCTGGCTGGGTGTGCCGTATCCCTGTCCACACTTTGGCGGGACGAACGACAATCCCTCTGAATGTGACCCCTGATACCGCACCCGTAGCATATGGGTTGGTCCATGAAGCAGGCCCCGAAATGCATCTTCCCACACCTAGGGCATGGGGGCCTCTACTGCTACTGGAATCTCCCTCCAGGCCGACCCTGCTAGTAGGGTCCCCTATTGCCCTAACTGGGCCTAAAACGACTCCACTACTGCTGATGGGGCCCTGATGGCGGTGCACTAACCGAAGACTGAGCAAAGGACTGGTATGGCCTTGACGACTCTCCCCTGAATGCTGTCCTATCACCACCACTACCAGAAGAACCACCAAAGTTGCCCGCAAACCGGCCTTGTTGCTACCCTCTCGCTCCATTTTGTTCTTCAATTTGCGAGTCTCTATGGCTTGAGAAAATACCACCATCTTACCATAGTTCATATCAGAATTCAAGGCAGATGTAGCAGCCTCATTAATAACCAAGGGGCTGAAGCCCTACACAAACCGGCGCATTCTTGCCTCCATAGTGGGCAACATGTAGATGGCATACTTGGACAGGCCCGCGAACCTCATATGATACTCACACACACTCATGCTACCTTGTTTTAGACTATCAAACTCAATGGCACGGGCTGCCTTAGTCTCGGCAGGCAAGAAATGGTCAATGAAGGCATCGGGAAATTCACTCCACCTCGCCGGAGGGCTCTCCTCCTCATGGGAGTCCTCCCAAATCTCAAACCAAGAATAGGCCACCCCTTTCAGGTGAAAGGAGGCCAACTCCACTCCCTCCGTCTCAGTATCTCACATAACTCGGAGGGTTTTGTGCATCTCATCAATAAAGTCCTGGGGGTCCTCCTCAGGATCAGTACCTGTGAACACCGGAGGATCCAGCTAAAGAAATCTGTTCACCCTGGAACTAGCAGAATCCCCTTGCTGGCTGGAAGAAGCAGGTGCAACATTCGATCTCTAGTCTTGGGAAGCCACTATCTGGGCCAACATTTGTATGGCTCCCCTAAGATCCCCATCAGAAACACTGGGATTGGAAGCTGGGGTTGGAGGTGGAATAGTTGCACCCTCAGTAGGAGTAGGGATTGGTGTAGTCAGGGCAGGAGTAGTAGAATCAGGCGGTGTAGTAGCTGGGGGAACATCCTAACCCCTCGGGTGCTCACCCGCATCATCAGGTATAGAATCAACTGCCACTCATGGGGTGGTATTTGCTCCCTGGCCAATTCTTGCTTTCTTCCTAGGTGCCATATACTGAAAATTAGAGTAATTGCACGAGTTAGAGAAGGAACAGTCTTACAATTAGCCGTATCGCACGATCTAGAACATCAAAGAAGGGTATTATTCCTAAATGACCAAGTAGCCTCCTAATTACAGATGTGGTCGACAACACACCGATAAAAAAGACTCTACTAGACATGGCTCCGAGATATCCTAGGTCACTTTAAAACCATAGGCTCTGATACCAAGCTTGTCATGCTCCAACCTCAGGGAGAGCGACCAGCGCTCAACCGAGATACCCCGGTCAAGCAAGCCTGCACAATGCCATCTACTCAATTCACCCATGAATAAAGAGAAGATACATTTCATTAATTATACAGTAAGAGGTCATGTGAATAACACCAATTTATTTCCATTAGTTACGTCATTGACAAGTCTCCAAAATAGTACACTACACGTTCGTAGTTGAAGTGGAACATGTGATACAATTACAACAATTTTAGTTTAACTTTTCCAAAACAAAATACAACCCACACTATGTCTACGGAGCCTCTAACAGAAACAAAAGAGTTCTACGACAGTGTCGGTAACAAGGCCCCGTTTATATCCCAAAATGATATGTACAAGGGACCAGAGATACAGGACCCCGAAATAAAGTGGGGCTCACCAAGCTGAGGAGAGGGTGTGCAACTATCACTGATAAATACCACCTGCTATGGAACCACCTGCATCCATTAAAGATGTAGCTGCCCCGACAAAAGGGACGTTAGTACATATGGAATAATACTAGTATGTAAAACTAAACACCATCTCAATAGAATGAGTAACAGTAAACGGAGAAGGAAACATGAAATCAATAAGAGACTCTAACAGTATCAAGGGGTCAAGTTAGGGGAAATGTAAATTTCAAGTAAGTTTCAATCTTTTTAAGTTGGCAGATCTTCAATACCGATATACCACCGTGCATTTAGCACGGAGTCCGATCTCACCCCGATCGGCTATGCCGTCTCAGCCCGAGAAATCCACTCATAATATCACCATGTGCACGGCATGGCGTCCGATCTCGGCCCGATCGGCTAAGCCGTCTCACCACAATGCTGTGTTGGTCGATGTCACATCACATCTCGCTAGCAATAATCTCATTCCATTTTTGGGAATATAACAAAATTGAACAGAAATTAGGAAGGATTCATTGTTTCAACTCATTGGAGTATTTTATCAAACACTGGGTGGGCATTATATTTCAAGGTCCACTTATGGTGGATTCCTTCATCCCACTACCCAATTGCGCTCAATAATATTCCCACAAACCTTGATAGTACATGCATGCATAATGAACAACTCCCGCACCCAAAAATTGCTTTTCTCATTACCTATTAGTTATATCCCGAAATCGAGGGCTAGGGAGTATAATCTTACCTCTAGGATGAAGTCCTAGTGAGTTTTCCTTGTTAATTCTCCAAGCCTTGAACAAGAATTGATGAACAATTAGTTTAGGAACCCCCACTCACCTTAGAGCACTTCCTCACTCTCAAAATATTAGATTTTTACTAAACAAATGGTCCTTAACATTTATATATCGAAGTAGGGTCGGGTTATAAAACCATAAAACGGACCCTCCGAACACAGCTTTGCGGTTACAGAGTGGACCGCAGAATGGATATGCAGTTCACAAAATGGGACGCAGAATGCGGTCCGCAGACCAGTGCTGCGGTCGCATAATGTCACAACCCGACCATGGGGAGCGCGACCGGTGCTCAACCGAGATACCCCGGTCAAGCAAGCCTGTACAATACCTTTTACCCAACTCACCCATGAATAAAGAGAAGATATATATATCAACAATTAACCATTGAGAGGATTTCATGAGCAATTCCAATTCCAATTCCATCACCAACGATTACTTCATTCATAATTGCCAAAATATATGTACAAAATTATATTTTGAAATGGGACATGTGATACAAATACAACATATTTAGTTGACGCTTCCAACACCAAAATACGACCCACACTATGTCTACGGAGCCTCTAAGTACAACCGAAGAGTAATATGGAAGTGTTGGTGACAAGGCCCCTACTATACCTTAAAACATAAGGTACAACATCAAGTGACATCAGGCCCAGAACAAAGTGGAGCTCACCAAGACCTACTGAATAGAGAGTAACTGCTAACGAGAACCAAAGCTGCCCGTTGATGAACCACCTGCATCCATTGAAGATGCAACGCCCACGGCAAAAGTGATGTTAGTACATATGGAATATTACTAGTATGTAAAGCTAAATGTTCTCTTTCGAAATAGAATGCCAATATAACAAAGGGGAAAAACCATGGAAGAAGCAAGGAACAATCAATGATATCCAAATGCCAAGTTTAAAACATAACAATTTTCAAAATACGGATATTAATATATATTTTTGGTTGGGAGACCATTAGCACCGATATAGATATACCACCATGTATTTAGTACAAAGTCCGATCACGGCCCAATCGGCTAGGCCGTCTTATCCGAAGACATCAACCACCATCACAATCACAATCACAATTTCAATTTTAATTTTCAGCACAATCACCACCATGTGTGCGGCATGGCGTCCGATCACGACCCGACCGGCTAGGCCATCTCACCACATTGCCGTGTGGATCGACATCACCCTTTTCTAGCAATCAACTCATCCCAATGAAGGGGAATATTCTCATCACATAAATCTCATCCCAAATAAGGGGAATAATCACAACGCACACCTACACCGTCACGTGTAGTGTCAGGGTTAGGTTATTTCAACCTACCCTTCCTCGTTGACTAACGATACTCCCAAAAATATTTTGTTTTGCACACAAGGAAAAAAAGGTACAAATATATTTTATATTCACCTCATTATCTTTCACACTATAAATAGCTTCATTAGTACTTTCAACCATTCAGAACATCATTATTTTCTTGGCTCTCTTGGCCATACTTATGATTCTTCATTCATGGCATGTTGGCCGTATTTCATATTCCACATTTTTCATTCTTTGGCTTTCCATGATCATCATCACAAACATCAACATATAGAATATTTCGAAAATCATAATTTTAAGTTTATCAGTAGTAGGGGCTTTAAACACATTAGATCCCTTTCCAAAGTATGGTGCACAATGACTTGTAATCACAACACCAGTTAAAAATCATAAACGAGTAATACACCATATGTTTCAAATATTCCTTCACAAAAGGCAACACACAATTTCAACTCTTGAGTACGTAAGAACTCAAATCACATTGAAAATATTTATAAAGGAGGGCATGGTGATTTATGATTTACATATAAATTCAAATCAAATGTACTAGTTACAACAATCATGGCCACGTTTTATATTTCACTCTTACTTCTTTCACTTCCAAACATAGTCATAGTTTATCAACAATAAGGGCATTGGGAAATAGAAATTCGATGAGTATATGAGCTATATGAGTTTTAAGCACACTGGGTTTCCTTTCCAAGTCAAGCATAATGAACTTTCATTTGAAACATGAATTAAAGTTATAACATTTTAATACCTAAACCTTTCTTGAACACATTCCCGAAGGAGATCATGACGAGATAAGAGCAATTGGAACATGTTTTGAGTATATACATCTTTCAACACAATGCTTACTTGGGATATTCAGATTTATTAGGAACAACTCGGAACATGGGAATTAGGAAGTTGGGCCAACCATACTTGAAACTTACGGGAACATCATGGAATTCTATTCCAAGAGAGAAGTTTAGCCAACATACTTGAAATTTGCCCCTTAATAATACTACGATGTTCCACCACACTAAACAAATTCAATCTACAACAATGCAACATAATTGTACCAATATTAGTAAGATTTCTATACTTTAAGTCATTTAGACTTTTTATCAAACATCTAATATGCAAATCTTCTATAACCTCCTCCAATGGAATTTCTTCACCTAACAACCACCTTCCACACTAATGATTCACCTCACAATAGTCTCTAGTCCATCCACAACTTCCATTAGCACATGCATGCCCAACAATTCACTCTCAACCCATAAATCTTATCAATTAATTCATTTTACAATCTCTACAATACCAACAAAACCTAGGTTAGGCACTTATGGCTTCCAATCACCATCCCATAAGTCATAACACATATTTCATACATAATTAATCACAATAGATTAGTTAGAGATGGTAGACATACCTCTTGTAGTGAGACTCTTGAAAATCCCAACTTGTAGTGTTCTTGACCAATTTGAGGATTTCAATGGAAATCTATGGATCTCCAAGATTAATCCTAGTTAATATATGTGTTTAGAAGTAGTAATCAACTCAAAATACTCCAAAAATATTACCTTGATTCATGAGAGGGAAGTATAGGACAGATTCCCCTTGATAGAGCAAGCCCAAGCTCAAAGAAATGACTTAGCCACTCTCTCTCCCCCAACCTTGGGGGTATTTATAGGGCTCTTACGTGTGCGGCCGCGCACCTGGGCAAGTGACCTCATATTTGGCCGCGCACATAAGGCAAAAACCCCCCTTATATGCGCAGTCGCGCATATGGCATAGGTCTGGTAAAATGGCCATAACTTTCTGTATACATATCCAAATGACAAACGGTTTCATGCGTTGGAAACTAGACTCAAAGGGATTTAATTTTATAGGTATATCACAACCTAAGTTTTTATGTTTTGGGAGTAGCATTTGTTTGAAGTCGGGTCCGATGCTAATTGAGACATCCTTTCCACTTAATGTATCTAACTTGTTCCACACAAATTCTTGCCATTCACAAAACTCCTTAGTACGTTCCAACACACCTTAAATATATATTTTCATTTCAAAATTATGTGGCTCTATCCCATAGGTCTCCTTTAATACTCGAATACGTTATTCCCAAATACCGTTGGCGCACTTTAAAATCTTAAATCATTAGGAAATTTTAACGGGGCCTTACATTCTCCCCCACTTAGGATAATTCATCCTTTAATGAGGGTTAGAGTCCACCATAGACACCCAATGTGACTTAAATCATTATCCACACACCAAAAGCTCCAAAATTTGGCTAACTCCCCAAATTTCCAGAAATTTTGGCAGAGTTTTCCCTGTAATTGGGCCTATCCACCTGCCAGATAATCAGCAAAACTACCCTAACAACACATCCACAACTCGACAAAGCATCACAATATATATCAGCAGCACTAATCTCAACATTACAGAAATTATATTATCAAAAGTGATATTTGGACATGAGCTACACATATTTAAATCATAACACATAGAAAGTATCTTTCGAACCGCAACTATTTGTCTATACAGACAAGTGGGAATATTTTCTTTCCACTACACCCTCGATTTTGACCTCCTCGAGTCAGAAACTTCGCCATAGCACTTTAATGGAGGCAATCTCAACTTCCGAACTTATCTAACAAGGATGAAAATTATGTGCCTCGCATAAGCCAATTATCCATCAACTTTACCTTCATTAACCATTCACATAATATCTCCATGGAGAAAATCTGGAGAATAACCCATTCACTTTCTTCAACTCTAAATCTCTGTATCGAACATCCTAATTAAACTTGTGGCGACCTTCAACCCCATCATCCTCCTCCTCCTTATTCCACGATGTGTTTGAATGAATATGATCATAGAGTTTCCTATCCAATATGTTTGATCAGGGAATGATGCTTCTTCTTTGACATGTTTGAAACTACAATTCTCTAGAGATCTACTACAAATAGTAACAACTAGGTTCGAGTTTGAGCTGGAATTGTTCAAGAATCTGCCAATGTGCTGAGCAGGGGCATTTCAGGAGGTTATATCCTAAGAGATATGAAGGTTATTACCAAAAGCGCTGACATGATTAATCATTGTGATGGCATCATTGATTCAACAAATGAGGTATATGGTTAACTAGTACACATTGATAATGTGGGAAATATGTACATGATCCTTAGATATAAAAGAAGTGAGTCATTTTAGACATGATATATGAGAGGCATGATCGGGAGGATAAAGACGTTAGCATAAGTTATTCCTGGAAGGTGATGAGTTATGAAAGAATTAGTAGCAATTAATTTATTCCATATGTGTCGTATTCGGTAATAGTAAGCCTTAAGGAGAAATAGCCAAGTACATGACACCAGTTGCCTCCTTGAGTGTAGGAAAAATCAGTTTAGTTTGAAATGAGAAGATTCTTGCACCATGAATGTGATAGAGGTTTCAAAAATACATCAAGTTGCATTACGCTCTTAACAGTAATTGACAAAAGGAATCTATGCCCCAAGCCCATGAGGTTGAAAAGTGATTGAGCGCTTGTGAGGTTATTACTCTAGAAACTTAATCCTTCCCGATAGTTGGTCCTATATGAGAGGACTAGAGACACGATAGGTTTGTCCTTCAAATTAGTATGTTCATGATATGTTCCAAAATCTGAAATATCCACCTGAAGAGGGGAGGGAAAGGTCGCGGTAAGACTACTTAACTTCAACCATACACGAGTGAAACCATGTATCTAGGACATCCTAATATTGAGATGAAATCCTGCATTGGTTAGAGAGGTTTTAATGGTTAAAAGGATGTTCCGGGGAGAAAGGCAAATTATAAACCCATATCCACCCAAGGACGTGGAAATTTTAAGAACAGTAAACTCTCCGCACATGACAATGACTTAGTAAATGATTATAGAAGTCGAGTTTTAAGATAACAGAAACCAGGGATGCACTATAGAATAATCATGGAAGGTTTGCGAATGTTCATAATAAGTTCGCCATGGATTTTATGACTTGAAAGGTACCCATATACTACCAAAGGAGGGAAAAAACATGAGAAACAGACATGATGCTATGATAACCCCAAAAGTGCATTTGGTCTTGACGGAGAGCCTATTGAGGATTCTTTTTTTGAAAGGAGGTGCTACAATGACATGTGGAAGGAAGCTGTCTCGCATGGTTATCCAACAAGTATCAGGAAACTAGCATAATAAATTACTAACTAAGGAACACAGCCAGAACATGTGGTAGACGTGTAAAGAGAAAATAAACACTTGTTGTGAGCCATATATGTTTCTGCTATAATAACTCTCAAACTGCAATACCAGGCCACGTCATGGGCGACTACAATTCTAGGAACAAGGTGAGTTAGTTTGTCACGCCCCGAACCTAGGAGCGAGACAAGCACCCGGTGCCTCACCTAACCTGGCGTACCAAATTGCGACGAAGGGACTCTGAACACATAATGTCATACTTAGGCCATGGGGCCACCTTGTAAGACAATTTGCGAAGCAAAATATAAAACTGAATGGAAACTAGCGCTAACTAAACATCAATATAAAGCTAGGCTGAAAAGGCCGTCATAGCTACTACAGCTGACAAGCCACCAAATTATACATACCAGGCCTACAAACCCAACATACTGCACTAACCAACAGTATATGTCTACAAGCCTCTACTGATAGATGTACTATGATCGGAACAGGGCCCCGACCTACCCATAACATATATACAGATATACATAAGATGTACACAACACTCTAGACCTAGAAACTCCGAAAGGCATGGAGCTTACCGATCAGGCTGAACTCGGGAAACACCTACTGAGGAGATCTACTCGTCTGTCTATCTGAACCTGCATGCATGAAATGCAACATCCCCGAAAAAGGGACGTCAGTACGAAATAATGTACCGAGTATGTAAGGCAATAACATAACTGAAAATCGAAACTGAACTGATAATATAATAACTGGAAGTAACTGGGAGTCAAAGATGATCTGGAGATATACTTACCTGCTGATACTGACTCAACTCCTTTAATATAGTAAGTAAAATAATTGTACGGCCTTATAAGGCTCGGTATATATAACTGCTCTGCCATAGTAGGCTCGCTCATAGGTGCTCGGCCATACTAGGCTATGTATCTCGACCATGCTGGGCTCGCTCATAGGCGCTCGGCCACAGTAGGCTCGGTATATAACTTTCCATCTGATCAGAGGTTGCCCAATAGGGGCCTGCCCATCGATTATAGCTCGATGGTAATGAAAATACTGTAATACTGTATATATAGGCTTGCTGCTCTCTTGACTGGAAGAAGACAATACTAAAATTGAATATAGAGTCTCGATAAGGAATAATATTGTAACTTATGAGACTAGAATAGTGTGAATAAATTCATGAATATGAACTTCTCTTTTGTCTCATTACTAACACATGTAGCTACGAGATCATGCCAAAATGAAGGAAGGCTTAGCCTTAACATACCTTATCACAATCTTTTCAATCACCAAGTTGAACTCACCTCTTTGCACCTTAATCTACAAGAACGATAATAATACTATCGTTAAGTTACGAAAGGTACAACTATCGCACAACGAATGACAAACTTATTTTGTATTAAAACGGGCAGCATCTCCCCTATAATCCTTACTTCCTCCAAATTCAAGATAACACCAACAATATAAGAACAGAACAATAACAACATATATACATCATTTTCCAGCCCTATATACACCATCAAATACTACCAAACAGCCCAACACACCCCAATCTCTTCGTACACAAAACGACCACCGTAGTAGTGTCAAACGACCCGAAAATGTTATGACGAATGACCAGCCAACCACCCTACATTTATATGGTGTTTATAAACCCTCTTCCTCCTCCAAAACTCCACAAAATAGTAGTAAAACACGCAGCCCAACAGCAACACAAAGCAGTCCACAAAACAGTCCGCTACAAGTGAATAACTCGAACTCACGGCTTCCGATCACCGTCCCGTGAGTTCTTACAAGTATAGAACGACTTACCATGAATTTACAGAAGAAAAATTAGATGAAAGAGAGCAGTAAACTCACCTTATTTGTTGGATAACTCAGCTCTTATCTTGGTTCTTCAAACTCTACGTTTTACCTCCAATTAGAACTTGAAAGGGAGAGAAAATCAATTAGGGTTTGTGGGAAATTTTTGGGAGAATTCTTTGCAGAGCTTATGTCTGGTTATTATGCTATATTTTAAGTCTAATATATGAAGAAAATAGGCCCTTAAAAGGCCTCTTTGGACGACCCGAAATGGCCCATTTTTGGGCTTTCATTTAAGCAAGTAGGTGACACACCTACTTGTCACCTAGCAGCTTGCGCAGTATCGCACAAATGCCCATATCTTTCTACTCCGATGTCGTATTGACAAACGGTTTAATGCGTTGGAAAATAGACTCATAGATATTTAATTTGATGGGTGGAACACCCCATAACTCTAAGTATATTGGGAGAAACTCGCAGTTATATTTGACCCAAAATTTCAGTAAAACTTATGAGTGTAACTTGTGATAACTTTCATCGACTTTTGTTCCACAACTCGCTTGACATTAAAACATAACACACGGATGTCATACGACTAATATAAATCATAACATAATCTCCTTATCATGTTAATCACCCTAGTCTCACCCCAAAGGTACATGTTATAACATTCCCAACTTGTCGACTTTCGACGAAACATTGTTTTATTTAATTGCTTTAGCTTCTGAACTGTCCAACCCTCTTTGTACTTGTTGTTCATGATCTTCAATATTTGTAACCTCAGAGGTAACATGATTAACTTACTTTATATACTTTTAAATATTATCTCATTTTTGGTCCTACATTAGTTTGCTTACGACGCATTTTTACGTATGAAAATATAGGGTGTAACATAGTTACTGCGGAATGATCTAAGTGGACATGAAAGTTATACTGAGTTGGGCAAATAGAAGATCTTCCTACGATGAATTTGCGAGGATCTCAAATTTCGGAAAAACCTTATGTGGACAATCGACTATTCGATTGACATGCACACATATGATAGGTGCTGAGATGTGTTCTTATGTTACCAGACAGTGAAAAGGATTCATGATAATGTTCACAAAGGGAATAAAGTGACTGTTCCAACCATATGAGACACATATGCAGGAGAGAGGGAGAGTGGCTCAGGAAAGATCCCACCACTAGGCTGCTTTACATTAGATTCGATGCCATGTAGGTAAATATTACGATGGTGCATGCACAAGTAAGCATATGTTATTCTTTTGAATCAAAAGGTTCTGTAAGAAATTCATCAGGTATAGTCCCTTTTTGAGTATTTGGGGAAGTAAGTGGGAAGTATTAACCTAGGGTTATAACTCATTTCAAGGAAATCATTATAGAACTCAATTCCTCAAGAGTTTGTAAATAAGAGAATTGTGATAAAGGCTTCACGAATAATGCGTCTCGCTCAAAAAGTAGGTACATGCAATGTTTTGTGATCCAGTGACTTGTTAAGACCATATTTATGTAGGCCTTCAATGCAGATGTACATATACAACAAGGAAAATTATGCGGTGTTCATAATGATGTATTAAGGAGTGAGTTATTTGGTAACTTTAGGTTGACCGGACAGTTCCTTAACTAATGCCCCTCAACTCCGCACCCATAACATACATTGGTACAATAGTGACATAGCCCCGAATGACATCTGCTACACTTCTCACAACATGGATGAGGCCCGCTAAACTGACTCGCCTCACTGACCTTATTTTTACTCTTTTTTGCATACATCATAAGCATCCCCCCCCCCCTATCCTTCCTCGAGGCCCCCATGGCGGGAGTAACAATCTCTATACTAGTTTGCTGTGTGGGCCTTTGGAATTGTCCAAATCTACCACCCCTAACACACTGCTGAGCATATTCACAACACGATGCCAAATGTTCTTTCCTGCATATCGGGAAAGCCGGGCTAGGTGTACCCAACATAGAGCATTTGTTCTTCTTGTGCCCCCTTTTTCCACTACCGAAACATATTTCAAGAGTCATCCAACATGTCCCCAAGTGGTGCTTCTTACAAATCAAGCAATCAGGCTTATTGGTACCAATAACCCTCTTCCGTTTCTTTGGTGTTCTCACCACATGATCCGGTGGCGCGGTGACATTGATAGGAACAAGGGCACTTCCCCTAGCATAAAGTTTTCCAATACCCCCAAGACTCGACACATTCTCCCAACAAACTCATGTGCAATCTCCCCCGGATTCAATGGTGGGGTCATTCTGTCACGCCCCGACCTCGGGGGAGCACGACCGGCGCTCAACAGAGTTATCTCGATCGAGCAAGCCTGCATAGTGCCATCTACCCAGCTCACCCATGAATAATGAGAATAATACATTTCATTAATTAGACAGTAAGAGGTCATATGAATAACACTAGTTCATTTCCATTAGTTAAGTCATTAAAAAGTCTCCAAAACAGTACATTGTACAATCATAGTTAAAGTGGAACAGATGATACGATTACAACATTTTTAGTTTAACCTTCCCAAAAATAGATACAACCCACACTATGTCTATAGAGCCTCTAACAGAAACAAAAGAGTGCTACATCAGTGCCAGCAACAAGGCCCCAGCTATACCTCAAAATTCTATGTATGAAGGACAAGAGATACAGGACCCCAAAATGAAGTGGGGCTCACCAAGTCAGCGGAGGAGAGGGTCTACTGCTATCACTGATCAATACCACCTACTATGGAATCACCTGCATCTATTAAAGATGCAGCTCCCCCGGCAAAAGGGACGTTAGTACATATGGAGTAGTATTAGTATGTAACACTAAACACCCACTAAATAGAATGAATAATAGTAACCGGAGAAGAAAACATGAAATCAATAAGAGACTCAAACAGTATGAAGGGGTCAAGTTAGGGAAAGGTAAATTTCAAGTAAGTTTCAGTATTTTAAGTTGGGAGATCTTTAGCACCGATACACCACCGATCTCAGCCCGACCGGGTAAGCCGTCTCACCCCGAGACATGTACTCACAATACTACCATGTGCACGGCATGGCATCTGATCTCAGCCCGATCGGCTAAGCCGCCTCACCACAATGTCGTGTGGGTCGACATCACATCACATCTCGCTAGCAATAATCTCAATCCATTCAAGGGGAAACATCTCAACACATCATTCTCATCCCATATAAGGGGAAACAACCTCATCATATTAACACGGGGATTTACCCCTCAATCACTCCTACACTGGCACGTGTAGTTTCGGGGTTAGGTTATTTTGACCTACCCTGCCTCGGTGAGTAAACAATACTCCCAGAGCATTTATTTTTAAAAGGATTCACAACTCATTTCAACATCTTGTTCTCGCCTCTTTGTTTCATTGGCACTAATGGCCCCAAATATAAAGTCATTGTTGGCATGTTGGCCCTATTTCATATTCTATATTTACTGTTTCATCTTCAAACATCATCACAGATCGTCAACAACCAACATTTCTATTCAAGACTTTAAATACACATTTGAGAAACTAACCAAATTAAGGGTCTTAGGCACATGTGATATGTTGCACAATTCGACATGCTACTTTTCATTAGAATCACGTTTTCAAATCATAAAAAATAGTAACTCAACATAACAAGAACATTTGGAATACAAATTGAACGCATATATCTTTTGACACAAGGCTTATTCGAAATAATCAATTTATAATGAGCAACGCGGGACTTACAAGGATATTGTGCGGTTCAATTCTAAGAGAAGAGTTTAGCCAATATACCTCGCTTTGAGCTTTCCATTGTTCACTACACCGTTCTGGAAATTCTAGCAACTTTGATCTATTTAGAGATATAGAAAAATTGAACACAAATTAAGGAGGAGTTCATGTTTGCAGCTCATTTGAGCATTTTATCAAATACTAAGTGGGCATTATTATTTCTAGCTTTTCCTATTGAAGATTTCCTTCACCCCATAACCCAGGGTCTACCCATTTGACTTCAACTACCTTCCCACAACTCATGAATATACATGCATGCATAAACAACAACCCTCATCCTCAAAACCTTCCTCCCCATTACCTATTCCCAAACAAAATTTCGAAATTGAAGGTTAGGGCTAGAATCATACCTCTTGGTTGAAGACCTTGTGAGCTTTCTTGTTGAATTTCAAGGCTTGTGAAAGATTTTGGATGAACAATTAGCTTAGGGATTTCACCTCTCACTCTAGGGAACTCCCTTTCTCTAAAAATACCAGATATTCCCTTCAAATATGGTCCTTTACATCTAATTATCGAGATAGGGTCAGGTTAAAAAGTTAGAAAAAATAAAGCCCCAATGCAGATCTGTGATCGCATATGCGACCGCATAACGCTTCTGCGGTCCACGTAATGGACCGCATAATGGCCCTCTGGAACTGGGCACTCCTGCCTCACTCTGCGGTCCGCAGACCTATTCTGCGGTCGCATAATGCGCCACAGAACTTCCCTCCAAAAACTTTTGTGTTGGATCTGCGATGGGTTGTGAGGCCCGCGAAATGATTATGCGGCTGCATAATGGACAGCATAATAGTCCAAAAATTTGCCCAAGTTTTTGCTTCAGTCTACGACAGATCTGCGGTACGCAGATCAGTTCTGCAATAATAGAATGGACCTCAGAAACGCCCTGTACTTCCAAATATTTTCTTCAACTCCTGAACGCACTGTTCAACCCAAGACCGAAGAATCTCTACAATTATCAACGCATAAGTCTACCTCGGTATCACGAAACCCAAGGTTTTAGGTAAAAACAAAATTCGGGGGCTTACATCCTCCCCCGCTTAGGATCAATGGTCCTTGAATAAGGGTCAAAATTCACCATTAGCACCCAATGTGACCCATCTGCTATAACACACACCAGCAACTCCAAATTTTTGACGAACTCCCTAAATTTCCAAAATGTTTTCTAGAGTCTCCCCTATAATTGGGGCCTATCCACCTGCCAGAGAATCCCAAAACCAGTCCTAACAACATAAACATAACAAAACGATGTAAAACAACAGGGAAACAACACCGACCATAATGCCATTAAACAATACATTACCAAGGAGGAGAAACCTCAACATAAACCGTACAGGGAAAACATAGTTTATAGAAAGTTAACTTTCAACATCATGGACACAATTACATAGATATTCAAATGAATTAGGATACTTATTCTTCATCTCTTCCTCGGCCTCCCAGGTGGCCTCTTCAACTTGTTGGTTTCACCATAACACTTTCACGGAGGCTACCTCTTTATTCCTCAATTTTCAAACTTGCCTATCAAGAATTGCAACTAGAATTTCTTCATAAGTCAATTCTTCATTAACCTCAATTTTATCAACCGGAACAATGAGCGACGGATCTCCAACCACCTTGTTCAACATGGATACGTGGAACACCGGGTGCACTAAAGACATCTCTGGAGGTAGTTCAAGCTTGTACGCCACCCGACCAATCCTCTGAATGATTATGTATGGTCTGACATACCTCGGACTCAACTTCCCTTTCTTACCAAACCGCATTATTCCCTTCATGGGGGAACCTACAAGAATACCCAATCATCCTTTTTGAACTCTAGATCCATGCGACATACATCCGAGTAGGACATTTGATGACTTTGAGCAGTTCCTAACTGATCCTTAATGATCTTAACCTTCTACATAGCCTGATGCACGAGGTCTAGTCCTATCAATTCCGCTTCCCCAATCTCAAACCACCCAATGGAGGATTTACATCTCCTACCATATAGAGCCTCGAACAGTGCCAATCGAATGCTAGCATGATAACTATTATTGTAGGCAAATTCTATGAGCGAAAAATGATCATCCCAGCTACTCTTGAAGTCAAGAACACAAGCGCACAACATATCCTCGAGCATCTGAATAGTCCGCTCTACTTGCCCGTCGGTCTGTGGGTGAAAGGTTGTACTAAGATTCACCTGAGTACCCAAACCTTACTGAAATTTCTTCCAAAAGTTAGCTGTGAACTGTGCCCCTCGATATGAGATAATAGAAACTAGAGTTCCATGCAACCTGACTATTTCCTTGATATACAATTGAGCATATTGTTCTGCTATGTCGGTAGCCTTAACAGGTAAGAAGTATGCTGATTTGGTGAGTTGATTCACAATCACCCAAATCGAGTCGAACTTCCAAGGAGTGCGAGGTAGTCCTACCAAAAAGTCCATATTTATCATCTCCCACTTCCACATTGGAATTTCTATGTTTTGTGCCAACCTACCAAGCCTTTGATGTTCGGCCTTCTCTTACTGATAATTTGGACATCTTGCAACAAAGTCTGCTACATTGCTCTTCATATCATTCTACCAGTAGACTCCCTTAAGATCATGGTACATCTTTGTAGAGCCTGGGTGCACGGAATACCTAGAAGTTTGAGCCTCGGTCATGATTCTTTCCCGGAGACCATCCACGTTTGGAACACATAGTCGCCCTTGTTACCTTAGTGTACCATCATCCATGCCAAGAGAAAAGGCCATGGTCTTATGTTTATGAATCCCCTCCTTCAATTGTACCAACAATGGGTCATTGTACTGCTTTTCCTTGATTTCCACAACAAGCGATGATTCAACCCTATTTTGTACAAACACTCCTCCTTCACTAGAATCCGCAAGAAGAACTCCCAAACTAGCCAACCAACGAACCTCCTTGGCGAAAGGCCTTTGATATGCCTCCAAGTGAGCCAAACTACCCATAGATTTCCGGCTAAGAGCATCCGCTACAACAGTAGCCTTCAACGCATAAGTCAACCTCGGCATCACGAAACCCCGGGTTTTAGGTAAAAATAATTTCGGGGCCAATTCACCCATGAATAAAGAGAAGATGCATTTCAGTAATTATACAGTAAGAGTTCATATGAATAACACCAGTTCATTTTCATTAGTTACGTCATTAACAAGTCAACAAAATAGTACACTATACGTTCGTAGTTAAAGTGGAACATGTGATACAATTACAATAATTTTAGTTTAACTTTACCAAAACAAGATACAACCCACACTATGTCTACGGAGCCTCTAACAGATACAAAATAGAACTATGATAGTGCCGGCAACAAGGCCCGGCTATGCCTCAAAATTCTATGTACAAGGGACAAAAGATACATGACCCCGAAATAAAGTGGGGCTCACCAAGTAAGCTGAGGAGAGGGCGTGCTGCTTGGGAGATATTTAGTACCGATATACCACCGTGCATTTAGCACGAAGTCCATTCTCAGCCCAATCGGCTAAGACATCTCACCCCGAGACATCTACTCACAATACCACCATGTGCGCGGCATGGCATCCGATCTCGACCCGATCGGCTAAGCCGTCTCACCACAATGCCGTGTGGGTTGACATCACATCACATCTCGCTAGCAATAATCTCATCCCATTTAAGGGTAAACATCTCAACGCATCAATATCATCCCATATATGGGGAAACAACCTCATCACATTAACATGGGGATTTACCCCTCAATCACTCCTACACCGGCACATGTATGTCATACCCCGAACCTGGGGGCGAGACTGACACCCGGTGCCTCACTTAACATAGCATAATAACTTGCGACTGAGGGACTATGAACATACAATGTCATACTTTGGCCATGGGGCCACATTGCAAGACAATTTGCGAAGCAAAATATAAAACAGAACAGAAACTAGCTTTGACTAAACATCAATATAAAGAGGGAGCGACAAGGCCGTCATAACTACTACAGTTGACAAACCAATAAAATATACATACAAAGCCTACAAGCCCAACATACTGCACTAACTGACATGATATGTCTACAAGCCTCTACTGATGGATGTACTGTGATCGGAACAGGGCCCCAACCAGCCCATAACATATATACACAATATGTACACAAAACCCTTAACCCGGTAACTCCGAAGGACGTGGAGCTTACCGATCAGGTTGAAATCGGGCAACACCTACTAAGGAGGTCTACCTGTCTGTCTATCTGAACCTGCATGCATGAAATACAGCGTTCCCTGAAATGGGACGTCAGTACGAAATAATGTACCGAGTATGTAAGGCAATAAAATAACTGAAAGCTAAAACTGAACTGATAATATAATAACTGAAAGTAACTGGGAGTCAAAGATGATCTAAAGATATACTTACCTACTGATACTGACTCAACTCTTTCAATATGGTAAGTAAAGTAAATGTCCGGCCCTATAAGGCTCGGTGCGTGTAACTGCTCGGCCATAATAGGCTCGCTCATAGGTGCTTGGCCATACTAGTCTCTATATCTCGGCCATCCCGGGCTCACTCATAGGCGCTCGGCCACAGTAGGCTTGGTATATAACTTACCATCTTATAAGAGGTTGCCCAATAGGGGCCTGCCCACCGATTATAGCTCGATGATGGTGAAAATACTGTAATACTATATATATATATATATATATATATATATATATATATATATATATATATATATATATATATATAAACCCTCTGCTCTCTTGACTGGAAGAAGACAATACTAAATTGAATATAAAGTCCCGATAAGGGAGAATACTATAACTTATGGGACTAGGATAATGTATATAAATTCGGGAGTATGAACTTCTCTTTATGCCTCGTCATCAAACACTTGTAGTTACGAGATCATGCCAAAATGAAGGAAGGGCTTAGCCTTAACATACCTTATCTCAATCTTTCCAATCACTAATTTGAACTCGACTCTTTGCACCTTAATCTACAACAACGATAATAATACTATCATTAAGTTACGAAAGGTACAACTATCGCACAACGAACGACAAGCTTATTTTGTATTAAAACGGGCAGCATCTCCCCTATAATCCTTACTTCCTCCAAATTAAAGATAACACCAACAACACAATAATAACAACATATATACATTATTTTCCAACCTTATATACACCACAAAATACTATAAAATAGCCCAACATACCCCAATCGCTTCACAGACAAAATGAACACCGTAGTAGTGTCAAACAACCCGAAAATATTACGAAGAATGACCAGCCCACCACCCTGCATTTATGTGGTGTTTCTCCACACCCTTACTCCTCCAAAACTCCACAAAATAGTAGTAAAACACGCAGCCCAACATCAACACAAAATAGTCCACAAAACAGTCTGCTACAAGTGAATAACCCAAACTCACGGCTTCCAATCACCGTCCCGTGAGTTCTTATAAATATATAAAGACTTACCATGCATTTACAACAAACAAAAATTGATGAAAGATATCAGTAAACTTACCTTATTTGTTGGATAACTCAGCTCCTATCTTGGCTCTTCAAACTCTAGGTTTTACCTCCAATTAGAACTTGAAAGGGAGAGAAACTCAATTAGGGTTTGTGGGCAATTATTTTGGGAGGATTTTTGCAAAGATTTTGTCTGGTTATTATGACCTATTATCAGTCTAATATATGAAGAAAATTTTCCTTTAAAATGCCTCTTTGGACGACCCGACCTGGCCCATTTTCGGACTTTCATTTAAGCAAGTAGGTGACGCACCTACTTGTCACCTAGCAGCTTGCACAGTCTCATAAAAACACATATTTCTCTCTACTCCGATGTCGTATTGACAAATGGTTCAATGCATTTGAAACTAGACTCATAGATCTTCAATTTGATGAGTGGAACACCCTATAACTCTAAGTATATTGGGAGAAAATCGCAGTTACATTTGACCTAATGTTTTAGTAAAACTTATGAACGTAACTTGTTGTGACTTTCATCGACTTTTGTTCCACAACTCGCTTGACTTCAAAATATAACACACGACTATCATACGAGTAACATAACTCATAAAATAATCTCCTTATCATGTTAAGAAACCTAGTCTCACCCCATAAGTACATGTTATAACATTCCCAACTTGTCGACTTTTGACGAAACATTATTTTCTTCAATTCCTTTAGCTTCTGAACCTTCCAACCCTCTTTGTACTTGTTGTTCATAATCTTCAACATTTGTAACCTCCGAGGTAATATGATAACTTACTTTATATACTTCCAAAGATGATCTCATTTTTGGTCTTACATTAGTTTGCTTACGACGCACTTTAACGTATGAAAATATAGGGTGTAACATCATTCCCCCCATGGGAACATTCGTCCTCGAATGTTTATTCTTAGAGACTTTGGAAAATTTTTGCCAGAGTCTCCTCCATACACTAGACTAAAACCAACCTGCACGCAACCAAAAAACATACTATGCATGCCACACATGGCCAATGTCTATAAATAGAAACACTTTGCCTCACACAGCCGTAAATCATAAATACTGAAAGTCAAAAAAAATAAAAGCTTACCTGATGACCTACTAGCCTGAATAGAGCGGTGTCGTAGCATCCCATCTCGAGTCATATCTTTAGTTTGAAATAGGTGGGGATATTTAGACTTCATTTCTTTTTCTGTTTTCCACGTCATCTCTTCCACGTTCTTGCTTCTCCATAAAATGTTCACAGAGGCTACCTCCTTATTTCGTAGCTTGCGGACTTGTCGGTCTAGGATGGCAACTGGAACTTCCTCGTATGACAAGTCATCCGTAATCTATACATCATCAGTGGGCACCACTCGGGTAGGATCGCCAATGCACTTTCGTAGCATAGATACGTGAAAAATCGGATGGACAGACTCCAATTCCGAGGGCAATTCTAACTCATAAGCTACTTGGCCCACTCTCCGAATAATCCTATAAGGCCCAATATACCGTGGGCTAAGCTTGCCTTTCTTTCCAAACCTCATCACGCCCTTCATAGGTGATACCTTTAAGAATACCCAGTCATTAATCCTGAACTCTAAGTCTCGTCGCCGCATGTCAGAATATGACTTCTGATGACTCTGAGCTGTCAACAGTCGCTCCCGGATAAGCTTTACTTTCTCTATGGCCTGTTGAACCAGGTCTGGCCCATGTAACCCAGATTCTCCAACATCAAACCACCCTATAGGAGATCTGCACTTACGCCCATACAAAGCCTCGTATGGAGCCATCTGGATACTGGAGTGGTAACTGTTATTATATGCAAACTCGATAAGAGGTAGATGTTCATCCCAACTTCTTTTAAAATCCAACACACATACTCGTAACATATCCTCGAGCGTCTGAATTGTGCGCTCGGCTTGTCCATCAGTTTGTGGATGAAAAGCTGTGCTGAGATTCACCTGAGTCCCTAGACCTCTCTGAAATGACCTCCAAAAATGTGCTGTAAACTGAGCCCCACGGTCAGATATAATAGAAACTGGTACTCCGTGTAGCCGCACTATCTCCTTAATATATAACTTGGCATAATCTTCTGCTGTATATGTAGATCTGACCGGTAGGAAGTGGGCTAATTTCGTGAGCCTATCGACTATCACCCATATAGAATCAAACTTACGATGAGAACGATGCAAACCTGTGATGAAATCCATGTTTATCACCTCCCATTTCCACGTCTGGATCTCTATAGTCTGCATTAGCCCTTCGGGCTTCTGATGCTCTACCTTCACCTGCTGGTAACTAGGACACTGGGCGACAAACTCAGCAATGTTCTTCTTTATATTGTTCCACCAGTACACATCCTTAATGTCATGATACATCTTCGTCGACCCAGGATGAATGGTGTACCACGAATAATGTGCCTCTGACATAATCCTGTCTCGTAGCCCTGCTACATCTGGAACACACAAACGACCCCTATTTCTGAGAACCCCATCTCCCTTGAGCTCTAACAACGGCTTCTTCTGCTGTGAAACTCGCTCTCTCAACTCGACCAACTCTGGGTCCTCGTACTTCCTTTCCTTGCCTTTAGCTATGAGAGATGAATTTGTAGTGTTTTGGAGTACAACTACACCATCATGACAATCTACTAACCGAACCCCCAAACAAGCTAATTGATGAATCTCTCTAGCTAATTGTCTTTTCTCAGCCTCTACATGTGCTAAGCAACCCATAGATCGGCGACTTAAGGAATCTGCTACAATATTAGCTTTCCCTGGATGGTAGAGAATGTTAACATCATAATCTTTCAATAACTCTAGCCATCAACTTTGTAGCAAATTCAACTCTTTTTTCTTGAAGATATATTGCAGGATTTTATGATCTGTAAATACATCAACATGAACACCATATAAATAATGCTGTCATAGCCTTATCTTAAGTGCATGTAGAACCGCAGCTAACTCGAGGTCATGGGTCGGATAATTCCTCTCGTGCTTCCTCAACTACCTTGAAGCATATGCAATCACCTTCTCATGTTGCATGAGGACACATCCTAACCCGACATCAGAGGCATCACAATACACGACATAACCCTATGGACCCTCTAGAAGTGTTTGAACTGGCGCTGAGGTCAACCTGTTCTTATGCTCTTGGAAACTCCTCTCGCAAGCCTCTGTCCATGGTGCCGAAAGGGAAGAAAAACCCTCTACAAACCTCCGGTCATATCCTGCTAAGCCTAGAAATCTAAGAACCTTTGTCGGAGTGGTAGGTCTAGGCTAGGATTTCACGGCCTCAATCTTCTAAGTGTCTACCTTTATACCTTCGTCGGATACAATATGCCCCAAGAATGCTACAGACTTCAACCAGAACTCATATTTAGAAAACTAAGCATACAACATACGATCATGGAGGGTTTGGAGTACCTCTCATAGGTGGTCTGCATGCTCATCCTCTGAATGTGAATAAACCAGAATATCATCAATAAATACTATCACGAACAGATCTAAAAATGGTCGGAATAGGCTATTCATCAAGTCCATAAATACGGCGGGTGCATTCGTCAACCCAAAGGACATGACAAGGAACTCGAAGTGCCCATATCGAGTCCTAAAGGCTGTCTTCGGAATATCTTTCTCCCGAACTCTGACCTGGTGGTATCCTGACCTCAAATCTATCTTTGAAAAGAACCTAGCCCCCTGCAACTGATCAAACAAGCCATTGATACTTGGAAGTGGATACTTATTCTTAATAGTTACCTTGTTCAGCTGCCTATAATCAATACACATCCTCAGCGAGCCGTCTTTCTTCCGCACAAATAATACTGGTGCACCCCAAGGTGAGGTATTGGGTCTGATGAAACCTTTATCCTGCAAATCTTTTAACTGCTCATTTAACTACTTCAATTCGGTAGGTGCCATTCTATACGGAGGGATGGATATTGGTTGAGTTCCCGAAAGCAAATCGATGCTAAAATCAATCTCTCGCTCTGGAGGAATACCTGGAAGCTCATTTGGAAACACAGAAGAGGACGTGAGGTCGCAGATGTGAAGGAAGGGGGGAGGTAGTAGAGTCCGCAGGTGCAATGGTTTCGCGCAGATGCGCTTCTTTGATTGCAGAAGCGGATGCGCAGAAGCGGAACTATGGCCGTAGAAGCGGATGGTCGGTTTTAGTGATGCTCACAGAAGTGAGCTTTTGGTCCCAAAATAAATCTCATAGATGCAAGCTGGAGTTCGCAGAAGCGAGAATCTCGCTGGGCAATGTATTAAATTCGAGAGTTGGCTAATTTTATCATATTTTGAGATTGGGAGCTCGGATTTGGGCGATTGTTTAGGTGACTTTTACCCATTTGGATTGGATAAGTATTCATAACTTGGATTTGATTGTTATTCATGATTCTATCATTTATTTTGACTTTTGATTGGTGAAATATAGGGGAGAAAATTGGGATTTTTGTAAAAGATTTTGGAGAGTGTTTATTTGAGATTTGAACCCCGATTTGAAGTCGGATTTGGATGAAACTTGTATATTTGTACTCGTGTTGGAATGGGTGATTGGGATTTATGACTTTTGTCAAGTTTCGGGGCGCAGGCCCGGCTTTACATTTTTGTTGACATTTTTCTATTTGATAAAAATTTGAGCTTTATTACTTGGAATAAATTTCAGTCACTGTGTTTAATTTTATTGAGTTATTTATTGTAATGACCTTAATGGTCGTTTTGTGTATTGTAGCCCCATGCCTTACACTGTCTATGGATATGTGTTTTCATGGCCTTGCACAATCTAAGACTGTGAATTTTCATGGCCTTGTACTGTCTAAGGTTGTAAGACTGACCTCCCATAAACTTAGTCGATTCTATCAAATTTTATGCACCTCACTCCCGGTCTTGATTCCAACACTACTGTTTTCACCCATAATCATAATCATCCCGATAGGACTTCACATGTCTAAATACTCATTTAACGCATCCACAACTAATCCAGATTTACGGAGTGTTACAGATTTGATGAGTTAGAGTTCCACTAATCGAATTTGAGTTTGAGTTTTGATCCTTGGCCCGGTTATGAGTTTATTGTTACTCATAGCGTTGTATCTTGGTTTGCTGCTTTGCGATGTTTGATCCTGCAAAGACAAAACATACAAATACCCATATATCGTAATGCAGATATGTCAAGATGTAATGTAAATGATACAGGAATGATGATGCCTTGCTGCCGTCTAGCCATTATTTAGGATCGGGATGACATGGAACTTTAATTTGACTCGATTGTTAGTTGGGATGTGTACCGTTCCTTAGTTGTCAGAGCATTAGTCTTCTCACGTTGGGAGTATCTCCGCGCGATGGGAGTAGTTCACTTAAAATTATAGGTGTTAACCAGACGGGCTGGTCCGGGCTGAACAAGAAAACAACCAGCCTGTCCGGTTAGTGGTCCGAGCTTGACAGTGGGCTGACTTACCGAGCTGGTAACCGGTTGGGAAATTTCGGGTTAAGTAGGGCCCGTCCGGGTTCGGGCTTAGCTGGTACGGACCGGGCTGGGTTACTTTTTTTTTTAGTATATTATATTTTTCTTATTCAATGTTATTGATACTTAGGTGTTTGCAAATTTTTAATTAAGGAAACAGGTATTTTAAGGCTTAGAATTAAACTTTAAAACTTTAAAGTTTAAAGTTTTAAATTTGAAATTTGAATTTTAAAATTTTAAAATTGAAAGTAAGTGGCTACAAAAAGTTATTTAATAAGACCAATATGTAAGGATCAAACTCCGAAGGCTTTTATTTTATATTTTCATTGAATAATAAATAATACTTCAAATTAATTTGCAAGTTCTATTTTGATTTTTTTTATTTTTGAACTTGCAAATTAAAAGATTGCAATAATTATAAAATAATAAGAAAGTGTACATCATACGGGTTGCATCATTTTTGTAAGTTCATCCATGTCAATATGAGGTTCTTAGTTTCCGGCATTGCTTGAATCGAAATAATAAACTATTATATCTCCCATTTCTTGGTCCTCCATTTCATATAACTCTTCGCGCCCTTGATTTCACTATTCTGATCTTATCTAGTCTCTGAAGCACACTAGAACTTTCAAAGCGTTGATACCCAATGAATGACAGGTATCTCCTAGTTGCTTCCTTGCTTGGCTAAATGCGCTCTCTGATGCGACTGTTGAAATCGGCACATTTAGCACGTCTCGATCCATTGCCGAAAGAACAGGAAATTGATTTGAGTTGCTCCTCCACCAACCCAGCGGTAGATATTCCTTTGTGCGGGTCTCTGGTGACTTTTGCAAGTAGAATTGGAGTGCATCAATATTTCTGCTACTGGTTTGTTGATGCTCTCCTAGTGTAGACCAAATCAAATAATCTTCAACACAATCATTATCCTCCAAAGCACCGGATGCAGATGTTTAAACTGAACATGAAGGAATATTTGCATCTACGACAACAGAAGCATCAACAATGTTAGTATAATAATTTTATAAAGTTTGTAAATGTTTGTGTAGATTAGAAATACAAGTTTCAACATCAGGGATTTCAGTTGGTCCAATATCCATATAAACATATAAAGCAGTGATTAATTGGCGATAAGTGGCCATTTTGATAGAAGGGTTTAAAATAGCACCAATTAGGTAAATAGGGGGAATTGGATAGAGAAATGTATCTAGCATAGATTCAACAACATAACTATATCCTTCTTTCTTCTTGAAATTATGGAGTAAAAGAGAAATTTCAGCAATATGAACTAAACCATTTGCAATAATAGGATAATAAGCTCCAGAAAACTCAAGTGTAGCTACATAAAATTTTTGTAAAATTTTTACAACATCTTCAATGATATCCCAAGTTGTAGATGTTAAGAAACGGAGGATCGGTATAATGAGAATTAGCAACTTCTGTTATAGGCATTTTATATTTATAACAACATCTTAAGAATAAATAAGTATAATTCCACCTAGTAACTATTTCTTTAGGTTCGAGCAACACGAAGAGATACTCTCTAAAAATGCTCTCTTCTCTCTCCTGCGAATTAGGGCACCACTAGGGAAAACCCCATCCATGGCCGCCCCGCCCGGCGGCCAGCCCTCGTGAATGGCTGGCATGCCCCGCCAAACATCCCCACTAATCCCTATCCCTAATATACAAGACATAACACCTCTGGATTACTCGAACATACTGAAACCTAGCACAACTAATTTGTCTATGATCGAGAAATCAACTGCTCATGCGACGATCGAACCTATCCCATTGAGATGATTAACATGTGTGAACGGTCAACAATTGATCAAATTTACTGAAGCAGAACTAGATTGAATGAATATTATAGAAGGATTATAATAGTTGTGGTGGGTATATTTTCGTACGGTTGGCCAGAATTGCAGGAAATTCGTCGGATTGTTCTTGTTCAATGTGGTATCAAAGACGAATGTCAAATTGGTTTTCTCATAGATAGGCATATTCTGATTAGACTGACTCTATGGGAAGGTTTCATTAATTTTATAGCAAAAATGCATATTACGTCAAAGCAAAGGATGGCTATGAATTACAATTGTGACCACTCATATATGATGCCAAATTTAAGGCCGGAGAAGAAATACTGATGGCCATGGCATGGATTTCTTTTCTAGGTTTGTTACCGACCTTTTTTGTAAAATAATGTTTATTTTACTTGGCTTTAGATGTTAGGAAACCTCTACACATTGATATGGCTACTATCAATAAGACATGCCTAGTTGTGCAAGGGTCAAGGTCCTTGTTGATTTCTTAGCTGATCTTCCCAAGAAAGTGAGAATGGATAGTGATAATGAGGTTACGGAGGAAACGCGAACTGAATGGGTTAAAATCCAATATGACATGTTACCTAAGTATTGCAAGGAATGTAAATTGCAAGGACACGATGAAATTAATTATTGGCGTTTACATCCAGAACTGATGGTGCATGACAAAGGAAAGCTGGCTGTAGATTTAAATGATAACAACAAGGAGCTGCACAAGCAGCCTTTACCGATTCTTTCAAGTGGAAAGATAGTTGGGAATGTTGGTTAACAATAGAAAGAAGTAAGGGACAACCGCGTGAAGAATACTGGAAAACAAATAGATGTTAATCTTAAAACTGGGAAAGCACTAGCTCCATTTGATGGAACTGTCTCGTAACAAGTTAAAACATCAAATAAGTTTGCAGCATTAGGGATGGAGTATGGTGACAAAAAGGAAAATAGTCAATTGGCTTCTACAGAGGAAAGCAATGTCCAACAAAGCTCAAGAACTAATCCGACTAAAGCTGGGAGTTTAAAACCCGCAAGACCTGGATTCACTCCTAAGTCTCCTAGGATTGAATCGTCGAAGAAAGGAACCAGTACAAATTATATTGGGAATGGTAATGAGATTGTTGAGGGTGTTCAAATGGAATCAACATCACAATGTGTGACTAGAACTTTATTTGATAATCTTGTGACAACCAACCAGCCTTGTCAGGAGTTACAATCTCAATCTTTGGAATTAGTTGTAGCGGATGGTATGTCACGTATTGATGAAAGATTAAAACTTAGTGCAGGGAAGTTTTGGAGTGATCAAGCTAAAGAAGACACAGAGGAATATGAGCTACTAGATGGTGTCAATAGTAAAGCAGACTCAACAGATGAAGGGAACCAAGAGGAGGGGCAAAGTGTTAGTGTGCAATCTGAACTTCAAACAACTGGGTTCAAAGAACTTAACCTTAGTGGAACACACAACTACTCATTAATACATACAGATACACCTAGACTAGACTCTATTTGTCAATTTCCAATTCGGAGGATACAACAGACAATAGGTGAAGGAGAGCAGAATGCGTTGGTGGTAGTGGAGAATAATGAGATGACCTCACACCAACAACAGCAAGACAAACTTCCCTATTTGGATATGGCAGTGATTAACGACTCTGATTGCAAACACAAGGACAAGACTCTAGTTCTAGAATAGATACAGCAAAGATTGGAATCCAATTCCACTCAAGAGAAGCAGCAGAGGAGGAATGGTGATAATGCCAGTGTAACTCCAGCTATTAATGACACAGTCAAACATAATTTGCAATGTTTGCAATCTGGAGATCAATATGCAGTTGTGAGGAAGGAGTTGAGTGGAGACGAACCTCAGCATGCTATAGTGCCCCTTCAAGAAGGTGTATTAGAGTGCAATTCTGGGAGTAGGCATAAACTAAACATACAACTCAACATCCCCGTACATTCTCCAATGTAAGTGTTACATGACATTGTGACACACAATGTTGCACCTGTAGAGTTCCAACAACTAATAGGTAATCAGGAGAAATTTGAAGAGAAGAAGGGGAGATTGTATCTACAGCAGCAAACTTTAAGGCAGTGGCAAGGGAAGCAGATCTATCTCCTAGAGCCGGATACAAGAGTGGCAAACAGGGAAGGAAACAAGGCCAAAATAATGATATCCCAATACCTAAAAGAATACTGCCCAGAAAGGCAACTTTCACAACCAAATGATGATTAAGACATTAATCTGGAATATAAGGTCTGCCAAAACCCAACAGGCCTTTTAGAGGTAATTACTATGCACAGGGAGCATGCATTCTTCATAGTAGCACTGATGGAACCATTCCAAAAAAGTGAGCACATTCATAGATACAGGAGAAGGCTCAGAATGGACACTGCATATTCAAACATAAATTGAAAGATATGGTTGTTCTTAGATAGTGTAGTTGAGTGGGAATTACTGATTGATATAGAATAGTAGGTGACTATCAAGGTCTATCATAAAGACATTGGAAAACACATTGTTATGACTTTTGTCTATGCTAAATGTTCGACAATTCAGAGGCTAGAACTGTGGGACAACTTGTATAATCTAGCTAATGACATGGAATTGCCATGTGTAGTTGGTGGAGACTTCAATGTGATATTAAGTGAGGCAGAAAAAATAGGAGGCCTACCAGTTTACCCACTAGAATATGAGGACTTTGCATCTTGCGTAAATTTAAGTGGATTATTTGATCTTGGTTACAAAGGCAATCCCTTTACATGGTGGAATGGAAGACTAAATGCTGAGTGCATTTTCAAGAGGTTGGACAAAATACTAGTCAATTTGACTTTCCAAAGTCATTTCCCCAACATTTAAATGGAGCATCTTATAAGAACAGGTTCAGATCATGCACCTTTGCTCTTGATATGTGGAACTAACAGAACACATCTAGTGAAACCTTTTAGATTCCTGAATTTCTGGATAAAGCATAAGACATTCAAGGATGTCATTTTCCAGAATTGGGTAGCAGACTTCATTGGAGACCCATTCTGGATGTTCAAATAGAAATTGAGAAGGGTGAAGATAGCACTTTATAAATGGAGTAAACTAACATATGTAGATATATTTAAGCAACTAGCCATTAGGGAAGATATAGTTAAAATTAAGAAAATGTTGTTTGAGGAGGAACCAACAATTGACAACAGAATTATCCTCCAAAAGACATAGGCAGAACTGAAAAAATACTTGAGCATTGAGGAGCAATACTGGAAATAAAAGGCAGGTATGACATGGTTTGCTGAAGGGGATAAAAATACTAGTTTCTTTGACAACCATGTTATTGGCAATAGGCAGAAATTAAAACTTAACAGGATCTAGAATAGAGATGGAGAGTGGATTGAAACACAGGACAAAGTGGCCAAGAAAGCAGTAGATTTCTTTCAAAATCAGTTTAGTTAGGAGGGTGATTCAACAAGCTTTGATCTTCTGAGTAACGTACCTACTATGGTATCAATGGAACAGAACATGGAGCCAAGTAGAATACCTACTATAGAAGAGGTAAAGGGAGTAGTATTTGCTTTTAATGGAGATAGTGCAAGTGGACCGGATGGTTTTACTGGAATATTCTATCAAGAATGTTGGGATATAGTAAGTGAAGACATCTATAACATGATGCAGCTATTCTATAGTGGAGCTCCATTACCAAAATCAGTAACTCACACCAATAGGTTGGAGAAGATTCTTCCTTCTCTGATCTCCCACAATCAATCTAGTTTTTTAAAAGGAAGGACTATCTTTGAGAATATTTTACTAACTCAGGAGATTGTAACTGATATAACACTAAGGGGGGAGCCAGCTAAAGTTGTGATCAAGTTGGATATGTCTGAGGCTTATGATAGGGTTTCATGGAAATACCTATTTCATGTGTTGAGAAAAATGGGATTTGCTGAGGGCTTCATCAACATGATTTGGAACTTGCTATCAAACAATTGGTATTTTGTGCATGTTAATGGATAATCTACAGGGTTTTTCAAGTCCTCAAGAGGTCTCAATCAAGGAGATCCGTTATCACCAGCTTTGTTCATCATTGCAGCAGAGGTACTGTTAAGATCACTAAATAAGTTATTTGAAGATAAAAGCTTTAAAGGTTTTGGAATGACAAAGTGGACTGATCCATTAAACCATTTGGCTTATGCTGATTACATAATCATCTTTATTTTTGCTGATCCATACTCCATAGAAAAGGTGGTAGAGGTTATAACCCAATATGAGAAAACTTCTAGATAGCTTATTAATAGAACAAAGAGCTCATATTTCATGCATGCTAAAGTGGCAAGCTCTATTTCCTCTACTGTACGGACAATTACAGGATTTCAATAAAGGGAGTTTCCATTCACTTACTTAGGATGTCCTATATTCTACATAAGGAGGAGGAAGGACTACTACAATGATGCCATAAAGAAGGTGAAAGCAAGGTTGCATTCCTGGAAAGGAAAGCTACTATCTTATGGTGGCAAGGCAACACTTATAACAAGTGTCCTTCAAAGCATGCCCGCTCATCTGTTATCAGTGTTAGACCCTCCTCAAAATGTGTTGGAACATCTGTTCAAAACCTTTGCAAGATTTCTCTAGAATAACAAAGAAGAAGGAAAGAGCAGACACTAGGCAAAATGGCTTAACTTAACCTTACCAAAGGAGGAAGGTGGTCTAGGTTTTAGATCACTTTTTGATATATCAAAGGCTTTATTTGCAAAGCTATGGTGGAAGTTCAGAACAACTAAGTCCCTATGGTCAAAATTCATGTGGAATAAGTACTGTAAGAAAGAAATACCTATTGTGGTGTTATTTAAAAAAGGTTCTCATGTGTGGAGGAAAATATTAAAAGCAAGTGAAGAGGTAGAATATGACATATTGTGGGAGATGAATATAGGCTCTACCAATGTGTGGCATGAGAATTGGACTGGTTTAGGTGCTTTATATAATGTTGTACCTCCAGATTTCCATATCAATGAAGAACTGTAGGAAGTGGCAAAACTGAGAGAACGAGATAGTTGGAATGATTAGCTTCTGGAGCAATCATTTCTTGCAGATATTGCAGACCATATAATGCAACAAGTCCACTTCATTAGCAGTGATGAATACTGGTATTCACCTAAGTAGATGCCAACATCCATAGGGAGATTTACAGTTGGAAGTGCTTGGCAGAATATAAGGCACCGGGCACCTACAAATGCAGAATACAAGAATATGTGGATTAAAGGACTTCCGTTTAAAATCTCATTCTTCCTATGGAGATTGTGGATAGGTAAGATACCTACAGATGATTGTTGGAGGAAAAATAGTTATATGGTGGTTTCCAAGAGTTGGTGTTGCTTGAATCCAATAGAAGACACACTCCAGCATCTATTCCTCAAAAGTGAAACTACAAACATGGTGTGGAAAATTGTCCTTCAAGCGGCAGGTATAAGAGTCAACATGGTCCAGTTACATCAAATTATAAGAATATGCTGGGAAGATCATTGTTGCCAAAAGATTTAGCCACTACTTCAGGCAGTACCTCTAGTAGTTACATGGGAGCTCTGGAAAAGGAGAAATGTAATGAAATACGGAGGATCAGTATCTTGCAATAGGGTCATTCATGAGGTAAATAAGACTCTACATAATTTTGCAAAGATCAGATACCCCTGGATGCAAAACATTCCATTACTGTGTCCGAATATAATCAAGTTCTTTGAAGGTTATAGACCTTATGTAATGACCAAGACAGTAACATGGCAGTTTCCATTTGATGGTTGGTTTAAATGTAACACAGATGGTACTTCTAGAGGGAATCTAGGACCTAGCTCATATGACTTTTGCATACATGATTGTCATGGAGATTTAGTGTATGCTATAGCTAAAGAAATAGGTGAAACAACCAATATTGTAGCTGAAGCAAAAGCAATTGCTGAAGGATTAGCTTATTGTGTGGAAAATCAGCTACACCCCCTCATAATTGAGACAAACTCTTTGACAATGAAGAAGATAATTGACTGTGAATGGAACCACCCATGGTGCATTGGAACAGATGTGAGGAAGATATGGGAGAAGAAGAATCAGTTCAATATCATCTTCCAACATGTACTAAGGGAAGGAAATATAGTGGTAGGTTATTTATCTAACCTTATTTTTTGTTATGCAGGTCCAGTTTCATTTCGCTCTTTCTTAGAATTGCATAAAGAAGGAAAAACATTAATCAATCAAGACAAAATGCAGATTCCAAATCTCAGGATAAGGATAGCAAGGAAACTTACCCCACGCTGATGATAATTTTTTTTATTGCAATGAATGCCTATGATCGACTTACATTTCATATCTACTACACAATTACATTCTGTCAGCATATATTATGTGAAAGTAAACAGGTGCTTAATGGAGGATGCTTGGCAATGTATGGCATCTACAAAATAGGCAGCCAACACATCAGTCTGCACACAAGTCTACAACACAGGAATGGTTCAAATTCAAACATAACAAACTCGCAGTGTTATACTCATGGTTCCAGTGCATACCATTGGCACTTTGAAATGGACAGTGTTTTCTCTAATAAAAAAAATCAAATGGTGAAAAGCTGAGTCGGTATAATCTTATGTGTTATGTTTTTGTAGATCATTTTCCAGTACTAGGGTGTTCTCACACACAATCTGGAGATGAAAATTTGATACATTACACAAATTTTAAAAGCAGGAAGCTAAGGGAACAAAGACAGAACGAAACATGTGATCCAATGTTATCAACAGGATTGGTTGTCTTATGTGTGTATGTGTGCTGCTAGGACATTAGCTAGTGGTATTGGTATTTAATGCCCAATCTAGAGATCTAATGGCAACTCACATAGCTATTTTGAAATGCAGTCATGGGCTAAATGGACAGATTTGTCACGATCCAGAATTTCCACCGCCGGGACCGTGATGGCGCCTAACATTCCACTTGCTAGGCAAGCTAACGTTAGAGAATTATTAAGCCAATCCTTATTCAATTTAGTAAATAACAGTAAATACGCTAAAGTGAAATACAGCGAGTGCGGAATAATATAAAAACTTCATTAATTACTACCACCCGGATCTGGAGTCACAACTCACGAGCTACTATGATTTACTACAAACAGAGTCTGAAAAGGGAAAATACACTGTTTTGAAGTAAGGAAACAGTAAATGATAAAACTAGGAAGAGACTCCAGGGTATGTGGACACCAACAGAGCTACCTTGGGTCTCCTGACAGCAAATCCAAGCTGCTAAGCCTCACGATCAGCTAGGGCTGGTACCAAAATCTGCACAAGAAGTGCAGAGTGCTGTATCAGTACAACCGACCTTATGTACTGGTAAGTGTCGAGCCTAACCTCGACAAAATAGTGACGAGGCTATGACAAGACACCTACTTAACAAACCTGTGCAATTTAACAGTATATGTACGAACAACAGCTAAACATGTACTATTGGGATGGGGACATGCTGAGGGGAATACGAGATAGAGAACTACAGAAGAATGGTAACTTGAACAACCAATATACTATGAATCAATAAGAACAAGTAAACACAGTAAAGAAAAAATGCACGGCATCACCCTTCGTGTTTTTACTCTCAACCTTACCATAAAATCAATAGAAACGACACGGCATCACCCGCCGTGCATTAACTCTCATAACATGGCACGACATCACCTTTCGTGCATTAACACTCATAATATGGCACGACATCACCTTTCATGCATTAACACTCACAATATGGCACATCATTACCCTTCGTGTATTAACACTCACAATATGGCACGACATCACCCTTCGTGCATTAACACTCACAATATGGCACGGCATCACCCTTCGTGCATTAAGACTCACAATATGGCACAGCATCACCCTTCGTGCATTAACATTCACAATAGGGCACGGCATCACCCTTCGTGCATTAACACTCACAATATGGCGCGGCATCACCCTTCGCGCATAATGCAATGAACAAACAACAACAGGGAGATAGAATAACAAGTACATGCCTTACTTTAACATTTGGTTCCACAATATCAACCTCAACTTCAGAATCAGTACTCAATTATCACCAGAAGATCCATAAACATGATAAGAATGATCAATTTAACAATACTAGTCTAAACATGGATAACATGAACAGAGGAAGCTATAATTGCAAGAAACCAAGCCCCACCCGTATGCTTTAACCCGACTACAACGCATAAGTACTCGTCACCTCACATATATGTTGTTCCCCAACATTTAATCATGTAGCAAATAGACAAACAGGCCATATTCCCTCAAATCAAGGCTAACCACGACACTTACCTCGCTCCAAAGGCCACTCAATGCTCAATTACCGCTTTTCCACTAGAATCCACCTCCAAACCACTCATATCTATCCATAAATGACTCAATAATATCAAATATTGGTAAAGAAACCAATTACATTGCATAAATTTAGATTCCCCAAACTTTCTCCCAAAACGTCAAAAACGACCCCGGCCAGCTTTGTCAAAACCCGAGGTTCGGACCAAAATTCATTTACCCATTCACCCCCAAGCCCGATTATATAATTAGTTTCGGAATCCGACCCTATATTGAGGTCTAAATCCCTATTTTGCAAAAAATCCCAATTCTTCCTAAATCCCTAGTTTTCTACCATGAAAGAACAAAGATTAGGGCTAGGAATTTAATGGGTGATGATAGAAATGGAAGAAAATGAGTTAAAGAGTACAAACCTATGAATTGATGTTGAGTTTTCTCTTCAAAATCGCACCTAGGCCGAGCTCTAATGGAGAGTTTATGAAAAATGGGTAAAATCCCGTTTTGGTTATGTTTTAAGGGCTGGGCGTCAAGCCTTCTTCGCATTCGCGAAGGGCCTGCCGCATTCGAGATAAGCAGCAGCCCGAGTGGCTTTCGCGTTCGCGAGTCCTCCTTCGCGTTCGCGAGCACATGCTCCCGTTCACGTAGAAGAATGACTGACACCTCCCCTAGGTCCTTAAAGCTTCGTGTTCGCGAGAAGCTGGCCGCGTTCGCGAAGGGTAAGGCCCCCATTGCTTCGTGTTCGCGACCCAGCTACCACGCTCGCGATTAAGAAAATCACCCTACCCCAGATTACTCTTTGCGTTCTCAAGAGTACCTTCGCGAACGCGAAGAAGAACACAGCAGATAACAGCTGAAGCCAAAAACCAAATTTTTCTGAGTTTCAAAACACCCGTAGCCTATCCGAAACTCACCCGAGCCCTCGAGGTTCCAAACCAAACATGCAAACAAGTCCAAAAACATCATACAAACTCGCACGCATGACCAAAACACCAAAATCAAATGAAATTTTCAAGAAGACTTTAAAACTTTTATTTCCACAATCGAACGTCCGAATCACGTCAAACTAACTCCGTTTCTCACCAAATTTCACAGACAAGTCATAAGTATAATAATGGACCTATACCGGGCTCCGAAACCAAAATACAAACCCGGTATCAACAAGACCAAATATCAGACAATTCTAAATCAATATTCCATATCTCGAGCTAGGGACCTCGGAATTCGATTCCGGGCATACGCCCAGGTCCCAAATTACGGTACGGACCAATCGAGACCATCAAAACACGGATCCGAGTATGTTTACTCAAAATGTTGACCAAAGTCAACTCAAATAGTTTTCAAAGCAAAATTTTATATTTTTCACAGTTTTTAACATAAAAGCTTTTGAAAAATATGCCCGGAATGCGCACGCAATGCGAGGAGGGTAAAAATGAGATTTTTAAGGTTTCGAATCACAAAATTAGGTTTTAAAACATAAGATGACCTATCGGGTCATCACAAAATTATTGTTGGAACATACTACTCCATCACATGGGTGCCTATCATTGCTGGTATTCCATGTTACTGGAAGTGGTAATGTTTCATATTAGCATGCTTTGTAATATCATTACATTATTCATTGGTATTTACATGTATACATGTCCAATCTAGAGGTGTTATGAAAGTGTAGGGAGGTGGTTTCACTGCCTCTCTTTGGTTATTTTCATTCTACATAGGTATCTTTTGGCATGGACTACATTTAAATAATGGTGGGAAGACAGAATGGATGTTTACATGGTTCATGAAGTTGGAATGCAACACTAATTCTTGGTCACTTCCAATTGGTGGTGTTGATTGGAGATTCCCATCAGCATTGTCCTTTGGAACGCAAAACTTGGCGTCTGGTGAGAACATTAGAGGTGCTATATTGAGGTTTTGCACTGGGCTTGTGGATACACACACCATTATATGTGGGTAGTTGTCTATCTATTTGTAATAGTTATCATTTCTTATTGCATTAGCTTAAGCCATAGCTTAGCATATTTGAGGATTGGTTGGACAAATTGTAATCATTGGATCCTTGTTTTGTTTATTATATATTACAGCCGCTAGAAAGCTTGCCTAGTGATATATTTGCTTTTAAAAAAACTATTTCTTCAGGAATGAGTCTTGGTTTTAGTCCATATTGTATACATTTATCCTTAAATGCATTTAATCTAGAACTTCTATCATTTTCTTGAATTATACCAACAGCTCTTCTAACTAAAGTGATCTTATTTTTAAATAATTTAAGGCCACTCTTAACAATTAAATTATAAATATGACATACACACCTCACACTAAATATTTCAGAAAGTGGTGGGTGTAGATGCAATTTTAATATTGTAATAGCAGAATTGTTGTTAGAAGCATTATCAAATGATATACACAACTTTTTCTGCGAGATTATAAAATATAGCAACTTCATGGATAGTATTACTTATAAATGTACCAGTATGACTTTGATCTTCATCATATTTAAAAGCAATAATACGTTTTTGCATACAAAAATTATCACCTATCCAATAGCATGTAACAGTCAAATAATCATTTCCATTAACAACACGAACAATATCAGAAGCAAGAGAAACTCTACAAGAAAGACTAGCGAACAAATAACGGATATATGTCTGATATTGTCCAAAAAGCCTATAGATATCAGCTCTACAAATATTTCTAGGAATACCTTTAAACAAAGGGTTATAAATTCTTTGAATATAAGTAACAAGATATGGTGAAGCAACAAAACTAAAAGGTAAACAACCTAAAATAATCATTTTAGCTAATTCTTCCCGGTTTTTCACTATATCGTATTTACCCATTAAACCGCCAGTAACCGGATTAAGTATTTATTGGCCACCTTCCTCATCAACACCCCATGCAATACGGTGGTTATCTACCATGTGCCTACGAGGTTGACCCGTTCCCCCTTCCTTACCTACCAGGTGTAGGTGGTGGTATTTCAAGATTATCGGGTGATTTAATATCATCTAAATTATCATCGATACCATAATTTTCTTGAAGTTTCTCATAATCAACATTTAAATTTTCAGGTAAACTTTCAAAAATTATGTAAAGCTACTACAAGAACTAGTACCATCACTTGATCTTTTAGGATTTTTACTCTTACTAGTACCACTCCTACTAGCACACACTTTTTTGGCTGCTCTAAATATATCCAATATGTAAATTAAATTAAAAAACTAAATTAATAATTCTAAATAATAGAATAAAAATATACACCAAAGAAGAGAAAGAGATGGAAGGAGTGTACTGGGATTCCGGATGCCGCACTAAATTTGATATCACACTTCAATTGATATTTGATGATATTGAATATTGATACCACACTTCACTTGAATACTTGATATTTGATACTTATAATTTTGTAGTGACTAAAGTAAATATTTGATGAAACTTAAAATAATTGGTAATTGACAACTTGAGAGCAATAAGCAATATTATCAAGAGAGAATTAGAGTAGTAAGAGAGCAAATTGTGAGAAAACATAAAGAAGAAAGGGGTCTATTTATAATTTTTAAAAGGTTAAAATTATAATTTATTAATTATTAAGGGTGAGGGGCTATTTTCTTAAGGCGTAGGCCGAAATGGCCAAAATTACAAAAAAATGGTCGTTGCCCAACGGTTATTTTTGAATTTGACCGTTGGCAATGACCAAAAAATTTTAAATCTTTTTTTGGCTAACTGTAACCGGGCTGGACTGGGTTGTATTTCGGTAAAAACCCGGTAGTGGGTAACCGAGATACTACAAGAACTAGTCACACCTCTTGATCATTTAGGATTTTTACTCTTACTACTACCACTCCTAGTAGCACAAGCTTTTTTGGCTGCTCTAAATATATCCATTATGTAAATTAAATTAAAAAATTAAATTAATAATTCTAAATGATAGAATAAAAATATACACCAAAGAAGAGAAAGAGATGGAAGGAGTGTACTGGGATTCCGGATGCCGCACTAAATTTGATATCACACTTCAATTGATATTTGATGATATTGAATATTGATACCACACTTCACTTGAATACTTGATATTTGATACTTATAATTTTGTAGTGACTAAAGTAAATATTTGATGAAACTTGAAATAATAGGTAATTGACAACTTGAGAGCAATAAGTAATATTATCAGAGAGAATTGATAGATAATTAGAGTAGGAAGAGAGCAAATTGTGAGAAAACATAAAGAAGAGAGGGGGTCTATTTATAATTTTTAAAAGGTTAAAATTATAATTTATTAATTATTAAGGGTGATGGGCTATTTTCTTAAGGCGTAGGCCGAAATGGCCAAAATTGCAAAAAAATGGTCGTTGCCCAACGGTCATTTTTGAATTTGACCGTTGGCAACGGCCAAAAAATTTTAAATCTTTTTTTGGCTGACTGTAACCGGGCTGGACTGGGTTGTATTCCTGTAAAAACCCGATAGTGGGTAACCGGGCTACTACAAGAACTAATCACACCTCTTGATCATTTAGGATTTTTACTCTTACTACTACCACTCCTAGTAGCACATGCTTTTTTGGCTGCTCTAAATATGTCCATTATGTAAATTAAATTAAAAAACTAAATTAATAATTCCAAATAATAGAATAAAAATATACACCAAAGAGGAGAAAGAGATGGAAGGAGTGTACTCGGATTCCGGATGCCGCACTAAATTTGATATCACACTTCAATTGATATTTGATGATATTGAATATTGATACCACACTTCACTTGAATACTTGATATTTGATACTTATAATTTTATAGTGATTAAAGTAAATATTTGATGAAACTTGAAATAATAGGTAATTGACAACTTGAGAGCATAAGCAATATTATCAAGAGAGAATTGACAGAGAATTAGAGTAGGAAGAGAGCAAATTGTAAGAAAACATAAAGAAGAAAGGGGTCTATTTATAATTTTTAAAAGGTTAAAATTATAATTTATTAATTATTAAGGGTGACGGGCTATTTTCTTAAGGCGTAGGCCGAAATGGCCAAAATTGTAAAAAATGGTCGTTGCCCAACGGTCATTTTTGAATTTGACCGTTGGCAACGGCCAAAAAATTTTAAATCTTTTTTTGGCTGACTGTAACCGGGCTGGACTGGGTTGTATTCCTGTAAAAACCCGGTAGTGGGTAACCGGGCTACTACAAGAACTAGTCACACCTCTTGATCATTTAGGATTTTTACTCTTACTACTACCACTCCTAGTAGCACATGCTTTTTTGGCTGCTCTAAATATGTCCATTATGTAAATTAAATTAAAAAACTAAATTAATAATTCCAAATAATAGAATAAAAATATACACCAAAGAAGAGAAAGAGATGGAAGGAGTGTACTCGGATTCCGGATGCCGCACTAAATTTGATATCACACTTCAATTGATATTTGATGATATTGAATATTGATACCACACTTCACTTGAATACTTGATATTTGATACTTATAATTTTATAGTGACTAAAGTAAATATTTGATGAAACTTGAAATAATAGGTAATTGACAACTTGAGAGCAATAAGCAATATTATCAAGAGAGAATTGACAGAGAATTAGAGTAGGAAGAGAGAAAATTATAAGAAAACATAAAGAAGAAAGGGGTCTATTTATAATTTTTAAAAGGTTAAAATTATAATTTATTAATTATTAAGGGTGACGGGCTATTTTCTTAAGGCATAGGCCGAAATGGCCAAAATTGTAAAAAATGGTCGTTGCCCAACGGTCATTTTAGAATTTGACCGTTGACAACGGCCAAAAAATTTTAAATCCTTTTTTGGCTAACTGTAACCGGGTTGGACTGGGTTGTATTCCGGTAAAAATCCGGTAGTGGGTAACCGGGCTACTATAAGAACTAGTACCACCTCTTGATTTTTTAAGATTTTTACTCTTACTACTACCACTCCTACTAGCACACGCTTTTTTGGCTGCTCTAAGTATATCCATTATGTAAATTAAATTAAAAAACTAAATTAATAATTCTAAATAATAGAATAAAAATATACACCAAAGAAGAGAAAGAGATGGAAGGAGTGTACTGGGATTCCGGATGCCGCACTAAATTTGATATCACACTTCAATTGATATTTGATGATATTGAATATTGATACCACACTTCACTTGAATACTTGATATTTGATACTTATAATTTTGTAGTGACTAAAGTAAATATTTGATGAAACTTGAAATAATTGGTAATTGACAACTTGAGAGCAATAAGCAATATTATCAAGAGAGAATTAGAGTAGTAAGAGAGCAAATTGTGAGAAAATATAAAGAAGAAAGGGGTCTATTTATAATTTTTAAAAGGTTAAAATTGTAATTTATTAATTATTAAGGGTGAGGGGCTATTTTCATAAGGCGTAGGCCGAAATGGCCAAAATTGCAAAACAATGGTCGTTGCCCAACGGTCATTTTTGAATTTGACCGTTGGCAACGGCCAAAAAATTTTAAATCTTTTTTTGGCTAAATGTAACCGGGCTGGACTGGGTTGTATTCCGGTAAAAATCCGGTAATGGGTAACCGGGCTACTACAAGAACTAGTACCACCTCTTGATCTTTTAGGATTTTTACTCTTACTACTACCACTCCTAGTAGCACACGTTTTTTTGGCTGCTCTAAATATATCCATTATGTAAATTAAATTAAAAAACTAAATTAATAATTCTAAATAATAGAATAAAAATATACACCAAAGAAGAGAAAGAGATGGAAGGAGTGTAGTGGAATTCCGGATGCTGCACTAAATTTGATATCACACTTCAATTGATATTTGATGATATTAAATATTGATACCACACTTCACTTGAATACTTGATATTTGATACTTATAATTTTGTAGTGACTAAAGTAAATATTTGATGAAACTTGAAATAATAGGTAATTGAAAACTTGAGAGCAATAAGCTAGATTATCGAGAGAGAATTGAGAGAGAATTAGAGTAGTAAGAGAGCAAATTGTGAGAAAACATAAAGAAGAAAGGGGTCTATTTATAATTTTTAAAAGGTTAAAATTGTAATTTATTAATTACTAAGTGTGAGGGGCTATTTTCTTAAGGCGTAGGCCGAAATGGCCAAAATTGCAAAAAACTGGTCATTGCCCAACGGTCATTTTTGAATTTGACCGTTGGCAACGGCCAAAAAATTTTAAATCTTTTTTTGGCTAACTGTAACCAGGCTGGACTGGGTTGTATTCCGGTAAAAATTCGGTAATGGGTAACCGGGCTACTACAAGAACTAGTACCACCTCTTGATCTTTTAGGATTTTTACTCTTACTACTACCACTCCTAGTAACACACACTTTTTTGGCTGCTCTAAGTATATCCATTATGTAAATTAAATTAAAAAACTAAATTAATAATTCTAAATAATAGAATAAAAATATACACCAAAGAAGAGAAAGAGATGGAAGGAGTGTACTGGGATTCCGGATGCCACACTAAATTTGATATCACACTTCAATTGATATTTGATGATATTGAATATTGATACCACACTTCACTTGAATACTTGATATTTGATACTTATAATTTTGTAGTGACTAAAGTAAATATTTGATGAAACTTGAAATAATAGGTAATTGACAACTTGAGAGCAATAAGCAATATTATCAAGAGAGAATTGAGAGAGAATTAGAGTAGTAAGAGAGCAAATTGTGAGAAAACATAAAGAAGAAAGGGGTCTATTTATAATTTTTAAACGGTTAAAATTGTAATTTACTAACTAATAAGGGTGAGGGGCTATTTTCTTAAGGCGTAGGCCGATGGCCAAAATTGCAAAAAAATGGTCGTTGCCCAACGGTCATTTTTGAATTTGACCGTTGGCAACGGCAAAAAAATTTTAAATCGTTTTTTGGCTAACTGAAACCAGGCTGGACTGGGTTGTATTCCGGTAAAAATTCGGTAATGGGTAACCGGGCTACTACAAGAACTAGTACCACCTCTTGATCTTTTAGGATTTTTACTCTTACTACTACCACTCCTAGTAGCACACGCTTTTTTGGCTGCTCTAAATATATCCATTATGTAAATTAAATTAAAAAACTAAATTAATAATTCTAAATAATAGAATAAAAATATACACCAAAGAAGAGAAAGAGATGGAAGGAGTGTAGTGGGATTCCGGATGCTGCACTAAATTTGATATCACACTTCAATTGATATTTGATGATATTGAATATTGATACCACACTTCACTTGAATACTTGATATTTGATACTTATAATTTTGTAGTGACTAAAGTAAATATTTGATGAAACATGAAATAATAGGTAATTGACAACTTGAGAGCAATAAGCAAGATTATCAAGAGAGAATTGAGAGAGAATTAGAGTAGTAAGAGAGCAAATTGTGAGAAAACACAAAGAAGAAAGGGGTCTATTTATAATTTTTAAAAGGTTAAAATTATAATTTATTAATTACTAAGTGTGAGGGGCTATTTTCTTAAGGCGTAGGCCGAAATGGCCAAAATTGCAAAAAAAGGTCATTGCCCAACGGTCATTTTTGAATTTGACCGTTGGCAACGGCCAAAAAATTTTAAATCTTTTTTTGGCTAACTGTAACCAGGCTGGACTAGGTTATATTCCGGTAAAAATTCGGTAATGGGTAATCGGGCTACTACAAGAACTAGTACCACCTCTTGATCTTTTAGGATTTTTACTCTTACTACTACCACTCCTAGTAACACACGCTTTTTTGGCTGCTCTAAATATATCCATTATGTAAATTAAATTAAAAAACTAAATTAATAATTCTAAATAATAGAATAAAAATATACACCAAAGAAGAGAAAGAGATGGAACGAGTGTACTGGGATTCCGGATGCCGCACTAAATTTTATATCACACTTCAATTGATATTTGATGATATTGAATATTGATACCACACTTCACTTGAATACTTGATATTTGATACTTATAATTTTGTAGTGACTAAAATAAATATTTGATGAAACTTAAAATAATAAGTAATTGACAACTTGAGAGCAATAAGCAATATTATCAAGAGAGAATTGAGAGAGAATTAGAGTAGTAAGAGAGCAAATTGTGAGAAAACATAAAGAAGAAAGGGGTCTATTTATAATTTTTAAAAGGTTAAAATTGTAATTTACTAACTAATAAGGGTGAGGGGCTATTTTCTTAAGGCGTAGGCCGATGGCCAAAATTGCAAAACAATGGTCGTTGCCCAACGGTCATTTTTGAATTTGACCGTTGGCAACGGCCAAAAAATTTTAAATCTTTTTTTGGCTAACTGTAACCGGGCTGGACTGGGTTGTATTCTGGTAAAAATCCGATAATGGGTAACCGGGCTACTACAAGAACTAGTACCACCTCTTGATCATTTAGGATTTTGACTCTTACTACTACCACTCCTAGTAGCACATGCTTTTTTGGCTGCTCTAAATATATCCATTATGTAAATTAAATTAAAAAAACTAAATTTATAATTCTAAATAATAGAATAAAAATATACACCAAAGAAGAGAAAGAGATGGAAGGAGTGTACTGGGATTCCGGATGCCGCACTAAATTTGATATCACACTTCAATTGATATTTGTTGATATTGAATATTGATACCACACTTCACTTGAATACTTGATATTTGATACTTATAATTTTGTAGTGACTAAAGTAAATATTTGATGAAACTTGAAATAATAGATAATTGACAACTTGAGAGCAATAAGCAAAATTATCAAGACAGAATTGAGATAGAATTAGAGTAGTAAGAGAGCAAATTGTGAGAAAATATAAACAAGAAAGTGGTCTATTTATAATTTTTAAAAGGTTAAAATTATAATTTATTAATTATTAAGGGTGAGGGGCTATTTTCTTAAGGCGTTGGCCGAAATGGCCAAAATTGCAAAAAAATGGTCGTTGCCCAACGGTCATTTTTGAATTTGACCGTTGGCAACGGCCAAAAAATTTTAAATCTTTTTTTGGCTAACTGTAACCGGGCTGGACTGAGTTGTATTCCGGTAAAAATCCGGTAATGGGTAACAGGGCTACTACAAGAACTAGTACCACCTCTTGATCTTTTAGGATTTTTACACTTACTACTACCACTCCTAGTAGCACACGCTTTTTTGGCTGCTCTAAATATGTCCATTATGTAAATTAAATTAAAAAACTAAATTAATAATTCCAAATAATAGAATAAAAATATACACCAAAGAAGAGAAAGAGATGGAAGGAGTGTACTCGGATTCCGGATGCCGCACTAAATTTGATATCACACTTCAATTGATATTTGATGATATTGAATATTGATACCACACTTCACTTGAATACTTGATATTTGATACTTATAATTTTATAGTGACTAAAGTAAATATTTGATGAAACTTGAAATAATAGGTAATTGACAACTTGAGAGCAATAAGCAATATTATCAAGAGAGAATTGAGAGAGAATTAGAGTAGTAAGAGAGCAAATTGTGAGAAAACATAAAGAAGAAAGGGGTCTATTTATAATTTTTAAAAGGTTAAAATTGTAATTTACTAACTAATAAGGGTGAGGGGCTATTTTCTTAAGGCGTAGGCCGATGGCCAAAATTGCAAAAAAATGGTCATTGCCCAACGGTCATTTTTGAATTTGACCGTTGGCAACGGCCAAAAAATTTTAAATCTTTTTTTGGCTAACTGTAACCAGGCTGGACTTGGTTGTATTCCGGTAAAAATTCGGTAATGGGTAATCGGGCTACTACAAGAACTAGTACTACCTCTTGATCTTTTAGGATTTTTACTCTTACTACTACCACTCCTAGTAACACACACTTTTTTGGCTGCTCTAAATATATCCATTATGTAAATTAAATTAAAAAACTAAATTAATAATTCTAAATAATAGAATAAAAATATACACCAAAGAAGAGAAAGGGATGGAAGGAGTGTACTGGGATTCCGGATGCCACACTAAATTTGATATCACACTTCAATTGATATTTGATGATATTGAATATTGATACCACACTTCACTTGAATACTTGATATTTGATACTTATAATTTTGTAGTGACTAAAGTAAATATTTGATGAAACTTGAAATAATAGGTAATTGACAACTTGAGAGCAATAAGCAATATTATCAAGAGAGAATTGAGAGAGAATTAGAGTAGTAAGAGAGCAAATTGTGAGAAAACATAAAGAAGAAAGGGGTCTATTTATAATTTTTAAACGGTTAAAATTGTAATTTACTAACTAATAAGGGTGAGGGGCTATTTTCTTAAGGCGTAGGCCGATGGCCAAAATTGCAAAAAAATGGTCGTTGCCCAACGGTCATTTTTGAATTTGACCGTTGGCAACGGCAAAAAAATTTTAAATCGTTTTTTGGCTAACTGAAACAAGGCTGGACTGGGTTGTATTCCGGTAAAAATTCGGTAATGGGTAACCGGGCTACTACAAGAACTAGTACCACCTCTTGATCTTTTAGGATTTTTACTCTTACTACTACCACTCCTAGTAGCACACGCTTTTTTGGCTGCTCTAAATATATCCATTATGTAAATTAAATTAAAAAACTAAATTAATAATTCTAAATAATAGAATAAAAATATACACCAAAGAAGAGAAAGAGATGGAAGGAGTGTAGTGGGATTCCGGATGCTGCACTAAATTTGATATCACACTTCAATTGATATTTGATGATATTGAATATTGATACCACACTTCACTTGAATACTTGATATTTGATACTTATAATTTTGTAGTGACTAAAGTAAATATTTGATGAAACTTGAAATAATAGGTAATTGACAACTTGAGAGCTATAAGCAAGATTATCAAGAGAGAATTGAGAGAGAATTAGAGTAGTAAGAGAGCAAATTGTGAGAAAACACAAAGAAGAAAGGGGTCTATTTATAATTTTTAAAAGGTTAAAATTGTAATTTATTAATTACTAAGTGTGAGGGGCTATTTTCTTAAGGCGTAGGCCGAAATGGCCAAAATTGCAAAAAAAGGTCATTGCCCAACGGTCATTTTTGAATTTGACCGTTGGCAACGGCCAAAAAATTTTAAATCTTTTTTTGGCTAACTGTAACCAGGCTGGACTGGGTTGTATTCCGGTAAAAATTCGGTAATGGGTAATCGGGCTACTACAAGAACTAGTACCACCTCTTGATCTTTTAGGATTTTTACTCTTACTACTACCACTCCTAGTAACACACGCTTTTTTGGCTGCTCTAAATATATCCATTATGTAAATTAAATTAAAAAACTAAATTAATAATTCTAAATAATAGAATAATAATATACACCAAAGAAGAGAAAGAGATGGAACGAGTGTACTGGGATTCCGGATGCCGCACTAAATTTTATATCACACTTCAATTGATATTTGATGATATTGAATATTGATACCACACTTCACTTGAATACTTGATATTTGATACTTATAATTTTGTAGTGACTAAAATAAATATTTGATGAAACTTAAAATAATAAGTAATTGATAACTTGAGAGCAATAAGCAATATTATCAAGAGAGAATTGAGAGAGAATTAGAGTAGTAAGAGAGCAAATTGTGAGAAAACATAAAGAAGAAAGGGGTCTATTTATAATTTTTAAAAGGTTAAAATTGTAATTTACTAACTAATAAGGGTGAGGGGCTATTTTCTTAAGGCGTAGGCCGATGGCCAAAATTACAAAAAAATGGTCGTTGCCTAACGATCATTTTTGAATTTGACCGTTGGCAACGGCAAAAAAATTTTAAATCATTTTTTGGCTAACTGCAACCAGGCTGGACTGGGTTGTATTCCGGTAAAAACCCAATAGTGGGTAACTGGGCTACTACAAGAACTAGTACCACCTCTTGATCTTTTAGGATTTTTACTCTTAATACTATCACTCCTACTAGCACACGCTTTTTTGGCTGCTCTAAATATATCCATTATGTTAATTAAATTAAAAAACTAAATTAATAATTCTAAATAATAGAATAAAAATATACACCAAAGAATAAAAAAAGATGGAAGGAGTGTACTGGGATTCCGGATGCCGCACTAAATTTGATATCACACTTCAATTGATATTTGATGATATTGAATATTGATTACACACTTCACTTGAATACTTGATATTTAATACTTTTAATTTTGTAGTGCCTAAAGTAAATATTTGATGAAACTTGAAATAATAGGTATTTGACAACTTGAGTAAGCAAAATTATCAAGAGAGAATTGAGAGAGAATTAGAGTAGTAAGAGAGCAAATTATGAGAAAACATAAAGAAGAAAGGGGTCTATTTATAATTTTTAAAAGGTTAAAATTATAATTTATTAATTATTAAGGGTGAGGGGCTATTTTCATAAGGCGTAGGCCGAAATGGCCAAAATTGCAAAACAATGGTCGTTGCCCAACGGTCATTTTTGAATTTGACCGTTGGCAACGGCCAAAAAATTTTAAATCTTTTTTTGGCTAACTGTAACCGGGCTGGACTGGGTTGTATTCTGGTAAAAATCCGGTAATGGGTAACCGGGCTACTACAAGAACTAGGACCACCTCTTGATCATTTAGGATTTTGACTCTTACTACTACCACTCCTAGTAGCACATGCTTTTTTGGCTGCTCTAAATATATCCATTATGTAAATTAAATTAAAAAAACTAAATTTATAATTCTAAATAATAGAATAAAAATATACACCAAAGAAGAGAAAGAGATGGAAGGAGTGTACTGGGATTCCGGATGCCGCACTAAATTTGATATCACACTTCAATTGATATTTGTTGATATTGAATATTGATACCACACTTCACTTGAATACTTGATATTTGATACTTATAATTTTGTAGTGACTAAAGTAAATATTTGATGAAACTTGAAATAATAGATAATTGACAACTTGAGAGCAATAAGCAAAATTATCAAGACAGAATTGAGATAGAATTAGAGTAGTAAGAGAGCAAATTGTGAGAAAATATAAAAAAGAAAGTGGTCTATTTATAATTTTTAAAAGGTTAAAATTATAATTTATTAATTATTAAGGGTGAGGGGCTATTTTCTTAAGGCGTTGGCCGAAATGGCCAAAATTGCAAAAAAATGGTCTTTGCCCAACGGTCATTTTTGAATTTGACCGTTGGCAACGGCCAAAAAATTTTAAATCTTTTTTTGGCTAACTGTAACCGGGCTGGACTGGGTTATATTCCGGTAAAAATCCGGTAATGGGTAACAGGGCTACTACAAGAACTAGTACCACCTCTTGATCTTTTAGGATTTTTACACTTACTACTACCACTCCTAGTAGCACACGCTTTTTTGGCTGCTCTAAATATATCCATTATGTAAATTAAATTTAAAAACTAAATTAATAATTCTAAATAATAGAATAAAAATATACACCAAAGAAGAGAAAGAGATGGAAGGAGTGTAGTGGGATTCCGGATGCTGCACTAAATTTGATATCACACTTCAATTGATATTTGATGATATTGAATATTGATACCACACTTCACTTGAATACTTGATATTTGATACTTATAATTTTGTAGTGACTAAAGTAAATATTTGATGAAACTTGAAATAATAGGTAATTGACAACTTGAGAGCTATAAGCAAGATTATCAAGAGAGAATTGAGAGAGAATTAGAGTAGTAAGAGAGCAAATTGTGAGAAAACACAAAGAAGAAAGGGGTCTATTTATAATTTTTAAAAGGTTAAAATTGTAATTTATTAATTACTAAGTGTGAGGGGCTATTTTCTTAAGGCGTAGGCCGAAATGGCCAAAATTGCAAAAAAAGGTCATTGCCCAACGGTCATTTTTGAATTTGACCGTTGGCAACGGCCAAAAAATTTTAAATCTTTTTTTGGCTAACTGTAACCAGGCTGGACTGGGTTGTATTCCGGTAAAAATTCGGTAATGGGTAATCGGGCTACTACAAGAACTAGTACCACCTCTTGAACTTTTAGGATTTTTACTCTTACTACTACCACTCCTAGTAACACACGCTTTTTTGGCTGCTCTAAATATATCCATTATGTAAATTAAATTAAAAGACTAAATTAATAATTCTAAATAATAGAATAATAATATACACCAAAGAAGAGAAAGAGATGGAACGAGTGTACTGGGATTCCGGATGCCGCACTAAATTTTATATCACACTTCAATTGATATTTGATGATATTGAATATTGATACCACACTTCACTTGAATACTTGATATTTGATACTTATAATTTTGTAGTGACTAAAATAAATATTTGATGAAACTTAAAATAATAAGTAATTGATAACTTGAGAGCAATAAGCAATATTATCAAGAGAGAATTGAGAGAGAATTAGAGTAGTAAGAGAGCAAATTGTGAGAAAACATAAAGAAGAAAGGGGTCTATTTATAATTTTTAAAAGGTTAAAATTGTAATTTACTAACTAATAAGGGTGAGGGGCTATTTTCTTAAGGCGTAGGCCGATGGCCAAAATTACAAAAAAATGGTCGTTGCCTAACGATCATTTTTGAATTTGACCGTTGGCAACGGCAAAAAAATTTTAAATCATTTTTTGGCTAACTGCAACCAGGCTGGACTGGGTTGTATTCCGGTAAAAACCCAATAGTGGGTAACTGGGCTACTACAAGAACTAGTACCACCTCTTGATCTTTTAGGATTTTTACTCTTAATACTATCACTCCTACTAGCACACGCTTTTTTGGCTGCTCTAAATATATCCATTATGTTAATTAAATTAAAAAACTAAATTAATAATTCTAAATAATAGAATAAAAATATACACCAAAGAATAAAAAAAGATGGAAGGAGTGTACTGGGATTCCGGATGCCGCACTAAATTTGATATCACACTTCAATTGATATTTGATGATATTGAATATTGATTACACACTTCACTTGAATACTTGATATTTAATACTTTTAATTTTGTAGTGCCTAAAGTAAATATTTGATGAAACTTGAAATAATAGGTATTTGACAACTTGAGTAAGCAAAATTATCAAGAGAGAATTGAGAGAGAATTAGAGTAGTAAGAGAGCAAATTATGAGAAAACATAAAGAAGAAAGGGGTCTATTTATAATTTTTAAAAGGTTAAAATTATAATTTATTAATTATTAAGGGTGAGGGGCTATTTTCATAAGGCGTAGGCCGAAATGGCCAAAATTGCAAAACAATGGTCGTTGCCCAACGGTCATTTTTGAATTTGACCGTTGGCAACGGCCAAAAAATTTTAAATCTTTTTTTGGCTAACTGTAACCGGGCTGGACTGGGTTGTATTCTGGTAAAAATCCGGTAATGGGTAACCGGGCTACTACAAGAACTAGGACCACCTCTTGATCATTTAGGATTTTGACTCTTACTACTACCACTCCTAGTAGCACATGCTTTTTTGGCTGCTCTAAATATATCCATTATGTAAATTAAATTAAAAAAACTAAATTTATAATTCTAAATAATAGAATAAAAATATACACCAAAGAAGAGAAAGAGATGGAAGGAGTGTACTGGGATTCCGGATGCCGCACTAAATTTGATATCACACTTCAATTGATATTTGTTGATATTGAATATTGATACCACACTTCACTTGAATACTTGATATTTGATACTTATAATTTTGTAGTGACTAAAGTAAATATTTGATGAAACTTGAAATAATAGATAATTGACAACTTGAGAGCAATAAGCAAAATTATCAAGACAGAATTGAGATAGAATTAGAGTAGTAAGAGAGCAAATTGTGAGAAAATATAAAAAAGAAAGTGGTCTATTTATAATTTTTAAAAGGTTAAAATTATAATTTATTAATTATTAAGGGTGAGGGGCTATTTTCTTAAGGCGTTGGCCGAAATGGCCAAAATTGCAAAAAAATGGTCTTTGCCCAACGGTCATTTTTGAATTTGACCGTTGGCAACGGCCAAAAAATTTTAAATCTTTTTTTGGCTAACTGTAACCGGGCTGGACTGGGTTATATTCCGGTAAAAATCCGGTAATGGGTAACAGGGCTACTACAAGAACTAGTACCACCTCTTGATCTTTTAGGATTTTTACACTTACTACTACCACTCCTAGTAGCACACGCTTTTTTGGCTGCTCTAAATATATCCATTATGTAAATTAAATTTAAAAACTAAATTAATAATTCTAAATAATAGAATAAAAATATACACCAAAGAAGAGAAAGAGATGGAAGGAGTGTACTGGGATTCCGGATGCCGCACTAAATTTGATATCACACTTCAATTGATATTTGATGATATTGAATATTGATACCACACTTCACTTGAATACTTGATATTTGATACTTATAATGTTATAGTGACTAAAGTAAATATTTGATGAAACTTGAAATAATAGCTAATTGACAACTTGAGAGCAATAAGCAATATTATCAAGAGAGAATTGAGAGAGAATTAGAGTAGTAAGAGAAAACATAAAGAAGAAAGGGGTCTATTTATAATTTTTAAAAGGTTAAAATTGTAATTTATTAATTACTAAGGGTGAGGGACTATTTTCTTAAGGCGTAGGCCGAAATGGCCAAAATTGCAAAAAAATGGTCCTTGCCCAACGGTCATTTTTGAATTTGACCTTTGGCAACGGCCAAAAAATTTTAAATCTTTTTTTGGCTAACTGTAACCGGGCTGGATTAGGTTGTATTCCGGTAAAAACTCAATAGTGGGTAACTGGGCTACTACAAGAACTAGTACCACCTCTTGATCTTTTAGGATTTTTACTCTTACTACTATCACTCCTACTAGCACACGCTTTTTTGGCTGCTCTAAATATATCTATTATGTAAATTAAATTAAAAAACTAAATTAAGAATTCTTAATAATAGAATAAAAATATACACCAAAGAAGAGAAAAAGATAGAAGGAGTGTACTGGGATTCCGGATGCTGCACTAAATTTGATATCACACTTCAATTGATATTTGATGATATTGAATATTGATAACACACTTCACTTGAATACTTTATATTTAATACTTATAATTTTATAGTGCCTAAAGTAAATATTTGATGAAACTTGAAATAATAGGTATTTGACAACTTGAGTAAGCAATATTATCAAGAGAGAATTGAGAGAGAATTAGAGTAGTAAGAGAGCAACTTATGAAAAAATATAAAGAAAAAAGGGGTCTATTTATAATTTTTAAAAGGTTAAAATTATAATTTATTAATTATTAAGGGTGAGAGGCTATTTTCTTAAGGCGTAGGCCGAAATGGCAAAAATTGCAAAAATATGGTCGTTGCCCAACGGTCATTTTCGAATATGACCGTTGGCAACGACCAATAAATTTTAAATCTTTTTTTGGCTAACAGTAACCTGGCTGGACTGGGTTGTATTCCGGTAAAAATCCGGTAGAGGTTAACCGGGCTACTGCAAGAACTAGTACCACCTCTTGGTCTTTTAGAATTTTTACTCTTACTACTACCACTCCTACTAGCACACGCTTTTTTTGCTACTCTAAATATATCAATTATGTAAATTAAATTAAAAAACTAAATTAATAATTCTAAATAATAGAATAAAAATATACACCAAAGAAGAGAAAGAGATGGAAGGAGTGTACTGGGATTCCGGATGCCGCACTAAATTTGATATCACACTTCAATTGATATTTGTTGATATTGAATATTGATACCACACTTCACTTGAATACTTGATATTTGATACTTATAATTTTGTAGTGACTAAAGTAAATATTTGATGAAACTTGAAATAATAGGTAATTGACAACTTGAGAGCAATAAGTAATATTATCAAGACAGAATTGAGAGAGAATTAGAGTAGTAAGAGGGCAAACTGTGAGAAAACATAAAGAAGAAAGGGGTCTATTTATAATTTTGAAAAGGTTAAAATTATAATTTATTAATTATTAAGGGTGAGGGGCTATTTTCTTAAGGCGTAGGCCGAAATGGCCAAAATTGCAAAACAATGGTCGTTGCCCAACGGTCATTTTTGAATTTGACCGTTGGCAACGGCCAAAAAATTTTAAATCTTTTTTTGGCTAACTGTAACCGGGCTGGACTGGGTTGTATTCTGGTAAAAATCCGGTAATGGGTAACCGGGCTACTACAAGAACTAGGACCACCTCTTGATCATTTAGGATTTTGACTCTTACTACTACCACTCCTAGTAGCACACGCTTTTTTGGCTGCTCTAAATATATCCATTATGTAAATTAAATTAAAAAACTAAATTAATAATTCTAAATAATAGAATAAAAATATACACGAAAGAAGAGAAAGAGATGGAAGGAGTGTACTGGGATTCCGGATGCCGCACTAAATTTGATATCACACTTCAATTGATATTTGATGATATTGAATATTGATACCACACTTCACTTGAATACTTGATATTTGATACTTATAATTTTGTAGTGACTAAAGTAAATATTTGATGAAACTTGAAATAATAGGTAATTGACAACTTGAGAGCAATAAGCAATATTATCAAGAGAGAATAAAGAGAGAATTAGAGTAGTAAGAGAGCAAATTGTGAGAAAACATAAAGAAGAAAGGGGTATATTTCTAATTTTTAAAAGGTTAAAATTTTAATTTATTAATTACTAAGGGTGAGGGGCTATTTTCTTAAGGCGTAGGCCGAAATGGCCAAAATTACAAAAAATGGTCGTTGCCCAATGGTCATTTTTTAATTTGACCGTTGGCAACGGTAAAAAAAATTTAAATCTTTTTTTGGCTAACTGTAACCGGGCTGGACTAGGTTGTATTCCGATAAAAATCCAGTAGTGGGTAACCGGGCTACTACAAGAACTAGTACCACCACTTGATCTTTTAGGATTTTTACTCTTACTACTACCACTCCTACTAGCACACGCTTTTTTGGCAGCTCTAAATATATCCATTATGTAAATTAAATTAAAAAACTAAATTAATAATTTTATATAATAGAATAAAAATATACACCAAAGAAGAGAAAAAGATGGAAGGAGTGTACTGGGATTCCAGATGCCGCACTAAATTTGATATCACACTTCAATTGATATTTGATGATATTGAATATTGATACCACACTTCACTTGAATACTTGATATTTAATACTTATAATTTTGTAGTGCCTAAAGTAAATATTTGATGAAACTTGAAATAATAGGTATTTTGACAACTTGAGTAAGCAGTATTATCAAGAGAGAATTGAGAGAGAATTAGAGTAGTAAGAGAGCAAATTGTGAGAAAACATAAAGAAAAAAGGGGTCTATTTATTATTTTTAAAAGGTTAAAATTATAATTTATTAATTATTAAGGGTGAGGGGCTATTTTCTTAAGGCGTAGGCCGAAATGGCCAAAATTACAAAAAAATGGTCGTTGCCCAACGGTCATTGATGAATTTGACCGTTGGCAACGACCAATAAATTTTAAATCTTTTTTTGGCTAACTGTAACCTGGCTGGACTGGGTTGTATTCCGGTAAAAACTCGGTAGAGGGTAACCGGGCTACTACAAGAACTAGTACTACCTCTTGATCTTTTAGAATTTTTACTCTTACTACTACCACTCCTACTAGCACACGCATTTTTGGCTGCTCTCAATATATCCATTATGTAAATTAAATTGAAAAACTAAATTAATAATTCTAAATAATAGAATAAAAATATAAACCAAAGAAGAGAAAGAGATGGAAGGAGTGTGCTGGGATTCCGGATGCCGCACTAAATTTGATATCACTTCAATTGATATTTGATAATATTGAATATTGATACCACACTTCACTTGAATACTTGATATTTGATACTTATAATTTTGTAGTGACTAAAGTAAATATTTGATAAAACTTGAAATAATAGGTAATTGACAACTTGAGAGCAATAAGCAATATTATGAAAAGAGAATTAGAGTAGTAAGAGAGCAAATTGTGAGAAAACATAAAGAAGAAAGAGGTCTATTTATAATTTTTAAAAGGTTAAAATTATAATTTATTAATTATTAAAGGTGAGGGGCTATTTTCTTAAGGCGTAGGCCGAATTGGCAAAAATTGCAAAAAAAGGGTCATTGCCCAACAGTTATTTTTGAATTTGACTGTTGGCAATGACCAAAAAAATTTTAAATCGCTTTTTGGCTAACTGTATCCGAGCTGGACTGGGTTGTATTTCGGTAAAAACCCGGTAGTGGGTAACCGGGCTAATACAAGAACTAGTACCACCTCTTGATCTTTTAGGATTTTTACTCTTACTACTACCACTCCTACTAGCATATGCTTTTTTGGCTGCTCTAAATATATCCATTATGTAAATTTAATTAAAAAACTAAATTAATAATTCTAATTATTAGAATAAAAATATACACCAAAGAAGAGAAAGAGATGGAAGGAATGTACTGGGTTTCCGGATGCCGCACTAAATTTGATATCACACTTCAATTGATATTTGATGATATTGAATATTGATACCACACTTCACTTGAATACTTGATATTTGATACTTATAATTTTGTAGTGACTAAAGTAAATATTTGATGAAACTTGAAATAATAGGTAATTGACAACTTGAGAGCAATAAGCAATATTATCAATATAAAATTAGAGTAGTAAGAGAGCAAATTGTGAGAAAACATAAAGAAGAAAGGGGTCTATTTATAATTTTTAAAAGGTTAAAATTATAATTTATTAATTATTAAGGGTGAGGGGCTATTTTCTTAAGGCGTAGGCCGAAATGGCTAAAATTGCAAAAAAAGGTCGTTGCCCAACGGTCATTTTTGAATTTGACCGTTGGCAACAACCAAAAAATTTTAAATCTTTTTTTGGCTAACTGTAACCGGGCTGGACTGGGTTGTATTCCGGTAAAAACTCGGTAGTGGGTAACCGGGCTACTACAAGAACTAGTACCACCTCTTGATCTTTTAGGATTTTTATTCTTACTACTACCACTCCTAGTAGCACGCGCTTTTTTGGCTGCTCTAAATATATCCATTATGTAAATTAAATTAAAAAACTAAATTAATAATTCTAAATAATAGAATAAAAATATACACCAAAGAAGAGAAAGTGATGGAAGGAGTGTACTGGGATTCCGGATGCCGCACTAAATTTGACATCACACTTCAATTGATATTTGATGATATTGAATATTGATACCACACTTCACTTGAATACTTGATATTTGATACTTATAATTTTGTAGTGACTAAAGTAAATATTTGATGAAACTTGAAATAATAGGTAATTGACAACTTGAGAGCAATAAGCAATATTATCAAAAGAGAATTGAGAGAGAATTAGAGTAGTAAGAGAGCAAATTGTGAGAAAACATAAAGAAAAAAGGGGTCTATATATAATTTTTAAAAGGTTAAAATTGTAATTTATTAATTATTAAGGGTGAGGGGCTATTTTCTTAAGGCGTAGGCTGAAATGGCCAAAATTGCAAAAAAATGGTCGTTGCCCAACGGTCATTTTTGAATTTGACCGTTGGCAACTGCCAAAAAAATTTAAATTTTTTTTGGCTAACTGTAACCGGGCTGGACTGGGTTGTATTCCAGTAAAAACCCGATAGTGTGTAACCGGGCTAATATAAGAACTAGTACCACCTCTTGATTTTTTAAGATTTTTACTCTTACTACTACCACTCCTACTAGCACACGCTTTTTTGGCTGCTCTAAGTATATCCATTATGTAAATTAAATTAAAAAACTAAATTAATAATTCTAAATAATAGAATAAAAATATACACCAAAGAAGAGAAAGAGATGGAAGGAGTGTACTGGGATTCCGGATGCCGCACTAAATTTGATATCACACTTCAATTGATATTTGATGATATTGAATATTGATACCACACTTCACTTGAATACTTGATATTTGATACTTATAATTTTGTAGTGACTAAAGTAAATATTTGATGAAACTTGAAATAATAGGTAATTGACAACTTGAGTGCAATAAGCAATATTATCAATACAAAATTAGAGTAGTAAGAGAGCAAATTGTGAGAAAACATAAAGAAGAAAGAGGTCTATTTATAATTTTTAAAAGGTTAAAATTGTAACTTATTAATTATTAAGGGTGAGGGGCTATTTTCTTAAGGCGTAGGCCGAAATGGCAAAAATTGCAAAAAAATGGTCGTTGCCCAACGGTTATTTTTGAATTTGACCGTTGGCAACGACCAAAAAAATTTTAAATCACTTTTTGGCTAACTGTAACCGGGCTGGACTGGGTTGTATTTCGGTAAAAATACGGTACTGGGTAACCGGGCTACTACAAGAACTAGTACCACCTCTTGATCTTTTAGGATTTTTACTCTTACTACTACCACTCCTAGTAGCACACGCTTTTTTGGCTGCTCTAAATATATCCATTATGTAAATTAAATTAAAAAACTAAATTAATAATTCTAAATAATAGAATAAAAATATACACCAAAGAAGAGAAAGAGATGGAAGGAGTGTAGTGGGATTCCGGATGCTGCACTAAATTTGATATCACACTTCAATTGATATTTGATGATATTGAATATTGATACCACACTTCACTTGAATACTTGATATTTGATACTTATAATTTTGTAGTGACTAAAGTAAATATTTGATGAAACTTGAAATAATAGGTAATTGATAACTTGAGAGCAATAAGCAATATTATCAAGAGAGAATTAGAGTAGGAAGAGAGCAAATTGTGAGAAAATATAAAGATGAAAGGGGTCTATTTATAATTTTTAAAAGGTTAAAATTATAATTTATTAATTATTAAGGGTGAGGCGCTATTTTCTTAAGGCGTAGGCCGAAATGACCAAAATTGCAAAAGAATGGTCATTGCCCAACGGCCATTTTTGTATTTGACCGTTGGCAACGGCCAAAAAATTTTAAATCTTTTTATGGCTAACTGTAACCGGGCTGGACTGGGTTGTATTCCGGTAAAAACCCGGTAGTGGGTAACCGGGCTATTACAAGAACTAGTACCACCTCTTGATCTTTTAGGATTTTTACTCTTACTACTACCACTCCTACTAACACACGCTTTTTTGGCTACTCTAAATATATCCATTATATAAATTAAATTAAAAAACTAAATTAATAATTCTAAATAATAGAATAAAAATATACACCAAAGAAGAGAAAGAGATGGAAGGAGTGTACTGGGATTCCGGATGCCGCACTAAATTTGATATCACACTTCAATTGATATTTGATGATATTGAATATTGATACCACACTTCACTTGAATACTTGATATTTGATACTTATAATTTTGTAGTGACTAAAGTAAATATTTGATGAAACTTGAAATAATAGGTAATTGACAACTTGAGAGTAATAAGCAATATTATCAAGACAGAATTAGAGTAGTAAGAGAGCAAATTGAGAGAAAACATAAAGAAGAAAGGGGTTTATTTATAATTTTTAAAAGGTTAAAATTATAATTTATTAATTATTAAGGGTGAGGGGCTCTTTTCTTAAGGAGTAGGCCGAAATGGCAAAAATTACAAAAAAATGGTCGTTGCCCAACGGTAATTTTTGAATTTGACCGTTGGCAATGACCAAAAAATTTTAAATCATTTTTTGGCTAACTGTAACCGGGCTGGACTGGGTTGTATTTTGGTAAAAACCCGATAGTGGGTAACCGGGCTACTACAAGAACTAATTCCACCTCTTGATCTTTTAGGATTTTTACTCCTACTACTACCACTCCTACTAGCACACGCTTTTTTGGCTGCTCTAAATATATCCATTATGTAAATTAAATTAAAAAACTAAATTAATAATTCTAAATAATAGAATAAAAATATACACCAAAGAAGAGAAAGAGATGGTAGGAGTGTACTGGGATTCCGGATGCCGCACTAAATTTGATATCACACTTCAATTGATATTTGATGATATTGAATATTGATACCACATTTCACTTGAATACTTGATATTTGATACTTATAATTTTGTAGTGACTCAAGTAAATATTTGATGAAACTTGAAATAATAGGTAATTGACAACTTGAGAGCAATAAGCAATATTATCAAGAGAGAATTGAGAGAGAATTAGAGTAGTAAGAAAGCCAATTGTGAGAAAACATAAAGAAGAAAGGGGTCTATTTATAATTTTTAAAAGGTTAAAATTATAATTTATTAATTATTAAGGGTGAGGGGCTATTTTCTTAAGGCGTATGCCGAAATGGCAAAAATTGCAAATAAAAATGGTCGTTGCCTAACGGTCATTTTTGAATTTGACAGTTGGCAACGGCAAAAAAATTTTAAATATTTTTTTGGCTAACTGTAACCGGGCTGGACTGGATTGTATTCCGGTAAAAACCCAGTAGTGGGTAACCGGGCTACTACAACAACTAGTACCACCTCTTGATCTTTTAGAATTTTTACACTTATTACTACCACTCCTACTAGCACAAGCTTTTTTGGCTGCTCTAAATATATCCATTATATAAATTAAATTAAAAAACTACATTAATAATTCTAAATAATAGAATAAAAATATACATCAAAGAAGAGAAAGAGATGGAAGGAGTGTACTGGGATTCCAGATGCCGCACTAAATTTGATATCACACTTCAATTGATATTTGATGATATTGAATATTGATACCACACTTCACTTGAATACTTGATATTTGATACTTATAATTTTGTAGTGACTCAAGTAAATATTTGATGAAACTTGAAATAATAGGTAATTGACAACTTGAGAGCAATAAGCAATATTATCAAGAGAGAATTGAGAGAGAATTAGAGTAGTAAGAAAGCCAATTGTGAGAAAACATAAAGAAGAAAGGGGTCTATTTATAATTTTTAAAAGGTTAAAATTATAATTTATTAATTATTAAGGGTGAGGGGCTATTTTCTTAAGGCGTATGCCGAAATGGCAAAAATTGCAAATAAAAATGGTCGTTGCCTAACGGTCATTTTTGAATTTGACAGTTGGCAACGGCCAAAAAATTTTAAATATTTTTTTGGCTAACTGTAACCGGGCTGGACTGGATTGTATTCCGGTAAAAACCCAGTAGTGGGTAACCGGCTACTACAACAACTAGTACCACCTCTTGATCTTTTAGAATTTTTACACTTATTACTACCACTCCTACTAGCACAAGCTTTTTTGGCTGCTCTAAATATATCCATTATGTAAATTAAATTAAAAAACTAAATTAATAATTCTAAATAATAGAATAAAAATATACACCAAAGAAGAGAAAGAGATGGAAGGAGTGTACTGGGATTCCGGATGCCGCACTAAATTTGATATCACACTTCAATTGATATTTGATGATATTGAATATTGATACCACACTTCACTTGAATACTTGATATTTGATACTTATAATTTTGTAGTGACTAAAGTAAATATTTGATGAAACTTGAAATAATAGGTAATTGACAACTTGAGAGCAATAAGCAATATTATCAAGAGAGAATTAGAGTAGCAAGAAAGCAAATTGTGAGAAAACATAAAGAAGAAAGGGGTCTATTTATAATTTTTAAAAGGTTAAAATTATAATGTATTAATTATTAAGGGTGAGGGGCTATTTTCTTAAGGCGTAGGCCGAAATGGCAAAAATTGCAAAAAAAATAAATTTGACCGTTGGCAACGGCCAACAAATTTTAAATATTTTTTGGGCTAACTGTAACCGGGCTGGACTGGGTTGTATTCCGGTAAAAACCCGATAGTGGGTAACCGGGCTACTAAAAGAACTAGTACCACCTCTTGATCTTTTAGGATTTTTACTCTTACTACTACCACTCCTACTAGCATACGTTTTTTTGGCTGCTCTAAATATCTTCATTATGTAAATTAAATTAAAAAACTAAATTAATAATTCTATATAATAGAATAAAAATATACACCAAAGAAGAGAAAGAGATCGAAGGAGTGTAGTGGGATTCCGGATGCTGCACTAAATTTGATATCACACTTCAATTGATATTTGATGATATTGAATATTGATACCACACTTTACTTGAATACTTGATATTTGATACTTATAATTTTGTAGTGACTAAAGTAAATATTTAATGAAACTTGAAATAATAGGTAATTGACAACTTGAGAGCAATAAGCAATATTATCAAGAGAGAATTGAGAGAGAATTAGAGTAGTAAGAGAGCAAATTGTGAGAAAACATAAAGAAGAAATGGGTCTATTTATAATTTTTAAAAGGTTAAAATTATAATTTATTTATTATTAAGGGTGAGGGGCTATTTTCTTATGGCGTAGGCCGAAATGGCCAAAATTGCAAAAAAATTGTCGTTGCCCAACGGTCATTTTTGAATTTGACCGTTGGCAACGACCAATAAATTTTAAATTTTTTTTTTGGCTAACTGTAACCGGGCTGGACTGGGTTGTATTCCGGTAAAAATCCGGTAGTGGGTAACCGGGCTACTACAAGAACTAGTACCACTTCTTGATCTTTTAGGATTTTTACTCTTACTACTACCACTCCTACTAGCACATGCTATTTTGGCTGCTCTAAATATATCCATTATATAAATTAAATTAAAAAAACTAAATTAATAATTCTAAATAATAGAATAAAAATATACACCAAAGAAGAGAAAGAGATGGAAGGAGTGTGCAGGGATTTCGGATGCCGCACTAAATTTGATATCACACTTTAATTGATATTTGATGATATTGAATATTGATACCACACTTCACTTGAATACTTGATATTTGATACTTATAATTTTGTAGTGACTAAAGTACATATTTGATGAAACTTGAAATAATAGGTAATTGACAACTTGAGAGCAATAAGCAATATTATCAAGAGAGAATTAGAGTAGTAATAGAGATAATTGTGAGAAAACATAAAGAAGAAAGAGGCATATTTATAATTTTTAAAAGGTTAAAATTCTAATTTATTAATTATTAAGGGTGAGGGGCTATTTTCTTAAGGCGTAGGCCGAAATGGCCAAAATTACAAAAAAATGGTCATTGCCCATCGGTCATTTTTGAATTGGACCGTTGGCAACGGCCAAAATATTTTAAATCTTTTTTTGGCTAACTGTAACCGGGCTTGACTGGGTTGTATTTCGGTAAAAACTCGGTAGTGGGTAACCGGGCTACTACAAGAACTTGTAACACCTCTTGATTTTTTAGGATTTTTACTCTTACTACTACCACTCCTACTAGCACACGCTTTTTTGGCTGCACTAAATACACCCATTATGTAAATTAAATTAAAAAACTAAATTAATAATTCTAACTAATAGAATAAAAATATACACCAAAGAAGAGAAAGAGATGGAAGGAGTGTACTGGGATTCCGGATGTCGCACTAAATTTGATATCATACTTCAATTGATATTTGATGATATTGAATATTGATACCACACTTCACTTGAATACTTGATATTTGATACTTATAATTTTGTAGTGCCTAAAGTAAATATTTGATGAAACTTGAACTAATAGGTAATTGACAACTTGAGAGCAATAAGCAATATTATCAAGAGAGAATTGAGAGAGAATTAGAGTAGTAAGAGAGCAAATTGTGAGAAAACATAAAGAAGAAAGGGGTCTATTTATAATTTTTAAAAGGTTAAAATTATAATTTATTTATTATTAAGGGTGAGGGGCTATTTTCTTAAGGCGTAGGCCGAAATGGCCAAAATTGCAAAAAAATTGTCGTTGCCCAACGGTTATTTTTGAATTTGACCGTTGGCAACGACCAATAAATTTTAAATTTTTTTTGGCTAACTGTAACCGGGCTGGACTGGGTTGTATTCCGGTAAAAATCCGGTAGTGGGTAACCGGGCTACTACAAGAACTAGTACCACTTCTTGATCTTTTAGGATTTTTACTCTTACTACTACCACTCCTACTAGCACATGCTATTTTGGCTGCTCTAAATATATCCATTATATAAATTAAATTAAAAAACTAAATTAATAATTCTAAATAATAGAATAAAAATATACACCAAAGAAGAGAAAGAGATGGAAGGAGTGTGCAGGGATTTCGGATGCCGCACTAAATTTGATATCACACTTTAATTGATATTTGATGATATTGAATATTGATACCACACTTCACTTGAATACTTGATATTTGATACTTATAATTTTGTAGTGACTAAAGTACATATTTGATGAAACTTGAAATAATAGGTAATTGACAACTTGAGAGCAATAAGCAATATTATCAAGAGAGAATTAGAGTAGTAAGAGAGCAAATTGTGAGAAAATATAAAGAAGAAAGAGGCCTATTTATAATTTTTAAAAGGTTAAAATTCTAATTTATTAATTATTAAGGGTGAGGGGCTATTTTCTTAAGGCGTAGGCCGAAATGGCCAAAATTACAATAAAATGGTCATTGCCCATCGGTCATTTTTGAATTGGACCGTTGGCAACGGCCAAAATATTTTAAATCTTTTTTTGGCTAACTGTAACCGGGCTTGACTGGGTTGTATTTCGGTAAAAACTCGGTAGTGGGTAACCGGGCTACTACAAGAACTTGTAACACCTCTTGATTTTTTAGGATTTTTACTCTTACTACTACCACTCCTACTAGCACACGCATTTTTGGCTGCACTAAATACACCCATTATGTAAATTAAATTAAAAAACTAAATTAATAATTCTAACTAATAGAATAAAAATATACACCAAAGAAGAGAAAGAGATGGAAAGAGTGTACTGGGATTCCGGATGTCGCACTAAATTTGATATCATACTTCAATTGATATTTGATGATATTGAATATTGATACCACACTTCACTTGAATACTTGATATTTGATACTTATAATTTTGTAGTGCCTAAAGTAAATATTTGATGAAACTTGAACTAATAGGTAATTGACAACTTGAGAGCAATAAGCAATATTATCAAGAGAGAATTGAGAGAGAATTAGAGTAGTAAGAGAGCAAATTATGAGAAAACATAAAGAAGAAAGGGGTCTATTTATAATTTTTAAAAAGTTAAAATTGTAATTTATTAATTATTAAGGATGAGGGGCTATTTTCTTAAGGCGTAGGCCGAAATGGCCAAAATTGGAAAAAAATGGTCGTTGCCCAACGGTCATTTTGAAATTGACCGTTTGCAACGGCCAAAAAATTTTAAATCTTTTTTTGGCTAACTGTAACCGGGCTGGACTGGGTTGTATTTCGGTAAAAACCCGGTAGTGGGTAACCGGGCTACTACAAGAACTAGTACCACCTCTTGATCTTTTATGATTTTTACTCTTACTAGTACCACTCCTACTAGCACACGCTTTTTTGGCTGCTCTAAATATATTCATTATGTAAATTAAATTAAAAAACTAAATTAATAATTCTAAATAATAGAATAAAAATATACACCAAAGAAGAGAAAGAGATGGAAGGAGTGTACTGGAATTTCGGATACCGCAATAAATTTGATATCACACTTCAATTGATATTTGATAATATTGAATATTGATACCACGCTTCACTTGAATACTTGATATTTGATACTTATAATTTTATAGTGACTAAAGTAAATATTTGATGAAACTTGAAATAATAGGTAATTGACAACTTGAGAGCAATAAGCAATATTATCAAGAGAGAATTAGAGTAGTAAGAGAGCAAATTGTGAGAAAACATAAAGAAGAAAGGGGTCTATTTATAATTTTTAAAAGGTTAAAATTATAATTTATTTATTATTAAGGGTGAGGGGCTATTTTCTTAAGGCGTAGGCCGAAATGGCCAAAATTGCAAAACAATGGTCGTTGCCCAACAGTCATTTTTGAATTTGACTGTTGGCAACGGCCAAAATATTTTAAATTGTTTTTTGGCTAACTGTAACCGGGATGGACTGGGTTGTATTCCGGTAAAAATCCGGTAGTGGGTAACCGGGCTACTACAAGAACTAGTACCACCTTTTGATCTTTTAGGATTTTTACTCTTACTACTACCACTCCTACTAGCACACGCTTTTTTGGCTGCTCTAACATTATGTAAATTAAATTAAAAAACTAAATTAATAATTCTAAATAATAGAATAAAAATATACACCAAAGAAGAGAAAGAGATGGAAGGAGTGTACTGGGTTTCCGGATGCCGCACTAAATTTGATATCACACTTCAATTGATATTTGATGATATTGAATATTGATACCACACTTCACTTGAATACTTGATATTTGATACTTATAATTTTGTAGTGACTAAAGTAAATATTTGATGAAACTTGAAATAATAGGTAATTGACAACTTGAGAGCAATAAGCAATATTATCAAGAGAGAATTGAGAGAGAATTAGAGTAGTAAGAGAGCAAATTGTGAGAAAACATAAAGAAGAAAGGGGTCTATTTATAATTTTTAAAAGGTTAAAATTATAATTTATTAATTATTAAGGGTGAGGAGCTATTTTCTTAAGGCGTAGGCCGAAATGGCCAAAATTGCAAAAAAATGATCGTTGCCCATCGGTCATTTTTGAATTGGACCGCTGGCAACGGCCAAAAAATTTTAAATTTTTTTGGCTAACTTTAACCGGGCTGGACTGGGTTGTATTCCGGTAAAAACCCGGTAGTGGGTAACCGGACTACTACAAGAACTAGTATCACCTTTTGATCTTTTAGGATTTTTACTCTTACTACTACCACTCCTACTAGCACACGCTTTTTTGGCTGCTCTAAATATATCCATTATGTAAATTAAATTAAAAAACTAAATTAATAATTCTAAATAATAGAATAAAAATATACACCAAAGAAGAGAAAGAGATGGAAGGAGTGTACTGGGATTCCGGATGCCGCACTAAATTTGATATCACACTTCAATTGATATTTGATGATATTGAATATTGATACCACACTTTACTTGAATACTTGATGTTTGATACTTATAATTTTGTAGTGACTAAAGTAAATATTTGTTGAAAATTAAAATAATAGGTAATTGAGAACTTGAGAGAAATAAGCAATATTATCAAGAGAGAATTAGAGAAGTAAGAGAGCAAATTGTGCGAAAAAATAAAGAAGAAAAGGGTCTAATTATAATTTTTAAAAGGTTAAAATTATAATTTATTAATTATTAAGGGTGAGGGGCTATTTTATTAAGGGGTAGGCCGAAATGGCCAAAATTGCAAAAACATGGTCGTTGCCCAACGGTCATTTTTGAATTTGACCGTTGGCAACGGCCAAAAACTTCTAAATATTTTTTTTGGCTAACGGTAACCGGGCTGGACCGGGTTGTATTTCAGTAAAAATCCGGTAGTGGGTAACCGGGCTAACCGGTTTTCAGGGCATCGGTTACTAAACAAAGGCCCGCCCCCGTCCGGCTCCCCCCTAACCCTTCCCAACCCATCCCATCCCCCTAGCGGACCGGGCTGTCAGTGGGCTGGCCCGACCCGTTTAACATGTTTACTTGAAATGTAAAGTATCTCCTTATAATGGGAGTTTATGACTTGAAAAAATATAAAATGCCTATAAGCTGCATGAGAAAAACGTAAAAACATTCGAGATAAAGATAAAGAAATAAGGATAATGCCCAAGAGGTACTCTGGACTGCAAAACTAATTGCGGTCGTCGATCGGCAGAACGTTGGCGACGGGGTTTGAGACTATCTACTTGTAATCTCCAATATGGCGGAGTGGCAGTGAGGAACTCTCCCATTGGCGAAGCGAACATTTTTCTATATACAGGGCTTTTGATTGGCAAAGCCGACGACTCGATTTGTACAGGATACTCCGATTGATTGAGCTGACGGTTTGCTATTTACATGGCTCTGATTGGCGGGGCCAACGACTCGCTGTATACGAAGTGCTCCGCTTGGTTGAGAAGACTATTGTTTATTTATATGCCTCCAGTTGGCTGGTCAGCGGCTCACTATATATGAAGTGCTCCGCTTGGTTGAGCAGGCGGTTTGCTATTTACAATATGCTCCACTTATTGGCGGCCTGGTTCCAGAATACTTGCAAAGGATTTGGGAGTTAGTCTTTAGTCATATGAGGAAATAATTTAAAAAATGAAAGAGATATGGTATTTATGAAAGTGTAGTGGATTCGTCATTGCCCTAGAGAGCCGCAGCGTTTCAATGTATCATGTCGGTCCTACGTTTAAAGAACAATTCTTAGCGGGGGGGGGGGGGGTTGGTTTTTGTTGACGATAGCCCTTCTTTGCCCCTGTCTTTGTGAGGTTATTCCATGAAGTTTGGTAGGTTGAATGATAGTTCTTTTAGAATTTATTTTTGAAAATAATCCATTTTTTTGGCGAATGTTGTCGTTCCGGATTATGACATATTTAGAAATTCCATCATGCGTGAATGTTTCTTCTGGAAGACTCTGTCCCGTTGACGTCGATTCTCGAAGATGTTTCTGATGACGTAGCTCCTTGCCTTTGTGGTTGCGTCCTAATCTAAACGTGTGTTACAAAGGTTTTCCTAGGTTCGTGACCGAATCTTTCAGGTTGCCTACATATTCGAAAGGGAATCAGGTCTGAATGTAGTTCGTGGGTAATGAAAAAGAAATTATGATTATGACCAAGCCTGACTCAAGCAATCTACGTATCCAAATGGAATCAGGTCAAAACGTAGTTTGATTACAATAGATGCAAAATGACGAGACTGAAATGAAGTGGCCCAGTCTGACTCAGACACCCTACGTATCCAAGTAGAATCAGGCCAAAACGTAGTTCAATTACAAAAAATGACCGAATCCAATGAGGATTGCCTGCATATTCCTTTTTGAGGAAATCAAGTCGGCATAGTTCCTGAGCAACATACAAAATTGATATTTGGTTTTTCTATTACAAGAGAAAGGGGGAGAGAAACCGAACCCTACGTGGGTTGCCTACGTATCCCTCCGTGGGAAGTCAGGACAGGCGTAGTTCTGTTACAACCAAAACCTAACTCTACTGTTTTCAAATGTAGTATCTCTTGATTGAATCTGAGCTGATGGGCTTTGTGCTGACTCTTCCGTTAATTTCTGCTATGTTCAGAGCTCCTCCCGACAATACTCGATGGACCACGTAAGGACCTTGCCAATTGTTCCCTTCGCTTCTTCTTGATGAGGGAATATATTCTTCAAAACCAATTGCCCCACTGTAAATTGATGAGGTTTCACCTTCTTGTTGAATGCACTAGCCATCCTATTTTGATACAGCTGACCATGACACACTGCGTCCATCCTCTTCTCATCGATGAGCATGAGTTGCTCCTGCCTAACCCGTATCCATTTTGCATTATCTGACTATTCTTCCTGAATGACCCTTAAAGACGGTATCTCGACCTCTACGAGTATCACAAATTCGGTTCCATATATAAACTTGTATTCCGTTGCCCTAGTGGTTGTTCTCATAGTGGTACGATAACCTAGTAAGGTGAAGGATAATTTCTCATGCCATTGCCTGTGGCTATCCACTATCTTTCGCAAGATCCTTTTGATTTTTTTGGCTGCTTCAACTGCCCCATTCATTTGCAATCTGTAGGCCGTAGAGTTACGATGGACGATTCTGAATTTCTCACAAATCTCCCTCATGAGATCACTGTTGAGATTGGCTGCATTGTCAGTGATGATTGATTCCAACATCCCAAATTGGCAGACTATGTTGTGACGAAACAAATCTGCTACTACTTTCTTCGTGACGACCTTGTATGTGGATGCTTCGACCCATTTAGTGAAGTAGTCAATGGCTACCAAGATGAAACGGTGTCCATTTGATGTGGCGGGCTCTATAGGTCCGATTACGTTCATGCCCCAAGTGGCAAACGACCAAGGTGAACCCATTACATTCAACTCATTAGGTGGAACCCAGATGTAATCCCCGTGAATCCAGCACTGGTAACACTTTTGCACGTAGCAAATGCTATCGCTTTCCATGGTCATCGAAAAGTATATGGCTCTTAAAATATTCTTGGCTAAGGTGAAGCCGTTCATGTGAGGCCCACTTGTCCCTGCATGTACTTCTTCTAGCAATTTAGTTGCTTCAGCAGCATCTACACATCTTAAAAGACCCAAGTCCGGGGTCCTCTTGTACAGGACTTCCCTGTTGAGGAAAAAGTGATTTCCTAGCCTTCTGAGCCCTCGCTTCTGACCATTGGTGGCATTATTTGGGTACTCTCTTATTTCCAGAAACCTCTTGATGTCGTAGTACCATGGCTTACCGTCTCGCTCTTCATTTACACGGGAATAGTATGCATGCTAATCCTGGACTTCTTTCTCATTAGGGTCGATGTAATTCTTATCTGGATGCTAGATCATGGATGACAAGGTTGCGAGAGCATCAACAAACTCGTTCTGGATCCTGGGAATATGTTTGAACTCGATCTTGGTGAACTTTTTGCTTAGTTCCTATCCGCAATGCAAGTACGGAAGGATCTTGACATTCTTGGTAGTCCATTCTCCTTGAACTTGATGTATTAACAAATCAGAATCTCCTATGACCAGAAACTCCTTGATGTTCATGTCAACTGCCATCCTAATCCCGACGATGCACGCTTCATAATCGGCCATATTATTGGTGCAGGGGAACCTTATATTTGCTGATGCTGGGTAATACTACCCTGATTGTGAAATTAAGACTGCCCCAACTCCCACTCCTTTGAAACTTGCTGCTCCGTCGAAGAACATTCTCCAACCTTGGTATGACTCTGCGATGTCTTATCCGACGAACAACACTTCTTCATTCGGAAAGTATGTAGTGAGCGGCTCGTAATCCTTGTCCACTGGGTTCTCTGGAAGGTGGTCAGCTAAGGCTTGTCCTTTGATAACCTTCTGCATTACGTATACAATGTCGAACTCGCTTTGAAGAATCTGCCATTTGACCAGTTTTCCTGTAGGCATCTGCTTCTGGAAGATGTACTTGAGTAGGTCGAGCCGGGATATCAGATGTGTGGTGTATGCTGACATGTAGCGCCTCAACTTCCAGGCGATCCAAGTCAAAGCACAGCAGGTTCGCTCTATAAGAGTATATTTGGCTTCATACGGTGTAAACTTCTTGCTCATGTATTAGATGGCTTGCTCCTTCCTCCCGGTCTCATCATGTTCTCCCAACACGTATCCAAATGCCTTGTCCAAAATTGACAAGTATAATAATAGTGGCTTTCCGGGCTCGGGAGGAACCAACACTGGCGGATTTGACAAGTACTCCTTGATCTTGTTGAAAGCTCTCTGGCACTCTTCTGTCCATTTCGTAGCAGCGTTCTTTTTCAGCAACTTGAACATGGGCTCGCAAATTACCATTGCCTGGGCTATAAATCTGTAAGGCCCCGTAAAAATATTATACCTAAAAACCGGAGTTTCATGGTGCCGAAGTAGACTTATGTGTTGATGAGTGTAGGGACTCTTACGGTTCGAACTTTTTTGGGTTGAACAGTACATTGGGGAGTTGAAGAAATTTTTGGAAATGCAGGGCGTTTCTGCGGTCCACTCTGTGGTCGCAGATTTGATCTGGGGATCGCAGATCTGCCGCAGACTGAGGCAGAAATTTGGGCAAATTTTCGGACCATTGTGCGGTCCATTATGCGGTCGCTAATCATTTTGCGGGCCGCATAACCCATCGCAGACCCAGCTCAAAACTTTCTAGAGGGAGGTTCTGCGGTGCATTATGTGACCGCAGAATAGGTCTGCGAGCTGCAGACCGATCGCAGAGTGAGGCAGAAGTGCCCAATTCGGAGGGCCATTATGCAGCCCATTTTGCGGACCGCAGAAGTGTTATGCGGTCGCTTATGCGGCCGCAGATCTATGTTGGGGCTTCATTTTTTCTAATTTAATAACCCGACCCCATTTTATTTTATCTAGTTATAGAGGTCATTTTTGAGGGGTTATCTGATATTTTAGAGAGAGGAGAGAGCTATCCTGGAGAGAGAAAGGGGAGGATTCAAGGATTTCACTACTCAACTTGGATCAAGCCTTGTAATTTCATCAAGAGGAACTTGCTAAGGTTTCTAAAAGGTAAGAATTTCTTCCCCCGATTCCCCAATTTTGAATTTGGGTAGAAGATAGGTAAAGGGGGAGTGTGATTCTTGGGTTTGAGAGTATTATTTATACATGTATGTACCAATAAGGTTTGTGGGAAGATTGTTGAGCTCAAATGGGTAAAGATTGGGTTGTGGAGTGAAGGAAATCTTGTGGTAGAACCTTGTAATCAAATTTTTACATCTAGTGTTTGATAAAATGCTCAAATGAGCTGAAACCATGAATATCTTCCTAATTCGTGTTCAATTTTGTTATGTCTCAAAATAGAGTGAAGTTGCTAGGATTTCCGAAACATTATAGTAATTTAAGAAAAGCTTAAAGCGAGGTATGAATGCTAAACTCTTCTTCTAGTATCGGAATTCCCGAATCCTTGTGAAGTTCTATCATGTGTAGTCGAACTTGAAACGCTATTGATATGGGGTATTCAAACTAGTAAAATTGATTCCCGATTGGCATAATGTGTTAGAACCCTCGTGTGTTAACGATTCTCTATTTTGACTTAATTATGTTATACCCTTTGGGGAAGAAGATCTTGTATGAAATCAATGTGATTAAAGACTTATTTCTCATATGATGAAACCTTATGAACCTACTCTTGCCAAGGCCAAAGGTGCCAAATGGTTGATTTGAAAGGGAACTCTTTTGTATAAACTATTATCATTTTAGGAATCCAAAGTGTGGCATTGTGAATACACCTCCACCCGCATACGTTGGGGTGAGGCGGCAGGGCCTCTTTGTGTAGAGTTGTGGTATTGTGAATACACCTCCACCCGCATAGATTGGGGTGAGGCGGTGAGGCTGCTTTGTGTAGAGTTTCTGGCATTGTGATTGCACCTCCACCCGAATATATTAGGGTGAGGCGGCAGGGCCACTTTGTGTAAAGGTAGCTGTAGAGGATCCTCGACTTAAGGATTTATAAATGTAAGTGAAAGCTCTTAATAAATTTTCTATGGCTTTAACGGCTAACTAAGCCTTCTATTGTTACCATGATTCTTCATATTCATGTTGTATTTCCAAGTCCTTGCATATGTTTGGTTTTCATACTACTACTATTTGACATGTACTAATGTCCCTTTTGCCGGGGGCGCTGCATCTTGAATAAATGCAGGTGGTTCCATAGCGGGTGGTATTGATCAGTGATAGAAGCACACCCTCTCTTCAGCTAACTTGGTGAGCCCCACTTTATTCCGGGGTACTGTATCTCTTGTTACATGTACATAGTGTTTTGAAGTATAGCCGAGGCCTTATTGCTGGCACTGTCGTAGTACTGTCTTGTTTCTGTTAGAGGCTCCGTAGACATAGTGTGGGTTGTATCCTGTTTTTGGAAGGTTGAACTAAACTTGTTATAATTGTATTATCTGTCCCACTTTAACTACGAATATATAGTGTACTGTTTTGGGGACTTGTTAATGACGTAACTAATAGAAGTGAACTATTGTTATTCACATGACCTCTTGATGTTTAATTAATGATATAAATGTATCTCCTATTTATTCATGGGCGAGTTGGGTAAAAGGTATTGTATAGGCTTGCCCGGCCGGGGTATCTTGATTGAGCGCCGGTCGCGCTCCCCGAGGTCGGGGCGTGACAGAATCTGCTGATGTAATTTTTAATCTGCCAAGGAAACTCATCATCTCCTTCTTGCTCTTAGGCAGTGATAAGTCTTGAATGGATTTAATCTTTGAAGGATCAAGTTCTATCCCTTTGGTGCTTATAATGAAACCTAACAGTTTTTCCGGCAGGGACTCCGAATGCACATTTTGCAGGATTTAACTTCAAACTGTACTTCCGCAAGCGTTCAAAAAACTTCTTCAGGTCGTTTAAGTGTTATGTATTGTTTCTAGATTTAATGATGATGTCATCCATATATATCGATCTCTTTGTGGACCATGTTGCAAAAGAGGGTCGTCATGGCCCTCATGTAAGTAGCACCGGCATTCCTGAGGCCGAACGACATGACTCTGTAGCAATAAACTCCCCAAGGCGTAGTGAACGGTGTCTTCTCCGCATCTTCTTCATGCATCAAAATCCGATGGTACCCGGCGAAACAATCCACGAATGACTACAACTCGTGCTTTGCACAATTATTGATGAGGATATGAATATTTGGTAAAGGGAAATCATCCTTTGGAATGGCCTTGTTAAGATCTCGATAGTCCACACATATTCTAATTTTCCCATCTTTCTTTGGTACTGCTACGATATTTTGCCAACCGTGTGGGATAATTGGTGACTCTCACCATGTTTGCCTTTATTTGCTTGGTCACTTCTTCTTTTATCCTCAAAATCAAATACGGCTTGAACATTCTAGATTTTTGTTCAACTGGTGGTCTGGTAGGATCGGTGGACAATCGATGCAAGACAATGTCGGCACTCAATCCGGTCATGTCATCATATAACCACGCAAACACGTTGATGTATTGTCAGAGGAGCTTGACCAATTCTTCCTTCTGATCTGCTTCTAAATAGATACTGATTCGGGTTTCTTTCACATCTTCTTCGCTTCCTAAGTTGATTACTTCTGTCTCTTCAAGGTTAGGCTTTTTTTGGCTTTGCAACTGCTCGATCTCTTATGGGAGATTATCTGGTATCATGCTTTCATCGTATTCCTCATAGTTTGGATCATTCTACTTGAGGGTTTCGTTACATTTCATAATTGCGGAACGTGGATTTTTATCGGTTTGATTGTTGAAAAGAAAAACTAAGTATAAATGAAGCGATAAATAAGTTTGCAATAATTTTAATAAAGAAATTCTTATTTCATTACAAATGAACGTCTCAGTGTTCAATGAGGCAGTTGAAAAAAATGTGCAAGCACAGTTCAAGCCTCAATTGACCATCCAGTTTTTCAAAAGTTTTACAATTCCACACTACCAAGACTGAGATGGGCTGGCGGTCTAATTATGCAAGTCCACTACTAGTACGGCATCCCAAATGGTCGGTGTCTTGATATCAACTTTGTCACAGAATTCCTTGATCGTGGTCACAAATATCCTTTCCATTCCATCAATGATGTTGTCCTCTGGTGTTGAGCTCTGACCTAGAGCCTAAACATGCTTTGGCACAAAAGCCTTCTTCTCGAAGCCATCGGTGTAAGTCTTTCTAGTTGGAGACTGATACCCCAAGCCGGCCCTACCTTTTTGTCCCCTTAACTCAATCAGATCAGTTATCCTATCTGATCGGGCTCCCAGCCGGTCCCTGGTCGGTACTCGTACTTCATCATTTCCCTCATAGCTATCTTTGATCTGTATGGTGACTGCATACCCATATTCTGCTCAGTCCCCTCTATCTCTGTGGTCTGTATGATCTCCATCGCGTGAAAAGCGAGCCCATACCATTCTTCTATGAACGAAACTTCATGTTCTAGATAAGTTGACTGGCTTCATTCGCCGTGAACTACACTCTCTTAACAACCCCACTCGAACATCATGCACTGATGGAGGGTGGATAGAACTGCCCCTGCCATATGTATCCACGGACTTCCCAGCAATAGGTTGTATGAGGATGAAATGTCCATTACTTGAAATAGTATCGGGAATTTGACTGGTCCGATCTATAGAGCTAAGTAGATCTCCACAATGACATCTTTTTGTGATCCATCAAACGCTCTCACTCTCACATGGATTTCTTTTACTTCTCTCAGATGAATACCCAACTCTCGCACAGTAGAGAGAGGGCAGATATTGACTCCGGATCCTTCGTCAACAAGTACTCGGGACACCACTTTATATCCGCACTTAACGGTGATGTGTAAAGCTCTGTTGTGACCCACGCCCTCTACTGGAAGTTCATCTCTTTGGAAAGTGATCATGCGCCTCGACTATCTTCCCGATGGATGTTGCCAATGCCTCATTTGTAGTGTTGCTCGGCATGCTCACTCCACTTAACACCTTCATCAAGGCGTCTTTATGACTGTCAGAACTCATTAGCAGATCCATGATCGATATATGTGTAGGGGTTTTCTTCAATTTCCCCTCCACGGAGTATTGTTTAGCTTGCATCTTCTTCCAAATTTTGTGGCCTCAGTGTCTGTTATATTCCTCCTCTGAATCTTTTCTCTTCCTGGATTTCCTTGGTTTACCTCCTCTGGAGCGTAACACCTTCATGACCTGGTCATTCCATGAGTCACTGCGGAATCCGTCATCTTGCCTTTCCCTTTCTACTGATACGTCCACAGGACTGTCTTGTATTCCCGATCCTCCTCATTCCTCATAGCGGTGGTCGACTATTGCTGGTATGTCTGGACCATCACTGGGGGTTTTAATTGTACCGTGATCATCTGAGTGCTTCGGGGAAGAACCCTTGCAGCCTCAGTGTTTCCTATTATGATGATAGTCCCTTTCAAATCCTCTTCATCCAAAGAAATCATATTAACTTCTTGATTCTGGTGGTTTGGTAGTGGGTTATGGTTCACATTTGGCAGAGCTGGGGTGCATTGAATTTCTCCACTTTTGATCAGTGAGTCAATTTCATTCTTCTGCCTGAGGCAATCCTCGGTATCATGTCCCGGTATGCCTGAATGATAGACGCACCATTTAGTTGCATCACAGTATTTTGAAGGGTGTTCAGGAATCCTTCCTTCTACATGGTATATCAAGCCAGCTCTTCTCAATCTTTCAAACAATTGAGCCAAAGGTTCAGTAATCGGGGTGTAGTTTCTAGGACCACTTTCTTCAAAATTTGGGCGAGGTCGGGGTGCATAGGTGGGTCGATTTTGATGAATGGTGGTCTGAACTGGATCATCTGGTCTTGGCGGATTTGGATTTGTATGGGCGCGAGGTGGGTTATATTGAGGTTGGGGATTGTAGTATGGTTGTGTGTTGTATACTGGAGCATATATAGGTTGGTGTGGAGAATGGGTGTTCAGAGGGAAAGAGTTGTTTTCGTGGGATGAACTGGACTGGTAATATGAATGATTATTGATACCTCTTCTTTCTTCTTCTTTCCACTGCTTATTAAACTAGATTGAATCGCTTTGCTAGCTGCTTACAATGCAGCCATAGATTGTATCTTGCCTGACTTATCCCTTCCTTCAAAAAGTCTCCCATTTTAATAAATTCAGGAAACTTCTACCCCATCATGCCCATCATCGTTTCAAAGTAGATTCATTCTTGAGCCCTGATGAAGTATTTGGTAAGCTCATTGTCATCTAACAGGGGTTGGGCTATGGTGGCCGCTGACCTCCAATGATGGGCATACTATTGAAATGATTCTAACGGCTTCTTCTGCAAATTTACCCGGGTGAACCTATCTGGAGCAATTTTTGTGTTAAACCGAAAACGGTTCATGAAGTCTTCTGCCATATCCTGCCATTCTCTCTAGTATCTGGGATCCTGACGGGTGTGCCAAGTGAGTACCTCTCCTATCAAACTTCTTATAAATAGATTTATCCTTAACTTCTCATTCCTTCCTACTACAACTAACTTATCGCAGTAGGCTCTCAAGTGTAAATGAGGATCACCTGTCCCATCAAAGATGTCAAATTTTAGAGGTTATTATCCTACCGACATGTCCACGTCAGGGTGTATGCACAGATCCTCTTAATCTAGACTTTTTCTCCCTCGAGCGACCTGAAGGTTCTTCATTTGTTTCCTCAATGCTCGTAACTGTTCAGATACTGACTCTTCCTCTTTATATTTAGCTTCCCTCTTTATTTCGGCATATTGATCAACTTCAGAAGGCAACCTGACCATGATAGGTTCTGTGAAGGTGGGTTCTGAAATGGCATATACGAGTGGAACATATCGCTCATGTGCAGCAGTATGTGCCACAGGTATGTGCTAACTTTGATTGTTGGTAAAGGTGACGCCTTCATGGGGGGGGGGGTATGAACAATATTAGTAGCGATTGGTGGGTTTTACGATGTTTGAATGTAATTTGGTACATAAGAGGTATGTATAGGAGAATTTCGTGGGTTTGCAGGGGTTACTGGGGGTACAACCTGGGTTGTAGTGGCTAAAGTCGGGGTATTGTTTACTTGGAGGGTATTTGAAGGAAAGTGATCAGGGATCGAGTCTAGTGAAGGAAAGCGGGGTGGTTGTGGGAGCGTCGTCATGGCTAGATGCGCCAATTCCTGAATGTGTTGTACTTCCTCTCTCAATGGTTCCATCTCTTATGCCATCCTAGCAACATATTCATCGTTCCAAATATCATTCTTTTCTCCCAATTGCCCCGGGCTATCAGCTATTACCAAAGCATGTCCGGTCGGGTCATCTGTCGCAGACGTCTTCCCTTTCAATCTCAAGTTGTATGGTGGTTCCACCAGTTTTCGGGTCAACACAAACCAACCTCTGTTTCGGGGAATAATAATAAAGTAATGCAAGAAAAGAAAAGAAAAGAAAAGAAAAGAAAAGAAAAGAAAAGAAGAAGTCGGTTTCAGTGTTTGCACAAATATGAGCACACAGAGAAATTAGTTCACATATTCAAGTAAGTGTGTTTCATAATGTGCGGGGGACCTCTAGTTGCCGGAGGTGGGGCGTACGTTGCGAATATTTGACAAACAATTAGATTTGACACGTTTAGATCCGAAGCAAACTTTGGTTTTTCATTAATAATATTTTGATTGTGGCAGGCAGGAGCAAAGATTACAACATTGTTTTCAACATTCACAAGATTACATGGGCTTACAGCTTGCCCTTACAGAAATGAAAGGGTACGAGATAAAAGATGCAAGATTGGGAAAGGGGGAAATCAACTAGCCACTAGTAGCCATCCCCGGAATCATCTCCCATATCTTCTTCCTCTTCCAGTTCCTCTTCTGGGTCTTCTTCAAATTCTTCTTCTTCATCATTATTGAACTCGGGCTCTTCTTTAAGATCTTCTTCTGGTTCTGTCTCGGATTCAATCTGTATACACTCGACCACTCAATCATCATCCTCTAGAGGTGGCAGCATATGATCGCCTGACCCTGGGAGCACTTGGCGATGCATAGCGATAGTAACAAGATAATGAGGTAAAATCTTGTGATAGATTTGTAAGGCTATTGCTGCATCTTCTAGCCAGGCCACTCCTTCTTTGCTTGGTCGGGCCAACTCATCCTCTTCATTGATCCAGACAAAGTATTCTGGGGTACACCATGACTTCTGAACCAGCGGTATCATGATTTAACTCATTCCACTCCTCTTATAGTCTTCTTATCCTTGGTATCGGGATCTGCCTATTGTACTCATTTTTATATAGAGTCGTCCTCGTCCAGAGGGGTACATCCTGAATCAGACCAATTGCCTGAGAACTCGTAGGGGTGCATATGGCTGAATTCCTTAAAGTCCTATCAACTCTATGAAATACTTTTAGGGGGTCCTTAGAATTTCCCTGCCGCTCAACCACCAAAGCTTTTAGTTTATCCATTCTCCACTGATGTTTGTCACCATCTCTCTCCGTTCTTCCTGTCCGTGCAGGGAGACCAGTGCCTCATTTTCTCATTATGACTCCGAATCATATTGCTAACACCTACAAAGTAATCAACTGTGGCCTCTCGTTGAAAGAAGTGCTCCGTTGCCCATATTTGGAGCAATAGGTTGCAGCCTTTGAAAAAATCATACCACCGACAACATGCAGACAATGCTCTGAGAATTTCTGCCAATATCATAGGCACCAAGGTGGCTTAGCTTGGAGGTTAACCCGGAATGTTGCCAAGACCACATGCAACAAGTTTATGTTGATTCATCCTCTCCTCTATGGGAAAACCAGTAATCCTAGCAGCGCCAAAGAGAAGGTTATGGGGCTGAGACTTTCCCAGTTGCCTGATCACATTGGAACCCTCCCAAGTACCATTTGTAGCTCTATCGATTTCCGAACCTATCAAAAAATTGGTATAGGCTTACCCATCCATCTTCAATGTTTCTCAAACTCTGACTGCCTGCTAAACCCAAAGCATCAAGAAACCTGTAGCTGGGCATAGTAACCATTAGTATCAGCTATCTCCCAGTAAACAACAATTTTGTGAAGCTGGTAACTTCTTCCAGCGTTGGCGTCAATTCACAGTCAACGAACTTGAAAACCATTTTGGCTGGATCCCAGAATTCTATCAGCAGTGTGTTAAGCACCCTATTGGCCCAGATGTTCAGTAAGGCAGTAAATGCTCCTATGTGCCTTCTGATTTTATCGGCGAATGTTCTTCCACCATTGCTTCAACTTATGCGGCGCTCCCATGACCATATTGATTTCGGGGATGTTCTGGTTGATTTCCATTTCTGAAGAGGGTAGAAAAGGTTTGATAAGTATTTTGCTCTGAAATTTTAGTGTCTCATCATGATTGGTTTGATGTTCCAAAAAAGTCATGTCGTTGGGTGCATGGCTCGTTGACATTAGGGGGATTTATTAATTGTGTGTCGATGCCAAGGACCGACTCACCTAAGATTTATGCAATATGACCTATGTTTTCTAGAGTGTTTCCTATCTTTGGAGTTGGAATGAATACTGTGAACAAGCCATTCTCTGAAACTAAAATATTTTGAAAGAAGGTTCGGAGGGGTGTAAAAGACAACCTTCGCGTGCCATTGTGTGTGATAGTGTACAACCAAGAATCGATAGGAAAGAGTGTGATGAAAGTGTATATAAAGCGGTAACAGATAGTGTGATGTTAGTAATAACATTAAAGTAAGCAGATAAGTACAAGATGAACAACTAAGGCAGGTAAGCATATATTTGCAAATTAAGCACAGTTAAAGAAGTATATATACAAATGTTCCTAAATTCTAGGTCAAGTCTAAATCTGCTAAGGTCAGAACCAAAGGGTATTCCCCAGCAGAGTCGCCATGTTGTTGCACCCTATTTTACACGAGTCAAATCAAGATTCAACTATTGGTTTCCTTGTTAATGATAAAAGAGAGTCGCCACCTAATATTTAAAGGTATACTAGGGTACCTGTTTAATTATTAAGATTATTATCCTATTAGTCTGCTAACCAGTGAGGTTTGAGTAAGGGTTATTATTCTTCTAAGGGTAAGGTATTAAGCACCCCCTAGAATCTACCTAAGGTAGCTCCATAGGATTTAGACTATGTTCAGGAAATTTAGATGTCTATATCTTTCTTAGTCAGTGCTTAAAAGTGCGGCTTACCTTATGTTATGTTGTAAAACTTATCAATTTTGAAAGAGAAGAAGTGTATATACTTTGAAAAGGTGTAAGTTTTATTTAAGAGAAAAACCTTTGAAAATGTCTATCTGATTGAAAGAGTGTTTAGAAAAAATGGGTTTATAACACTTACTCTACTAATAAAATAGGGTTAAGTTTAAAACATTTAATTTTTTTAAAACAAAGTGGTTATTTGTGTAAAGTAAGAATTGTTTGGGTAGTGGGGTTTAGATATACCTTGAAAGTTGATTTCAAATCCCATATTCAAATTCAAACAGTTTGAAAGATCTTTGATTGCAGCAGTGTTTGTTTGAACAGCCCCCTTTTGGAAATCATTTTCTGATTTTCGGTTTCTTCTTATTTTGGAAAGAGAAGGTTGTTGACCTTTTTTGCAAATATCTCTCGGTTTCATAACTTCATGAAAAAATTGTCAGTAAGAACAAGGATGGAAGTTAAATAAAAGAAGTGATTAATAATTAGAATTAATTATTACTAAGTTGCAGTACCTTTGTTTTTTACCTACGTCTTTAAGGCTTGCCTAGGTTATTACTATAAGGAAAAATACATAGTTTACCCCTTGAACTATAGACCAAATCCCCATGACATACTTTTTGCGGATGAAAATCACTTTACACACGTAGCCTTTCCAAAGTGTGTCTAACACACACCACTTTTGCTAGATGGCCCGCGTGTACTTGACAAAAAAGATTGAGCGCGTAAAACCAACATATATTTTGTCAATATCATTATTTGAGCCCACGTGTCAAGATTTTATTCTATTTTCTTTATTTTTCTTATTTTAATAGATAAAAAGAAAAGAGAAAAAAGGCACCAGGCCCTTCACCCCCAATTGAACCCCTACCATCCCCCGCTGTCCCCACTTGAACACCGCTATCCCCGTTGGCCTCCGCCACACCCCCCTTCTCTTATTCTTCCTTACTTACTTTTTGTGTGTTTTGTACTTCCATTATTTTTCTACCCAAATCCCCTTCCTTTTCGTTTATTCCCAAAGCTACTGCATAGCCACATTCTAAATAAGTGACTCCATTGTCACCATCTACTATTTGCTAAATTCTTCTTAAATCACAAGTTACCCGTGATTTATATTGAACATTTATTTTGTTAATTTTGTTTGTGGTTTTGGTAATTATCTTAAATACTTGAATCTTGAATTTTGATTTTAGCATCTTTTTGGTAAAGTTTCTGTTTTTACAAAAATGGGGTTGGGTGTTTGTATATTATGCTGTCGGTGATAGATTCCATTTTTCCCCTATGAGTTGTGTGATTTCTGGGTTATTTTCTGCATGATTTTATGATTTTTTATTCTTAGCTTTTTGTGGTGGTTCAATGGGTCTTAATTGCAGTTTCACTAGTGAAGTTTGAACTTTGTATTTGGAACAGAGGTAGATTTTGCTGGGACAAAATAGTAGTTTTGATTTTTGAAGGTCTTGGGAGTGGTGGCGTCACCCATGGTTCAGATGAGGAAGATGGAGAATTTAGAATTTTTGGTAATTAGGGGTAGAATTGTATTTGTAAGTGTTTTCCTTTTAAAAAAAATAATGATACGTGTTACAATCTTGTTGGTCCATGATATGCACCTCCTTAAAAAAGTGGTCAAAATAAAAGTAGTGTGTATTAGCTACACTTTAGAAAGGTTGAGTGTGTAAAGTGATTTTCGTCCGCAAAAAGTGTGGCACGGGGATTTGGGCCATAGTTTAGGGGGTAACTTATGTATTTTGTCTTACTATAACTCAAAGAAATAAAGTAAGACATTCAATCAATATTGTCAGTGTTGATACATATAAGAATAGTAGTAAACTTATAAGAGCGGTGAAAGACAAACAAATGGACTCATAGTTTTGGGCCTGAAAGAGATTAGGCCCAGCATACAGCAAAAATAAACAGCAGCTGCACCGATGACTCCAAGGTTCAGGCAAGCATTTGGGCCTGAGTTCATTGAGAACTCGGCAGGCACAACTCAGACACATGCGTAAAAAAAGGATATTAGATATATGGCCCAATACAACATTTAAACACAAGTAAGATCAATATAGGCCAAGACAAAACTGTTATAATCATTAGTAGTAATTTTAGAATGCAAATTAAGGTGAAGTCACACAGAGTAATACAATTTACAGTGAAAATTTGTTTCCATTTAACATTAAACCTAAAGAGATTAGCAAATGTCATTAATTAAAGGCTTAAGGTAAAATTTCATTCATGGCCAAGATACCCTTTGGATCCCTGACACTTCAAAGTTCACAAAGGTCTCAAGGACCCAGAGCAGTGCTTGCGTCAGGGAGAGTATCTCAACCAAGAACTAAATTCTACTCTAAATACCCTCAACTACTCACACTTACTCTTCACTATAGGTTTAAATGCTAAAGAGGCACTCAATGTAAATTCCATTACAACAGTAATGACAACACACAAGGAGATGTACATTTCTTGTAGATAACTGTTCAGAACACTACAGATAACACCAAAATATCATAGTTCACACACAAGCATGTAATACACTATCATGTACTTTAATAGGCTTGAGAGTACTCAACAAAACTAGTTACAGGTGCAGACAAGTAATGAGTAAACCAACATGCCAATACAAGAACTCAGAACAGATAAGTCATGTAGTCCAAAGGAGTAGAGGATATATCATGTGTATTAACCTCACTAATCCTATTGGCAGGTTCATACTTGTGAAGATTTTCAACCGCAGTCATGTATTTAGTCATGTATACACTTAATGAAAGTATACAAATAGATCAGCACTCCACTTCATACTAAGTATAGGGGTTAACAATTCACTTCAAAGTCCTTAAAAGACAGGGATAAGCAAATACATTTGTCTACACTTAACCTATGATATGACATCTAAAGAGATCTTTCATTCTATGTAGGCAGATTAAAAGTTAAATACACAGTCCTACACTCAATAAAGCAGACAAACATACCTAAGTTTATAATGGTAACAGTTAACTTACATTGACTTAACAAAGTTATGTGATATCAAGTACACAGGTATGAGCAGGTAAGACAAACAGAGCTTGTTCAAGAATAAGCAGAGTGCAGAAATTCCAGAGATAGTATTCAAACATGCACATATAACAGTCTTACCGGATCACAACATGGCAGTCATTGCGTAATATCATGAGATCAAATCAACAGTGTTACTAGTATAAGTTTCAAGAAAGTCAATGAGAGTATTACATTAAGGATCTATCATACAAGCTGTGTGTAAGAACATAGTCATGATGAAGCTTAGTTTAATACTTTAGCACAACGGATGCGACTTAAACACTATAGATGTTGTTGACGGTCAATTTTGACTCTCCTTTTTAAAATTAATATATTAATACCTAATAATTTTTAATAAATATTTTGAAGGCATTTTCTATTAATAAATACCTATTTCTACAAATTAATTAATTATTAGTTTAAAAAATAGTCACCTGGCACCAGTATTATGTAGTTATAAATACACTTATTATTGTTTAGATTGTTAAAATAAAATGCACCGTATAAGTTTTATAATTAATTTAATGATTCATTTCTCAATTTTAATTAAATAGGTCACTATGTTAATTTAGGAGATAAAGTATTTTATAAAGTATTTTATAAATAATTGCAATAATTAGTAGTATATTTGATAATTATGATCTTACTATATTTTATTGGAAATTAGTTAAGTTTATTTAAATATATTTAAAAAGAGATTAAAAGATAAAAGGGTTCAATTGCAATTCTAAACTAAATACAAAGTGGCCATCTTTTAAATTTATTTTGGCCCAAATGTGCAAGCCCAGTCCGAAAATACCCAACCCAAACAACCCCTTCAATCCCTGTTGGCAATCCTTGCCATCATATTTGAACCAATCACCACGTGTCATGTGCCACGTAACCCATATCCCACACTCACAAAACAAACACAAATCATCTGGGCCGTACATTTCATAAATCAACGGCCCACGTTTTAATTCTATTTCCTCTTTAAATTGTAAGCACCCATAGATTTAATTTCAACCGTCCGATCAAAAATATCCAATGGTCTTTAATTTTTTCCCATTAAATCATTTCTAAACTCTTAATTATCAAAACAATCGGAGCCGTTGATCAAGAGATCCAACAGCGCCCGTTCCATCTCTGATTTTTAACTCAGAGATGACCCCTAAACCCTAATCATTTTCCCACCTCCCTTGCCGCCTCTCTTTCCTTTTCCTCTCTCTTTTTTCTCATCTCCATCAACCCATCAATCTCCAGAACCTTGCAAAAATTATTGCTACACCACGAATCCTGCCTGAACATTCCAATTCCATTGTTACAATTCAAAATCCTTAATCTGAAACCCTAAGCTCGAAAGGGAAAACCTTCATATCATCTGATTTCTCTCATGAGTTATCAAGTCGGAGCATGCATGGAGTCTTTATTACGGTTCATCATGAGTACTCGTTATCCAGAGGTCAAACGCAGTGACCTCTGGACATTAGGGTTTAACCGCTGTTCCAAAGGCTTCAACGGTCGACCTCCTCATGCTCAGGTAAACTCAGCATTGATTTCCCCCCTGTTCCTTTCCGATTTCACTCAATCGTGCTCCCATTATATACCATTTGTCTCTTTCCACTAATGATTTTTAATCTGTTGAAACCCTAGATCCTTAATGACACTATAAATAAGGCCTTTAATGTTCACACCTAACAACACCTATAACGAACAACCACCGAAGAAAACACATAAAGAACAACTGAAAAAGGCAGAAAATCAATATAGTAGTGTTTTAGAATTTCTTCGACTAAGGCTAAGTTCTTACTTGATTTCTGAATTGGCTCTGAGGTACTCATCGGTTGTAGTTTCTTAGTTCTTGGATCCTAAACGGCTAAACGAATCCTTATTTGGTCTGCTGCCATAGAGAAGGTCAGTACACCTTCACCCTCTTCTCTTTTAATTATTTTTACTTGAATACCATGAACATGTTGTTGCTTTCTATTAACTGTTTTAGCTTATAATGTTTGTCATTAGTATAGAAATGTTATTTTCAGTTCGTGATAAGGTGTTGTTCACTTGTGATTATTTGTTATGCTCTTAAGTATCCTTAAAATAATGTTGATTGTACTGTATGTGACCTTAATGGATTTCATTTCTTATCTCAAATAGCCAATATGATTAAATCTCCCTAATATGCTTTAAATGACCTCTCATGCATGCTTAGGTTTCAGATTTTCTATTAATGATTCTGTTGTGATCTCTATCTCCATACACTATTTCCTGCATTCTGTTGGTCGAGATTGTTGTTTGATAATTCTAACTGGCATAGACCTAAAAGTTTATAGCTTAATTCCTCACCATTTAACTGAATCATAAAACGTCTAAGTGTTTAAGTTCTCCCCGTCTCTATAGCTGTATCTGTTAACTCTAAGAGCAACTTCTGGGTTGTCACCATGTCCTTATTATGTTCATATCTAACTGTTGGTTGGATTTATATGAAAGCAGTCTTGTTGAGGTGAACTCTCATGAACATTAGTAATCCATCTACCTATATTCTGTTGTTATCAAATTGTCTTTTAACTCATTAAATTAATTATAAAACTTATACGGTGCATTTGGTTTACCGTTAAATTAATTATCTCCTAAATTAACATAGAAAGAACTCTCTGTTACATGGTTGAGTTAAACATGTTTGGTTTAGCACTCTTATTGTCTTTAATCTCTTTAATGACATTGCTAACTTTGTGAAGTTTACCATATCTTCTGTAGGATTATAACCTCATGTAAAGTATCTATGATTAGTTGATTAAATGTTGCATGTATTTCTGTTTATTTGCATGAACTCTTGTTCTTATACTCTATATTGAAATTGCACTTGGTCCTCTCTTTCCCTGCTAATGATTGAAATTAGTCTGTAAACCATAAGTGAACTTTCTATTGCTGTTGTTTGGACATAATAGTCTACCTATTTCAATATAAGATTAATATTTTTATGAAGATGTGATTCTGCACTCAATCCCAAATGAAGTATGGTGGTAACCTGTGGTTCTGTTAAGCATCTTTAAGAATTCCATGTTTGAATCTGTGAGCCTACATTCCTACTAAGAATCCTGATCATGTTCTGATATTTTTGATAACACCTATAGAAGTTGTTTGATGTGACTGTTTGTCTAAATCCTTGTTAATGCTTTTAAGAATTCCAAGTAGTGTGATCAGTCTATGCATGTGCTAGTGGCAAGACCTAAGCTAATCAACCCATGATTAGTCTGCCAAGGCAGAAGTATCTATTTATGGGTTATTGCATATGTGCATTGTGTAGTTTTTACCTATCCTTTGAATGTGATCCTAAGTGTGTAGATCTTTAACAATAATGCTATAATGTCTCTGCCTCCCCCCTCATCCATATGTGTTTGAAATCTTACCTTTAGACTTGGTTAATATGTGTATTATTCATGTGATATTAGAAATGTAGTTATAAAGTGAAACCATTCTTATGTCCATATGTTATTCTGTCAAGGGAAAAGTATATTTCTGTGGTAGGGGATATTATGGTAGTTGGTTTACATTGAAATAGCCTCATTAGCATCTAAACCCATAAGGAAAAACGAGTCGTTAGTGGTTAAGGGTATTTGGAAGTATAGTTTAACTCTAGGTTGGGCTGCTCTCCCCGGCACAAGCATTGCCCTAGGCCTTGAGACCCTTGGGAACTTTAAAGTGTCGGGGGATTCAAAGGGGCATCAACCTTGAGTAGGACTCTCTCCTTAGCCCTCAAATCATTGACACTTGTTGTTATTTAGGGTTTTAGTATTTAATGGCAATGAAAGATTTTCAATATAAATTATTTTCCATGTGTAACCACCACATTAGTATAAGTTTCTCATAGTATTTGAGTATTGATATTTTGTTATATTTTGCTCCCATCATTTGTTTACGTGTTTCATACATAATTGAACATGCATGATCTGTATCTAATGACCTTCTCTTTCTTTTGGACATGTACATTTGATTGTGCCTGCTAAGTTCCTAAGGAACTCATGCCCAAGTTCAGCCTTGCCGTATTATGTGAAAATCAAAAGTTTGCTGCAGCCGTCCCTTTTTGCTCGGCCTGCCTCTTGAGGCCCAAACACCAGAGTCCAATCCTCTTTCTCTAAACTCCTATTATTATTATTGCTTCACTACTTTAGTCTACTGCCTTGTTATACTTTGTTGCACTATGTTGTTGATTTTTCTATCTCACATGTATACAACACTTATATAATAGATTACATGTTTTACTTTATACCTTAATGTCATACAAAACATAGGCCGGCCCTAAATAACATAGGATTAAAAAAAGAATTAGTTAGTGACTAATTTCTCGTTCACCAATTATAATTGCTTATATCGTTACCATGTTTTCGCTCACCTTCTTTTTCTTAAAGGATTTTGAAGCCCAAGGCTTAGAAAAACAGCAGCCCCACTTTCAAAAAGGAAAATCAGATTTGAATCGCAAGCTTTATCTTCAAAAAGGGAATCAAATTGTTTCAAAATATGAAGTGGCATTCCCCCTAAAAGAATTTTCAAAATGGATTTTCTTCAAGTCTAAAAGATCAAGGTACATTTAGGCCTACTCATACTTTAAGAACAAGTGTTTAATTTAGTTCCCCTTTTTACATACTTTCTTAAGTGCAAACAACCTATATCTCATTTCAAAAAGCTCTTTTCAAGCATGTGTGCACTAATGTTATTTTCCTCTATAAATTCATACCTTTTTTAAACTACACCCTCCCCTTGTAAGAGTTATGTCCTAATATATAATAAGCCATATCTCTAGAACACAGATTAAGGCATAGTATAAATAATTGATTCCAAATTTAGTCTAAGTGCTATGGAGCTACCTCACGTAGATTTTAAGAGGTGCCTAACACTTTCCCCTAAGAAGAACAAGAACCCTTACCCATAATCTCACCGGTTAGCAGACTAATAAATAATACGACTTAGTAATTAAATAGGTAACCTAGTATACCTTTAAATATTAGGTGGCGACTCTCTTTTATCAACAACAGAGAAACCACAAGTTGAATCTTGTTTTGACTAGTGCAAAATAGGGTGCAACAACATGGCAAATCTGCTGGGGATTCACACTTAGGTTCTGACCTTAGCAGAGTTAAACTAATTTGGCATCTAGATTTATTTGTACATTGCTTTAATTGTAGATATAATTGTAATTACGTGCTTACCTGCCTTATTTGCTCTTCATGCCTATTATCATGCTTATTATCATGAATATTATCATGCATATTATCATGCTTATTATCATACTTATTTTTGCTACACTCTTATCTGTTACTGCTTTATATACACTATCATCACATTTCTTCCTATCGAGTCTTGGCCGTATACTATCATACACAATGGCACGCGAGGGTTGTCTTTTACACCCCTCCGAACCTTCGTTTCAAAACTCTCTAGTTTCAGAAAATGGCTTTGTTAGGTCAACTGACATAACTTCTCACAGCCTTTAGACCAACTCAAAAAATAGGAAACACTCTACTCTAGCAAAACTAGGTCATACTGCATAACCTTAGGTGAGTCTATCCTTGGCATCGACACACAATTAGGAAAGCCACCCTAATGTCAACGGGTCATGCACCCAACGACATCACTTCTTTGGAAAGACAAACAAACCTGATAAGACACTTAAGGATCCAAAGCAAACACTTATCAAACATGTTTCTTTTACCCACCTTAGAAAAAAAAAATCAACCAAAATATCCCTGAATTTAACATGGTATTGGAGCGCCACATAATTCAAAGCAGTGGTGGAAAAATATTCGTCGGGAACACGAAGAGGAGGTTCAGACACACCTGGGGGCACTAACCGCTTTACTGAACATCCGTGTAGACTGGGTGCTCATTCACCTATTGATAGAGTTTTGGGATCCGTCTAAGGTGGTGTTCAAATTTGCCGACTGTGAGTTAGTATTGACATTGGAGGAAGTCACGAATTTCACGGAGATGCCGTTCAATAGAAGGAAGACAATATTGCCAATTACTATGCCCGATTACCAGTTCTTGGAAGCTTTAGGCCTGGCCAATAGTAAAAGTCTCAGAAGTATCGAGGACGGATGGGTGAGCCTCGACCAGCTATTCGACAGATTTGGGCACCTGTGAAAGCTACGAGTGGTATTCAGGAGAGTTTCAATATGACCAAGTAACATGGGAGAGTCTCAGGCCTATCACTTTCTCAATGGTACTATTGGGACTATTGGTCTTCCCGCAGAGAAGGGGTCGGATCAACATTAACCTATTACCTGTGGTCCTGGCAACTTTCCGTGGCAACCTTCAAGCTAATTAGGTTCCAATGGTGATAGTTGAGATGCTAAGGGCTTTGTCTGTATGTGCACGAGGGTATGATTTCTTTAAGTGTTGTAACTTTCTGCTTCAGATCTAGGCTACTGAACATTTCTTCCTGCTAGAGGCCACCATCGACTACTTTGTGGGCGTCAGCAACATGATCCGCAACCACAACAAGAGGATGAGACATTGGATCTCCCCAAACGGCCAAGAAGAGTGGAGGGAGATGCTGACCAACTTGAGTGGGGAATGGATCAACAGGAAGCTATCATGGTTAGGTGGGAGAGCAATCTTAAGGACTGCTTAGAAATACTTAATCGAGTTGATCGAACTTGAAGGTATTCAACCATACTCACCCTTGCAAGTCCTTAGACAGTTCGGGATGATCCAAGATGTGCCTCTGTGGACAAGGACAATATTATACGAGGATGAGTACAACGGACTTATTCCAATTCCCATGATAAGAAGGCTCCAAGAAGAGTGGAACGACCTGGTCACAATGCCGATGGGTCAAAATTCGTGGTGCACTCCAGAGTATTATATTTGGATCAATGAGGAAGATGAGCTAGCCCGACCAAGCAGAGAGGGTATAGCCTAGTTGGAGGAGGCAGTGGTTGCTTTGCAAATTTACCATGAGATCCTGCCATATTACCTTGTGACCACTTCAATACACCATTAAGTGGTCCCATGATCCATAGATCATATGTTGCCACCTGCTGAAGACGATGACCGGGTAGTTGAGTGCATCAAAATAGAGTCTAGCACAGAGTCAGAAGAAGATCCAGAGGAGGAGTCTGAATTCAACGATGGTGAGGAGGAGTTCGAGGAAGACCCGGAGGAGGATCCGGAAGAGGAGCCAGAAGAAGAGAAGGATATGGGAAATGACTCAGGAGATGGTTATTAGAGTTGGTTGATTTCCCCTCTTTCCCCCTTTGTACCCTTATCCCTAATTTTCTCTCTTTACTTTCAAAAAGGACGAGTTGTCGAAGCCCACACAGTTCCATGTAAAGTGATGTAATCTTTGTTCCTACTTATATCAGTCCAAATTATCAATGACAACAAATTTGCTTCGAATCTAAATGTGTCAAGTCTAAATATCTGTCAAATATTTGCAATTTAGGCCTACTTCCGGCAATGTGAGGCTCCCACAAATTCTAGGAAACACGCTAGACTTAATGCGTGAATTAATTGCTCTGTGTGATTTCCTGCTTGTATAAATAAAGAAACTGACTCTTGTTCATTTTCCCTTTTCATTCCTCATATTTTTCTTTTGCTTTATTATTACCCCCAAAAAGAAAGAAAGTTGGTTTGTGTCGACCAAAACTGGTAGAACCACTGTACAATCTAAGATCAAAGGGGAAGATGTCAGCCACAGAAAACCCGACTGAACATGCTCTGGTCATATCTGATAGCCCGGGGCGATCAGGGGAAAAGGACTAAACCAGGAATAAGGAACACATGGCCAGGATGGCCCAGGAAATGGAATCTCTAAGGGAGGAAGTACATCATATCAGGGAAATAGCGCACCTGGCCATGACAAAGCTTCCCCAACCACTTCGATTCCCTTCTTTCGATTCAATCTTTGACCACTTTCCTTCCAAATCACGCCAAAACAACAACACCCCAACTTCAGTTACTACCACTCAAGTCATACCTCCTGTGACCCCTAAATATCCCCTATCCACACGCCCTACGTACCACAGTACGTTCAGACACCACAAAACCCGCTTATCACCACCAATGCAACTCATACCCCTCCTCGTGACGGAGTCACTTTTACCACTAACCAGCACATACCTATGGTACATACCGTCGCCCATGAGCGGTATATTCCCCCTGTATATGCCATTTCTAAACCTACCTTTACAACACCTGTCACGGTCAGGGTGCCTTATGAGGTTGATCAATATGCCGAGACGGAAAGTGAAGTCAGGCGTAAGGAAGAAGAGTTAGTATTTGAGCAGCTGCAAATCTTGAGAAAGCAAATGAAGAACCTCCAAGTTGCCCGAGGAAGTGAAAGTTTGGACTACAAGGATTTGTGTATTCATCCGGATGTGGATATGCCGACAGGGTATAAACCTTCAAACTTTGATATGTTCGATGGGGCGGGTGATCCCCACGCACATTTGAGGGCATATTGTGACAAGCTAGTCGGAGTGGGGAGGAATGAGAAGCTAAGTATGAAGTTATTTATAAGGAGTCTGACGGGAGAAGCACTTACCTGGTATACTCGACAGGATCCGCAAAATTGGAGAACTTGGCAAGATATGGCAGAGGACTTCATGAATCGCTTTCGATTCAACACAGAAATCACCCGTGATCAATTTGCACTGGTGACCCTGCAGAAAAAACCATCCAAGTCATTCCAAGAATATGCATGTCGGTGGAGGTCAGAGGCCGCCATGGCGCAAACTCCGCTGGATGACAGTGAACTAACCAAGTACTTCATCAGAGCCTAGGAAGGGATATAATTTGAAAGGATGATGGGAGTGATGGGATAGAAATTCTCCGAGTTGGAATAAGATATGGTAAAGTACAATCCATTGCAACACGGTAAGCGGCCAGGAAGGCCATCCAATCAGGGTCAATCGGTAGTGGAAAGAAGAAGAAAGAGTAGATCTCAGCAGTCGTCCCTTACTATCAACCAAACCCACACCACGAAAATACTTCCTATTCCCCAAACAGCCATTCACCACCACCCACTTACGCTCCAGTCTATAACACCCAGCCATATTATCACCCTCAACCCCAATACAACCATCCTCGAGCAAACAACAACCCGAATCCACAACGACCATATGCTCCTGTCCAAACCACTATGTACCAAAATCGACCCGCTTATGCACCACGCCCTCGTCCCAACTTTGAAGACAAGGGTCCAATTAATTATACCCTGATTGCTGAGCTTCTGGCCTAATTTTTCGAGAAATTGAGTAGATCAGGATAAATACATCCAGTTGAAGGAAGGGTTCCTGAGTATCCATCCAAGTATTTTGATGCAACTAAAAGATGCGTGTATCATTCTAATGTACCGACCATGATACTGAAGATTTTTTTAAGCTGAAATATGATATTGAAACACTAGTCAAGAGCGGAGCCATCCAATGCACTATGGCGTCACCCAATGTGAATCACAATCCACAACTAAATCACCGAAACCAGGGAGTTAACATGATCACATTGGATGAAGAGTATGATATGAAGGGGACGATCGTCACTATAGGAAATGCAGAAGTCACCAGGATCCCTCCTCAAAGGGCTCCAATAATTATAGTACAAGTGAGGCCTACTGCGAGTGTTCAAACTTATCAGCGACAACCTGTCATTGCTACTGAAGAGGAAGAAAGAATACAAAACCATCCCATGGACGTACCAACAAAAAGGGAAGGCAAAAATGACAGACTCTGTCGCAGCCCATGGTATGACAAGGTCTGGGAGATTCTATGCTCCTGAAGATGTTAATTTAGGGAACTTGGGAAGAGAGAAAATTCAAAGAAGGAACATAACTGACCCAAAAGTCGATGAGTTCTGGAAGAGAATGTTGACCAAAGAGTATTCTGTGGAGGATCAACTGAAGAAAACTCCAGGACAAATATCAATCATGGATTTGGTAATGAGCTCCGACAGTCATAAGGACGCCCTTTTGAAAGTACTAAGTGGGGTAAGTGGACCAAGTAACGCCACTAGTGAGGCGCTAGCCGTGACAATTAGGAAAATGGTCTAGGAAAATATGATCACTTTCAGAAGAGACGAACTTCCTATCAAAAGCGCAAGTAACAACAAAGCTCTTCATATCATTGTCAAATGCGGGGACAAGGTGGTGTCTCGAGTGTTGGTCGATGGAGGGTCAGGAGTCAAGATTTGTTTGTTCTCCACCCTATGGAAGTTAGGAATTCATTTGAGGGAAGTCAAGGATATCCATGTGAGGCTGAGGGCCTTTGACGGTTCGCAAAAGGATGTTATTGGAGAAATTTATTTGGCCTTGCAAATCGAGACGGTCGAATTTCCCATATTGTTTCAAGTAATGGACATCTCCTCTTCCAATAACTTGCTGCTAGGAAGGCCCTGGATACATATGGTAAGGGCCATCCCATCCACTTTACACCAATGCATGATATTTGAGTGGGGATGTCAGGAGATCGTGGTCCACGGCGAGTGGGGTCACTCCTCTTATTTGGAGCATGTTGTTCCATTCGTTGAAGGGCTAGACGGAGTTTCTTTCCATGCAGTGGAAATCATGCAGACTACCGAAATGGAAGAGGCTAAACAAAACCTGGGAATGCAATCACCATATAGATCCAAGATGGCTATGAGGGAGATGATGAAATATGGATACAGGCCAAGATAGGGCTGGGAGCCAGGTCGGACAGAATCACAGAGCTAATTAATGGGCAGAAAGGAAGGGCCGACATAGGATATCAGCCTTCGGAAGGGAAAGTTCATACGCTAGGTCTAAGAAAAAGGTTTTTGTAATAGAGCATGTTTCATGTCCGGGTCAGAGTTCAGTACCAGAAGATGATATCATCGATGGGATGGGAAATTTGTCCGTGAATTTGATTGAAGAATGCTATGAAGGGACTGACACCAAGACACTGACTATCAAGGATGCCGAACCAGGTGAAGAGCTGCGGAATTGGACTGCCATTCCATCTTTGGTTCTCCAGGAGTCTTGGTAGTATGGAACTGTAAAAGTTTTCTTTTGAAAAGTGCACAGTCAATTGAGGCATGCACCGTGTTTGTACCTTTTTGTCATTTGCCTCTTTTGAATGCTTAAGACGTTCCTTTTTTGATGAAATAAAAAGAATCATTTTCTCAAATATCGCAAAATTATTTACCGCTTTATTTATGCCTAGCTTTTTGTTTTAGTAATCAACATGCTAAAAACCTGCGTTCCGCGATTATGACATGTAACGAAATTGTCAAGCGCAATAACTCATATTACGAGGAATATGATGAGACTATGATGCCAAACAATCTCCCACAAGAGATCGGACAACTGAAGAGTCATAAAAGGCCCAACCTCGAAGAAACGTAAGTGGTCCTTCTTGGAAGTGAAAAAGATGTAAAAGAAACCAGAATTAACATTCGTCTAGAAGTCGAGCAGAAGGAAAAAAAAGTTGAGGTCCTCCGACAGTACATCGATGTGTTCGCATGGTCATATGATAATATGCCAGAATTAGGCACTGACATTGTCTTGCATCAATTGCCCACCGATCCTACCAGACAACCGGTCAAGCAGAAGCCCATGAAATTCAAACCTGATTTAAGTCTGAGGATAAAGGAAGAAGTGACCAAGCCGATAGAGGCAAATGTGGTAAGGGTCACCAACTATCCAATCTTGTTGGCGCATATCGTCCCAGTACCCAAGAAAAACGGAAAGATCAGAATATGCATAGATTACCGAGATTTCAACAAAGCGAGTCCAAATGAGGATTTTCCCCCGCCAAATATCCACATCCTCATCGACAACTGTGCGAAGCATGAACTGGAGTCGTTTATGGATTGTTCGCTGGGTATCACCAAATCTTGATGCATGAGGAAGATGCAAAAAAGACAGCCTTCACCACATCTTGAGGAGTCTATTATTATAGAGTTATGTCATTCGGTCTCAAGAATGCCGGTGCCACCTACATGAGGGCCATGATGACCCTTTTTCACGGCATGATTCATAAGGAGATTGAAGTGTATATGGATGACATCATCATAGAGTCTCAAAAGAGTTCAGAGCACTTGGATGATTTGAGGAAATTTTTCGAACCCATGCGGAGGTACAGTTTGAAGTTGAACCCGGCAAAATGCGCGTTCGAAATCCCTGCTGGAAAATTGTTGGACTTCATCGTAAGCAGGAAGGGAATAGAACTAGACCCATTAAAATTCAAGGCCATTTAGGAGTTGCTGCCACCAAAGAGTAAGAAATATGTAATGAGTTTCCTGGGTAGATTAAATTACATTAGTCGCTTCATAGCCCAGTCTGCGGTAATCTGTGAACCCATTTTCAAGTTGTTGAAAAAGGATGCTGCCACACAATGGACAGACGAGTGATAGAAAGCCTTCGACAGAATCAAGGAGTATCTGTCAAATCCACCAGTGTTGGTTTCCCCCGAACCAGGGAAACCACAATTACTATATTTGTCAGTCTTCGATAACGCCTTTGGCTGTGTGTTGGTACAACATGACGAAACTGGGAGAAAGGAGCAGGCCATCTACTACTTAAGTAAGAAGTTCACGCCATGTGAGGCCAAGTATACTCTGATAGCATGCACTTGTTATGCTCTGACTTGGATTTCCCAAAAACTAAGGCATTATATGTCAACATACACTACGCATCTGATATCTCGGTTCTATCTGCTCAAGTACATATTCCAAAAGTTGATGCCTACCGGGAATCTAGCTAAATGGCAAATTCTCCTCGGCGAATTTGACATTATGTACATAACTTAGAAGGCTATCAAAGGGCAAGCTTTAGCCTACCACCTCATAGAGAATCTGGTGGATGGATATTACGAACCAATTACTACGTATTTTCCCGATGAAGAAGTATTATTTGCTGGAGAAGATATTGCAGAATAGTACCCTGGATGGAGAATGTTTTTCGATGGAGCAGCAAACTTCAAAGGAGTCGGAATTGGGGCAGTCCTGATTTTGAAATCTGGACAACACTATCCAGCATCAGAAAAGATAAGGTTCCCTTGTACTAATAATATGTCTGAATATGAAGTGTGCATCCTTGGGATTAGAATGACAGTAGACATGAACGTCAAAGAACTTTTGGTCATAGGGGATTCTGATCTATTGATACACCAAGTCCAAGGGGAATGGTCCATCAAGAATGTCAAGGTACTTTTGTATCTGCACTGCGTGAAGGAGCTATGCAAGAAGTCCACAAAGATTGAGTTCAAGCAGGTCCCCAAGATTCAGAACGAGTTCGCCGACACCTTTGCAACCCTATCATCTATGATTCAGCATCTAGACAAGAAATACATCGACCCTATCGAGGTAGAGATCAGGGATCAACATGTTTATTGCTTCCATGTAGATGAAGAACCAGATGGTAAACCATGGTATCACGACATCAGAAAATTCCTTGCAACCAGATAATACTCGGAGAATGCTACTAATGGTCAAAAGAGAGCCCTTAGGAGGTTGGCAAACCATTTCTTCCTCAACGGGGAAGTCCTGTATAGGAGGACCCCAGATTTAGGTTTGTTGAGATGTGTTGACGCTATCGAGGCAACCCGGTTATTGGAGGAAATACATGTAGGAATGTGCGGACCCCACATGAAAGGGTTCACATTAGCCAAGAAGATCTTGAGAGCTGTATACTTTTGGATTAATATGGAAAGAGACAATATCTGATATGTACAGAAGTATCACTAGTTCCATATTCACGGGGATTTTATCCGAGTTCTGCCAAATGAGTTAAACGTAATGGGTTCACCTTGGCCGTTCGCCGCTTGGGGCATGTACGTGATTGGACCTATAAGGCCCACCGCATCAAATGGACATCACTTCATCTTGGTAGCTATCGACTATTTAACTAAATGGGTCGAAGCGTCAACTTATAAGGCCTTTACAAAGAATGTAGTGGCAGATTTCGTCCGAAACAACATTGTCTGCAGATTTGGGATACTAGAGTCTATCATCACTGACAATGCCGCTAACCTCAACAGTGACCTCATGAGAGAAATCTGCAAGAAGTTCAGAACCACCGCAATTCCACAACCTACAGGCCACAAATAAATGGGGCAGTCATGGCAGCCAACAAGAATGTCAAGATAATTCTACGGAAGATAGTGGACAATCATAGAAAATGGCACGAGAAATTGTCTTTCGCTTTACTGGGTTACCGAACCACCATGAGAACATCCACTGGGGCAACGACGTACATGTTGGTATATGGTACTGAAGCTGTGATACCCGTAGAGGTCGAAATACCGTATTTAAGGGTCATTCAAGAAGCAAAATTGGACGACACAGAATGAATACGGGTCAGACAGGAGCAATTCATGCTCATTGACGAGAAAAGAATGGATGCAATATGCCATGGTTAGCTGAATCAGAACACGATGGCCAGCGCATTTAATAAGAGAATGAAGCCTCTCCTCGTGCCGGGGCAGTTGGTTTTGAAGAAAATCTTTCCTCACCAAGAAAATGCCAAAGGAAAGTTCACACCAAACTCGCAAGGTCCTTACGTGGTTCACCGGGCATTGTCGGGTGGAGCTCTAATCTTAGCAGCAATAGATGGAAGAATCAACACGAAGCCCATCAACTCAGACGCAATCAAGAGATACTATGTTTGAAGACAAATAGAGTTAGGTTTTTATTATAATAGAACTACGTTCAACCTGACGTCCCACAGAGGGATACGTAGGCAACCCAAGTAGGGTTCGGTTTCTCTCACTCCTTTCTCTTGTAATAGAAAAACCAAATATCACTTTTGTATGTTGCTCGGGGAACTACACCGACTTGATTTCCTCAAAAAGGAATACGTAGGCAATCCTCATCAGATTCAGACACCTTTTGTAATTGAACTAAGTTCTTGCCTGATTCCATTTGGATACGTAGGCAGTCTGAGTAAGACTCGGCCATTTTCATTCCTAAACTTATCATTTTGCATATGTTGTAATAGAACTATGATTTGACCTTATTCCATTTGGATATGTAGGCTGCCTGAGTCAGGCTCGGTCATCTTCATCATATTTTATGATAATCCACGAATTACGTTCAGACCTGATTCCGTTTTGGATACGTAGGCAACCTGAAAGGGTTCGGTCATAACCTTAGGAAAAATTTTGTAATGCATTAGTTCGAATTAGGACGCAGTCGCAACGGCAAGCAACCGCGTTGTCAGAAGTATCACGAAAGATCGACATCAACAGAACAAAGTTGTTACATACCGCATTTTGTATGTTAAAGTTTCGCCGTAAGTTAATCAACCTAAGCTCGGGAATGAGATTATTTTTGAGGTTATAAGTATTTATGTTATTTGTAACAAGTGATAAGTGAGTGTCGTGAAGGTTAGAGGGTAAACGAATAAAAAAAAATGAGTTTCGTTGAAGGTTTTCAATTTGGGATAAAATACGATCCGATATATAATACCCGGTATTTATGGACTAGTGCCATACAAGGTACCGCATGACCAGAATAGTAAGGTGTATAAAGTGTGTTAATAGTGATTAGTATTTTATGTAATTTGAGATAATTTTTAATTATATGGATAATTGGTAAATTATTGAATTAGTGGGGGATTAACAAGTTAATTAAGGATTGGTGGATAATTATTGGGTGGGAAATTCCCCCCCCCCCCCAATGCCCAAATAATGACTCTTAAATCATGTAGCAAGGTGGCACATTTAAGAGAGTCTTGTGGCTAGGCCATCACCTAAGTGGGGCCCACACCCACCAAGATTAAAAACCTCTCTAAATCACTTAAGGAGATGTTTTATATCTCTACAATGTAAGGAAAGAAGGCTTTAGCAAATTCAAACAAGAATATATGTTAGCAACGTGATTTGCTACAAAATTCATACAAGACTACTTACCAATGTGAGAATTTCGATTCTAAGAGAATACGATACAATCTTTCTCAAGAATATTATACGGATTTTCCCTACTCCGATCCATCGTTGCGTGTTTCGTCGCAATTGGCTTGTGTTAGAGGGATTGTCGAGAGAATCGGTTCAGGTATGTTAAGGCTATCCCTTCTTTCCTTTTGGCATGATCCACATGATGCAATGAAACGAGAAAGCACACAACTTTCACAAATGATTCTATTCCTAGAAGTACTAGGACTGCCTATGTTCTTGATTCCCTATATGTCCTACTATCACATCGTCTGTTCATGTCATGACCCGAGAGATCTTATTAACTTACTTCGTATGCATTGCATTCATTTATACATGTATATCGACCCATGACCATATGGCATTATATACGCGTATATTATATGTATATGGGATATGGGGAAAGGTTATGGCATTATATACACACCACCACCTGATCAGTTGGTATATGTTGATGATTTCGCCCACATAGGTCGGGATGATATGACGGGTTGCCCTCAGAGGCTTGATGATGTTATGTACACATATACCTATGTATGATACAACATTTATACATACATGCATGAACTTATGAATATTTCAGGATTCACAAAGTTATTTAGACTTACAGGTGGATTACTTTACTCCATGTTTCTTTTATGTCTTTTATGTATAGAGTTTCATGCCTTACATACTCAGTACATTATTCGTACTGACGTCCCTTTTGCCTGGGGAAGCTGCGTTTCATGCCCGTAGGTGCAGGTAGACAGGCTGACGGTCCTCCTTTTTAGGATCCTTGATCAGCGAGAGTTGGTGTGTTCCACTTGATCCGGAGTTGTTATTAGTTTTGGTAAGCTATTTTTGTATGTAGATATGGGCACGATGGAGCCCAGTCCCGCCCTTTATACAGTTGTACACTCTATTAGAGGTCTGTATATAGTCATGTACGTTGGATAATATGTGACCTTGTCGGCTTCTTGTTTTGGATATATAGTTGTCTATAGCAGCCTTGTCGGCTCGCCCTACCGTATTCCACATGTATATATATCTATGTCTTTTGGACAGTTTTTCCTCACGTATCTTATTCACGTGATCCAGCAGTTTAATGACATATGTTATTCATGGCCTACCCTTAATTTATATTTATATCTTAGAGGCATGCTTAGGGGTGTTCGACAGGTAGGAGTCGGGCACACGTTATGGCCCATCGGTTTGGGTCGTGAAAAAAGTGGTATCTGAGCAGTTCTGTCCTAGGGTTGTCTATAGACCATGTCTAGTAGAGTCTTGTTTATAAGTGTATTGTGCACCATATTTATAAATAGGAGACTACAGAACATATAGGATGTTATCCTTCTTTCTTATCTTAGATCGTGCGGTATAAGAATTCATTTTCCTAACGATGTGTTATGTTTTTAGCGATGCCTAAAGAGGCTATTGCTGCCCAGAAGGGCAAGTCCGTGGCTGATGAGACTACGAGTCGAGCGCCATAAGTTACCAGGGTTTTGGGAGAGTCTCGTTGTGAGATTCCATCTTAGACTTCACATACCCCGCCCTCTCCAGAGGAGCTCCGAGGGGCACCAGCTCTAGCACCTGCCCCTGTACATCCAGCTCCTCAACTAGATGCACCGGGTAAAGAGATGAGAGATGTTATTCAACTATTGACTCGATTAGTAACCGCACAATCTCGGCATCAGGAAGTAGGTATTGGTCATGCAGATAGGGCCATCAGTGCGAGGGTTCATGATTTCATTAATTTGGACCCTCCGGTATTTATTGGAGCATATCCAAACGAGGACCCTCAGGTATTTATCGATAGGATGTAGAGGACTTTGAGGGTAATGAAGGCCACCACGACTGAGTCAGTTGAACTAGCTTCCTATAGACTTCAGGTTGTTGCAGTTAATTGGTATGAGTCTTGGGAGTTGTCCAGAGGTGAGGATGCCCCTCTACTGGTATGGCATGAGTTTACAAAGGCTTTTCTTCATCATTATCTACCACCAGAGCTTAGACGGGCTAGAGTTGATAGGTTCTTAACCCTTTGGCAGGGTAACACGACTGTTCAGGAGTACAGTCTTCAGTTTGATTCGTTGTCTAGGTATGCTCCCACTATTGTAGCTAAGATGGAGGATCGGGTTCACCGGTTTGTGATGGGGTTGGAGCCGCACCTGCTTAACGACTGTATGTCGGTCTCACTTCAGCCAGGCATAGATATTTATCATATTCAGGCATACACTCAGGGTGTAGAGGAGCTTAAACAGAAGCAGAAGGCCGGTCGTGAGCATGATAGGGGCCAGAGTAAGAGAGCAAGATCTTCGGGTCCTTCTGGTGAGTTTCGAGGTGGTCAGAGACAACAATACCCGAGATATCCAGCCCAGCCATCGACAAGCGGACCCCCTCAGTTTTCCAATAGGAGATTTGATCGTTCCACATATTCAGGGCCTCAAGTTCTCAGTATAAGGGTGAGTCAAGTCGGATGAGGCCACCCTTGCTACGATGTGCTCAGTGTGGTAAGCAGCATGTCAGGCAGTGCCGTATGGGGTTGGGTGTTGGTTATACTTGTGGTTATCCAGGCCATGTTATGAGAGATTGTCTGACGAGAGATGGTACAAGCATAGTTCAGCCAGTAGGATCTGTAGTTGGTTCGTCATCATCAGTACACCCCATAGGAAAGGTTCACAAGCACTAATCGGTCGTGTTAGAGGCATAGGTGGAGCATCTAGCTCGAGCGATCCTCAGAACAACATTTATACATTAGCAGGTCGACAGGATCAAGAGTCGTCACCGGATGTTGTTACATATATATAATCAGTCTCCTCGTATGATATATGTGCATTGATTAACCCAGGTTCCACCTTATCATATATTACTATATTGGTTGCTAGTAAGTTTGGAATAAAACCTAAGTTGGTTAAACCTTTTGAGGTGTCCACAACTATTGGGGATTTAGTGATAGCTAGGCGGGTATATAGAGATTGTATAGTAATAGTTCATAGTCGATCTACGGTAGCAGACCTAATCGAGTTAGATATGGTAGAATTTGATGTTGTAATGGGTATGGATTGGTTGGCTTCTTGTTATGCCAACGTTGATTGTAGATCAAGATGGTCCGATTCCAATTCCTAGGGGACCCTATTTTGGAATGGAAAGGTAATACGGCATCGCCGAGAGGTAGATTTATTTCCTATCTCAAGGAAAAGAAGGTGATTAGAAATGGCTATATTTGTAACTTAGTTCGGGTGCAGGATGTGAAAGTAGAGTCACCAACCATTCCATCTATCCTGTGGTTAATGAGTTTCCCGATGTTTTCCCCGATGATCTTCCGGGTCTTCCGCCAGAGTGAGAAATTGAGTTTGCTATTGACCTACTACCAAATACTCAACCAATATCTATTCCTCCCTATAGAATGGCACCCGCGGAGCTAAATGAGTTGAAGGAACAACTAAAGGACTTGCTTGAAAAAGACTTTATCAGACCTAGTACATCACCGTGGGGAGCACCCATGTTATTTGTGAGGAAGAAAGATGGTTCCTTGCGGATGTGTATTGATTATAGACAGTTGAATAAGGTAACGATAAATAATAAGTACTCGCTCCCGAGGATTGATGATTTATTTGATCAGTTGCAAGGTGCCAAGTATTTCTCGAAGATAGATTTGAGGTCCGGGTACCATCAGGTAAGGGTTAGAGAGAAAGATATTCTGAAGACAGCATTCAGGGCTAGATATGGGCATTTTGAGATTCGCATTATGTCATTCGGTTTGACCAATGCCCCAGCAGTATTCATGGATTTGATGAACCGTGTGTTCAGACCCTTTCTAGATCTATTCGTGATTGTATTTATTGATGATATGTTGGTATATTTCCTTTCTGACACTGAGCATGCAGATCATTTGCCTACTGTGCTCAAAGTTCTACAAAAAGGGAAGTTGTATCCAAAATTCTCTAAATATGAATTCTGGTTGAATTCTGTAGCTTTCCTTGAGCATATTATTTTGGGTGAACGTATCCGGTTGATACACAAAAGATTGAGGCAGCAAAGACTTGCCCTAGACCCACGACACCGACGGAGGTTTGTAGTTTTCTCGGTTTGGCAGGTTATTACAGGAGATTTATAGAGGGATTTTCTTCCCTTTCAGCACCATTGACAAAGTTGACTCAAAAGGGAGCTAAGTTTCAATGGACTGATACTTGTGAACAAAGTTTCCAGGCATTGAAGGACATGATAACTTCAACACCGATTCTAACACTCCCAGAGGGAACCAATGGTTATGCTATCTATTGTGACGCTTCGGGCATTAGATTGGGTTGTGTACTGATGCAGCATGGTAAGGTTGTAGCTTATACTTCTAAACAACTAAGAAAGCACGAGAAGAATTACTCAACCCACGATTAGAGTTAGCTGTAGTGATTCATGCACTAAAGCTGTGAAAGCATTACTTGTATGGCATTCATATTGATATCTATACGGATCATAAGAGCCTTCAGTATATCTTCAAGAAAAAGGAATTGAACTTACACCAAAGGAGATGGTTGGAGCTACTGAAATACTATGACGTTGATATTTTATACCATTTAGGGAAGGCGAATGTATTAGCGGATGCCCTCAGCCGTAGATCTATGGGTAGCATGTCATATTTACAACTAGAGAAGAGTGGGATAGCCCATGACATTCATCAACTAGCTAGTCTTAGAGTTCGATTACTGGACTTAGGTGATACTGGAATTACTATTCAGGACACGACAACACCCTCTTTAGTAACTGAAGTGAAGGAATGCCAGTATGAGGATCCTATGTTAGCTCATTATAGGGATACAACCCCTCAGAAAGAGAAGACGCTATTTGAGATTACAGAAGATGGGGTCCTCAGGTATCGAGGATGATTATGTGTCCCTAATATTGTAGGGCTGTGTCGGCAGGTTATGGGATAAACTCACTATTCTCGTTATTCTATCCATTCAGGAGCAATAAAGATGTATCATGATATCAGGGAAATATATTGGTAGGATGGAATGAAAAAGGATATAGCGAAGTTTGTTGCTCAGTACCCTAACTGTCAGCAGGTTAAGATTGAGCATCAAAAACCCGGTGGATTATTACAGGTTATAGAGATTCCGACTTGGAAGTGGGAAGTAATCAATATGGATTTCATTGTAGTCTTACCTCGTACCCAGCGTAAGTTCAATTCTATATGGGTGATTGTTGAGAGACTTACAAAATCAGCCTATTTTCTGCCCGTTAGGACTACGTATTCCGCAGAGGATTATACAAGGCTTTACATTAAGGAGATAGTACGGCTTCATGGTGTCCCTATATCTATTATCTAGGATAAAGGAGCTCAGTTTATAGCTAATTTCTGGATGTCCTTCCAAAAAGGATTGGGGACTCAGGTAAGTCTTAGTACAGCATTTCATCCCCAGACAGACGGACAGGCTGAGCGTACTATTCAAACACTGGAGGATATGTTACAGGCTTGTGTGATAGAATTCAAGGGTAGTTGGGATGATCAGTTGCCGTTTATTGAGTTCGCGTATAACAATAGCTATCATGCCAGTATTCAGATGGCTCTATACGAAGCTCTTTACTGATGGAAGTGTACGCCTATAGGATAGTTTGATGTTGGGGAAACTAAGTTAGTAGGACCGGAATTGGTACAATAGGAAATCGAGAAGATTAAGCTTATACAGGAAACGCTATTAGCAGCTCAAAGCCGTCAGAAGTCTTATGCAGATAATCGACGACGAGACTTGGAGTTTCAGGTTGATGACTGGGTATTCCGAAAGGTATTATGAGGTTCGGTAAGAAAGGAAAAGTTAGCCCTTAGTACATTGGACAATATAAGATCATACGCAAGGTAGGCCAGGTAGCATATAAGTTAGACTTGCCTTCTGACTTGGAGTCTGTACATCCAGTCTTTCATGTGTCTATGCTTCGAAAATGTATCGAAGATCCTTCCAGAGTCGTGTCAGTTGATGATGTTCAGGTCACAAAGTAGCTATCATGTGAGGAAACTCATATTGCTATACTAGATAGACAGGTTCGGAAATTGAGGACTAAAGATGTAGCTTCGGTGAAAGTACTTTGGAGAAACAATAATGTGGAAGAAATGACTTGGGAAGCCGAAGAAGACATGAAGTTTAGATATCCTCACTTCTTTCCACTCCCAGAGGAGGATCAGACTGAGACATCACAACCTTAAGGTACGTGTATGCATTCTTGTGTTAGTTATTGTCATTGGTCGTGTGAGACCATTGTTGTTATTGATGATTGTGGTCCTAAGTGTCATTGAGTTATTGAGTTTTCTATAGGAAGCGTTGGTAGTAATATCATTACAAAGGCGACTCTGCCAAAAATTTATATAGATCCTGGGGAGTTAAACAATCGAGGATGAATGTTTCTAAGGGGGGAAGGATGTTACATCCCGCATTTCATACGTTAAAGTTTCGCCGTAAGTTAATCGACGTAAGCTCGGGAATGAGATTATTTTTGATGTTATAAGTATTTATGTTATTTGTAACAAGTGATAAGTGAGTGTCGTGAAGGTTAGAGGGTAAACGAATCAAAGAAAATGTGTTTCGTTGAAGGTTGTCAATTTGGGATAAAATACGGTCCGAGCTATAATACCCGGTATTTATGGACTAGTGCCATACAAGGTACCACATGACCATGATAGTAAGGTGTATAAAGTGTGTTAAAAGTGATTAGTATTTTAAGTAATTTGAGATAATTCTTAATTATGTGGGTAATTGGTTAATTATTGGATTAGTGGGGGATTAACAAGTTAATTAAGGAATTGTTGGATAACTATTTGGTGGGAAATTGTCACGCCCCGAACTCGAGGAGAGCGACCGGAGCTCAACCGAGTGAACCCGGTCGAGAAAGCCTACGTTACATCAACCTCTCATCATAACTCATTCATGATTTATCAGAACATAATTAGATCATGACTTTCATATTGCATACATTTGGCTCAATGGCCCATAAAGTTTTTTTTCTTCACTCGTGATGGGTACATAGCTTCATAAATATCTATGAACATAAATACATGACGAAACTAAAAACATAAGTACATGACCCACAGTGTACATGGAGCTTCTATGACAATAGATACCTAAGTACATAAAATCAACTAGACTCGAATGCCCACTGGAATTGTAGCGGGCTCACCATAATCTCCTGTGCAAAAGATCCCTACCAAAGATCCATATCATCCTGTAGAAGTATACCTGCATCCATTAAAATATGTAGCGCCCCCGGCAAAAGGGACGTGAGTACATGTGGAATAGTACTCACATGTAAGGAAAAAAGAACAACATATGAAATTATGGTAATTATAATAAGAGTCATATGAGGAACATCAAGAACTACAAAATATCCCATAGATTCACATTTCAAGGCTCGTTATGCTAACATCATTTTAAATTTCGTTTAGGATTAACTGAGCCATATGAACTATGCATATAATACATAATATAAAGTAATTGAAACAACATGTTCAAACAAGGCCAATGAAAATGGCACGTAATGTCTGCGTTAACAATGCGTCTCACTAGACCGTCCATATCCCTCTCTTATCTTACACCTATACATTTCATAGACCGTCCTTAGTGTTCACATATCATATTATACACTTATGCGTTTCACAGACCGTCCATAGCATTTATTCATACCGTATACATATACATCTCTTACACAATGCACCTATGCATTTCATAGATCGTCCATAGGGTTCATAACACATCATTATGCATATAAACATATATAAACTCAAAGCGACATGATTAACATTACATTAAGGTTGTAAGTTCCCGGATCATTGGAGCACTTCACGTTCATGCTCATCATGGAGAAACATAGCACATTACATTAGCAAACACATGGTGAATCAATAAGTCAATTTCAATGGAACATGAGCCCAATTTCTTTTCTTAAGTTTCATAATCATTTAGCATAGGATATCTCTCTTTCATCTTGTTATTCACTCACTTGACATAGTGAGGTCATTAGCTAAGTTCATGATTCTTGAGGACTTAACATCGAAGTGATTTACATACATTATTTCAGAAGCATACAACTATAGTTGAAACTATTGGGACATACAACAACTCATAATTCTCATTTAGGCAAACAACCACATTTCATGTTCATACTATCACTTCATTAGTACTTTCAATTACTTACAACATCATTATTTCATTGGCTCCCTTTCGTCCATACATATTATTCTTCATTCATGACACGGTGGCCGTATCTTATATTTCATACTTTCATTTCATTACTTTCAAGACTCGTCATCATTTTTCACACATCATTTCATTTCATTGGCTCTATTGGCCACAATCATAACTTTCATTATTGGCCCGGTGTCTACACTTTATATCTCCAACTCACTACTTTTACTTTCAAGCATCTTTATAGATTATTGACAACAAAGAATCTCTAATCACGACTTTTAGTACACCTATGAGCAAATAAGAGTCTTATGTACATTGAGAGACTTCTTACACAATTTGGCATAATAGCCTTCACATGAAACGCTACTTGGAGTCATAACATTTTTATACCCAACTCATGCTTTGAACACATTCCCGAAGGATAACATCATATGATAAGAGCATCCGAAATACATTTTGAATATATACCTTTCAACACAGCTTATTCGGAATAATTGATTTATAAAGAATGACTCGGGACTTACAAGAGCATCATGGAATTCAATTCTATGAAAGAAGTTTAGCCAACATACCTTGCTTTGCGCTTTCCTTAAATTACTATAACGTTTCGAAAATTCTAGCAATCCCAATATATTTTGAAACATGACAAAATATAACCATAATTAGGAAGATATTCATGGTTTCAGCTCATTTGAGCATTTTATCAAACATTAGGTGTGCAAATTTGAATACAAGGTTCTTCTACAAGGTTTCCTTCACTCCACAACCCAATCTTTACTTATTTGTGCTCAGCAATCTTCCCACAAACCTTATTAGTACAAGAATGTGTAAATAATAATCTTACACCCAAGAATCATACTCCCAATCACCCATCTTTTACCCCAAACTCGAAATTGAAGGCTAGGGGTTTGAATCTTACCTCTTAGATGAAGATCTTGTGAGATTTCCTTGTTGGATTTCAAAGCTTGGGCAAGATCTTGATGATTAAAACACTTCATCTACTTTCTCTCTCTAGAAAACTCACACTTCTCTCTAAAAAACCACTGATGATTGCCCCAAAATAAGCCCCAAAGCATATTTATCAAAATGGGGCCGGGTTATAAAAATAGAAAAATTAACCCTCCGAAATCCGGTATGCGGTAGCATAATGGACCGCAAAATGGCTATGCGGGTCACAAAATGTACCACAAAATTGGTGCCAAAAATTGGGCTTTACTGGTTCTTTCTGCGACCGGTTTGCGGTCACAGAAACACTTTCGCGATCGCAGAATTGGTCGTAGAATTTTATTTTTTCAGCCTTTGGTAATTTTGTCATAACTTCTTGTAGGAGTGTCCAAATGATTAACGGTTTAAAGATTTGGAAGCTAGACCTCAAATGGCTTTAATTTTATAGGTAGATCATCTCCTAAGTAGGTATAGTTTGGTAGCAGCATGTGTTTGAAGTAGGATCTTGTACGAACTCACTTGAAACTTTATCCCATCATAAAAGTTTCAACTTGACTTAGCCTTGGGGCTCTTCTTAGACCATAAACCATTATTAATGCACATAATACATATATTATCATGATCAATTAATATCATTCATATAATAGTCCTTGTCTACACACAAAATAATATAATTAGTGCACATTAACATTCTTAATAGTGCTTAAGTACTTCAAAATTTTCTGGGGTGTTACATTCTCCCCCACTTAAGAACATTCATCCTCGAATGTTTTAAAAGACACCTCTAATAATAGAGTTACCATCCTTTTACCTAAAACCATTATGCATAGGCACTTATGACTACATGGGTCTTATACTTCCTATCCAAAATCTCAACTTACTTAAGGCCCTTAAAATTTGGGTACCTTTACAAATTCTTAAAATTTTTGGTAGAATTTCCCCTGTAACTAGGCCTATCCACCTGTCAGAGAATCCCAAAAATAAATCCTAAACAACATATAGATAACATCACTTTGCACCATATATATGAAATCAACAACTATGACTCTCGAGGCCAACTTTATGATCTTTCTTACCTTTGGTCGTATCATTGGCTTTTTCTTCCTCCATTATGAGGACAATTGGGTACCTCACACATTATGACTGTCATGTGCGTCATTCCTTTAATTCTTAGGCCTTTCTCATTTCGTAGCACGATGTGCTACATTCCTTGGTATCAACAAGGGTACTCCGAGACTAACTTGGAACATTAACGCACGATCGAGGATAGAAGAAGAGAAATATTTCCTAAATGTCGTTGTAGCCTCCCTATTATAAGTGTGGCCGGCAACACACCGATAAGAGGGACTCTACTGATACAGCTCCATGACACCTTGGGACTCTTATACCATGCTCTGTTACCAAGTTTGTCATGCCCCAAACTCGAAGAGCGTGACCGGCGCTCAACCGAGTGAACCCAGTCGAGCAAGCCTATGTTACATCAACCTCTCATCATAACTCATCCATGATTTATCAAAACATAATTAGATCATGACTTTCATATTGAATACATTTGGCTCAATGGCCCATACAGTTTGTTTTTCTTCACTCGTGATGGGTACATAGCTTCGTAAGTATCTGTGAACATAAATACATGACGAAACTCAAAACTTAAGTACATGACCCACAGTGTACATGGAGCTTCTATGGCAATAGATACCTAAGTACATTTAACCAACTAGACTCGAATGCCCACTGGAATTGTAGCGGGCTTACCATAATCTGTTGCACAAAAGATCCCTACCAAAGATCCATATCATCCTGTAGAAGTATACCTGCATCCATTAAAAGATGCAGCGCCCCCGGCAAAAGGGACATGAGTACATATGGAATAGTACTCGCATGTAAGGCAAATAGAACAACATATGAAATCATGGTAATTCATATAAGAGTCATATGAAGTACATCAAGAACTACAAAATATCCTATATATTCACATTTCAAGGCTCGTTATGCTTACATCATTTAAAATTTTGTTTAGGATTAACTGAGCCACATGAACTATGCGTATAATACATAATATAAAGTAATTGAAACAACATGTTCAAACAAGGTCAATGAAAATGGCATGTAATGTCTGTGTTAACAATGCGTCTCACTAGACCGTCCATATCCCTCTCTTATCTTACCTCTATACATTTTATAGACCGTCCTTAGTGTTCACATAGCAAATTATACACTTATGCATTTCACAGAACGTCCATAGTGTTTATTCATACCGTATACATATACATCTCATACACAATGCACCTATGCGTTTCATAGACCATCCATAGGGTTCATAACACATCATTATGCATATAACCATATATAAAGTCAAAGAGACATGATTAACATTACATTAAGGTTGTAAGTTCCCAGATCATTGGAGCACTTCATGTTCATGCTCATCATGGAGAAACATAGCACATTACATTAGCACATACATGGTGAATCAATAAGTCAATTTCAATGGCACATGAGCCCAATTTCTTTTCTTAAGGTTCATCATCATTTAGCATAGGACATCTCCCTTTCATCTTGTTATTCACTCACTTCACATATTGAGGTCATTAGCTAAGTTCATGATTCTTAAGGACTTAACATCGAAGTCATTTACATACATTATTTCAGAAGCATACAACTATAGTTGAAACCATTGGGACATACAACACCTCATAATTCTCATTTAGGCAAACAATCACATTTCATGTTCATACTATCACTTTATTAGTACTTTCAATTACGTACAACATCATTATTTCATTGTCTCTCTTTTTGCCATACATATTATTCTTCATTCATGGCACGGTGGCCGTATCTTATATTCCATACTTTCATTTCATTACTTTCAAGACTCATCATCATATTTCTCACATCATTTCATTTCATTGGCTCTATTGGCCACAATCATAACTTTCATTATTGGCACGGTGTCTACACTTTATATCCCCAACTCACTACTTTTAATTTCAAGAATCTTTATAGATTATCGACAACAAAGAATCTCTAATCACGACTTTTAGTACACCTATGAGCAAATAAGAGTCTTATGTACATTGAGACTTCTTACACAATTTGACATAATAGCCTTCACATGAAACGCTACTTGGAGTCATAACATTTTTATACCCAACTCATGATTTGAACACATTCCCGAAGGATAACATCACATGATAAGAGCATCCGAAATAAATTTTGAATATATACCTTTCAACACAAAGCTTATTCGGAATAATTGATTTATAAAGAATGACTCGGGACTTACAAGAGCATATTCAATTCTATGAAAGAAGTTTAGCCAACATACCTCGCTTTGAGCTTTTCTTAAACTACTATAGCGTTCCGGAAATTCTAGCAATTCCAATCTATTGCTTTGAATCATAATTAGGAAGATATTCATGGTCTCAGCTCATTTGAGCATTTTATCAAATACTAGGTGTGCAAATTTAACTACAAGGTTCTTCTACAAGGTTTCCTTCACTCCACAACCCAATCTGTACTTATTTGTGCTCAGCAATCTTCCCACAAACCTTATTAGTATAAGAATGTGTAAATAATACTCTTACAGCCAAGAATCATACTCTCAATCACCCATTTTTTACCCCAAACTCGAAATTGAAGACTAGGGGTTTGAATCTTACCTCTTAGATGAAGATCTTGTGAGATTTCCTTATTGGATTTCAAAGCTTGGGCAAGATCTTGATGAACAAAACACTTCATCTACTTTCTCTCTCTAGAACACTCTCACTTCTCTCCAAAAAATCTCAGATGATTGCCCCAAAATAAGACCCAAAGCCTATTTATCAAAATTGTGTCGGGTTATGAAAATAGAAAAATTAACCCTCTGAAATCAGGTATGTTGTTGCATAATGGACAGCAAAATGGCTACGCGGGTCAAAAAATGCACCGCAAAATCGATGCCAAAAATTGGGCTACACTGGTCCATTCTGCGACCAGTTTGCGGTCGTAGAAGCACTTTCGCGATCGCTTAATTATTCTGCGATCGCAGAATTGGTTGCAAAATCTCATTTTTTCCAGCCTTTGGTAATTTGGTGATAACGTCTTGTAGGAGTCTCCAAATAACGAACTGTTTAAAGCGTTGGAAACTAGACTCAAAGGGTTTTAATTTCATAGGTAGATAATATCCTAGGTAGTTATAGTTTGGTTGCAGCATGCGTTAGAAGTAGGATCTTGTGCGAACTCACTTGAAACTTTATCCCATCATAAATTTTTCAACTTGACTTAGCCTTGTGGATCTTCTTAGACCATAAAACATTATTAATGCACATCATACATATATTATAATGATCAATTGATATCATTTATATAATAGTCCTTGTCTACACACAAAATAATATAATTAGTGCACATCAACATTCTTAATAGCGCTTAAATACTTCGAATGTTTCCGGGGTGTTACAGAAATCCCCCCCCCCCCCAACGTGGCAGCAAGCAATGCCCAAATAATGACTCTTAAATCATGTAGCAAGGTGGCACATTTAAGAGAGTCTTGTGGCTAGGTCATCACCTAAGTGGGTCCCACACCCACCAAGATTAAAAACCTCTCTAAATCACTTAAGGAGCTATTTTATATCTCTACAATGTAATGAAAGAAGGCTTCAGCAAATTCAGACAAGAATATATGATAGCAACGTGATTTTCTACAAAATTCATACAAGACAACTTAGCAACATGAGAATTTTGATTCTAAGAGAACATGGTACAATCTTTCTCAAGAATATCATACGGATTTTTCCCTACTCCGATCCGCCGTTACGTGTTTCGTCACAATTGGCGTGTGTTAGAGGAATTGTCAAGAGAATCGGTTTAGGTATGTTAAGGCTATCCCTTCTTTCATTTTGGAATGATCAACATGATGCAATGAAACGAGCAAGCACACAACTTTCACAAATGATTCTATTCCTAGAAGTACTAGGACTGCCTATGTTCTTGATTCCCTATATGTCCTACTATCACATCGTCTGTTCATGTCATGACCCAAAATTCCCACCTCCGGACCGTGATGGCACCTAACATTTTACTTGCTAGGCAAGCCAACGTTAGAATAACATTATCCATTTTTAAAACAATTTTCAAATTTATTAATAACAAGGAAGAAAATACGGAAGCAATTTTGAAATAATCCATAATAATAACGGTGTCTAAATACCATCCCAGAATTGGTGTCACAAGTGCACGAGCTTCTAGAATAAATACAAATAAAGGTATGAATAAAATAAAGCTGTCTGGAAATAAACACACACCTGAAGTACAATAGACGGGGACTTCAGAACTGCGAACGCCATGCAGTTATACCTCAAGTCTCCTCTGATAGCTGAAATCCGAGCAAGTCTATGGTACGCCACTGGGACCAACTCCAAAATATGCACAAGAAGTGCAGAGTGTAGTATCAGTACAACCGACCCCATGTACTGGTAAGTGCTGAGCCTAACCTCGACGAAGTAGTGACGAGGCTAAGGCGGTTCACTTATATTAATCTGTACGTAATATTAGTAACAACAACAATAATAGAAATAAATCAGGTAATTCATTTATAATAATTGAAGGCAACTCAGCAGTCATAACCAATTATCATTTCCATTAATTCTGTTGCAGCGTGCAACCCGCTCTCACAATATATCCACATTCAGTTCTGTTGCAGCACGCAACCCGCTCTTAGTGTGATATATTCACATTCAGTTCTTTTGCGGCGTGCAACCCACTCCTCCAACATATTCATTTTAAACAAGTCTGTTGTGGCGTGCAACCTGATCCTCCAATATTAACTTTTTAACAAGTTTGTTATATATTTATTTCAATCAAGTATATATATAGACTTTTTAATAAGTCTGTTGCGGCGTGCAACTCGATCCTCCAATATTTACTTTTCATAAGTCTGTTGCGGCGTGCAACCCGATCCTGCATTATTTACTTTTCATAAGTCTGTTGCGCCATGCAACCCGATCCTCCAATATTAACATTTCATAAGTCTGTTACGGCGTGCAACCCGATCCTCCAATATTCCGTTTCAATCAATTCTTATAGAAGAAATTTCCCCAATAAATGCAACAATTAATATAAAATTATAAGGCAACAAGTATACAACAATTATGATTTAATTATGAAACAAACAATGACAATTAACAATTTATTATAGAAATCAGGGAGAAAATAGGCAGTTTAATATTTGATATGCTAAATGTGAAATAACAATTAAAACACACAATTCACATAGCATGTAACAATTAATGCAGGAATTCAAGAATTTATATTTTGACAAGAAATAAGAGAAAAATAATTATTATGGTAATTAATTTATGATTAAAAATATTTTATGATTTTTCAAGTAAGCAGGCAAACAATTAATTTGACGACGTATAGAAACTCGTCACCTCGCCTATACGTCGTTTACATGCAATACACATAACAAACAATTTAAGGGTTCTATTCCCTCAAGTCAAGGTTAACCCCGACACTTACCTCGTTTTGCAAATTCCAATCAATTATTCAATCATAGATTTTTCTTTTAAATTTGCCTCCAAATGCTTCAAATCTATTCACAAACAATTCAATATATTCAATACTAATCATAGGAATTAATTCCATATGAATTTACAAATTTTTCGGATAAAAATCTCAAATTCATTAAAATATTCTATAATGGGACCCACGTCTCAAATCCCGAAAGAATATGCGAAATGCGAACACCCGTTCCGATACGAGTTCAACCATACCAAATTTGTCCAATTCCGATATCAAATAGACCTTCAAATCTTAATTTTTCGTTTTTGGAAGATTTTATAAAAATCTGATTTTTCTTCCATAAATTCACGAATTCATGATATAAATGAGTATGAAATCATAAAATATAATCAATATAGGATAAGGAACACTTACCCCAATGTTTTCCCGTAAATATTGCCCAAAAATCGCCTTACCCGAGTTCAAAAATGGGAAAGAATTGAAAATGGGTCGAAACCCCATTTCCAGAACTTAAGTTCTATTTCTGGGATTTTTACCCTTCGCGAACGCGGTCAGTGCCTCGCATTCGCGAAGCACATTTTTTGTGTTGCCAAAACTTTTCTCTTCGTGAACGCGAAGCCTTGCCAAATTTGGTCTTCGTGAACGCGATACACCCTACGCGAACGTGAAGCTTTAATGCTTGGTGCCCGGCCAGGCCTCGCCTTCTTCGCGAACGCGAATGCTTCCACGCGTTGGCGATGAACACTTCCCTCTTCCCTTCGGGAACGGGTCCCCCTCTTCGCGAACGCGAAGAGTAAATTTCACCTGCCTCCAGTTTCTTCTTTGCGAACGCGAGCCACCTCTCGCGAACGCGAAGAAGGATACGAGAAGCAGATTTCTGCAGTTATTCCCAAGTCCAAAAATGGTCCGTTAATCACCCGAAATCAACCCGAGCCCTCGGGGCTCCAAACCAAACATGCACCCAAGTCCTAAAACATCATACAAACTTGTTCGCGCGATCAAATAGCCAAAATAACACTTAGAACTACGAATCAGACACCAAATCAAAGGAAGTTTTCAAGAAAACTTTAAAACTTATATTTTTACCACCGGACGTCCGAATCACGTCAAATCAACTCCGATTCTCGCCAAATTTGGCAGACAAGTCATAAATATTATAATGGACCTATACCGAGATCCAGAACCAAAATACGGATCCGAGGTAAATAAATCCAGCATCAGTAATTTCTTAGAAATCATTAAGCCTTCAAGCTTTTAATTTTTCATCAAAATTCCATAACTCAGGCTAGAGACCTCGAAATTCGATTCCAGGCATACACCCAAGTCCCAAATCACGATACAGACCTACCAGAATTTTCAAAACACTGATCCGGGTCCGTTTGCTCAAAATGTTGACCAAAGTCAACTTAGTTAAGTTTTAAAGCTCTATTTCCCATTTTAATCCATTTTTCACATAAAAACTTTCCAGAAAAATGTACGGACTATGCACGCAAGTCGAGGAATGATAAATGATATTTTTTGAGGTCTTAGAACACATAATTTTTTATTAAATTTAAAGATGACATTTTTGGGTCATCACATTCTCCACCTCTAAAACAAACGTTCGTCCTCGAACGAAATTAGAAAAAGTACCTGAGCTGGAGAATAGGTGTGGATATTTACTCCGCATGTCTGACTCGGACTCCCAGGTAGATGCCTCTACCGGCTGACCTCTCCATTACACCCAAACTGAAGGATAACTCTTAGACCTCAACTGTCGGACCTGCCGGGCTAGAATAGCCACCGGCTCCTCCTCGTAAGTCAAATCTTTGTCCAATTGGACTGAGCTGAAATCTAACACATGGGACGGATCACCATGATATTACCGGAGCATAGACACATGGAACACCGGATGAACCGCTGATAAACTAGGTGGTAATGCAAGCCTGTAGGCTACTTCACCCACCCTTGCAAGAATTTCAAAGGGCCCGATATACCAAGGGCTCAACTTGCCCTTCTTTCCAAACCTCATTACACCTTTCATAGGTGAAACCCGGAGCAATATACGTTCTCCAACCATGAATTCAATATCACAAACTTTACGGTCGGCATAACTCTTTTGCCTAGACTGAGCTGTGCGAAGTCGATCCTGAATAATCTTGACCTTATCCAAGGCATCCTGTACCAAATCGGTACCACATAACCGAGCCTCTCCCGATTCAAACCAACCAACTGGCGATCGGCATCGCCTTCCGTATAATGCCTCACATGGAGCCATCTGAATGCTCGACTGGTAGCTATTATTATAAGCAAACTCCGCAAGTGGTAAGAAATGATCCCAAGAATCTCCAAAGTCTATAACACAAGCGCGAAGCATATCTTCCAATATCTGAATAGTGCGCTCTGACTGTCCGTCTGTCTGTGGATGAAATGTTATACTCAACTTCACCTGCGTGCCTAACTCATGCTGTACAGCCCTCCAGAAATGTGAGGTAAACTGCGTACCTCGATCTGAAATAATAGATACGGGTACACCGTGAAGGCGGACAATCTCACGAATGTAAATTTCAGCTAACCTCTCTGAAGAATAGGTAACTGCCACTAGAATGAAATGGGCTGACTTGGTCAACCTGTCCACAATGACCCAAACTGCGTCAAATTTTCTATGTGTCCGTGGGAGCCCAACAACAAAACCTATAGTGATACGCTCCCACATCCACTCAGAAATTTCTAACTTCTGAAGCAAACCACCAGGTCTTTGATGCTCGTACTTAACTTGCTGACAATTCAGACACTGAGCTACATGTGCAACTATATCCTTTTTCATTCTCCTCCACCAATAATGTTGCCGCAAATCTTGATACATTTTAGCGGTACTTGGATTAATAGAATACCTGGAACTGTGTGCCTCTTCAAGAATTAATTCACGAAGCCCATCCACATTAGGCACACAAATACGGCCCAGCATTCGCAGAACTCCATCTTCCCCCACAGCAACCTGCTTGGCATCACCGTGCCACACCGTGTCCTTAAGGACAATTAAATGATTATCATCATACTGCCTCTCTCTGATGCGCTCATATAAAGAAGACCGAGCGACTGTACAAGCTAGAACCCGACTGGGTTATGAAACATCTAACCTCACGAACTGATTATCCAAAGTCTGAACATCTACAGCTAATGGCCTCTCACCAACCGGAATATACGCAAGACTGCCCATACTCATAGCCTTTTTACTCAAAGCATCGGCCACAACATTGGCCTTTCTGGGGTGATACAAAATGGTGATATCATAGTGTTTCAACAACTCCAACCATCTTCTCTACCTCAAATTAAGATCTTTTTGTTTGAACAGATACTGAAGGCTACGATGATCAGTAAATACCTCACATGAGACACCGTAGAGGTAATGCCTCCAAATCTTCAGCGCATGAACAATGACTGCCAATTCTAAGTCATGAACATGATAATTCTTCTCGTGAACTTTTAACTGCCGCGATGCATATGCAATTACCTTGCCATCTTGCATTAATACTGCACCAAGCCCAATGTGAGATGCGTCACAATATACTGTATACGATCCTGAGCTTGTGGGTAATACCAATACTGGCGCCGTAGTCAAAGCGGTCTTGAGCTTCTGAAAGCTCAACTCACACTCGTCTGACCATGTGAATGGAACACCCTTCTGGGTTAGTCTGGTCAATGTGCTTGCTATAGATGAAAACCCTTCCACGAACCGACGATAATAACCTGCCAAACCCAGGAAACTCCAAATCTCTGTAACCGAAGTAGGTCTAGGCCAATTCTGAACAGCCTCAATCTTCTTAGTATCCACCTTTATGCCTTCTGCCGATACAACATGTCCCAAAAAGACAACTGAGTCTAACCAAAACTCAAATTTTGAAAATTTGGCATATAACTGATTATTCTTCAAGGTGTGAAGCACACTTCGAAGATGCTTCTCATGCTCCTCTCGACTGCTGGAGTAAATCAAGATATCATCAATGAATACAACCACAAAAGAATCCAAATAAGGCTTGAACACCCGATTCATCAAATCCATAAATGCTGCTGGAGCATTTGTCAACCGAAATGACATCACTAGGAACTCGTAATGCCCATACCGAGTCCGCAAAGCTGTCTTAGGGACATCAGATGCCCTAATCTTCAACTGATGGTAACCAGATCTCAAATCAATTTTCGAAAATACCTTGGCACCCTGAAGCTGATCAAATAAGTCATCAATTCTTGGCAGCGGATATTTGTTTTTGATAGTGGCATTGTTCAATTGCCGATAGTCTATACACATCCGCATCAAGCCATCTTCCTTCTTTACAAATAATACTGGTGCACCCCAGGGCGAGACACTGGGTGTAATGAATCCATGATCAAGCAAGTCTTGTAACTGCTCTTTAAATTCTTTCAACTCTGGCAGGGCCATATGGTATGGTGGAATAGAAATGGGCCGAGTGCCTGGAGCCAAATCAATACAGAAGTCAATATCGCTGTCGGGTGGCATCCCCGGCAGATCTGCAGGAAATACTTCTAAAAATTCACGAACAACTGGCACTGAGTCCATAGAAGGGACATCCGCACTGGGATCGCAAATATAAGCCAAATAGGCTAGACATCCTTTCTCTACCATACGCCAAGCTTTCATATAAGAAATAACCCTGCTGGCAGAATGGCCAGGAGTTCCTTTCCACTCTAATCGAGGTAACCCCGTGATAGCTAGGGTCACTGTCTTGGCATGACAGTCCAATATAGCATGATAAGGAGACAACCAATCCATACCCAAGATGACATCAAAATCTATCATATCAAGAAGTAGAAGATCTACACTAGTTTCAAGATTACCAATAGTAACCACACATGAATGGTGGACATGATCTACTACCACAGAGTCTCCCACCGGTGTAGATACACACACAGAAGCACTCAGAGAATCACAAGGCACAACCAAATATGAAGAAAAATAGGAGGACACATAGAAATAAGTAGATCCTGGATCACATAGAACTGAAGCATCTCTATGGCAAACTGGAATAATACTTGTGATCACAGCATCAGATGACTCGGCCTCAGGCCTAGCTGGAAAAGCATAAAATTGGGGCTGAGCCCCACCACTCTGAACTGCGTCTCTGGGACGGCCTCTAACTAGCTGGCCTCCACCTCTAACGGTCTGACCTCCACCTCTAATGGCTTGACCTCCACCTCTAATGGCCTGACCTCTACCTCTAACTGCCTGACCCCTACCTCTAGCTGGCTGAGTAGGCGGTGAAGAAACCAGTGCCGGTATGATGGCACAAGAATCTTGCTGAGATCTGTTACTCGCCAATCTAGGGCAATACCTCCTAATGTGACCAATGTTCCCACACTCATAACACCCATCTTGATGCCGTGGCTGCTGAAGCTACAGCTGACCCAGATGGGTCAGATAACCACTGTAGTAACTTTGGAGTGGTGGTACACTGATAGGAGCTGAATGTGCACTGAATACTGGCTGCCTAGAGTAAGGCATAATAGGATCGTGACTCCTTGAAGCACCGGGAGATACATGAAGTGCTGAATGAAATGGTCTGGGAGGATAATCCCTACTAAAATTACTCCGGCCTCCAGACGAGGCACCACTGTAACCACCGAACTGACGAGGCCTCTTATTGCACCTCTGCTCTCTTTCCTGTGCAAGAACCATTTCGATCCTCCTTGCGACATTAGCAGCTGCCTGAAAAGAAATCTCACTTCTGGTCTTCTTGGCCATCCGAAGTCTGATAGGGTAAGTGAGTCCCTTAATGAACCTCCTCACTCTCTCTCCCTCCGTAGGTAGTAAAAGGAGAGCATGACGGGCCAAATACACAAAACAGGACTCATACTGAGTAACAGTCATACTGCCCTGCTGCAGACGCTCAAATTGCTTGCGGAATTCCTCTCTTAGTGTGATAGGGAGGAACTTTTCCAGAAATAGCTGAGAGAACTGCTTCCATGTAAGTGCAGGGGATCCGACTGGTCGGTTCAATGTGTATTCTCTCTACCACCTCTTAGCGGAACCCATCATCTGGAATACAGCAAAATCAACTCTATTGGTCTCAACTATACCCATGTTTCGCAGCACCTCATGGCAGCGTTCAAGATAATCTTGTGGGTCCTCAGAAAGTGTACGACTGAAGTGAACTGGAAAGAGCTTAGTGAACTTATCCAGTCTCAATAAGGCCTCAAAAGACATGGCGGGCCTATCACCGGTCTGTGCCGCAATAACTGGCTGAACTACCCCAACTGGCGGGGCTGTTAGAGCCTGATTCTGAGGAGCCATCTGCTCCGGAGCGGGAGTAGTGGGAGTTTGTGCTCCTCCCCTAGCCTGTGAGATGGCTGGTGCCACTGGAAATGTACCATTTTGGGCCACACCCTCCATAAAACTCACCAATCAGACTAGAGCATCCTGAAGCACTGGAGTGGCTATGAATCCTTCCGGGACCTGAACCGGTCCAACTGGTACATTCTGAACTAGGACCTCCTCCTGAAGGTATATCTGAGGTTCTTCAACAGGTGCAGCTGCTCGAGCTCTTGGCTGAGCTCTACCTCGGCCTCTGCCTCGGCATCTAGCACGACCTCGGCCTCGACCTCTACCCCTGGCCATAGTTGCCACCGGGGGTTCTGGTCCCTGTCCATCGGTAGAGGTATTACGTGTTCTCACCATCTGCGAGAGAATAAGAGTAGAATGGTTCAATCATCGATGATAGAATAAAATCGCACGACTGAATAAGAAAGAAGTGATATTGTTCCTAAACTTCATAGCCTCTGAGAGATAAGTACAGACGTCTCCGTACTAATCCTCCAGACTCTACTAAGCTTGCTCGTGACTCGTGAGACCTATGTCACCTAGTGCTCTCATACCAACTGTCACAATCCGAAATTCCCACCTCTGGACCGTGATGGCGCCTAACATTTCACTTGCTAGGCAAGCCAATGTTAGAATAACATTATCCATTTTAAAAACAATTTTCAAATTTATTAATAACAAGGAAGCAAATGTGGAAGCAATTTTGAAATAATCCATAATAATAACGGTGTCTAAATACCATCCCAGAATTGGTGTCACAAGTGCACGAACTTCTAGAATAAATACAAACAAAGGTCTGAATAAAATAAAGCTGTATAGAAATAAACACACAACTGAAGTACAATAGACGGGGACTTCAGAACTGCGAACGCCATGCAGTTATACCTCAAGTCACCTCTGATAGCTAAAATCCGAGCAAGTCTATGGTACGCCGCTGGGACCAACTCCAAAATCTGCACAAGAAGTGCAGAGTGTAGTATCAGTACAACCGACCCCATGTACTGGTAAGTGCTAAGCCTAACCTCGACGAAGTAGTGACGAGGCTAAGACGGTTCACTTACATTAACCTATACGCAATATTAGTAACAACAACAATAATAGAAATAAATCAGGTAATTCATTTATAATAATTGAAGGCAACTCAGCAGTCATAACTAATTTTCATAGCGTGCAACCCGCTCTCACAATATATCCACATTCAGTTCTGTTACGACGTGCAACCCGCTCCTCCAACATATTCATTTTAATCAAGTCTGTTGTGGCGTGCAACCCGATCCTCCAATATTAACTTTTTAACAAGTCTGTTGCGGCGCGCAACCCGATCCTCCAATATTGACTTTTAATAAGTCTGTTGCGGCGTGCAACCCGATCCTCCAATATTAACTTTTCATAAGTCTGTTGCGGCATGCAACCCGATCCTCCATTATTAACTTTTCATAAGTCTGTTGCGGCGTGCAACTCGATCCTCTAATATTAACTTTTCATAAGTCTGTTGCGGCGTGTAACCCGATCCTCCAATATTAACTTTTCATAAGTCTGTTGCAGCGTGCAACCCGATCCTCCAATATTCCGTTTCAATCAATTCTTATAGAAGAAATTTCCCCAATAAATGCAACAATTAATATAAAATTATGAGACAACAAGTATACAACAATTATGATTTAATTATGAAACAAACAATGACAATTAATAATTTATTATAGAAATCAGGGAGAAAATAGGCAGTTTAATATTTGATATGCTAAATGTCAAATAACAATTAAAACACATAATTCAAATAGCATGTAACAATTAATGCAGAAATTCAAGAATTTATATGTTGACAAGAAATAAGAGAAACAATTATTATGGTAATTAATTTATGATTAAAAATATTTTATGATTTTTCAAGTAAGCAGGCAAATAATTAATTTGGCGATATATAGACATTCGTCACCTCGCCTATACGTCGTTTACATGCAATTCACATAACAAACAATTTACGGGTTCTATTCCCCCAAATCAAGGTGTTCCCTACACTTACCTCGCTTTGCAAATTTCAATCAATTATTCAACCACAGCTTTTCCTTTTAAATTTGCCTCTGAAAGTTTCAAATCTATTCACAAACAATTCAATATATTCAATACTAATCATAGGAATTAATTCCATATGAATTTACAAATTTTCCGGATAAAAATCCGAAATTTATTAAAATATTCGGTAGTGGGACCCACATCTCAAATCCCGGAAAAACTCACGAAATCCGAACACCAATTCCGATACGAGTTCAACCATATGAAATTTGTCCAATTCCGATATCAAATGGACCTTCAAATCTTAATTTTTTATTTTTGGAAGATTTTATAAAAATCTGATTTTTCTTCCATAAATTCACGGATTCATGATATAAATGAGTATGAAATCATGAAATATAATCAATATAGGATAAGGAATACTTACCCCAATGTTTTCCCGTGATAATCGCCCAAAAATCACCTTACCCGAGCTCAAAAATGGGAAAGAATTGAAAATGGGTCGAAACCCCATTTCCAAAACTTAAATTCTATTTCTGGGAGTTTTACCCTTCGCGAACACGGTCAGTGCCTCGCGTTCGCGAAGCACATTTTTTGTGCTGCCAAAACTTTGCTCTTCGCGAATGCGAAGGCAATGTCGCGAACGCGAAGCCTTGCCAAATTTGGTCTTCGCGAATGCGATACACCCTACGCGAACGCGTAGCTTTAACGCTTGGTGCCCGGCCAGGCCTCGCCTTCTACGCGAACGCGAACGCTTCCACGCGTTCGTGATGAACACTGCCCTCTTCCCTTCGCGAACGTGTCCCCCTCTTCGTGAACACGAAGAGTAAATTTGACCTACCTCCAGTTTCTTCTTCGCGAACGCAAGCCACCTCTCGCGAACGCGAAGAAGGATACCAAAAGCAGATTTCTGCAGTTTTTCCCAAGTCCAAAAATGGTCCGTTAACCACCCGAAATCAACCCGAGCCCTTGGGGCTCCAAACCAAACATGCACCCAAGTCCTAAAAGATCATACGAACTTGTTCGCGTGATCAAATCGCCAAAATAATACCTAGAACTACGAATCAGATACCAAATCAAAGGAAGTTTTCAAGAAAACTTTAAAACTTATATTTTTACAACCGGACGTCCGAATCACGACAAATCAACTCCGATTCTCGTCAAATTCGGCAGACAAGTCATAAATATTATAGTGGACCTATACCGAGCTCCGGAACCAAAATACGGACCCGAGGTAAATAAATCCAACATCAGTAATTTCTTGGAAATTATTAAGCCTTCAAGCTTTTAATTTTTCATCAAAATTCCATAACTCGGGCTAGGAACCTCAGAATTCGATTCCAGGCATACGCTCAAGTCCCAAATCACGATACGGACCTACCAGAATTTTCAAAATACTGATCCGGGTCCGTTTGCTCAAAATGTTGACCAAAGTCAACTTAGTTGAGTTTTAAAGCTCTATTTTCCATTTTAATCCATTTTTCACATAAAAATTTCCAGAAAAATGTACGGACTGCGCACGCAAGTTGAGGAATGATAAATGGTGCTTTTTGAGGTCTTAGAATACTGAATTACTTATTAAATTTAAAGATGATATTTTTGGGTCATCACAGTTCATGGGTCTTATGTCATCCCGAGAGAAATTATTGGCTTACTTCTTATGCATTGCATTCATTTATATATGTGCATTGACCCATGTCATGCCTCAAAATCGAGGAGCGTGACCGGCGCTCAACCGAGTGAACCCAATCGAGCAAGCCTACGTTACATCAACCTCTCATCAAAACTCATGCATGATTTATCAAAACACAATTAGATCATGACTTTCAAATTGAATACATTTGGATCAATGGCCCATAATTTCTTTTTTCTTTTTCACTCGTGATGGGTACATAGCTTCATAAATATCCGTGAACATAAATACATGACAAAACTCAAAACTTAAGTACATGACCCATATTGTACATGAAGCTTCTATGACAATAGATACCTAAGTACATATAACCAACTAAACTCGAATGCCCACTAGAATTGTAGAGGGCTCACCATAATATGCTGCACAAAAGATCCCTACCAAAGATCCATATCATCCTGTAGAAGTATACTTGCATCCATTAAAAGATGCATCATCTTTTAGCATAGGACATCTCCCTTTCATCTTGTGATTCAATTACTTGACATATTGAGTTCATTAGCTAAGTTCATGATTCTTGAGGACTTAACATCGAAGTCATTTACATACATTATTTCAGAAGCATACAACTATAGTTGAAACCATTGGGACATACAACACCTCATAATTCTCATTTAGGCGAACAACCACATTTCATCTTCATACTATCACTTCATTAGTACTTTCAATTACATACAATATCATTATTTCATTGGTTCCCTTTTTGCCATACATATTATTCTTCATTCATGGCACGGTGGCCGTATCTTATATTCCATACTTTCATTTCATTACTTTCAATACTCATCATCAAATTTCACACATCATTTCATTTCATTGGCTCTATCGGCCACAATCAAAACTTTCATTATTGGCACGGTGTCTACACTTTATATCCCCAACTCACTACTTTCACTTTCAAGAATATTTATAAATTATCGACAACAAAGAATCTCAAATCATGAATTTTAATACACCTATGAGGAAATAAGAGTCTTATGTACATTGAGACTTCTTACACAATTTGGCATAATAGCATTCACTTCAAACGCTACTTGGAGTCATAATATATTTATACCCAACTCATGATTTGAACACATTGCCGAAGGATAACATCATATGATAAGAGTATCCGAAATACATTTTGAATATATACCTTTCAACACAAAGCTTATTTGGAATAATTGATTTATAAAGAAAAACTCGGGACTTACAAAAGCATCATGTAATTCAATTCTATGAAAGAAGTTTACCCAACATACCTCGCTTTGAGCTTTCCATAAATTACTACAACGTTCCGGAAATTCTAGCAATTATAATTTATTTTGAGACATAACAAAATTGAACTATAATTAGGAAGATATTCATGGTCTCAGCTCGTTTGAGCATTTTATCAAATACTAGGTGTGCAAATTTAACTACAAGGTTCTTATACAAGATTTCCTTCACTCCATAACTCAATCTTTACTTATTTGAGCTCAACAATCTTCCCACAAACCTTATTGGTACAAGCATATATACATAATTCTCTTACACCCAAGAATCATACTCCCAATAACCAATCTTTTATCCCAAACTCGAAATTGAAGATTAAGGGTTTGAATCTTACCTTTTAGATGAAGATCTTGTGATTAGCTTCCTTAATTCTTGAAGATTGGTGCAAGATTGGATGATTATAATGTTAGGTTGCCTCCTTATCTCTCTAAAATTCTCTTACCTCTCTCTAAAACCATCAAAAAACACCCCAAAATAAGCCCCAAAGCCTATTTATCAAAATGGGGTAGGGTTATGAAAATAGAAAAATTGACCCTTCGAACTCAGCTATACGGTCGCACAATGGACCGCACAATTGGTGTGCGGGTCGCATAATGGTCGCACAATTTGGTGCCCAGAACTGGGCTTCACTGGACAGGTCTGCGACCATTTTGCGATCGCATAACTACTTTTGCGATCACATAATGGTTCTGCGATCGTAGAATCTCATTTTTCTAGCCTTCGGTAATTTGGTCATTACTTCTTGTAGGAATATCCAAATGATGAACGATATGGAACATTGGAAACTATACTCAAAATGCTTTGATTTGATAGGTAATACACCATATAAATCTTCATATCAAGAGAGGTATGCTCGTTTGAAGTTAGGTCTTGTGCGAACTCACTTGAAACTTTATTATATCATGAACTTTTCAACTTGCCTTAGCCTTGGGGCTCTTCTTAGACCATAAACCATTCTTAGTGCACTTCATACATATATTATCAAGATCAATTGATATCATTCTTATAATAGCCCTTGTCTGCACATAAAATAATATAATTAGCGCACATCAACTTTCTTACTAGCGCTCAAGTACTTCATAATTTTCAGGGGTGTTACATTCTCCCCCACTTAAGAACATTCGTCCTCGAATGTTTTACAAGTCCCTTCTAAGAATAGAGTTACCATCATTTTACCTCCAACCGTTATAGATAGGCACTTATGACTACATGGGTCTTATACTTCCTATCCAAAACCTCAACTTACTTAGGGCCCTTAATGATTTGGCTATGTTTACAAATTCTTAAAAATTTTGGCAGAGTTTCCCCTGTAACTAGGCCTATCCACCTGTCAGAGAATCCCAGAAATCAATCTTAAACAACATATAGATAATACCACTTTTCACCATATATATATATATATATATATATACAAAAATAAATCCTAAACAACATATACATAATACCACTTTGCACCATATATATATGAAATCAACAACTATGACTCTCGAGGCCAACTTTATGATCTTTCTTACCTTTGGTCGTATCATTGGCTTTTTCTTCGTCCATTACGAGGACAATTGGGTTCCTCATACATTATGACTGTCATGTGCGTCATTCCTTTAATCCTTATGCCTTTCTCATTTCGTAGCACAATGTGCTACATTCCTTGGTATTAACAAGGGAACTTTGAGACTAACTTGGAACAATAACGCACGATCGAGGATAGAAGAAGAGAAACATTTCCTAAATGTCGTTGTAGCCTCCCTATTATAAGTGTGGCCGGCAACACACCGATAAGAGGGACTCTACTGACACAGCTCCATGATACCTTAGGACTCCTTAACCATGCTTTGATACCAACTTTGTCACGCCCTAAAACCGAGGAGCGTGATCGGCGCTCAACCGAGTGAACCCAGTCGAGCAAACCTACGTTGCATCAACCTCTCATCATAACTCATGCATGATTTATCAAAACATAATTAGATCATGACTTTCATATTGAATACATTTGGCTCAATGGCCCATAATTTTTTTTTCTTTTTCACTCGTGATGGGTACATAGCTTCATAAATATCCGTGAACATAAATACATGACGAACCTCAAAACTTAAGTACATGACCCACAGTGTACATGGAGCTTCTATGACAATAGATACCTAAGTACATAATACCAACTAGACTCGAGTGCCCACTGGAATTGTAGCAGGCTCACCATAATCTGATGTACAGAAGATCCCTACCAAAGATCCATATCATCCCATAGAAGTATACCTGCATCCATTAAAAGATGCAGCGCCCCCGACAAAAGGGATGTTAGTACTATCGAATAGTATTAGTATATATAACTAAATACCCTCTCAATAGAATAATTAATATTACAAGGAGGAATAATCACAAAATCAATGAAAGTATCGAGCAATACCAAAACATCAAGTAGGTTGAAATATCAAGCCTTATTATACTTGCATCATTCTAAACTTCTTTTAGGGTCAACTGAGCCATATGATATATACGCGGAACACATAATATAAACTAATTGAAACAACATGTAAAAACAAGGCCAATGAAAATGGCTCATAATGTTTGCGTTGACAATGCGTCTTACTTGACTGCCCATATTCCTCTCTTATCTTACCCCTATGCATTTCATAGACCATCTCTAGTGTTCACATATCATATTATACACCTATGCGTTTCATAGACCATTCATAGGATTCCATACACAATACACCTATATGTTTTATAGACCGTTCATAGGATTCACATATACCATACGATACACCTGTGCGTTTCATAGACCGTTCACAGTGTTTACTTACACAATACACATGTGCGTTTCATAGACCGTTCACAGTGTTTACTTACACAATACACATGTGCGTTTCATAGACCGTTCACAGTGTTTACATACACAATACACTTGTGCTTTTCATAGACCATTCACAGTGTTTACTAACACAATACACATGTGCATTTCATAGACCGTTCACAGTGTTTACTTAAACAATACACCTATGAATTTTATAGACCGTTCACAATATTTACTTACATAATACACCTGTGCATTTCATAGACCGTTCACAGTGTTTACTTACACAATACACCTGTGCGTTTCATAGACCGTTCATAGTGTTTACTTATACAATATACTTGTGCGTTTCATAGACCGTTCACATGATTTGATAACACAATATACCTATGTGATTCATAGACTGTCCATAGGATTTCATAACACGATATACCTACGTGTTTCATAGACCGTCCATAGGGTTCATAACACGTCATTATACATATAACCATGTATAAACTCAAAGCGACATGATTAACATTACATTAAGGTCGTAAGTTCCCGGATCATTGGAACACTTCATTTTCATGCCCATCATGGAGAAACATAGCACATTACATTAGCACATGCATGGTGAATCAATAAGTCAATTTCAATGGCACATGAGCCAAATTTCTTTTCTTAAGGTTCATCATCATTTAGCATAGGACATCTCCCTTTCATCTGGTTATTCAATCACTTGACATATTGAGGTCATTAGCTAAGTTCATGATTCTTGAGGACTTAACATCAAAGTCATTTACATACATTATTTCAGAAGCATACAACTATAGTTGAAACCATTGGAACATACAACACCTCATAATTCTCATTTAGGCGAACAACCACATTTCATCTTCATACTATAACTTCATTAGTACTTTCAATTACATACAACATCATTATTTCATTGGTTCCCTTTTTGCCATACATATTATTCTTCATTCATGGCACGGTGGCCGTATCTTATATTTCATACTTTCATTTCATTACTTTCAATACTCATCATCAAATTTCACACATCATTTTATTTCATTGGCTCTATTGGCCACAATCAAAACTTTCATTATTGGCACGGTGTCTACACTTTATATCCCCAACTCACTACTTTCACTTTCAAGAATATTTATAAATTATCGACAACAAAGAATCTCAAATCATGACTTTTAATACACCTATGAGCAAATAAGAGTCTTATGTACATTGAGACTTCTTACACAATTTGGCATATTAGCATTCACGTCAAACGCTACTTGGAGTCATAAAATTTTTATACCCAACTCATGCTTTGAATACATTCACGAAGGATAACATCATATGATAAGAGTATCCGAAATACATTTTGAATATATACCTTTCAACACAAAGCTTATTTGGAATAATTGATTTATAAAGAAAAACTCGGGATTTACAAGAGCATCATGGAATTCAATTTTATGAAAGAAGTTTAGCCAACATACCTCGCTTTGAGCTTTCCTTAAATTACTACAACGTTTTGGAAATTCTAGAAATTCCAATCTATTTTGAGACATAACAAAATTGAACCATAATTAGGAAGATATTCATGGTCTTAGCTCGTTTGAGCATTTTATCAAACACTAGGTGTGCAAATTTAACTACCAGGTTCTTGTACAAGATTTCCTTCACTCCATAACTCAATCTTTACTTATTTGAGCTCAACAATCTTCCCACAAACCTTATTGGTGCAAGAATATATACATAATACTCTTACACCCCAAGAATCATACTCCCAATCACCAATCTTTTACCCAAACTCAAAATTGAAGATTAAGGGTTTGAATCTTACTTCTTAGATGAAGATATTGTGATTAGCTTTCTTGATTCTTGAAGATTGGTGCAATATTGGATTATTATAATGTTAGGTTCCCTCCTTATCTCTCTAAAATGCTCTTACCTCTCTTTAAAACCCTCAGAAAAACACCCCAAAATAAGCCCCAAAGCCTATTTATCAAAATGGGATCGGGTTATGAAAATAGGAAAATTGACCCTCCAAACTCAGCTATGCGATCACACAATGGACAGCACAATTGGTGTGCGGGTCACATAATAGTCGCACAAAATGGTGCCCAGAACTGGGCTTCACTGGACAGGTCTGCGACCATTTTGCGGTCGCATAACTACTTTTGCGATCGCATAATGGTTCTACGATCTTAGAATTGGTCGCAGAATCGTATTTTTCCAGCCTTTGGTAATTTGGTCATAACTTCTTGTAGGAATATCAAAATGATGAACGGTTTGAAGATTTGGAAACTATACTCAAAGGGATTTAATTTTATAGGTAATACACCATATAAATCTTCATAACAAGAGAGGTATGCTCATTTAAAGTTAGGTCTTGTGCGAACTCACTTGAAACTTTATTCTGTCATAAACGTTTCAACTTGCTTTAGCCTTGGGGATCTTCTTAGACTATAAACCATTCTTAGCGCACTTTATACATATATTATCAAGATAAATTGATATCATTCTTATAATAGCCCCTTTCTGCACATAAAATAATATAATTAGCGCACATCAACTTTCTTACTAGCACTCAAGTACTTCATAATTTTCCGGGGTGTTACATTCTCCCCCACTTAAGAACATTCGTCCTTGAATTTTGTACAAGTCCCTTCTAAGAATAGAGTTACCATCATTTTACCTCCAACCGTTATACATAGGCACTTATGACTACATGGGTCTTATACTTCATATCCAAAACCTCAACTTACTTAGGGCCCTTAAAGATTTGGCTATCTTTATGAATTCTTAAACATTTTGGCAGAGTTTCCCCTGTAACTAGGCCTATCCACCTGTCAGAGAATCCCAAAAATCAATCCTAAACAACATATAGATAATACCACTTTGCACCATATATATATATATATATATATATATATATATATATATATATATATATATATATATATATATATATATATATATATATATATATATATGAAATCAACAACTATGACTCTCGAGGCCAACTTTATGATCTTTCTTACCTTTGGTCGTATCATTGGCTTTTTCTTCGTCCATTACGAGGATAATTGGGTTCCTCATACATTATGACTGTCATGTGCGTCATTCCTTTAATCCTTATACCTTTCTCATTTTGTAGCACAATGTGCTACATTCCTTGGTATTAACAAGGGAACTCTGAGACTAACTTGGAACAATAATGCACGATCGAGGATAGAAGAAGAGAAACATTTCCTAAATGTCATTGTAGCCTCCTTATTATAAGTATGGCCGGCAACACATCGATAAGAGGGACTCTACTGACACAGCTCCATGACACCTTAGGACTCCTTAACCATGCTCTGATACCTAAATTGTCACTCCCCAAACTCGAGGAGCGTGACCGGCGCTCAACCGAGTGAACCCAGTCGAGCAAGCCTACGTTACATCAACCTCTCATCATAACTCATGCATGATTTATCAAAACATAATTAGATCATGACTTTCATATTGAATACATTTGGCTCAATGGCCCATAATTTGTTTTTTCTTTTTCACTCGTGATGGGTACATAGCTTCATATATATCCGTGAACATAAATACATGATGAAACTCAAAACTTAAGTACATGACCCATAGTGTACATGGAGCTTCTTTGACAATAGATACCTCAGTACCTAATACCAACTAGACTCGAGTGCCCACTAGAATTGTAGCAGGCTCACCATTATCTGATGCACAGAAGATCCTTACCAAAGATCCATATCATCCTGTAGAAGTATACCTGCATCCATTAAAAGATGCAGCGCCCCCAGAAACAGGGACGTTAGTACTGTCGAATAGTACTAGTATGTATAACTAAACACCCTCTCAATAGAACAATTAATATTACAAGGAGGAATAATCACAAAATCAATAAAAGTCTCGAACAATACCAAAACATCAAGTAGGTTGAAATATCAAGCCTTATTATACTTGCATCATTCTAAACTTCTTTTAGGGTCAACTGAGCCATATGATCTATATGCGGAACACATAATATAAATTAATTGAAACAACATGTACAAACAAGGCCAATGAAAATGGCTCATAATGTCTGCGTTGACAATGCGTCTTACTTGACCGCCCATATCCCTCTCTTATCTTACCCCTATGCATTTCATACAACGTCCCTAGTGTTCACTTATCATATTATACACCTATGCGTTTCAGAGACCGTTCATAGGATTCCATACACAATACACCTATACGTTTCATAGACCATTCATAGGATTCACATATACCATATGATATACCTGTGCGTTTCATAGACCGTTCACAGTGTTTACTTACACAATACACATGTGCGTTTCATAGACTGTTCACAGTGTTTACTTACATAATACACATGTGCATTTCATAGACCGTTCACAGTGTTTACTTACACAATACACCTGTGTGTTTCATAGACCGTTCACAGTGTTTACTTACACAATACACCTGTGCATTTCATAGACCGTTCACAATATTTACTTACATAATACACCTGTGCATTTCATAGACCGTTCACAGTGTTTACTTACACAATACACCTGTGCGTTTCATAGACCGTTCATAGTGTTTACTTATACAATATACTTGTGCGTTTCATAGACCGTTCACATGATTTGATAACACAATATACCTACGCGTTTCATAGACCGTCCATAGGGTTCATAACATATCATTATACATATAACCATGTATAAACTGAAAGCGACATGATTAACATTACATTAAGGTCGTAAGTTCCCGGATCATTGGAACACTTCATTTTTATGCCCATCATTGAGAAACATAGCACATTACATTAGCACATGCATGGTGAATCAATAAGTCAATTTCAATGGCACATAAACCCAATTTCCTTTCTTAAGGTTCATCATCATTTAGCATAGGACATCTCTCTTTCATCTCATTATTCACTCACTTAACATCTTGAGGTCATTAGCTAAGTTCATGATTCTGAGGACTTAACATCAAAGTCATTTACATACATTATTTCAAAAGCATACAACTATAGTTGACACCATTGGGACATTCAACACCTCATAATTCTCATTTAGGCGAACAACCACATTTCATCTTCATACTATCACTTCGTTAGTACTTTCAATTACATACAACATCATTATTTCATTGGTTCCCTTTTTGCCATACATATTATTCTTCATTCATGGCACGGTGACCGTATCTTATATTCCATAATTGCATTTCATTACTTTCAATACTCATCATCAAATTTCACACATCATTTCATTTCATTGGCTCTATTGGCCACAATCAAAACTTTCATTATTGGCACGGTATCTATACTTTATATCCCCAACTCACTACTTTCAATTTCAAGCATCTTTATAAATTATCGACAACAAAGAATCTCAAATCACGACTTTTAATACACCTATGAGCAAATAAGAGTCTTATGTACATTGAGACTTCTTACACAATTTGGCATAATAGCATTCACTTCAAATGCTACTTGGAGTCATAATATTTTTATACCCGACTCATGATTTGAATACATTTCCGAAGGATAACATCATATGATAAGAGTATCCGAAATACATTTTGAATATATACCTTTCAACACAAAGCTTATTTGGAATAATTGATTTATAAAGAATAACTCGGGACTTACAAGAGCATCATGGAATTCAATTCTATGAAAGAAGTTTAGCCAACATACCTCGCTTTGAGCTTTCCTTAAATTACCACAACGTTCCGGAAATTCTAGCAATTCCAATCTATTTTGAGACATAACAAAATTGAACCATAATTAGGAAGATATTCATGGTCTCAGCTCGTTTGGGCATTTTATCAAACACTAGGTGTGCAAATTTAACTACAAGGTTCTTCTACAAGATTTCCTTCACTCCATAACTCAATATTTACTTATTTGAGCTCAACAATCTTCCCACAAACTTTATTGGTACAAGCATATATACATAATACTCTTACGCCCAAGAATCATACTCCCAATCACCAATCTTTTACCCCAAACTCGAAATTGAAGATTAAGGGTTTGAATCTTACCTCTTAGATGAAGATCTTGTGATTAGTTTCCTTGATTCTTGTAGATTGTTGAAATATTGGATTATCATAATGTTAGGTTCCCTTCTTCTCTCTCAAAAATTCTCTTACCTCTCTCTAAAACCCTCAGAAAACCCCCCAAAATAAGCCCCAAAGCCTATTTGTCAAAATAGGGTCGGGTTATGAAATTGACCCTCCGAACTGAGCTATGCGGTCGCACAATGGACCGCACAATTGGTGTGCGGGTCGCATAATGTTCGCACAATTTGGTGCTCTGAACTGGGCTTTACTGGACAAGTCTGCGACCATTTTGCGGTCGCATAACTACTTTTGCGATCGCATAATGGTTCTGCGATCGCAGAATTGGTCGTAGAATTGCATTTTTCCAGCCTTTGGTAATTTGGTCATAACTCCTTGTAGAAATATCCAAATGATGAATGGTTTGAAGATTTGGAAACTATACTCAAAGGGCTTTAATTTTATAGGTAATACAAGAGAGGTATGCTCGTTTGAAGTTAGGTCTTGTGCGAACTCACTTAAAACTTTATTCTATCATGAACTTTTCAACTTGCCTTAGCCTTGGGGCACTTCATAGACCATAAACCATTCTTTGTGCACTTCATACATATATTATCAAGATCAATTGGTATCATTCTTATAATAGCCCTTGTCTGTATATAAAATAATATTATTAGCGCACATCAACTTTCTTACTAGCGCTCAAGTACTTCATAATTTTTCGGGGTGTTACAAGACATGACCAGATGGCATTAAATACGTGTATATTATATGTATATAGGATATGGAGAAAGGTTATGGTGTTATATACGCACCTCCACTTGATCAGTTGGTAAATGTTGATGATTTCTCCCACAGAGGCCGAGATGATATGATGGGATGCCCTTAGAGGCTTGATGATGTTATGTAGACATATACCTATGCATGATATGACATTTATAGGCACATGTATGAACTTATGAATATTTCAGGATTAACAAAGTTATTTAGACTTACTGGTGGATTCCTTTACTCCATGTTTCTTTAATGTCTTTTATGTACTGATTTCCATGCCTTACATACTCAGTACATTATTTATTCGTACTGACGTCCCTTTTGCTTGGGGACTCTGTGTTTCATGCCTGAAGGTGCTGGTAGAAAGGCTGACGGTCCCATTTTTTAGGATCCTTGATCAGTGCGAGTTGGTGTGCTCTACTTGATCCGCAGCTGTTATTAGTTTTTGTACGCTATTTTTGTATGTAGATATGTATACGATGGAGCCCTGTCCCATCCTTTATACTGTTGTACACTCTATTAGAGGTCTATAGACAGTCATGTACGGTTGGATAATATGTGGCCTTGTCAGCTTCTAGTTTTGGATATATAGTTGTCTATAGCAGCCTTGTCGGCTCGCCCTACCGTTTTCCGCATGTATATGTATATATGTTTTTTGGACATATTTTCCTCACGTATGTTATTCACGTGATTCAGTAGTTTAATGACAGATGTTATTCATGACCTACCCTTAATTCATGTTTATATCTTAGAGGCATGCTTAGGGGTGTTCGGCAGGTAGGACTCGGGCACTCGTCATGGCCCATCGGTTTGGGTCGTGATAGAAGTGTTCAAGAAGAAATGATCATGTGTTGAGAACCTTTCATAACATGTCACAATCCAGAATGATGGTGTTTGTATTAAAAATAAAGTATTTTTAAAATGTTTTCTAAAAAGATACAGCAATTTGTTCCACTTACCGAACTTTGCGGTTTAACCATACCAAAGGCCGGGACAAACCAACATTGTGGTCGACACAAACCAACTTCCCCACCCCAACTAAGAATTTTTCTTTGAGTGCAGGGTCAACAGGGAGTAAGGAAGCACCAAGACCACACTGAGGCAAATGACGGATCCTCCACTTGCCTAAGATTATCTCTCTTTCTCCTTTACTTGAATTTTTTTGGTATAGCTAAAGATAATATTTGAATCCTTTGTAGTTACCACAGAGTCAGACCATTAATACGGAAAACTTGTACATAGCAAACCGCATGCTCAAATAATCGGATCATCTTGTACAAAGAGGACCGCTGGCTTCATCAATAGGAGCCCTGTATATAGCAAACTGCCTGCTCAACTAACAGGAGCACCCTGTAGGAATGCGCCGTCGGCTTCACCAATTGAAGTCCTGTATATAGCAAACCGTCAGCTCAATCGATCAGAGTGCCCTGTACAAATCATACGTCAGCTTTGCCAATCGGAGCCTTGTATATAGCAAACTACAAACTTCGCCAACAAGGAAATTCGCATCGCCGCTCCGTCGCAACGGATGCCAGAATAGATAGTCGCAAACCTCGTCACCAACGTTCTGCCATTCGATGGCTGCAACTTAGCTTCGCAGTCAAGAGTATATCTTGGGCATGCTTTTATTTCCTTTGCTATTACTTTGAATGTTTGGACATTTTGCTCATGCAACTTCAGGCATGATTACAGTTTTTAGTCAATCACTCCCAAGTGGAGATTACATTACATTTTAGTACAAAGCTCTCCCAACAAGTGGAGACACACTCTACAAATCAAGCTCTCCCAATAAGCGGAGACAATTTTCAAATGCTCCGACAGCTGCGAAACAGTGCACAGCTCGGCTAAACAATCGTGTCAAGAACAAGTATCCCATCATTCAGATCCCAAATAACGTCTCGCCGATAGCCAGGCATCATCATTCATGCATCATTCACATCGTATCTTAATATATTCTGGATTGTAATATATTGGTATGCGTGTATTTCATTTGTTTTGCAGGAACTAAATTCTACTCCTAAAAACACTCAACTACTCACACTTACTCTTCCCTACATGTTAAATGCTAATGAGGCACTCAATGTAAATTCCATTATAACAGTAATGACAACACACAAGGAGATGTACATTTCTTGTAGATAACTGTTCAGAACACTACAGATAACACCAAAATATCATAGTTCACACAAAAGCATGTAATACACTATCATGTACTTTAACAGGCTTGAGAGTACTCAATAAAATCAGTTACAAGTGTAGACAAGTAATGAGAACACCAACATGCCAATACAAGAACTTAGAACAGATAAGTCATGTAGTCCAAAAGAGTAGAGGAGATATCATGTGTATTAACCTCACTAATCCTATTGTCAGGTTCATACTTGTGAAGATTCTCAACTACAGTCATGTATTTAGTCATGTATACAATTAATGAAAGCATACAAATAGATCAGTACTCCACTTCCTACTAAGTATAGGGGTTAACAATCCACTTCAAAGTTCTTAAAATATAGGGATAAGCAAATACATTTGTCTACACTTAACATGTGATATGACCTCTAAAGAGATCTTTCATTCCATCTAGGCAGATTAGAAGTTAAATACACAGTCCTACACTCAACAAAGCAGACAAGCATCAAGTAGTTTCTCCTGAGTTTATAATGGTTACAGTTAACTTATATTGACTTAACAAAGCTATGTGATATCAAGGACACGGGTATGAGCAGGTAAGACAAACAGAGCTTGTTCAAGAATAAGCTGAGTGTAGAAATTCCAGAGATAGTATTCAAAGACACACATATGATAGTCTTACAGGATCACAACATGGCAGACATTGCTTAATATCATGAGATCAAATCAACAGTGTTACTAGTATAAGTTTCAGGAAAGTCAATGAGAGTTACATTAAGGATATACCATACAAGCTGTGTATAAGAACATAGTCATGATGAAGCTTAGTTTAATACTTTAGCACAACAGATGAGACTTAAACACTATAGATGTTGTTGACGATAAATTTTGACCCTCCCTTTTGAAATTAGTTTACCTATACTTAATAATTTTTAATAAATATTTTGAAGGTATTTTTCTAGTAATAAATACCTATTTCTACAAATTAATTAATTATTAGTTTCAAAAATTATCATCTGGCTTCAGTATTATGTAGTTATAAATACACTTATTATTGTTTAGATTGTTAAAATAAAAAGCACCGTATACATTTTATACTTAATTTAATGAGTTATTTCTCAATTTTAATTAAATAGGTCACTGTGTTAATAATTCAAAGTTAGAGTCATAATTTAGGAGATACAGTATTTTATAAATAATTGCAATAATTAGTAGTATATTTGATAATTATGATTTTATTGGCAATTAGTTAAGTTTATATAAATATATTTCAAAAGGGATTAAAAGATAAAAGGCTATAATTGCAATTTCAACTAAATACAAAGTGGCCATTTTTAAATTCATTTTGGGCTCAAATGTGCAACCCAGTCCGAAAATACCCAACCCAAACAACCCCTTAAATCCTTGTTGGCAATCCTTGCCATCATATTTGAATCAACCCCTGCATTCTGTTTGTCGAGATTGTTGTTTGATAATTCTAACTGGGATTGACCTGAAAGTTCATAGCTTAATTCCTCACCATTTAACTGAAGCATGAAAAGTCTAAGTGTTTAAGTGCTCCCCGTCTCTATATCTGTATTTGTTAACTCTGAGAGCAACTTCTGGGTTTTCACCATGATGTTATTATGTTCATATCTAACTATTGGTTGCATTTATATGAAAGCAGTCTTGTTGAGGTGAACTCTCATGAACATTAGTAATCCATCTACCTATATTCTATTTTTATGAAATTGTCTTTTACAAAAATAGGTCATAGTTGTGTTGTTATAGTTGAATGGTAGTTGTTGTTAATCTAGACATAACTGCCTTATGTTTAGAAAGAACTCTCAGTTACATGGCTGAGTTAAACCTGTTTGGTATAGCACTCTTCTTGTCTTTAATCTCTTTTATGACATTGCTGACTTTGTGAAGTTTACCCTGTCTTCTGTAGGATTATAACCTCATGTAAAGTATCTATGATTAGTTGATTAAATGTCGCATGTATTTTTGTTTATCTACATGACCTCATGTTCTTATATTCTGTTTTGAAATTGCACTTGGTCCTCTCTTTCCCTACTAATGAATTGAACATAGTCTTAAAACCTAAGGGAACTTTCTATTGCTGATGTCTGGGCATAATAGTCTACTTATTTCAATATAAAATTAATATTCTTATGAAGATGTGATTCTGCCCTCAATCCCAAATGAAGTATGGTTGGTAACCTGTGGTTCTGTTAAGCATCTTTAAGAATTTTATGTTTGAATCTGTGAGCCTGCAGTCCTACTAAGATTCCTGATCATGTTCTGATATATTTGATAACACCTATAGAAGTTGTTTGTTGTGACTGTTTGTCTGAATCTTTGTTAATGCTTTCGAGAATTCCAAGCAATGTGATCAGTCTATGCATGTTATAGTGGCAAGACCTAAGCTAATCAACCCATGATTAGTCTGCCAAGGCAGAGGTATCTATTTCTGGGTTATTGCATATGTGAGTTGTGTGTTCTTTACTTATCCTTTGAATGTGATCCTAAGTGTGTAGATCTTTAACAATAATGCTATAATGTCTCTGCCCCCCCTCCCCATATGTATTTGAAAACTTACCTTTAGACTTGCGTAATATGTGTATTATTCATGTGAAATTAGAAATATAGTTATAAAGTGAAACTATTCTTATGTCCTTATGTTATTCTGTCAAGGGAAAAATATATTTCTGTGGTAGGGGATATTATGGTAGTTGGTTAACATTGAAAGAGCCTCATTGGCATCTAAACCCATAAGGAAAAATGAGTCGTTAGTGGTTAACTGTACTTGGGAGTAGAGTTTAACTCTAGGTTGGGTTGATTTTCCCGGCACAAGCATTGACCTGGGCCTTGAGACCCTTGGGAACTTTGAAGTGTTGGGGGATTCAAAGAGGGCATCAACCTTGAGTTGGACACTCTCCTTAGCCCTCAACTCATTGACACTTGTTATTCTTTATGGGTTTTTTGTTTAATGAGAATGAAAGGTTTTCAATATAAATTATTTGCCATGTATAACCACCATATTAGTATAAGTTTCTCATAGTATTTGGGTATTGATATTTTGTTATATTTTGCTCACATCATTTGTTTATGTGTTTCATACATAATTGAACATGCATGATTTGTCAAATGCTCCGACAGCTGCGGAGCGGTACATAGCTCGGCTAAACAATCGTGTCAAGAACAAGTATTCTATCATCCAGATCCCAAATAACGTCTCGCCGACAGCCAGACATCATCATTGATGCATCATTCACATAGCATCTTAATATATTCTACATTGCAATATATTGGTATGCGTGAATTTCATTTGTTTTGCAGGAACTAAATTCTACTCCTAAATGCCCTCAACTACTCACACTTACTCTTCCCTACATGTTTAAATGCTAATAAGGCACTCAATGTAAATTCCATTACAACAGTAATGACAACACACAAGGAGATGTACATTTCTTGTAGATAACTGTTCAGAACACTACAGATAACACCAAAATATCATAGTTCACACAAAAGCATGTATGTAATGACCTGACCGATCATTTTGACCATTTGCACTTAGCTCAGTAGTTTATGGGCATGAGTAGCTCCGTATGATGCATTATGACATATGTTAATCGTCAGTTTTGATTTTCAGGTTATTCGGAATCGAATTGGAAGAATGGATTTCATTGTCGAAGCTTTAAATTGGGAGAGTTGACCAAGTTTTACTTTTTGTGAATTTGAACCCGAAATAGAGTTTTGATGGTTTTGTTAGCTCTGTTGGGTGATTTCGGACTTAGGAGCGCGTCTGAATTGTGATTCGGAGGTCCATAGTGGAATTTGGCTTGACATGGCGAAAGTTGAAATTTTGGAAAGTTTGACCGGGAGTGGACTTTTTGATATCGGGGTCGGAATTAGATTCTGGAAATTGGAATAGGTCCGTAATGTGAAATGTGACGTGTGTGCAAAATTTGAGGTCAATCGGACGTGATTCGATAGGTTTCAGCATCGGTTGTGGAAGATGAAGTTTCAAAGTTCATAGATTTTGATTTGAGGTGCGATTCGTCATTTCGATGTGGTTATGCATGATTTGAGGCCTCGAGTAGGTCCGTATTATGTTATTGGACTTGTTAGTATATTCGGACGGGGTCCCGAGTGGCCCGGATGAGTTTTGGACGAGGTTCGGATCATTTTCACTTTATGTGCAAAGCCGGAGGTTGCTGGTTCTGGTATGATCGCACCGACGGTTGGTTTGCGCAGGTGCGATGGCCGCAGAAGAGACAAAGGAGTCGCAGATGCGAGAATAGTGATGGGTGAGGAAGACCATAGAAGCGGAGATTTGGGCACAAATGCGATGCCGCAGGCGCGGCAGCTCGAGCACAAGGGCGGAGTTGGAGGGTATCAGCAGAGGTCGCAGGTGCGATGGGATTTCCACACCTGCGATGGCGCAGATGCGGGAAGAAAGTCACAGAAGAGGAAATGGTGAGGAAGCTGGGCAGCGTAGGTGCGAAATGTTTCCGCAAATGCGGATCTGTTGGGCAGAATGTTATATACAAGGGTTCGCAATTTTGGCTTCATTTTTACATTTTCAAGCTCGGATTGAGATGATTGTCGGAGCAATTTTCACAATATGAATTGGGGTAAGTGTTCTCTACTCGGTTTTGGTTATATTCCATGAATCTATCTTCGATTTTAGTTTTTGGTTGATGCATTTTAAAGAGGAAATTAGGGGTTTTGGCCTAAAGTTTCATAATATAAATTTTTGAGTTTTGAACATTGAATTGTAGCCAAATTTGAGTGAAACTAGTATGGTTGGACTCGTAATTGAATGGGTTGTTGAATTTTTTAAATTGTTTCGGTTTCCGAGGTGCGGGTCCAGGTTGGGCTTTTGGCCAATTTTGGGCTTTTGATTCAAGATTTGATCTTTTTCGATCGGGATTTGTTCCTTTAGCATTGTTTGATGTACTTGAGTTGTTTTTGGTTAGTTTCGAGCCGTTCAGAGGTCGAAATGCACATGATGGCATCTTTGGAGCACCGCTTGGCTTGCTCGGCATTGGTATTGGCTTGTTCAAGGTAAGTAACTCTTCTAATCTTAGTGTTGAGGGTATGAAACCCCGAAATACATGTTATGTGATTTGTATTGAGGTGATGCACATGCTAGGTGACGGGCGTGTGGGCGTGCACCATGTGAATTAGGACTTTGTTGTTTCGATGGCACTGAATAGTGGCCCTATTTTGTTGATATCCATGTTTTCACCATGTGATAAAGTAATTGAGCTGTCAATCATGCTAGATATCATGTTTAGGGTTTATGCCAATATTGTTTGGACCCATAGTGGTCATTTCTTTCTGTCATCTCACTAATTTCATTGATATTTTGTATTCAGTCATATTCATGCATTCATATCATATCTCAGTCTCAGTTATTTATTGATACATCATATCATTATTGTCGGGCTAGTTTCATGACATTGTGAGCCCGTGAGTGGGACTGGAGATATTGATGACTGAGTGAGGCCGGGGGCCTGTTTGTGAGGATGTTATCATTATAGCATGTGAGTTGTTCGTGCGGCACGTGAGTTGTCCGTGCGATTCCAGATATTGATATTATAGCACGTGAGTTGTCCGTGCGGTTTATAGCGCTTGGGCTGAAGGAGCCTCTCTGGAGTCTGCACACCCCCAGTGAGCGCGGTTGTTATTATTGAGGGATGGATCTTCTCTGGACATGGATCTTGTCCGAAGCATTATATACCTGGAGATGGATCTTCTCCATGGGCTGGATTGGCCCTACTCGGTACTGAGTGATTGATGATCAGTTGATGTGTATATTTCGGGATGGATCTTCCCTGGGCCGGATTAGCCATATACAGTACCGAGTGATTGAGCATGATGAGTGGAATGTGTGAGAAAGTGATATTGAGTACTCTAAGAGTGTGAGTACATGAGTTTATCTCTGAGATACATTGTATTGACATGCACACATGACATACAGGCATCGAGATGTATTTTCCTCATGCTGTACGGTATTACATTATTCATGATTTCTCACATATGTTGACAGATGGGCATAGTGATGCATTTGTTTTACACTGGTGTAACGACCCGGCTGGTCGTTTGGAGAGTTATAGCCCTGTTTCCCTAATTTCTGCTTCTTTTTGTGTTCATCAGCTATATTATGATGTGTCGGGTTAGTTGGTTCGGGTTCGGAGTAGTTTAGGAATGAATTGAGATACTTAGTCTCTTTATTAGAAGCTTAAGTTGGAAAAGTCAACCGTATATTGACTTATGTGTAAATGATCTCGGATTTGAATTTTGATGGTTCTGTTAGCTTCGTTAGGTAATTTTGGACTTAGGAGCGCATTTGGAATGTGATTTGGAGGTCCGTAGTGGAATTAGGCTTGAATTGGCGAAGATTGAAAATTTGGCGATTTTGGTCGCCAGTGGACTTCGAGAGGACTTCGAGATTGTTTCCTCATTTCCACCATTTTTAACTCAGACTTTGGAGCTTTTTAGGTGATCTTTGAAGGGGATTCAAGGAAGTTCACTGAGGTAAGTCCCTTGAGCCTAAGTACCCTTAGCTATGGTGTTTTCCCGTTGATTTCTCATCTAATTAGTGGGGTTTTGAAGTGAAAATTGGGGATTAGGGCTTGGGAATTGGAGAGTGAACTTTGGGGGTTTTGGAGGGGAAAATAAGGTCGGATTTGGATAAATATGGTACGGTTAGACTCGTGAGTGAATGGGCTTTCGGATTTTATGACTTTTGTCACATGTCGAGATGTGGGCCCGGGGGGGGGGGGGAGGGGGGTTGAGTCAATTTCGGGTTTTGGCTCTAATTTTGTAGTTTTCTTGTGGAATTGATCCCTTTAGCATTTATTGATTGTGTTGTATTACTTTCGGCTAGATTCGGGGACGTTTGGAGGCCGATGTGAGAGGCAAAGGCATCGCGGAGTAGGATTTTTGCTCGAATTGAGGTAAGTAACAGTCTTAAATTTGATTTTTGAGGGTATGAAACCCCGAGAATTTGTACGATGTAAATAGTTGGAGGTGACGCACATGCTAGGTGATGGGCGTGTGAGCGTGCACCGTGAGGGATTATGACTTGGTCCGTCCCGTGACTCTGTAAAGTCGAATAGCCATTGTTATTACTTGTTTTTCCTTGTCTTTGAAAAATTGACTGCCTTTCATGTTAGAAACCATGCTTAGGCCATATGGCATCACTATTGGGATCCGCAGCGGTCGAATATTTGTTGAATTGACTATTAATTGTTGTCTTGTACTCAATCATAGTCTTACTTGTGTGTTATATCTCCGTTCCCTCTCATTTCTTGTTAAGACTTGTTGTATTCTTTGTTTGGGCTAGTTATTCTGATATTCTGTGAGCCCGAGGGGTTGGAGAGGTTAGTGACTGAGATAGGGCCTGAGTGTCGGGTTAATAGCTATGTGAGGAATATTGGATCGGGCTGCACGCCTCAACAATATTGGAGCAGGTTGCACGCCGCAACAAGCTTTCGGGCCATATATCGGATCGGGCTGCACCACGCAGCAATATATGGATCAGGCTACACGCCGCAACAGTATTGGGTCAGGCTGCATGCCGCAATAATATAGCGCTTGGGCTATAGGAGCCCCTTTAGAGTCTGTACATCCACAGTGAGCGCAGGCACCTATTGAGAGTGTGTGTTGAGGGCTGAGAGCCGAGAGTATGAGCTGTTGAGATGAGCTGAGTGACTGTTGCCTTGAGAGGTTGTACTTGCTTTTATTGTAGATGCACTTATGTTGTTATTTGTTATTGTTTTGAAATTTCTTGAAGATTCATATCTGTGTTACTTGAGCTCGAACTGATTAGACTTATACCACCGGATTTGAAGTATGTTCACTCTTTATTGAAAACTTTTGAAATGATCTGTATTTTTTAGCTCGTCACTTCTTCTCAGTTCCTTATTTAATTCTGTTACTTGCTGAGTTGGTTGTACTCATGCCACACCTTGCACTTCATGTGCAGATCCAGGTGTGTACAGTTCTGACGGTCACTGAGTTCGTGCGCGGACTGATTATTGGAGACTTATGAGGTATCTGCCGGCGTTCGCAGTCCTTGTTTCTCCTTTCTTATTATTTTTTCTCTCTTGTATTGGCATCTGGGACAGACTGTAGTAGACTCTGTGTTTAGATTGTTTATTAGATGCTCATGACCTTGTGACACCCCGATGTCATGCTATTTTTCCTCACTTATGTTTTATTTGAGTTTTACCCCGTATTTATGAGAAACTCCGGTTATTTTAAATGTCTTAATTCATTTCTCTTAAATTCTGAAAGTGTTTTGGAAAGGTCGGCTTGCCTAGTACCATGATAAGCGCCATCACGACGGGTTAGGTTTTGGGTCGTGACAAGTTGGTATCATAGCCTAGGTTACATAGGTCTCACGAATCATGAGCGGGTTTAGTAAAGTCTTGCAGATCGGTACGGAGACGTTTGTACTTATCTTCAAGAGGCTGCAAAACCCTTAGAAAATTTCACATTCTTGAATTATTATCGTGTGAATCTGTTGATTCTAGTAACTAAACATTTGTTGTTTCAATCTCTCACAGATGGTGAGGATTCGTACTACCGGGCAGGATGGACAGCCACCGGTACCACCAGTCAGGGCCGCGAGAGGCCGAGGTCGCGGTAGAGGTTGCGGTAGGGGCAGAGGTGCAGCCCGCACAACAACTGGGGCAATAACTGCAGATCCACCAGTTGCCCCAGGTCAGGACCAGGTTCAAGTTGTTGATGCACCAGCTCAGGCACCACCTGTGCCTATTGTGATTCCAGGCTTTCAGGAGGCCTAAGCTCAGATTCTGACCGCATGTACTAGTCTTGCTCAGGTCGTCTCTGTTCCGGCCGCAGCAGCCACTTCTCAGGCCGGGGGAGGTGCTCAGACTCCCGCTGCCCGTACACCAGAGTAGGTGGTACAAGGATTCAAGACTCCGGGGGCACCACCATCCCAGCCGGTTGCAGCTGCTTAGGACTATATGGTTCCTGCTATGCATGAGGATGAGCAACGTAGATTGGAGAGGTTTGGGAGACTCCAGCCTCCATCTTTTAGTGGTGCAGAAGGAGAGGATGCACAGGGTTTCTTGGACAGGTGTCAGAGGATACTCCATACAGTAGGTATTCTGGAGACCAGTGGGGTCTCGTTCACTACCTTTCAGTTCTCTGGGATTGCATTCAGTTGGTGGGAGGCTTACGAGAGGCGTAGGCCAATCGGCACAGCGCCCCTTCCTTGGCAGTAGTTCTCCGTTATCTTTCTGGAGAAGTTCATGGCTCAGTCCCGCGAGAGAAGCTGCGCAGACAGTTTGAGCAGCTTCGTCAGGATGATATGTCTGTGACGTAGTATGAGATGCTATTCTCAGAGTTCCCATAGATAGGGAGAGGATCAGGAGGTTTATAGATGTCCTCACTTATCAGCTGCGATTGCTTATGACTAGAGAGAGAGTGTCTGGTGCTACTTTTGATGAGGTTGTCAGCATAGCTCGGCAGATTGAGATGGTGCGTGGTCATGAGAGGGTTGAGAGGGAGGCCAAGAAGCCTCGTGGACAGGGTGGATTTAGTGGTACTCCTTCTAGGGGTCAGTTCCAGCACGGTAGAGGCCGCCCATTCAGACATGCTCAAACGGTTCGCCTAGTTTACTGTGGTGTATCATTTGGATATGGTTCTCATAGCTATCAGTAGAGTCGTTCATCTCTTGGTGCCCTTCCAGCACAGAGTTCTTCTCGTGCTTCATCGAGTCAGGGTTCGTCTATGCCAGGTCTTTCTGCTAGTTATCCCGTTGCTCGGGGCTCCCTTCAGTCCCCAGCACTAGCACCAAGGTGTTGCTATGAGTGTGGGGAGTTTGGTCACATGAGGAGAGAGTGTCCCCGTCTAGTGGGAGGTCCCACTCCACAGAGGAGCCAGTCTATGTCATCAGCATCAGTTCCTCCACCACCTGCCCAGTCAGCTAGGGGTGGAGCTCAGTCAGCTAGGGGTCGCCCGAGAGGGGGAGGCAGATCAGGGGGGGTGGCCAGGCCCGTTTCTATGCCCTCCTTGCCAGACCAGATACTATTGCTTCAGATGCTGTGATTACAGGTATTGTCTCAATTTGTCATAGAGATGCCTCTGTATTATTTGACCCTGGTTCCACTTATTCATATGTTTCCTCATATTTTACTCATTTTCTGGATATGCCCCATGAGTCTTTAGTTTCATTTGTTCATGTATCTACTCCTGTAGGTGATACTATAATTGTGGACCGCGTATATCGGTCATGTGTGGTGACTATTAGGGGTCTGGAGACCCAAGTAGACCTTTTGTTGCTCAGTATAGTTGACTTCGATGTGATATTGGGTAGTGATTGGTTGTATCCATGCCATGCCGTTCTAGATTGTCACGCTAAGACGGTGACGTTGGCGATGTTGGATTTGCCGAGGGTTGAGTGGAGCGGTTCTATAGACTATGTACCTAGTAGGGTGATCTCAAATTTGAAGGCTCATCGGATGGTTGAGAAGGGTTGTCTATCTTATTTGGCTTTTGTGAGGGATGTTAGTTCAGAGACTCCTACCATTGATTTTGTTCCGGTGGTATGTGACTTTTTGGATGTGTTTCCTACAAACCTGTTAGGCATGCCGCCTGACAAGGATATCGACTTTGGTATTGATGTTGTGCCGGTCACTCAGCCCATTTCTATTCTACCGTATCGTATGGCACTGGCGGAGTTGAAAGAATAGCTTTAGGAACTCCTTGATAAGGGGTTTATTCGGCCTAGCGTGTCACCTTCGGGTGCGCCTCTATTTGTAAAGAAGAAAGATGGTTCTATGAGGATGTGCATTGACTACAGGCAGTTGAACAAGGTCACAGTCAAGAACAAGTATGCTTTGCCACGTATTGATGATCTATTTGACCAGCTTCAGGGGGCGAGGGTGTTCTCCAAGATTGATTTGAGGTCAGGGTATCACCAGCTAAAGATTCAGGATTTGGATATTTTTAAGACAGCGTTCAGGACCCGATATGGCCATTATGAGTTCCCTGTGATGTCTTTTGGGCTGACTAATGCCCCAACAACGTTCATGCATTTGATGAACAGTGTGTTTCAACCTTATTTGGACTCGTTCATTATTGTATTCATTGATGATAACCCGGTGTACTCTTGTAGCCAGGATGAGCATCCCTAGCACTTGAGGATTGTGTTACAGAGATTGAGGGAGGAGAAGCTTTATGCAAAGTTCTCCAAGTGTGAGTTTTGGCTCGGTTCAGTAGCATTCTTGGGGCACGTGGTGTCCAGTGAGGGTATTCAGGTGGATCCGAAGAAGATAGAGGCGGTGCAGAGTTGGCCTAGACCGTCCTCAGCCACGAAGATTAGGAGCTTTCTTGGTTTGGCGGGCTATTACTGTCGCTTTGTGGAGGGATTTTCATCTATTGCATCGCCCTTGACCAAATTGACTCAAAAGGGTGCTCCATTCAGGTTGTCGGATGATTGTGAGGAGAGCTTCCAAAAGCTCAAGACTGCTTTGACCACAGCTCCAATTCTAGTTCTGCCGTCAACTTCAGGTTCTTACACCGTGTATTGTGATGCTTTAAGGGTAGGTATTTGATGTGTTCTGATGCAGGAGAGTAGGGTGATTGCCTATGCCTCGCGCCAGTTGAAGACTCATGAGAAGAACTATCATGTCCATGACCTTGAGTTAGCAGCTATTGTGCATGCCGTAAAACTTTGGTGGCACTATTTGTACGAGGTTCATTGTGAGATCTATACTGATCACCGGAGTTTGCAGCACCTGTTCAAGCAGAAGGATCTTAATTTGCGCCAGCGAAGATGGTTGGAGCTTCTCAAGGACTATGATATCACTATTTTGTACCATCCGGGGAAGGCCAATGTGGTGGCCGATGCTTTGAGTCGCCGGGCGGAGAGTTTGGGGAGTTTAGCATATCTTCCAGTAGTAGAGAGACCTTTGGAATTAGATGTTCAGGCTTTAGCTGGCCAGCTTGTCAGATTGGATATTTTTGAGCCGAGTCGGGTATTGGCTTGTGTGGTCTCCAGATCTTCTCTTTATGACCGTATCAGGGAGCGTCAGTATGATGACCCCCCACCTGCTCGTTCTTCAAGATAGGGTTCAACGAGGTGATGCTAGGGATGTTACTATTGGTGATGATGGCATGTTGAGGATGCATGGCCTGATATGTGTGCCTAATATAGAGGCTCCGGGAGTTGATTCTTGAAGAGGCCCACAACTCACGGTATTCCATCCATCCGAGTGCCGCGAAGATGTACCAGGATTTGAGACAACACTATTGGTGGAGGCGGATGAAGAAGGATATAGTTGGGTTTGTGGCTCGGTGTCTCAACTGTCAGCAGGTTAAGTATGAACATCAGAGACCGGGAAGCTTGCTTTAGAGGTTAGAGATCCCAGAGTGAAAGTGGGAGCGGATCACCATGGACTTCGTAGTTGGGCTCCCGCGGACTTCGAGGAAGTTCGATGCTATTTGGGTTATTGTGGATCCGTTGACCAAGTCCGTGCACTTTATTCTAGTTGGTACTACTTACTCTTCAGAGCGGTTGGCTGAGATTTACATCCGAGAGATTGTTCGCCTGCATGGTGTCCCAGATTCCATCATTTCAGATAGGGGAACTCAGTTTACATCGTAGTTTTGGAGGGTCGTGCAGCGAGAGTTGGGTACTCAGGTTGAGTTGAGCATAGCCTTTCACCCTCATACGGACTAACAATCTGAGCGCACTATCCAGATATTGGAGGACATGTTGCGCGCTTGTGTCATCGATTTTGGGGGTTCATGGTACCAGTTTCTTCCGCTCGCAGAGTTTGCATATAACACCAGTTATCAGTCGAGCTTTCAAATGGCTCTGTACGAGGCTTTATATGAGAGGAGGTGTAGATCTCTAGTAGGATAGTTTGAGCCGGGTGAGGCTAGGCTCTTGGGTACAGACTTGGTCCAGGATGCATTAGACAAGGTGAAATTGATTCAAGAGCGACTTCGCACGGTGCAGCCTAGGCAGAAGAGCTATGCGGATAGGAAGGTCCGTGATGTGTCTTTCATGGTTGCGGAGAAGGTTTTGCTGAAGGTATCACCCATGAAGGGTGTTATGAGGTTTTGGAAGAGGGGCAAGTTGAGCCCCCGGTTCATTGGGCCTTTTGAGGTGCTTCAGATGATAGGGGAGGTGGCTTATAAGCTTGCCTTGCCACCCAACTTTTCGAGTGTGCATCCAATGTTTCATGTTTCCATGCTCTGAAAGTATATTGGAGATCCGTCCCATGTTTTGGATTTCAGCACGGTTCAGTTGGATGGTGATATGACTTATGATGTAGAGCCGGTGGCCATTTTGGATCGGCAGGTTCGGAAGTTGAGGTCAAAGGATATAGCTTCAGTGAAGGTGTAGTGGAGAGGTTAGCATGTGGAGGAGGCCACCTGGGAGACCGAGTGGGAGATGCGGAGCAGATATCCACACCTATTTGAGGCTCCAGGTATGTTTCTAGACCCGTTCGAGGACAAATGTTTGTTTAAGAGGGGGAGGATGTAACGACCCGGCCGGTCATTTCGAGAGTTATAGCCCCGTTTCCCCTATTTCTGCTCATTTTTGTGTTCTTCAGCTATATTATGATATGTCGGGTTAGTTGGTTCCGGTCCGGAGTGGTTTCGAAGTGAATTGAGACACTTAGTCTCTTTATTAGAAGCTTAAGTTGGAAAAGTCAACCGGATATTGACTTATGTGTAAACGATCTTAGATTTGAATTTTGATGGTTCTGTTAGCTCCGTTATGTGATTTTGCACTTAGGAGCGTGTTCGGAATGTGATTTGGAGCTCTGTAGTGGAATTAGGTTTGAGTTGGCGAAGATTGAAAATTTGGCGATTTTGGTCGGTAGTGGAAAATTGATAAAGGGGTCGGAATGGATTTCTGAAAGTTGGAGCAGGTCCGTGGTGTCATTTGTGACGTGTGTTTGAAGTCATTCGGACGTGGTTTGATAGGTTTCAGTGTCGTTTGCGGAATTTGGAAGTTTAGAATTTCTTAGGCTTGAATCCGAGGGTAATTTGGTGTTTCTATGTTGTTTTGAGTGATTCGAAGGTTCAAATAAGTTCGCATGGGGTTATATGACTTGTTGGTATGTTTGGTTGTGGTCCCGAGGGCCTCGGGGTGGTTAACAGAAGGTTTGGAACTTGGAAAATGCAGCTGAACTGCTGTTGCTAGTGTTTTTCGCACCTGCGGAGAGGGAGTCGCAGGTGCGCGACCGCAGAAGCGCATGGGAGGTTGAAGATGTGGGCAGTGTTGAGTTGGACTGGAACCACAGGTGCGAGAAGGGGGGTCGCATCTACGAGCCTGCAGATGCGGAAGTGAGGAGTTGGTCGATTTCTGCAGAAGCGGAGGGAGAGGCACAGGTGCGCTATCGCAGGTGTGGTATTTGGCTGCAGATGCGGAACCTGGAATTTTAAGTGAGTTCCACACCTGCGATGGAAATTCTGCAGGTACCACGTCGCAGAAGCGGAAAAAGGGACCGCAGGTGCGGTTTATCTGGGCAGAAAGTATAAATAGAGGACTTCGAGATGTTTTCCTCATTTCCACCATTTTTTACTCGAACTTTGGAGCTTTTAAGGTGATTTTGAAGGGGATTCAAGGAAATTCACTTAGGTAAGTCCCTTGAGCCTAAGTACCTTTAGCTATGGTGTTTTACCATTGATTTCTCATCTAATTAGTGGGGTTTCGAAGTGAATATTGGGGATTAGGGCTTGGGAATTGGAGAGTGAACTTTGGGGGTTTTTGGAGGGGCAAATGAGGTCGAATTTGGATAAATTTGGTATGGTTAGACTCGTGAGTAAATGTGCTTTCGGATTTTGTGACTTTTGTTAGATTTCGAGACGTGGGCTCGGGGGGTGGGTTTGAGTCGATTTTGGGTTTTGGCTCTAATTTAGTAGTTTACTTGTGGAATTGATCCCTTTAGCCTTTATTGATTGTGTTGTATTACTTGTGGCTAGATTCGGGACGTTTGAAGGCCGATTTGAGAGGCAAAGGCATCGCGGAGTAGGCATTTTGCTCAGATTGAGGTAAGTAACAGTCTTAAATCTGGTTTTGAGGGTATGAAACCCCGAGAATTTGTACGATGTAAATATTTGGAGGTGACGCACATGCTAGGTGACGGGCGTGTGAGCGTGCACGTGAGGGATTATGACTTGGTCCGTCCCGTGAGACTGTAAAATCGAATAGCCATTGTTATTACTTGTTTTTCCTTGTCTTTGAGCAATTGACTGCCTTTTATGTTAGAAACCAGGCTTAGGCAATATGGCATCACTGTTGGGACCCGTAGCGGTCGAATATTTGTTAAATTGACTACTAATTGTTGTCTTGTACTCAGTCATAGTCTAACTTGTGTGTTATATCTTCGTTCCCTCTCATTTCTTGTTGAGACTTGTTGTATTCTCTGTTTGGGCTAGTTATTCTGATATTCTGTGAGCCCGAGGGGCTGGAGAGGTTAGTGACTGAGATAGGGCCTGAGTGCCGGGTTGAGAGCTATGTGAGGAATATTGGATCGGGTTGCATGCCTCAACAATATTAGAGCGGGTTGCACGCTGCAACAAGCCTTTGGGCCATATATAGGATCGGGTTGCACACCGCAGCAATATATGGATCGGGCTGCATGTCGCAACAGCATTGGGTCGGGCTGCATGCCGCAGCAATATAGCGCTTGGGCTGTAGGAACCCCTCTGGAGTCTGTACATCCCCAGTGAGCGCATGCACTTATTGAGAGTGTGTGTTGAGGGCTGAGAGCCGAGAGTATGAGCTATTGAGATGAGCTGAGTGACTGCTGCCTTGAGAGGGTGTACTTTCTTTTATTGTTGATGCACTTATGTTGTTATTCGTTGTTGTTGTGAAATTTCTGGAAGATTCATATCTGTGTTACTTGAGCTCGAACGGATTAGACTTATACCACCGGATTTGAAAGCATGTTCACTCTTTAATGAAATTTTTTGAAATGATCTGTATTTTTTAGCTAGTCACTGCTTCTCAGTTCCTTATTTAATTCTGTTACTTGCTGAGTTGGTTGTACTCATGCTACACCCTGCACTTTATGTGCAGATCCAGTGTGTACGCTTCTGACGGCCGCTGAGTTCGTGCGCGGGCTGATTATCGGAGACTTACGAGGTATCTACCGGCATCCGTAGTCCTTATTTCTCCTTTATTATTATATTTTCTCTCTTGTATTGGCATCTGGAATAAACTGTAGTAGACTCTGTTTCTAGATTTATTATTAGATGATTATGACCTAATAACACCCCGATGTCGGGCTATTTTTCCGTACTTATGTTTTATTTGGGTTTTACCCCGTATTTATGGGAAACTCCAGTTATTTTAAATGTCTTAATTTATTTCTCTTAAATTCTAAAAGTGTTTTGGAAAGGTCGGCTTGCCTAGTACTACGATAGGTGCTATCACGACGAGTAAGGTTTTGGGTCGTGATAATTGGTTATCTAGAAAGAAAATAAAATATCTTATTTATTATTATTGAAAGGATTTTTTGAAAAATTATTGTTTTCAAACTTATTCATATTTTTGGCAACTTCGGTAAACGATTTGGGTTTTCACTGATGAACTTGAAAGGCGAAACTATTTTCGGAAATCATGATTTTGCTGAGCATCTTATCTTTGAGTTACTTCTTGTATTATTTGCTTTACGTTGTTATGAACTATTGTTGGTAATTGGTGGTGGACCCGACCTTGGTACAAGCTCGTCACTACTTTCAACCTACGATTAGGTTTGTTACTTATTGAGTACATGGGGTCGGTTGTACTCATACTACACTTCTGCAACATGCGTACAGATGTTGGTTGCTGATGTTGCTGTGTTTGATGGGAGCAGGATTGAAGATGTACCTGCGTCCCGGTTGTAGCTGCCCCTTGTTCATGGTAGCTTTATGTCTATGAAACTCTGTTTATATACTTTTCAAACAGACTATGTATTTAATTCATGTCAACTTTGTAAACTCTATTCTTAGAAGCTTATGATTTGTACTACCAGTTCTTGGGAAATGTATTAGATTCAGATATTTCTTTACTTAATTGCTTTATTAATTGTTATTGGAATTGGTTAGTGGTTAATTGGCTTACCTAGCGGGTTAGGTTAGGTGCCATCACGACTAGTCGAATTTTGGGTCGTGACCAGGTGGTATCAGAGCACTAGGTTCATAGGTTCTACAAGTCATGAGCAAGTGTCTAGTAGAGTCGTGGGGATCGATATGATGACGTCCATACCTATCTTCGAGAAGCTACAGGACATTTAGGATATACTCCCTATCTTTCTTTCCTTATCGTACGGTACTGATTCAGCTTGAAGCGTAACTCTTTGAATTCCTTCCACGTATTCGTATGCGCACATGAGCGCTCGGTAACAGCTATGCATCGCCGGCTTGTGATTATATGAACGAGGTTCGATATGTGTATTCTGTGTTTTGGTGATGGGCCAGTCTGGAGGACTTGAGGCCATGGTTAGACCGCAGCTTGAGCTCGGTAGCTTCAATGGTAACTTGTACATTTGGACTCATATGTTTGGTAATGTCCCTACGAGAGAAATTTGTGGCTCGATGAGCGGTGAAATGGCTATGTGGTGTATATGATGTGACTGCGAGATGTGTTCGGATCATTCGAATGTGATGAGAAGAGTTTACTTGAGAGGTAGCAAGGACTATTGGGTGTTTGATTTCTGTCTAAATATGGCGTATGGTCTCGAATTATTGGTGTGTTGAGGGATCTCTCATGTTGTTTAGTTGTGTAGTGAAGTAGGTTCTCACGTCTTGTCGATGAGTTCAAAATCAAGAAGATTAAGTGATTGCGTAGTAGTCGTGACTGTGGAAGGGTATAAAGAGATGTCAGTTTGAGGCAGAGCAGACGGGTTATCTCCTGCGAGGTGTCCTGAGGTTGTGTGGTCCTTATGATATTTTGTAGAGAGTTCTCTTTTACCAGTGAATGATATATGTTGCAATTTGAGTTTGGATCGCTTGTGGGAGTTAGCTTGACTATCATAAGGGTTAATGCAAGATTTGTAGATGATTTGAGGTATTATATGGTTTGTGTTACATGGACTTGTGAAGGATTTAGTTGAATTTTAGCACGGGATTCTGGTAGTAATAGAGTATGGGTATCGTGATGTTATCGACTATTTTGTTCTATGTCTTTGAGCCAAGTGGGGTAGTCTGCTATCGGCAAGTGGATTGTACATTTATGTGTTGTATTGGTTTCGGTTTGAGGTATACTGGTGAATCAGTTATGACTTGCAGAAGTTGAGATTGAGGATGACTCGAGTAAGGGAATTTCTGGATACGAGTTGTATTACACTCTATGGGTAAATGGGAATCATAAAATAATTGAGTGATTATTCACAAAGGATGTAGTGTACATGGAGTAGGAATTTGCTCGGTTGCTTAGGAGTGTAGGTTACTCTTTATTCCCTTGGGTGTTGGTGTGCTAAAGGTGCACAGGTCGTTCGGTCCGTTTGGTCGGTTCAATTGAGATTTGAGTAGAGTGGATGACTCTCGAGAATGGTTCTAATAGATTCAAGATTTATATGTAGCGATTTGGAATTTTCAAGATTTATATATATGACATCGTGGTAGTAGGTTGGGTTAGCACAGTAATGGCTATGATCGGTTCTCTGGGTACTTCTGACGTGTCTAGTCTCTACAGGCATTTCGTGGCAATGCTCTTGGGTCATGGCAACTTGCGTGGCTGGGTTAAGTTAGAGACATTTGGTTCTCATAGCTTGGTTGGGTGCAAATGGGTTTCGAAGAGTTCTCAATGGTTTTTACCACGGTGTAAGAAGTATATTTCCTAACGGCGTGAGGAATATGTGCGTATTGGGATTTTCTCCGGGATGAGATCAAATAGAAGGTCCTTAGCTAATTGAGCATGTAATTGCTTATGACTCGGAGCCGACTATGAAGTTCTCGTATTTTTCATATGATGGCATGGTATATGCGATGTGTTGTGTGTGATTGAGATTTACGTGAGCGGGATCACAATTCTGTTTGGAAGCATGGACGGTTTCAGATGACTAGGTAAATGATATTACTAATCGATATGGCCTGATGAGAGTATACATTTCAGAAGGGGCAATGTCTATTGATTTATGGGCACTTCATTGGTATTATGGCACTCTCCTGGTTGATCTACTGCTGATATTCAAATTTTGCTATGTGGCATGGAAGAATTTTAGAAGTATTCCTCATGGGATAATTGTGTATGAGAGATGTGTTAGACATTCTGGCGGTGGAATTGGGAGCAGACATGGTGATTCGTGTGTTCTATGGATTTGTAGACTGGAGTTCTCAGGAGCAGGTTGTTTCATGGTTGTGGACTGTGAAGTTGTCGCCGAAGCTAGCCAGATGATAGAATGTGTTATGATTCAATCATTGTGGACTTTCGGAGGTTATTTATCTATCTGTGGGTGACTAGAGCTGATTTGGGAGTCCACTGGTAGGCCCAATTAGGATGTGTATTCTACACCGAATCGGATTGGTTGGCTCCATACTGCTATTATTGAGGGATGTGCCATTCGGTTGTTGTCGAGCTTATTCGTGTTCTGAAATGATTTGTGAGTTACTCTTCTACGCTATGAGGAGTTGTGATATGTTGGTTTTAGGCACACATGGTGCGGTTCTATTATGGTCTTATAGAGAAATTTGAGCGAGGTGAGTAGTTGGGTATTGCATTGATTGAGGGTGTATTGGTTATGTTCTTTCGGGTTTTGTGTGGCATTGTGTCATCTGCTTCTCCGTGGTTATGGTAATGCACTTTGAGTACTTGATGTTGGATTGCGCGTGGTTATTGATATTGAGCATGGTGGCTGAGGTATTTCATATGGATCAGTGTTTGGATGGGGTCGCGCATTGCGGCAGAGTTATGTTGAGATATGATCCTTGGTGTTAGATTCGTGTGTTATGGGTCTACGGTGTGTGATAGGTTCTTAGCATTGCATCGGGGTGGTACGCGCTGAGCTTGCGGGACAGTTCTCTTGTTTGAGTCATTTTTGTGATTGAGTACATCTGGAATGTTGCTTATTGGTGCACGGATTGCACGGGTTGTGGCTTTAGATAGTATTAGCATGGCATGTCAGTAGAGTAGCTGGTATTTGATAAGATGAAGTCGTCGGATCTAGGATAGATGTTATCAGATTTGATTGTGGTATATTTGGAAGGATAATATCGAAAGTCGGCTTAGCAATTTGCTATGGTTCTTGTCGAAGGAGAGGGAGCTCCCCGACTGGTGGATCTGATGAATGGATACGAGTTTCTGCGTGTTTCTTTCATCATCGGTAGTGTACGAAGGTTTTAGAATGTAGTCTTGTTTGATATGAGGTTTGTTACCGGCATTGGGTTGTTTTGAGCAGCTACTATGATTTGAAATCATTGCTTCGAGCATTTGAGCTATGTGGTAAATGCGTTTTGAGTATTTGAGTTATGGTTATGGCTTTTGGTACAGCTTGTTCAGACTTATACAGTGTGTAGGTTGTGGGATTCTGTCCTTATAGAAAATTCTGGATGTTGGAAATTGGATTCTAAGGCTTATGGGCTAAGGTTTGATTAATGATCTTCAGTTATGTTGTGTTGCCGGGCCTATATGGAATAGGGTGACATGGGATCACCCTCGGGTATGTGCATGGCAAGGTTATACGGCGGTTTGATGGCTTTGAGAACAACTCTGGACACGTTCGAGGACGAACGTATGTTTAATTGGTGGAGGATGTAACGACCCGACCGATCGTTTTGAGCATTTGCACTTCGCTCGATAGTTTACGGGCATGCGTTGTTCCGTATGATTCATTATGGCTTATATGAATCATCGATTTTGATTTTCAAGTTATTCAAAATCTAATTGGAAAAATGGATTTCATTGTCAAAGCTTTAAATTGGGATAGTTGACCAAGTTTGACTTTTTGTGAATTTTAACTCGAAACGGAGTTTTGATGGTTCCGTTAGCTCCGTTGGGTATTTTGGACTTAGGAGCGCGTCCGGATTGTGATTCGGAGGTCCGTAGTGGAATTTGGCTTGAAATGGCGAAAGTTAAAATTTTGGAAAGTTTGACCGAGAGTAGACTTTTTGATATCTGGGTCGAAATCCGATTCTGGAAATTAGAATAGGTCTGTAATGTGAAATGTTACGTGTGTGCAAAATTTGAGGTCAATCGGTGATAGGTTTCGGCATCGGTTGTGGAAGGTGAAGTTTCATAGTTCATAGATTTTAATTTGAGGTGTGATTCATCGTTTCGATGTGGTTATGCATGATTTGAGGCCTCGAGTAGGTCCGTGTTATGTTATTGGACTTGTTAGTATATTCGGACGGGGTCCCAAGTAACCCGGATGAGTTTTGGACGAGGTTCGGATCATTTTCAATTCATGTGCAAAGGTGGAGGCTGCTGGTTCTCGTATGATCGCACCTGCGGTTGGTTTGCGCAGGTGCGATGGCCGCAGAAGCGACAAAGGCATCGCAGATGCGAGAATAGTGATGGTGAGGAAGACCACAAAAGCGGAGATTTGGGCACATATGTGATGCCGCAGGCGCGACAGCTCGAGTGCAGGTGCGGAGTTGGAGGGTGTCAGCAGAGGTCGCAGGTGCGATGGGATTTCCGCACCTGCGATAGCGCAGATGCGGGAAGGAAGTCACAGAAGCGAAAATGGTGAGGAAGCCGGGCAGCGCAGGTGCGAAGTGTTTCCTTAAAAGCGGTTGTCGTAGGTGCAATGAATTTTCCGCAAATGCGGATGTGCTGGGCAGAATGTTATATACAAGGGTTCGCGATTTTGTCTTCATTTTTAAATTTTCAAACTCGGATTGAGGGGATTATTGGAGAAATTTTTACCATATGAATTGGGGTAAGTGTTCTCTACTCGGTTTTGGTTATATTCCATGAATCTATCTTCGATTTTAGCTTTTGGTTGATGAATCTGAAAGAGGAAATTGGGGGTTTTGGCCTAAAGTTTCATAATATGAATTTTCGAGTTTTGAACATCGAATTGGAGTCGGATTTGAGTGAAACTAGTATGGTCGGACTCGTAATTGAATGGATTGTTGAATTTTGTAAATTTTGTCGGGTTCTGAGGTGCGGGCCCGGGTTGGGCTTTTGGCCGATTTCGGGCTTTGGATTCAAGATTTGATCTTTTTCGATCGGGATTGGTTCCTTTAGCATTGTTTGATGTACTTGAGTTGATTTTGGTTAGTTTTGAGCCGTTTGGAGGTCGGAACGCACAGGCTGGCATCTTTGGAGCACCTCTTGGCTTGCTCGGCATTGGTATTGGCTTGTTCGAGGTAAGTAACTCTTCTAATCTTAGTGTTGAGGGTATGAAATCCCGAAATACGTGTTATGTGATTTGTGTTGAGGTGACACACATGCTAGGTGATGGGTGTGTGGGCGTGCACCATGTGAATTAGGACTCTGTTGTTTCCATGGCACTGAATAGTGGCCCTATTTTGTTGACATCTGTTTTTTCACCATGTGATAAAGTAATTGAGCTGTCAATCATGCTAGATATAATGTTTAGGCTTTATGCCGATATTGTTTGGACCCATAATGGTTGTTTCTTACTGTCATCTCACTGATTTCATTGATATTTCGTACTCAGTTATATTCATGCATTCATATCATATCTCAGTCTCAGTTATTTATTGATATATCATATCATTGTTGTCGGGCTAGTTTCGTGACATTGTAAGCACGTGAGTGAGACTGGAGAGATTGATGACTGAGTGAGGCCGGGGGCCTATTTGTGAGGATGTTGTCATTATAGCACGTGAGTTTTCCGTGCAGCACGTGAGTTGTCCGTGCGATTCCAAATATTGATATTATGGAATGTGAGTTGTCCGTGCGGTTTATAGCGTTTGGGCTGAAGGAGCCCCTCTAGAGTCTTCACACCCCAAGTGAGCGCGGTTGTTATTATTGAGGGATGGATCTTCTCTGGACATGGATCTTGTCCTAAGCATTATATACCTGGAGATGGATCTTCTCCACGGGATTGATTGGCCCTGCTCGATACTGAATGACTGATGATCAATTGATGTGTATATTCCGGGATGGATCTTTCCTGGGCCGAATTGGCCATATACAGTACCGAGTGATTGAGCATGATGAGTGGAATGTGTGAGAAAGTGAGATTGAGTACTCTGAGAGTGTGAGTATATGAGTTCATCTCTGAGATACATTGCATTAACATGCACACATGACATACAGGCATCGAGATGTATTTTCCTCATGTTGTACGGTATTACATTATTCATGATTTCTCACACATGTTGACAGATGGGCATAATGATGCATTTGTTTTACACTGGTTATCTGGAAAGAAAATGAAACATCTTATTTATTATTATTGAAAGTATTTTTGGGAAAATTATTATTTTCAAACTTATTCATATTTTAGACAACTTCGGTAAACGATTTGGGTTTTCACTGATGAACTTAAACGGCAGAACTATTTTCGGAAATCATGATTTTGCTGAGCATCTTATCTCTGAGTTACTTATTGTATTATTTGCTTTACGTTGTTGTGAACTGTTGTTGGTAATTGGTGGTGGACCCGACCTTGGTAAAAGCTCGTCACTACTTTCAACCTAAGGTTAGGTTTGTTACTTATTGTGTACATGGGGTCAGTTGTACTCATACTACACTTCTGCAACCTGCGTGCAGATGTTGGTTGCTGATGTTGCTGTGTTCGATGGGAGCTGAATTGAAGATGTACCTATGTTCCTGTTGTAGCTATCCCTTGTTCGTGGTAGCTTTAGGTATATGAAACTCTGTTCATGTACTTTTCAAATTGACTATGTATTTAATTCATGTCACCTTTGTAAACTCTATTCTTAAAAGCTCATAATTTGTACTACCAGTTCTTGGAGAATGTATTAGATTAAGATATTTCTTTACTTAATTGCTTTATTAATTGTTATTGGAATTGGATAGTGGTTAATTGTGTTACCTAGCGGGTTTGGTTAGGCGCCATAACGACTAGTCGGATTTTGGGTCGTGACAATGTAATACACTATCATGTACTTTAATAGGCTTGAGAGTACTCAATAAAATCAGTTACAAGTGTAGACATGTAATGAGAACACCAACATGCCAATACAAGAACTCGGAACAGATAAGTCATGTAGTCCAAATGAGTAGAGGAGATATCATGTGTATTAACCTCACTAGTCCTATTGGCAGGTTCATACTTCTATAGATTCTCAACTACAGTCATGTATTTAGTGATGTATACACTTAATGAAAGTATACAAATAGATCAACACTCCACTTCCTACTAAGTATAAGGGTTAACAATCCACTTCAAAATTCTTAAAAGATAGGGATAAGCAAATATATTTGTCTACACTTAACATGTGATATGACCTCTAAAGAGATCTTTCATTCCATCTAGGCAGATTATAAGTTAAATACACAGTCCTACACTCAACAAAGCAGACAAGCATCAAGTAGTTTCTCCTGAGTTTATAATGGTTACAGTTAACTTATATTGACTTAACAAAGCTATGTGATATCAAGGACACGGGTATGAGCAGGTAAGACAAACAGAGATTGTTCAAGAATAAGCTGAGTGTAGAAATTCCAGAGATAGTATTCAAACACACACATATGACAGTCTTGCAGGATCACAACATTGCTTAATATCATGAGATCAAATCAACAGTGTTACTAGTATAAGTTTCAGGAAAGTCAATGAGAGTGTTACATTAAGGATCTACCATACAAGCTGTGTATAAGAACATAGTCATAATGAAGCTTAGTTTAATACTTTAGCACAACAGATGGGACTTAAACACTATAGATGTTGTTGACGACCAATTTTGACCCTCCCTTTTGAAATTAGTTTACTTATACTTAATAATTTTTAATAAATATTTTGAAGGTATTTTCTAGTAATAAATACCTATTTCTGCAAATTAATTAATTATTAGTTTTAAAAATTATCATCTGGCACCAGTATTATGTAGTTATAAATACACTTATTATTGTTTAGATTGTTAAAATAAAATGCACCGTATAAGTTTTATAATTAATTTAATGAGTCAATTCTCAATTTTAATTAAATTGGTCACTGTGTTAATAATTCGAAGTTAGTGTCATAATTTAGGAGATAAAGTATTTTATAAATAATTGCAATAATTAGTAGTATATTTGATAATTATGATTTTATTGGAAATTAGTTAAGTTTATTTAAATATATTTCAAAAGGGATTAAAAGATAAAAGGCTATAATTGCAATTTCAACTAAATACAAAGTGGCCATCTTTTAAATTCATTTTGTCCCAAATGTGCAATCTAGTCCGAAAATACCCAACCCAAACAACCCCTTCAATCCTTGTTGGCAATCCTTGCCATCATATTTGAACCAACCCCTGCATTCTGTTGGTCGAAATTGTTGTTTGATAATTCTAATTGGGATTGACCTGAAAGTTCATAGCTTAATTCCTCACCATTTAACTGAAGCATGAAAAGTCTAAGTAATTAACCTGCTCCCCGTCTTTATATCTGTATTTGTTAACTCTGAGAGAAACTTCTGGGTTGTCACCATGACATTATTATGTTCATATCTAACTATTGGTTGCATTTATATGAAAGCAGTCTTGTTGAGGTGAACTCTCATGAACATTAGTAATCTATCTACCTATATTCTGCCTTTATGAAATTGTCTTTTACAAAAATGGGTCATAGTTGTGTTGTTATAGTTGAATGGTAGTTGTTGTTAATCTAGACATAACTGCCTCATGTTTAGAAAGAACTCTCAGTTACATGCCTGGGTTAAACCTGTTAGGTATAGCACTCTTCTTGTCTTTAATCTCTTTTATTACATTGCTGACTTTGTGAAGTTTACCCTGTCTTCTGTATGATTATAATCTCATGTAAAGTATCTATGATTAGTTGATTAAATGTCGCATGTATTTCTGCTTATCTGCATGACCTCATGTTCTTATACTCTGTTTTGAAATTGCACTTGGTCATCTCTTTCCCTACTAATGAATTGAACATAGTCTTAAAACCTAAGGGAACTTTCTATTGATGATGTCTGGGCATAATAGTCTACCTATTTCAATATAAAATTAATATTCTTATGAAGATGTGATTCTACCCTCAATCCCAAATGAAGTATGGTTGGTAACATTTGGTTCTGTTAAGCATCTTTAAGAATTTCATGTTTGAATCTGTGAGCCTGCAGTCCTACTAAGATTCCTGATCATGTTCTGATATATTTGATAACACCTATAGAAGTTGTTTGTTGTGACTGTTTGTCTGAATCTTTTAATTGCTTTCAAGAATTCCAAGCAGTGTGATCACTCTATGCATGTCCTAGTGGCAAGACCTAAGCTAATCAACCCATGATTAGTCTGCCAAGGCAGAGGTATCTATTTCTAGGTTATTGTATATGTGAGTTGTGTGTTCTTTACCTATCCTTTGAATGTGATCCTAAGTATGTAGATCTTTAACAATAATGCTATAATGTCTCTGCCTCCCCCCTTCCCCATATGTGTGTGAAATCTTACCTTTAGATTTGCTTAATATGTGTATTATTCATGTGATATTGGAAATGTAGTTATAAAGTGAAACTATTCTTATGTCCTTATGTTATTCTGTCATGGGAAAAGTATATTTTTGTGGTAGAGGATATTATGGTAGTTGGTTTACATTGAAAGAGCCTCATTGGCATCTAAACCCGTAAGGAAAAACGAGTCGTTAGTGGTTAAGGGTATTTGGGAGTAGAGTTTACCTTTAGGTTGGGCTGCTCTGCCCGGCACAAGCATTGCCCTGGGCTTTGAGACCCTTGGGAGCTTTGAAGTGTTGGGGATTTCAAAGGGGGCATTAACCATGAGTTGGACTCTCTCCTTAGCCCTCAAATCATTGACACTTGTTGTTCTTTAGGGTTTTTGGATTTAATGACAATGAAAGGTTTTCAATATAAATTATTTGCCATGTATAGCCACCACATTAGTATAAGTTTCTCATAGTATTTGAGTATTGATATAAGTTATATTTTGCTCACATCATTTGTTTACGTGTTTCATACATAATTGAACATGCATGATTTGTATCTAATGACCTTCTCTTTCTTTTGGACATGTAAATTTGATTGGGAAATCTGAAGTTTGTTGTAGCCGTCCCTTTGTTGTTGGGCCTGCCTCTTTGAGTCCGAAACACCAGAGTCCAATCCTCTTTCTCTAAACTCTTATTATTATTGATTCACTACCTTAGTCTACTGCCTTGTTATACTTTATTGCACTTTGTTGTTGATTATTCTATCTCACATGTATAAGACACTTATATATTGGATTACATGATTTACTTTATACCTTAATGTCATATAAAACGTAGGCCGGTCCTAAATAACATAGGATTAAAAAAGAATTAGTTAGTGATTAATTTCTCGTTCGCCAATTATAATTGCTTATATCGTTACCATATTTTCGCTCACCTTCTTTTTCTTAAAAGATTTTGAAGCCCAATGCTTAGAAAAAAGGCAGCCCCACTTTCAAAGGGAAAATCAGATCTGAATCGCAAATTTTATCTTCAAAAATGGAATCAAATTATTTCAAAATATGAAGTGTCGTCCCCCACCCCCTCCCCCCCCTAAAAAAAAATCAAAATGGCTTTTCTTCAAGTCTAAAAGATCAAGGTACATTTAGGCCTACTCATTCTTTAAGAACAAATGTTTAATTTAGTTCCCCTGTTTACATACTCTCTTAAGTACAAAAACCTATATCTATTTTCAAAAAGCTCTTTTTAAGCATGTGTGCACTAATGTTATTTTCCTCTATAAATTCATACCCTTCTTTAAACAACACCCTCCCCTTGTAAGAATTATGTTCTAATATATGGTAAGCCATATCTCTAGAACACTGATTATAGCATAGTATAAATAATTGATTCAAAATTTAGTCTAAGTCCTATGGAGCTACCTCAGGTAGATTTTAAGGGGTGCCTAATACCTTCCCCTTAGAAGAACAAGAACCCTTACCCATAATCTCACCGGTTAGCAGTCTAATAAAGAATACGACTTAGTAATTAAATAGGTACCCTAGTATACCTTTAAATATTAGGTGGCGACTCTCTTTTATCAACAACAGAGAAACCACAAGTTGAATCTTATTTTGACTAGTGGAAAATAGGGTACAACAGATGTATCTTAACTAGGTTCCATAACTTAAGCTAAATGTGGAGCAGCTGCAAAATACACAAAGGGTAAGTACATGGGTCTTATTAGTTTAGAGCATATTTATGTGATGACCCAAAAGGTCATCTTATGTTTTAGAACTCGAATCGGTGCTCTTAAGCCTTAAAAATCTCATTTTTACCCTCCTCGATTTGCGTGCACAGTCCAGCCATATTTTCGGAAAGCTTTTATGTTGAAAACTAATGAAAATAAGAATTTTTGCCTTAAAAGTTAATTTTAGTTGACTTCGGTCAACATTTTTGGTAAACGGGCCCGAATCCGTGCTTTGACGGTCTTGGTGGGTCCGTATCGAATTATGGGACCTGGGCGTATGCCCGAAATCGAATTTGGAAGTCCCTAGCTTGAGTTATGAATTTTTAATAAAAATTAAAAGTTTGGAAAATTATTTGTTTTTAAGAATTGATTGATATTTGGCATTGTTAGTATCGGGTCCATATTTTGGTCCCAGAGCTCAGTACAGGTTCATTACGATATTTAAGACATGTCTGTGAAATTTGATGAGAAACATAGTTGATTTGACGTGATTCGGACGTCCAGTTGAGAAGTTATGGATTTTAAACTATTCTTGAGAATTTCATTTGAATTGGTGCTAAATTTAGAGTTCTAGGTGTTATTTTGACGATTTGATCGCGCGAGCAAATTTGTATGATGTTTTTAGACTTGTGTGCATGTTTGGTTTGGAGCCTTGAGGGCTCGGGTGAGTTTCGGATAGGCCACGGGATGTTTTGGACTTTAGAAATCTGGTTTTTCTGTAGAATCTGTCTTCTGGCATGTCCTTTTTCGCATTCGCGAAGGTACTCTCGCGAACGCGAAGAGTAATCCGGTGAGGCTGAGAATCCTTCTTCGCGAACGCGAAGGCCTGGTCACGAACGTAAAGTGATGGGGGATTTACCCTTCGCTAACGCGATCTGCTCATCGCGAACGCGAACCACTTGGGGACTTGGGGGAGGGTTGGTCGTTCTTTCATCGCGAACGCGAGCAACGTCTCGCGAATGCGAAGGCCAGGGGAGCGTAACCATCGTGAATGCAAGCAACGTCTCGTGAACGCGAAGGCTTGGTAGCAAGTACCCTTCGCGAACGCGACAGTGACCGTGCGAACACGATGCACACTGTCGCCCAGTGCATAAAATAGAATCAAACACGGGTTTAAGACATTTCTTCAACATTTTTCAAGAACCAAACGGGTAGAGGCGATTTTCAAGAGTCATTTTCTTCCCCAAAGTGTTGGTAAGTGATTCTAAACTATTTTCTTTCAATTACCCATTACATTCCTCGAATTATCAACCAAAAATCTAGAGTTTTTATGGTAGAATTAGGGGATAGGGTAGAAAATAGGGATTTTGGGAATTTGGGGATTTAGACCTCAATTTGAGGTCGGATTCCAAAACTAATTACATATTCGGGCTCGGGGGTGAATGGGTAAAAGGATTTTTGTTCGAACCTCAGGTTTTGACCAAGCGGGCCCGCGGTCGATTTTTCTACTTTTTGGAGGAAAATTTGGGAAATTTAATTTATGCAATATAATTGATTCCTTTAGCAACATCTTATATTATTGAGTCATTTTTGAATAGATACGAGTGGTTGGGAGGTGAATTCCAAAGGAAAGGTTGTGATTAAGGATTAAGTGGTCTTCGGAGTGAGGTAGGTGTTATGTCTAACCCTGACTTGAGGGAATTAGGAACCTTAGATTAATTGCTAAGTGAAATTCATGTGAGCGGCGTATATGTGAGGTGACGAGTACCTATGCACCGCCAATTTACCTGTTTTTCCATATTTCTCTATTTTTCTGACATTGCCTCATTCCTATGCCAAATTGCTACGTGTTATACTAGTGTTATCCAAATTATCGTTCTTATTATGTTTACGGATTTTCTGATGATAATTGAGTTTTTATTTCAAGTTGAGATTGATATTATAGAACCAAATATTGAAGTACGATTTGTACTTGTTATTCTATCTCCCTGTTGTTATTTATGCATTGCATTATGGTAAGGAAGAGTGTTAATGCACGAAGGGTGATGCCGTGCCATATTGTGAGTGTTAATGCACGAAGGGTGATGTCGTGCCATATTGTGAGTATTAATGCACGAAGGTGATGTCGTGCCATATTGTGAGTGTTAATGCACGAAGGGTGATGCCGTACCATATTGTGAGTGTTAATGCACGAAGGGTGATGCCGTGCCATATTGTGAGTGTTAATGCACGAAGGGTGATGTCGTGCCATGATATGAGAGTAAAAGCACGAAGGGTGATGCCGTGCATTTTTCCTTACTGTATTCACTATTCCTATTGATTCATGGCATATTGACTGCTCCGGTGATTATTCAGTTGCAGTTCTTTATCTTGTATTCCCCTCAGTATGTTTTCCCCTCCCGACATTTCCTGTTTAGTTCTTCATTCCTGTTATTTGCGTATACATTGTTAAATTGTACAGATTGATTATAGGTGCCTTGCCTTAGCCTCGTCACTACTTCGTCGAGGTTAGGCTCGACACTTACCAGTACATGGGGTCAGTTGTACTGATGCTGTACTCTGCACTTTCTATGCAGATTTTGATACCGGCTCTGGTTGATCAAGATTTTGCTATTGGTCCGCTGTGCGGAGACTCAAGGTAGATCTGTCGGTGTCCACAGACCTTGAAGTCCCCGTCTATCATTTCTGTTCTATTGTTTCTTTTGTTCAGACAGTTGTATTTCTTTCAGACTATTACTTGTAGTAAATTCTACAAAGCTCGTGAATTGTGACTCTAGATCCGGGTGGTAGTAATAAATACAGTTTTTATGATATTCCGCACTTATTATATTTCATTTTAGTTAATTATTGTTACTTAATGAATGAAAATAAGGAATTGGTTTAATTATTCTCTAACGTTAGCTTGCCTTGCAAGTGAAATGTTAGGCGCCATCACGGTCCCGTCGGTGGGAAATTTCGGGTCGTGATAGTTAGTATCAGAGCACTAGGTTTCCTAGGTCTCACGATTCACGAGCAAGCTTAGTAGAGTTTGGAGGATCGGTTCGGAGACGTCTGTGCTTATCTTCCAGAGGCTATGAAGTTTAGGAACAAGTTTCACTTCTATTCTTCCTTGTCGTGCAATTTTTGCTTTCGCAATACTGATTGAACTCTTCTACTCTTATTCTCTCACAGATGGCGAGAACGCGTACCGCTTCCTCAGCTGAGTAGCAGCCAGAGCCTCCAGTGATAGCTCCTACGTGGGGCAGAGGGCGAGGCCGAGGTTATGCCAGAGGCCGAGGCAGGGGCAGGGCTCAGCCTAGGGCCCGAGCAGCAGCCCCATCAGTGGAGCCTCAGATAGAGATTGGCGAGGAGGTTCCAGCCCAGACTGTTCCTATCGGACCAGCTCGGGTTCCGGGGGGGTTCATTGTTATCGTAGTACTTCAGGACGCTTTGGTCCGTTTGGTAGGCCTTATGGAGAGTGTGGCCTAGACTGGCGCATTTCCCATGGCAGCAGCAGTCTCTCAAGATGGAGGAGGAGCCGAGACTCCTACCACTCCCTCTCCGGAGCAGAAGGCTCCCCAGTATTAGGCTCCAGCAGCTCAGCCAGTCGGATTAGTTCAGCCGGTTATTGCGGCACAGGTCGGAGATGGGCTAGCTATGTCTTCTAAGGCTTTATGGAGATTGGGCAGGTTTACCAAGCTCTTTCCTGTTCACTTCAGTGGTGTCCCTTCAGAGGACCCCCAGGAGTATCTTGACAGCTGTCACGAGGTTCAACGGAACATGGGTATAGTGGATTTTCCTGTATTTCAAATGACTGGTTCTGCCAAGAAATGGTAGAGAGATTACTTGTTGACCAGACCAGCTGGGTCTCCTGCTCTTACTTGGGACCAGTTCTCTCAGCTCTTCATAGAGAAGTTTCTGCCTATCACATTGAGGGAGGAGCGTCGCTGTCAGTTTGAGCGTCTCCAGCAGGGCGGTATGATGGTTACTCAGTATGAGACCCATTTTGTAGATTTGGCCCGTCATGCCATTCTTCTGCTTCCCACCGAGAGAGAGAGGGTGAGGAGGTTTATTGATGGACTTTCTCAGCCTATCAGATTGCAGATGGCTAAGGAGACTGGGAGTGAGATTTCTTTTCAGGCGGCTATTAATGTCGCAAGACGAGTCGAGATGGTTCTTACTCATGGAGGTCAGGGGTCTGACAAGAGGTCTCGTCATTCCGGTGACTTCAGCGGTGCCTCATCTAGAGGCAGGAGTACTTTTGTTAGAGGCCATCCTCCCAGGCCATTTCATTCAGCGCTCCGGGCATCCCACGGTGCCTGAGGTGGTCGTGGCCCTTAGATGCATTATTCCGACTAGCTAGCCTACAGTGCACCACCAGCTCCTATTTGTGCACCTCCACTCCAGAGTTATCAGGGTGGTTATTCATGTCAACAGGGTCAGTTTCAGGGTCAACAGTCACAGCAGCCGAGGTTATGTTATACTTGTGGTGATCCAAGGCACATTGCTAGATTTTGCCCTCGGGCAATGGGTGGCTCATAGCATCAGAGTTCTCGTGTCATGGTTCCGGCACCAGTTGATGCACCACCTGCTCAGCCAGCCAGAGGCAGGGGTCAGGCAGCTAGAGGTAGGGGCCAGACAGTTAGAGATGGAGGTCAGGCCGTTAGAGGTGAAGACCAGCCAGCTAGAGGCCATCTCAGGGACGTAGTTCAGGGTGGTGGGGCCCAGCCTCGGTGTTATACCTTCCTAGCCAGGCCTGAGGCTGAGTCATCTCATGTTGTTATCACAGGTACTGTTTCAGTTTGCAGTAGAGATGCTTCAGTTCTGTTTGATCTGGGATCTACTTACTCCTATGTGTCATCCTATTTTGCCTCCTATTTGGTTGTGCCCCGTGATTCCTTGAGTGCTCATGTATATGTGTCCATGCTAGTGGGAGATGCTATTGTTGTAGATCATGTTTATCGTTCGTGTGTGGTCACCATTGGGAGTCTTGAGACTCGTGTAGATCTTCTACTTCTCGACATGGTTGATTTTAATGTCATACTAGGTATGGATTGGCTATCACCTTATCATGCTATATTAGATTATCACGCCAAGATGGTGACCTTAGCCTTGCAGGGGTTGCCTCGATTAGAATGGAGAGGGAATCTCGGCCATTCTACCAGCAGTGTTATCTCTTACGTAAAGGCTCAACATATGGTCGAGAAGGGGTGTCTAGCTTATTTGGCTTATGTCTGCGATTCTAGTGTGGAGGTTCCTTCCATAGATTCAGTTTCGATTGTTCGTGAGTTTCCAGAGGTGTTTCCTGCAGACCTGCCGGGGATGCCACCAAACAAGGATATTGATTTCTGCATTGATTTGGCTCCGGGCACTCAGCCTATTTCCATTCTGCCATATCACATGGCCCCGCCAGAGTTGAAAGAATTGAAGGAGCAGTTTCAAGATTTGCTTGATAAGGGCTTCATTAGACCTAGTGTCTCGCCCTGGGGTGCACCTGTGTTGTTTGTGAAGAAGAAATATAGATCGATGAGGATGTGTATAGATTATCGGCAGTTGAACAAATTCACCATCAAGAATAAATATCCATTGCCGAGGATTGATGATTTATTTGATCAGCTTCAGGGTGCCAAGGTGTTTTCAAAGATTGATTTGAGATCTAGCTATCATCAGTTAAGGATTAGGGCATCTGATGTTCTTAAGACAGCTTTTCGAACTCAGTATGGGCATTATGAGTTTTTAGTGATGTCATTTTGGCTGACAAATGCCCCAGTAGCCTTCATGGATTTGATGAACCGGGTGTTCAAACCCTACTTGGATTTCTTTTGTGGTTGTGTTTATTGATGATATCTTGATCTACTCCCACAGTCAAGAGGAGCATGAGCAGCATCTTCGGATCGTTCTACAGACTCTGAAAGACAGCCTGTTATATGCTAAGTTCTCAAAATGCGAGTTTTGGTTGAGATCAGTTGCTTTATTGGGTCACGTTGTGTCAGCAGAGGGTATTCAGGTGGATCCTAAGAAGATTGAGGCATTCTAGAACTGGCCTAGACCCACATCAGCTACAGAGATCTGTAGTTTCCTGGGTTTGGCAGGCTATTACCGTTGATTTGTGGAGGGGTTTTCATCTATAGCAGCCCCGTTGACAAGATTGACCCAAAAGGGTGCCCCGTTCAGGTGGTCAGACGAGTGTGAAGCGAGCTTTCAGAAGCTCAAGACAGCTTTGACTAAGGCACCGGTATTGGTGTTACTCATAGGTTCAGGATCTTATACAGTATATTATGACGCATCTCGTATTGGTCTGGGTGCGGTATTGGTGCAGGGTGGCAAGGTTATTGTATATGCATCACGGCAGTTGAAGGTTCATGAGAAGAATTACCATGTTCATGATCTAGAGCCGGCAGCCATTGTTCACATGCTGAAGATTTGGAGGCACTATCTTTACGGCGTGCCATGTGAGGTATTCACTGATCATCGGAGCTTGCAGTATTTATTCAAGGAGAAGGAACTCAATTTGAGGCAGTGGAGATGGCTGGAGCTATTGAATAACTATGATATCACTATATTGTATCATCCCGAGAAGGCCAATGTGGTGGCCGATGCTTTAAGTAGAAAGTCAGTCAGTATGGGTAGCCTTGCATATATTCCAGTCGGTGAGAGACCGCTTGGATTGGATGTTCAGGCCTTGGCCAACCAGTTCGTGAGGTTAGATGTTTCTGAGACCAACCGTATTCTAGCTTGTACAGTTGCTCGGTCTTCTTTATCTGAATGCATCAAAGATTGGCAAGATGACGATCCTCATTTACTTGTCCTTAAAGACACAGTGCGGCACGGTGATGCCAAGCAGGTTACTGTTGGAGATGACGGATTTTTGAGGATGCAGGGTCGTATTTGTGTTCCTAATGTGGATGGACTTCATGAGTTAATCCTTGAGGAGTCCCACAGTTCCTGATATTCTATTCATCCGGGCGCCGCCAAGATGTATCAAGACTTGAGGCAACATTATTGGTGGAGGCGAATGAAGAAGGACATAGTTGCCTATGTAGCTCGATGCCTAAATTGCCAGCATGTAAAGTGTGAGCATCAGAGACCTGGTGGTTTACTTCAGAGGTTAGATATTCCCGAGTAGAAGTGGGAGTGTATCACTATGGACTTTGTTGTTGGACTCCCATGGACTCAGAGAAGGTTTGATGCAGTTTGGGTCATTATGGACAGGTTGACTAAGTCAGCTTATTTCATTCCTGTGGCAGTTACCTATTCCTCGGAGCGGTTGGCAGAGATTTATATTCGTGAGATCGTCTATCTTCACGGTGTGCCCATGTCTATCACTTCTGATCGAGGTACGCAGTTTACCTCGCACTTTTGGAGGGCAGTTCAGTGTGAGTTGGGTACGCGGGTTGAGTTGAGCACAGCATTTTATCCTCAGATAGATGGGCAGTCTGAGCGTACTATTCAGATCTTGGAGGATATGCTCTGCACCTGTGTTATTGACTTTGGAGGTTCTTGGGATTAGTTTTTGCCGTTAGTGGAGTTTGCCTACAATAACAGCTAGCAGTCGAGCATTCAGATGGCTCCCTATGAGGCATTATATGGTAGACGGTGTAGGTCTCCAGTTGGGTGTTTCGAGCCGGGGGAGGCTCGGTTATTGGGTACAGATTTAGTTCAGGAGGCCTTGGACAAGGTCAAGATTATACAGGATCGACTTCGTACAGCTCAGTCCAGGCAAAAGAGTTATGCTGACCGTAAAGTTCGTGATATTGCATTCATGGTTGGAGAAAGAATATTGCTTCGGGTATCACCCATGAAGGGTGTTATGAGATTTGGGAAGAAGGGCAAGTTGAGCCCTAGGTATATCGGGCCATTTGACATCCTCGAGAGAGTGGGGGAGGTAGCTTATCGACTTGCGTTGCCTCCAGGGTTATCCTCAGTTCATCCGGTATTCCATGTGTCTATGCTCCGGAAATATCATGGTGACTTGTCCCACATGTTAGATTTCAGCTCTGTCCAGTTGGACAGGGATTTGACTTACGAGGAGGAACCGGTGGCCATTCTAGACCGGCAGGTTCGTTTGTTGAGGTCAAAGAGTTACCCTTCAGTTTGAGTGCAGTGGAGAGGTCAGCCTATTGAGGAAGCTACTTAGGAGTTCGAGTCCGATATGCAGAGAAGATATCCCCACCTTTTCACCAGTCTAGGTATTTTTCTATGTCCGTTCAAGGACGAACGGTTGTTTTAGAGGTGGAGAATGTGATGATCCAAAAGGTCATATTATGTTTTAGAACTCGAATCGGCACTCTTAAGCCTTAAAAATCTCATTTTTACCCTCCTCGATTTGTGTGCACAATCCGGGCAGGTTTCCGAAAAGCTTTTATGTTGAAAACTAATGTAAATAAGAATTTTTGCCTTAAAAGTTAATTTTAGTTGATTTCGGTCAATATTTTTGATAAACGGGCCCGGATCCGTGCTTTGACAGTCCCGGTGAGTCCGTATCGACTTATGGGACCTGGGCGTATGCCCGGAATCGAATGAAGGAGGTCCCTAGCTTGAGTTATGAATTTTTGATGAAAATTAAAAGTTTGGAAAATTATTTGTTTTTAAGAATTGATTGATATTTGGCATTGTTAGTATCGGGTCCGTATTTTTGTCCCGGAGCCCGTTACAGGTTCATTACGATATTTAAGACATGTATGTGAAATTTGGTGAGAAACTGAGTTGATTTGACGTGATTCAGACGTCCAGTTGAGAAGTTATGGATTTTAAAGTGTTCTTGAGAATTTCATTTGAATTGGTGCTAAATTTAGAGTTCTAGGTGTTATTTTGGCGATTTGATCGCGCGAGCAAATTCGTATGATGTTTTTAGACTTGTGTGCATGTTTGGTTTTGAGCCCCGAGGGCTCGGGTGAGTTTCAGATAGGCCACGGGATGTTTTGGACTTTGGAAATCTGGTTTTTCTGCAGAATCTGTGTTCTGGTATGTCTTTCTTCACGTTTGTGAAGGTACTCTCGCGAACGCGAAGAGTAATCCGGTGAGGTTGAGAATCCTTCTTCGCAAACGTGAAGGCCTGCTCGCAAATGAGAAGTGATGGGGGATTTTCCTTTTGCGAACGCGATCTGCTCATCGTGAACGCGAAGCACTTGGGGACCTGGGCGAGGATTGGTCATTCGTTCATCGCGAACGCGAGCAATGTCTCGCGAACGCAAAGGCCAGGGGAGCGTAACCATTGCGAATGCGAGCAACGTCTCGCGAACACGAAGGCTTGGTGGCCAGTACCCTTCGCGAACACGACAGTGACCTCGCAAACGCGATGCATACTATCGCCCAGTGCATAAAACAGAATCAAACACGGGTTTAAGCCATTTCTTCAACATTTTTCAAGAACCAAATGGGTAGAGGCGATTTTCAAGAGTTATTTTCTTCCCCAAAGTGTTGGTAAGTGATTCTAAACCATTTTCTTTCAATTACCTATTACATTCCTTGAATTATCAACCAAAAACCTAGAGTTTTTATGGTAGAATTAGGGGTTAGGGTATAAAATAGGGATTTCGGGAATTTGGGGATTTAGACCTCAATTTGAGGTCGGATTCCAAAACTAATTACATATTCGGGCTCGGGGGTGAATGGGTTAAAGGATTTTGGTCCGAACCTCGGGTTTTAACCAAGCGGGCCCGGGGTCGATTTTTCTACTTTTTGGAGGAAAATTTGAGAAATTTAATTTATGCAATATAATTTATTCCTTTAGCAACATTTGATATTATTGAGTCATTTTTGAATAGATACGAGTGGTTTGGAGGTGAATTCCAAAGGAAAGGTTGTGATTGAGGATTAAGTGGCCTTCGGAGCGAGGTAAGTGTTGTGTCTAACCCTGACTTGAGGGAATTAGGAACCTTAGATTAATTGCTAAGTAAAATTTATGAGAGCGGCGTATATGTGATTTGACGAGTACCTATGCGCCGCCAATTTACCTGTTTTTCCATGTTTCTCTGTTTTTCTGATATTGCCTCATTCCTATGCCAAATTGCTACATGTTATACTAGTGTTATCCAAATTATCGTTCTTATTATGTTTACGGATTTTCTGGTGATAACTGAGTTTTTATTTCAAGTTGAGATTAATATTATGGAACCAAATGTTGAAGTACGGTTTGTACTTGTTATTCTATCTCCCTGTTGTTATTTATGCATTGCATTATGGTAAGGGAGAGTATTAATGCACGAAGGGTGATGCCGTGCCATATGGTGAGTGTTAATGCACGAAGGGTGATGTCGTGCCATATTGTGAGTATTAATGCACGAAGGGTAATGTCGTGCCATATTGTGAGTGTTAATGCACGAAGGGTGATGTCGTGCCATGATATGAGAGTAAAAGCACGAAGGGTGATGCCGTGCATTTTTCCTTTCTGTATTCACTATTCATGTTGATTCATAGTATATTGACTGCTCCAGTGATCATTCTGTTGTAGTTCTTTATCTTGTATTCCCCTCAGTATGTTTTCCCCTCCCGACATTTCCTGTTTAGTTCTTCATTCCTGTTATTTGCATATACACTGTTAAATTGTACAGGTTGATTGTAGGTGCCTTGCCTTAGCCTCGTCACTACTTCGTCGAGGTTAGGCTCGACACTTACCAGTACATGGGGTCGGTTGTACTGATGCTGCACTCTGCACTTTCTGTGCGAATTTTGATACTGGCTCTGGTTGATCGAGATTTTGCTATTGGTCCACTATCCAGAGACTCAAGGTAGATCTGTCGGCGTCCACAGACCTTGAAGTCCCCGTCTATCATTTCTGTTCTACTGTTTCCTTTATTCAGATAGATGTATTTCTTTCAGACTATTACTTGTAGTAAATTCTAAAATGCTCGTGAATTGTGACTCCAGATCCGGGTGGTAGTAATTAATACAGTTTTTATGATATTCCGCACTTATTATATTTTATTTTAGTTAATTATTGTTACTTAATGAATGAAAATAAGGAATTGGTTTAATGATTCTCTAATGTTGGCTTGCCTGGCAAGTGAAATGTTAGGCGCCATCACGGTTCCGTCGGCGGAAAATTTTGGGTCGTGACAGTTTATATAGTAAGGTCAAGACATGATTACACAGTCATGAGGTTTAACAGAATCAGAGAAGCATGTTAGAAAGGAAATCATTCAAATGATGTGAGTGTGATATACCCAAGCTAGGAGTTGCAACCCTATTTTTTTTCTTAAAGATTCATATTCACTTAAGCTAGTTTATCAGGCGAATCAGTCCAAATGCAAACAACATTAAGACAAATTAGTGTAGCATACATAAGAGTCACAGTAGTACATCAGGGAAGTATGGAGTACATAGAATCATTTGAAGTTTCTGTTAATCATAGAAGCTTAACAATATAGAAACCACCAAAAGATATGTTTATTAAAATTGCAAGGATATAATTAATCAGTACATGATTCTGATTTCAGATTATTAGAGAAGCTTGTAACTCTAGAGTTTAGTGATCAGTTATGAACTAATGACAAACAAATAAAGATAATTAACTATTGACACACAAGAAACAGAGTCAATTAATAAGAAACAACAGAACAAACATGATTTCAATTAGATGATTAAAAAAGAAGAGAGGTCGAGGCTCACTGACCTTATTTTGGGCAGTAAACCAAACGAGAATCTTTCTTAGCTGTTAAGAATCGGGAACTAAAACTCAGACAAGTGTAAAGCTCAAAATCAGAAAGAAATCAAGAGCTAGTTAGAAACCCTAGCTTGATTTTGCTACTCAAATCTTAAGTGCAGTAAATGATATTCTAGTAAGGTCAATACTTCTGCTTGTTAGGTGATATTCATGTGTTAGGTTGTCTTAGGTGAGAGCATTGAAGGATCCAATTTATAGTGGCATTCAATGCCCATAGGGTTCAACAGAATTCAAATGGTAGTGGAGAGTGACGAAGAGTTGATGATGTAAGCAAACGAGTGAAAATCAAAGAAATCAGAGGGGAAAATCATGGAGAGATTTACCTGAGTACTGGAGTGGAGTGAGTCGACCGTTGATGGCAATGACCCATCGGAGAAAGCTTAAAAACACAGAGGTCACTATGTTTGACCTCTAGGTACAGAATCTTCATGATAAAGTTCTGAAGAGGGTTCTCATATGCTTAGATTTGAAAGAACATAAAAGAGCTTAGATGGTTTGAGGTTTCACTCTTTGGTCTATGACTTCAAGATTAGGGATTTTAAATATAATCGGTGAACCAGAAAGAAAATAGGAGGATTCATAGTACAGGGACAAGTTGGATACCAATTCATGCTCGATTTGAAAGAACGAAGAAGAAAATCAGACGGTCTGAAGTATCACTTTTGGGTTAGGGTTTTGGATTTGTGAATTTTTAATCTCAACGATGAAGTAAAGAAACATCAGGATTCACGGGTTTAGGTGACAATAAGAATGATTTTGTGGTTTGATTCGTGACCTTGCACTAATTTGTGCAAGGTTTTTTGACTGATTGGACTGGTGAGTTGAGAGAAATGATAGAGGAAGGGGAAAGGGGTTTCGAGAGAAGAATGATTAGGGTTTGGGGATAGTTGGGTTGGGTCTCTAGGTTTAAACGGGGAGATAGGATCTGGGCCGTTGGATCTCGTGAACAATGAACCTAGTAATTTGGGTATTAAATAATTAAAACGGGATAATATGATAGCCGTTGGATTGTTGGATTTGGATGGTTGAGATCAAGTCTGATGGAGTATTAAAATTAAAGGGAAAATGAGATAAAACATGGGTTGTTGATCTAGAAGATGGACGACTTGGATCGATCATGTTTCTTTTGTGAGTGATGTGAAGAGATGACGTGGCCCACTCTAATTGGTTCGGAGAGGATTCCAAGGATTGCCAAGTTGGAATGGAGAGGTGGACCTGGACTGGGTCAAATGCTTTGGGCTCGTGTTTTTGGGCTGAAATTGATTTAACAAATAGCCACATTGTATTTTAATTGTGCAATTGCAATGGTAGCCTTTTGGTCTTTAGCCTTTTAAAAATTAATTTAAATGAACGTAATTAATTTCAATAAAATTCAATAAGAGTTATAATAATCAAATACACTACTAATTATTAAATATCTTATTTTCCTATTTTGTACACTATTTTGGGCTTGTTTTGAAATAATGGGCTATTTTTACCAAAAATACGAAATAGCCTTATTAAATTAATTATAAACTTATGTAATGAATATGAGAGTTATTTTAATATTTTCAAAAATAATAAGAGTAATATATTTATAATTATATATTTACTTAATTACTAATTAACACCATTAATTACTTAATTTTACAAAAATAGGTTTTATTAATTAGAAAATATCTTTAACATATCTATTGGAAATCAGTAAGTATAAATAAAACGAGGATCAAAATTGATCGTCAACATATACGACTTGAAGAAAGTGATACAAAAAAAATAGAAATTACAATATTGGAGAACATATAATCCCTTAAGTAATTGATCAAGTCCGTTGTGATTAGAACCTGAAGTCCCCAACAGAGTCACCATGTTATTGAACCCTATTGTCACGACCCAAAATCCAATTAGTCGTGATGACACCTAACTCAACCCGCTAGGTAAGCCAGTTAACCACTAACCAATTCTAATAATAATTAAATAAGCAATTAAGTAAAAAAATTATCTTAATCTTATACGTTCCCCAAGAACTGGTAGTGCAAATCATGAGCTTCTAAGAATAGAGTTTACAAAGCGGAAATAAAATAAATACATAGTCTATTTGAAAAGTACATAAACAGAGTTTTATAGATCTAAGGCTACCACGAAAAAGAGGCAGCTACAACCGGGACGCAGGTGCATCTTCAATCCAGCTCCCATCGAACATAGCAACATCAGTAGCCAACATCGGCATGCAAGGTGCAGAAGTGTAGTATAAGTACAACTGATCCCATGTACTCAACAAGTAACAAACCTAACCTTAGGTTGCAAGTAGTGACGAGCTTGTGCCAAGATCGGGTTCCCACTTCAACAAATAACAATAGTTCATAACAACATAAATCAAGTAATACCAGAAGTAACTCAACAATCAAATGTTCAACAAAAAACATGATTTCTGAAAATAGTTCTGCCTTTGAAGTACATCAATGAAAACCCAAATCATTTACCGGAGTTGCCAAAAATATGAATAAGTTTGAAAATAATAATTTTCCAAAAATCCTTTCCATAATAAATAAGATGTTTCGTTTTCTTTCCAGATAACCAATGTAAAACAAATGCATCACTATGCCCATCTGTCAACATGTGTGAGAAATCAAGAATGATGTGATACCGTACAGCATGAGGAAAATATATCTCTATGCATGTCAATGCAATGTATCTCAGAGATGAACTCACGTACTCACACTCTCAAAGTACTCAATCTCACTTTCTCACACATTCCACTCATCATGCCAAATCACTCGGTACTGTATATGGCCAATCCGACCCAGGGAAGATCCATCCCAGAATATACATATCAACTGATCATCAGTCACCCAGGACCGAGTAGGGCCAATCCATCCCGTGGAGAAGATCCATCTCCAGGTATATAATGCTTCGAACAAGATCCATGTCCAGGGAAGATCCATCCCTCAATAATATAAACCGCGCTCACTGGGGGTGTGCAGACTCCAGAGGGGCTCCTTCAACCCAAGCGCTATATCAGGCCAATCATGGCACAATCAATATAACCTGCTGCGGCGTGCAGCCCGATCCCATAATATAATCAGTATAACATGATGCGGCGTGCAGCCCGATCCCATAATATAATCAGTATAACATTTTGCGGTGTGCAGCCTGATCCCATAATATCACTCATAATCAGGCGCTCGGCCTCACTCAGTCATTAATCTCTCTAGTTTCTCTCCCACGGGCTCACAATGTCATAATACTAGCCTGGAAACAATGACATGATGCATCAATAAGTAAACACAGAGACTGAGACATGATATGCATATGAATGTGTATGACTGAGTATGTAATGCAATGAAAGCAAATAACTCAACAGTAGAAATGTCACGCCCCGAACCTAGGAGCGAGACAAGCACCTGGTGCCTCACCTAACCTGGCGTACCAAATTGCGACGAAGGGACTCTAAACACATAATGTCATACTTTGGCCATGGGGCCACCTTGTAAGACAATTTGTGAAGCAAAATATAAAACTGAATGGAAACTAGCGCTAACTAAACATCAATATAAAGCTAGGCTGAAAAGGCCGTCATAGCTACTACAGCTGACAAACCACCAAATTATACATATCAGGCCTACAAATCCAACATACTGCACTAACCAACAGGATATGTCTACAAGCCTCTACTGATAGATGTACTATGATCGGAACAGGGCCCCGACCTACCCATAACATATATACAGATATACATAAGATGTACACAATACTCTAGACCTGGAAACTCCGAAAGGCGTGGAGCTTACCGATCAGGCTGAACTCGGGAAACACCTACTGAGGAGATCTACTCGTCTGTCTATCTGAACCTGCATGCATGAAATGCAGCGTCCCCGGAAAAGGGACGTCAGTACGAAATAATGTACCGAGTATGTAAGGCAATAACATAACTGAAAATCGAAACTGAACTGATAATATAATAACTGGAAGTAACTGGGAGTCAAAGATGATCTGGAGATATACTTACCTGCTGATACTGACTCAACTCCTTCAATATAGTAAGTAAAATAATTGTACGGCCTTATAAGGCTCGGTATATATAACTGCTCTGCCATAGTAGGCTCGCTCATAGGCGCTCGACCATACTAGGCTATGTATCTCGACCATGCTGGGCTCGCTCATAGGTGCTCGGCCACAGTAGGCTCGGTATATAACTTTCCATCTGATAAGAGGTTGCCCAATAGGGGCCTGCCCATCGATTATAGCTCGATGGTAATGAAAATACTGTAATACTGTATATATAGGCTTGCTGCTCTCTTGACTGGAAGAAGACAATACTAAAATTGAATATAGAGTCTCGATAAGGAATAATATTGTAACTTATGAGACTAGAATAGTGTGAATAAATTCATGAATATGAACTTCTCTTTTTGTCTCATTACTAACACATGTAGCTACGAGATCATGCCAAAATGAAGGAAGGCTTAGCCTTAACATACCTTATCACAATCTTTCCAATCACCAAGTTGAACTCACCTCTTTGCACCTTAATCTACAAGAACGATAATAATACTATCGTAACGACCCAAAAATGTTATGACGAACGACCAGCCAACCACCCTACATTTATATGGTGTTTATAAACCCCCTTCCTCCTCCAAAACTCTACAAAATAGTAGTAAAACACGCAGCCCAACAGCAACACAAAACAGTCCACAAAACAGTCCGCTACAAGTGAATAACTCGAACTCACGGCTTCCGATCACCGTCCCGTGAGTTCTTACAAGTATAGAACGACTTACCATGAATTTACAGAAGAAAAATTGGATGAAAGAGAGCAGTAAACTCACCTTATTTGTTGGATAACTCAGCTCTTATCTTGGTTCTTCAAACTCTAGGTTTTACCTCCAATTAGAACTTGAAAGGGAGAGAAAATCAATTAGGGTTTGTGGAAAATTTTTGGGAGGATTCTTTGCAGAGCTTATGTCTGGTTATTATGCTATATTTTAAGTCTAACATATGAAGAAAATAGGCCCTTAAAAGGCCTCTTTGGACGACCCGAAATGGCCCATTTTTGGGCTTTCATTTATGCAAGTAGGTGACACACCTACTTGTCACCTAGCAGCTTGCGCAGTATCGCACAAATGCCCATATCTTTCTACTCCAATGTCGTATTGACAAACGGTTTAATGAGTTGGAAAATAGACTCATAGATCTTTAATTTGATGGGTGCAACACCCCATAACTCTAAGTATATTGGGAGAAAATTGCAGTTACATTTGACCCAAAATTTCAGTAAAACTTATGAGTGTAACTTGTGATGACTTTAATCGACTTTTGTTCCACAACTCGCTTGACATTAAAACATAACACACGGATGTCATACGACTAATATAAATCATAACATAATCTCCTTATCATGTTAATCACCCTAGTCTCACCCCAAAGGTACATGTTATAACATTCCCAACTTGTCGACTTTCGACGAAACATTATTTTATTTAATTGCTTTAGCTTCTGAACTGTCCAACCCTCTTTGTACTTTTTGTTCATGATCTTCAATATTTGTAACCTCAGAGGTAACATGATTAACTTACTTTATATACTTTTAAATATTATCTCATTTTTGGTCCTACATTAGTTTGCTTACGACGCATTTTTACGTACGAAAATATAGGGTGTAACATCACTCCCCCCTTGGGAACATTCGTCCTCGAATGTTTACTCTTAGAGACTTTGGAAAATTTTGCCAAAGTATCCTTCGTACACTAGGTTAAAACCAACCTGCACGTAGCCAGAAACATACTATGCATGCCACATATGGCCAATCTTTATAAATAGCAGCAATTTGCCTCACCGACCGTAAATCATAAATATTGAAAGTGAAAAATAAAAGCTTACTTGATGACCTGCTAGCCTACATAGAGCTATGTTGTAGCGTCCCATCTCGAACCATATCTTCAGTTTGAAATAGGTGGGGGTATTTAGACTTCATTTCTTCCTCCGATTCCCACGTCATCTCTTCTACATTCTTGCTCCTCCATAAAACCTTTACGGAAGCTACCTCCTTATTTCGTAGATTGCGGATTTGTCGGTCTAGGATGGCAACTGGAATTTCCTCGTATGACAAGTCCTCTGTAATCTGTACATCATCCGTGGGCACCACTCGGGTAGGATCGCCAATGCACTTCCGTAGCATAGATACGTGAAAAACCGGATGGACAGACTCCAATTCTGAGGGCAACTCTAACTCATAAGCTACTTGGCCCACTCTCCGAATGATCCTATAAGGCCCAATATACCGTGGGCTAAGCTTGCCTTTCTTGCCAAACCTCATCACGCCCTTCATAGGTGATACCTTTAAGAATACCCAGTCATTAATCCTGAACTCTAAGTCTCGTCACCGCACGTCAGAATATGACTTCTGACGACTCTGAGCTGTCAACAGTCGCTCCCGGATAAGCTTTACTTTCTCTATGGCCTGTTGAACCAGGTCTGGCCCATATAACCCAGATTCCCCAACATCAAACCACCCTATAGGAGATCTGCACTTACGCCCATATAAAGCCTCGTACGGAGCCATCTGAATACTGGAGTGGTAACTGTTATTATATGCAAACTCGATAAGAGGTAGATGTTCATCCCAACTTCTTTTAAAATCCAACACACATACTCGTAACATATCCTCGAGCGTCTGAATTGTGCGCTCGGCTTGTCCACAGGTCTGTGGATGAAAAGCTGTGCTGAGATTCACCTGAGTCCCTAGACCTCTCTGAAATGACCTCCAAAAATGTGCTGTAAACTGAGCCCCACGGTCAGATATAATAGAAACTGGTACTCCGTGTAGCCGCACTATCTCCTTAATATATAACTTTGCATAATCTTCTGCTGTATATGTAGATCTGACCGGTAGGAAGTGAGCTGATTTCGTGAGCCTATCAACTATCACCCATATGGAATCGAACTTACGATTAGAACGAGGTAAACCCGTGATAAAGTCCATGTTTATCGCCTCCCATTTCCATGTCGGGATCTCTATAGTCTGCATTAGCCCTCCAGGCTTCTGGTGCTCTATCTTCACTTGCTGGCAACTAGTACATTGGGCGACAAACTTAGCAATGTTCTTCTTCATATCATTCCACCAGTACACATCCTTAATGTCATGATACATCTTCGTCGACCCAGGATGGATGGAATACCATGAATAATGTACCTCTGACATAATCCTGTCTCGTAGCCCTGCTACATCTGGAACACACAAACGACCCCTATATCTGAGAACCCTATCTCCCTTTAGCTCTAACAGTGGTTTCTTCTGCTGCGGAACTCGCTCTCTCAGCTCGACCAACTCTGGGTCCTCGTACTGCCTTTCCTTGACTTCCGCTATGAGGGATGATTTTGTAGTGTTTTGGAGTACAACTCCACCATCCTCAGAATCTACTAACCAAACCCCCAACGAAGACAATTGATGAATCTCTCTAGCTAATTGTCTTTTCTCGGGATCTACATGTGCTAAGCTACCCATAGATCGGCGATTTAATGCATCTGCTACAACATTAGCTTTCCCTGGATGGTAGAGAATGTTAACATTGTAATCTTTCAATAACTCAAGCCATCCCCTCTGTCGCAAATTCAACTCTTTCTGCTTGAAGATATATTGCAGGCTTTTATGATCAGTAAATACATCAACATGAACACCATATAAATAATGCCGCCATATCTTAAGTGCATGGACAACCGCAGCTAACTCGAGGTCGTGGGTCGGATAATTCCTCTCGTGCTTCCTCAGCTGCCTTGAAGCATACGCAATTACCTTCCCATGTTGCATCAGGACACATCCTAACCCGACACCTGATGCATCATAATACACGGCATAACCCTCTAGACCCTCTAGAAGTGTTAGAACTGGAGCTGAGGTCAACCTGTTCTTAAGCTCTTGGAAACTCCGCTCACAAGCCTCTGTCCATTGAAACTTAGTTTCTTTCTGTGTCAACTTCGTCAATGGTGCCGAAAGGGAAGAAAAACCCTCTACGAACCTCCGATAGTATCCTGCTAAGCCTAGAAAGCTACGAACCTCTGTCGGAGTGGTAGGTCTAGGCCAATATTTCACGGCCTCAATCTTCTGAGTGTCCACCTTTATCCCTTCATCTGATACAATATGCCCCAAGAATGCTACAGACTTCAACCAGAACTCACATTTAGAAAACTTAGCATACAACTTACGATCACGGAGGGTTTGGAGTACCGCTCGTAGGTGGTCCGCATGCTCATCCTCTGAACGGGAATAAACCAGAATATCATCAATAAATACTATCACAAACAGATCTAAAAATGGACGGAATAGGCTATTCATCAAGTCCATAAATACAGCGGGTGCATTAGTCAACCCGAAGGACATGACAAGGAACTCGAAGTGGCCATATCGGGTCCTGAAGGCTGTCTTCGGAATATCTTTTTCCCGAACACTGACCTGGTGGTACCCCAACCTCAAATTTATCTTTGAAAAGCATCTAGCCCCCTGCAACTGATCAAACAAGTCATCGATCCTTGGAAGTGGATACTTATTCTTAATAGTTACCTTGTTCAGCTGCCTATAATCGATACACATCCTCAGCGAGCCGTCTTTCTTCCACACAAATAGTACTGGTGCACCCCAAGGTGAGGTACTGGGCCTGATGTAACCTTTCTCCAGCAAATCTTTTAACTGCTCCTTCAACTCCTTCAATTCGCCAGGTGCCATTCTATACGGAGGGACAGATATTGGTTGAGTTCCTGGAAGCAAATCGATGCTAAAATCAATCTCTCGCTCTGGAGGAATACCTGGAAGCTCATCTAGAAACACATCTGCATACTCTTTGACTACGGGAATAGACTGAAGTGTAGGTATCTCAGAATCTGCATCTCTAACTCGCACAATATGATAAATGCACCCTTTTGCGATCATTTTCCTCGCCTTCAGATAGGAAATAAACCTACCTCTGGGTGTTGGTGTATTACCTACCCATTCAAGGACTGGCTCACCCGGAAAATGAAATCTGGCTGCCTTTGCTCGGCAATCAACTGTGGCATAGCAAGCTGCCAACCAGTCCATGCCCATGATAGCATCAAAATCCATCATCTCTAGCTCAACTAGGTCAGCTGAGGTCTGACGACTACAAATTGTCACCGTACAACCTCGGTAAACCCGTCTAGCAATAATCGATTCTCCGACCGGTGTAGATACCGCAAAAGGATCACTTAGTATTTCAGGCACTATACCAAACTTCCTCGCGACAAATGGGGTAATATACGATAAAGTAGATCCTGGATCTATCAAAGCATAAGCATCGTGAGAGCAAATGGTTAATATACCTGTCACAACGTCTGGTGAAGACTCCTGGTCCTGTCGACCCGCTAAAGCATAGATACGATTCTGATTACCACTTGAACTGGAACCTCTACCTCTGCCCCGACCTCTACCAGCCGAAGACTGAGACTCGCGCCCTGAAGGATGCACGGACATAGATGATCCTGTTGCTGAACTCGCTGGTTGTGCCATTCCCCCCGAATCTCTATTTGGGCAATCTCGCATCATATGCCCTGGACGCCCACATGTATAACAAGCATCAGAACCTGCTCGGCATTGGCCCAAGTGTCCTCTACCACAGATGTCACACCGTGGAGGAAATGACCATGTCTGCGCAGATCCTCGCTGTCGCTGCAAACCCGACGCCCGTGAGCTCTCACCTGGTCCTGACTGATTATAGCGGTCATACCTGTAACCCTGTAACTGAGGTGGCGGAGGCCTAGGTGGCCGTCCGAAGTACTAGGTCCTATAACTACCCTGATATTGCTCCTGAGACCTGGGAAATCTCATCCTCTTACGTTGCCCTTGCTCAGCCCTCTCTGTACCCTGCTGCCGACGCCTACCCCTTTCTATATTCTGGGCGAATGCCTGAATTCGGGAGATATCCATACTATCCTGCAATGCAGCGGTGGCACATGCCTCGGTTAACTCTGGGGCTAACCCTGCTATAAACCTGTGAATCCTGTCCCGCATAGTAGCAACTATGGATGGTGCATATCTGGCCAATGAGTCAAAACGGAGACTATACTCTCGAACACTTATATTACCCTGCTAGAGGGCTAGAAACTGATCGACTCGAGCCTGTCGGATATCCCGTGGTAAGTACTGGTCAAGGAAGGCATCTGAAAAATTCCCCCAAATAGCTGGAGGTGCATCACGTCCCCTGGACCTCTCCCATCCCTCATACCAAAGGATGGCTATATCTCGGAGTCGAAAAGCTACTAGCTCAACTGCCTCTTTCTCCGTGGCATGCATAACACGAAAGATCCTGTGAAGCTGATCTATGAAATCCTGTGGGTCCTCCCTCTGATCTGTCCCCGTGAACTCTAGGGGACTCAAAGCAATAAACTCTCGGACCCTTGAACTCCCAGACCCCTCAGAAGTTCCTGCAATAGCTGATGCCCTAGCCTGTTGCTGGGTAGCTACCAACTGTGTCAACAAATGCACCGCACTCCTTAAGTCCCGATCTGATGGAAGTGGAGGGGGAACTGGATGTGCGGTTTCCCTAGGAATCTCCGTAGTTGGTGGAGGAGCCGGTAATGGCTGAGTAGGGGTCTCACCTTGAGCCTCAGACTGGGCCCCATCTACTGGGGGTACCCTGCTGGTCCCCTCACCTACTGCTGTATCTCTCCTCTGGCTAGCCGTAGTCTTCCTAGTCACCGTCATCTGTGCATGCAAACACCAACACATAAGTTTAATTCAAATTTCCTATAACTCAGTTCTATAGCATGATTTAGATTTCAAAGAAGGGTAACCAACTCCTAAATGCCCTGTAGTTCCCTGCTTATATAATGTGGTGCACAACACATCTATAAACAAGACCCTACTAGACACGGCTTGTAGACTTCCTAGGACAGAACTGCTCTGATACCAAGTTTGTCACGCCCCGAACCTAGGAGCGAGACAAGCACCCGGTGCCTCACCTAACCTGGCGTACCAAATTGCGACGAAGGGACTCTGAACACATAATGTCATACTTTGGCCATGGGGCCACCTTGTAAGACAATTTACGAAGCAAAATATAAAATTGAATGGAAACTAGCGCTAACTAAACATCAATATAAAGCTAGGCTGAAAAGGCCGTCATAGCTACTACAGCTGACAAACCACCAAATTATACATACCAGGCCTACAAACCCAACATACTGCACTAACCAACAAGATATGTCTACAAGCCTCTACTGATAGATGTACTATGATCGGAATAGGGCCCCGACCTACGTCAGTACGAAATAATGTACCGAGTATGTAAGGCAATAACATAACTGAAAATCAAAACTGAACTGATAATATAATAACTGGAAGTAACTGGGAGTCAAAGATGATCTGGAGATATACTTACCTGCTGATACTGACTCAACTCCTTCAATATAGTAAGTAAAATAATTGTACGGCCTTATAAGGTTCGGTATATATAACTGCTCTGCCATAGTAGGCTCGCTCATAGGCACTCGACCATACTAGGCTATGTATCTCGACCATGCTGGGCTCGCTCATAGGCGCTCGGCCACAGTAGGCTCGGTATATAACTTTCCATCTGATCAGAGGTTGCCCAATAGGGGCCTGCCCATCGATTATAGCTCGATGGTAATGAAAATACTGTAATATTGTATATATAGGCTTGCTGCTCTCTTGACTGGAAGAAGACAATACTAAAATTGAATATAGAGTCTCAATAAGGAATAATATTGTAACTTATGAGACTTGAATATTGTGAATAAATTCATGAATATGAACTTCTCTTTTTGTCTCATTACTAACACATGTAGCTACGAGATCATGCCAAAATGAAGGAAGGCTTAGCCTTAACATACCTTATCACAATCTTTCCAATCACCAAGTTGAACTCACCTCTTTGCACCTTAATCTACAAGAACGATAATAATACTATCGTTAAGTTACGAAAGGTACAACTATCGCACAACGAACGACAAACTTATTTTGTATTAAAACGGGCAGCATCTCCCCTATAATCCTTACTTCCTCCAAATTCAAGATAACACCAACAATACAAGAACAGAACAATAACAACATGTATACATCATTTTCCAGCCCTATATACACCATCAAATACTACCAAATAGCCCAACACACCCCAATCTCTTCGTACACAAAACGACCACCGTAGTAGTGTCAAACGACCCGAAAATGTTATGACGAACGACCAGCCAACCACCCTACATTTATATGGTGTTTATAAACCCCCTTCCTCCTCCAAAACTCTACAAAATAGTAGTAAAACACGCAGCCCAACAACAACACAAAACAGTCCACAAAACAGTCCGCTACAAGTGAATAACTCGAACTCACGGCTTCCGATCACCGTCCCGTGAGTTCTTACAAGTATAGAACGACTTACCATGAATTTACAGAAGAAAAATTGGATGAAAGAGAGCAGTAAACTCACCTTATTTTTTGGATAACTCAGCTCTTATCTTGGTTCTTCAAACTCTAGGTTTTACCTCCAATTAGAACTTGAAAGGGAGAGAAAATCAATTAGGGTTTGTGGGAAATTTTTGGGAGGATTCTTTGCAGAGCTTATGTCTGGTTATTATGCTATATTTTAAGTCTAATATATGAAGAAAATAGGCCCTTAAAAGGCCTCTTTGGACGACCCGAAATGGCCCATTTTTGGGCTTTCATTTAAGCAAGTAGGTGACACACCTACTTGTCACCTAGCAGCTTGCGCAGTATCGCACAAATGCCCATATCTTTCTACTCCAATGTCGTATTGACAAACGGTTTAATGAGTTGGAAAATAGACTCATAGATCTTTAATTTGATGGGTGCAACACCCCATAACTCTAAGTATATTGGGAGAAAATCGCAGTTACATTTGACCCAAAATTTCAGTAAAACTTATGAGTGTAACTTGTGATGACTTTCATCGACTTTTGTTCCACAACTCGCTTGACATTAAAACATAACACACGGATGTCATACGACTAATATAAATCATAACATAATCTCCTTATCATGTTAATCACCCTAGTCTCACCCCAAAGGTACATGTTATAACATTCCCAACTTGTCGACTTTCGATGAAACATTGTTTTATTTAATTGCTTTAGCTTCTGAACTGTCCAACCCTCTTTGTACTTGTTGTTCATGATCTTCAATATTTGTAACCTCAGAGGTAATATGATTAACTTACTTTATATACTTTTAAATATTATCTCATTTTTGGTCCTACATTAGTTTGCTTACGACGCATTTTTACGTACGAAAATATAGGGTGTAACAAGAAATGACCTCAATGGGTCCCAACGGAATAAGCATGTAGCCTAGACATGGCTTCTAACATGGATCACAACTCGATAACTCTAGTACGTAGAGATTTCATGATTTCAGATAAGTTCAGGAAATTACACAGTACCACAGAACTAAAGGAGTCACAGTTCACACGGTGCACGCCCACACGCCCGCCACCTAGCATGTGCGTCACCTCAACACCAATCACATAAGACATATAGTCAGGGTTCATACCCTCAGCTCCAAGATTAGAAGAGTTACTTAACTCGAACAAGCCAATACCAATGCCGACCTAGCCAAGCGATGCTCCAAAGATTCCATCACGCGCGTTTCGACCTCCGAACGGCTCAAAACTAACCAAAAATAACTCAAAGCTATGTTCAAACATCCCGAATCTAGCCGCAAGCAGTTAAATACAATCAATATAGGCTAAAGGAATTAATTCCACAAGAAAATACAAATTATAGCCAAAATCCCAAATCGGCCCAAACCCGGCCCCTGGGCCCACGTCTCGAAATCCAACAAAAGTCACAAAATTTGAAAGATCATTCCCTCACGAACCCAACCACACCAAATTCATCAAACTCCGACACCAATTTGTCATTCAAATCCTCAAAACCAACTCTCCAAATGCCTAGCCTCAAATCCCCAATTTACACCTCAAAACCACACCATCTTTGGGGGCAATCAGTGGGGAAACATAATTATTGAAGAAAAATGAAGACAAGGAACTTACCTCAAGAATTCCACTTGAAAAGCCCTCTCACAATCTCTAAAATCCGAGCTCAAAATGATGAAATGAAGCAAAAAATCTCGGACCCCGCTGATATAGGTTCTACCCAGGCACTTCTGTACCTGCGGAGCCTGGGCTCGTACCTGCGCGCCTGCTGGTGTGAAAAATCTGGGCGCACCTGCGAAAATGACTAACTCTGCCTGCCTCTGCTCCTGCGACCCATTGTCTGCATCTGCACTATCGCAGGTGCGGAGAAACCATCATACCTGCGACCCATGTTGGTCTCCACCCTTTCCGCACTTGCGCTCAACCTGCCGCACCTGCGGCATCGCATCTGCGGTCCCCTCTCTGCGGGGGCGGTCACACCAGCAGCTCTCAGACTTCAGGAATTTCTCAAATCACATTCCAAGTCCGTTAACCACCCCGAATCAACCCGAGCCCCCCGGGACCTCAATCAAACATACCAACAAGTCTAATAACATCATACGAACTTAATCGAATCTTCAAATCACCTCCAACAACATCGAAAACATGAATTACACGCGAATTCAAGCCTAAGAAACTTCAAAATTTCCAAATTCTACAAACGACGCCGAAACCTATCAAATCACGTCCGATTGACCTCAAATATTTCACACAAGTCACATTAGACATTACGGACTTGCTCCAACTTCCGGAATCGGAATCCGACCCCGATATTAAAAAGTCCACTCCCGGTCAAAATGCTAAAAAGTCAAACTTGGTCAACTCTCCCAATTTAAAACTTCAACAATGAAATTCTTTCTTCCAATTCGATTCCGAATAACCTAAAAGTCAAAACCGACGATTCACACAAGTCAAAATACATCATACTGAGCTACTCATGCCCTCAAACAACCGAGCGAAGTGTAAATGCTCAAAACAACCGGTCGGTTCGTTACATCCTCCCCTACTGAAACATGCGTTCGTCCTCGAACGTGCCAAGAGTTGTTCCCTAAGCCATCAAATCATCGTGTAACCTTACCATGCACATACCCGGGGGTGATCTCACGTCACCCTATCCCATATAGGCCCAACAACACAGCATAACTATAGTTCTTAATTCAACCTAGCCCATAAATCTTAGAATCTAATTTTCCAACATCCACAATTTCTATAAGATCAGAATCTCGTATTTACACACTGTATAAGTCTGAACAAGCTGTAGCAAGCCATATCTATAACCTAAGATGTAATCACATGATGTACCACATAACTCAAATACTCATAGCATAAATTTCAAATCACAGTAGCTGCTCAAAACAACCCAATACCGGTAATAGACCTCATATCAAACAAAGCCTCACTCAAACACCTTTGTACACTGCCGATGATGAAAGAAACATGCAGAACTCATAACCATTCATCAGATCAACCAGTCATGGAACTCTCTCTTATTCGACAAGAACTATAGCCAATTCTAAGCTGACTTTCGATATTATCCTTCCAAACATGCTGTAATCAAATCCGATAGTATCCATCCTAGGTCCAATGACCTCATCTTATCCAACACGACCACTCTAGTGACATGACACACCCATACAATCTAAAGCCCCAACTCATGCAATCCGTGCACCAATAAGCAACATTCCAAATGTACTCAATCACGAAAATGACTCAAACAAGAGAACCATCCCGCAAGATCGACGGGTACCACCCCAACCAAATGCTAAGAACCCATCACACACCATAGAACCATAACACACGAATCTAACACCAAGGATCATATCTCAATATAACTCTTTTGCAATGCGCGACCCTATCCAAACACTGATCCATATGAAATACCTCAGCCACCATGCTCAAAATCAATAACCACGCGCAATCCAACATCAAGTACTCAAAGTGCATTTCCATAACCACGGAGAAGCAGATGACATAATGCCAAAACCCGAAAGAACATAACCCATACGCCACCAACCATGCAATACCCAATTACTCATCTCGCTCAAATTCCGCTTTAAGGCCCCAATAGAACCGCAACATATGTGTATATAACCAACGAATCACAACTCCTCGTAGCATATAAGAGTAACTCACAGATCATCTCAGAACACGAATAAGCTCAACAATAACCGAATGGCATATCCCTCAACAATAGTAGTACGGAGCCAACTATTTCGGCTCGGTGTAGAATACACATCCTAATTGGGCCTACCAATGGACCCCTAAATCGAATCTAGTCACCCCAAATGGATAAATAACCCTCCGAAAATCCATAATGACTAAATCATAACATATACTATCATCTGGCTAGCTTCGGCCACAACCTCATAGTCCACAACCATGAAACAATCTGCTCCTGAGAACTCCCAGCCTCCAAATCCATAAAACACACGAATCACCATGTCTGATCCTATCTCCACCGCCAGAATGTCTAACACATCTCTCATACACGATCATCCCACGAGAAATACTTCTAAAATTCTTTCGTGCCACATAGCAAAATTTGAATATCAGTATTCGATCGACCAGGAGAGTGCCGCAATACCAATGAGGTATCCATAAATCGAAACACATTGCCCCTTATGAAATGTACACTCTCATCAAGCCATACCAAATAGTAATATCATTTACCCAGTCATCTGAAACAGTCCATGCTGCCTAAGTATTTTATGACATTCCCTTCAAAACTGAATTGTGACCTCGCTCATGCAAATCTCAATCCCACACAACACCGCAAATACCATGCCATCCTGTGAAGAGTACAAGAATCTCATAATTAACTCTGAGTCAAAAGCAGAATACATACCCGATCAGTCATAAACCTTCCATTTGATCTCATCCCGGATAAAATCCCAATACGCAACATATGCCTCACGCCGGTAGGAAATATACTCCTCAAATCGTGGTAAAAACCATCAAGAACTCTTCGAAACCCATTTGCACACAACCAAGCTATCAGAACCGAAACTCTCTAACTCAACCCAGCCACGCAGGTCGCCAAAAGCCAGGAGCATTGCCATGAAACAACTGTGGAGACTAGCCACATCATAAGTACCCAAAGAACTGATTATATCCATTACTGTACTAACCCAACCTACTACCAAGTTGTCCTATTTCTCCAAGTCCTTTCCAAATTGCCTTCAAATTAATACTTCTCCTTGCTAGAACACCACGATCCCTAACCAAAGTTCACCACACAAGAGACCCTAGTATAAAACTACAACTCCCTAAGGCCCATAAGCCGCTGACTCCCCTCTCAAGCACCCCAAGGCACCACAACCGAGACACCCACTCTAAAGAGACCTTATGTGAACCTAGAACTGTTTCCTTCACCTTCTTGATACTGAAATGCACAATCCACAATGATATAAAATTCCACAAGTCTCGAAACCATCCAATGCAACTCCCAGTTTCTAGCCATATATAAATCTTGAAAATTCCAAATCGCCACATATAAATCTTGAATCTATTAGGACCATTCTCAAGAATCATCCACTCTACTCAAATCTAAATTGAACCGACCAAACGGACCGAATGACTTGTGCCCCATAAGTACACCAACACCCAAGATAGTAGTCCACACTCCAAAGCAATCGAGCAAATTCCTACTTCATGTACCCTACATCCTTCGTTAATAGCCACTCAATTATTTTATGATTCCCACATACTCATAAAGTGTAATACAACCTGTATCCAGAAATTCCCTTACTCGAGTCATCCTCAATCTCAACCCCTGTAGTCATAGCTGATTCACCAGTATACCTTGAACCGAAACCAATACAACACATAATCGTGCAGTCAACTTGTCGATAGCAGACTCCCCCACTTGGCTCAAAGACATAGATCAAAACACATAACTCACAATGCCCATACTCTATTACTGCCATAATACCACAGTGAGATTCAACCAAATCCTTCCTGAGCTCCTGTAACACAAACCATGCAATACCTCAAATCGTCTGCAAATCTTGCATTCACCCTTGTAATAGTCAAGCCAACTTCCACAAGTGATCCAAACTCAAATTGCAACATATATCATTCACTGGTAAAAGAGAACTCTCTACAAAATATCATAAGGACCACACAACCTCAGGACACCTCGCATGAGATAACCCGCCTTCTCTGCCTCAAACTGACATCTCTCTATAACCTTCCACAGTCACGACTACTACGCAATCACTTAATCTTCTTGATTCTGAACTCATCAACAAGACATGAGAATCTACTTCACTCCACAACTAAACAACATGAGAGATCCTTCAACACACCCATAACTCAAGACCATATGTCAAATCAAGACAGAAATCAAACACCCCATATTCCTTACTACCTCTCAGGTAAACTCTTCTCGTCACATTCGAATGATCCGAACACATCTCGCAGTCACATCATACTCACCACATAGCCATTTCACCGCTCATTGAGCCATAAATTCTTCTCATAGGGACATTACCGGGCATATGAGTCCAAATTTATAAGTTACCACTGAAGCTACCGAGCTCAAGCTGCGGTCTAACCATGGCCTCAAGTCCTCCAGACTGGTCCATCACCAAAACACAGAATACACATCTCGAACCTCGTTCATAAAATCACAAGCCGGCGATGCACAGCCGATACTGCATGCTCATGTGTGCATACGAATGCGTGGAAGGAATTCAAAGAGTTACGCTTCAAGCTGAATCAATGCTGCACGATAAGGAAAAAAAGATGGAAAGTATATCCTAAATGTCCTGTAGCCTCTTGAAGATAGGTATGAACGTCATAATACCGATCTGCAAGACTCTACTAGACACTTGCTCATGACTTGTAGAACCTATGAACCTAGAGCTCTGATACCACCTTGTCACGACCTAAAATCCAACTAGTCGTGATGGAACCTAACCTAACCCGCTAGGTAATCCAGTTAACCACTAACCAGTTCCAATAACAATTAAATAAGCAATTAAGTAAAGAAATTATCTGAATCTTATACGTTTCCCAAGAACTGGTAGTACAAATCATGAGCTTCTAAGAATGGAGTTTACAAAGCAGAAATAAAATAAATACATAGTCTGTTTGAAAAGTACATAAACAGAGTTTTATAGATCTAAGGCTACCACAAAAAAGAGGCAGCTACAACCGGGACGCAGGTACATCTTCAATCCAGCTCCCATCGAACACAGCAACATCAACAGCCAACATCTGCACGTAAGGTGCAGAAGTGTAGTATAAGTACAACTGACCCCATGTACTCAACAAGTAACAAACCTAACCTTAGGTTGAAAGTAGTGATGAGCTTGTACCAAGGTTGGGTTCCCACTTCAATAACCAACAATAGTTTATAACAACATAAATCTAGTAATACCAGAAGTAACTCAACAATCAAATGTTCAACAAAAACCATGATTCTGAAAATAGTTCTGCCTTTCAAGTACATCAATGAAAACCCAAATCATTTACCGGAGTTGCCAAAAATATGAATAAGTTTGAAAACAATAATTTTTCCAAAATCCTTTCCATAATAAATAAGATGTTTCATTTTCTTTCCAGATAACCAGTTGTTACAGCCCACATTTTTATACATAAAAGTATGCCATAAGTAAATCGATATATGCTCGAAAATGAGATGTTATATCCCGTGTTTTCGTACGTTGAAGTTTCATCGTAAGTTAATCGACGAACGCTCTGGAATGGGATTATTTTGAGGTTATAAGCCTTTATGGTATTTCAAAACAAGTGATAAGTAAATTCGTGAAGGTGAGAGGCTAAGCGAATCGAATAAAATGAGTTCCGTCGAAGTTTGGCAATTTGGGGATAAAATACGGTCCAAGATATAATACCCGGTATTTATGGACTAGTGCCATACAAGGTACCACATAACCATGATAGTAAGGTGTATAAAGTATGTTAAAAGTGAGTGGTATTATAAGTAATTTGAGATAATTCTTAATTATGTGGGTAATTGGTTAATTATTGGTTAGTGAGAAATTATTAAGTTAATCAAGAGATTAGTGGTTAATTAAAGAAAATTTTGGATAAGCTTGAGGTGCCTAACGTGGCAGCTCAAGCAATGAATCTTTAGTCATTTAAAATAGGTGTCACATTAAGGAATTTGGTGGCCAAATCATTCCAAAAGTGGGGCCCACATCATAAGACATCTTAAAACTTAAGAAGTCATTCAAGAGTAATGTTAATCTTCAAAATTCAACTCACTTATAAGCTTTCTCTATCCTGGTAACATGAGAACTTTAGCATCTTCAACAAATTCAACATGATTTCATGGCAATTCAACCAGATTTCTTAGCATCTTAAGCAATGTGAGATTTTGCAATTCTAAGGGATTACGGTGCAACCTTTCTCAAGAATATCGTACGGATTTTTTCCTACTCCAGGTATGTTAAGGCTAAGCCCTTCCTTCATTTTGGTATGATTACGTAATTACATGCGTTTGATAACGATACATAAAGAGAAATTCATATTCCGGAATTTATGTATATTTTCCTAGTCTCGTAAGTTACAATATTCTCCTTATCGGGACTTCATATTCAATTTAGTATTGTCTTGTTCTAGTCAAGAGAGCAGAGAGCTTATATATGCAGTATTACAGTATTTTCATTACCATCGAGCTATAATCGATGGGCAGGCCCCTATTGGGCAATCTCTTATCAGATGATAAGTTATATACCGAGCCTACTGTGGCCGAGCGCCTATGAGCGAGCCCAGTTGGCCGAGATACAGAGCCTAGTATGGCTGAGCGCCTATGAGCGAGCCTACTATGGCAGAGCAGATATATACGTATACTGAGCCTTATAAAGCCAGACATCTATTTTACTTACTATATTGAGAGAGTTGAGTCAGTATTAACATGCAAGCATATCTTCAGATTATCTTTGACTCCCAGTTACTTTCAGCTATTATATTATCAGTTCAGTTTTGGCTTTCAGTATATTACCTTACATACTCGGTACATTATTTTGTACTGACGTCCCTTTTCTGGGGGTGCTGCATTTCATGCGTGCAGGTTCAGACAGGCAGACGGGTAGACCTCCTCATTAGGTGTTTCCCGAGTTCAGCTTGATCGGTAAGCTCCATGCCCTTTGGAGTTGCCGGGTCTAGAGCTTTATGTACATCTTGTATATATATATGTTATGAGTAGGTCGGGGCCCTGTTCCGATCATAGTATATCCATCAGTAGAGGCTTGTAGACATAACATGTCAGTTAGTGCAGTATGTTGGGCTTGTAGGCCTTTTATGTATATTTTGTTGGTTTGCCAGCCATAGTAGTTATGACGGCCTTGTCGGCCCATCTTTATATTAATGTTTAGTCAGCATTCAATTGTCTTGCAATGTGTCCTATGGCCAAAGTATGAAATTATATGTTCAGAGTCCCTGAGTCGCAAGTTGGTACACAAGGATAGGTAAGGCACCGGGTGCCGGTCTCGCCCCCAGGTTCGGGGCGTCACACCAGTGTAAAACAAATGCATCACTATGCCCATCTGTCAACATGTGTGAGAAATCATGAATGATGTGATACCGTACAGCATGAGAAAAATACATCTCTATGCATGTATGTCATGTGTGTATCTCAATGCAATGTATCTCAGAGATGAACTCACGTACTCACACTCTCAGAGTAATCAATCTCACTTTTTCACACATTCCACTCATCATGCCCAATCACTCGGTACTGTATATGGACAATCCGGCCCAGGGAAGATCCATCCCGAAATATACATATCAACTTATCATCAGTCACCCAGTACCGAGTAAGGCCAATCTAGCCCGTGGAGAAGATCCATCACCATGTATATAATGCTTTAGACAAGATCCATGTCCAGGGAAGATCCATCCCTCAATAATATCAACCGTGCTCACTGGGGGTGTGCAGACTCCGGAGGGGATCCTTCAGCCTAAGCTCTATATCAAGCCAATCATGGCACAATCAATATAACCTGTTGTGGCGTGCAGCCCGATCCCATAATATAATCAGTATAACATGCTGCGGCGTGCAGCCCGATCCCATAATATAATCAGTATAATATGTTGCGGCGCGCAGCCCGATCCCATAATATAATCAGTATAATATGCTGCGGCACGCAGCCCGATCCCATACTATCACTCATAATCAGGCGCTCGGCCTCACTCAGTCATCAATCTCTCCAATGTCTCTCCCACTGGATCACAATATCATAATACTACCCCGAAAACAATGACATGATGCATCAATAAATAACAACAGAGACTGAGATATGATATGCATATGAATACGTATGACTGAGTATGTAATGCAATAAAAGTAGATAAATCAACAGCATAAATGACCTCAATAGGTCCCAACAGAATATGCATGTAGCCTAGACATGGCTTCTAAAATGGATCACGGCTCGATAACTCTAGTACGTAGAGATTTCATGATTTCAGATAAGTTCAGGAAATTACACAGTACCACAGAACTAACGGAGTCACATTTCACACGGTACATGCCCACATGCCCGTCACCTTAGTGTCAATCACATAAGACATATAGTCAGGTTTCATACCCTCAACTTCAAGATTAGAAGAGTTACTTACCTCGAACAAGCCAATACCAATGCCGAGCAAGCCAAGCGATGCTCCAAAGCTGCCATCACGAGCGTTCCGACCTCCGAATGGCTCAAAACTAACAAAAAAACAACTCAAATCCGTCTCCAAACATCCTGAATCTAGCCACAAGCAGTTCAATACAATCAATATAGGCTAAAGGAATTAATTCCACAAGAAAATACAAAATTATAGCCAAAATCCCAAATCGGCCCAAAATCGGCCCACGGGCCCACGTCTCGAAATCCGACAAAAGTCACAAAATCTGAAAGCTCGTTCACTCACGAGCCCAACCATACCAAATTCATCAAAAACACACCATCTAGGTGGGAAATCAGTGGGGAAACATAATTATTGAAGAAAAATGAAGACAAGGAAGTTACCTCAAGAATTCCACTTGAAAAGCCCTCTCACAATCTCTAAGATCCGAGCTCAAAATGATGAAATGAAGCCAAAAATCTCGGACCCCGCTGATATAGGTTTTTCCCAGGCACTTCCGCACCTGCGGAGCCTAGGCTCACACCTGCACACCCGCTGGTGTGAAAAATCTGGGCGCACCTGCAAAAATGACTAACTCCAGCTACCTCCGCTCCTGCGACCCATGGTCCGCATCTGCGCTATCGCAGGTGTAGAGAAACAATCGCACCTGCGACCCCTGCTGGTCTCCACCCTTTATGCACATGCGCTCAACCTGCCGCACCTACGGCATCGCATCTACGGTCCCCTCTTTGCAGGTGTGGTAACACCAGCAGCTCTCAGACTTCAGCAATTTCTCAAATCACATTCCAAGTCTGTTAACCACTCGAAATCAACCCGAGGCCCCCCGGGACCTCAACCAAACATACCAACAAAACATACCAACAAGTCTTATAAAATCATACGAACTTAATCAAATCTTCAAATCACCTCCAACAACATCGAGAACATGAATTACACACGAATTCAAGCCTAAGAAACTTCAAAATTTCCAAATTCTACAAACGACGCCGAAACCTATCAAATCACGTCTGATTGACCTCAAATTTTGCACACAAGTCACATTCGACGTTACGGATCTGCTCCAACTTCTGAAATCGGAATCTGACCCCGATATCAAAAAGTCCACTCCCGGTCAAACTTTCCAAATTTCAACTTTTGTCATTTCGAGCCAAATTCAACCATGGACCTCCAAATCACAATCCGGACGCGCTCCTAAGTCCAAAATCACCCAATGGAGCTAACTGAACCATCAACATTCCAATCCGAGGTCAAATGCTAAAAATTCAAACTTGGTCAACTCTCCCAATTTAAAACTTCAACAATAAAATTCTTTCTTCCAATTCGATTCCGAATAACCTAAACGTGCAAATGCTCAAAACGACTGGTCGGGTCGTTACACCTATATTGCACGAGTTAAAAAAATACAACTAATTGTATCTTAAAAAGTTAATTAGAGTTATGGAGTTGCCACCTAATATTCAAAGTACACTAGGACACCTAAAACAATGTTATGTTAACTTCCGGTTATGGTCTACGGAAACTATTGAGATTCAAGGTAAAGGTTCAAGCTATTCAAGGGGAAGGGGTTAGTGTAACAACCCAGCCGGTCATTTTGCATATTTTAGCCTCGTTCCCCTATTTTATGTTCCTCGTATGTGTATTTCATGTTTGGTGATTTACGGAGATGGTTTGGATTGATTTCAGGAAGAATATGTAGTGAATTATAACGACCCGGTCGGTCATTTTGAGTATTTGCACACTTTTACCCCTTTTATTACTTCACACTTGTGTGTTTATGTCTTTATGACTTGCGGGGTTGTTTAGTTTCATTCAGGGAGGCTTTCGGGTTGATTTGGACCCTTGATTCTAGACTTAGAAGTTTAAAATTGAAAATATTGACCAAACTTTGACTTTTGTGAAAATGACTCTGGAATTGTGTTTTTATGACTTTGATAGTTTCGTATCATGATTTTGGACTTGGGTGTATGCCCGGAATTGACATTGGAAGTCTGTAGGTTAATTTGTGTTATTTTGCCAAAATTTGGCAATTTTAAATTTAAACGTTTGACCGTAGGTTGACTATTAGCTATTGAGCTACGAAATTGATTTTGGGACTTGGAATAGGTCCGTTATGGAATTTAGAATTTGTCTGCAAAATTTGACGTCATTCAGAGTTGAATTGATCGGAATCGGACACGTAGTTGTAATTTTAGAAGTTCTAGAAATTCTCTTTGAAAATCATGCTTTTTAGAGTCCAATTCGTAGTTTTAGATATTATTTTTGTGTTTTGATCACGCGAGCAAGTTTGTATGATGTTTTAGACTTGTGTGGATGTTTGGTTTGGAGCCCCAAGAGCTCGGGTGATTTTGGACGCTTAGCGGAGTGTGATTGGAATCCAAAGAGTTGTTGGTTTCTGCACAGGCCTCAGATCTCGCAATTGCGAGGTCTGAGTTCACATTTACGAAGTTGAGCCAAGCCTGCTGGGTTCTCATTTGCGAACCCATTATTCACATTTGCGAAGTGTGCTGGGAATGAGCTTGTTCGCATTTGAGCCAAGCCTGTTAGATTCGCAAATGCGACATCTGTGACAGGACAAATAGCTGAGGACGGGATTTTTGAGTTCATTCTCTCATTTTTGAATCCTGGACAAGGTAGGAGACGATTTGGAGAGGGGATTTTCACCTAAAAACCTTGGGTAAGTGACCCTAATCTGTTTCTAATCATATTCCATCAACTTGTTTAAGCTTTTAACATCAAAATCATGTGAATCAAAGTACAAATTTATGAAATTTTGTCAAGTTTTTGAAAAATGAGAAATTGAGTTTAGGGAGTCAATTTTGACTCGAATTTTGAAACTAATCAAATATATGAACCCGTAGGGTCATGGGTAGTCGGAGTCTACCATTGGACCGGACGGGCCTCGGGTTGACTTATGTTGACTTTTTGGGAAAAATGTAAAAATCTTAACTTTATCTATTGCAATTGAATTTCCTACCATTGTTTGATGTTATTGAGTCAATTTTGGTTAGATTTGAGCAGCGTGGAGGCGGATTGTAAGGGAAAAGCTATTTTCGAGTATTGAATCGGCCTAATTGAGGTAAGTGTCTTTCCTAACATCGTGTGGGGGAACTACCCCTTAGAATTGGTATTATTTGATTCAACTGTGGTAAGTGAAATCCGTGTACGCAAGGTGACGAATGGGTACATGGGTTGTACGTAGTATTTGATCGGTTTAGGATACTTAGATTATTTCCATGCTTTAATTGAATTGCCATATTATGTTCTAAATTCTCATAGTCGAATCATTCGTAATTGTATTAGATCATCCTTCAATGCCTTAGTTGATTTGTTTAGTAATTGTTATACATCCTACTTGCTAAATTGCTCCCATGCTTTAGTTGAACTTGCTGTCCCCTTTATTGTCACATGTTATCTCTTCATTGTTAATTCTCATTATTGAATTAATTGTTGACTTCCGTTATTTGATACTCATTGTTGAAGATTATTTCCTTTATCGTGAGTTAGTTTTATCTAATATCATGGTTACACATTGTTTTCTCATTGTTGAGTTATTTGATGTTGAGGTTGTGGAAGTTGTTAATACGTTGAGGTAATGTTGGTTATTGTTGAAACATCTATCCTATTGAGCATTTTCCATCCATTATTGTTGTTGATATTCTCATATCCATTGTGTTGGTGCCATGGGCTATTGTTGTGGAAACATTAATATTGTTGTTATTGGCAAGTTGTGATATGTGGGCACTTGTGGTGCGAGTTGTTATTGTGATATGATATTGATGCGCATACGGAGGTATAAGGCTTGGGTTGATGTGCATGCGGCGGTATAAGGTGGGACTTATGTGCGTGTTGCTTGTGGTGGAACTACGTGAAGCCACGCGGTGTCATAAGGGGGGCTAAAGTGCATGTAGCTATTTCGGAAAAACTATTTTCAAAACCTATTTTCAAATGTAAGGCTCACGCAGCACCATAAGGAAGGATTGTGACTGAAATTGAGAACGAGGCGCTACCTCAGTTGTTATTCTTGATTATACGAGGCGATACCTCGGTTTTGATTTCATTATACACAAGGTGGTATCTCGATGTGATTCTTGATGTTATTTCACGTTGCAAAGTGTTTTGGTGGAAAATTATATATGTTGTTTCATTCCTTAGTGTTCTATCAATTGTTGTTCATACATGGTCATTGTAGTCCTTTAGTTGCTTCTTTTATACTATTCCTACTATTGATTTTCCGGTATTAGATCACGCTATCATCTTGATCTGTATTGTTTATTTTCTTACTTTCCATTTTATATCTGCATTTAATTTTATACTGCCTATTTCATATCCTGGTATGTGTCTTGACCTGACCTCATACTACTCTACTGAGGTTAGGCTTGATACTTGCTGGGTACCATTGTGATGTACTCATATTATGCTTCTGCACATCTTTTTGTGCAGATCCAGGTACGTCTGCTCATGCTGGTAGATAGAGATTTTCACTGCTAGCTGCGTTATCGGAGACTTCAAGGTATGCCTGCTCGGCATCCATAGGCCTCGGAGTCACCTTCCTTTATCCTCATTTACTGTTGTACTTACTTTCAGAGAGTGATGTAGTTGTTACTCTTATTATACTCTGTAGAGCTTATGACTTAGTTCCACCGATTTTGGGGTGTTCAATTGTGAGATTCTATTCAAAAATGGTTTTATCCATTATTTAGTCGTTTTCAGTATCTTGTATTTATATATCTGTTCAGTGGTTGCTATTTGTTAGGCTTACCTAGTCATAGAGACTAGGTGCCATCACGACATCCTTCGGAGGGACTTGGGGTCGTGACAAGTTGGTATCAGAGCACTAGGTTCATAGGTGTTACGAGTCATTCGCAGGTTTAGTAGAGTCTTGCGGATCAGTACGGAGACGTCTGTGCTTATTTTCGAGAGGCTACAGAACTATTAGGAAAACTTCACTTCTTTGATTCCTTATCGTACAAATTTAGTGACTTCGAAATTCTAAATCTCTATCTTTCTATACTCTCACAGATGGTGAGGACAAGCACAGCCGGATTTGATGATCAGACACCCGCGCCACCTGCTAGATCCGCGAGAGGTCGGGGCCAGGGTCGGGGCAGAGGCTGAGGACGGGCACGGGGTGCTGCCAGAGCACCTGCCCGAGCTGCGATAGAGGAGTTACCAGTAGCTCCAGTCGGGGGTCAGACACCCGAGGCACCTATTGTCGCCCCTGCACTTCAGGAGACCCTCGCACATTTCATGAGCATGTTCAGCACCATAGCTCAGGCGGGGTTGATCCTACCTGCACCAGCCACATCTCAGGCTTGGGGAGGAGCACAGACTCCCACAGCCCATACCCTAGAGCAGCGGGTCCAGGTTGATCACATCCCAGAGGCTATACCGGTACAACCTGTTGCTCCTATTCAGCCTGTGGCTAGGGCAGCAATATCTGAGGAGGAGGAGCTCAGGCTCGAGAGGTTGAAGAAGTACTACCCTCCTGCTTTCAGTGGTTTGGCTTCAGAGGACGCACATGGTTTCATTGAGGAGTATCACCGTATTCTCTGCACTATGGGCATTGTGGAGATGAGTGGGGTTGCCATTACTATATTCCAGCTGAAGGGAGCGGCATATTAGTGGTGGTGGGCGTACGAGGTGGGTAGCCCAGCCGAGGCAGCTTCACTCACATGGGATTGGTTTTTAGAGTTCTTCTTGAGAGAGTTTGTTCCTCAGGACCTTCGGGAAGCTTGGAGTGCAGAGTTTGAGCGGCTGTCCAGGGTATTATGTCAGTGTCAGAGTATGGTGTCTGATTCAGTGATTTGTTCAAGCATGCATCATCCTTGGTTTCCACAGTAAGAGAGCGAGTCCGTCGATTCATCGAGGGCTCAACTAGAATATTAGATTCAGCATGGATAGGGAGTTGGAGTCAGACACTCCGTATCAGCAGGTGGTTGAGATTGCACAGAGGTTGGAGGGTATGCGAGACCGTGATAGAGATGATAGGAAGGCCAAGAGGTCTCGTGGTACAGGAGGATTAAGTGGTGGTCACACTGCAGCTTCAGCCCGTCATGGTAGGGGCTATGCGAGCTGTCTAGTTCGTTTAGCACTTCCAGCTTCTAGTGGTGCTCTGGTTGTATCGAGGTCCCAGGTTGCACACTTCGCTCAACCACTTTCTAGTGCACCTCCTGCATGGGGTGCCTTCAGCGGTCAGTCTAGCCGACCAGGCCCGAGCCAGCCTTAGCGGCCACGCCTATCGAGAGCTTATTTTGAGTGTGGTTATACCTGCCACATGGTCAGAGACTACCCTAGACTCAGTGGGGGTGCACCTTCCTAATCTATTCAGGCTCCACATATTCACTCAGGTCTGCAGACTTCTCAGGCCATGATTGCTGCCCCAGTTGCCGCTCCACCCACTCAGCGAACTAGAGGTGGAGGTCGGGCAGGAAGAGGTTGCTCTAGAGGCTGAGGCCAGGCCAAATATTATGCTCTTCCTGCTAGGACAGAGGCAGTTGCTTCAGACTCAGTCATTACATGTATTGTTCTAGTCTGTCATAGAGATGCATTAGTCTTATTTGATCTATGCTCCACTTATTCCTATGTATTATCTTACTTTGATCCATATTTAGGTATATCGCATGATTCCTTGAGTTCTCCTATTTATGTGCCTGCACCTGTATGAGATTCTATTATTTTGAACCATGTGTATCGGTCGTGTCTAGTTGTTGGTGGTGGTTTTGAGACCAGAGTTGATCTGCTGCTACTTAGTATGGTAGACTTTGATGTTATCTTGGGCATGGACTGGTTGTCTCCCTATCATGCTATTCTTGATTGTCAAGCCAAGATTGTGACGTTGGCTATGCCAGGTGTACCACGGTTAGACTGGATGGGTGTATTAGATTATGTTCCTAGCAGGGTTATATCATTTCTAAAGGCTCACCGGATGGTTGAGAAGGGGTGTAATGCTTATCTAGCCTTTGTGCGGGATGTCAGTGCTGATGCTCCTACCGTGGAGTCAGTTCCGGTAGTGAGAGACTTTCCAGATGTATTTCCAGCGGATTTCTCGGGCATGTTGCACGACAGAGATATCGATTTTGGTATTGACTTGTTGCCGGGCACTAAGCCCATTTCTATTCCACCATATCGTATGACCCCAGTAGAGCTGACGGAGTTAAAGGAGCAGTTACAGGAGTTTCTTGATAAGGGATTCATTCGGCCTAATATGTCACCGTGGGGTGCTCCAGTCTTGTTTGTGAAGAAGAAGAAGGATGGATCTATGCGCATATGTATTGATTATCGTCAGTTGAACAAGGTTACGGTGAAGAACATGTATCTATTGCAACGCATTGATGACCTATTTGATCAGCTACAGGGTGCCAGAGTGTTCTCCAAGATTGATTTGCGGTCAGGGTATTATCAGTTGAAGATTCGGGATCCGGATATTCCAAAGACTGCCTTTAGGACTCAGTATGGTCACTACTAGTTCCTCGTGAAGTTTTTTGGGCTGACCAATGCCCCAGCAGCATTTATGCACCTGATGAACAGTGTATTCCATACATATCTTGATTCATTCATCATCATGTTTATTAACGACATCTTGGTGTACTCCCGCAGTCGGGAAGATCATGAGCAGTATTTGAGGATTGTGCTTCAGACCTTGAGGGAGAAGAAGTTATATGCAAAGTTCTCAAAGTGTGAATTCTGGCTTGATTTGGTGGCATTTTTGGGTCATGTGTTGTTTAGTGAGGGGATCAAGGTAGATCCGAAGAAGATTGAAGCAGTGCATAGTTGGCCCACACCATCTTCAGCTATTGAGATCTGGAGTTTTCTTGGTTTGGCTAGGTATTACCGTCGATTCGTAGAGGGTTTCTCATGTATTGCTGCACCTATGGCCAGATTGACCCAGAAGGGTGCTCTGTTCAGGTGGACCGAGGAGTGTGAGGAGAGCTTTCAAAATCTCAAGACTGCTTTGACCAAAACCCCAGTATTGGTATTTCCTACAGGCTCGGGGTCTTATACTGTGTATTGTGATGCGTCACGTGTTGGCCTTGGCGCGGTGTTGATGCAAGATTGTACGGTGATTGCCTACGCATCTCGACAGTTGAAGACTCGTGAGAAGAATTATCCAGTCCATGATTTGGAGTTGGCAGCCGTTGTTCATGCATTGAAGATCTGGCAGCACTATTTGTATGGTGTTCCTTGTGAGGTCTTTACCGACCACCGGGGTCTACAATATCTGTTCAAACAGAAGGATCTTAACTTGTGGCAGCGGAGATGGGTAGAGTTGCTTAAGGACTATGATATCACCATTCTATATCATCCCGGGAAGGCCAATGTGGTGGCCGATGCCTTGAGTCTAAAGGCGGAGAGTTTGGGTAGTTTAGCATATCTACCGGTAGCAGAGAGGCCATTAGCATTAGAGGTTTAGGCCTTAGCCAACCATTTTGTTAGATTGGATGTTTCGGAGCCCAGTCGGGTTCTTGCCTGTGTGGTTTCTCGGTCTTCTCTTTATGATCGTATCAGAGAGTGCCAGTATGATGATCCCTATCTGCTTGTCCTTAAGGACATGGTTCAGTACGGCGATGCTAAGGAGGTCACTATTGGGGATGACGGTATGTTACGGATATAGGATAAACTATGTGTGCCCAATGTAGATGGTTTGTGTGAGTTGATTCTCTAGGAAGCTCACAGTTCGCGGTACTCCATTCATCCGGGTGCCGCTAAGATGTATCAGGACTTGAGGCAGCACCATTAGTGGAGGAGGATGAATAATGACATAGTGGAGTATGTAGCTCGGTTCCTATATTGTCAATAGGTGAAGTATGAGCATTAGCGGTTGGGTGGATTGCTTTAGAGGCTAGAGATTCCAGAGTGGAAATGGGAGCGGGTTACTATGGATTTTGTTGTAGGGCTCCCACGGACTCAGAGGAAGTTCGATGCGGTATGGGTGATTGTGGATAGGTTGACCAAGTCGGCCCATTTCATTCCAGTGGTGACTACTTATTCTTCAGAGTAGCTGGCTCAGGTCTATAATTGTGAGATTTTCAGACTTCATGGCGTGCCAGTATCCATCATTTCTGACCGGGGTACGTAGTTTACATCGCGATTCTGGAGGGCCGCACAGTTTGAGTTAGGCACGCAGGTTGAATTGAGTACAACATTTCACTCTCAGACAGACGGACAGTCCGAGTGCACTATTCATATATTGGAGGATATTCTTCGTGCGTGTGTGATAGAGTTAGGGGGTTCTTGGGATCAGTTCTTACCACTTGCAGTGTTTGCCTACAACAATAGCTACCAGTCGAGTATTCAGATGGCTCCGTATGAGGCCTTGTATGGGAGACGGTGTCGGTCTCCGATGGGTTGGTTTGAGCCGGGCGAGGCTAGGCTATTGGGTACAGACTTAGTTTAGGATGCTTTGGAAAAGATCAAATTGATTCAAGAGCGGCTTCGTATAGCCCAATCTAGATAGAAGAGTTATGTGAATCGGATGGTTCGCGAAGTTGCATTCATGGTTGGGGAGCGGGTCTTGCTCCGGGTTTCGCCCATGAAGGACGTTATGAGGTTCGGGAAGAAGGGCAAGTTGAACTCTAGGTATATCAGACCTTTTGAGATTCTTGAGAGGATTGGAGAGTGGCATACAAGCTTGCAATGCCTGCTAGTCTAGCTGCAATTCATCCAGTATTTCATGATTCTATGCTCCGGAAGTATCACGGTGATCCGTCTCATGTGTTAGACTTCAGCTCAGTCCAGTTGGACAAGTATTTGTCTTATGTTGAGGAATCGGTGGCCATCTTGGACCGGCAGGTCCAGAAGTTGAGGTCAAAGGATATTGCTTCAGTGAAGGTTCAATGGAGGGGTCACCCGGTCGAGAAGGCGACCTGGTAGACCGAGCACGAAATGCGGAGTTGTTATCTTCATCTATTCACCATTTCAGGTATGTCCTTATGCACGTTCGAGGATGAATGTTTGTTTTAAAAGTGGGATAATGTAACGACCCGATCGGTCTTTTTGTGTATTTGCGCCCCATTACCCCTTTTATTACTTCAAACTTGTGTGTTTATATATTTATGACTTGCGGGGTTGATTAGTTTCATTCCGGGAGGCTTTCGGGTTGATTTGGACCCATGATTCTAGACTTAAAAGTTTAATTTGAAAATGTTGACCAAACTTTGACTTTTGTGAAAACAACCTTGGAACTGTGTTTTTATGACTTCGATAGCCTCATATCGTGCTTTTGTAATTAGGCATATGCCCGAAATTGATTTTGGAAGTCCGTAGGTTGATTTGTGTTATTTTGCCGAAATTTGATAATTTTAAATTGAAAAGTTTGACTGTAGGTTGACTATTAGCTATTGAGCTCGGAAATTGATTTTGGGACTTGAAATAGGTCTGTTATAGCATTTAGAACTTGTCTGAAAAATTTGGTTTCATTCGGAGTTGAAGTGATAGGAATCAGACGCGTAGTTGTAATTTTAGAAGTTTTTGAAATTCTCTTTGAAAATCATGCGTTTTAGAGTCCAATTTGTTGTAGTTTTAGATGTTATGTTTTGATCGTGCGGGGAGTTTGTATGATTTTTTTAGTCTTGTTTGGATGTTTGGTTTGGAGCCCCGAGGGCTCGGGTGAGTTTCGGACGCTTAGCGGAGTATGGTTAGAATCGAAAGAGTTGCTGGTTTCTGCACATGCCTTGGATCTTGCAATTACGAGGTCTGAGTTTGCATTTGCTAAGTTGAGCCAAGCCTGCTGAGTTCGCATTTGCAAAGTGTGCTAGGAATGAGCTAGTTCGTATTTGCGATCGCTTAGGTCGCAATTGCGAAGGTCCACTATTCACAATTGCGAACAATTCATCGCAATTGCGATGATAGCAGAGATGGGAAGGTCATCGCATGTGCGAGAGATTCTTTGCATTTGTAGGGTTCGCAATTGTGAACCCCAGGTCGCAATGCGATTGGACAAATAGCTGAGGGATTGTGAAACTCAGGTCGCAAATGCGACATCTGCGACTGGACAAATAGCTGAGGGACGGGATTTTTGAGTTCATTCTGTCATTTTTGAACCCTAGACTCGGTAGGAGATGATTTGGAGAGGGGATATTTACCTACAAACCTTAGGTAAGTGATCCTAATCTATTTTGAATCATATTCCATCAACTTATCTTAGATTTTAACATCAAAATCATGTGACTCAAAGTAGCAATTTATGAAATTTTGTCAAGTTTTTAAAAAATAAGAAATTGTGTTTTGAGAGTTGATTTGGACTCGGATATTGAAACTAATCACATATATTAACTCGTGGAGTCATGGGTAGACGGAATCTACCATTGGACCCGAGTTTTGATCGGCGGGCCCCGGGTTAACTTTTGTTGACGTTTTGGAAAAAGTATAAAAATCTTAACTTTATCTATTGCAATTGAATGCCCTAGCATTGTTTGATGTTATTGAGTCAAATTTGGTTTGATTTGAGCCGTGTGGGGGCGGATTGTAAGGGAAAAGCTATTTCCAAGTATTGAATTGGCCTAATTGAGGTAAGTGTCTTGCCTAATTTGTGTTGGGGAACTACCCCTTAGGATTGGTATTGTTTGATTCAATTGTGCTAAGTGAAATCTGTGTAGGCAAGGTGACGAGTGGGTACACGGGTTGTACGTAGTATTTGACCGGTTTAGGCTACTTAGATTATTTTCATGCTTTAATTGAAATGCCATATTATGTTCTAAATTCTCATAGTCGAATCATTCTTAATTGTGTTAGATCATCCTTCAATGCCTTAGTTGATTTGCTTAGTAATTGTTCTACATCCTACTTGCTAAATTTATCCCATGCTTTAGTTGAACTTCTTGTCCCTTTATTGTCATATGTTATCTCTTCATTGTTAATTATTATTGTTGAATTAATTATTCATGTTGCCCTTTAATTGTTGACTTCTGTTATTTGATACTCATTATTGAAGATTATTTCCTTTATCGTGAGTTAGTTTTATCTAATATAATGGTTACACGTTGTTTTCTCATTGTTGAGTTATTAGATGCTGAGGTTGTAGAAGTTGTTAATACGTTGAGGTGATGTTGGTTATTGTTGAAACATCGATCCTATTGAGCATTTTCCATCCATTATTGTTGTTGATATTCTCATATCCATTGTGTTGGTGCCATGGGCTATTGTTGTGGAAACATTAATATTGTTGTTGTTGGCAAGTTGTAATATGTGGGCACTTGTGGTGCGAGTTGTTATTGTGATATGATATTGATGCGCATACGGAGGTATAAGTCTTGGGTTGATGTGCATGCGGCAGTATAAGGTGGGACTTATGTGCATGTTTCTTGTGGTGGAACTATGTGAAGCCACGCGGCGTCATAAGGGGGCTAAAGTGCGTGTAGCTATTTCGGGAAAACTGTTTTCAAAACCTATTTTCAAATGTAAGGCTCACGCGGCGGCATAAGGAAGGATTGTGACTGAAATTGAGAACGAGGTGCTACCTTAGTTGTTATTCTTGATTATACGAGGCGATACCTCGGTTTTGATTTCATTATACACGAGGTGCTACCTCGATGTGATTCTTGATGTTATTTCACGTTGCAAAGTGTTTTGGTGGAAAATTATATATGTTGTTTCATTCATTAGTGTTCTATCAATTGTTGTCTGTACATGGTCATTGTAGTCCTTTAGTTGCTTCTTTTATACTATTCCTACTGTTGATTTTCCTGTATTAGATCACGCTATCATCTTGATCCGTATTGGTTATTTTCTTACTTTCCATTTTATATCCGCATTTCATTTAATACTACCTATTTCATATCCTAGTAGGTGTCTTGACCTGGCCTCGTCACTACTCTACTAAGGTTAGGCTTGATACTTGTTGGGTACCATTGTGGTGTACTCATATTTTGCTTCTGCAAATCGTTTTGTACAGATCCAGGTACGTCTGCTCGTGCTAGTAGATAGAGATTTTTACTGCTAGTTGTGTTAGCGGACACTTCAAGGTATGCCTGCTCGGCATCCGCATGCCTCGAAGTCACCTTTATTTATCCTCATTTACTGTTGTACTTACTTTCAGACAGTGATGTAGTTGTTACTCTTGTTATACTCTGTAGAGCTTATGACTCAGTTCCACCGATTTTACGGTGTGAAATTGTGAGATTCTATTCACAAACGGTTTTACCCATTATTTAGTCACTTTCAGTATCTTGTATTTATATATTTGTTTAGTGGTTATTATTTGTTAGGCTTACCTAGTCTTAAATACTAGGTATCATCACGACATCCTTCGGAGGGAATTTGGGGTCGTGACATGAATTGAGACACTTAGTCTCATTTTAGAAGCTTAAGTTGTAAGAGTTGACCAAGGTTTGACTTTGGTGTAAAAGACCTCTGATTCATGTTTTGATGGTTCCAATAGGTTTGTATAGTGATTTTGGACTTAGGCTTCAAATTCAGATTTGGAGATCTCTAGTTGATTTGGCTCTAATTGCCGAAAGTTGCGAAATTGAAAGTTTGGGAAGTTCATAAGCTTGACCGGGAATTGACTTTAATGATAACGGGTTCAGATTTTTGGGAATTAGTATAGATCTGTTTTGTCATTTGAAACTTGTGTGCAAAGTTTGGGTTCACTCCGGATTGGTTAGGCTTGAATCGAACGCTTGGATTGAAGTTGGAAGTTTATGAACTTAAGAGATGGATATTGATCGATGATTCGTGATTTTGATGTCAATTTCAGTGCTTTGATCCTTTGGATAGGTTTGGGGAAAAACCTATCTAAAGGATAGGTTTGTAGGGCCAAAAAACCTTGTCCCGAGCGAAGTGGGAGCAAATCCCGTCACCCAACGTCCAGAGTAACACTTCGTGCTAGCCCTAGTGCTGGACTGTGTCAAAAATATTCACGAGTGCCTCTTACGCCCCAGGCAGAGCGACGCGCTAGCCTGAGCGCTGCACTGGGGCTTTTTTATGTTTTTTTTTCTCTTTTTGCTTCAACTCGTGCACTTTCGTCCCGCATTGCCTCTTGGTGACTCCTACACATAAAAATGCCATGAATTACAATAAATCATTACATTACACATCTGAAATCTACGAAACATGAGTAAAATACGAGGCAATATGCATATAAATATACATACTTTAAGTCGAATATTAACACCCCACACTTAAACTCTACCCTTAACTATGAACGATACCGACAATCAAGTATGAACATACGAAATTCACATTCTTCCCATTTTACATTCCCAAGTATAAACAATTTAATTCAACCAATTCCAACAACCTACCCATAACCACCCTACCTCAAGAGCCGACTCATTACCACTAAGCACCCTCAACTCGTGCACTCACCCAACAAGAGAAGTTAACAACATCACCAAACACTCACGAAACCATGTGCCCTCACCAACAAATAAGAGAGTGAATATAGAAATAGTCCACACATTCAAATATAACTTTGAACATAAATTAAGGACATCACACAATTGAACAAAACTCACTCATTCTCAAAAGGAAGTTTATGTGCATCCCGTGATCGTACCATAAGCTTGCCCGTAGTGTACGTCTCTACTAATATACGCTATCCAAGTCTAGGATCAATTAGGTCTTATAAGGTTGTAATGTAGGCTAAGGGATGGGTAGGATACATTTAGTAATAGTGACTAACCCTCCTAAGCACTTTAATACACTACACTCACAAGTCGAGCGCATATTCTTCTCAACCAATTCACTTGCCACAACTCATACACAACATAGCCTTTTTTTTTCAATTAAACACCTCTACATTCCCACTAGCACGAATTAGTAAGATTAGGAGATCTGTTTTTTTTACTTTTGACTATCAACGTTATTTGAATTTTTTTCCTTGCATTTTTTTCTCTTCTTTTTTTCCTTCTACACTCACTCCTTACATTAAAGTTCATCGGCTAGTGGCCTTTCTTTAACTTTAGTGCACCTTATAGGCCCTTCTGTGGTTCCACTTGAAAGCTACTTCCCAATATCTCACCATACTTCTTTTAGCGCTTAAGTGCCTTCGGAGGTAAAGGTTCAACAAGCTCAAGTTACGAACAAAATTAGGGATACAACTTGTAATGTGGGTGCCAAGGAAAAGGTCTACTTGCTCAAAGAGGCTAACAAAGGGAAAAATTTATATATAAGTGAAAAGAACATTTATGATCGATCATAGAACTGCCTACATCATCTCCTAGACTATCACAAGTTAATGATTTCGATTCGATTAACACATAGGGCAAGTTCTAGACTACACAGGATAGCACAAAATATCACAAATCCTCACACACGCATTGCGCATGACTCAATCAGGACGGTTTTGTTCAACTCTCAAGTCAAGCAGGCACATATAGTTGAGAAATTTAAGAAATAATGCACTAGGTGACACATAAGTCAAACAGCTGATAAAAATGCGTCCAGAGTAGGTTATTTATTTCACTTAGGCATAAAATTTTAAATCAAATACAACAGGAAGACAGAGCGCATGTCACAACCTAATGTGCTAGCACCAAACATGTCATAGGTATCTAGAGCAACTCAGTTTTCTTCCTATCTTACTCCTAGAAGGATAAAAGCAAAATACCCGGTTCAAGCTACATTGGAAAAGAACCGGTGCCCAAAGAAAAACCAAGGGAATTACTACCTATGATATCCTAATAAAATCAAAAGAAAATATTTTTGGTATTTTTAATCGGACCTTAATCTCTGAAGAAAGCTATCCAATAGATCCATCGATAGGAAAAGTCCGAGCTTTTTCTAATTTTTTTCGATTTTCTATATTTTCATTTTTTTATAATAAAATTCCACTACTCTAACTAAACTACTATTGACTATGGGTTAATGATAATAAGAAAAACTAATGAGAAAGAAAATTTTTATACAAGTACACTCAGAAAGTAGTTTCCCACCCCCACACTTGTGTTATGCATAGTCCATGATGCATATAAAAATTCAAAATAAAAGTAAGGTGGAGAGAAAAAATTCCTCCTAATCGGACCCATTCGGGTCATACTCTAAACCTTCATCCTCAAAATGCCCACCAGCCAAAGCTCCGGGCTCATCATCATCTGCTCCAAGGGGGACCAAAGCCATTGGCCCTGTGATCTCAACATCTATATCAGCCTCATCATCCGATTCCTTGTTGGTGTTTTCATCTTCCGATGGGTGAATGGGACTGCCAGGCATAATTCCCAACATTTCCTTTGAAGCACTAGAAAACTACATCCGCTCCTCATCAGTCACTCCCATCCGGCTCATCATCAAGTTCAGTGAACCGTAAACATACCTGTTCAAATTTTCCTCCCGCTCATTCCGAGCAGCCGAACTCAACTTGGTAGTGGAGTCTAGCAAAGTCCATCAGTCCCTTCGGAGCCTCTACCACATCATCATAACCAAGGTACTCAGGTACCTCACGAGAGAGCATATACTGCGTCAACAGGTTACCAATGAAAAACCACTTTATCTTCTGAACAAACCGTGTGCAGGACATCTCCCACAACATAATCTCACCCACATTGACTAGCCTCCCAATCATCAGAAAGAAAATCAAGCACACCCTAGTTTGAGTGCACCTAGTGTTGTGCTCCACCAGCATCAGTCTAGCTTGCACGAAGTTCTGCCATACCTTCGCAGTTCTGTTGAAGTCAATTTGGAGCAGCTCATTGTGGGTATCATTCTTTGTCCTTGTCCACTTAGCATTAGAATCTATGCGACATAGAGTTTGACAAATAGCATTGTAGCTCGAGCACCTTACAAACCTTTTCAACCTCCTCGGGTTTGGGCAATCAACACCTAAGAACTTGCATAACGACTTCCTATCCAATGGCACTTCCTTCTCTCTGACCCATGACATGAACCTATCCTCGTTCCAGTTCGCGTACAGCTCATTTACCATGCTCAGGTTTGCATGTCTGGGGCACTCAATGAACTTATCCATCTTCATACTCTTCAACCGGGCTAGCACATCAGGAAACTTCCTCTCCAAAGTGGTCACATTGATCCCCATCTCAAATACATACCTCCCATGCGGCTCAAACCAAATCCAATGTGGGTCGTGGTCTCGAAGATACCCTTCTTGACCCTTTCGAAACTTGCTTCCCCTTGGCTTGTCGGGAAGACCCTTCGCCTTGCTTGCGCTTTTTAGGAGAGGGAGCAGTAGTAGGGAGAAAGAACTCACTCAACCATTATGCCTACGGGATACATTACTTCGAGTTCGAAGCACTCACTCGATCATTACACCTACGGGCTACATTACTTCGAGTTCAATTCATTCACTCGACCATTACGCCTACGGGCTACTTTTATTTCGAGTTCGAGAAAGCACTCGACCATTATGCCTACGGGCTACATTACTTCGAGTTCGGATCATTCACTCGACTACTAAGCTTAAGGGCTACATCACTTCAAGTTTGAGTAAGTGCTCACTCGGTTACAAAGGCTACGAAGTCCAATTTTGATCAAGTTGCCTAAATCCTTGTGAAAATATTCATAAGGCGTAAATAAAATCTTCACAAGATAGGAAACAGAACAGAAGCAAGTCGGCAAAAAAGGGATATTATTATATACAAAATCGTTTACGTAATTGATTACAAAATAAACATTGAGGACTAAGCTTCTTGGTTATCCCCAGGAACGGTCTCTTCTCTATCGGGCTCCCCCCATTCTCAAACCCGCTCTTACTCCCATCATCATCATCGTTATCATCATCATCGTCATCGAAAACCAAGGCTTTAGCTTTGGCTTCGAGTTCTTTGTCCCTTTTAATCTCTTCAGCGAGGTCGAAACCTCGAGCATGGATCTCCTCAAGGGTCTACCTCCGAGATCGTCACTTAGCAAGTTCAGCAACCCAATGTGCTAGAGTATCGGCGGTCTTGGCTGCCTCTCTTGCTTGGACCTGGGCAGCTTCAGCATCGGCCCAATAGACGGCCACGAGTGCATCCGCATTGGCTTTTTTGGTGTCAGATTCGGCCTTTGCAAGTTCAGATGCCAACCGAGCCTCGAGCTCCTCTATTCTTCTCGTTTGGACCAAGATTTTCTCCTTCATTGTTTGGAGTTGGTTTTCGGCCAATAATAATTGGGCTCGAGCAGGTTCTTTCTCTGCAGCAAAGCGGTCCATTCCTTCTTTCCACTCCAAAGACTCCACTTTTATCACATCGACTTCTTCACAGAGTTTTCCGATCATCTCAATTTTCTGCTGCAGCTGTGAGACCAAAAAATTAGCCATCGTTCCAGTATCGAGCCCATAGGATTTTAAAAGTATTATTACCTGCTCGGACAGATCGATCAGATCTTGGTGAGCCTTGGCCAACTCAGCTCAAAGGTCTTTTATTTCTTCCCCCCTGGCCTAAGAGGAGTTTTAGGGAGTTCGTCTCCTCCGTAACCCGTTGAAGCTCGGCCTCGTGTCGACGCAGCTCGGTTCGGGACCGAGAAAATGATTCTCGATGAATTGCCGCTTCCTGCAAAGAAAGAAGAAACGAAGTTAGAAAAGAAAAGCAAACTTAAAGGTGACGCCATATAATTTAAGGCTTACCTGATTCAAAGCCTACTGCACTCCATGAAAAAGATCTGATCCGTCACTCGTACTGGTAGTGTCCTCGACACCGATAAACAGGTCACGAAAAGGATCCTCTCCATCATGAGGCCTATCTAATTCGAGGGCCCCCAAAGCTTGGGCCTCCCGAATTGCCCTTGTGGAAAAAAGCAGGAAAGGTGGGCGAGTCTTCGATTGCTACTGCCCCAAGTGAATCACCTGGGGCATTCTCTTCGGTTCAAAAAGATTCGAGAAGAGTCCCTTCAGACATATCCCCCATCCGTTGGCTTCGATACGAAGCGTCTTTGATCTCCAACAACTCGGGGACTCTGCCCGAATCTTTCTCCGATATATCCTCAGTTCGAGGCGGAGCCTTATGAACCACCATCGATCCAGCTGCCTGTGCAACATCGGTGGTCTTCTTCGTTCAGGCTGCTAGCACAGACCCATTGTTCTCTTCTTCTTCTTCTTCTTCATCCCTCAGATGCAGAACCGATTATACGGTCAAAGGAATGATATTCTTGTTCAGCTTACGAGCCGTCCTTTTCTTTGATTTCTGATCTTCGAGGACGGGGACTCTTTTCCTCTTGTTATCTTTCAACGGCTTTGGGACAGAGGTCGAAGCCTCTTCCTTGATGAATGAGGGCCTCAAAACCAGATCTTTGCCCACATCTACACACGAAAAATTTTATTAAAGTCTGTGAAAAGCATTTTTATCAAAAGATACGAAAAAGGTGCTTACCGTGATTTTTGGCCTCCCATCGGCCCTTCGACAAGTCGCTCCATGAGCGCTCGGCGTAGGAGGAGGTCGAAACCAGATCACGTACCCAGTTCTTGAGATCGGGCACTGTGCCGGGCATTCAGGGAATCGCTGCATCACAAAAGGAGAATATTGGTGATGGAAATGAAAGGATAAAATAGTAGGAGATAACATCAGAATTACACTTACGCTTCATGTTCCACTCCTCGGGAAAAGGCATCTTTTCGATCGGAATTAGGTCCGAAGTCTTTACTCGAACAAATCTGCCCATCCAGCCTCGATCCTTATCCTTGTCTATACTCAAGAATAGAGACTTGGTAGCTCGATGTTGGAGTTTTATTAACCCTCCTCGAAAAAGGCGAGGACGATATAATTGGACAAGGTGATCGAGGGTAAAAGGCATCCCCTTGATTTTACTCACAAAATATTGGATCAAAATAACGATCTGCCAAAAGGAAGGATGTATATGGCCTAGGGTTATTAGGTATTTGCGACAAAGATCTATGAAAACGGGGTCGAGGAGACCTAACGTGAAAGGGTAAGTATACACGCTTAAAATCCCTCTCATGTGAGTAGTAATATCCTCTTCGGGAGACGGCACTACCACTTCTTTGTTCTCCAGTTACAATCCTTTTTTATCCGCTCGATGTGCTCTCAGGTTATCGAACAAATATATCTCGATACGGGCTCAAATCGGCCAGGTACTGGCGAACCTTTATCGAGTTTGAAATCGGAGGTAAGAACACACGCCGCCGGAACACGCTCCTCAAGCCGTGGATCCATCGGTGTTTTGTCAGCGGCGGATTGGGAAGAAGAAGCTTTGTCTTTTTGGGGGACGATTTTTGATGTCTTCACCATTTTGGATTTGAAAAGGGTAACAAAGATTTGGTGGTTTAGAAGAAGAATCTTGCAAAGAAGAATCATAGATTTGCGAATAAACTCAGAGAGAACGAAAAAGAACTTAGGGAATTTGGAAGATTGAAGATGTAAAAGTGGTAAATGATAAAAGGGAGGGCTATTTATAGACTAAAGAAATGGCTGTTCAGTATCACCGGTGGCCGACCACCGCCTGACAAGCATTAAATGCCTTGAAAGACTAAATTAACGGGACAGCTATCACGAACGTCATGGTCGAACCCAATGTAAACGTCAGCTTATAATCCGATCTAGCTGTTGAAAATCATATCATTTCTTATCACATCCTTCCTAAGAAATTAGGGGACTATCTGTATACGGTCAAAATAGATTGCGGCCTTCATACGATCGGTCAAGGTCAAAACGTAATAGATCGGATTAAGACTTCAAAATGGGTTTCGAAAATGGTACAAACAACCTTCGAGCCCGATGGACCGATCAATGTCGAGCTCGATATCATTATCAAGCTCGAATCCAAATCGAGCTATGATGCAAAGTAAAGTTATCAAGCTTATGATTCAGAGACCGACCAACCCTGACCCCGAACCATGAAAGGATCTGAGTCAGAATCGAGCTCAAGTCAAGATCGAGAGCTCGAGTCGAGACCAAAAATGTGAGTCAATATCGAGCTTACAGACAAGAGCCGTTGCAATCCCACTAGAGGAGAGAATCCTAGCAGGAATTATGGAAAAGCTGATTTATCATGGGTCTCCCACTATGTATTTTTAATTATATCTAAAGTAAGGTTCCTTTATTATAAAGAGGATGGTTATTATTTCTGTAAGGACAATTTTTTAAAAAATTATAATTCAAGCACCATATTCTCATATAGAGAAGAGTTATTTTTCTAAGCTTCGTAAATTGGTTCAACCTGTTCATTCCTAAAAATTATCTTCTTTACAACCGTGTTTACTTTGTACTCTTTACAATCCATATTTGATATTTCTATTTATCCTTACGGTTTGTATTAAGCTATACCATATATCCTTAGAACTACGTATAAATTTAACTCTATCCGTTTTTCGGGTAAAACATAAACAAAGGTGAGAAGTTAGAAGAGGTTTTACCTTTTGTTGCACGGCTGCCACTCACACTCATCCACTGGCCACCGCATGGCTACTGTAGTCACTACCAGTTCATTCACTCTTTTTTTTTAATTCATTTTCCTCTTATGTTGTATTATGTGTAACAATCTCTGATAACTTTTTATTATTATTGTGACGGCCCACTTCTTGCAAAAGTAGTGTGCATTGTCCATTGCAAGGTATGAGATTTGTGTTTCATATCGGTATTGTAATGTGCTAATATCGGGTATATATAGCCTTGGGCTCTCACACCTCAATAGCTAGCTTTAAGGATGTGGTTCTCCTTAGGTTGTATCAATGGTATCAGAGCCACCCACCATCCTCCATGCCCACCATGCCATGGATGGTGACGTCAGTATTGCAGTGTTTGCTCGGGGCTAGAAATGTCTAGCGCACAGCCAACCATTGAGGACGAGGGGAGCGTGGTGGTTTATTATAGCTTATTGCAAGGTATGGTACTTGAGTCCCACGTCGATATTGTAATATGTTGGTATGAAATTTATATTGCTTTGGGTTCTCCCACCTTAATGGTTAGTCTTTGGGGTGTGATTCTCCCTACTTGTATCATAGTGTATAACTTTTCCTTTTTCTAGTTTTTGTAAATTTCAACAATTTTTATTTAAAATATTGTGTAGTCGGGGTTCAAGTTCTCTGTTTTGGCTTATACTTAATGTATTTAATTTGCACTTTTTCTGTTGTCGAGTGTCGAATAAATTAAATTCTTGTCAATCTCATATTTGAAACTCCAAATGAAACATAGAAATAGACACTGTAACAAAATGACAATATACATAGATAGTGCGTTTCATACTTTCACTTGGGATTTCAAGTGACACCATGTTGAAAAAGAAAAGTCAATTGTAAATATATATTGAATACTTGTGCTCGTTGCTTAGTCTGATTATTATTACTATTATAAATTTATTTGAAGTTACTGTAGGAACTCATAAGGTTCAAATCCTAAATCCGTCTCTGAAGGCACTTAGATTTTTCGACGATGCCTTCTAGTTCTACAGTATACCCCAGAGGCCCAGACCAATTAGTAGGCTTTACATTATAATCTGGTTAATTTAGATTTACACCCGAATTCAAAGAATTTCAGTAAAATGAATCGTTGGGTGTGGTTAGAAATTGATATCTACTAAGGTGTTGTGTGTAGGAGCCTGGGCTAAATTAAGTGGCAGACTGTGTTAATATATTTTACATTTTCGAACTATAATAAGTCTACAATATGAGCACGTCTCCTTCCTTTTCAACTTGTTCAACATCCCATATTTTCTGTTGTTCTTCAGTGGATCCATAAGCCCAGGCACACAAGATGAAGTAGAAGAAATTCAGCATACTCAGAAAGCAAAGTAGCCAATAGTAGTAATCATAGTGACCCAAATTTAAGTTATTTGATACCCAACTTTCTTTCCCTCCTCTTGTTGAACCATATTTCACAATAAGATTCCCCACCAAGTTTCCAAGTCCCATGCCCAGTGCGAGTAGTGCTACTCCAATACTTGCCATTCTTTTGGGGAACTGTGAGTAGTAGAATTCTATCTGCCCAATTACATTGAATGCCTCAGCTAGTCCAGTTAAGCTGTTCTGTGGGATTAGCCACATTGCTGACATGTTCACTTGCGAAAATGGATGGTTTGCTAGCCCTTCACTAAGGGCTCGCGCCCGTCGTTCCTTTTCAACCAATGCTGCCACAGCCTGAGCTGCACAAGAGAGCAACACACCGATTCCCATTCGTTGTTTAAAGGTCAGGCCGCGTGGGTTCTTGGTGATCTTTGAAATCTGGGGCACGAGGATTCGGTCATAGATGGCTACCCATATTGTCAATGTAATGATTGCAAAAGCACTAAATGAGCCTGCTGGGATATTGAAGTTTCCAACTAGGTGTCTGTCCATTGTGTTTGCTTGGAGTACTGGAAAGGCATACTGGTTCAGGGTTACTGCTACCATGATGCCTGATGACCATATGGGCAATACCTTGAGAAGGGCTTTCATTCCTTCCACTTGTTGAACTGTGCACAGTTTCCATGGGTCTGAAGCTGTTCCATCTGGATTTAAATCTTTCTCAGGGTTTCTAATGATGCAGGCCTTATTTAAGAACCTAGAGGAATTATGGATTATAAGATCTTTGTTGGCACTGCCTAGAATACAGTAGTACATTCTTGGAACGAAACCAGTCTCACTCTAGATTGTGTTGATGTTAACTATCTGTTAATAATACTTCCAGACATGATTATTGTTCTGCTCATAAACTATTTGGTATTTAGGAAGTGGCAATAAAGATAATTTCAATATGAGTCAGGGGAATGCAGAATACCTTAGTTTGTTTGTTGGAATAGTAAGCCTTGAACCCTTGTCATGATGATACAACTCATCAGAATCCACTGGAGGCAAAGCAAGATGTCTGTTTTTCCATGCCACAGCTACAACTTGGACAAAACTAGTGACCAGGCTCTTGTTTGCTTTGATCCTAATGAAAAGTTTAGAACCCAAAAGAAACGTAGCAGCTGCCAACAGCATGAGGCATGCTGACATTCCAAACCCCACAATCCAGCCAAATTGAGCCTGAATATACACTATTACAGTCATTGAAATCAACATTGATATGCAAACTGATGCATAATACCAATTGAAGAAACTCTGCAACATCCTTCCATTGTCCGGATTCTCAGGTTTGTTGAATTGATCAGCTCCAAAGGCTAAAGCACATGGCTTAATACACCCCGCACCTATAGACATTAATGCAAATGATGCAAAGAGAAGTGCGACCTGGCCCAAAGTCTGGTTTTGAACAATTTCCTGCTTTTAGGTTGCAAGAATGTGGCTTTGCTTCTTTTAGTATAGCTGTTAACCACAATACCACCATTCCCTACATTGAAATCAGTTAAAATCTGATTAAAATAACAAAGTTAAAATCTGATCAAAACATCTGATTAATAACTTGAACACATTGTATCCTCACCATAAGGCTGACAACTGTTCCTGAAGCAATCACAAAATACCGACCCAAGTAAGAATCAGCAAGGAGAGCTCCAAAGATAGGCATGAAATTTGCGATAGAACCCCACCAGAAAAGGATGCTAGCTCCAGTAGCATTTTCCCAGTGATACTCTTTTGTCAAGTACAAGATCATATTCGCGCTTAGTCCAACACCTGCAGCCCTTTCCAATACCTCATTTGCTGTAACCATCAAACCAAATTCCAGAACCTTTGACATTAAAATAAAAGAAACCACCTAGTTCAAGAAAAAAAAAATAACATACCGATAATAAATGGCATGGTTTTAAGGCCACCTTTCTTGCTATTTGAGACATCCCCTGAAGTTTCCACTAAATCAGAAGAACTTCCTTTCATTTCCATCACGACAAATATGTTTGAACAAGTCCTATTGCTAGATAGAAGAGATTCTAAAATAAGAGAAAAAGGTCAGCTTTTTCTTCAGATAGACAAGGGAAAAAACCTTTAATTACAACTTTATGTTTAGCTTCTTTAACAGTTTGGCTGATGCTGAAACTCCTCCATGCCTTAATTTTTGCTTTTCTAAATTCGCCAAAATGCCATTTGGCTTCATAGTTTTTTCAATCAGACTATCACGTCATATACGCTTTACTTGAGTTTTATTGGGGCTACATTAGCTAATATTCCATTAATACTTCTGACGTAATTAGCAGTGTCAACAAATTAAATGTACATTCTTCGTAGTCTCAGCTAAATTTAGTATAATTAATCACTTTTTCTCATATACTAGTAAGGCTTATGTGGAATAAGAATTTTAGTTGTCCACGCATAAAGATAAGTTAATGTGATAGCACACATATAATAAACTCTCCTATGATAAAGACAAATCTTCCCACTTCAATTCATCTCAATTCCAGTACTTCTTTTTTGTTGTGTTGGCTATTTGACAGAGTTAATAACTTCATCAGCACTTTGCTCAAACAAAAATGGTACCGCAGTATAATACGTGAGGGACGTGAGGGGATGGCCCCAATTGCATTTGCTTACATGAAAATTTTGTCATGACCTTGACATAGCAATTACCAACATGCTTGTTACTGTGTACTGTTGACAATAATTTCTAAATTTCGTGCTTAATGTTGAAAAATAAACTATGTAAGACTGACCATTATTATGCTAGTTGAAACATGCACTTGATATTTGGTTTAGCTAATTGATTGTAAAGAAGTTACCTGATTGTATACAAAAAAGTCACTGTTCTGGTACAAAGTTAGTACAAGTACCCCAAAAAAAAAAGTAAATGTAGGGAAAAAGAACAACAGAAGAAGCATTTTCTCTATTATTTTTTCTTTTTCTTTTTAATGTTGACAAACAAAAAAAGAAGCTTGAGAAGTTAAATAGTTATTTGAATAACAAGGCAAACATGAAACATGATTGTCATTCAAGTTGTTGAGAATCATGCCAAACTTGTTGGGCAACAAACATTACCACTGTTACATGTCTTTTGAGTTGCAATGTTTTTTTCCGTGAAAAATGAAATTTTAAGAGTTCGTTTACTTTGGATTACTGAACATTTCTGATTATCTAAATAAGATTATTTTAATTATCATTAAAATAATAGAGTCTTTTTGAAGTATCACTTTGTTTTTAGGAAGTTAGTGACCCCATTTTCAAAGTATCGATTTGTTTTTCCTATTGTTTTTGCTTTATAGCTCTTCATTTTCATATTTTTAAGTCGAGTTGATTATTCTGGTCTTAATTATGATTTATTTTTCTATACTCACTCCCATCCTATTTGATTTTAGCGGTGCATGACTTAGTTTTGAAGAAAATTATAACTTCTCGCTTCATCTGTCCGAATCTGCTTTGCATAATTTGAGGAGTTTAATAAAAAGGAAAGAAATAATCTATTATTTCCTTTGTATTTAGTGGGATCGACAGTGACAAGTCAGGTTAAAAACAAAATAAAAATGTAAAACTTAACTGCTTTTAAGATATAAAAATGTGTTAATTTCTTGGGATAAACAAAAAAGAGAAATATGCCAAAAAGAAATTGAGATGGAGAAAGTAATGAATTCACAACAATGAGAAGGTTATGTGTACATTAAGGGTGTGTTTGGCACAAAGAATGTTTTTAATTTTCTCATGTTTGGTTGGCTTAAATGTTTTGAAAAATATTTTTCTTATGAACTCATTTTTCTCCAATTGGAGGAAAATATTTTCCTTATCAAGAGAAGGGAAAACATTTTCCAAAACTCCTTCTCAACTTTCCACGGAAAACATTGTCTCTAATACCAAACACACCCTAAGTCATGAACTTTTCATGAGGAAAATTACCTAGTCTCGCCATGAACTTTGGTTTAGATTTGACAAAAAAGAAAAGGATTATCAGAATAGGAAATCGTGGAAAACATACGTTGACTACAAGACTACATAGAAAAGAGAAGAATTACGATAACTGAACCGACGGGATATTTGTCACGTACGTCACAATCGGGCTCAACACAGACGTCAGTGTGTATCTAATCAGAAGTTGAAAAGTCATATCGTTTCTCGCCACATTCTTTCCGAGAAACGAAGGGACTATCTGTATACGGTCAAAACCGAGTTTGCCCTCATGTGACTGATCGAGTTTGGGGCATGATGGACCGAGGTTCGTCATTATGATATCAAGCTATGACGTGAAGTCGGGCTGTTGAGTTCAAGCCCTAGAAACCGACCAAGGTCGGGATCAGCCGAGATCGACATCGAGCCCAGATAGAGGTCGAGACCCAGAGATCGATCAAATACCGAGACCAAGTCAAAATCGAGCTCGAAAACCAAAGCTCGAGTCAATATCGAGCTCGAGAATTAGAGACCGATCAAGCTCGAGTCAAGTGACAACAAAGCCGTTATAGCCGCACAAAGGGAGAGAATCTCGACAGAAATCAAGGAAAAACTAATTGATTAATCTATCATGGGATCCCCACTATGTATTTTTAATTATATCCAAAGTAGGATTCCTCCATTATATTAGAGTGGTTGCCATTTGTAAGGGGGATTCATTCATTGATTCACATATTGGAATACTCATTCATATACTCTCACATTCAGAGATTATAGAGATTTACACAACTTATAGCAAATATTGTCATTCTTTGGGCTTTATATATTGTTTCATCTGTTCGTTTAAGCAAACATTTTCTGCTCTATTTGGGTTTGTATTCATTTCTTTTTACAATCACTATTCGATATATTTTTACTTATCCTTCCAATTTGTACCAATTACACCACGTATCCTTAGAACTACGTATAAATTCAACTCTATCCATTTTTTGGGTAAGCAGTTTGGCGCCTACCGTGGGGCTGAGGATAATAGTGATTATTTGGTACGAATCTCTGTAAAATACACTATTTCACACTTATTCTTGGAAGTGTCTTCGATTTCAGGTTAAAAACGACAAACCCTCAAATAATGGCCCTACATATCGACAACGAAGATGGCCTTCAAGATGAGAATAACAACCTGACTTCCGGGATGAAAGGCCACTCGTCGACCCTATTGGAACTCGAGCCGTAGATCTAATCGACGTTAATTCACATGTGGCCATTGAGGCGAACCAACGTTCCGACCCAGAAAACAGCATTCATGGTGGAACTCGATCTGTAGTTCAAAATACACAAAATGCTGGAGAAGACGGGATCAGCCTACGTATGATTTTCGAAATATTGCAAGCTCAACAACTAACACTAGCCCAGTTGCAGAGCCAAACCCAGGCATCGAGCAGGCTCGATCCCAGTCCACCCCAAGAGGTCACCCACAAAATGGGGCCAACTATAGTGAGATCGAATGAACGAGAATCGGAGACTAATCCCAAAATTATTAAGATGCTCGAGGAACTGACAAAATGAATAGAGTCAGGAGAAAGGAAGATTGAAGCAAACGACCAAAAGGTGGAAACTTATAACTCCAGGGTTGATCAGATCCCAGAGGCACCACCGATATTGAAGGGCTTGGATTCCAAAAAGTTCGTGCAAAAGCCTTTCCCCCAGAGCGCGGCTCCAAAACCGATCCCCAAGAAGTTCTGCATGCCCGAAATTCCTAAATACAATGGAATGACCGACCCCAACGAACACGTCACCTCTTACACATGTGCCATCAAAGGGAACGATCTAGAAGATGACGAGATCGAATCCGCATTATTAAAGAAGTTCGGTGAAACCCTGTCAAAGGGAGCAATGATATGGTATCATAATTTACCGCCTAACTCTATCGATTCTTTTGCTATGCTTGCAGATTCCTTTGTAAAAGCACATGCCGGAACCATACAGGTCGAAACCAGAAAATCAGATCTTTTTAAGGTAAGGCAAAAAGATAACGAAATGCTAAGAGAATTTGTATCTCGTTTCCAAATAGAACGAATGGATCTACCACCGGTCACGGACGATTGGGCCGTTCAAGCTTTCACCCAAGGACTAAACGAATGAAGCTCGATGGCTTCACGACGGATGAATCAGAACTTGGTCGAGTACCCGGCTGTTACTTGGGCCGATGTACATAATCGATATCAATCGAAGATTAAAGTCGAAGACGACCAGTTAGGTTCTGGGTCCGTTATTAAAAGGGACACCAACCGAGAATCAAGGCCGAACAGTAACCGATATTGGCCGTATAATGAAGATCGTAGCGGTGGCGAGCCGGGACGCAACCTAGTAAGATACAAAAGGAAAAGTGATCGAGGCCAAGAGTCTCGAGAGCTTATGAACAAGAGTAGGTTCGATAGACACACCGAACCTAAGGAAGCACTATGGTTATCAGAATATAACTTCAACATTGATGCATCCGCCATCGTATCGGCTATCAGACACATCAAAGATACTAAATGGCCTCGACCTCTGCAATCCGATCCAGCCCAGAGAAATCCCAATCAAATATGCAAGTATCATGGCACTCATTGCCACATAACGGAAGATTGCCGGCAGTAGAGAGAGGAGGTAGCCCGGTTATTCAATGAAGGTCACCTTCGAGAGTTCTTAAGTGACCGAGCCAAAAACCATTTCAAAAATAGAGAGTTTAATAAACATATGATCATCGAAGGGATCGATACCCCCCAGGGGCCGGTGCTTAAGCGCACTAAGATGCCGGTCATAAGAGACAAGCGATCTCGAACTCAGCACTGCGTACCTAAAGGAACTTTATCTTTTGGTGACGAAGATGCAGAAGAAATTATGCAGCCCCATAACGATGCACTGGTAATATCTGTATTTATGAATAAAACTCAAGTTAAGCGTGTGTTAATTGATCCTGGTAGCTCGGCCAACATCATTCGATAGAGGGCCATAGAGCAACTCGGTCTGCAGGACCAGGTCGTGCCCGCAACCCTGGTACTAAACGGATTCAATATGGCATGTGAAACTACTAAGGGCGAGATAATTTTTCCAGTAAACGTAGCTGGGACCATCCAAGAAACGAAGTTCCACGTGATCGAAGGAGATATGAGATATAACGCCCTATTCGGGAGGCCATGGATCCACAACATGAGAGCAGTGCCCTCGACCCTTCACCAGGTTCTGAAATTCCCAACATCTGAGGGAATCAAAACGGTCTACGGGGAGCAACCGGCCGCAAAACAAATGTTTGCCATCGACGAAGTGATTCCGATATCATCATTATCATCGATAAAGGGATCAGATTCGAAGGAAAAATGGGACGCCAAATAGCAATCACAAACGTCAGCCTCGACCCAACTCGAGAAATAGGAGACTGACGAAGATGATTATTATGGGATCCCTCGATCCTTCATGGTCCCCGATGATTCCGACGCTACCAAATCAATGGTCGAAGAGCTGGAGCAAATCACGTTAATCGAATATCAGCCCGAGCGAAAGGTATACCTGGGCACGGGGTTAGATCCCCAGCTCAGGAAAAGGCTTATTCAATTTCTTATAGCTAACATGAATTATTTTGCTTGGTCCTACCTTGATATGAGATGGATCCCACCGGAAATAACTATTCATAAACTAAGCTTGGATCCGAAATTCCATCCGGTCAAGCCAAAAAGAAGGCCCCAGTCCGAGGTCAAACATGCCATCATCAAGGACAAGGTAACCAAACTTCTTAAAATAGGATCCATTCGAAAAGTAAAATATCTTGAATGGCTAGCTAATGTGGTAATAGTCCCTAAGAAGGGAAACAAACTTAGAATGTGTATAGATTATAAAGACCTGAATAAGGCATGCCCTAAGGATTTTTTTCCTTTGCCTAATATCGATCGTATGATCGATGCCACGGCCGGCCACGAGACTCTCACTTTTCTCGATGCCTACTCCGGGTATAACCAGATACAGATGAACCCGGAGGATCAGGAAAAGACATCGTTTATCACTAAGTACGGTACCTACTGTTATAGCGGGATGCCATTCGGTCAAAACAAATGCTGGTGCAACTTATCAATGCCTAGTAAACCGAATGTTCGAAAGGAAAATCAAAAAATTAATGGAAGTTTATATTGGTGACATGTTAGTTAAATCCCTACAAGCAGAGGACCATTTAAAGAATTTGTAGGAAACTTTCGACATACTAAGGGAGTACAATATGAAGCTCAACCCCAAAAAATGTGCATTTGGGGTTGGCTCGGGCAAGTTTCTTGGTTTCATGGTGTCCAATTGAAGAATCGAGATCAACCCTGATAAAATCAAAGCTATCGAGGACATCACAGTAGTAGATAATTTAAAGGCCGTACAGAGGCTAACGGGACGGATAGCCGCCCTAGGACGATTTATTTCGAGATCCTCAGATAGGAGCCACCGATTTTTCTCTTTGCTTAAGAAGAAAAGCAACTTTGCATGGACTCCGAAATATCAGTAGGCTTTGGAAGAACTAAAACAGTATCTATCGAGCCCGCTGTTGCGTCATACCCCGAAGGTAGATGAACAGCTTTACCTGTATTTAGCTGTCTCGAAGATAGCGGTGAGTGGAGTTCTGATTCGAAAAGAACAAGGTATGCAAATCCGTATTTATTATGTCAGTCGAACTTTAGGCGAGGCCGAAACTAGATATCCACGCTTAGAAAAATTAGTGCTTGCTTTAATAAGCGCCTCAAGGAAACTAAAACCATATTTCCAGTGCCATCTGATATATGTTGTAACAACTTATCCTCTTCGAAATTTTTTGCACAAACTCGAGCTTTTAGGTCGATTGGCCAAATGGGCCATAGAAATCGGCGGATACGATATCGAGTATCGACCCTGAACCGCTACCAAATCTCAAATCTTAGCGGACTTCGTGGCTGACTTTACGCCGGCCTTCGTACCCGATATTGAAAAAGAACTGCTGATAAAATCGAGTACCTCTTCGGGAGTTTGGACCCTTTTTACTGACAGTGCCTCAAACTCGAAGGGGTACAGACTGGGCATCGTACTAAAATCACCCACAGGTAATGTAGTTTGATAGTCTATCATAACTACAAAATTGACTAGCAATGAGGCCGAGTACAAGGCCATGATTGTAGGTCTCGAACTAGCTAGAAGCTTGGGAGCGAAGGTCATAGAGGCTAAGTGTGATTCCCTCCTCAAGGTAAACCAAGTTATCTGGACTTTCTAAGTCCGAGAAAATCGAATGCAGAGGTACTTGGATAAATTACAGGTGACTCTACATCAATTTAAAGAATGGACTTTACAACATGTACCCCGAGAACAGAATAGCGAGGTCGACGCTCTTACAAACTTAGGTTCATCAGTCAAAGATGAAGAACTCAACTCGGGGACTGTCGTACAACTCATAAGATCGGTGATCGAAGAAGGACACGCCGAGATAAACTCCACAAGTTTAACCTGGGATTGGAGAAATAAATATATAGAGTACTTCAAGAACGGGAAGCTCCCATCAGATCCAAAGGAATTGAGAGCTCTGCGCATAAAAGCAGCATGATTCACCTTGTCTAAAAACGGAATGCTATTTAGGAGGACGTTCGATGGACTACTAGTAATATGTTTGGGACCGGGAAATACCGATTACATCCTACGTGAGATTCACAAGGGCACTTGTGGAAATCATTCTGGTGCTGATTCGTTGGTCCACAAAGTAATTAGAGCAGGATATTATTGGATCGATATGGATAAAGATGCAAGGGAGTTCGTTCGAAAATGCGACAAGTGCCAAAGGCATGCGCCCATGATTCATCAACTCGGGGAACTTCTTCACTCGGTCCTATCTCCATGGACTTTCATGAAATGGGGAATGGACATCGTTGGCCCCCTCTCATCGGCCTCAGGTAAGGCTCAATTTATTTTGTTTATGACTGATTATTTCTCTAAATAGGTTGAAGCATAGGCTTCCGAGAAAGTCAGAGAAAAGGAAGTGATAGACTTCGTTTGGGACCACATCATATGTCAATTCGGGATGCCATCCGAGATTGTATGTGATAATGGAAAGCAATTTATCAGCAGCAAAGTAACTAAATTTCTCGAGGATCAAAAAATCAAAAGGATCCTATCAACACCTTACCATCCCAGCGGGAACGGACAAGCCGAATTGACCAACAAAACCATCATCCAAAATCTTAAGAAAAGATTAACCGACGCTAAAGGAAAATGGAGAGAAATACTACCCGAGGTCCTATGGGCATACCGCACAACATCGAAATCCAATACCAGAGCAACACCATTCTCTTTGGTTTATGGCGTCGAAACTCTTATCCCGGTTGAGGTCGGAGAACCTAGCATCAGGTTTCGATATGCGACAAATAAGTCGAATAACAAGACCATGAATACGAGCCTAGAATTATTGGACAAAAAACAAGAAGCCGCTCTCGTTCGAATGGCCGCACAAAAATAGAGGATTGAAAGGTACTATAATTGAAGAACCAATCTTCAACATTTTAAAATCGGGGACTTGGTGCTAAGGAAAGTCACCCTCAACACCTGAAATCCGAATGAAGGGAAACTAGGTCTGAACTGGGAAGGACCGTATCAGGTTCTCGAAATCATCGGGAAAGGATCCTACAAGCTCGGTGTGATAAACGACAAACAGCTACCGAGCAATTGGAACATATCGCACCTAAAATGATACTACTGCTAAGGTACGACCCTCCCATGTTCATTTGTATTTCGAAATTAACCCTTGCAGGTATCCGACCAGAAACAGGGATGGATTCTTCAACTCGAAGCCTTTAGGTCTGAAAGCACGCGTTGCACTCTTTTTTCCTTAGACCGTTTTTGTCCCAAATGGGTTATTCGGCGAGGTTTTTAATGAGGCAACTATTGATCGTGCTAACTTAGAACAATTCAACAGTATCCGAGGCCACTTTACAATCAACCTCGAATACTGGGGGGCATTACCCTTGAATATATATCAAGTTCGATGCAAGAAAATTACTTCATGGCAACAGGGTCTCGATAGGAAAAATTTGTAAGGGCCAAATGGTCAAACGAACCATGCCCGCGTAGCTCGCTCGAGCCCTGGCACAAAACATGAGCGCATGTATAATGACTTATAAAAAGAAATTTCTTCTTTACCTATATCTCATATCTCAGAAAGATTCTCCTGCTTCATATTCTCGATCTATAAATTCGCGTTCGAGAAATCATTCTCACTCGACTGAAAAGACTAAGGGCTACCTTAACTCGAGTCCGAGAAATCATTCTCACTCGACCGTAAAGCCTAAGGTCTACATTAATTCGAGTTCGAACAAACACTCACTCGACCATAAATCCTAAGGGCTACATTAATTCGAGTTCGAGCAAATACTCACTCGACCATAAAGCCTAAGGGCTACTTTAATTCGAGTTCGAGCAAACAGTTACTCGACTGAAAAGCCTAAAGGCTACCTTAACTCGAGTTCAAGAAATCATTCTCACTCGACCATAAAGCCTAAGGACTACATTAATTCGAGTTCGAGCAAACACTCACTCGACCATAAAGCCTAAGGGCTACCTTAATTCAAGTTTGAGAAAACACTCACTCGACTGAAAAGCCTAAGGGCTACCTTAATTCGAGTTCGAGCAAACACTCACTCGACCATAAAGCCTAAGGGCTACATTAATTCGAGTTCGAGCAAACACTCACTCGACCATAAAGCCTAAGGGCTACCTTAATTCGAGTTCGAGCAAACACTCACTCGACTGAAAAGCCTAAAGGCTACCTTAACTCGAGTTCGAGAAATCATTTTCACTCGACCGTACCTAAGGGCTACCTTAATTCGAGTTCGAGCAAACACTCACTCGACTGAAAAGCCTAAGAGCTACCTCAATTTGAGTCTGAGAAATCATTCTCACTCAACTATAAAAGCCTAAGGGCTACATTAATTCGAGTTCGAGCAAACACTCACTCGACCATAAATCCTAAGGGCTATATTAATTCGAGTTCGAGCAAACACTCACTCGTCCATAAAGCCTAAGGGCTACCTTAATTCGAGTTCGAGCAAACACTCACTCGACTGAAAAGCCTAAAGGCTACCTTAACTCGAGTTTGAGAAATTATTCTCACTCGACCGTAAAGCCTAAGGGCTACATTAATTTGAGTTTGAGCAAACACTCACTCGACCATAAAGCCTAAAGGCTACCTTAATTCGAGTTGAAGAAATCACTCTCACTCGACCGAAAACCCTAAAGGCTACTTTCGCTCGAATTTGAGCAAATCATTTCACTTGAACTCTATTCGCCAAGTCTAAAAGCTATCTCAGTTCGAGTTCGAACTTTCACTCGGGGACTACCTATAAGAAAAGGTCGAGTTCGAACATTCACTTGGACCTTCAAGTAATTATCCCGTGCTAAGGCACTTTTTGGCCTTTGTATAAATTAACAAGAAAGGCAAAAGATTCAGAAGCCATAAAATAAAGAAAGTTTTATATATACCAGAAATCATTTACAAGGGCACCATGGCCCGATCAAGTTTTTCTACAAAAGACCAAAACGATCTAAAAGAAAGAAGAAAAATACTAAAAGGACTTAGTCCTCTCCAGGAGCAGCATCTTCACCCTTGAGGCCTCCTTCACTCTTAGAACCGCTCACACTCCCGGTATCGTCATCATAGGGAAAGGACAACACTTTGGCTTCGGCTTCGAGCTCTTTTGCATTCTCGATCTCGGTTGTAAGATCGAAGCCACGAGCGTGGATCTCCTCTAGAGTCTCCCTCAGAGATTGGCATTTAGCATGCTCGGCAACCCAATTTGCTCGAGCTTGAGCAGCCTCGGCAACCTCTTTTCTAGAACCTGAGCGGCTTTAGCATTGGACCGGTAAACAACCACCATTGCATCAGCATTAGCCATAGCTATTTCGACCTCCGATTTGGCCCTGCCAGTTCCGAGGCCAGTCTCTCTCGATCAGAAGTCATTGAGCCTAACCGAGACTGGAACTCCTCGATATTCTTGGCTTGCACCAAGGCTCTCTCTTTCGAGCTTCAGAGTTGGGCCTCGACCGAGGCCAGTTGAGCCCAGGAAGCCTTCTTTTCAGAAGCAAGGCAGTCCATGTTCTTTTTCCACTCCTCGGCCCCCGCTTTCATTGCGTCCACCTCGGCACGAAGCTACCCAATCATATCGAGCTTTTGCTGAACCTGCGGGACCGAACTGTTAGTCTTCACGCCTAAATCAGTGTCATTAACTTCAAAGACTCTTTTTACCTGCTCGGACAAATTGGTTTGTTCTTTCCGAGTTACTTCTAGCTCGGCTCGAAGTCCTCTTGCTTTTCCTTCCCTCTGCTCACTGAGAAGCTTGAAGGTATCTCTCTCCTCAGTAAGCCCTCAAATTTCGGCTTTGGACCAGCTTAGCTCTCCTTGGGATCAGAAAAATGCCTCGTGATAGAGCGCAAAAGCCTACAAAAAATAAAAAAGGAGTTATACAAAAGAAGAAAAATACAAGTATGAAAGTTGACAAAGAGAAAGCGAACTTACCCGATTCAGGGCCTGCTGAGCTTCGTTGAATATACGAGGAATCCCCGCCTTCCCCGGGACCTTCTTCGAAGCCTTCAAATCGCTCAGACCGGTAGTATCTTCTACTCCAACAAAATAACCATGGAAAGGATCTTCCTCTCCATGGGCTCCCACCCCATGATAAACCTCCACAGCTTGGGCGTCATGCATCATAGACTGGGAAAATGAAGGAAAAGAAGGGGAATCGCCGATCTCTATTGCCCCGATTAGGTCTTTTGAGGTGCCGCCTCCATCTTGGGGAACCTCAACCTCGGTTACTGCACCATCATCAACCGCCTCTTCGACGGATTCGTTGCCCCGAGGTAAAACATCCTCGGTCCCCCTTTGCTCGGGAACTCGGTTCGAAGTCTTCTCCTCGACCTTGTCGGACCTGGGTGAAGCAGCATCAGCCCCCACCGGTCCCAAAGCTTTATAAATATCGGTGCTAGCCCGTGCACGTGCCACCAGTCTAGATTTACCTTCTTCTTCTTCTTCTTCTTCTTTGCAAGACCGATTCCATAGTCAATGGGATTGTGGTTCCCTTGGGCTTACGGACTGTCCTCTTCTTAGGTTTTTGACCCTCGGAATCCGAGGTCCTTTTTCTCTTATTTTCCTTCAACGGCTTCGAGACATGAACTTCTTCACCACAAGACGGGGGGCCTCATGACCGCATCTTTTCCAAGACCTGCGAAGGGAGAAGATAAGTAAATTTATGCTTCGAATAAACATGTCTCCTCGAACGACAAACGAATCGGTAGACCAAGATAAAATCTTACCATGAGTACGAGCTTCCCATTGACCCTTACACAAATCGCGCCATGAGCGCTCGACAAATGTTGACGTCGAGACCAAGTTTTTGACCCAGTTCTTGAGGTGCGGAATCGCACCCGACATCCAAGTAACGGCTGCATCGAGAAAGACACTAATAAGAAAGGATGAAGAAGTAAGACAAACAGAAATTTAAAACCGGATCATACTTACGTTTCATATTCCATTTCTCAGGAAATGGCATGCTCTCAGCCAGGATTAGGTCCGAGGTCTTCACTCAAACAAACCGGCCTATCCAGCCCCAATCCTTATCTTCATCTATGCTCGACGTAAACACCTTGGTGGCACGACATTGAAACTTTATCAGCCCGCCTCGGTAAAGTCGAGGACTATACAATCTTATAAGGTGGTCAAGGGTGAAGGGAAGCCCACTGATTTTGCTCACAAATAAACGGATCAAGATCACGATCCTCTAGAAAGAAAGATGAATTTGGCCGAGGGTCACCTGGTATTTCTTGCAAAAATCGATGATGACTGGATCGAGGGGATCCAGTGTGAAAGGGTAAGTGTAAACACTCAGTTACCCTTCCACGTGGGTAGTGATCGATTCCTCCGGTGTCGGTATCACAACCTCTTTGTCTACCCAACTATAATCTTTCTTCACCACATCAAGGAAACTTACTAGTATCGAGCATATGTATCTCGATACCGGCTCGTATCGACCAGCAACCGAAGAGGGTTTATCAACTTTAAAATCAAAATCAATAACACATCCCCTGGGAACGAGTTCTTCAAGGCGTGTCTCCACCACCGGTTTCTCACCGGCCGACCTAGATGAGGAAGTAGTCTCTTTCTGAGGAACAGTTTTAGATATCTTGGCCATCTAAATTTTCAAAGAACAAAGAAGACGGTAAATTAAAATATTTTGGTGTTTGGTTATGAACAAACAAAGAAATTTTCAAAACCTAGAAATAGATAATTTTGGAGAAGACGAAGAACTGTGAAGGATAGAATGAGAAAAGTTGAAAGTAAAAGTTTAAAATGATGAAGGAAGGGGGCTATTTATAGATTTCACAATGACGGTTCAAAATTTGCAGTGGCCGATCATCAACTGACGCGCATTTAATGCCTTGGTAACTGAACCGACGTGACATTTGTCACGTACGTCACAATCGGGCTCAACGTAGACGTTAGTGTGTATCTAGTCAGAGGTTGAAAAATTATATCATTTCTCGCCACATTCTTTCCGAGAAACGGGGGGACTATTTGTATACGGTCAAAATCGAGTTTGCCCTCGTGTGACTGATCGAGTTTGGGGCATGATGTACTGAGGTTCGTTATTATGATATCAAGCTAGGACGTGAAGTCGGGCTGCTGAGTTCGAGCCCTAGAAACCGACCAAGGTCAGGATCAGCCGCGATCGACATCGAGCCCAAATAGAGGGCGAGACCCAGAGACCTAGAGACCGATCAAATACCGAGACCAAGTCAAAATCGAGCTCAAAAACCAGAGCTCGAGTCAATATTGAGCTCGAGACTTAAAGACCGATCGAGCTCGAGTCAAGGGACAACAAAACGTTATAGTCGCACTAAGGGAGAGAATCTCGGTAGAAATCAAGGAAAAACTAATTGATTAATCTATCATGCACTACTAGAAATTCGGCAAAAACCGACCAAGGTCGACCGACTAACTTTGGTCGGTAAAAAAAGGGCCAAAAACCCGACCAAAGTTGGTCGGTTTTTCAAAATATTTTATTTTTAATTTTTTTTTTTTACGAAACCGACCAACTTTGGTCGGTTTTCTTTTGCACAAAAATGCGAGAAACTATTTTTGAGTCCTGCGAAATTTATTTTTCAAGAAACCGACCAACTTTGGTCGGTTTTTCAATTAAAATAAATAAAAATTATTATTAAAAAAACCGACCAAAGTTGGTCGGTTAATTCGGCCGGTCATTTTAAAAAACGACCAACTTTGGTCGGTAATTTTATTTTTTAATAAAACCGACCAACTTTGATCGGTTATTTTCGTGCGAAAATACAATTAAAGAGTATAAATCAAATAAAAAACAGTCTTAAAATAAAATGCACCAATGGTCTAGTGATAGAATAGTATCCTGCCACTGTACAGACCCCAGTTCGATTCCCAGATGGTGAATCTTTTGATTACATAATTAAAATACCGACCAACTTTGGTCGGTTTTGTTTTGCAATATTTTTTTTTTTGAATTTAATTGACCGACCAAAGTTGGTCGGTATTCTGACCAACTTTGGTCGGTATGCCTTTCCGACCCCTAAAATACCGTCCACACGTAAATGGTCACGTTTTGAACGGTTATGGCCATTATCGACCAAAGTTGGTCGGTTTTTTTGGTCGATTTTTGCCGAATTTCTAGTAGTGATGGGATCTCCACTATGTATTTTTAATTATATCCAAAGTACGATTCCTCCATTAGATTAGAGTGGCTGCCATTTGTAAGGGGGATTCATTCATTGATTCACATATTGGAATACTCATTCATACACTCTCACATTCAGAGATTATAGAGATTTACACAACTTATAGCAAAATCTGTTCGTTTAAGCAAATATTTTCTGCTCTATTTGGGTTTGTATTCATTTCTTTTTACAGTCACTATTCGATATATTTTTACTTATCCTTCCAATTTGTACCAATTACACCACATGTCCTTAGAACTATGTATAAATTCAACTCTATCCATTTTTCAGGTAAACAATTATTAATATAGTTATAATTATTGATTTACTGTTATTATCATTGTTATTTTGTTATTGTCATTATTATTATTATTATTATTATTATTATTATTATTATTATTATTATTATTATTATTATTATTATTTTCTTATTAAATATTTGTTTCTTCCTTCATATAAATAAATGTTTAATACCAAAGTTGATTTATTGAGCATTGAACTTATTCTACTTCAATAATGAACTTGTTTTGAAGAACCATAGTGTAACTTTTTAAGGGGCATATTCCCACGAGGCGTAATATCTTCTCCCTCGTCTTCATGAAATGGAATATTAAGGCAATGTGCTATGCTGTAAATTATCATTTAGGTCGTCCAGTTTTCCTATTGACAAACTGAACCACGTAACGTTATGGTTAAGATCAAGGTCAACAGTTTATTGATGTAACAAATTCAACTATGTACAAATTTTAGTAATTTAATATTGTTGATATGGACATTTGCATTGCTTATTTCTTAAAAAGAATGTCAATCTCAGCTCTAAAACCAGCTATTACACAATCTATTCAACTCAGCCCCCAAACCTGCAGAAAACCAAAAGATTCATATTTGTTTGTTCAAAGGATCACTATAACAGAACATTCTGGTCGAAGTTAGAAGATACCAATTGAAAAGGAAGAACTGATTAGAAGAGAAGTAGTCTACCTGAATTCTGCCATCAGATGTTCCAATAACCAAAGTTTCTTCATTAACATCAAGAGCCATACAAAGAAGTTTACCATTTATACCAGTTTGTAGTGCTTCCACTCTATTATGTTTCTTTTTACACCAGACTTCCAAAATTCCACCTTTCCCCCCTAGATAGACAAGCTCTGAACTGACAGCCATTGCACGAATTTCTAATGTAGATGGCAATGATCCAACCATACTGTAATTTTCTGTATTCCATATCTTTTTGACCAAACAATATATAAAAGAAAATTTTAGGATGTTAATGAGTATATTCAAACTAAATTGGTTAATGACTATCTATAATACGCTTGTACCTTCACAGCTCCTCCGTCCATGGATGTACCAGCTGAATATAGTAGTCCCTCATTAACTTGTATGGCATAAATTGGACTTGATTTCCCTAATAATTTTCTTGAGCCGCTTTGAATTGAATTAATTGTTCCAGTTGGCAAATCAACTTCCTATAGATGAGTAAAATATATTAGGTGCATCTTCTCTCAAACTAATTCTCCAATGGAATTTTTTTTAAACCTGTATGCTGTTATCAAGACATCCGCAATACAGTTTTCCTTTAACAAGAGTCAAGCATTTTGCATACTTCTGTTGATTTACTAGTTTAGTTGCTCCATTCCATGAATGCACCTGATTTTAGGTTAACCAGTCAATGTTTATTGTTTTTACAAAATGTGAAGTGAACATTCAAAATTTTCTACTTAAAGAGCATGGACAACTGACCTTAATTCCACTTCCTTGAGGAAGGAAGCATGACAAGCTATTTGCAACCAGTAGGTTATTGACATGATCCTTCATTTCATGAACTTCTTCACATTCTATTCCTTCATCCTGGATTAACCACACCTACAAGTGAAAATTTAGACAGGTTTAGCGAGATAAACCATATATATGTTACGAATCTGTGGGATATATATCTTACCCTCACAGTCCTATCAAGTGAACCACTGTACAATTTTTCTGCTGAGTGTACAACTACCAGGCTTGTCACCGCTTTGAGATGTTCTCGGATCTCTTGAATGAGGTGTAAACTTTTAGCTTTTACTTTCCACACCTTCAAAGATAAAGAAATTTTCCATCAAACTCAGCTCTGCAAGCTCTTTGTTCTACTACAATTTCTCACATTACCAAGGTACTTTTACCCAAACATTGTTCTAATACATTTTTGATGAACAAGAATTCATGATATGTAGGGGTAGGCATTAGGGCGTATTTAAGCGGGCGGAAAAATTACACCGTATATATAATACATATTATGTTTTGAGTTCCCTTGTTATAGCCTAAAAGCATAGCTTACTAGTCAAGAGAGTTCAAAATCTTTGTGAGGTCATTGGTTCCATTCCAACTAGCTACAATTTCCTTTGATTTTTTAGCTTTTTTCTTTTTTGAACCCCCTTAGTGGAAATCTTGCATTCCACCACTGGCAAAGACTACCCTGGAATACCACATCTGATCTCTTCTTTGTGTGTGGCATAGTTAGAAGCTTATGATTCACACCTTACTCATAAGTGGTAAAAGGAATAATCATTGATTTACAATTCACAAGGTAGGAAAAATCAAGCATTCTTGAACCTATGAAAACAGACCTTTATAGATCCATCTGTATGACTGGAAAAAACTATATTTCTGAAGAACACAATTGAATTGACTTCACCGTTAGCACTGCAATCCTCTTGTACAATTTCTTTATGATTCCACATATCCTGATACCAGTAAAATTTGGAGGATTAGGGTGGTTAACTTTGCTGAAATAAAGTGTAAGGACATACCAGAAACTTACTGCACTTGATTCACGCTCTTCTGAGAAAAGGTTTAGCATTTCAACAGCAATGGTGGATGATTTCTTTAGCTCTCTCAAGCCTTTGAGTATATCCTTGACATGGTTTGTAAGATCATTTAGTCCTTCTGAAATTCACCATATGACAAATGAGAATAATCTTCAGTGACCAACAATAGACCTTAGATATAAAACCATGACTAATTAAACCACAGAAAGTTGTCAAAAATACATCATGTATAGACAAATAATTCCACATCAATTGAGTGATTACTACTTATGCATACCAGAAAACATCTAAACTTAAATATTCCACTGACCAGGCTCACGGATAAAGCTCCTCAGTGCAAGCAAGCTAAGTGCCTTATTCTCTGTGTCTCTGGAAGACTTAAATATTGATACAAACTGCTTGAGAAAGCATACTCTTGCTGCTCCTCTAATTCCAGTGTCTGGAAGAGCGGTCAGCATGTATACCAGCCAAGTAGAAGACACAAAACATGCAGAAAATAAATCTGCTGATTTACTCTTCATGCCCTCTGCTAAAGCCTCAAATAGTAATCCAAATTCATAGCTGACCAGAGAAAATGCCATTTTCCTCTCCCAGTTCTCAGCAGCTTTCTCTTCTTCCTACAACAATATTTTTACGAAACAGAAGAAGAGGAATGAAATTTAGCATTTGGCATATATCTTGTATCATCGATTTTCGAATACTACTAGATATGAAGCTGACCGTTGTTTCTTGACTATCATTAGATGGATATCTAATTTTATTTTGTGCCACATTGTTATCTGTCCCATCAAGTCCTGCACGTTTAAGTAGAAGTTCCCTGATAAGAGGCTTCCCAGAATAGGAAAACCTTCCCTCGAGTGCTAAAATTGTCTCAGCAGCAGCTATTTGAGAGGCAGGACAATCCGAATTTCTGAGACACATAATTAGGACATCTACAGCTTCCTCTCTGTAGATGCTCATTTTCCTTGGTTCTGCCTGCAGTTCAAAACCACGCAAGTTATGTCATAGATGTGATGGCTCGAATAAACACAGAGAGTTAGGGGAAGGATGGTATAGAGATAAATTGAGACTCGTACAAGCAGATCAAGTTGGAGAAGTAGGCCAGCCACAACAGGACACTGATCAGGGAGAGCTGTCTGAAGATATATGAGGAGGCTGTGCATTGAGCTATAGCTACCTTCATTCTTAATTATGTGCAACACTTGCTCATTAAGTGTCCTCCTGGAGTAAACAATATAGTGAGTAAAAAGTTTTTGAACAAGCTACAGAAATGGAATTTCATATAGTTAGACTTAAGTACCTGTTTAACTTGACTAGTTCAGATAGGAATTGGACAATCTCAAACCTATCTGCATCGTTTGCTCCAATGAAGCTCTCTAACAGGTGAGTTAGTTCTACTTTGTCGGCTATAATATTCCTGCATCTTCCATCCAATTGCATGCATCTCAACAGTATAACGACAGCTGATAGTCGTTCTTCCTCTAGTTCAGCTTCCAAGCTGCCTGCAATGGCCTCAACTACTTTTGCTGAAGTCAACCTCTTAGCAATTTTGGGAGCTCCTTTATCGTCTGTGTTTCTAAGTATATGTCTCAGAAGTAGCACTGAAGCAGCTTTGGGCTTCATGAACATGTTAACCAAGTCTTCCTCCCTACTCATGAGAACTTTCAAAAGAGAATCCAACAATTCCATGTCTGTAAGATTCCCAATCAATGGAATCAAAAGATAGATCAAAACAACAGCTTCCAGTAACCCCTTCTGGAAAAGACCAATAATGCATTCTACATCAGTGTCAACTCTGGTAAGTGTTTGGATGACACCATTATCTCTTGAGCCCAGCTCAGAAAGGAGAAATACTGTCGCCATCAGAACATGGGGATCAACAGAATTGAAAAGGATCTCTACAAAACCATTGATAACTGGAGGTTTTGAGAGCATTGTCTGAATATCAACCATCTGAACTTCTCTCCAGAACTGCTCAATTTGGAGCACTGCCATTTCAGACTCTCTCAAAATCTCTGATGTGCAGAGGCTTGTTATTGCACGACGAAGCTCACTGATGGTTCCAGGCTTGTTCTTCACTGGTTCATATTCAGTCGGTGCAATCAGTTTCGTTTGAACAAGAGCTGAATTCTGGTCCTTCTCCTGCCAGCTTGCTATGAGGCGCTTGAGCACGTAATTTGTTTTTGGTAGTTGAGTACTATGTAGCTTATGCCGTGTGATTGGGCAAGTGGAGTTTCCTCTTTCCAACCATTCTTGAATTGCCTTTCTTTCATATGTCTGACCAGTCTCAAGAGTCACTGGATCTTCAATTACATGAGTAGTTATAGGACATACAAAATCCTTTGGAGGTGTATTTTTTCCACTGGATTGCATATTATCATAGTTTTCCATCAAAGGATCTGGATGGCTGGTATAGTGATAAAAGTCATATAAATATCATGTCCAAGAAAATATAATGCAGATTTCTAGCAAGTCATTTTTTAATACCTACCAGCTTGATTCTCCCAAAATAGGCTGCTTTTCGTTTAAGTTTTGCCTCTGCCTTGTGTTGAGCAATGCCATTCTTTTGTTCATGTCCTAAAAGACACAAGGAATACTTTAATTAATTATTAGAACAATATGCATAGGTGTATCTGTCTGCAGACTAATTCTCATTTTATTGTTAGTATCGATTACCTCATTTTTGGCTTCAGATTCTGTGGAATAAGGATCATTGGAATTTTCATCTGAACAAGACTTAGGTACAGAATCAAAATTGGAATTGCCGAAAGGCTTTGTTTTTGATGATGATCTTTGGTTTGTAAAAACTTTCAGAGAAACTCTCTCGGGATAAAATGATGGAAACTTGGACAAATTCTTGCTACACATATTGAATTTGAACGACTTGTCTCCTTCGGCAGAATCTGCCCATATTGGCTGCACACAAGTATAGAAGACTAATGAATCATAGAAAAATAATGTTTAGTGAGAAATTACACTGTTGATTCATAGGATGTTTCCATAGACTTAAAAATGTCATGGAGAATATAATTCTTCTAATTTATGCAGGATAATCTGATTTTTCCATAGACTAAGTTCTTGGCAAAAGAAACTGAAAATTAAAGAGCCCAAATCTTACTCACTCCTTTTCATTTTACGTCACTGTTTCCTTGTTAGTCCATTCAAAATTAAAGGATAACACATTTCAATATTTAGAAAGAATTTATTTTAAACTTTTCATATTACCCATAATGACATACTTATAGCTGCAGAAATTTCATAGCATGTAGTTTTCTTTTTTAAACTCCTTGTTCGGTCAAATTACGCCACACTAATTGAAACCGTAGAAATAGTTAACAAAGCTCTTAAAAGCTTTATTAGCAGTTGTTTATCATCAAGGCCCCTTAGCAGAAGCAGCAGACTAAGAATAGGTTTAACTTAGTAGATCGGATATTGACTTCTACGTTGTGAACAAGCAATCATATTGAAACTATTCAAAATTCATATTTCGTTCATTATTCAGGATGGACGGAGTAAAAAATGAGCGAGCACGCACAGCCAAGGAAGTGCAGACAGAACAGATTCTTATTTTAATGGAATCTGTATAAATGAATAATGTGAGTGTAATAGAGACAAAGAAGCTTTTGGTCTAAATTAGAGGGTAGAAAATTTCATAGTCGTTGAAATTGATCTAGTAAATTGTACAAGGTAGTGACAAATCCAACAATCAGTTTGCACGTTCGGTAGAACTCTTCGGCATCGAACCTTATATGTGTATTTGAAAAATAATTTTAGATATAGAGTTACATATATATTTTAGGACAAATTATGTCAACTTAAAAACCACATCATTTAAATTCTGGACCAGCCAGTGCCAAAAGTTTATTAAAGTAGAGCTAGAAACCTACACGGTAAATATGACCTAGAAATTTCCATTAGCTAGTCCTAGAGACATATACACTCCAAGTGATGCCCCTCATAGAGGGCGGGTCAAATAGAACTAGTAGACTTCTAGGCTAGCATGCTTCTGAAGAGGGGTGCATATGTCACCTTAGGTAAATCCCACATCAGAATGGGAGAGGAAAGTAAAGAGTTATATAAGGAATGATACAAGTTCACATGGTACACGTGCTTTGAGATGTCATAACCCAAAAAGCACAAATTCGCGTGAGCCTAGACCCCAAACGGACAATACGTGCTATGGGCTTGGGTCGTGACACTCTAGTACTCCACTATGAGAAGCAAATGAAATTTGGAGAGGTATTAGAGTTAGTAAAGTTTCTCTAAATGGCAAAGAATTGATTAACCTTTTTTAAAAGTTAAAAAATTTAAGCAATAAAGCATAATCATGAGATTAAAAAATGCACAGTAAACTAAATTAAGGTAGAACTCTAAGTAATAGTAAAACATTACATTATAATACCGTCCATTTTTCAGTCCGAATTCTTCATTGGTCATCTCCTCATCTTTGCTAAACACAAAATAGCATTCACTCTTTTCATTCCGTTGTACTATTACGGATGGCGGATCCGTGAACTTGCACTCATCTTTATTACGCAAAATCTCCTTGAAATATTGAGCGAAAACCCTACAATTCTCATCAAGAATTTCTTCATACTCTCTCTCCAAATCTTTCAACTCCGAAGCTTGCTCTCCACTCATAGCTGACAATGAATTCGTAGCTGCTAAAACCACCACTGACTCATCATCGCCATGATAACCCGAATTTAGTGATATGCAAGACATAATTCTTGACCTTTGCTCATTATACCATTGAAGAATGGGAATAAAATGAATGAGAAATAGCTCTTCAAAAACAAGGGGTGCAATTTCCAATCTTGCAATTGAAGGGTCGGTGTAAAACACATCAAGAAGACTAAGAGCAGCATCATGTGGTCTGCGCAGAAGAGTGTAAACGAGGGATAACAAAAAGGAAGAAAATGGGTTTTCAGAATAAGAAAGAAGGATCTTTTCCGCCAGTCTGAGAGAGGAAGATTTGATGGAAGAGTTGGAAGTGGAAACTGCATTTTCTATAGTTTCAGCTGCAAGATTGAGGGGCTTATCGGATTGAATTCGTTGAAGAAAAACTGAGAAAAGACGGAGACGTAGGTCAGATTGCGAAAGGATATCCAACAGGAACACGGTGGTGTGGCGGAGGATGTTGTCTAAAGGGGTGGAGGTAGCCATTGATGGCCAGTGAAGGATGAAAATTTGGTATTTTTACATTTTTGATGAAATTTGGAGGGCTGAAGTTGAAGATACCGGAAATACGAGTCTTTGACTTTGGTAAACTAGCGCGAAAAGTACATGCGGGACGGCTATTTTTCTTTGTAAAATGACAAATGTTACAATATGTAGACATTCTTTTTCAAAGTCAAGTGAGAGAAAACATGTCTTGCCGTCTCGCCGGCTGGAGATTTTGACTGATATCGCAACTTTCTTTATACCCTGACTTCCTAGAGCCTTCCTGTAAGCTGCTAATCCTCTTTTCTTTTTTCTGCTTTCTTATGACGGGAGACAATAAATTTTGAGACATGTCGTCATTCCTCAATTCCCAACATATGATTACAAACATGGGTTGCTATAATAAGGTTGATGTTAATGCACGTTTGAATTTATGAGATATGGCATTATATACGGTGTATGCCGATGTTAGTTCTTCAAATTATCTCAGATTTTTGTTATCCCTGTGATAAAAAAAAATCAGTAAAACAAATTATAACAAGCTGAAACAAAACAGTAAATGTTGTTAAGTCAAATTGGAACCAGAAAATGAAAGTTTCGACCCCAACATCAGACTGTATTTTCTTAAGGTATTTAATCCCTTCACTGTTGTCCAAGGTTGTTAAATTAATATTACATCCTGTATTTTCACACGTTAAGTTGCATCGTAAGCTAGTCAATGTGAGATCGAAGGGTAAGAGTATCTTTGAGGATTATAAGTGTTTATACCATATTTAATAAATGTTAAGTAAATGTTGAAAGGGGTTAGAAGTTAATTGAAAAAAAAAAGAATAAGTTTTGGCGAAATTTTTCGACTTATGGAGTGACTTACGAATTGACATTGGAGGTACGGGCCGATATTATAACCCATACTTTTGGAGTAATAGTAGAAGTCGTTAATATACTAAAAAGGTCTTGTGATGAGGTATTTGAGTCGTATGATAAGTATTGAAGTCAAGCAAGTTGTAAAATAAAAGCCAACAAAAGTTATCGCAAGTTACGTTCATAAGTTTACTGAAATTTGGGTATGATATCACTGAGCTTTTCTCTCAATATACTTGGATTTACAGGGTGATCCACCCACCAAATTGAAGGTCTACAAGTCTTGTTTCTAACACATTAAACCGTTCATCGATACGATATCGAGTAGGGAGATATGCGTGTTTTAGCCGGACTGTGCAGGAAGCTCTATTTGGACCCACATAGGCGGTGGAGATTATATTTTGATGTTATAAAGCGGGGAAGCCCTTTACCTACTTTATTTTTTTATCCAAAACAGAAACCTAAGTTCCCTAAATTCTCCCAAAGCATCTCCCTATCATTCAAGCAAATCTCACAAAATGTTTGAGGTAATTCTTCCTTCGGAAAGATCATAGTACTCGTACAAGCTTGTTCTTTTCTTATTGTAGTAGATTTGTGGATTTCTTCAAGTTGAAGTAAGCTCAAGTTAGGGGTTGTTCTTGTTGTGTAAGGTAAGAATCTCCTTCTTCTACATGTATTTGAGCATATCTAAGTCTTGGTTAAGTTGTTGAAGTAAGAACTTGCGGAATCGGCTATCGAAAGTGATATATAGCTTACTGTATTTGATGGACTTTTTGTGAGTTGCTTTTATATTTTCTTATGGCTGGAAATCATGAAGTAAGACTTGAGTATATTGTAATGTTGTTCCTATGTACCTTGAAAGAAAGAAAGGTTTAAAGTGTAGCTTTACTAGCTATAACCCGAGCTTGTCGCTCGACGTGTCGTTTGTGTTGGTTGAAGAGCTAAATATGTAGTTGTTTATTATTGTGATTGTTGTTGTTATTGTGAACCTAAGGATTGTAAAAGAAACATGAGAGATGCTGCCCATTTTGTTATAGAATAAGCTTGTCGTTCGATATATAATAGTTGTATCATTCGTAATTTGACGATAGCATCATTATCATTGATTATAGATTGAGTTGCTGCTCAAGTTAAGTGTATTGAGTTGTTGTGAAATAGAAGAAATGTGTGTAACAGCTATTTCTCTTCATTCAATAACATCAATCCATAGTTAAGTAAGTTCAGAACATAGTATACCCAAGAAAAGTCATTCGTAAGGATCCCATGTTGTGTTATCCCATCTTGCTCCTGATGTAGCTATCCCTTGTTGGGAATTCCTAAATAGTTTAGCATTGTTCCATATCTAGTTGAGAAATAGAGAGTATACATGTATCATTTACTATATTACTATACACCTACGTGGCTAGACAGATGCGCACCATGCCTTCGGGGCTAGACAGATGCCTTTGGGGCTATACAGTTGCCTACGGGGCTATACATTTACCTATGGCTACGTGGCTATACATTTACACACCGAGCCCTATATTAGGTCGGATAGTTTATTTTGATATTACTTATATGATATGAGTCAGAGATAGGTAAGTATGTTTCTAGATTATCATTGACCCCTCAGATTATATTTAGTATATCATGTAGGTTAATTCAGTTTCAGTTTCCTTATATGCTTGGTGCCTTATTTCGTACTAACGCCCCTTTTTCTAGGGATGATTCATTTCAATCTTGCAGGTCCTGATAGTCAGAGTGGTAGGCCTTAGCAATAGCCGCGTCGGTGTATAACTTGATTGGTAAGCTCCATATCATCCGGAGTTACCAGGTGTAGAGTTTTTATTGTCCTGAGCATAGTACAGTTGTATTCTGTAGAGGCTTGTAGACATGTCCTATGTGTACATATGTCAGCATGGTGGACTGGGCCCATATATATATATATATATATATATATATATATATATATATATATGGGTTGCGCATGTGGCGAGACAAGGTGGGAACATTCCTCAGATTTTCATAAGTTATGGCCTTGCCGGCCTAAGATATGTCAGAAGCCTAAGAAGTCATGTATGTTCATATAACATAAGTTTCAGTTGGTACGCTCGGTCAAGTAAGGCACCAGGTGCCGGTATCGCCTCCCCATAATTAGGGTGTGACAAACTTGGTATCATAGCAGGTCTGTCTTAGGGAGTCTACAAGTTGTGTCTAGTAGAGTCTTGTTTATGGATGTGTTGTGTACCACATTTACAAACAGGAGGCTACAGGGCATTTAGGAGTTGGTTACCCTTCTTTCAGATCTAAATCGTGTTGTAGAGCAGAGTCAAAGGAGTTTAGTCTAACGTATGTTCTAATGTAGGTTGTACAGAGATGCCTTCTTCTAGAAAGGCTATGGCTAGCCGGGAGATTGAGGTAGGATCCAGAGGGTGTGCGAGTAGTATATGATAAGGCCTAGTAAAAGATCTCCAAGAATTTAAGGTTTTATAGTGCCAAAGTCAAGTTAATATGCTCGGTACAGATTTATGGACTGTACAATGCATCGTGAGCTAGGTAGAAGAATTTACAAAAAATGGAAATTCTACGATCAATTATGTGGACCGCGGAATGGTTCCGCTGACCGCAGAACCATCGTGAAACGAGTTAGAAGCAACTTATATATAAGGGTCGTTTCACGGTGGGTTATGCAAACCGCATATCCATCGCGGATTCAACATGGGAATTCTTGGAAGGAGATTTCACGGCCTGATATGTGGATTGCAGAATTGTTCCACAGACCGCGGATCCATTGCGGACTTGACCAGATCCAACCTAGAATTGTAGGACCATTTCACGGTCTATTTTGCGGTCCGCATAACCTTTTGCGGTACCTTCCGTGAATACGGATTTGACTCGGAGTGTTATTTTTGAGAATTTTCTAACCCGACTCTATTTTGATATAAGTCCTTAAAGGGTTAGAGGGGAATCATGTTATTTTAAAAAGAGGGGACCAATTTAGAGAGAGAGGGAGAAGCTCCAAGCCTACTACTCTTCAAATCCTTGCTCAATCTTGGAGATTCGATGAAGATACACACAAGGTCTTCAACTAACAGGGTAATATTTTGCCCCTAATCTTTTATGCAAAGTTTTCTAATGGGTTTAAGTAAGAGTTTATTATGTTTGGTCTTATGGGATGGTGATCGGAAGCCATAAGCCCTCAACCTCGAATTTAGGTGTATGTGAAGGATGAGAGGTGCGCTTCATGAGTTGGGAGGGGGTTGTTGGGCATACATGTGCCAATGGAGGTGGTATGGAGGTCGTTGAGCTATTATGGGTGAATTGTTTGCTTGGAAATTGGTTGAGGGGTGAAGAAATTCCATTGTAGAACTCTATAGTCGATTTCGCATATTAGGTGTTTGACGGAATGACTAAAAGACCTATATCATGAGAATCCTTCTAATAGTGATTCTATTGAATTATGTTAATGTATATTAAGGTTGCTAAGAGTAGTGAAACGCCGTAATGATTCTAAAGAAAGCTTAATCAAGGTATGTTGGCTAAACTCCTTAAATAGAATCAGAATCCATGAATCCCCTATATATTCCAAGCATGGTTTGTTCAAGCTCCTATTCCTATTATTCTGAATTGCTTCCAATGATTGATTTACCACAAATGCTTATGTACTCAAGTCATGTTCCAATTGCTCCTATCATATTATGCTCCCCTTTGAGAAAATGTCTCAAGTATGATTGTTGTATCAAATGCTTATGATTTAAATTCATGTTTTAATTGAAGATCACTATGCTCCCCTTTTGGAAGTAATTCAATGTGTTTAAGGCTCTTATTACTCACGTATTTAAAACTATGATTTTCCAATGTTTTACATATCATTGATGTTTTATGATGACCCATGGCAAGTAAAAGTAGGAAATATGAAATGTGTCCATTTGTGCCAAAAGATAATGATGATGTATATCCTAAGGGACAAATCAAAGGAAAAAAGATTTAATGAAATGTTTTATCTGAAATTTTGGGAGTATCGTTAGGTCACCGAGGGAAGGGCAGATTGTAAAGGCCTAACCCCAAAACTATTCGTGCCGGTGTAGGATATGAATGGGGGACAAATCCCCTTAGTACTATGATGAGATTATTTCCCCTTAACTGGGATGAATTAATTGCTACAAATACCATGTCGACCCACATGGCATTGTGGTGAGACGGCCTAGCCGATCGGGCCGAGATCGGATGCTATGCCATGCACATGGTGGTTTCCCAGTACCACATCAACCCACATACATTGGGATGAGACGGCTTAGCCCATCTGGCCGAAATTGAACTCCATGCCACGTGCATGGTAGTGTGTCGGTAGATAATGATCTTCTAACCAAATTGTTAATGTATATTTGCGAATCTTACTTATGCTACAATTTCTTTTCATATTCTAACATGGCATTTTTCATTACTTTTGAATTTCTCCTTATTTCCATGATTATATCTCCTTATGTTGGCATTTCATTCCATGCGAGGGTACTTAGCTTACATACTAGTACTATTCCATATGTACTAAAATCCTTTTTCACGAGGACACTGCATCTTTAATAGATGTAGGTGGTTCCTTAGCAGGCGGCATATGATCTTGATAGGTGTAATCTCTTCTCTGCTGACTCGGTGAGCCCTACTCCACATTGGTGCCTTATGTTGTTTTAAGTCTTGTACATTGTGTTTTGAGTTACAGCCGGTGCCTTCTCACCAGAACTTCCATACTATTCTCATGTTTATTTAGGGGCTCCATAGACATATTGTGGGTTGTGCTTTGAGTGGGGGAAAACAAACTAAAAATATTGTAGTTGTTGGATGTTTCCACTTATAAACTATGAACTTGTAATATTTTGCCATCTAGCAATGGAATTCCTAATTAATGAAAAATCGGTATTGTACGCTTTATCCTCTTGATTCACTACCTTTTATTATTTATTCTTGAATTATTCATGGGCAAGGTTGGATAATAAGCACTAAGTAGGCTTGCTTGATTGAGATAACTCGGTTGAGTGCCAGTCCCGCTCTTCTAGGTTAGGTCTTGACAAGTTTGATATTAGAACCTAAGGTTATAAAGTATCCTAGAATGTCTTGGAGTCATATCTAGTATAGTCCTTATTGTGAATTCGACCACATCTATAATTAGGAGGTTACTTGGGCCTTTAGGAATGTCACCCTTCTTTGGTATTCTAGATCGTGCGATAGAGCTTGATTATAAGATTGTCCCTTTTTAACTCGTGCATTGTTCTAATTTCCAGTACATGGAGCCTAGGAAGAAGGTGAAGAGTGGCCAAAGGGGAATGCCACTACAAGAATGGCAGTTAATGAAGTTCCCGATGTTGCGGGTGAGCACTCAAGGGGTGAAGACATTCCCCCAACTACTACACCTCCTACTTCTACTACTCCTGCTATGAATCCATATGGGAATGTCCAGATTCCTCCTCCAACTGATACTCTAGTTCCACCTCCATCCTTAACCTCTGGTCCTAGTGTTGTTGATGGGACCTTAGTGGAGCCATTTAATTGTTGACTCAGATAGTGCCTTCCTAAGCTCAGAGACTGAATGCTATTCCTACTTCTTTCAGTCAAGTAGGGGTACTAAGCCTGAGGAGGACCCGCAAGAATTTAGGGAGATTCCCCTAAATTCCCCTACTTCTTTTAGTCAAGTAGGGGTACAGATTCCCCTACCCTTAGGGTGAACAGATCCCTTCAGGTTGATCCTCCAGTGTTCACGGGTACTAAGCCTGAGGAGGACCCGCAAGAATTTATTGATGAGATGCACAAGATTCATTATGTGTTGCATGCCACTGAGACAGAAGCAATGTAATTGGCCTCCTATTGCCTAATAAAGTGGCGTACTCATAGTACAAATTGTGGGAAGAGTTCTGTGAGGAGGGTAACCCTCCAGCAAAGTAAAACGAGTTTGCAGATGCTTTTATGGATCATTTCTTGCTTGCCGAGACTAGGGCAGTCTGTGCAGTTGAGTTTGAGAAGTTGAAACAAGGTAGTATGAGTGCGTGGGACTACCATAAGAAATTTGTGGATCATTCGAAGTATGCTCTTTACATGTTGCCCAACAAGGAGACTAGGGTTCCACAACCGCCTTGAATTCTGATATGATATATGGAAGATGGTGGAATTTTCTCAAGCCACAGAGACCAGGAAGATGAAAAGCAAGATAGTAACGAGAAGGTGCGGTCCGTGGGCAACTTTGGTGGTTCATTTTGTGGCGGTGGTTTAAGGGCAATGTTCAGGGTGGTCATCTGGACCGTCAAAGTTGTTTGCTCAGTCTTCATCCAGTGCACCACCATCAGGGCCCAGCCAGTAGCAGTGGGGTCATTTCAGGCCTTGTCAGGGCAACATGGGACATTATCAGCAGGTTCAGTCAGGTGGCATATTCCAGCCACACTAGAGGCCCTCATGCCATAGTTGTGGGAAGAAACACTCGGGAGTCTGTCGCATGAGCCTTCTCGTATTCTACGT